>NC_088687.1:4851614-6267114 GCF_028017835.1 Emys orbicularis | reverse complement strand
GAAGGTGCCATCCCAAGTGGGACTGCGGGGTGGAAAATGCCAAATGGCGAATGTGTAATCACTGCAGTAATATTTTTGCCTGTCTGCAGAGCTCCACACAAGTGACTGCTTTTATATGGTGTACGTTGCCCCTGCTATCTAGTGTGTCACAGGCATTTTTAGAGTCAGTAGAATACGGCAGACTGAACGTGCAGAATTTGTTCATTTCAAAGCTTAGAACCCGGAGATTTGTAAACCAAATTGCTTCACAGACGTCAAAGGTGCTAATCCTTAGTCTTTGCCAAGTTTGAAGGCTTTTTCTTTAAAAAGAGCCATTTTGATGTATGTGAGCACAAACAGAGCACCTGAAATAGTCTTGTGAAAAATGCCTTTTTTTCCTTTGGATTTTTTTTTGCTCAAGTTGAGGTTTTCTCAAAAACAGCCAGATGGAGTTTAACTCACTACTCAGAAACATTCAAGTGGAGAACAAACAGTAGGAATTTCAGCCCCCAAGGATAATTTGTTCAGGAAATCATATGGGCGTGATCAGAAACCTATAGAAGTAAACAGAAAGTTTCCTATTGACTTCAATAAGCTTTGGATCAGAAAGGAGGGCTTATAATAGAAAGCATCTTCTTGAGAATTACTGTGTTGTTGCTGGGGAAACATGAAACAACACACACCTTTGGTGTATACGTTTTAAACAGACATCTGGGGTGAAATCCACATCAATGGGGATTTTGCCACTGAGCATAAGGGACTAGGATTTCACCGTTGGTTACCACACAGGGCCCCAATCCTGCAACGAGATGAGCATGAGTGTAGGGTGTATCCACATTCATCTTGCTCCAGGATCAGGCCCAGCTACCTCCACTGGAAGGTGGGAGGAGATGCTTCCATATTTCTACGCCAAGTATCTTACTGGCTGATCCGTTCGATTGATCCCGATGAGGAAGAGGAGCTCGGCCACAAAGAGGCTGATGCACAAGTTCTTGTGAATTGTGTTCCTGTCACTCTGGAGCCCGCGGAAAAAGCAAAAGGTGAAGATGCAGATCAGGAGGCAGACGAGTGACAGCAGAATGCCGACCCACGTGATCACATCCAGGAGCAGGTCGTGGACTGTGTCGCTGTGCTGGAGACACAACAGAAAAAGAATCAGTCACACGCTGCACGTCAGCTAATCAATACTGAAAAAAGCCAGGTTGTCTGAGACCCTTTGATAGACTCCTGTATCCACTTCCCAAGCACTGGCACAAGAGACCGATAGCTAATGAAGGGTATTAGGACTAAAACTACCCAGAATGGAGTTCTGCATTAATGTAGCCAACCTGAAAGCCGCACTCCATTCTCTCCCTTTCTCTTTGCTTGGGTTTGTTTGTGAATTCAGCAGTAAGGCAGTGGGGCAGGTACCTGAACAGACTCAAATCCCAAGATTGGGTCGCAGGGATCATTAAGATAATGTATGTCTCATGCCCAGCATGTGGCAAAAACAGGGTTTATTTTCCTTTCTTTTTTTCACAAGGGAAGGGGAAAAAATATTGATTTATCAAACCCTGGATCTGGGAACCCAAAATGAATATCGGAACAATATCCTGGATAAACAGTGACCTTTTATTGACCATTTTGTTTTTCAATCCATATTTAACCAGGATTTGAATGTGGCTCAGAAATTGTGTGTTCCCCCCTTGCGATGTGGTCTAGTTTCTGCTTACCCAGAAGTAATGTCCACATGGTCACTGCTGCAGGGATGTTCCCCTTTCAGGCTACCATATGCCCAAAGAATAGCAGCAGCAAAGACTGGTTTAGGGGGTAGGCCAGGAGCTCTTACGGTGGAAAGCAGGATGCTGGGGTCCACCAATAAAATGTCACTGGACCTATTTCTGTGTTTGTCCGTGCATTTGCTTCCCAAACCAGAGCACGGACGCTTGGCACTCATCTTGGAAGCGAAGGACATGGTGTTTTGCAATGGGGAAAAGTCTATGACAGATGGAGGGGAAAGCTGATTCATTTACCCTTTTTGTTGCCTCTCTGCCAATGATAAAGCCACATCAGTGTCAGGCACTTATTGATATACACTCCTGCTATGTCAGCACCCATCAAAAACAACTCAAACCCTTTCAGCACTTTGGCTTTATCGGCACGATTGATAGGCATCAAATGAGAATGAAAGATGGTGAGTGACTTCTTTCTTCCCCCTAGAGGCTGTTTATAACGAGTCAACTCTGTGACTAGACAGAGATTACGGGAGGTTTTATTCCCACAGCACTCCTGCCATTTTTCTTGGGAATTTGGAAGGTTTAAGAGACTCTATGATTGCAGAGGTGCCACAAGGGCACAGATTTAACATATGTCTATTGCAACAGCAACAAAATGGGTTGTGAATTCAATCCTTGAGGGGGCCACTTAGGGATCTGGGGCAAAAATCTGTCTGGAGATTGGTCCCGCTTTGAGCAGGGGGTTGGACTAGATGACCTCCTGAGGTCCCTTCCAACCCTGATATTCTATGTCTATTCCATCCCCACTGCACACACAAGGCAGAAAGGGCATATTCTTTTCCTGACAGAGGTGCATTGTTTTATCTCTGTGTAATTCCACACTCGTTACTTTCCTCTTAACTTGGTGCAAAAATGTTAATACAAATCCTGATCCTTGCCTTTGCTCTGCTTTGCAAGAAGCTGCTGGGAAGCGGTGGATAACATCTCCCCTAACAGCCCCGCTGCAAAGCAGGCCAGCTCGCCTGATTAGAAGGCAGCGCTAGGCAGAGCTTCAGAGAGCTGCGAGACACAGACACAGGAACTACACAGCTGGCACAGGCAGATAAAGGGGAGAGACAATCAGGTGAACTTCGGAAAGTGTGGATCGATTGCCCAAGGCTAACAGCACAAACGCAGTAACACTCCAGACAAAAAGTCAGTCTTGTACGTGGGGAGCTTTCCGGAGTTTTTCTTCGTCTGATAGCAGAGCGCCCCAGCTTCACGTGGAATGAGCGAGGACGCAGCCTGTTCCTTTTACACGCTTGGCTCCATGCACACACCAAGCATGTGTGGAATAAATGAAAACCCCAGGTCTCGCTTCTCCACTGCTCAGCTGCCTGCAGAGTTATTTACACCTCCAAGTGCAAAGTGGGCATGAAAGGCTGTCCAGTCAGATCCTCAGGCACACTCCCCAGGTGGTGAAAAACGGTCCGACAGCTCCCCAGGACCACGCAGGAGAGGAGAAGAGGAGAGGTCAGAGGGATTCTGTCACCAGGGCCACTTATAATGCTGGTATAGGGGGCGGGGGGAAGAGATCTCTTATCCTTCACTGGTTCTGGACCACACAGGGACTGAGCTGAGAAAGGGTTGGGTAGTTTGGGGCAGGTGAAAAAGATAATTCTTCTCTCAGGCAGCTAACACCTATGGGAGGATTAGTAAGGAGCTGTGCTGGTGATCTCCAGTGCACAGCCCTTGAACAGAGGCATGCCCCCTTGTACCTGCCCGCCTGCCCTCCCCCCGCTCAGTGCAAGCCAAAGAAGGCTGGGCATCACCGCACCCCGAGGCCAAACTGGCCCACTTTACTTTCTATTGATCATCACTCTCACCTTCCAGTGCCCAAGCTCTAGCACAGTCAGATCTGCTGTAGGAGAGAGGGCAGAGCCACCTAGGGGTGCATGCCCTGGGTTGGGAGCCAGGAGATCAAGGGATCTAGTCTCACCACTCCTACTGACAGCAGTCACTGTATAGCACCATAAATATGACACCCTCTTAAGTTAGGATGAGAACCCTGGGATAATTGTAACTGTTGGAATGAATTTATATTGCCAAACATGGAATGTAGAAGTGAGCTGGGAAGTTGTGTTAATATTTGTATTATTGTTGTGTTTTTATTGCTGTCATTTTGGTTAATGGGAACTGTCCATGTAAGAACTGGGTGGGGCAGTTGATGGTAGAAGACAGAGGTGGGAGATTTTGCCCTCGTGCCAGCGAGTGGAAGGTTCTGTCTGTGCAGCCTCCAGGAAAGATCAGAACTTGATTTGATAAATGCATCTTTCCAGGCAGCAAGCCTCATTCTCAAAGGTGTGACACGGGCACTTCCTGGGGGCCTGGATGCCTCAGTGCATTGCTACAGAGCCTTTCACCTGTGGGCCACTACAAGCTCCTGTCCAACAGAGGCCTGATGGCCCCTATGTGGGATGAGTTTGTGGGTGTCAGTTCCAGCTCCCACAGCACAAACTCAGCATCACACTTTGCAATGACTGTCAGGCCTGGTCTACACTGGGAGGACGGGGGGAATCGATCTAAGTTACGCAACTTCAGCTACGTGAATAACATAGCTGAAGTCGACATACTTAGACCTACTCACCATGGTGTCTTCACTGCGGTAAGTCGACGGCTGACGCTCTCCCATCGACTCCGCCACTCGCCCTGGTGGAGCACCAGAGTCGACGGGAGAGCGCTTGGTGGTTGATTTATCGCGTCTAGACTAGACGCGATAAATTGACCCCTGCTGGATCGATCGCTGGCCGTCGATCCAGTGGGTAATGTAGACAAGCCCTCAGACTCAGCAGAGAGGCCAAAGACTGCATGGGCCATGGAGACTGTTACCCCTAGAGACTAAGTCCCCAAAGCCTCCAGACCAAAGCTCACGCCTGATGGTGAGGCAGCGTATGTGGGAAGCTTGTCCAGCTTCTAAACCAGGACTTCATTGACCAGGGCTGTTAAACTGGCCTTTCAAGAGCACTAAACCTCCACATTTATTACGCTGAAGTTTATGGTTATATATAACTTATTTTAAAAATGTAAATTAACTCATTAAATAATTTGCATCAAATATCACACATAGCGCCTGTAACAGGGCAGCCACCCTCGGGCCCCTCCAAAACAGTCTTGGATGTCTCTTGATTGTCAACACCTCTGTGAGTTTGTATTGATGTGATCTCCGCCACGCTGCCACACAAACCCCGTGTGGCATTTCCACCTGCAGTGTCCTTCAGTCCTCAGCACTTCCTTCAGGGAGAAGGAGAAGAAGAGGAAGCGATTTCACCAGCCAGAGACCTGGCTTCCCCTGAGCTCCGCTAGCCCTCGCTCCTTCCCTTTGCACATCCTTCCTGAGCTTCTGAACGACCTTCTCTGGGATTCTGTGGGGGAGCTACTTAGTGCCTAACTACGACTATGCTGCAGCGTAAGACCAGGGTTGGTAGAACTCGAGTCGAGTTTGTCAACCTAGGGCTTGAGCATCTACACTCATCTGTAACCCCAGGTTAGGAATTGTTGCACCCTGGGTCCCAAACTGGGACTCCAGCATCTACACTGCATTTTGCAGGCCTGAGTCTAACCAGACTTCCTAGCACCCTCCCAAAATGGGGCTGCGCTAGCCCTGTGCTTGTGGGGCAATGTGGGAAAATCGACCATCCAGAGGACAAAGAAAGTTGGCCCATGGGATACTTTTGGCACACCCAGAGCATGAGTCCAGCGGGGCTGCATCTACACTGCAAAGCAACAGGACTTGAACCCTGGGTCCCAGCTTGACTTGGGCTTGGACCCTTCACCCCTGTGTGGTCTGGGACCCTGGGTACGAGCCCTGGGTTAGCACAATTTATGTGTTGGTGGAAGCCTGAGTTCAACCCCTGGGTTTACTCTGCAGTGTCGAATACCCTCAGTGACCAGCATGCTGGGTCAGTGGCTGGCTCTCTGTGCTCTGTCACCATACTGCTCAAAAGCCGGCAGCTGTTCTTTGCTGGGTTCCAAGCCTCTAGACAGGTTTATTTTACAGAACCAAAGTGCTTGATGAAATTCAAAGAACAAACCAATCAACCCAACAACTTTTGTATTTGTGACAAGCTTTATATCTAGGGTTGGAGTTCGGGGCCTGATCCTCGTCCACGCAAAGACTCCCCTTGACTCCCACAGCTTTTGGATTGGGCTCCAAGTTGCGTCGGTGGGAAGCAGACTGGTTGAAACAGATCGCTGCTTTGAAAACCATTGTGTGTGTGTGTGTGTCACAGACCTGGCTGCCGAGTCCACAGCAGGGTGAGTAGGCAGCCCAGAAATTGCTCAGGCTGTGGAATGTGTTAGAGATGAATGACGATTCCAGCAGTGCACTGCCTGTGCTCCAGAGCAGAGTTAATAAAAACCAACTCTAGTGAATGTCAGTTTATGACAGAATGGCTTGTCCCTTAAATGAAGGGTCCTTTCTCTTTCCCTCTTAAAAAGCTCAGTAGAGGTAAACGATGCTGAAACAGAGCTGCTGGCTGCGGGGTGCTTTTGTTCAGCTAATCTTTGCCTTTAGGAAGGGAGACAGTAACATGCTTGTGGGTGGAGGAATGACAAATGGTAACTACAGAAAGTGTCATTGGCTGGCTGGAATATGGCTGTTGTGTGACCAGCGGGAGCTGGCTTGGAAGGCAGCAGCATGGATTGGGCATCGGTCCAAGTGGGCCAGATTTAAGCTGGCAGTGGTGGATACTTTACACTGCTCCTGAGATCTGTAGCTGCCCAGAATGGACTGGAATCCCGTTACTCCTTTTAAAACTTTTATCAACCACAGTGTGTTATCGAGAGCCCGTCGTCCTTATGTCCACGTTGCATTTACTCACTACGGTATGTTACACAGATAGGGTGAGATCCCAGGGGGCTTTATAGACAGTCTTTAAATCAAGATTTGAGGACTTCACTAACTCAGCCAGAGGCAGGGGCCTATCACAGGAGTGGGTGGGCGAGGTTCTGTGGCCTGCGATGTACAAGAGGTCAGATTAGATGATCACGGTGGCCCCTTCTGGCCTTAAAGTCTCTGAGTCTAGGACACACTAATAACTGAATCCGAACTGCTGGGAAAGCCAGGGACGAGATCTACCGACCCAAACCGCACTGGTATAAGGAACGCGGGGAAACGCTTGTTGAATGTACAAAACTGCAAGTTTATGCTGAACACTAAGGATCAACTCCCCAAAAAGTGGCGATTCCGGCATGTAGCTGGGGGAAGGATTAAGGAGCCTTTCCCCTCCCCCTTGCATGACCCAGGTAAGAACTGGTCGGGACCCCAGCCCTGCACTCAGAGGGAGCACACAGGTTATTCTGTACCTGCTCCCCCAGGTACACATGGCATCCGGGACAGGGTGGGAGGCAGACTATGGCAGAGGGCAGGGAGTGAGTTGCTCTCCACAAGGGGTGCAGTAGTGGGGGGCAGGTGCACAGCCCCTCCATGCCTCCTGAGGGCAGCATAAGAACATAAGAACGGCCGTACCAGGTCAGACCAAAGGTCCATCTAGCCCAGTATCCTGTCTACCGACAGTGGTCATGAAAAGCATGGCACTGTGCGACCAACTCAGATGGACTACGCCCAAGGGGAACAACTGAGCCCTAACCACGGATAGAAAGGGCCTGGTTTTGCTCTGAAGCGGTGGTGTAATGCCACTGACTGCCATGGGATATGGACTGATTGACAGCAGTTTGAAATCAGCTTCAGGCTCCAAATCACTCGTATACAATGGGAGATGTACCTCAGAGTACCCGGTTCATCCAGCCTCTACTTCCCTGAGACATTTCTTCCTAGCTGGTTTGGTGTCTCCTTAGGACACACACTTAAACCTTCCCTCCTCTTTATAGAAGGTCACTCAGCAAGTTCTAGCCCCTAAAATGTAGTCTCCCCGTGATCCCTCCAGCTGTAGCTGACACACAACCTTCTCCAAGACACATCTGGCTTTTCCCCAGTCATTTTTAAAAACCTGCCAAAAGATGCAAGGCCTTGTCACCCCAGAGTTACTGGCATGATGGCAAGCAGCCATCTTGAAAGACAAGGGTGTAAGTACCAAAGCAGTTTGGTTGCTATGTGTCGAGATGCACAATTACTAACCCATTGGCATCACTAATTTCAAGGTCCCAAGGCTCTCGGTAATCTTGAGCACTGCAGGGGTCACAAAATACCAGAGATATTTTCCAGTGTCCCAGGTCAGCAAGTTCGTCTTCAGTAGGTCTACTCATGAGCTTAAAGTTAGGCACATGATCTAGTGCCTTGCTGAACCAGGGCGCTAACTGCTCCTGGTGAGAGGGCCGATGCGATCTGTGCCACCTGGTTTGGCTGTTGGGATGGGAGCTTAGGAGGTCGAGTTCACAGTTCATGAGAGAGAGCCCAATCCAGTGAAATCCTGGGCATCCTCACTTCTCGCTGAAGTCAACAGAAGCTGAGGGCAGTCAGCACCTCGCCGGACCGGGCAGCTAGTGAGGATACTGGGATGAAAAGTGCTCTTTGGCGCTCTACGTTAGTGGAGTCAATCTCGGAGCAGTAATGAGAGATGTGGAGGAGATTTGCTGGCATGGAGTTGCCCTGAAATCAGCCAGTCCTGTCCCTTATTATAAACAGCCAAAACACTAAACTGTAAAGAGGATATAAAGTTGTCACCTTCCTCTATGTTACTAAGTGAAAAGCTGAACTGCAGGTTACCATGGATACAGTGTATGGTGAACACTATGGGGTCCCATTCTGGTCTCACTTACACAGGTGTCACTTCACTGCTGCAAAATGAGTGCTACACAGGTGTGAGTGAGAGGTAATTCAGGCCCAGTGATTGCATCTTTCTTGCTCCTTCATTCTGGCTTCGTTTCATCAGTGGAGCGACGACGAACAGCTTTTGGCCAAGTACTGTCTCTGTTTTATTTGGAAAGACTAGCTACAGCAGCTGATCTAGCCTCACACAGCCCTAGTGCTCAGGTCACATTGCGGCCTGCTATTGGGCCCAGCCTTTGGGCAGCTATGCAAGATGGCAGGACACCTGGCACTGTCTCAGCTTGCCCGCTCTGTATACCTATCTGAGGGCCAAGGGACAATCGTGCCCTATGATTTTCTTCAAAACACTCATCTTTTGGGCAAGTTCTCTGGCCTGTGTTACACAGGTCAGCTAGATATTCACTATGGTCCCTTCTGGCCTTGGAATTTATGAATCCAACTCTTATTAAAATGGTATCTATAAAAGACATCCTATTGCCATTCTGAGAGGTCAAAATATGTCATGACTGAGAAATTCTGCTGCCATTCTTCCTAGGGACAACAATCTCCCTAGTTTAGTGTCTTTATTTAGTGGACGGAACAGGATGAAACCGATCTTCGGCACGCGGATCAAAGCGATTCCTCAATTGCACACAGCAGAACTGCATGTTCCAGAGAGTACAGAATCTAATCGGAGAGGAAGTCACCCTGAACCTCGTTCTCCCCATGAGGAAGGTGTTGATTGTGAAGCTAATCAATAGGGGGAAGCTTAGTGCTATTTAAATTCCATGGAAGAAGGAAGACTTCGCAGAACCCAGGAGTGCGAAGCGTTCCTGCCCCTCTGGCCCCTCCCTGTGGCTTTCTCCACAGAGAACTGGCTGTAAAAATGGGCAATGAGGAAAACAATCTATCGGGTTTGGGGTAGAGGAAGCAGCTGCGAACAAAATGCTGTCACAGCCGGTTTAATTTAACATCTACAACCATGCTTAGACTTGGGAGGATTAGATTTTTATTAGTAAATGTCGGTAAACGTTGATTTCACTGTACACCTAAACTGAAGAAGAAATATTTCCATCAATAATCATCAAAATCCAGTTAGGTAAAGTATGAAAAGTGCTGCTTGAGAAATTATTAGAGTTTGAGTTATGGATATTTATTTTGTAAATGTGGACATGAGATGTTGACAATTTGTGGTTTGATGGCTATAAAGCTTTAACTTTTTAAATCACAGAGTCTTCTGTCATTAAATAATTATTGTCTGACCATCCCCCCTCCCCACATAATTTCCCCAAACTGTGAACATTTATATGGATACAAATAGAAAAAAAAATGCTTAAAAACAAAAGTGTTGTGCAACTGGGAAAATGTAAATAGATAAAAATGAAAAAAAGGTGTAAAATAAACATTGATATTATCCATCGTCATTATAAAAAATAAAAGCTGAATTCTGCCGAGCCTATCCATCCGCGAGAAGGACTCGGGGACTAATGTTTCCAGTATTGAAGAGCACATAAATAATACAAAGGGACAGAGAGGTTAGAAATATGGAAAGGAAATAACAGAGCTCTCCCTGGAAAAAATACAAGCTAAGACCTCTGGAGAAACTACACAGAAACAGAGATGCAGGTGAGAGGGATATACATGCAAAATAGCTATGCTGAAAAGGACATAGGTGAGAGAGAGTGCATAGTAAGTAATTAAATATGAGCTTGCAATGTGATATAATAGCACAGAAAGTCATTGCAATATTGGACAGTACCACTTCACAGGTTGGGGATACACTAGAGGCCTTGCTTGCTTTTGTGCAGCTGCAGTTGGAATAAATAATAATAATCCTACAATTATAAATAAGCCACAACAACTGTTTCTAGAGCACAGGCAAGAGTGCAGCTAGAACACTGCCTCTGGCTCTTTGGGACACTCTGGTATTCAAAGGAGTGCAAACAAGGAGTCCAGAGAAAGGCAACACCCGCAATGCCGGAGAGATTGATTTATAAGGAAAGATTAAAAGAGTTAAACGCCGTGGTCAACATCTTCTAAAATGGCTACTGATTTTAGGATGCTGTCTCTATTTTTGGGTGCCCAACATAAGAACGAGCCCATTGCAGATCTGCTATTACTTCGTTGGAATTGTGGGAGCTTGGCACCATTGCAATTCACTCTGGAACATCTTGAAGCATTGTGATATGCCAACTAAAATACACCTCTACCCCGATATAACGCTGTCCTCGGGAGCCAAAAAATCTTACCGTGTTATAGGTGAAACCGCGTTATATCGAACTTGCTTTGATCCGCCGGAGTGCGCAGCTCCCCCCCCCCCCCCCGGAGCCACTGCTTTACCGCATTATATCCAAATTTGTGTTCTATCGGGTCGTGTTATATTGGGGTAGAGGTGTAGTTAACAGCATCAAGGCTTTCTATCAAGATGCAGCATGTGAAAGTAAATGCAGGCCTGAGTGAATGGTTCAACACAGACACTGGTCTCCAATGATGATGTGTTCTCTTTACCTCCACTGTTTGGCATTGTCTCATAATGAAGTCAATGGCAAAGTGTAGAAGGATACAACATAGCCATTGCATAGCTCACAGCAATATACTGTAAAATCTAGATTTTGCTGATGACAAAGCTTTTCTAAGTGCGAGCTCAACCGAAGTTCAAACAAAGACCGAAAGACTGTCCAGTACTGCAAAACAGATGGGATTAATAATCAGTCATGAAAAAACAAATCTAATGAGAAGCCTGGCAGTGCCCAACTCAGTAATGCACAAGCCAATGGGGCCATCCAGAAGGAAATAATGGCACGAACTGGCAAGGTGGTAGCTGCATTCATCAGCTCACACAGCAATTGGTCACCAGAAATCTACAATTTGCAGATCAAACTACGACTCTTTAACTCAAATATTATTTCCATCTTAGCATATGGATGTGAAAGCTGGAAATCCACCAAAGGTACAGATGATATCTAAATGCTTGTGACAACAACCGCTCCAGGACAATACTAGGTATTATATTGAATGAATATATAACAAGTGCCGATACTTGTCAGAGTTCAACACCCCCTTATATCTGAAGTTATCCAGAAAAGAAGATGGAAATATCTGAGAGCTGTGTGAAGAATCTGTCATGGCAGTTGTACTGTTGGGAGCTGAAGGGACATACAAGGGGGCCAACTGAACGAATCCCTCCATTGAACAGTACTCAGAGAAGGAAAACGTATTCATAGATTGCAAGGCCAGAAGGGTAGCCTCTGTAATCATCTTTGATACCCTCAGGGCCGGCGCAACCCATTAGGCAACCTAGGCGGTCGCCTAGGGCGCTACAATTTGGGGGGCGGCGACCACGGCGGTATTTCGGCGGCGGGACCTTCCGCTGCCTCTGTGGGGGGCAGCATTTCGGGGCAGGACCTTCTGCCGCCTAGAGCGGCAGAAAAGCTGGCAGCACTCCTGGATGCCCTCCTGTAGAACACAGTCCAGAGAACTTTCCCCAAACAATTCCTAGAGCCGATCTTTTTTAAAAAGCACCCAATAGCTTATGATTCTTAACAATGTAGAGGGCATGCAAACAGTGACCCAGGATAGACAGGGATGGTGGAGCCTTGTTCATACTCCAGGCATTATCTGGCAGCATGGGAAGGACTCAGATTCAGAGCCTCTGAAATCAGGCCCAAAGTGTCCCCAGTTGGACACCCAAAAGGTGACTATGTGTGGGGATATGCAGTCTAAATGGTGCAAACACCCAGGAGGGAGAAAGAGGAGATCTTTAGAGCAGTTCAGTCAGATAGAAACAGGACTAATAGGAACAAAGAAAAATTTTGGCTGAATATCTGGAAACCATATGATCTTTCAGACTGAACATCGGGTACCCATGAGAACTGTTATAAGGACTATATCTGGAGTGATTTAATGCTCAGGATATGCTATTGCATACAATTATGTCTTGACACTGTAGAGATAGATTACATGACAATTTCAGTTTTTCCAGCCACAATTTCTGTGCTTCCATGAAAATTTAGTCAGGAGAGTAAGCTGTATTTTCTTAACAATAAGGGTTGAGTAATTTTCCCAAGGGAAGCTAGACAAATCACCCCACAATATTCTGTAAGTGACAATTCTTCACTGGCAAAGGGATGTAATGGATTACTGAATATGTCTCTTACATCTCTTAATTTGCTGATTCCATTAAGTTCCCTGGTTCCTGTTCTTGACACACACTCAAATAGTCTTTTATTTTTCATTTAAAAAACCCAGTGAAGACAAGCTGATTTAATAACTTTTCTGCTTAATTGAAACACTCCTTGTTTAACACATTTTTGAATAAGTCAGCATAATAAAACTCTTCTGCAGAGACTTAACCCTTTCGCAGGTGCAAAATCCCTTTGCCCTAACTCAATGTACAATACAGCAGCTTTAGAATTTAGCTCTGATATTTTAACATGTTCTAGATCCTGGGCCTCATTCTGCTTTTTGATACTGCCCATCAACCCCACTAATGTTAATGTATGTCTGACTGAGGGATGAGTTTAGCCTGTTCTTTAGATCCAAAATTCAGAGATTGGTTTTAGGCAATAGACCCATACGTTCCACTTAGACTTTATAAATGTTTGTTCATTTCTCTCCTCAATTCTCCTCGTTCCTTGACTTCCAAAATAATTGATGATGATGTAATTTATGCGTAGCACAGTATAACATTTTAAAGCTTCAGATTAATTGCTGCACTTAAAGCATCTTGTTGGAATAGCGACTTGTAGAGCACAGTACACATTGCTGAGCAATATTTGTCTACCTTAAGCTACTCTTACTCACACAGTTGGGTCTTTTTTAATGGATTTTCCCACTAGCATTTAACTAGTTTTTTGGTTGCATATTTTTCCCATGGTACATTTAAGATGCATCTGCTATGGTCATTATGATGCAAAGTACTTGCTTTTATGAAAATCAGCTTGTAAATTTTGAAAGATAATTCTGTAGCTGTTACACAGGTAGAATGGCTTATGTCCTTTAACCATGTGCTTTCTTCGGGGGCGTAAGAACTACTGTAGTCTTATTGCATTTAAGGGTCATAATAACAACATCTTACAGATTCATGCATTTGCTTGCAATAATTTTTGTATAAAACCATCCAAAGTTATTTGTAATCTGACGGAAAGGTGTTTGATTTATTTGGAAGTCTGAAGGCATCTAAATGAGAAATGAAAATTTGAATTTTCAATGGTACATGCTCTGAAAGACAGGAAATATTCCGGTTCCATAAGGTAGACTGCATGCTGCATTATGTAGATGGAGAGTACAATAGTTAGATAACCAGGGATGGCAAACATCATTTTTATACCTGACAAAGATATTATGAATCAGTGGAAGAGCTCTGAGTAACAGCAGGCAATGTGGTCCACAGATAGGGTACTAGATTGGAACACAAGAGACTCTATTCCTGTTCTGCCACTAATGTGCCGAGTGTCTCTGTCTCCCCTCCCAACATGGGCCTGTCTTGTCTCTTTAGACTGTACGCTCTTTGAGGCCGAGCCTGTCATTTATTATCTTTGTACAGCACCTAGCACAAAGGGGCCCTGATCTCTCAGTGATACTACCATATAAATGATAATTCATAACTAGCACATCATTATTTTGTACTTCTGTGCAGAGACACCACAATATTTCCAACTCTTATGTGACATGGGTTTTCTTTGAATTACAGCATGCATTTCTGGAATAGCTTGTGAATTTCCATTCACACCATGACTTGTAAGTGCAATTGCCGTGGGGGACTGCCTGCCATGCCTGTCAAAAGATATCCCGCTGGGAATGAAGTCAGCTTGTGTGATTATCCTTACTCCATGTATTATGTTCCAGAGGCCTGGAGGAGATGGCCTAGCACAGGGTTATTCCTCAGTATTATGTATGGGAGAAAGGGCACCCAACTCAGTGCCTTTTAAATTGAGGGGGCATCTGGGGAGACTCTACTGTTTCCAGAGTCCCAGGATCTTGGAAAGTCATGTAAACTTGGCAGGGAGCCCATTGAATTTGATGAATAAAGCCAGCTCCAGGCTCAACTAACTCTAATAGGCAGATAGCATCTTTTAAAAAAATCTTTCTTCTTCATTGAGTAGAGTCCTGTTAAGCCTGGAATTGATCCCATCAACTCCCAGTCTTAAGACACACAGATAAATCACAGCTCTAATGGTCAGCCATTGATATTTGTTTTTCCTTAAGACACAGACATATAGCTATTACTGAGTAGAGAAGCAGAAGGCTATCAATCATTCGCTGGATGCATCAGAGTCCCTACCTCTCTCCCCCACCCCCCATATGCTAATAATTAAAGCACAGCCCATAACTCATGGAATGTCCGCAGAATTCTCCCTTAAAGGAACACACAGCATTACCATCTTACTGGGGAGGGAGCTAATTCATGGCCAGAAATGACATTTGTCAAATTGTAGTGCTGTCAACTTTAAACTAAGAAGAGAAGTTCAGGTGTCTGTTCCCCGTGATATGCTGTATTCTCTGTCATTAGGTAGCATATTTCAGGTAGCCAGGTGAGGATATAAGGAGACGTTGATGGTATATTGAAAACTGTAAAAATTATAAGCTGCTAATTCAAATCCTAAGGAGTTTCCTGGTCCTGCTTGCAGGGTAGGAGGCTCTCCAGGGAAGTGTGGAATCAGAGCAGTCAGGCTGTCTAAGGCCAGCCTAGAGTAAGGTAGAGTAAGTTGTCTCTTTTGTTTTTTAGAGAGCAGCCTGCATTGTCTCTCTCTGGTTTGAGGTTCTTGTGTGTTAACATTCTAAATTCTAAGAAATGAAGCAGTGTTACCTTCCAGCAAGTGCATTTTGTTTTTAATCTGACTTTTCTCTGTGTGTGCCATGAGCATAACACCTGCCAACCCTAGTGTTCCTCCATAAGGATCAGGCTGAATCTCTGTGCTTCCAGGAGATCTGGGACCTCACTCGTCCTATTACCCCAAGCGCATGTAGTGGGGAAGGGGAGCCACATCTCTCCCCAATGTCCTGGGCCACGGTATGGGGAGTAAGCTGCATACAAGGGTACTCGCAGCAGTGTGTGCGCTCTCCGTGAACATTCTGCTGCCCCGAAGCAATGCTTCTCCGGACCGCTCCCTTACTAGAGGCTGTGCCTTAAAGGCACAGGGTAGCCAGACGGAATCTGGTTTCCCTTCTGATTCACAGGATGTGCAGGTGGAGGAGAACACCTGTTAACAACAGCCCAAGTGCTATGCTGAAAACAGAGACCTTTGTTACCTGACTGGCACTTGGAACCCCTAAGTCCATGCTTCTTGGACAGACACAACAGCAAATCCTATGCTGTCTCCTTTACTTTAACATCTCTCCTGAAGGACCGTGCTCTGAAAAGTTATTCATTGCCCACAAAATTATTCTGCACCAAACGCTCCCTTGTATTTTATCCTGCATCCTATTTAACATACTGGGCTTACTTCTCTGGAATCACGTGAAGCCATCAGACCAATTCCCCTCCACACTGCAGGCTAAACGTAGACTGTAATGATCTATGAACCAGAGAGATGCCAGCAAGCTGCCCTTCTAGGTTAGAGTCAACAAAACAGAGCTGACTTTACCATGGCAGCAGCGGTGTTTTGGCAATAGCCAAATAAAAAATGAACATGACTCTACAGCCATGAAAACAGACTAGTTAACATACAAGAGAGACTAACATGATGTGAAACAGTCTAAGGAGTGTTGCCTAGTGGATAGGACTGGAACTCAGGAGATCTGGATTCTATTCCCAACTTGGCCACTGGCTTGCTGGGTGATTTTGGGCAAATCACTTGCACTCTCTGTGCCTCAGTTTCCCTGCAACATGTGGATAATGCTACAGACCTCCTTTGTAAAGCAGTTTGAGATCTATTGAAGAAAAGCTCTACATAAGAGCGAGGTATTATTATCTAAGGCTCCATTATACTTATATGGGCCCATTATTGGGGTATTTGAGCCCCTTAGCATCTTTAATGTATTTACCCTCATAACACCCCTGTGAAGTAATGATCCCTATGTTACAGATGAGGAATAGAGAGACAGAGTGGGGAAGGGATTTGCCCGTGGCCACATGGGACGTCTGTGCAGAGCAAGGACCTGAACTCCAGTCTCATGGTCCCATACTAGTGCCCTAATCACTGAGGCATCCTTCTTCCTCAATTAAACTCTAGTAGGATTCATTTTCGTTGTATGCCTGGCATACTTTATCAGCTCCTGAGGGCCTTACTCTGTTTTTATTTCACCCTTATGGTTATTCAGTGAGAGCTGCCCTAGTGAAGACTGAGTAAAAGCTGAACATAGTCCTCAGAACCAATCCCTTTGTTAGCTGGCTTATTTGGTGTCGGATATGTACCATACAATAACCAACCTATAGAGCTCCATTGACATCTTTATTAGGAATAGGGCTGGACTCTGCACTTAGCAACAGCATGTCAAGGGGCAGAAAAATTGAAAAAAAAAAAAAAAAAAAAAAAGAACACCACCAATGTCATTGTTTGATGTGACAAACTCCTTAAGACCCAATACAATGTCAATGCCGTCATTATGATTCATACATTACATTGGCAACACACCGGATCCATTAGTCACTTGGACAGTATTCAGTATCAGAGGAACCGGTGCCATTCGATCGTAACATTATCACTATGGGCTGGTGGCTCAATAAAACTGTTGTGAAAAGTAGCTACTGTACATGCACTGCAGCAGACTTGAAAATGAAGCTGAATTGTTCAATACAGGCCTACTAAATGCATCATTGTCCTGCCTATAGCTTGCAGAATTTATGTGTTTAAAAAAATACGAGCAAATGTTTAGTCACAAGAAGCAAAACAAAGACAAAAACTGGATTTTTCTCTAAAATGATCTTTGAACCTTGATACACTTATCCATATAGAGAGAGACTAAAAGGAGGTACTCCCTTTTAAAGAATAGTAATTGAAACTGGGCTAATAACTTGTTTTACAATCTCAGCTACAATGTTAGAAAAAGCACACCTAGTCCTTCTCTCCAGAGTATCCATCTCCAGTACAGACGGGCAAAGCTGTTCAGATAATGTAAGAACCAACTCAACCTTTCGCCTGTGCGTGCATCAAACCTAAGCGGACGTCTCCACCTTACAAGCCGTGAGCACACTGAGGAGCAGTTACTGACACAGGTAGTTCTACCATCAACGGGACGATTCACGTGAGTAAAAGTCCTATTGGCGTGAGTAAGGGTTACGCCATACGGCTCAAAGCAAGTGACTCCACTGAAGTCAATGGGGCTAACCGTGGACCACCTGGCCCTAACAGGAGTGTGCCATGTGGCAAGGAGGGTGAAAGGAACTTCCCCTTCCTTGCGCAGCCTGAAACAGAGGCAGGCAGAATTCCAAGCAGTGACTTACCGGAGCACCCAGGCTGCCACCAGGCAAGGGAGAGAGGCATAGTTCTGCCCCGAGGTGCTGACTGGCTGCATAGGGGGCAGTAAGCCACACACCCCAAAGAGCTTTGTCAGCATCACAGGAATCTTTAGGATCCAGGAAGCCCCAGCAAGGCAGATCCCGCCTGCTACTCCTCACCAGCCACACTGCCGAGCTGGGTCTCTAGGGCACAGTCAGACTCCACATGAGCAAAGACTGCAGCATCGAGCTCTCTGTCATCATGGGTTTGGATGCAGCACCCACAGCCAGCCTTTTGAAGTTCACTGCTCCCTGTTCTTCATCTCATTTGGCAGCTGGTCACACTATGGGCCAGCCACAGCCCTGGGATACTTGTGCTGAAGTTAATCGGAGTGACATACAAACAACCCGGGCAGAGTGACAGGTTCGGTGATTGGAATCGCCTTCAGACAGCGACCTCACCGAATGTTTCTCTCTTCCCAGCAACAAAGCAATACTGTATTAATCACGCAGCTCCGAGATTTCCAGTGCCTACCTTGACTTCCACATGTGCCATCAAGACTGCAAAGTTGGTGAGGTGATTACAGGAACATGTGGTGTGCGTCTTGTTTGTGGTCAGGAGCCGACACCCCTGTTTCGACCAATACCCTGTCATTGTGTGTTTTGAATAGTTCCAGAATGAACAGTTAGGGTTGAAAATTTCTTCTGACTGCTGCAAAAAGAAATGAATAAATGCAATAAAAATTCTAATGGCTTCTGAGATTTCTAAATGCACTCTCTTTCCCCAGAGTTTGTAACTCTTACCCTTTCATTTCATATAAACAATCAGCAACAGTTTATATGTCAAGTATTGTACATGCCAGAGAAAGTTAGATTGTTGCTGCTCTCTTTGTTACTGCCAACTTAGTTCTTTGTTCTTGATTAATTTCAACCACAGACTAAATTCAACTCTTCAGAACCAGATTGCTTCATTTGCATTGCAGAGCAGAGAAATTAATTGCTTTAAGCAATCAACTTTTGCAATTACAGTACTTGGCTAATGGAGGGCTAACTGTCCTCTTTCACTGAAATCCTGTTCCCTCTAATATCCCCTGCCACCATGATAAAATAATATTTTGGACCATTTTAATATATTGGTAGCTTTTAATTATGGAGTGACATGAGTTAGCAATTGAATGATGGGGCTTCTACACAATGGAGACCCTGATTAGTACAATGTAAAAGAGACATTATCTATAAAACATTAGGCACAAAGTAACAAACACATAACTCAAAATTTAATCCAAGGCTACTGAGTGCTTCAGGTGGCCAAACTTGAGAACTTTTGCTGCATTAGCTTTAGAAATAAAATTAAAATCTCTTTAAATGTGTGGTTTCCTGATGCCCCCACGCTCCCGTACCTTGATGTGCTTGACTGTAAACACCACAGGATCAGCTAGATAAACCTTATTGCTGAACTCTTTGTTTATTGCTGCTGTAATGACAGGGGAGTTGACTATGACGGAGTGATTGGTTGACATGGCCTCTGTTCCCAACTTCATGCTGGCGTTCTCCGTGGAGAGATAGTGACCCAGGTTGTTATACAGCACAAAAGCCACCCTGATTTCACCTACAAAGTGCAGAGAGGAGTTAGAGATCAGACCAGTCCAGCCCCAAAGTTGTGTTAGAGATAACAACTGTCCCTTCCAAGCAAAGCGTTCTGTTAGCTATGACTTCCTCCATCTTGTCTATTCTGCCGAAACAAAGAGCTGGGTGTGTGCACTTTGGGAACAGTCCAGCCTGTGTTGCTAAAGGGATAATGTATCATTGGCTCGCTCTGTGAATGCAACAAAAAGTCAGGAGTTAAAAGCATTGAGGCCTGGCACAGAAAACTCAACTCCCACTGTCACTGCAAATACCAGAACTCCACGTGGCCATCAAGTTGTCCAACGGTGGGGAGAGCTGCTTATCTGATACTTCTCTCTGTGAGCAAGTGGGCAGGAAGAAGGTGAAGGGAGATGGGGAATTGGGAGGGACTGCAGCTTATGGCACACGTGGGAATAACCTGCTCCACGGAAAAGAGGTGAAGTAGCTTACTCCTCTCTTAGCAAGAAGGAGCAGCGAGGAGTTGGGTGTCTACAAATGACCCTTTGTTGTCTGCTCTGCTCCTTGGGCAGTGCCACTCTCATCCTTGGGACACACTGTAAAGTGACAATCTAAGCCACAGAGAGCAACTTGTTGAACAACCTAACAGTATTTCCATTCAAGACTGTGGGGTGAGGGACAAGGGGGGGCGGGAGTGGGTCAGAAATTACCCATAAACAATCAGCAACAAAAGAGAAAAATTGTGAAATGTTAGTTATAACTAAATACATTTTTCAACCAGGTTTTCTCCCTTTCCATTTAATTCCATTGCTAAAGTTATTGCATAAAACCCACACTACCAGCAAATTGGTTCCTAACTGAAGCAATCCTCTTTATTGCTTTTTTGGCCCATCATTGCAAAGATCTTAAAATAAGGAAGGCAGTGAGTTAGTTTTCCTTTATAATTATTAGTATTATTTTAAAAAAAGTCTTTCCACTACTGGATTGGGCAGCTATGATGGTACATTTCCCAGCTTGTGGGATTTCAAGGCAGACTATCACAATGGCCTAATAATGTGAGGATGGCAATTGCCATGGGGAACAAAGTCTGACTGAAGACTTGAGAGGAAATTCCCCAGTGGGACAATACTGCCTAGCACTTCTAAAGCATTTTTCACCAGTAGATCTCCAAGCACCTCACAAAGCAGGTCAGTATCATTCTTCACATTTTAAAGGTCGGGAAGAGCCAAGACTAAAATCCAGGTGCCCTACGCCCCCGACCAGTGATCTGTCCACTAGGCCATGCAGTAACGAGAATGAGGTCAATGTACTTGCACCTGATTGTGCCAGAGGAGAAGGTAGGTAGCCCTGAAATGGCAATATGATATGGTGATCTTATTTGAAGATTATTTTCTGTAACTAAAGTAAACTTTACAAAAATTGAAATGCCCCTTCTATATTAATTGTCTAGTGATTTTTCCAATGTCCTGTGTTCTGGGGAGACTTCAGGGTGAACAGAAGTACCTAAATATGAGAGATTGATATTACTGCTTCCAAATTTATTTCATAGCGTTAGGCCAGATCCTCAGCTGGGGTAAACTGAGGCAGTTCCCCTGACAACAACAGAACTATATCAATTGACACCAGATAAGGATCTGGTCTTTTGGTGAATCCTTTGTTACCACTTCCAAAGTGGAGCTAACAACGGCAGACAGAATTCAGATACATCTGCCACATAGGGTAAATCAGCTGGTGGTATCAACGACCCTTCTCAACAGTGATCACTGTCTTCCCAACAGCAAAGCCCAGTGCCGTTTTGACTTTTTGGAGCTACTCCTGTCTGCCAGCGGGAAAAATGCCAAGTCGTTTAAAGAGAAAATCTGGTCTACTGAAAGAATAGAAAATGTTATCACAGTCCTGGGCTGTAACATCTGAGTGCAGCTGAGTCCAAGTCTATTCTGGACATCAGACTTAGCAGCATGTAATGCGGATTTCTCCTCTGTCTTCCAAAGCTTTTATAAAGAGTTTCGCTTTCCCTACAGATTTCTAAAGTCCAACCACACATGGTGAAATACTAGCCCCACTGAAGTCCATTGAAGTTTGGCCATTGACTTCAATAAGCCCAGGATTTCACCCAATTAAATATTCTCTTTTCATCCTACAATTTCGGGGATAAATCCAGATGCCACTGAAGTGGCAAAACTCCCATTGATCATTGCAAGACCAAGGCTCAGCGTCTTCAGGATTCTTAATAGTTTAACCTCGCTTACCTAGCTTTATATTATCCTATTGCTTTATACTTTGCCTAGTTTGCAATGATCAAAGTACTGTCGCATTTACAAACACACATGCAGGCTAATGTTTAAAAGCAACCCCCACAGAATACACACTCATTACAGAACAATAAAATAAATGAGCAGAGTCTTTACTTTAATGGATCTCATAAACAGAAATTTGTCAAGCCCCATAGTACAAACAGAGCCTGGCACTTCACGGTTTGGGCTACAGTGGATCTATACAGATAGATCCACAAATGTTTCTGCTCAAATTACTGAACTAGAAATGAACGACTTGGCAGCTTAAAGACCGTTCCCATCTAACATCATCTTTAATTTATAGCATATCAAGAGGCTCATAAGCTTTAGAGATGGAGACACTGAGGATTTAGATTCATAACTTTTTTGGTGTGTTGGCTTTTCGTGTTGTTATCGTTTACTGGGCTTCCCTCACCCCCCGCCATCTTTCAAATATTAGTGCAGTGCAGTACTTCAAAACAGGTTTTCAACTACATCTTTTATCCTATGTACGTTTCTCACCATAGGCAACAGATGCTAACTAAGCACTGAGGCTCAGCTTTACTCCCCATTGGCCCACTTGCAGCGTGATTTACGAAACCAGTGCACACTTACAGAGCCTTGACACTTGCAAAGATTGACAGTCACTTGGCAGTAAGAGAGATTTCCAATCAGCTGATTTAGCATGCAGTCAAGGGCATGGGATTGTTAATTAATATTAAACATGTCTGGTGCACCACAGGTTTTATAGATGCTCAAAAGTAAAAAAGAAATAAATAAAATTGACTATTTTAGAAGCTCCAGTCAAAGTAATGGAAAAGATCTGTAAGGTATTAGGACATCACAGAGTTGGGAAGAAAATGTAGTTACTATTTTAACATTAATCCATAGGCACTAAAGCAAGATTTACAAGGCACCTTATGAAAGAACTCCAAATGACTGATTATCAATATACCCACGCAAGTGCAGTGCTACTAGACAGGCTTGATCAGTTTTGTGCATGAGGCACTCCCGTTTCTGCTGCAGCACAGGATTGCTGGCATTGCTTCTAAGCAGGGGAAACAACTCTGAGGGCTGCAGAATGAATCACTAGATCTCTGCATGCAATTCAAACACACAGATGTAGTGTTGAGTCTCTGGTGATGTGGTAAGGCCTGACTGGCCACTAAGGGTACATCTGTATGGCAAGTAGCAACTCACAGCAACGACTCTCAGAGCCTGGGTCTACAGACTTGAGTCCTACAGTGCTAAAAATTGCCATGTAGCTGTTCCGGCTCAGGGTCTGAGGGTAAGGGGTGGGCTTAATGCCCAAGCTCTTGTCTGAGTGTCAGCACAGTTATTTTTAGCGCCATATAGTATGAGCCTCACAAGCTGGAGTTTGTAGACCCGGGCTCTGAGACTTGCTGCTGCTTCCTATCTGCATGTACCCTCAGAAAAATTGGATCTGGCTTTGTAGGCTTCTTGCCTTCCTCAGATAGAGCCAGGAGAGAAGGGGGATTTAAAAATGTGCATCTCAGCAAAGTAAGTTAAGGTCACACTTTATATCAAGGGTATATTCATTAAGGGTTTATATAGAGTTAACAAATGCTTAATAGATATTGTAATAAACAGTTAATCACTCGTTATAGAATCCAACAGGTCAATAGGTTACGTATTACTGTTGCGAGTATAGTTTATTTATTTGTATTATCAGAATGCCTAAAGTCCTAGTCATGGACCAGGGACTGTACAAACGCAGAACAAAAAGAGTCTGCTATAGCTCTACTTACACTACAAGCTCTTTGGAGCAGGGACTGTCTTTTTGACCTGAGTTTGTACAGCACCTAGCACCATGGGGTCTTGGTCCATGACTAGGGCTCCTAGGTGCTACTGCAATCAATCATCATCAATAACACCTTTTACTGATACTATAACTATCTGTAATACCTTCAACAGATGTGCTTATAACGACTACAACTTCTACGGCTCATGTCTGCAACATGCTTATAACCGTTATTCATTACTTATTCTATACTTTACAGGCTACTTTTAAAGGTAACCCATTGGTGACCCAAATCAAAAGGTGTGAAAGGCCTCAAAATTCAGCACCCACCATTGCGACCATTTTGTTTCAATGTATTTGCCGACAGCTGGATGGCGCTTCCGTGGCCCAAGTTCTGTGGAAATTTCAGGTCTTCCAAATTCCCATCGGTGCTTAGCCTTGCAACTTCCAGTTCTGTTAGCAAGAGAGAAGTGAGCTACTGAATTGTAACACAGAGGGAAAAAATCACTATTTCAAAATAATGATATACAGCTAAGTTACAAAACTGTTTTCCAAAGAAAATGCAAACACTAGAATCCATGTACAGTGTTTCATGCTAGACTCTGCTTTGGACTGCTGCTTATTTCTTCCCCGAAGAAGGTTTAAACATAATTTTAAAAAAAATAGCAAATAAAATGTAGTCTCTGTAGTAGACAAAGACAACCAGTTCATGTAAACAAGCACCCAAGAATATTAAAGACAACAATTAACATGAAAATCTGAAAGTGTTGGTAGTTTGCCACTGGCTCTTGGTACATTCTGTAGATTTTATCGACACTCGGCATCTGCATTCAAAGAAATGAAAAGAAAGGCTGTTCTCATTTTACGTGAGCACTGCTGGAGGCCTGGCATTTTCCATCTCGCTTGTTTTTTAATTAAAAACAACCCTCACCTAAATAAAGACAAAAACTTGAATTCAATTGACTATATTTGTAGTAAGTAAGATCAAGGACCATCTCCTTGTCAGCTGGTGCTCTCGCTGATATAACGGATGCAGATTATGGCTGGGATTTCCAAAAGAGAGGGATGTAAGTGTCCAAGTCCCACTGAAATGCAATGGGAGTTGGGTGCCCATTAGGCTCTTTTGAAAAACGTAGTCCATGCTCTTTAGGGCAGGTCTGTCTCTTTGTTATATGTTTGTACATATAGCCCAGTGGGTCCCTGGCCTGTAGGCACCAGTGAAACACAAGTAATAGATAATCATAATACACCTAACCACACACATGTAGACTCAGCAAAAGCACTTATAAAGTATTTGACCCCCACAGAATAGGGTGACTAGGACTCAAAACCTGCAATTCTTACTCAGACCTTAGTCAGCCAAATCTCTAAGATCCTAGGGACTGTCTTTTAATGTTATGCAGCCATCACAGAAGCCTAGCAAATAATGACTCATAACAATAAAGGGAGTTTTGTTTGGGAAGGACTTGAGGCTTTGGCAGTAAAGAGGGGTTCTGTACCTGCTGAAATGTAATTTCTCCAGGGCAGTGCACTGAATCAGCAACTTTCATTCTGTTTCACTATAAATCACTAGATAAGAGTTTACTCTCAATGGAGTCTGGTTATACCAGAGTTCATTATCAATGGAGTCCTGCCATACCAGAGTTCACTATCAATGGAATCCGGCTATACCAGAGTTCACTATCAATGGGTTCCACTGCCGAATCTGTCCATCCAGCTATGGCTCTCCCACTGCTTACAAAACTGACATATTTAAATCCTACTGGCTAAAAGGGAAGCCTTGTCTATGGGCCATCAATTCAGTTATACCACACACAAAAATTCAACTAATTTATTCATGGCTGGATCCCTCTGATAGGGCCAAATCTTGAGAAAGTGCTGAGTGCCTGCAACTCCTAGATTTTACCATTAGTAAAGAGCTACAGGGAAGAATCCACATTACTGAAGGGAAGGTTTTGAAAGTCGCACCCGAGGGGAAGCAGACAACACCATTCAACCCCCATGCTTTACTCCACAGTTGTTGGTGACAGAGGGACACTCAAACAGGAAAGGAAGAGTCATCTATTTAACACGTACGGAGAAAGAGAGGTTGAATTTAATTCAGATGAAGTGAGCTGTACTACATTAGAGCTAGAGGGTGAAATCCTGGTCCCCCATTGGCGTGAATGGGACCGGGGCTTCACCCAGGATTCCAAGCCTGTTTCCATCTCTCTTCCTCTCCCTGGCCACCTTTGGTGTTTCCAATAGCTCCGGTCACTTACGGATATTGTCAGTGTTCTCCCTGACAATGTCCGACTTCAGGAGGTTATCGGCCAGCACAAAGGCACTTTCCTCCACTGTGTCCAGCAACATGGTGGCTGCACGCAGCTGGTCACTCGCGGTCAGGTCTCTCCATGCGTTCAGAGCCTGCGGCTGCAGGAGGTTATTAACTGTCTCGACCATAGCCTGCAAAGAAGAAAAGCAGAGTGAGAAAGGGCTCCAGTGAGTTTGCATGAGCTGTCAAGCTATCTACAAATTCATCCGACCGGGTAAGCAGAGTACTGTCCCATCTCCTCACCCCTGCGGGCAATCTACAGTAGAGCTACCCATTATTTTTCCCTTTGGCCAGGGAATGTCAGCAAAAAGGTTCTTCTCATCAATAGCTTTGAATTCAGAGCAAGTGAGAATTTTTTCTCTCTGAACACGCACAAAGGAAACCACGCAGCCCTGTGAAGCAGGATGCTGGTAGTTACAGTGTCTACTGGATCCAGAATTAAGAATTAGACCCAGGACAGCAAACAGATCTGTTCCTGATACGGGGAGAGTTAGCTGCACAGCCCACATGGCTTATCCAACATGAAGAGTGTCTAATGCATACCAGGGCTACTGTTTCTAAAAGAACACACCATCACCACCACCTCTGTGCTGCTCTCTATCGTAAGGCAGCGAAGTAGTGCGGCCATGGTACCTATAATTCTCAGGTGTGCCTGCATCCAAAGGCACAGCAGGTGCTGTTAGAGGTTTACATAGGGCATCACATTTCAAATCTCTCCAGTCAGTAAATAGTCTTCACTGTAGTAACAACTTATATCCTTCCTGCCGTGTACATTGTGCCCTAGGTTGCAAAGTAAAACAGAGCACTCCCATTGTGAACTTCCCAAGGATTAATCTGGATGCACGTTAGGCTGAAAACTAAACTGAGCAATGCTTGTGGTTCGTAAATTACAGTCCTCAGACCCTACTGATTGTGAAGATTTCACTTGACTAGAAAGAGCAGCTCAGTTGCTAACCACGGCTAGCCCAAGGTGCGTGCAGTTAGCATGTTTTTAAATGGGAACCAGCAGCGCACTGGTTAGCAAAATTTACTGCTTGTGGGGAGAAAAAAAAAACAGCTAATGTTTTCTTCTGCTGGTTAGTGTTTTCAT
Source organism: Emys orbicularis (assembly GCF_028017835.1). NCBI lineage: Eukaryota > Metazoa > Chordata > Testudines > Emydidae > Emys > Emys orbicularis. Next base: position 6,240,273 of record NC_088687.1, on the reverse strand, counting down.
GGTTACTAGTTACTAGCTGCTAAAAAATCCTGCCTCATAATGAAACACCTCCACTGCCAATTAATACCAGCCTCAGCAACTAATTTGCCTTTTGAGATGAAGTTGCCTCTCTTGATGTTTTTCCATGTGCTGAAAGCCCTGGCATCAAACCCACATCTACTGCTATTCTGTGCGGCAAGGACAACCCTGTGTGACTTCGGCAATCAGGGCCAGCTCCAGGCACCAGCCCTCCAAGCATGTGCTTGGGGCGGCACCTGGAGGGGGACAGCGCTCACCTGGGGAGAGCGGGGCCCCGGCCGGGCTCGCCGCCCTCCCCCGGCGCTCCGGCCGGCCGGGGAGAGCGGGGCCGCGGCCGGGCTCGGTGCCCTCCCCTGCCGCGCTCCCCGCTGGGGGGCAGGGGGGGGGGGCGGCGGGAGGCTTTTTTGCCTGGGGCGGCAAAAAAGCCAGAGCCGGCCCTGTCGGCAATTTGCAGCCCCAAGGAGCTCACCACTCAGAGGTCTTTGCTGGGTCTTTTTTTTTTTCCCCACCTAGGTTTACAACATGACTTATCAAAGAGATATGGCACGGTCTTTTTTCTAGGAAGTGATCTAGAGCCCTGGTACTAAAATGACGTGACCAGAAGGATGTGGCAATAGAGGCCGGATTCACCACTGCCCTGCCCCTTCTGCAGTCATGTCCACCTGTACAGAGGTAGGATAAAATACTACCTGATCAAGTGATATCCTTTCACATCCATTTTGCACTGGGACAAAAAAATAGACAATGCACGGCTATGGTGAATTGCTCCATACATGATTAGCTTGCAGTAAAGCCCAGGGAAAAGCAAAGACCTCAAGACGTTCCAGTCCTGGGGACTAAGCAGCTTTGATGATTATTATTTATTTATCATATCATGGCCCAGGACCCCACGGTGCTGGGAGCCTTACAAACAGAACAAAAAGACAGTCCCCGCCCCAAGGAACTGACAATATAAGTGTAAGACAAGAGACAACAGACAGATACACAGAGAAGGGGGAGTACAAGGAAACAATGAGACACTCCTGGTCAGTATGATAGGCTGTGCTCTCAACACACCAGCTACCTAACTATTGTCAAAGTTGTTGTAGTGTTCACGGCGAAGGAGAGTTTTAAGGAGGGTTTTGAAGGAGGATACATCCTAATGACACTTTTAATGAGATAATGCAATTATATTAATAACCACTTTGGGTCCATAGTGCATTCTGGTGTCACCAGTCACTTTCATCAGCAGAGGATTGGTTGACACTTCAGAATTTTCTTTCACAGAACCCCATTATCCTGCACTGCCATTTAGAAAGTATATCACAGAAATCCATATTTCTCCTTTCCCCTTGAGATTAATGGCTTGATTTTCAGAAATGCTGAGCACCCAGGACCTCCTCTTATAGTTGACCGAAGCTTTTGAACATCAGGCCAGAAACGTTCAAGAGACATTGTCCTACACCCCACTTACAAACGATGGTGAACCTCTTGTCCCATTGAAATCAATGGCGAAATTCTCGATTATTTTAATGGAGTCAGAATTACACCCATACTATCCAGACATGTTGATTTTCCAGCGGCAAAATCTATTTCTTGGTGTCAAGCATTTACATTCCAGGCCCTGAACCCAGCTTTTACAGTATGGATAGAAGTTGCAGAAGTTCAGCATTACACGGATACGAACAACGCAAAGATGTTCTTTGACTCTCTCAAAGCAGTCTACAGATAATCTACATCTGGCACAACGCTCCTGCAGTTGGCAGATGGCACAGCCCTCATCAAAGACAGGGAGGGAATTATAGAGATGGGCTGAACACTTCAATAGTCTACTCATTAGGCCATCCAGGGTCGATCGGCGTGTCCTTGATCAGTTGCATGAGAAACCCATCAAAGAGGAACTTGACCTCCCTCCATCAGTTGAAGAAGTCATGAAAGCCATCAAACAATTGAACTCTGGTAGAGTGTCCGGAAAGGATGGTATTCCAGCAGAACTGTATAAAGTAGCGGGCCCCAAGGCCATCGAGGTGTTCCGTGACATCTTGAGTAGCATTTGGGAGGAAGAAGAAATGCCATAAGACTTTAAATATGCTATTATTGTATCACTGTTCAAAAACAAAGGCAGCGAAGCTGACTGTGCAAATTACAGAGGCATTTCTCTCCTCTGTACAGTAGGGAAAATATTAGCTTGTATTCTACTGAAAAGACTCATTGCAAACATATGAAGAGAATCTGCCAGAAGCACAGTGTGGTTTCAGATCAGGTCGTAGTACTACGGACATGATTCTTGTAAGGCATGCCCAGGAAAAATGTTTAGAGCAGAACATGGACCTGTATGCAGTTTTCATCGACTTGACCAAAGCTTTTAATATGGTCAACAGAGAGGGTCTATGGGCTATTCTATATAAACTGGGCTGCCCAAGAAGGTTCATACAAATCATCCATCTGCTCCATGACCCCATGCCAGTGCATGTGCTCTCCAGTGGTGACTCGTCTGACACGTTTAAAATCTCGAATGGAGTGAAGCAAGGCAGCATACTTGCTCCGGTGCTGTTCAATTTATTCTCTGCCTGTGTGCTCAGCCATGCCACGAGGGACTTGGATCAGGGGATATACATCCACTCCCAATTCAATGGTTTCCTCTTGGATCTTTGAAGACTCAATGCTAAGACCAAGACACTGGGGAGACTTCTCTTTGAGGCACTTTTTGCAGATGACTGCGCCTTGACGGCCCATAGACATGACGACCTTCAGGTCATCGTTGATAGGTTTTCTGAAGCATCCCAGCTCTTTGCCCTCACCCTCAGTCTCAGGAAGACAGAGGTCTTGTTCCAACCAGCACCTCATTCCAATGCCCCAGTGCCAGCCATCTTCATCCAAGGCACACAGCTGAAAAACGTGGATCAGTTCAAATATTTGGGCAGCGCCATCTTGTGCAATGGTTCCCTTGATAAGGAAATTGCCTCCAGAATTAGTAAAGCCAGCTAGGCTCTTGGCCAACTCCAAACAAAAGTCCTTAACCAACACAACATTCATCTCACCACCAATTGAAGATCTACAGTGCAGTGGTCCTAACATCTCTTCTGTATGGATCAGAGACATGGACTCTTCATAGACGGCACATTAAACAGCCTAAACAATTTCACATGTGCTCCCTCTGTTTAATAACGAGCATTCGCTGGCAGGACAGAGTGACCAATATTAAGGTCCTTGAGAGAGCAAGCAAACACAACCAGCATTGAGGCAATGCAATTTAGAGCACAATTTACATGGACTAGACATGTCATCAGAATGGAAGACCACCGTCTTCCAAAACAGATCTTGTATGGGGAGCAGAGGCAGGGAAAAAGAAAGAAGTGTTGTCCGTATAAGTGCTTCAAAGATAACCTGAAGAGCAGTCTCCAGTGGACTGGCATGAATTCCAAGAACTTGAGCAAATGACTCAGAACAGGGCTTACTGATGGTCTCTGACAAGATCAGAACGTAACAGATTTGAGAGGGATCGACGTAATCATCTCCAGGCTACATGTGAAAGGCGCCACAATGCTGCATCATCAAACATCATAGATACAGACTTCCCATGCCCAGTGCAGGACTTCCTACACAGCCAAAGGTTCGGACTTCAGAGTCATATGCGTAGCCATAGATGAGAACTGAGATAATAACATCATCATCGTCAGCGATGGACTACCAACAACAACAACAGTCTGGAGTTCACGAATGAGAAATTTAGCTTCTAGACTTTTAAACTATTTTTTTAAATGAAATAATAATAATAATAATAATAAAAACTTTGGAAGTTTGGCAACTGAATCTAAAGTAACATGATACATTTATCAGTCAAAAAGACTCATTAAACTACACAGGGATAGGTATTTTTTTCAGTATTTTTAAACCTTAAAGCCCAATCTGAATAATGTTTCATACATTTTGGTAGCTTCCATCAGTAGCTTTGTCTTCCAAAAGAGCAAAGAGAAGTGTTATTATTTTTGAGTGATTAAAGCCGTGCCCATTTTGCTTTGCATGTCTATGCAACGTGGCTGTGTTTTTCTTGCAAAGATCCCATATTCAAGGAAAGTAATTAGGCACAACAGTCAGAAAATGATGATTCCCCACACCCACCCTCAACATTATTATGCAGAACACAATTTGCATTACTTTTATCTAGCTCGCTACTAATGGGCCCTTTAAATCTTTGCTAAAACATCATGTTCAATTTTATTTTTTTAAATATTTGAATGGTAGAAAGAATTAGTCTTAACTACAGCTCTAGCTCCTGGGTTTGGGTGAGACAGTAATGCATATTTGACTAAACTTGAAACATGCTGAAATACTTGCATTAGTAGTAGTGCAACATCTGCTACAAACGTTCTGCTCTTAAAAAACTTTTTTTTTTTCTCATGTGTATTTGAATTTTTGTGTGTGGGCACATCTGTGAAAGACAGAGCATTAACTGGATATTACACAAACTCTCTTGCGGAGTCAGCAGTCAAATCGGATAGCTACACTGAAGCCAGCACATGTATATCACCGATGAATTAGGATCTGATTCAAAACTTATTAAAATCAACAGAGAGATTCCCACAGACTTCAATGGGCTTTGAAGCAGATTTGAACATACCCAGTAAAACTGCCTGCACAGGAGTTACACCAGGGTTGAATTTGGCCCATTGTTTTTCCCAAAGAAGCACTCCCTCACCCAGTCTAGTGCATTAACCTAACCTTCCTAGCACTACATTTTTGAGCAAAGCACTTCATTATGGCATAGCATTGCAGGCAAGGCCGTGGAGATTAAGCGTTAATGAAATATTTGGGTTTGGAACGAGGGCCGAGGTAGGTGTTTAAATGAAACCAAACAGCTGTTAAAGGAACAGCTTCTCCTGAGATAGAGATTGCAGGAAGAGGACAATGGAACAAATATGGGTAACCAGAACAATTGACAGTGCTAGTCAAAGCACTGATCCAACGGCTGGGCTTTTAGCTTAACAGCAGAGCTCTGGCCCGTACATGGATTATACAGATTTGACTCCTGCCCCCATCTGTCTTGCCCCCTGGTCAGTCAGGGTATGTCTACATGGCAGTTGAGTCTCCCAACCCCAAACAGACAGACTCGCTTTAGCTCTGTTCAAGCTAGCGTGCTAAAAATGGTAGCGTGGATGCTGTGGCATGAGTGGCAGCTCCAGGTAGCCACCTAAGCAGGTACCCAATGGGTCAGGCAGGACGGTACTCAAGTGGCTAGCCTGGATTGCCATCCACGCTGCAACATCCACATGGTCATTTTTAGTGATCTAGCTTAAGCAGAGCTAGGATGAGTTTAGTGACCTGGTCAGGAAGGCACGCTCCCAGCAGCCGTGTAGACAAACCTGAGGGGCAGGGAAAACTGCAGAAGCAGAATGCTCCTCCAAACACAGTGAGTGCCTTACAACTAATCATCACAACGGTAGGGGAGGCAGCATTGCCAAGCTCCAGACCCAGACATCCAACTCCTAGCCCTCCTCAGCCAGAAGGCTGAGAGCCGCAACACAGGGACTGAAACATGAAAAATGGGCGCAAGGTGGGGGTGTTTGTGGAGGGAGGGGGTGCTGAGTATCCCAAGTGACACTGATGATCCTGATAAAGTCTGGGATTTTCAAAGGTGCCTAAGAGAGCGTGGCACCCAACTCCCAATAAAAGGATGTGGGTTCCTAACTCCCGTAGGCTCCTTTAAATGAATAAACAAACCAAAACTCCCACTGGTCCCTACTATTATTCTGAGTGTTAAACATTTTCCATTTCCATTTCCCGCCCCACATCCTCTTTTAAGCACTAATCCATACAGCTCATCTGATAAGAAGTGTATAAAAATTAGCAGGATTGGCCAAATACCTTTTCTGAGTCCTCATACAAATCAGAACTTGGGGAGGTGGGTATCTCATCCAGTTCTTCCCACAGCTAAGATCAGCCTCCCCCACAATCTTTGCATGCCCACAACACTGCACTGAGTAAACCCGAGGTTCCCGGGGTGTATATAAGATAACTAATATACCAGGAGTGTAAACACAGAGAGAGGAGAGCTATAATAGAGGGAACTATCTTTGGTGCAAATCTTTATATGTGAGGCCAAGTGCAACAAATATAGATCCTGCTCCTGCTCCCATAGAAGTTAATGCAGAACCCATTAACTTCAGTAGTGTCAGGTCAAGTTCATAGACGTGTGGTTGGGATTTTGGAAAATGCCCAGGACAGACAGGTGCACAACTGCCACTGAAAGTCGCTGCGACCCAGGCGCCTTTGCAAATATCAGTAACCTTGCAGTCACCCCTGACAGTGACTGATGCAGAGACCAAGACAATTGTCTCGTTTCCTTGTGCTCCCCACTCTGTATCCACCTCTTGTCTCTTTTCTTATGCTGAGATTGTAAACGGCTTGGGGCAGGAACCATCTCTTTGTTCTGAATTTGTACAGCACCTAACACAATGGGAGTCCTGGTCTGTGACTCCTAGGCACTGCTGGAATACATATAGTAACAACAACAACAACAACAAATGATAGAGGAGAAATCTTTCCCAAACAAGGGCAAACTCACTGTTCCCTGGCTTTGTCCTGGGATTACAATCAATCAATCAATCAATCAATCCATCCATCCAAATATAATTCTTCCTTTTCATAAATTACAAATTGATATTAAAATACATTATTGTCAACAGGCAACTAATTAGGAGCTTTACAGTAATTATACATTACAAAAAGATTGTTTTTACATATCCTGTTGATTTCCTTTGTGACAGTTGCTTTGTTCTGTAAAATTGCATTTTGCTTGTGTGTTTATTTTTATCTTCTCGCCTTTTAGAAATGTCTAGTGAGAGTTTCTGGCTAAGTGACAGTCATTCAGTTTTAAATCTAGGAGTCTGCACATATATTGGTGCCACATAAGTCTTACTACCACTCTACCAAAACTTTAAACTTTGCATTTTGAAAACAAATGTCTTTTCTACACTCAAAATCCTTGCCTTTAACTGGGAATTGACATTGGAAAACACTGATGGCTGTAAAATCCATTCACCCTGGTCCTGTTACAGTGCAGTCTGGGAGCAGATAGTGTGCCTCACAGTACCACCGCATTTCAACCTTGACCTCAGAAAACTGGTAGCTTTCCTACAATTCTCAGCTCTTTAAACATGTACTTTAGCCTCTTGAGAGCAGGCCATCAGCTGAAAAACTGAAAAAAAAACCCAACACAACTACTAAGGGATGGATCCTTCCCATCTTCTCATCTGTGAATGATAAAACCTTGGTCCAAACCAAAGTGGTGAGTGTCAGAGGGGCTCTACGGGAAACAGGTCTGAATTCCTCTTTTGACTCTTCCAATTCTACAGGACATTTCAAACTGGCCTCTCTTGCAAAAGAGCATATGTTTAAGGTAGACCTGAAAACATCATGCAGATAGCTTCCTATCATATACACCCACCAACAATTGTGTTGCAGTCCTAACTTCCTGGGAGTTTTGCATGAGTGCGGACGGTGGAACTGGGGCTTTAATATACTGCTCTTGTTACGATCCTGCTGGTTAGAAAATCTATAAATACAGAACTTCGACTTTTCTAATGCTCTTTCATATTATTAGCAATTACATTCCTTGGCTGAACGTGGATTACATCACACAACTCACATTACAGCATTAACCAATCAGGAACTAGCAGCAGGACAGGACACAATGGAAGCAACAAGGCAAACACAACCTAGGATAGCTTCAATAGGTCCTGACACCTCTATAACGCAAGATGATTCCACCAGTCCCCCAGTGTAACGGCCGTCTCCAAATCCCACACAAGCCAATGGAAAGATTCCCACACATTGTTTAATTAAAATTTTTTTTGGATCTTGTTAAGTTATTCTAGAGGTCCAAGTACCTTCCCCCAGGGACAAACCCCGAGAATATTTCCCAGTTTGTGCTGAGTCATTATTCAGAAAAACATGCTGAGTGGCTTCAACGGCAGCAGGATCAGCAGGTCTGAGGCCCTTAGTCAGCAAAACACTTAAGCACATGCTTAACATTAAGGACCGAGTCAGGACTACAGAATCGGCCCTCAGTGCCATATTTATATCTGTAGCTTACCAGCTTTTACAAGGTAAATTTAACCCCCTATGTCCTGAACAACAAAACCAATTTCAGCTAAGGACAATTTTATTCTCTAGCTCCAGACAACTCACTGCAAACAAAGAATGATTCATCAAAGTGTACTCATGGACAAGTTGGGCCATAGGGACTTTGTGTGTAAAAACACACACATGCGCGCACATGCACACAATCTCTCTCTCTGCTTCCCTCCTCATTGAGAGCTCGATTGTGTCTGGCCCCTATGCTTGGCATGGTCCAGGGAATCGATGGGCACAAGGAACTCCTAGCCCACCTCTGTGCCGGGGACAGTTGAACTCCTGGGGCTCAGGGAAGTACAGGGAGTGCACCCCAAAGGCACACACCACCCCAAAGTAGGTGAGGCAGAGGCATGGGGGGAGGAATAGCTCAGTGGTTTGAGCATCGGCCTGTTAAACCCAGGCTTGTGAGCTCAATCCTTGAGGGGGCCATTTAGGGATCTGGGGAAAAAATCTGGCTGGGGATTGGTTCTGCTTTGAGCAGGGGGTTGGACTAGATACCTCCTGAGGTCCCTTCCAACCCTGATATTCTATGATTCTATGGTGTGTTCTTGCCTTGCCCTCCTGCACCAACCAGCAGAGTTTTCCTGCTGCAGCCAGGGGAGTGTGCCACCCCATCCCGGGTGGTGGTGCAGAATGCATACTCTTCTATACTTGCTGGAAGGATTGTACCTGCTGAGCGAGGAACTTGAACCTCTGCAGTGCCTGCTCAGGGCTGTGACTACACACCACAGTCTAGCCTTGAACATCTTGCCCACTGCTCCTATATACATCATCACCACTTTACACCACCACAGATGCATGATGATTAATATCACTGTATATTGCTTTAGAAATCTTTGTGCAACCCTGGCTAATACCTGTGGCTCTACAGGGAGCATACAGGGTACTGCACAACACACAACTAAACCTTCACTGCCCTCCTGTTGCATGCAATCCAACTGCCGACTCGATCAGCCAGAAAGGGTGTCCATTCAGATGCTACTCTCCTTGTTCGAAGAGACACAACCCTCTTGGAAGAAAGGACTGTGCTCTAAAACGATAAGGTGCTTTTTTTAAGCTGCTCAAAACCAGGTCTAGATTCCTCTGGCCACCAGCAGCAGAATCAGCTGCATGCAGGGCTACTTCGGATGAAAACAAAATTAAACAGGAAACAACCGATGGGTTTGTCTTGCAGCAATACTTATTTTAAGTAAATGGCGAGACAAGGGAGGATAATGAATCTCTCAGCTTTCTTGTGCCCGCTGGCTCAAGGAGGAAAGTACACTGCAGCAAGGTGGCGAATAATCAGCTTTACAACGTTGTTCAATTACGGTCGGCTGCTCAAACAGCATTTGCCCTTGTTTCTTTGTTTATTAATCGTGAATGTAGAGCATTGTGGTAGCACAGCAGCTATGGGAGACAACGTTCTCTCTTCCTCCAGGGATCACAAGCAACAAAGACGGAGGCGAGGTGAGTTTCTCTGCTCCGTGGGAGGCCGCACGGCCCACTGGCCTGGGATTCAGGAAGCCTGGGTTTTATTCTTGACTGTGCCACTGACCTGCTGGGTGACTTTGGGAAAGTCACCTCATGTGTGTTTTCCCTTCCACTTTTTGTTTGACTTGTATGTGTCAATGATAAGTGCTTCAGAGCAGGAATTATCTCCCATCACATGTTTGTCGAGGGCCTATCATGGGGCCCTGATCTGATTGGTGCCACTCGGTGTTAATGGTGAGGCACACTGGTCATTAATTATTAATTATTATTATCATTAGGAACATGAACATAAATATTAACCCATTTTTGATTTGCAGCTTGATGCTCTGTTGCAAATTGCTGGAAGAACCCCCGCCCCCCACCGCGAGTTTAACAACATCTGGCAAATACTGGTAATGGAAAAAGTTCCTTCTCCAAAGAAAACCCCCCTCAACAATTGGGTATGCTTCAAGGAATTCAGAGAGAAGAACAATGCTCTGTGAGTCAAACCCACATTTCTGCTCTTGTAGTGTTCATTGATTAAGGATAAATAGCCAGGTGGGACTTTCTCAAGACTAAACAAGCCCAGTTTTTTAATCTTTCCTCAGAGGTCATGTTTTCTAAACCTTTGATCTAAACCATTTTTGTTGCTCTTCTCTAGACTCTCTCCAAGTAGTCCACAGCTTTCCTAAAGTGTGGTTCCCAACCGGACACGGTTAATCAGCTGAGGCCTCAACAGTGCTGAGTAGAGAGGAACAATTACCTCTTGTGTCTTACATACAACACTCCTGTTAATGAACCCCAAAATGCTATTAGCCGTTTTAGTAGCTATATCACATTGTTGACTCATATTCATTTTGTGATCCACTATCACCCCCAGATCCTTTTCAGCAGTACTACCTCCTAGCCAGTTATTTCCCATTGTGTTGTTGTGCATTTGCTTTTTCCTTCCTAAGGGAAGTGCTTGGCACTTGTCTTTATTGAATTTCATCTCTTGCTTATGAATTTCCTATTATGTGTTATTTCCAATTATCATATATATTGCTCTGAAAAACTCAATGAAAAAACATACCTTTTCTTAAAACAAACCAAAACATGTCACTATTTGCAAGCCCCCGAAATAAAATGAGCAAAAGCTAGGATCAATGACACGGCCAGAAAGCTCTGCTGGAAGTTGTGTGATCATTGTGTCTGGGCATAAAGAGTGCCATCAGTGGAGGAGCACTCCCATTAACTACGAATATATGTTGTGCTGCTTGAGTAGAACAGACTTCATAGATAAGGGGGGCAGACTGAAAGCATCGATCTGGGTGCACAAGGAGACATAGTACTGGAAAGGTGAATGCACTGAAATAGACCAGCTTAGGAAACGTCTGGCCCCTTTGGAATATCAGATGAAGAGAATATTGTAATCTGTATAAAAGGGTCACTAGTCAAACTGGAACAGTCATCAGCCTATGCTAGGACAGTAGATCTAAAATAGACAAGCACAGTATTCTTTTAGCTATTGTTAAACAAGAAAAATGTCATTTTAGTTAAATGATGTCATTGAATTCTGTTTCTCGGCGGGAGAAATCTAATCTATCTGATAAGGTTCTTCACTATCACACAACGCCTTTCCTCCTAAATTACTCTTTTAAATCCAGATTAAGGCTCTTCCTTAGTCAAAGCATAGGTATTGCACTAGAGACAATTTCACAAAGGGAGGCCAGCTGTGAAATATGCGGTAAAATGGCATAACATGCGCTTCGCCTGAGTTTGGTTGAAGAGTGATTAATTGTTCTTTTAAAAAATGCTTAAAACATAGAAGCTAATTTCTCCCATCACCCTCTACACCTATCTGAGAAGTGTGTCTATGAATGAAGCACTGGTCTTCATTTAGTGCTATAGTATGTGACTGGTGATTGATGGCGTCAATCTGCAGTTTGGGTCTAGGAAAAGCGTGATCTTTCTCAAGGGAAAAACAAAGGGAGAACATATCCTGATGTTAAGCTGTGATTTTCCTAAGGGCCTAATGGGCCCTGAATGACTAAAACTAACATGCTCATATTTAGTCTGGGCACCAAAATCCATAATTTAAGTATTGAAATAGAAGTGGCCTGGTTATCAGATGTGTTGAGTGCTCCAAGCTGACGTTAAAGTCAATGGGAGGGCTTTTGATGCAATCAGGACACTTGCTGGGGCCCTTAATATGGATTTAGGGACCTAGCTCTAGGCACCTCAGTTTCATAAGCTTGGCTTTGAACTACAAATAATCTTTTAATGGGAGATCACTAAAAAGTAGGAGACCTATGAAAGAGAAGGAGGCTATAAATTGGAGACTGTGGTTTTTGCTTTGCAGTTAGCACATGCAAAGGAATGTTCTAAGGTCAGCAGTTCTAAGGGCTGGTCTACACGGGGGGGGGGGGGGGAGGATCCATCTAAGATACGCAACTTCAGCTATGTGAATAGCGTAGCTGAAGTCGAAGTATCTTAGATCAACTTACCTGGGGTCCACACGGCGCGGGATCGACGGCTGCGGCTCCCCCGTCGACTCCGCTACCGCCGCTCGCTCCGGTGCAGTTCCGGAGTCGACGGGGAGCGCGTTCAGGGATCGATATATCGCGTCTTAACGAGACGCGATATATCGATCCCCGATAAATCGATCACTACCCGCCGATACGGCGGGTAGTGAAGACGTACCCTAAGGTTCTAAGGAATTGACTAGGAAGAAGGAAATAACATATGATCTATTTCCTCTCATAAGGTCTTCCATGTGGAATAGCTTTCTAAGGATTGCATTTATGAATCACCTATATTTGTTGTTCTTCTATTTGGGAATTGAGAGCATACAAACAACAGGTAGCTCCTCACTTAGGGGAAGTAAGCAAAGCTGCAGAGAGAGAGAGGAAAATGCTTGCACGCAACATGTGTTTCTCTGACAGATTTTCCACATCCTTGGAGGGAACTGCCAGGGAATCGGAGACATGCATTCTTCCAACTGTCCAAATAAAAGCGACATCTCCCAGTAGCATCTATGGCAGTTTGTCTTGAGACTTTTCCCAATGTCAACAGATTTAAGGGCCGACTCCAACCAAAATCCCAGATAATAACACAGCCTATTTCAGTTTTGCTATAATTACTTGTGGACATTTCTCCAGATGGTATAGTTTAGTTATAGTTATTTAAGCTACATCCAACACTATCAGCTAGGTCTGGGATTCCCAGCTTCCGTAGACTCGTGTTAACTCTCATCTGACCTAGCGGGCTAAAATTAATAGCACAGCAGCAGTAGGATGGGCAGCAGCAGCCCAGGTTAGTACACATCTGCCTAAACCCTGTGGGTCCGTACGCAGGGGGGCTAGCCCCTGCCGCCGCTGCCCCTGATTCCTGTGACTACACTGCTGTTTTTAGCGTGATAGCTCTCATGAGAGTTAGCACGAGTATGTCTCCAGGAGCTGGAGATCACCCCTCTATCCTGCGTGTAGATGTTGCCCTGTCGCAGAAGTATGCACTCATGTTCCTTGTCCATATTTATGCAGAGAAGGTTAGACTCCAAAGATAAACTAAAGTCTGTTTCTTTGATCCTGCTCTCTCCTAACAATAGGTTCAGCACAGCAGAAACACGCAGGGTATTTTCTCTCTTCCTGACACAAATCAAGTGCAGGTTGCTCAAGCTGTGAAATATATTAAGTTCGCAGAGTTTTAACAAAGGGTACCAAACCACAAAATCCTGCTGCGAATCCAACTACTTTCAGATGTCCTTTTAATTATATTAAATGAAAGTTTGGGCCGCTTTGATGCTTATGGGCAAACATCTAGATCTCTTGAAAAGCTGCTAAAAGTACTCCCTGTTGCTATAGTTAATATACTACATTGTATGCACACTGCTAGCCAATTTATTCCAGCCACTTTAACAAGGATATCCAACCTGACAGGCCACACAGAACAGCATCAGGAGTCAAGCAAAGCACAAATCATTAGAGGACTCCAAAAGTTGTTTGACAGTCACACCACGGAGCTCTTCGTCATACAGCCAATTAAGTGACCAAATAAGGAATTTGAGAATCCTCATTAATTTGTTTCTCGCTCTATAAATGGAGGTTAACATCTCTCTTGTCACGTGCACTGCAAGTACACAAGTAAATGTGGCATAATTCAATTTACACTCTGCCATGAAGGGGCAAGATTCTTCTTCGGTTTAGACACAAGCAGGCATCAATAAGAAGTGGGACAGGCAGGATTAAGCCACTTTAGTTATCAACAGACTAATCCCAGACATATCTTTTATCTGCCAACAGATATTAGGTTTTCAAAAAAGACCTCTTCCTTTAATCAGTTGTGAACTTAATGCCTTGGATCCGCTGAGAAAAGTTGATCATTTTCGCTTACTACAATGATCCAGACTGCTCATATCGTCAGGGAGAAACACGCAAGAGTGATACCTGAGGATCAGCACTAAAGGGACCGCTTTGATCAAAACAATAGCAATCTTCACAGACTGGAGATGACAAGAACTCAAAGAACACAGGCCAGAATCTTAGAAATGAAGTTATTCGCTTCATAGAAGAGCCTGTGTTCTTTACTGCATGGGCAGTACCTTCAGAACACTTCCACTATTGTCGCCGGTAAGGTAAAGGTAAAAGCCTCATCCAGCTTCTAATGGGTGAGAAAATGGCACTTGCAGGAGTGAAAAGCAGTTATAGTTCTGGGGTGTGGCAACAGTATGGTTCTGACTTAGAATAACAGAAGGAGACTGAGGGTATGTCTGCACAGCAGGTAGGTGATGTAGTTCCCAGCTCAGGTAGACACACACATTAGCTCTGCTCAAGCTCGCACCTAAAACCACCTGGCACAGACTCGTCGCCAGAGTACAATCCTGCCCGAGCCCCGGGTACGGCCTCAGGTGGCTAGCCGGAGGCGCTGCCCATGCTGCTAGACTGAGCAGAGCCAACGCACGTACATCTACCTGACCTGGGAATGCCACCTCCCTGCTGCTGGGCAGATGGACCCTACGTAAAGAGTGGAGTGCTGGCCAAACCCTGGTAATCTGCGGAAGGAAAATGTCTCAGCTAGACCTAGACAAATACCGCGAAGGCTGGTTTTTCCCACCCAGATTAAAACCATTTGCTTTGGCCACTGTGTTCACTTTCTATAAATGTTAAAGCCATTAGGATTCACTGGCAAAAGCACTTGCGGGAGGCTAAGGTGACACTCTTTCCTTTCAGCATTTTCCCTCCGAGTGGTTAATTTTATACATGAAGGGATCACTGCGTAGCACGGTAAGGAGTTGGGGCTATGCACACTGTTCACCAGAGCCCTGGCACAAACTGCACAAGCAAGACAAGGATCCGATCTCACCCCTTGTAATGAGGCCCACGCATGCAATTGAAACCCTGACTCCACATCCACAATATGGAGCAAGCGGTGTCAGGTGCCACCTAAGTTCATTGTGCAGACCACTCATATTGCCAGTAGCCGTGCAGGGTAGGTGAGAACAGCCCAAGCAGAGCCAGGACTCTGCCTCCTGCTGGCCGCAACTGGGATGTAATTTACCCCAGGGATAGGGCTGAGCAAGACCACGTAGACCCTGGAGCAAAAGGGGGATGAATCAGAGACCCCATTGAAACTCTCAGCATCACAATCCAGTTCCTGCTCTGTTCCGGGGGCAGCGGCATATGCAGCAAGGCTCCCATTGAGCCCTGGTTTTAAACTCTGCCCATAGTCAATAAAGCTTGCAGGAGACAAATAGTTTTTTAATGTATCTGAAGTGCTTACATGGCCCCCTTTACTGTAGCAACTGAATACCTGTAACCTTTAGTGTATTTATGTCACCACGCCCACGAGAGACAGGCATGATAATAATCATTCCCTATTGTATAGATGGGGAACTCAGGCACACAGAGGGTAAGGCCCAGATCCTCTGAGGTATCGAGATGCCTAATGTCCATTGATCTCAATGGAAGTTAGGAGCCTAAAAAACTTTCAGGATCCAAGTTTAACTGACTGGCCCAAGATCACACAGGAAGCCTGTGGGGGAAGAGGGAACTGAATGCATCTCTTGCAAGTCCTAGACTCACTAAGCCACTGGACCATCCCTTGTGCATGAGCATAAATTTTGTGGCCAAGAAAGGCAAAGGTTTAATTTTTTCTAAGCTTTCCTAGCCCTGCTTATCTGCTTCTTCTCCCTGATGGATTCAAAGCCCCAGTGATCTCTGCCAGCCTAGTCTCCTGACTTCAGGAGTTACACACATCAGCCCCGCAGGGAAAACAATGCCGTAAGCCGGCTAAGGAGGCCCATCACAACCAGTGAACTCAGCTCAAATGTCAAATATTGAATATCAAATACTTGAAGCAAACTGCCCACAATCAATCCAGAGCGTGAAAGAAGAAAGGGGCAGGAAACAACCCTCCATAAAACGGAGTAACTATGAATTTTGAACAAATTACAGGGAATTTCCATCTGCTTCTAGAATGTCTGTGAGAGAAAAAAGAGGCTAAACCAATCAAGTGCATTATTCGTTGTGAATCACACTCTCTACTCTAGTCTCCATTCTGCGACACACCTGAAATAGGTTGCCAAGAGAAGTGAAAGATAAAGAGGTTGGGTTTGAGAAACTATGGGATGTTTTCTTACATTGTAAGCTTTTGGAGGGCATGGACCATCTTTCTGTTCTGTGTCTGTACAGCGCCTAGCACAATGGGGACCTGGTTCATGACGGGGCTCCTAAGTGCTACAAGAATACAAATTAATAATAGCAATGATAATAATAATGATGATGAATGGATGTGGAAATACAGTTCAACACCAGCTAATGAGAATGAATTATGTCCTGGAAGTTTTCTGTGTTCACAAGATGATTCCAGACCATCTTACAAGCAGGAGTAATAAAAATACAGCCTTGTTCTGCATACAGAACTTTCATCTCATCTTCAACTGGTATATGGTTATCTTCTGCATGAAACTATCTCCCCTGATAACAAGTGATCCCCATCAAATAAGTCTCCCTTGGTGGATTAATCCTCTCTCACTGCATGTAATTATTATGCAATAGAATTCTGAGTGACAGTTTCTCTTATATCAGTTCTGACTTCTGAATCCTTGGACAGCTGTCTATTCACCTATGCCAACATGTATTTGTTGTGTCAATGCTGATGCCTTGAGTTGCCACTACAGTAGATTGGAGGATTTGGCTGGGTTCTGATTTTTGTTTTCTTCTTTTTGAATGAAGAAAAAAAGACCGGTTACCACATCGACTTCTGAAAAGAGGAGAAGCAGCAAACTCTACCTACAGTAAAGATCACTGGGTTTGACATTTTTCAAACAAGTTATCAAATCAATATTAGTTTTCACTATACTACTATCTAAAGGGATGGGCTGATAATCTCACAAACATATTTGCAGATACAGTACATTTATTTGAAGAACTCTGCAATATATTTGAATCCATATTTGATATGGTTTATTTTTTATTATACATACATCTTTGCTCAAGACCACTGCCAGTGTCAAGTATTGGCTATACAGAGTTACCCATCACTAAAGGTCTATAAAAATTACTTATTTATGTCCTCCCTGATGAGGAAACCACCAAAACTCTAATCAATTTATCCATCCATCCCAAATTAAACCTCCTAAAATATCAGTTATTTTCATTGCTCGCTTTGCATTTACTGGACATCCTTCATATCAACTTCCTATTGCGTTTGTCCCTTTAGAGAGATCAATAGTACAAGGTACATTTTCAAAACTGTGCACAGAAACTTAACTACAAGATTCCAATTCATGGCAATATTCATCTCTGTAACAAAATCATGTCACAAGGGTGGAATCCAGATTCTCCTGAAGTCAATGGCAAAACTCCCACTGACTTCAACGAGGCCAGAATTTCACCCCTCGACAATAAGGGTACGTTTACACTGTAGCTGGAGGTGTAATTACCAACTTCGGTAGACATACCTGTGTTAGCTTTGATCAAGCTAATGTGCTAAAAATAGCAGTGTATAGATGGAGAACTCAGGTGCACAGAGGGTAAGTGTAGTCACAGTGGTAAGACAGTTAGCCACGATCCCGTCTGAGACCCTAGATACATACTTGGGGTGGCTAGGCCCATCCTGTCACCCATGACTCCGTGGCTACCCTGCTATTTTTAGCATGCTAGCTCACTCTTCTAGGGTGGGTACATCTGCCTCCAGCTCCAGCGTGGACATTACCTAAGATTTACTCAGGGGTTGCAATGGGTCTAATAAACTGCCACGGTCAGCCTACAAATTTCTCTGAATTATTGGCTGCAAGAGGGAATTTTCTGGTGTCCTCTTTAATTTCTACTGATCAGATTCTCTTCCCTGTGCCGGGCAGCCACATTTTTCGGTGACTACAATTACATGAATTTCTAAGGTAAAATGTATTGTTTGAAGACTATATTGATGTCAAACATCCTGCAAAGGTATATACAAAGGTGTGACAAGGTACATTCTTGTATGTTAATGTATTCAAAGTACAGACCATATCAGAGATGGAAAAGAACAATTAGGTCATCCATTCCATTCTCCATCCCATGGGTCTTCTCTTCAGAAGGTTTATTAGAGCTTTGTACAGTATAAGGGCTTGTCTACAGGGGGACACTAAGGATAGTTAATCCGAATTAACTCAATGTGCAAGGTTAAAGTGGATTAGTTAAACAACGCTAAGACCCTATGCGGATGCTCTCATTCAGAATTAAAGTAACATTAATTCAATTTACTTTAAATCACCTTGGAAGGCAATCCTTAACTTTTAAACAAGCGAGTAGCCCCACTGAGTTAAAGGGAAATACTCGCATGCTTAAAGTTAAGCATATGCTTAAGTCTTTGCAGGACGCGGACCTTATTTTGCAGCCTCCACATTTCTTTAGTATGTTAAATACGCTATACATTATTGGCCAAAGGAAAAAATAAAATAAAAAATATAAATAAAAAATATAAGAGTTTGCTTTTTCTTTTTTACACAGCAAAATCTCAAAATCTCAAAGATAGCGAAGAAGAGGAAAAAGAGAAATGGGTTTGGCTACTCTCTCTGAAATCTTAAGAGTACTCAGCCTGAGGAATGGAAAACATTTACTTCTCTTTACTGATGAAAGCAGATCAGTGTACCAGGACAGTTAGCTGGGGTGAGACTAGATACAACTTTCACACTCCTCAGGATATCCATACTCAAAGGGATCAGACCGGGTAATGAAGAGGAATGCAGTTTTATACACATTTTACAGTCATAGAAATGCTAGAGGATGCATTGACAAAGTAAAGCGTATCATAGCATAAGATGTCATGGTTTGTAGGTGCAGAAACTAGAAATGTACAGATGTATAGAGGGGACCTTAAACATAAATGTGTGTTTTGTTTTAATGTCTCTGTGTGTATTATATACATATAAATAATGGCAAATCCTGCATTACTGCAACATTAAGGCTGCAAAATTAAATGCACAAAAATCAGGAGATTAAAAAAAAGTGTTCCTTATTGCAAAGTTAACTCATTCACATTGCACATACTGCTTTATAAGCTTCACGGGATCTATAGTCAAGGTAACAGGACAAATTGCACTATCATCCTGATCCTGCAAAGACTCTGAGTAATAATAATAATAATACCTAGTGCTTTTCATCAGTAGATCTCAAAGTTCTTTACGTCCCCATTTTACAGATGGAGAAACTGAAGCACATAGAAAGGGAGTGACTTACCCAACGTCTCCCAGCAGGCTCGTGGTAGAGCCAGGAACGGAAGCCCAGTCCAGTGCTCTATCCACTAGGACAACTAGCAGTGCATAAAGTTAAGCTGGCTTGTAAGTCTTTGCAGAATCAGGCCCACAGCTTGCAACTGGTCATCACTTTATGACAAATGTCCCCTTTCACCTGAAGTGTTCCATGATTGGTCTCAGCCATCAGGTGGATTTGGGGGGAAAGTTTGAAGAAAACTCTTTCCTTATTTCTGAGTTACCTGAGGAGGGTAAAATATAACTGTTCCACTTTAAACGAGAACTCTAAAGATTAGGGGGGTTTTGTATATGGAAACTCCAGGTTAGCTGAACACCCAAGGCACAATTTGGCATATTCTCTGTACAGACTCCTACTAAAGTCAATGGACGCTCTACATGAGGAGGATTTACAGGGATGGATCCCAAAAAATTGAAACTTCACCTGTGGCAAATCCTCTGTGACAAATAGGTGCTGTGAGAGTTGGACAAAATATTTTAAAATTAAGAAATGATAGAATCATAGAAGTATAGAACTGGAAAGGACCTCAAGAGGTCATCTTGTCCAGTCCCCTGCACTCAAGGCAGGGCTAAGTATTATCTAGACCGTCTCTGACTGGTGTTTGTCTAACCTGCTCTGAAAAATCTCCCCATGACGAAGATTCTAAAACATCCATATGCAATTTGTTCCAGTGATTAACTACCCTGATAGAAGTTTTTCCTAATGTCCAACCTAAACCGCCCTTGCTGCAATTTAAGCCCATTGCTGCTTGTCCTATCCTCAGAGGTTAACAAGAACAATTTTTCTCCCTCTTCTTTGTAACAACCTTTTATGTACTTCAAAACTGTTTTCAGGTCCCCTCTCAGTCTTCTCTTCTCCAGGGGGGAGGGAGAGCTCAGTGGTTTGAGCATTGGCCTGCTAAACCCAGAGTTGTGAGGTACTTGGTCCTGCTAGTGAAGGCGGGGGGCTGGACTCAATGACCTTTCAGGGTCCCTTCCAGTTCTATGAGATGGAGCTATACCTATTATATTTTTTTTTAGACTAAACAAACCCAATTTTTTAATCTTTACTCATAGGTCATGTTGTCTAGACCTTTTATAGTTGTTGTTGCCCCCCTCTGGGTTCTCTCCAATTTGTCCACATCTTTCCTGAAATGTGGACCCCGGAACTGGACACAGAACTCCAATTGAGGTCTAATCAGCGCATAGTAGAGCAGAAGAACGACTTCTCGTGTCTTGTTTACAACATTCCTGCTAATACATCCCAGAATGATGTTTGCTTTTTTTTGCAACAGTGTTGCACTGCTGACTCATATTTAGCTTGTGATCCTCATTAAGGAATAACGCCAGTGGGTGGTAGCCCCTCCCCCAGAGTGTGGCTTCAGCCCTCCCCGTTTTTCTCCTCTGGGCATTTGCTCTTACCAATACTTGGAGCAGCTTGATTTAAGCAGGCACATTTCACGGTGGGAGTTGTTTCTGAACTGCCTGCTGCACTAAAGAGTTGTACTCCATCTCAAGGTACACCATCTCACCTGTGCCATCTGCTTTGGCCAGTTGCCAGGCAGGGAGCTGGGTTTGGAGGAGTCTGGGAGATTTAGGAGGTGGGGGTGTGGCTTAATTATAAACATTTGGTAATTATTAGTTAACCTTAACCCTTTCTTTCCTCAGCTCCCATCTTCCTGTTCTCAGTAAAACCCCCTCCCTTATACTGTTACTTTGGGTACACCATTCCTTTGCTGGGGTTAAGTTTATTTACTTTTATGGTCCTGGGGACTGGACTATACACTCCTTGCCAGCTTGCAGCATTAGCATTGATTTTCTCAAGGGAGACCACCCATGGGTATCTGGACCAGTGAGAATCCTCTGAGTGGAGGCACCAGGTGCCAGAAAGGAACACAAGTCCCAAACCTTGAGAGGAGAAGCTGCTCCAAGTATTGGCCCAGAAGAGAAAAAGGGGGCGGGCTTAAGCCACACCAAGGGGGACAGGCTACCCCCACATGGCATTATTCCTTAATGAGGATAAGCTACATGTGTCATTCAGTAGTTTTTGAGCGACCAATGTGCACAGAAGCGTTACCTTACTTTTCTAAAGTGAAAATACATGTGCACAGGCGGAACAGGCACAGCCAAAGCAGGGACTGCTCCACGGGGAAGAGGGGCTAAAATGGGACCCAGCTGCAGCCACCCCTCTCCCAAATCCCACCCCAACCCAGATCTGTGTAAGGTAGACCCCTCCCCTGCACTCTGGGGGCACCAGGAACCAGGTGGTGCTTCCCCGCCACCTCTCCAAGTGGCCTTAGAAGGAGAACATCAGAGAGGAGCCGACTGGAAATTCCAGCCAAAAGGGGCAGGAGCAGCCAAAGCAGAGACCCCAGGACGCTCAGAGAACTTCCTACGGTTCTGATGGGTGATTGGCCTGTGCTGATTGGCTGTTTGCTCCAAACCCCCCACGCCCTCTCTGTGTTCTCCACAGCTTCACTTCACACCTGCCCCTCGTACCCTCTTCTCCCCTGCCATGTGCCCCATCCCCTTGCCCTTCCATTTAGCTGATCCCCTCCTAATTAAAACCAAGCTCCCCCACCTCGAAAAATGGAACCAACACACTATTTGCCATCATCTCATTATTCACGCTGCTGGTGTGCTCCACCCCTACCCCCACCTTGTGTTTCTCTTGTCTATGTATATCGTAAGCTGTTCAGGGAAGGGACAATCACCTACCCTGAGTTTGTACAGCACCTCGCACAATGGGGTGCCAGTCTTGGCTGGCCCTTAGGTACTATAGTAATAAACACGATTAATAAATAATAACAATACTAATAATAATATATACAAAAAACTGCCTTCCCCATTTGGATAACTCAAAACGTGGCTGAAATAATTTTCTCCAATCTTTCCCCCAATTTTCTAGTGAGTTTCTGCCCCAACCATTCTTGAAAGTTGTAAGCAATGGAAAGTGGAATTATAATGTTATCCTGTAGCCTTAACTAGATAATTTGCTGCCACAAAGGCTAGAGTGATCAGATACACAGACACAAGAACAGCACCAGACATTCAGTCAAACAACTTGACAGATTTATAAAAACACTAGAAATACCTGGACATAGGCCCTGCAAGAGCGCTCCCTTTTCTGAAGCTGAATCCATAAAGACAGCAGATTAAAGACGGAATAGAAAAAACAAGTTAGTGACAGAAGAAAACAAGGGGAAAAAAATAAAGAAAACATCTACACAAAAACTATCATTTCGCTGTTGATGAGTTTCTAGGAGAACATGCAAGCTAAGCAGCAGTGGAATGCTGTAAGGACTGGCTCTAGAAACAGTTGGTTAGTTCTTTTCAGGAAAGCACAGACTGGAAACTGCCACACAGCTGTTAGTTATGGCAGCAGGCCTTGAGGCAAACTGTAACTATTCTGTAAGCTAAATTTACCTTGCAAATTTGAAATCATACATTGCACATGTCAGACAATGCCAGAGATTTCGAGCCTTATTCTTATTTGCACAAGGCTCCTTTACCTTGCTCTGACAGTGTAAAGGGCTGTTAAAGAGGTGTCAATTACAGCTAAATGAGAATCAGGCTGAATATTTCAGGCTATTTTATCTTTGGGCTTGCCGACACAGTGCTGGGTGTATGAGCTAACTGGGCCATGAAGCGGCTGCTGGCACATGCTAAAATCTCCCTAGTGTATGTTAACGTAGTTAAAATTTTAACAAAAGAAAACAATGCCCCACCATCACCCCAGTTCATTTCAATTCATTTTACATCAACTTGCATGAAAAAAATAAGAGCCCCGTTTTCAGGCCAAGTACTGAGCGAAGTCCTTTCGGTGGACTTGCACATTTCTCCTAAAGATTAAACGAATATTTGATGGCTGTTGCTTGCTTTCTTTTGCTCTCTCTGACTAAATAGAACAAAACACAAAGTCTTTGCTAATTACTTTTTCTTTTCTTTTTGGTGCATTATCCTTGATCAGCAAAGGGGATAATGGAGCAGTGACTCTACTGCCTATTGTTTGCCCAATACTACTTCCAGCTTTAATCCATGCATTCTTAAATGAACATAGAGCAGTTGCTCCTCTAAAGAATTAAGTGGGGAATGAGGGCAAGTAAATTACTGAGCCTGTCATTTGGATCACTGACTCGTATCACTGATTTGCAGGACTCCACACACTCCAGAATTTTAATGTGCAGCACAATTGATTTGTACTAGTTGACTGTGGAAACCTGAGGGGGGGAAACTGCTAGAGGGGACCACAGGAAGGCAAGGCAGAGTGAGAAACACACTGTCTTGTTATGTTCTTCCCCCCTCTAGCTACAACCACATTTTCATAGAAATGGAGAAATGTCAGAAGGTGAAATAGACAAGGATTAAAAACATATGTTTTGCAAAGCAAAGGTGACTGGATGCTGTATGTAGCTAAGCAATATTCAAAGTAGCAAGCAAATGAGAATCATGTAACCAGTTAGTATGTGACAGTAATTGCCAGTTTTACCCAATGTTGTCAGATATCAACAGAATTTCGTATCTAAAAGCTTTGTAGTAGGTCTGTAATACACACTCTTATGGCCCTGTAACAGTTAATGCCCGCACTGTTATAGGAGAGCTTGAAGCAATATTAATTAATAGCATCAAGTTAACCCAGCCGACAGCACATGCAAAGCACAGGATGCACAGAACTCTAACTCCTAGAGTTGTTTTTTGGTTTCGCTATAACAATCCAAAAGATCCTTTGTGCTTAAAACAGCGTAAATC
This sequence comes from Emys orbicularis, assembly GCF_028017835.1. Classification (NCBI taxonomy): domain Eukaryota; kingdom Metazoa; phylum Chordata; order Testudines; family Emydidae; genus Emys; species Emys orbicularis. The sequence goes on along the minus strand of NC_088687.1, from coordinate 6,216,230 downwards.
GACAATAATAATGCATATTAAAGAGAGAACTTTGCTTTTCATAGAATTATTTGGGTTTGCATCCCAAAATACAGTAAACACAGAAAATATCTGGTGTATCTGTGATTCCCCCTCCCCACCTCAGACTCAATCTAACCTTGGAACCAAGTTCTGCTCGTAGTTACACAGATGTCTCTGCCATTAAAGCCAATGGTGTAACTCAGAGCAGAATTTGGTACCTCGTTTTAATAATACGGTTTACATAACTGTGTATAAAGAACAGGAGTACTTGTGGCACCTTAGAGACTAACAAATTTATTTCAGCATAAGCTTTCGTGGGCTACAGCTCACTTCTTCAATCAATCTGAGGGATCTATTCTTTGTCTTAAGGGCCAATGCAAGGTCTATATGAACCACCACTTTAATTCCAAGGTATTAGGTCCTATTTTGTGGGCTAAACTGATACTTAAGTGATGTGTAAGCCCTAGGATGACATTTTACACAGGAGTGGATTTCACCTTAAAGGAGCAAATTTATTTGTATGAACTCCACAGCTAAGAATTCAACTATCAACCACTTCCCGATCTTTAACATTTAAATTGCCATCTACACCCAGCTCCCAAGATAACAATATTTTCCATCTAGACATCACAGGAACTACACAGTAATCATATGATACAAAAGGTAGCCCTGGAAAAAGTTAGACATAAAAAGAACTGTCCAATGTTAAATTACCTTGCCAGGTTGTGCTATTTTAAATAAAAGTGTTTTGCTAATTAACATTCACTTTGTCATTTCCAATACCTTTCCCCTCCTCCCGTCAAGGTAAATTCATTGGCTAGGATTTTTATAAACCCAGATCCCTCATTGTGTGGTTTAGAGTGCGAGGGGCATTTCACAAGTGGATTCAGCAATAGACTCACTGGGCAAAATTCCACTACCAGTCGCATAGGTGTAAATCCAGAATATTTCCAATCGCCTCAACAGAGTTTCTCTCGAGTTGCACTCATGCATGGTAGCTGGGAACAAAATCAGCCTCATGGAGTTTATTCTGCTAAGCATTTGAGTGCAGACATTTTCCAACATTAGCAGCACACCTGGCATTAACAACTGTTCCACAACTCGACAGACTAAAAATACATTGCAAATGAAAATGGCCATGTGCTCCCATCTACTTAGAAAGAATCACATTCTAACACTGGCAATAGTGAGGCCTTCTAACACCTCTCTGGAGAAAGCACAACTCTTGCTTATCCTCCTCACCGTTCCCAAGGCCTTCGCTTCTTACCTTGTTTAAACTGCGCGCAGCACTGTCTTTCCCACCTGGAGTCAGGTTTCGGAGCTGCACATCCAGCAAGCCCACCAGTTGGTCCATGGCTCGGACTGAATATGTGATGTCTCCAGCGTTCAAGTGATTTTTCGTCTGCTCTGCAAGCTCTCTGGCAATGTTGGCAGCTGTCTCCCCGGACTTCAGCTAGGAGTTGAAGGACAGGAGAAAACGGAAAGATGTTTCACTGTTCCTGGCTAAGTGGTAGAAAGCGTAGAAGGAAAAGGATCCTATTTTCTCCTTTTAGATGCATGCATAAGGATCATTGTACCATCAGCCTGGATCTTTGCTGTGAATGTAAATATCTTCAATTACCCCTATGTTTTAATCTGTCTCAGTTTGCAAGTATGCTGACCTAAATTACTCATTTTCTTGTGAAAGACAGCTGTGTGTCAGAGTGGGCAAAGCAGAAGAATTCAAAGGTGATGCAAATGTTTAACAATTTTATGCATTTTTTTCCCTGCAGCAATGCAACAATTTTGTATTTTATTTTAATCATTCTGCAGTCCCTCCTACACACAGAAAGTTAAGACAGCAAACTGTTTTGCAAAATGAAGGTTCAAGCAGGAAACAGAGCACAAGAGATTTCATGATTTAAAATCAGTGGTGCTGAATCTGATTAAACACACACTGCTTTCTTGCCAGTGTGACTGCATTGACTTCAGTGGAGGTGCTTCCCAATTTCCACCAGTGCAGTGAGATCAGAATCAGGCCCTATCACTGCATGGTACTGGAATCTGTGGGCACGGTATTCCTTTGTACTGTAAATTTGCCAGCAATTATTGTAACAAAAATAAAGATGTGGAGGTGGGAAAGTAGGTGCAGCTGCCTTAAATGGAATTACACAATGGAATTCCTGTTTTCTTCAGCCATACGGTAACATCTCAATACCTGCCCTAGCACAATCAATGTGTAACTATGCATGAGCTTATCATCAAAATAACAGTATCTCTCAAGCCCAGCAGATTACTTGATGATGAAGAAAGAAGTTACATTTCAGCTACTGGTCTCCTCAGCAAAACTGACTTCTCATAAAAAGGAACAAAATGAGACTGCTATAACCCACATTAACTAGGAAACAAACAGCAATTTTCATAACTTTGATTTAATAAGTAGAAGCGTATTCAGTCATTCAAGGCACTGCTGAAAAGAAGAGCTGTTTAATACGTTGGCCATTGCTGCAATTTGGGAGCCATATTAAACAGCGGGAGTGCTTCACCTCAATCACTTTATTGTTTAATCTTAAAGCTTGAATTTAATGGCTTACTGCATCTTCTGACTGGCAGCATGAAAACACACAAAGTCAACTTCAGACAAGGGACCAAGCTTTCCTGTGCCGCCACAGAGGAGCCTCCAGTAGGGACCGGCAAATTGGCTATTTGGATTATACTGGAGTTTAGAGATTTTAATATCTGCATCATTAACAGACTCCTGAATCTCAGTATCACCTAAACCAACCTGAACCTGGCATTGCCCTGGCACATTTGTTTCCTTTTTGGGCTTTCATCCTTACCTTGAGCTGTTTTACCTTGCTGGCTTTGTACTAGGGGCGAAGGGAAATTGTACAGAAGCGGGTATAAACGAAGTTACAAATTCCCTCCAGGGTGAAAGGGCCACTATCAAATTATCGTCCAACAGACAAAATCAGATATTTCTCTTGTTCACCCATTTTGGGTGCCTATTTAAATGCTGGATGGTAGAAACATAGAAATAGCAGGCAGAGCTTCTGTCTCCATGTAAATCAATTAACTGTCTTTATAAATGAATAACTACCATCAATTCAACAGCAACGACTGTCTGATTTAATGAAACCAGAGTGAAGATGCTCATATACTCATCTTCAGAGAATTGTTCTTTCCATTGAAGCAATGACAATTTATATTCAAGGATTAAATTATTTTAACCTTACTGTTCATGCATCTCATACCACCGAGACCAGATTCTACTTTTAAAAGGTGCCTGCCACTCTCTGCTCTGATGAGCAGTCAAAGAGCTCTGCATTCTAGTATGGTGGCTGACTTCTTGTCCTCTTCAGATACTGCTAGTAGCCTTGCAGAATGGTAACAGCTATTCCACACATTCCTCCCTTTTGTTCTAAAACAATTCATTTTAAACTTTTATCTTTCATTTCCTCTAATTCCTAAAAGAACTGGTGACCTTCAATGAGTCACTGGGGATTATAAAATTCTTCTTCTTCTGTGTGTGTGTGTGTGGAGCTGAGCCGGTAGATGGTTTCAGAAATACCACTGCTTCCTGCAGTTGTGTTGGTACGTCCATCATATTGTTAATGAGTGAGCCCAGTGGTTCTAAGCCACATGTGTTTGTATCCTTCCAGGTGCCACAGGTCATTGTGTTTAAAGTAGGTCTCCAGGTTGTAATGAAGATGAGTCCGCCAAATACAAGAGTCCTCTTCCTTTGCAGTCAGCACTTCGTTTTATTCAGTTTCAGTGCATTGTCCCTAGCAACCTACGGAATTTTATACAGGCCTGTCATTGGGTTCTTATTCTGTGTTGTCCCAAATGATAAAAGCATCTATGCGGCCCAGGAGCTGCTACACCTTTCTATAGAATATAACAGAGGCTAAACAAACACCAAAATAGAGGCGTTGGAAATGGTGCCTGTCAAAAGACATTAAAATGCCATCAAGAACTCTCTTGAGTTAGGAACATTTGCCAAAACTAATCTGATGCATCCAGAAGGGTGAAGACTTTGAACCCTGCCATTTCCCCCCCCAGATTTCACGTCTGGCTGGCATGTGATAGAGCTCCCGCCTCAGGCTGGCATATTCAGGCCCAAAAGTTTTCTCCAACCACTGCCAGCAGAATGCACCCAGAGTCTGTAGGTTCCTCCACTGCAAGTTGCTCCTCACAGCCACAGGAAAGGTGCTGGCTGCACATATGATAAAAAAGGCGCACAGACTTAAGGCCACTTGCCATGTTACTGTTAACGTCCCTAAATCGTTTAAGCATTTTTCCACTTAAGTTATGATGTTCTGAGTCAAGTCCTGTTATACATAGATTCTAGGACTGGAAGGGACCTCGAGAGATCATCGAGTCCAGTCCCCTGCCCTCATGGCAGGACCAAATACTGTCTAGACCATCCCTGATAGACATTTATCTAACCTACTCTTAAATATCTCCAGAGGTGGAGATCCACAACCTCCCTAGGCAATTTATTCCAGTGTTTAACCACCCTGACAGTTAGGAACTTTTTCCTAATGTCCAACCTAAACCTCCCTTGCTGAAGCTTAAGCCCATTGCTTCTTGTTCTATCCTTAGAGGCTAAGGTGAACAAGTTTTCTCCCTCCTCCTTATGACACCCTTTTAGATACCTGAAAACTGCTATCATGTCCTCGCTCAGTCTTCTCTTTTCCAAACTAAACAAACCCAATTCTTTCAGTCTTCCTTCATAGGTCATGTTCTCTAGACCTTTAATCATTCTTGTTGCTCTTCTCTGGACCCTCTCCAATTTATCCACATCTTTCTTGAAATGTGATGCCCAGAACTGGACACAATACTCCAGTTGAGGCCTAACCAGCGCAAAGTAGAGCGCAAGAATGACTTCTCATGTCTTGCTCACAACACACCTGTTAATGCATCCCAGAATCATGTTTGCTTTTTTTGCAACAGAATCACACTTTGACTCATATTTAGCTTGTAGTCCACTATAACCCCTAGATCCCTTTCTGCCGTACTCCTTCCTAGACAGTCTCTTCCCATTCTGTATGTGTGAAACTGATGTTTCCTTCCTAAGTGGAGCACTTTGCATTTGTCTTTGTTAAACTTCATCCTGTTTACCTCAGACCATTTCTCCAATTTGTCCAAATCATTTTGAATTATGACCCTGTCCTCCAAAGCAGTTGCAATCCCTCCCAGTTTGGTATCATCTGCAAACTTAATAAGCGTACTTTCTATGCCAATATCTAAGTCGTTAATGAAGATATTGAACAGAGCCGGTCCCAAAACAGACCCCTGCGGAACCCCACTTGTTATGCCTTTCCAGCAGGATTGGGAACCATTAATAACAACTCTCTGAGTATGGTTATCCAGCCAGTTATGCACCCACCTTATAGTAGCCCCATCTAAATTGTATTTGCCTAGTTTATCGGTAAGAATATCATGCGAGACCGTATCAAACGCCTTACTAAAGTCGAGGTATACCCCATCCACCGCTTCTCCCTTATCCACAAGACTCGTTATCCTATCAAAGAAAGCTATCAGATTGGTTTGACATGATTTGTTCTTTACAAATCCATGCTGGCTATTCCCTATCACCTTACCACCTTCCAAGTGTTTGCAGATGATTTCCTTAATTACTTGCTCCATTATCTTCCCTGGCACAGAAGTTAAACTAACTGGTCTGTAGTTTCCTGGGTTGTTTTTATTTCCTTTTTTATAGATGGGCACTATATTTGCCCTTTTCCAGTCTTCTGGAATCTCTCCCGTCTCCCATGATTTTCCAAAGATAATAGCTAGAGGCTCAGATACCTCCTCTATTAGCTCCTTGAGTATTCTAGGATGCATTTCATCAGGCCCTGGTGACTTGCAGGCATCTAACTTTTCTAAGTGATTTTTAACTTGTTCTTTTTTTATTTTATCTGCTAAACCTACCCCCTTCCCATTAGCATTCACTATGTTAGGCATTCCTTCAGACTTCTCGGTGAAGACCGAAACAAAGAAGTCATTAAGCATCTCTGCCATTTCCAAGTTTCCTGTTACTGTTTCTCCCTCTTCACTGAGCAGTGGGCCTACCCTGTCTTTGGTCTTCCTACAATAAACATCAGTCCCAATGGCTAGCCTGATTCCAGGCCTAAGATATGTGTTCCAGCCCTTGTAACAATTTCAGCATTTACTTCTCTGTATGTCATATATCAGGGTGATACGGCATCTTCCCGATGCAGAAACAGGGCAATGTGTGTTCTCAGATATTTGCTTATTTCATAAATTGGCATCTCTCAGTCAGAATGTGTCACAGTCATACCGGTAACACCTTGATTTCAGTACCTGCGTCCACTTTATATGCAATTTCCATTCCTGGGGCTTTAAGGGTAATAGGCCAGTCTTTGCCAATGACGACTGCGATATGGAATCGCTGTACAGCTTTTCACCACTGAAGTTATCAATGTAATCCTTCAAAGCATTTACCTTTTCCTTTTGCCTGCATGGGTTTGCAAATTGGTTGCACTCACAACAAATGCTGCACTTTTGGCCAGACGCTAGACAGTCTGTATGTGCATATTCACTTCGTCAATTCCTACACAGACATCAGCCTGCCTTCTGGTTTTGTGCTCTTCCTTGTGCTGACTGCGACCCCCTGGGTTTTCTTCTCATGTCCGTCCTTTGTGTCCCTCTGAGCGATACCCTCATGTGTGCTTCCTTGACTCTCCTCTTCATGGAAAGCTTGCAACTGCAGTTTGGCTTGTTCCATTGCTTCGCAGATCCGTATGGCTGTTTTTAGGGTTAGCTCACCATCTCTCAGCAAACTTCCTTCCCCAAAGCTCACTGCCATCCTGTTTCTAATGGGGAAATATGTCAGTGGGGCCAAAAATAAATATCACACAAATGTCTCTTGAGCTTCCAGGCTATAAAAAACACTTCTCAACCACATCTTTGCTGTTATCGTTCTCATGCGGAAGAGGAGTCTTTTATGACTTACTTTCTTCCAGAGCACACAACAATCTTCAAGCTGTGCTAGGACTCTATCAAAATTAGAACCACCCACAGGTAAGAGCTGGAAACTATTACAACTACATAAGGCCTCTGCACCAGATGAAGTTAACATTAGGGTCACTTTCCTGGCATCACTCGGGTCTCCATTCACAACAGTCAGATATAGTCAAAACCTGTCTTTAAAATGCTTCAGTGAATCCACCTCTGTTTACAACTGTAATCAGCAACTACATTATCTAATGATTACTTCACATATATCTAACAGCAGGCAAACCAGAGCTTGCACTTAGGTGCAGCCTGAAGCTATCTATTACGCTGAGCAGTCACAAAGTCCAGCTTCTATAGAAGACGATCATCTATTGACCACTACTGCCATCTCCCACAGCCTTGCACAATAACAATCAGAACAAACAAACAAATTAGAGAGACAAACACCGTTGATCAGAGGTGTCAAACACCTAGCCTGTTTGATACACTCATGTGTCCTACATATGCTTTCATTTCAAATACGTTTCTAGGCCTCATGACCGTGAAGTTAACCTTCCAAATTAGAAGCAAGGATTGTCTTATTGGGTACCTCTACACAGCAAAGAAAAACCCACGGTACCAAGTCTCAGAGCCTAGGTCAACTGACTCGGACTTGCAGGGCTTGGACTGTGGGGATTAAAATCACAGTGTAGACATTCTCACTTTGGGCTGGAGCCCAGGCTCTGAGGCCCTTCCCCCTGGTTGGATTTGAGAGCTTGGGCTCCAGCCTGAGTGGAAACGTCTACACTGCTAATTTTAGCCTCATGAGCCCGAGTCAATCGACCCAGGCCCTGAGACTCGACGCAGCGGGTTTTTCTTTGCAGTTTAGAAGAACCCCTTGAGTCTGCAGATAGTCAAGCAATAGCTGAGGGAATGCTGACACCCCCACTCCTTGTTCATATAACTGGAGTGTGTGTTGACTCTAAAACCTAATGACAACACTCTCCATGGTATCATTAACCATTTAATTGCCGATCATTTTATCAGCTGGACCGGGGAACAGGCTGGGTGAGAAGCCCATGCAGGTGGGGACTGGGAGCAGTTGCAGGGAAGGAGATGCAGAGGGAAGAAAATTAAGAGAGACAAACAAAGAGAGAGAGATGAGGAACGAAGACAGAGAAAGGAGAATGGAGAAAGGAGAGAGAGAAAGGGCAGAAATAGCTGTGGTCTTAAGGTGAGAATACTTTCCCACTGAGCGAGGCTGAATAGGACATAACTCCTAATAATGAAGATGATAGTAAAGGTTTACCTGGGATTTTCCAAACTAGGAACCTAAAGTTGAACTTGGAAATCTTCACTTAGGCTCCTAAGTCAGTAACAACATTCACAAAGTATTGAACATCCCACCACTCCCACCAACTTTATTCAGAGCCGGTGGCTGCTCAGCACTTTGGCCAAGATGCCTGAACATGGACTTAAGAGCCAACTTCATACTCCTCCATGGCTTTACTTACCATACTAAGCAAGGGATTTTCAAAAGTAGCTAAGGGATTAAAAGTTAATATGACATGGGCTCCGGCATCACTTACGTGAATCTGAAAACCTCCCCAAGGGCCATGAGCTACACTTTATCTTTGTGCAACCCCCTCTTCATACCCATGGGAGATCCTTTAAGGGTAGCAGAGGTGCCCAAGATCAGACCTCAGTCCAGGGACCAGGTTATAAAATGGAATTTGGCCTTCTCCAAAAATGAGTTTCAAACCCCTGCATAGAGAATGATAGATATAGTATATCTACCCACCTATGTCTGTGTGTACACACACACACTGAGTGATAGACAGACATACCACAGACAGACAGACACTTTCGACTGGCCAGAGGTGAAGAATCAATGACAAACAAATTGAAATATTTTATGCAAAGAATTTCATGAAATTTGTATAATTATGAAATGTATTGAGTACGTTATATGACAAATAAAAATGCCTACATAGATAGACAGATTCCACCCACTGTGCTGTGAAGCATTGGAATGGGTTACCTAGGGAGGTGGTGGAGTCTCCTTCCTTGGAGGTTTTTAAGGCCCGGCTTGACAAAGCCCTGGCTGGGATGATTTAGTTGGGAATTGGTCCTGCTTTGAGCAGGGGGTGGGACTAGATGACCTCCTGCGGTCCCTTCCAACCCTGATATTCTATGATTCTATGAAGATTGGCATTGCATCCCAATACCTGTATAACTAGCACACAATTTCACGTCCCACAATGCACCTTCCCTGTACCATAAGAATATAGCCACATTCATTACAACGTGCACTGCTAGAATATCATCTTTAAAATTCTGGGGTCCATCCGCACACTGGATAGCCATCTAATTCAAACTTGCACTTAACATTCATTATGTAACTGCTGTGAAGCAGCAACAGCACAGTTGAGAATTCCCAAACATCACCTGCTCATAGACTCCTTAGGGAAACATAACAGAATTTTGAAAGCTATGTTCCACAAACCAAAGGAAGAAAAAAAAACCTTAATGGGTGAGGTTTATTTTCCTAAAGAAAGGCAATTCTTGTAGAAAAGCCCTATCTTATACAGTGGAGTCGCATCATAGGTGCATTTAACTTACGTGGTTTTAACTATACGCACTCGGCAAAACAAAAAAAAAGAGAAAAATAACCATTTAAATACTGTACCTGTAGCGTGGGCGATTCCGCCCGCCATTCCACTCAATGAGCGTTTGACTATACGCGATTTTCGCCTTACGCGCTGACTTCAGAACCTAACCCCCACGTAAAATGCGACTCCCCTGTAGTCCTTATGCATGTAAAATTCCCATTGGTGTCAATAACTGAATAAGCACAAAGTAAAGACTACATATTTGGCCCTATGGAGCATGTCCCTTAACAGTGAGTATGTCTCGTCTAAGTAGCTTTCCTGCTGTCCCTGTCAGGCTGACAAAACCATGTGCTTGGTTCTGTTTTTTGTAGATCCTGTGCCTGGTACATTTGGGCCCTGATCCTGATTGGGAGCTCTAGGTGTGATCACGATACAAACATTACAAATGGGCCCAAGACTTGGAGAAGACAGAAACAGGAGCACAGAAAGATGAACACTGTTTTCTCCCACCTCATCCAAACAGCCAGTGGTGGAGGGGAAAGAGGGAGGGAAGCTGAGGAGGGAGAGATGGCTGAGCAGAGGGAACTCATTTTTCTCGCTCTGTTAACAAATTCCTACCACACACAAATCCCTGCCCTGCCCCCAGTCCCTGCCCGATCTCCCTTGCTCAAAAACGTGCCTCTTTCTTGCATAGGTCACCTAAGGCTTCTGCAATGGTGTCACTGTTAAGGTGACACACAAATCTTTGTCTGTCTTCATATTTGACATAAAGTAATGTGAACAAGCAAGCTGTGTACCCTGGATGTGTGTGAGTGTGTGTGTTAATTGTATTTAAATGTATTTTATTTATTCATTTTTTGGTTTCCTGCTTGTTTACTTTCTGCTCCTATCTAAGAGAAATGGCCCAGAATATTCTGATGCAAAGGAGGCTGTTTTTTCACACGGCTAGAAGATGAGATAAGGAGACAGTTGTTCTCCCAGGCAGCACCCACAACTAAAACGGCCGCCGGGACATCTTCAGAGAAATCACACACTGGGCGGAAAGGCTGTGACTGATGAAAGCAAGCGGTAAAACAAACAGCGTAAGGCTGATAACATGACCTCAAAATCAGGACAATGCAACAGATCCAAAGATGACCTTTCTGCTGCCTCTTACTACATGTAGCAGTGCATAACTCAATACACTTGGCAAGTTTATTCTCCTGCTGTGTTATGAGGGCACTGTAGGCATCTACAATAGAGTTAAAGTAAATGTCAGGAGGCCAATGAATTGCTGCGGTGGATATCCATTCCGAATCCCCATCAAGCACAATGACTGTAATGGAAGCTAATACAGGATTGTAAAACTTTTAATACTATGCTCTGTGTGGGTCAATGGCTGGTGCATAGTAAGAGCAAATGCTCCTAAAAGAAGCATAAGGAGTCAGTGATGTTTTTTTATTGTGTGGGGGCCAGCCTATTTTTAGGGACACAAAATTAAGAGGCCCGATCGACTAAAGCTCTTAACGGTTTCACTGAATGCTGTATGGGGGACTCCCACCCTCTGCCTCTATAGCCCGGATCCCAGAGACAACAGTAGGAGGAACTCTAATGGGACAGGAGCATGAGGGCCGGGAAGAGGGAGCATGCAGGCAGAGCCCCTCTCTGCCAAAGGAGTATTTCTCCCAATGCTGCCACCTCCTTCAAGCAGTGCTGCTCCCCCCACGTCTCTGGCATGAGAGGTAGAGGGGAGAACAGAACCATGGAGATCAATCAGTGAACGTAGGGAGGTGAGCCAGCTGTGCTCCCTGTCACTGCAGCAGATTTGGCTTCAGTTCCCGTGGCCTGCTCTTCCCCTTGCCCATATCCCTGGGCTCCTAGAAAGGAGCCCGGGCAGCAGGATGTATCACATGCAGCTGCAGCCGTGTTGGAAAGCAGGGAAGGGAAGGCCCTGGGTGGCCTCTGGAGATGAAAGGCTCCTTCTGCAACTTTGGAGAAGTGCAGGAGAAAGCTGGCAGTGGCTCCTCCCCATCCACCCCTCACACCTAGCAACAGCCCTTCTGGATTTTACCCCTGGAATTTTCTCTCTCTCTCTCTCTCTCTCTCTCTCACACACACACACACACACACACACACACACACAAAGCCATGAATAACTATGGCGAGGTTTATCCAAGAGGCTAAGGCATTCCGAGCAGCAAGGTGGCTGGGCCTTTACAGACAGGTTAGCAAAAGAGTCCAGCAGTGCCCACTTAGACACCTAAACCAGGGCCACAGCCCTTTGCAGTCAATGGGAGTTTTTCCACTGACCTCAGTGGATTTCTGATCAGGGCCCTACATGGCTGGATTTTCAAAAGAGCTCAGCTCCCACTTAGGCACCTAATGAAATCACCAAGTCTTCCAAAGCGCTAAGCTCCCATGAAGAAGAATGGAGCTGCTTGGATGCAGATGGCTTTGGGGAACCCAAGCCCCGTCGTCAGTGCTGAGGACTTTTGAAAACCTGGCCCTTAATTTTCAGCCTGTTTTGAAAGCACCTCACAAATGAAATGGAACAACTCTACTGCCCAAATGACATCTGGGGTGTGAAATAAAATAAGTCTAATCTTGATGGGGATTTCATCAGTACAGGTTATTATCCCCCCCCCCACGCAAACGGCTAATGGCCCAGCCGTCTTCAGCAAGCTGCAAGAGGTCTCCCAGCTGCCGAGATGAATTATGACTAGCATGAGTAATATTAACCCCTCCGGGATAAGTCAGTGGGTAATACAATAAAAACCGCACAGCTGCTAATGGCAGCAAACACAGTCTTTATTAATCAGCAAGTCTGATCACATCATGAGAGAGTTACCCACCCTTCTGTCCGGGCCGTGCTGCAGTAAAGTCGAGGGGCACCAGGCTCCCAATGCTTGCAGTGTGCAGAGCAGTCCAGTACTATCATTATCCTGCCATGTTTTAGGGAGAGGATACAGCTTATCTGTCATGCCACCTATGGGGGGTGGCTGTGTTAATGGTCTGGCCAGGTTACTGAGCCTCAAGGTAGTTAAAAAAGGAGTGCGAGAGAGAGAGAGACAAAAGAGCAATGCTGTTTCCTCCAGGGTCTCCCCATAGTGTTCATTTGCAAGGCCTACTCGGAAGAGCAATCCTTCAGACACGCAGCAGCACAGCTAGTTTGTCAAACCAGGACACTTTTACTTAGTCATAAGGAGTGAATAAATTCACATCAATTGCTATAAGAAGGATTCAGCCCGCAGACTCTGTGGTGTAAACACACATCTGGTCTCCATTTGTAATGCAATCAGCTGACAGCACCACTGAGCACTGATAACAAAAATGTTCAGTGTATTGCAGCCAAACTGGGCCTGTTCGTTTCTGAGTCGGAGAGCTTTTACTGTCACATGTTAATGTACTTTTAACACTGATAAATGATGAAAAGCTACAAAACATTCATCATATAACTTTGTCAAAAGATAGGGGTTAGATTGTTTTTATTTCCATTGGCTAATCCAATATACTCCGGTTCCTAGTTCCCTTTCCTCTGGAATGCTGGTTTTACATCCCCATTAACTATTCTCTCTGTAGTTTTCCATGCTGTGGAAAGTCTGATCAAAAGTAACAAAAGCCATTGTTTGACTGCACTGGGGGCCAGAATGTAAGCGCCAGAAACGTTCACAGGGACTAGGCTTTCATGCCTTAAGAGAAATTGAAAATAGCGAGCCAGTCTTCAATATGGAAACCCAATTGTACTGTGCAATTGTGTCACTGGGAAAGATTTCATTACAGGATTATTCTATGGTTACAAAGAACCAGAAAAATCATTAGGACACATGAGGGGAAAAGATCCCTTTCTTGATAATCTCATATTTCAACATTCTTGTATCACTTTACCCCCTCAAACTCAAGGTCTCTCCTCTCCTTTCCCTTTTCTAATTGGCTGTGTTAGTTTAAATCTTATTTTCCAATTCTCCCCATCCTCCCAGTGCTACAGGCACCAGGCCTTTAAAATTCCTGCTCCACCCCATTCTATAGCCCAAGGATGGCTTGCTTTTGCGCCAGGGCATCACAAGTTGTTGGCGTGGCCATCACATCTGTTATTATTATGTTTTGGTTTAAGCACTGTTTCCTTTGTCACCTTTGGTACCAGAGATGCCATATAAATATGATGCAATGTAACTGACAAAACCCCAGCACACAGGCTCAATGAAGGTTCTTTGACAGTAGAACTTTACCTTCTGTGTGATGTGGTTGACCCAGGGAGAAGAGCAGTTGCTGAGGTCCGGCCCTTGTGGGTCCCAGATCCCATCAGGAGCAAGACACAGGAAAGTTGAAACACCTAAAAAGACAACACAGGGAGGACTCTATTATCTGCTAGCAAATGTGTTAATAAGCCAGGGTTTATTTTCACAGGCTTCAATCATTTCATAATGAGAGAAAGTGTACCCAACATTTGCAACCCATGTAAGCTATGTTTTGAGGACCTCAATGGGAAGATATGTCTGGCCCACATTACTATAGTATCCCAGCACCTTACAATCTTTAATGTATTTATCCTCACAATGCCTCTGGGAAGAAGGGAAGTACCATTATCTCCATTTCACAGCTAAGGAACCAAGGCATTGACAGACTACTTGCCTTGTCCAAGATCATACAGGGAGCCCGTGACAGAGGAGGAAAGTGAACCTGGGTCCCACAAGTCCTAGGCTACTGCCCTAACCAACAGGCAAGGCTTTCTCTTTGCTTTGCCCTCCCGTGACTCCAAAATCAGTCCCTCAGACTCACTATCCCTCTCCCCTGCCGTTTGATGAAGATTCTGCGGCACTGTAAAGCCCTGGAACCGCATGGATGGAAACACACCAAGTTTGATAGCTACAAATAAGATGCAATCTGGTCCTTTTAACTCACGCTCCCCCCATCCCCACCACCACACACCTAGTGACAAAAGGGACTTTAGGGGAGAAGCTGCTTAGCAAATACTTCCTAAGCACTCTCCTGAAAAAAAACAGCAAAACATACCAGGAGCTTACAGACAAAGAGAAACTCAGTCTCAATGGCTCAGCAAGACAGCTTTAGAAGGCAAGGAAGCAGAGATGTAGATTAAAGAGCCTGCATCCCATAAGGTGCTCTGCACTGAAGAGCCAAACTTTCCAATAGGGAAGTAAATGAGATGTGGGGCCTGATGTTACACCCATGGAAGTCAAAGAGTGCTTTGCCGATGGCTTCAAAGGGAGCAGGAACAGGTGCACTGACAACACATGGCAGCTTTAATGAATCATATGAATCACAGAAATTAGAGCTCGGAAAGGCCTATTGGCCGCTCTGGACCATCCTCTGCCTGTGGGGAATTTTTCCATATTCCAAAATACTTCATCCAATCTAGTTTTCTATAACTCCTGCAATGGGGCATAGAGATTCCCTACAAAGGCTATTCCACAGCCTCATAGACCTCGCTGTTAGGAGATGGCTCCTGATATTCAGCCTAACTTTTCTTTTGCTTCCTTTCTTTCCTTCATTTTATGACCAGGACTTTATAGACGATTATTTTATTCTCCCCTGGGTCGTCATACAGCTGAGCAATGGGCCTGATCCTCCAATGACCTAAACTTTGTGTATTCATTTACATCTGCATAAAGTGCCTCTAAAAGGCACCAGAAGTACTATTTTATACCCACTCTGCACTCACTGGGTCCAATTCTCCTCTCACAAACACAGGGTTTATATCTATTTTACTCTATTCACTTCACCTGGTGTGAAAGAAGGATCAGAAGCAGTGCACACAGATGTAATGATGACACAAGATGCACAGCACTGAAAAACTAAGACCTAACATGTTTTGCTCTTTGAAACTTTTCTCCACTTCTTTCAACCCTGTATTAATTTTTTGTTGCTCTTTAGTGAATTCCCGCCACCTTCCTCATACCTTATTGGCAAACAGGTTCTCAAAATCGGATACTAGAACCAGTACCAGGTTTACAATGACACCAATGGAACTGTGGCACCAGGCCCATGCTCAAAAGAGGCCCTGCCTGCTCGCTCCACCTCCACTCGGCCTCTTCCCCACCTGCCGCTTCCTCCTCTAATAAGAAAATAAGAATGGCCCTACTGGGTCAGACCAAAGGTCCATCTAGCCCAGTATCCTGTCTTCTGAGACTGGCCAGTGCCACCTTGCCCCAGAGGGAATGAACAGAACAGGTAATCATCAAGTGATCTATTCCCTGTCACTCATTCCCTCCAAAAAGGGAGAAGAGCTTTTAACCCCAAACAGGGCTTGAACCTATAGTCTCTAGTGTAGCAGGCTAATGCCTTCTACATTAGCCTACTGGGGATACAACCCCATCTCCCTCTCTGAGCAGGGGCAGGGCCTTGAGGTGGAGCACCAGCAGGGTCTTGGGGCAAAAAGGCCGTGCGGGGCAGAGCATGGGCGGGGCCTTGGGTGGGGGTGGGGCCATGGTCCAGGTGCCAGGGCACAAAAAAGATTAATCCGTCTCTGACTAGAACTGGCTAAAAATCTCCTGAACATTTTCACCAAAAAAACAGACAATTTTTTTGGCCAAAAAAAAAAAAAAATCCAGTTGTTTGATATGTCAGAGAAAAAAATAATTTTGAACTTTTGCTTTTCAAAAAAAAAATTCCCATTTTTTGGCCAGCTCTCCTGTATGTATTTGACGGGGGAATCTGCCTTTCCTTCCCCCGGAACTTCAGTGGGTGCTGGAGTTGTGTGGTAGTTCTGACAAATCAGCCACTCTCACTTAGGTGCCTAGTTATGGATCAGGGAGCTCAACTTTATGCACCCCAGTTTGAGAATCTTGGCCACAATCTTTAAAATGGTATCAATTGAAACAGCCAAAATCCCACCATGGCACAGGATAAGACTTAGGATAAACTTCAAACAACCAAAACCTCAGCAATCAGCCCAGACACGGCTCATCCATATACAGAATAAACACAATAAAGTGTATTGCACAATGTACTCAACAGGGCATTTCCCTTGGGGTACCAAGGCCTGATATTGCCAGATGCTGGGCAGCCTTCCCCTCCCATTGTTTTCACTGGGAGTTGAAGGTGTTCAGGATCTTGCAGGGAGTGCTAGGCATACTCAGGAGCTGGTCCTTCATACAGCTGGGAGTTCGTCAGCTGCCTGCCACACTTCCTAAATAACCATTAGCTTATCTCACTGGTGACAGGCCATGTGGGTGCTGGTGGGCCTGACTACCGTAGGCCAGGGTGCTGTATAAATAGGCTTGGACGAATTTGATTTTTATTGCTAAATCTCAGCCAACGTCGACTTCACCTACATACACAAACCGATGAAAAAAATATGTCCATGTGGGCCTGCCTGCCAGGAGACGGTGTGTACGTTATAAATGGTAGTAGCAAGCAGATCTCTGACCAAGTCACTGAAAGAACCAGACAAACGGAGACAGAGGCAGAGCATCACAGAATTAAAGGCCAGAAGGAACCACCAGATCATTGAGTCTGACTTCCTATAGATCACAGGCCAACATCACCACCCAGCATCCGCACATGGCTGGCTCAGGCCATTTCAATGGGGCTCACCTACTGTCCCCATAGGGCACGGCTGCTTTGCCATCTGTCCTTGCCGGGTCCTAAACCACATGATCTCACGGGCTTCCATAGCCTCACAGCTCTCTGCCCCTACAGCGGGGAGCTGGGAGGAGGCAGGTGGAAGGGGTGTAGTCATTTCATCAGGGACATCCACCACCAGGGAGGGCGTGCTCGTGCTCCTGTTCCTTCTGCCCGCGGCTGAGGTGGTGGTGGTGCGCCCGGTGCTCGTGGCGGTGAGGAGAAGAGGGGTGCTGGTGGTGGTGCTTCCCATGCCATGCGCCCCAGATGTCGATACTTCTGAAACAAAGCAAAAGTACGTTAAAAAAAAGTGCAATTGCTGATCTCTTTGGCTTTGAGATGTTCTAACATAGAGGACACATAAATATTTCATGATGCACTGTTTTTATTAGCAAGGACCATAGGAAGCGACTGCATCAAAACTGTGTCCTAGTACCAAACAACTCATTAATTACAGCTTTGCTAAAGGTAGGCTTTCATAGTCCTTCCCAACGCATAGCAAAGACACTCTCCTTACAGAGTGCAACTACATTACAAAACAAATAGGAGGTGTTCGGTTTCTTCCAATCAAACATTAACTCCTTATGAATCCGTCTGCTGCTGACTACTGTAGGCCAGGGTGCTATATAAATAGGCTTGGACGAATTTGATTTTTATTGCTAAATCTCAGCCAACGTCGACTTCACCTACATACACAAACCGATGAAAAAAATATGTCCATTGATAATAATTACAATGTATAGATAGGTAAAATAAGAGAAATGCCGCTTGAGAACTTCTTAGTGTCAAAAATCCAGAGATTTACACTTTTGAATGAGGCTCATTACAAATGGACTAGCAAATGAATAGTAAAAACAGGCATGATCTGTTGATTTAAAGATATTTACTTTGAATATTTTGACATGTGAGGTTGACAATTTGTGTTTTAATGGTTCACAAAGCTTTAACTTTTTGAATCTCAAATCTACTGTCTAAATAATTGTCAGACCTTCCCCCACCCCAAAGCCATGGATATTTAAATAGATAAAATGGGGGGGGGATGCTTAAAACCTATAATTTTGCACAACTGAAAACGTAAATTGATAGAAATCTAAAATGATTCTTACAAACAAACATCAATATGATCTGTCAAAATGATCAAGAACTAAAAATTGAATTCTACCAGGCCTCCGTAGAAGTATCTAAAATGACAACAGAATAGAGTAGATCTTTCCAAAGTGGTATTAACTGATGGATGGCTAACTGTGGCTGACTAGAAAAGCCTTCACCAGGAACTGCTGCTCAAAGAGATTCCCAGCACCCCGCTCAATGTCAGCCCTAGTGCAGAACTGCACTAATGACTACCACCAATGATGGAGTGAAACATCCTTCATGTCTACATCACCCTCTTGCAGTGCCTGACAACAGTCCTGTCTTGTGGGGAGTCATTCCAGCCACAAGCGCACATCCAGGGATTAGCCCAGAGGTGGTTTATGGAACTAACTCATTTACATTCCGTAACAACTCCTGTGCTAATGCCTGATCCTACCAGTAATACCGGCGCCCTCACAACGTAGCATGTATGGTGGCTTTAAAGGAACACCTCACAGAAGGCACATTCCTTGATGATTTAATCATTAAAAGGATGTTCCATTACAACTGTTACTGACAAGAGGGGCCCGGCAGCAATGAGAGGTTAACTAATTTAAAACAACATTAACCTGCTCTGTGTTGCATAATTGCTCTGCTAAGTATTGTGTGTGAAAATATGGAGAGACAGTCCCCTTGTAATTACATTATTTTGCCTGCTATTTAGACCCACATGTTGTCACTGATTAGGACTTCCCAAAAGCTGACCAAATAGAGCACTCGTATTAGGTTCTTCATTACAATTTGCACTTCAGGCTGAGACAGAGCTGTGGGTCCCGGCTCCCTACTGCCTTGTATCTTGTGCATTCATTTAAAGTGCCACCATTCCAATGAGTACACAATGCACAAGGGTAGAGGAGAACTAGCTTCCTGTTATCCCCACCATCGAAGGAATGGATGCCTTTTCCACCACATTTCCTCACTGAGCAGCGACATTCGTGCCCCACCCCATGACAGCATATCATACACTTCTGCTAGGAGACTGAGGCCACCTGCTTTTTCGCTTGGCGTAACATTTTGCTCCTCTCTTGCAACTAGGGCTTGCTGAAGTGACCAGTTTGGGGAGGATCAAGAGTCCCACAAGCCCAGTTTCACAGCAGGAGAGTCACTGCAGCCCATGACACTACACAACACCATTTAAAGATATGTTGGCTTTTGCTCCATAAAAGCAAATATACCCCTTGAGGCCCTGGAGACAAACACTTTACTTAGTCCAGCCGTGAGTGCAGGGGACTGGACTAGATGACCTCTCGAGGTCCCTTTCCGGTCTTACATTTCTATGAGTCTATGAATGTAGTGTCTGAGCACCTCATCATTGTTAATGTATTGATCCTCACAGCACCCTGCGTGGTAGGGACAGGCAATCCTCCCCATTACACAGGTGGAAAACAATCTCTCTCTTCTATATTGAGCACTATGACTAGCTAGCTAAACATTCTTGGATGAATCTTAAGTTTTTATTGGGGAGATTTTTATAGGATTCCATTATCAATTTCTTGCTGTTTACATTTAAAAAAAAAATCACTGTTTCTGTGATCACATTATTAGTTCAATGTACTTGTTTTACGGCTTTCCTCAATGACAATCACATTGGGCCCAACCCTGCGAGCTCTTCATTCAGCATCAGTTGCATGTGTTTCGCACCTTTGGGGATCAGGCCCTTTATTATTAACCTCCTGACCCTAACTTGCCAGCATTAAACACTGTGGTCTATACGTGTGCATGCAAGACCTGGGTTTGTCAGGAGGCGGCTCTGAAAATCAGGGAAGTTTAATCTACCACAGGGCTGCTGATCATATTTTCCAGCATGTTCACACTGACTCACTTTCACCCTGTGTTCTGGGTTTGAATGAATCTCAAAACAAGGCAAAGCAAAATTTCACAGCAATCACCAGGTTTCCCCTTGTTTCTGTTCAAAGCTGTACTAAAACACCAAGCTACATATGCTCTCCATCTGAAATTACCGCTGGCTAAAAGGTTCTTGTGAACTTCAGCAAATATGGCCCAGTCAAATTTCATCTGCTTTTACTTTACAATAGGATAGATAGATAGATAGATAGATAGATAGATAGATAGATAGAAAGAAAGAAAGAAAGAAAGAAAGAAAGAAAGAAAGAAAAAGAAAGAAAGAAAGAAAGAAAGAAAATTGCCATTAGGATGTTTCCAGTTGCCTTAGGTAACTACACATTACCTTTAATTTGCAGAATAACATATACTAAGTAGTGTGAATATAGAGATGGTATGTCTATATTAGTTAAGGCACCTAAGGCAAAACTGACCTGTAGTTATGAGTGACCACTCAATTTTTACAAACATTTCTGAGCGTAGGTGTAAAAGACAAATTGTTTTTCAAGCAGTCATTGGAGAACAATACCAGAATTAATGCCTATGTATACATGGCCAACATTTTCATTCATGGGTGTCAAAAATTAGGGGGTAAGTCCATATTCAGGCAACTCAATAAGTGACCTGGTTTTCAAAGTGATGAGTGCTCAGCAGCTCCCATTGACTTGAACAGAAATCTCGAGGGGGTTGAAATTTTGAGCCTGCCTTTTAGAAATAGTTATTGTAAATCTTGGACTATATTGTTTTTAGGTTGCAGCTCTGGAAGGTTTATTTGATCAGCTATGCATGGGGAATTTACAAATACGTTCCCTTAGTCATAAAATGGCAGTTATTTTATCTGCCTAGACCCATGGGCATTGGTGCAAGAACCAGTTTCAAGGGTATTTTTCTCTTTCTTTTGTGTGTGTGTGTGTGCTTGTCTGTTACCTTTACAAATAAATAAATAAAAACAATCTCAGCACTGAATTCAGCTTCACATCATACAAAGGACAAACGATAAGAAAGGATAAAACAACTGGTTTGAAGTCACCTAACAGAATTAGATGGATGGGATACTACTGAATTCAGTTCAAAGGTCTAATTATTGAACAAGTCACCGTGATAATGAGTTCCAAAAGACAAGCTTGCCATACTAATAGCAGTGAGTTTTACAGAACACAGAAAGCTCCCACAGTAGATTTCACTCACACATCCATGTACTTTAAAACCAACTTAATTGTTTAGTTGGAAAAGAATACGAGATTGGAATCATTTACATATAAATAACTCTTAAATCCCAGTAAAACCATGAATAGACTGCAACTTGTGAAAAATTACTTGAAGTTCTGCAGTACAGAATATAGATGAGCTACCCAGATTTATCCACACTGCCAAGAAACGGTAAATTTTAAACTTGGAGAAAATCAGTGTTGCATGGGGCTATTTTAATAGAAGACACTACTTCATAATACAATGTTTTCTTACAGAGGAGCAGTAACCTTTAAAAATCATTAACCTTATTATAACTAGAAATGCATATTTATGGTTATTTTATTTTTACGGCTTGTTTTATTATGCTTTGCCATTTTGAGAGTTTAAGGTTAGATTTAGAGTAAATTTAGCTTTCTATAACAAGCTTGAGATGCAGAACATTTGCGAGACTCTACACTTGGATTCTATGGAGCATCGTTCTGGCGCTAAACGTAATCCATAGAGCTGCTGGGAAAATCTGAGCCCTGGTTTAGGCAACTGTCCCTTCCCCGGATAACCCAAAGCAATACTTTATTTTTTCTCCCCATGTCCTATACATATACAGAAAGTCTACATCAATAATATAAAACTAGCTTTTCCAGACATGCTCAGACTAGAGTGACAGCTACAAAAGGGCATTTCTAAGGTCCTCAGCAGGATAGCTGCAACTCACTAGGAAATATATAGACCTATCTAATGGGCTGACTGTATGAGGAAAAGATATGACCCATCTTCCTTGCCCTTTCTATTTCTCAAATTTCACACGGAGTTCAAACCTCAATGTCCCTGCTCAGGCAAAACTCCCATTAGGCTCGGTGGGAATTTTGTCAGAGTGAAGACCAGGTAAGGACTATGCTCAAAACAGGTAGTGTTTTCAAGCCCGTGGAATAACCATGTCCTTTATTTTTTACTTCATTGCCTAAAGTGACAGCCCAGCTGTATTCAGTTGGGCTAAGATCACTGTGTGGGTTCCTGATACAGGAAGAATCCCACATGTCATCTCAGACTCGGTTTATTCACTCCTTTGTGGTATTGTCAGACACCGCGCTGTGTTCATCAGTGGCCGTACACTAGACTCACAGACATTAAGACCAGAAGGGACCATCATGATCATCTAGCCTGGCCTCTTGCACATTGCAGGCCACAGAACCTCACCTGCCCACGCCTGCAATAGATCCATAACCTCTGGCTGAGCTACTGACGTCCTCACATCTTGATTTAAAAACTGCAAGACTAATCTTTTTATAAAATGCTTTGACTCTAGGCAAGAGTGCCTGTAATCACCAGAACTTCATTTGCCCAGGTATTCTTTTAGGGTGTCTAAGCATCAACAACTTACCTAAGGACATGGTGGATTTTCCATCTCTTGAAGCCTTTAAATCATTTCTCAAACTGGGGGTCCCGACCCAAAAGCGGGTCACAAGGCTATTGTAGGGGGGTCGCGAGATCACAAAAATATTGCTGGGAGGAAGAGGGAGCTGGAGGGGGAGTGGAGATACAGCAGCTGCCTCTCTCTGGCCACCCAGTTCTGAAGGCAGTACTGCCACCAGCAGCAGTGCAGAAGTAAGGATGGCGATATCTATGAGTATCAACACTAATTTGGTGCCTGGAATATTTTCAAAGGGGGTCCCAGCAAAAAAGTTAAATCAAGGCTGGATAGCTTTCTGGAAAGAGGTGACGTAGAAATTGCAGGATGAAGTTCTATGCCCCGTGTTAGAGAGGAGGTCAGACTAGATGATCATCAAGATCCCTTCTGACCTTAAAACCTATGAATCTGTGACTCTAAAGGTTTGTTCTAGTATAAACGCACACAAAGAGCCAGTGCTTCCTCATTTCAGTGGCAGGTGAGGCAGTGCTTGCAGTTTCACAAAGGATGTCCAGCTAGGGTGACCAGACAGCAAATGTGAAAAATCGGGACAGGGGTGGGGGGTAATAGGATCCTATATAAGAAAAAGACCCCAAAATCGGGACTGTCCCTATAAAATTGGGACATCTGGTCACCCTATCCAGCTAAACTAAGTGATTCTATAAGGCTTTACAGCAAGCTTGGAGAAAGCATGACATTCAAACAGATGTTGAAGCCCAAAAAACCATGCATGTTCATCAGTTTGGATGCTGTGAACAGGTCTCCCACTGAAAACACTGGAACAACTATTTAGAATGAAATTGAACAGTTCAACTTCCATTGAAATTTAGAGCAATCAAGTTATTTTCTCATACAAATCTTCTGTGTCTGCATTCACAATTATTTACGTGTTAAGAAAACACAGCATTGCCGGTTTGTGAAAGGATGTTAGAAACTCAAAAGCTAAAGGTCTTTCTCTGCTGATTTTGTCCTTTTTCTATATGATAAATATTTATTTTGCTTAGAGCATTTCATTCCTTTCCTTTCTTTGTCTATCAAACAATCGAACAAGATATATTTACATGCAGGAAGGTTTAGATACCTCTTGAAAGAAAAAAAAACATTCTGGTTTAAAACATTTAAACAAATCAAAACAGCTGTTTTTCTCTCTTCCACTGTCTTGTAAACCTTCCTTGAGTGAATTAGTTTCCTATTGGCATCGTCCAACACTTGTCACTGCATTTGTTTTAATCTTAGTAGAAACAATATTTTTAATTGAAAAACCAATCCTGTTTCTGTTTCTTTCTTTATGGATTTGATCCAAAGTCCACTGAAATCAATGGCAAGATTCTCAGCAACTTCAGTAAGCTTTGGGTCAAGCCTTGCATGTGTACCAGCATTATTAACAATGATATGAGCAAATATCTTGGAATATGACTTGTTGATTAACCACTTGAGTGAAATATTCTCTTTGGTACATGAGGCGAAGAGCAGCACCGTCCCGTGCTGTCCCATGTAATGTGTATATGTGTCTATCTATCTAGCTATATATCTCTGTAGCCATTTGAATACTGGCTCCTGTACTCTACTACCACAGAGTAGCTATGGCACAGGGAAGCAGCAAAAACAGATTACCCTCCATTTCAATAAACAGAATTAACTGTATAGAACAGGAATAACTACTTGTGTTTACTAAAGAGGAAGGCCAAGTGTCTCTCATACCAAACCTATGGATCGGTCTCCATCATACAAGGGCTCTCTTGCCAATCATGGATGAATCTGAACCAGAGACGTATAGGAACACAAGAGTACAATATGATTCTCTTGGACTCTTTCAGTAGTTGGGGCTGCTGAAGGGATACATACATGCCTGGGAGATGGGATTGTGCCTCAATAGTATGCTCAAGGTCTTCTATAATTGAACTCTTTGGAAATATGGGCCCAAACCAAGCCAAGCCAACTTGAAAGACATTCTTTAAGACAAGCAGTTCTTCCATCTCTGCCATAAAATCTAAGATGAGTGGGCAGTCACTGGAACAAGCTGATTGGGAGGTTGGTCCAAACATTCACAAGCATTTTGACAAACATGGAAAGAGGTTCACATGGAGCCAGACCAAATTTTAGGTGAATTATGAATGCAGGACAGGATTTATTGCTGCAAACTCGATAGCTTTACCTGGATTCAACCTGAAGCCAGTTAAAACATTGTGATTTATCCAAACATCACTTTGAGCTTTTTAAATTAATTTGAAAAACAGAATGACCATAAAATTCAAGGGGGTGAAACCTAAAAGAGGCTGTGTTCTACTGCAGGATGCTAGACTCCTTCTCTACCACTAAACCACATTGCCTCAATGATTTGATTAATCATATTCCAAGCACTAAGCATTCGGAACCAGACGGTCCAAATAGCTCAGCATTACAGCTGGTCACATTTTTTCCCATCAAAACCGTTTCTCAATGGAAATTTAGCTTCTTGACCAAAGTAAACTTTACACACAAGAATTCTGTCTTCCATGGAAAATTTTGAGTTTTTGTCAAAAACCTTCTGGCCAAATACTGAAAACATTCTGGTTTGGGCTGAATTTCCCCGTTCCCCGCTCCCCCCCCCCCCCCCAATAAAAAGGTGAAAATTTTCTGTGGGAATAATACCCATTTTCCAATCTGCACTATTCAACACCCAGCAGCTCTCTTATTGGGCGCATTACATTTTTATTTGAGAAATAAATGTTCAGTCTTATTCCAAAATACCTGCCACCTTTGATCTTTTCCAAAAAGTCAGAGGACCTGACATCTCAGTTTAAAATGTAAGCCTGTAGAGAGCCATTCGAAAAATACGTGTTTCCTGGCCCAACTATGGGGCTACAGCAACCAGATTTAAATATTTAACTACTGCACATTACATTTAACAAAGGGAAATGTTAAGAATTTCCCCGGTTTTGGCACCAGGTAGTTAGGAAAGTGCTATATCATATCATCACCCTTCTCAGCTTCTATTGGGCCATGGCTAGATAAAGACCTTACCCAGAGTCTTACCTGCTCTCTCTTATTCAATGCCCAGGCTCTCTCTGTGAATCTCTCTCACTCTCCAGAAGCCTTCTAATAAGAACATTCATCACAAGCTTTACTCTCACCTTTTGCAATTTGTTCTGAACATTTGGACAGAAATTAAAACTGGGCCATCATTTATAGTACAGGGGAAGGTAGTGTCTCTTCACAATCGTGTCGTAATGCTTTTAGAAATGCAGATTAACTATGGAGCCCTGGTAAACAGGGAAACATTACAGAGGAGCTGATCCAATAGACAGTGCATCAGGATTTATTGTGAATGGACTAATCTAACAGATCTGAGAGGTCAGTCGAAGAGCTATTTTTAGGCGATCTAGCTTTAAATCACTCCATTTATGTGCAAACACTGTCGTATGTGGCTGCATTATTTTGAATTAATATATTTTAAAATATCAGATCTGCCTTTCTTACGTCACATGTTATTTTAGAAAGGAAGATCATATCCCCCCACTCTTTTCCCCCCCGGGGTACAACAGCTGCATATTATTCAGTAAAGTATGTAGGGAACGTCTAACCTCCTAAACAATCTATGTTCCCCAGTGTGATTCACATCCATCAGAGCCTTGGTTGCAGATCTGATACGTTGTCTTCCAACTTGCATACCTCAAACTCCATTAAAGAGAAAACCAGCAGGAATTCCCTAATATCTCATCGTTGTAGAAATCACTTTTGATTTCAGCAACAGATACTGTCAGTTTTTCCTTCTAGCCACTTAAGCGGACGCGCGCACACACAAATAGCTTGAATAGATTTACTGCAGGTCAAGATTTTCAGGGGAGGTTCTTGTTGTTTTTTAATTACACTAACTATATTACACCCACAAGGGGAAACGTGGCTTTTAGTTTCTTGAGAGAAAAAGCAAATGTACAAAAATATTGAATGTAGAAAATTATTTTTTCTTGGCCGTTTTGGAGAGCGATCCATGGAATTTTTATTCAGTAACTGTAATTTTATTGCATCTTATCTATTTTTTTTGTATTTTCCTCTGTATTTTGAATTGCATACTTTATATCTAGTCAGTGACACAAAATCCTTTTTTTTTCTTTTTTCTGCCATTCGACAGCAGTAGTCTGTGTCTGTATTCGCTGCCTTTCAGCATATGGAAACATGACTGAGTGCCACAAAATTGAAGGGTTATGACCAAGTGGCTTTAGGGGATGATAGTGACTGACCTAATCAATGCAGTTGAAGCTCACGATGAGTCCGTCCATTAGCTAAAGATCTCAGCGACAGAATGTCCCCTTGCACTTTGACTCCTGGCTACTATATTCGCTTTTTCAATTCAGGATATAAATATAACTTTACCGAAAAAAAACTATTTTTTGAACTTCTCTTCTTATCCTTGTGCGTAAAGTTTTTGATCTGGATGTATTCAATGAAATGGGCTATTGCCCACTGCGAAATGTCTTGGGATCTTTTAAACATATAATAATTTAAACATGGAATGGCTGGATGGTTGCTTTTCAATTTGCGAAATGGCTCAAAGTCTGTAAATAAAACGGAATTGGATGGCTTTCAAAAGCACAGATTATGTTTTTCAATTCTCAGTGACTCAATGCTTCCAAGATGCACTCCAGCAAATCTCATATTAATATTTAAAAACTGATTGTGTTGTGCTGTTACACTTGAGAAAGAGAGCAGGCACAACAAAACAAAACAAAAAAATTACATTGGAACTACAGAGATGTAGCTTCAAACCTTTGCAGTACATGCATGTACAGCGTGGGTGGGTGGGATAGAAGCAGGCCGTGGAGGCTTTCTTCCTTGTGCCTGATGACTGAGGAGATTAATATTGAAAAGAATGCTTTTCGCATGCAACTTGTTTACTACATATCTGCCACGACAATATTTTCAGATTCTCTCGATTCCCAGGTGCTCTCAGGCTAGGGATTTGAGCAAACCTGCTTTGCTGATGTGTCAGCAAGTTGAAATTAAAAAGGGGAGAGGGAGAGAAAAATGTCAGAAAAAGCAAAACTGTCACAGGGAGACTGCTTAAACTTTTTTTTCCCCCTTCAACCCAAGTGTGGATTAACTACATTAAGATGCAAATCAGTCTGCACTACAGTGCAATAGACAAAGCAGTGAAAGCAGGGCTTCTTGTTTACATATTAGCTGTTGAATTGATACTGTCCTTTTATTATCCCTAATAATGATTTTGCCTAGTCAAACAGCAACAAGAATGATAACCCCCCCTAACCCCCCGCCACCACACACATAAAAGTTTGCTTTATGTCCCTCGCCAAAACCATGCATTTTCCCTAGCGTCACAAGGGCACTGGTGTTCCAACACAGATAAAAAATTCCCATTGCTAAGGCAAATCTGAATGCTGCTGAGTGCTTTTCTCTAGAGGGCACTGTGCTCTGCCTAGTCTCCGCTTGTAGTGGCTTTTATTTATTTCTTTTATTGTGTACTCCTTCATGGGTTGTAAATAGATTACATTACAAAGAGAGTTGCTGATTTAAAGCTCCGGAAGCAGGGAAATGCAGAGAAAAGGCAGCCTCTCCCTGCCCTCAAAGCTCACCCTCTTGTGCCCAGCTGTGGCAAGTACTGGATATGCAGTGCTGTCACTGCCCTGAGACCTCTCCCATAACTCGGCGCTACAGAACGAAGAGCGGACAAGGCTTCCGACTCTGATTCGCTTCTGATTCTGAATTTCATTGCTTGGATAATTTCATACCCTTCACATTACTTCATCAAACCCGCCTGTGATTTAACTTCCTCCTTTGGGGGCAGGGGGAAAGCGGAGAGAAGGGCAGGGAATATGTTTGCATTAAACAAAATGAATCTCTCATGTGAGCACATTACAAAAAGCTGACGAGAGTCTATTATGAGAACATCAATATTCAGATCTTTTTCAAAATAAAGCATTTTCCCTCACAGACCATAAGGCACTGTTTAGATCCCTTCCAGTATGCTTTATTATTTTGCATAGGTATTTAAATATTGTGTAAAGCTCTGTCCAGTAGTGTTGTTATTCATCTTCAGGGATCTGCTTTCATGCCTCTGACTACAGGATTGAGGCCTAAATTGATTTTATGGAGGACTGATATTGTACACAGGGCTTTAACACCAAATGAGCTATTAACATTGTGAACAAACATTGCTGCAGTGTAGCGGATTTTTAATACACACACACATACAATATATTTCAGATAGATAGATAGATAGATAGATAGATAGATAGATAGATAGATAGATAGATAGATAGAATTAAAAAGCAAACAAAAAAAGGCAAAGGGCAATAATTTCTAAAGTGCCCATGGCCCAGATCCTCAAAGGCACTGCACACCTAACTTCCATCCACATCCTCAAAGGTATTTAGATGCACTACTAGAGCAGAGCTGAAAGAGGCTCCATATGGCTCCTAACCTAAGTGAAATCTTGGGAACTGGGGAATGTTGGCCAATCAACACCCCCTCCCCAACCCGGCTGGCCAATGAGTGCCAGAGACTCCAACAGGCGGGAGGAGCTACCAGGTATTCTTCTGCGAATGTCTCCTTCTCTCGCTGCTAAGGCCACCATTTTCACCACTGTCCCCATCAAGTTTCGCCACCCATTGAGACGGGGGTGACATTTGATATGGACACAGCAGTGAAATGAAGACAGAGCCATGGATGAATTGTGTCAGGAGGGGTGCTACCTGCCTATCACCCACACTCTCCTATGCCAGGCATTGAATTTATTCCAGTTCAAAGGCTGCAGGTTTCCTACCATATAACCCATACATTGCGGTAGACTCTCTTCAGCCTACCCCTCGCTGGGAATCAGGCACCTAAATACCTTTGAGGCTCTGAGCCTAAGTGATTTATGAACCCAAGTCCTTTCCCCCCCCAAATTTAACTTTGGTGCTTTAAGGGGCTTTGTCTCATTAACTTTCCATGACACAGGCTGCGATGTCACATAAGCACTTTTGAAAGTGTTACCCAAAATCTTGATTTCAAAATAAAATGTTAATAAAAACATGGAGAAAAACACTAATGCTAATTTCTAATTTTAAAACCCAATACCAAATCAGACTTCTTTTTAAATTGTATTTTTTCAAAAGTTAGTTGAGGCAAACACCTGGCACTGTACATGGAGTTTAAGCCCAAAATTCATCTTGCAGTAAATGGGAAGATGATCTATTGACTTTGCTGGGCTTTGAATCAGGCCCATAAAAAGGAGAGACGTCAATATTTGTAATGGGGAAATGAACATCAATACAATGAGAAGAAACTGAACGTCAATACAGTAAGAAGAAAACGTAAGATGTTGAAGTAATGTAATCAGGTTAATAAAGTCCTCCGGAGTAATTTTAAAATATTTAATCTTATTCTCCCTGAGTAATTCTAATAAGAACTAATAGCTGCCATCTGTATGGAACAAAAGTGACAGTCTGATCAAAAAAGGAATGTCTCCTAAACATACACAGCAAACTGGTACACACCCAACTTGTCATTTTAAAAAAAATCTACTAGGTGGCTAAACTTGCACACATTTCAAATGTTTTTTATTAGTGACACAAGATATGAACATATACTAGAAAGCCAGAAGGGAAAAAAAAGCAAGAGAAGCATGCAATCTGGATCAGCTTCAAAAAAGGACATCAGAGACTCTTTGTTCAGATTTTAGCATAAGTGCAGGATAAAATTACTGGTTCAATACACTGCTAAAGAAGCACTCTATGTTTCTAACACATAGACCCAGACTAATTTTATATTTCTTATGATTAAAACAAAACAAGGAAATAATAGCAAGCTGTACTTTGGTATCTTCCACTTCAATTTCTAATCTATTGAAATTCATTTGTGTTGTAAATATTTGCTAGAGAGATATTTGCCCATCTGCCATTAATGATTTAGATAATGGCATAGAGAGTACATTTATAAAGTTTGCGGTTGATACCAAGCTGGGAGGAGTTGCAAGTGCTTTGGGGATAGGATTAAAATTCAAAATGATCTGGACAAACTGGAGAAATGGTCTGAAGTAAATAGGATGCAATTCAATAAGGACAAATTCCAAGTACTCCACTTAGGAAGGAACAATCATTTACACACATACACAATGGGAAATGACTGCCTAGGAAGGAGTACTGTGGAAAGAGACCTGGGGGTCATAGTGAATAACAAGCTAAATATGAGTCAACAGTGTAATAACACTGTTGCAAAAAAAGCAAACATCATTCTGGGATGTATTAGCAGAAGTGTTGTAAGCAAGACACGAGAAGTAATTCTTCCAATCTACTACATGCTAATTAGGCCTCAACTGGAGTATTGTGTCCAGTTCTGGGTGCCACATTTCAGGAAAGATGTGGACAAATTGGAGAAAGTCCACAGATGAGCAACCAAAATGATTAAAGGTCTAGAAAACATGACCTATGAGGGAAGGTTGAAAAAATGGGTTTGTTTAGTCTGGAAAAGAGAAGACTGAGGAGGGACATGATAATTTTCAAGTAAATAAAAGGTTGTTACAAGGAGGCGTGAGAAAAATTGTTCTCGTTAACCTCTGAGGATAGGACAAGAAGCAATGGGTTTAGGATAAGAAGCAATGTAGCAGGGGAGGTTTAGACATTAAGAAAAACTTCCTAACTGTCAGAGTAGTTAAGCACTGGAATAAATTACCTAGGGAGGTTGCGGATCTCCATCATTGGAGATATTTAAGAGCAGGTTGGACAAACACCTGTCAGGAATGGTCTAGATAATACTTAGTCCTGCCATGAGTGCAGGGGACTGGACTAGATGACCTCCCGAGGTTCCTTCCAGTCCTACTATTCTGATTCTATGACTTATAATGTTACTAGCTTTGGGCCTTTCACGTTCCATGCATATGGTAACAGACAAGGAGCCCTTGATAAATTTAGTGGGCGTTAGGCATCCCAGTCTCCCTAAATTTTCTTTTTCTAAAATGAAAACAGACTATTTGCAATGGTTTCTCTACACTGAACAACCTACCAGTCTCCAGCATATTTACATTACCTACACAGAACTGACATTATGTAATAATGATGACAATACTGTGAAAGCTCAGAACCAGGCTTACTCTGGTTACCAAAAGTGACTCGTCCTCCATTATGTTAAATCTAAGTGAGAAGAAGCACAAGGCTGAAGCTCAAGGGATAGTTTATAAGGAAAGAATGGTCTGCCAGGTCATAGGAGCTACAACACCAAAATTCCCTCAGAAACAAACTCAAATAACAAAATTCATACCCCAGCTATTTGCTTTCTTCCTCCAGCTGCTGTTACACTATTGGCAAAGAAACCAGTTTACATGCTAGCTCCAAATGAAGTTTAGATGAGTTTAAAAAGTGTGATTTCAGAGGCTAAGGCCTTGCTGAGCATTTGTCAAAGCAGGCTAATTTTAATGGCCTAACAACCTCGAACTGTCCTCACACACAAAGTCTCAAAAATATGAGCATCAGGAAGCCAGGGGTCTGTCTTTCGGGCTGTTCTTTCATTCTGTACATCTACCATAAAAATTGATTAAATAAAGCAAAAGGTAAATACACATTTAAAGTGAAAGACAGAGGGTTTTTTTTTTGTCTTTGGAAGATCAGGAAATGTCAGATATTAGCAATATAATGGAAGAGGTCAGTTAGGAAACCAGCATTTGCCAACAAATTCCACAGAAAGGTACCTGGGATACTACCCTTGTCTCTTATTCTTGAGACAGGAAACAACAGTAGCCCAGATCTTCACATTTCCCATGGAAAGGTTGCAAGAAGGCAATGTATTGCCACTGTGGCAATTAGCCCTCTTTCCCTGGTCAATGGGGATGTTCCACCACTGACCCTTCCCTCTGAAAGAATCTAGAATTGGATCGGGCACAGCAGAGGTTGAACAGAGAAGGAGCTGTTTTCCACCGCATCATCCCCCTGCTTTGCACCAAGATTTTCATGTGACAATCTAGGCAGAAAATAACATTGCTCATATGTGACCTAGCCCTCTGGTAGCTGCATTTTCTCTTGGCAAATGCGAGATCTTGGATTGCAATCACTATAGGTGCAAACAAAAATTGCTGATGTCTGGACTATACACTCACCCTCTCCTCTAAAGTTCACCTTTTTTTACAGGCTCTGTTGCTGGTTACAACTCAGTTTAGGGATTATTAGAATTGAAAAACACATGCAAGAGATATTCTGGTTGAGGATTACAGTAACATTAAAAATAAGTTGGTAATCTGACAGAAGCATATTCCACAAGGGGTTATTCATCCAGTCTCATACTGCAAGGAGGAGGAGACAATCAATGAAAATGAAACATAGCAAATTCAAAACTGATCAAAGGAAATACTTTTTCACACAATTAGCACGTGGAACTCACTGGCACAAGACATGGAGGCCAAAAGCTTAGTAGGATTTAGAAAAAGATTTAGATATTTACATGGGCAACCAGAATACTAGAGTTATAATAGTAACTAATTATAAGAACAAACAAGAGCTTTACAAGGAATCTAAACCCCAATTCCGGGCATGATACAACCTCTAAATTAATGGGGTTCAAAGAAACTCTTCTCCGGGAACAGGTTATTCCATAAATGCTACTGCAGGGTTTTTCCCCCGCTTTTTTGAAGCATCTGGTGCTGGCCACTCTCTGAGGCAGGATACTGGGCTAGATGGACCACTGCTCTGATCCACGATGGCAATCCCTATGTTCCTACTATGCATTTTCTCAATATGACCACTTAGTCCTCTTGGCATCAGTCAGTTGTACAGGGCCAGGCCCTCTGACCTACAAGATACTATGCTGAATTAAGCTGTTATTTTCCTTTATTAAGTCTCATATTATTTGAAAGCAGGGACACTGATTCACTTAAAACCAACACACAGCCTCCAGCTCATTTCCAGGGCACAATACTCAGAAAACTCAGACACTAAGATGCCTGGGAACAGTCTCCAAGAGAGCAACATACTAGAAGTAATCAAGAGGCAGCATTTGTTCCGCATTACTGGCTCCAGTGACAGATAACGGACTGCAATGGGAATTACATTTCCTGTGCCAGATTCTGCCTTTGTTACATCCATGTCAATTCAGTCACTCCTGCAAGGTTCCCATGGGTAGAACCTGTCACCTCTAAGTCTAGGCATCTGTCTACACTGCAATCTGAGATATGGCTGCAGCTCGGGTAAACATGCCCACACCGGCATGGCTAACAATAGCTGTGTAGACACAGTGGCTCAGGCTTAAGCACATTGGGGACCGTAGGTACGTATTGGTGTTGTCAGCCTGTGCTAAAGCCCATGACCCCACATCTACACTGCTATCTTTAGCCATGCTAGCTTGGCTATGCCTACCCGTGTTGCAACCACGCCTCAGACTGCAGTGTAGACATATCCTAAGTCAAGGGTATCTACCAGAGCACTGTGACCAGCTGTACATTCTTCCCATGGAGCTTGCAGGAGAAAGGTACAGTCTTTCCTCTGAGTGACTGAATGGAACTTCTCCCACCCAGCAGAGGGTGTATTCACAGCCAGGCATGGAGACTAGAGTCCCAAAACAAACACACTTAGTTGCCCGATAGGGAAGAGCAGATCCTTCCTGCACCCTTAACACCCTTTGGTGTTTGCCCTGGATGTGGGAATACTCTCCCAGCTAGGGAACAAGGCAGGGCCATGTAAAAAAGGGAAAGGCGAGTCTCAAAGAAAAAGGGACCTTTTGCTATTCATCGGCTGAGAAAGTGACTCTTTGCTCCCCAGCTGAGAGAATAGAAACCTGTTTTCCTTCACTCTTTCCTAACAGGCTACTGGGAGTGTCTCTGTAATAAAGATCAGTGGGAACATTAAAACAGATGCTGTCTTGTGCAGCACGGTTCCTTTCTTTGGTTTGGAGCGATGAAGCTGGCCCAGTGCTCTCAGGCATAAAGGTTCACTATCATCCCACGGAACCTGCAACAAAGGGGATTGGTGCTATTGGAAACTATTTAAAAACCAACCCAAACCCCGGGATGATTTCTATTTCAACGTGCGGTGTGCTTTTTCATGATAACAGGCAGGGAGGCAGAAGGGGTTGAGCAAAGGGGGGGGGGAAATAAAGCGCTGTCAGTTCCAGCAGACTTTTAAATGCGAGTGAGGAGGTGAACAGGTACCAAATTTGATGAGTCCGATGTTGCTGAGTGTGTTCTAACGGAAAACAAATATTAACCACGAAGCAAAAAAAAAAAGGGGGCAGCATAATCTAAAATCAGATATTATATTAATTGTCTCTATTGCAACGATACAAATAGTGTCCAAGGATGCTTGACAACCCGGTTGTCGGCTGAAGCATGCAGGGCTCTGCTAATGACATAACAGAACATTGTGTGTCCACTTTTATCCAGCTGAGGTGAGGCTGAGATACGTCATTTGCTTAATAACCACGTGGGAAGAATCAGACTAGCCGGGCACGGGAGTGTGGTGAATGAGATGTCCATGTGCTGCGAGAGTCAAGAATAGAGACGAGGAGACGTAAAATGAGAACAAAGCAATGTTTAGACAGCACATTAGCCTAATGACACTTGCTTTCCTTATTCATTTAATAAATACAAACTTTCCCCTTTCTCAATTAGCTTGTTTTCTCTTTGTGCGTCACATTGGTGGCTTAATATATTAAAACCCAGACTGTGAATATGAAAGCAGCCCAGCCCAGCTTGTGCGCTGCCTCATCCAGCAACAAGAGAACAGCAGCAGCAGCCTACCTTCTCCACAGGGGACCTCGATAATCCCCCAGCGGATAATGCATGCTGCACTGCCTTCAGCAGCTGACAGAAACTTGGTTTACATTTCAGATCCACCCCACTGAGCGACGCGGTTATACTGACCAAACTCCCGTGGACATGGCTTCTCCCATCGACAGAGCTAGCTCCTCTCGAGGAGATGGGGTACCTATACTGACAGGAGAAGCTCTCCCGTCAGCGTCTTCACTAAGCACTGCAGCTGCGCCACTATAGCGCTGTATGTGTAGACACACCAGTTCTGACACTTATCCCTAGAGCTGGGATCACAAATGATTTTGTGGCTCACTGGCAGTTCTGAAAAATTGAAAAAAAAAAGGGGGGGGGGCAGGGGGTTGGGTCGAACAAGCACCCTCAGCTTCGACGAGTAGCTGGGGCCATGCTCAGGAAGAGACGTGCCCCATCCATGTGTAAGCGGGGGAATGGTCCCGCTATTGTGGGGAACTTTCCTGGCTTCTGCACTACCCCGGTGAAGTGGGCTAACGAAAGGATCCGAGTCCTCGCTCCCACTTCCTTTACCCAGAGGCCTCCCTGCCCTTGAGGACTCCCCTTCCACTCTCCTGTCTGGCAGAGTCCTCGTAAACCCCGACAAGGCTGGGCCCAGGATTCCTGGGGGGCTTGACCCCCAACCCTGCTGTGGTCACCTAGGACAGGGGCTAGGGTGTCCCCACTCCGGGGTACTCTCTCTGCACTGGGCACCTCCCTGACCCACTGATCATTTTATACAATTTAAAGCAAATACAAGTTATTTAATTAACAATTACTTTTAAAAAAGAATAAGGAAAAATGGAAAAGGTTAAAGGAAACACATCACCCTGCTCTGAGGCAGGGAATATTACAAGCAGTGTCTCTGGAACATCAGGGCAGTTCACAGTCTGTTCCTTGTAGGTCCCGGGCCTCCTTTTCAGGCCCTGGCTGTGCTGCAGGGACGCTGTGGGTTGGACACTTGCTCTGGCGGTGGCCACACGCTCTCAGGCTCTAGGTGGCAGGACCCTTCTTCCCAGCGTCGCCCCCGCCCTGTCAGGGTTACGATCCCCCTCCAAGTCTGGCCTGCAAGGCCTCTTGGCTGAGGTATCTCCCTGCGCTGGGCCCACTGCCAGGGTCCCCCTCACTCTCCCCAGCTGCTCACCGCACCCAGCTCCAGCTCCACTCTGCCTCAGCACGGCTGCTGCTCCTGCTCTGCCTCCAGCTCCCTGGGCTGCTTCTCTGGCCCCTCTGGCTCTGGTTGCTGCAGCTCTCCTCCCAGGGCAGGTCTGCTCTGCAGGCTGCTTCTGTAACTCTGGCTTTGGGGCTGCAGCTCTGCTCCCAGCAACTTAGCTCAGGCCCCTGCTCTCTCCTGGCTGTGCTCTGGCTTTGGGGCTGCAGCTCTGCTCCCAGCAACTTAGCTCAGGCCCCTCTCTGTCCTGGCTGTGCTCTGGCTTTGGGGCTGCAGCTCTGCTCCCAGCTCAGGATCTGCTCTCCCTGGGCTTTGTCTCTGGCTCTGTGGCTGCGCCTCTGGCCCCTCTGGATCTGGCACAGTTCTGCTCTCCAGCTCAGCTTGGGCCCCTGCTTTCTCCTTAGCTCGGCCCCACTCAGTCTGACCCAGGCAATTCCAGCTCACACGGAGGACGGGGCCTCCCTCGCCTCCTGACCCTCTGATTAGCCTGTCAATCAGGCTGATCTGGAGCATTGGCCTCTCCCCATTGTTCCTGGGGACTGTCAGTCTCAGGCTCCTGATTTGCCATCGACCCTTCCCCTTTTAGTACTGGGAGCAAGCCAATCAAAACACCCCCACTGAATGTTAGTAAGGGGGCAACAGTCCCCTTACATTCCCCCTTGCTAAAATACTGCCACATCCACAATATTCACACCGGTACATCCGGGCCCCATAGTAACAACATATACCCACATCATTTTATATCAACAACCCATTAACAATTATCAAAAGAACATTTAACATATTTAACATTCCACATCTACTTCTTAATACCATACATAACAATATTCATTAAAACACTACATAGAACCAATAACATAATTATGTCTAAGTCTAACAGGAAGTACACCCTTATTAGCCCTCTGCGACCTTCTTAAGACTGGTGGTTCGTTACCCATATTTTCTATTTCCCTATCCTCAGGTAATACTGGGTCAGTTTGAAGGATCTGGCCATTCTCGTTAGGGTTTGGGTTTGCCCCACTTTGTCCCCCTCTGTATTCGGTTTGTGGGACTAGAACCATGTCCCAATTGGTTTCAGCCTCCTCGGGGTGTACTGATCTACGCCTCCTATGGTCCCTATCTGGACTAAGAGTGCAATGTTTCAACTGGTCCCTATGTACTACTCTCTCAGGACCCCCTCGTTCAGGCCGGATGGTGTAAACTGGTAGCTCGGGATTGTTGTGAGCGACTACAATGTGGGGATTTGACTCCCATTTGTCCTGTATTTTATTACGCCCCCGGTGTCTATGGTTACGAACTAGTACACGGTCACCAGGCCTGATGAGAGCCCCACTGGACTTGCGATCATAAGTCCTTTTCCTACTTCGGGCTGTGTCTTTAGTTGTATTGAAAGCAACGTCACAGGCTATCTTCAGCCTGTCATGGTGACCTTTGACCCAGTCATCCAAATTGGTCACCTCATTCTTAGAAAAGATTTCTTGATGCTTCTCTGGCAACGCCCTTATGTTAGTCACATGTGCAGGAATCAGCCCTTGGCGTGCCGCTTGAACTGGAACTGGCAGTCTCCCATCACATCTTTCTTGAAGAAAGGTAACTCGTCCTCCCTTCTCCCTCGTCACCGGCAGCTCATTTCCTGGTACACAGCTGTGTTCGTCAAGGATCTTCCCTCTCCAAGGAGGAATAATGGTCTTCCGTTTTCTGCCCACTTTAACATTTCCCATATGCCTTGTGGGGCCCAGAGAAAGACTCTGCCTCTCCGCTCGAGCCAGTCCTTTACTCAGCACAGCATTCTTCGTAGAATGCTCGTGACAGTTCATCCTCCTGGTCCCTTTTCCTGGTAAGAGTAGCTCCTTCAGCTCACTAATGATGTTCATCCCTAGAATCCCTGGGACTCCTTCTCCTATATGGCTCCCTTTTGAGGCTTTGTCTTTCAGGATGAAGATGCATTTTCCTGGCAGTGTCTGGCCCATATACTCTATGTCTGCTTCAAGGCACCCCACCACTGGGATTGCCAGTCCATTAACAGCTGTTAGACGTACAAACCGTGTGCTGTGCATGGTCAGGTCCTTGTCCTTCAGATATTTTTGAAAATGCGACTCAGTAATGGTGGTGACTTCTGAGCCAGTATCTAACAAACATCTGGTCTTCACCCCTGCTATACATACTTCAGCAGTTAGACAGTCTCCAAATGCTCGCTTACAGAAGTCGCTAGATATGCTGGCACTGCCCACGTTCCTCTCAACACTGTATGCAGAGGGATTTTCCACGAAGGACAGGCCTAGGAATCCTTCTGCCACTGCTTGGCCTTCTACTGTAGATGGACCACTTGCCCCTGGTGCCCCATTGGTTTCGAGTGCCTGGGACTCTGTTCTCCTTCTCAGTGGACATTCTCGGCTAGTATGTCCTGGCCTTTCACAAGTGTAACAAATGTATCTTCCCAGCTCGTCCTTCAGTGGGGCTCTTCGGGATCCCGGTGCCCTTGGATACTTTGGCATACTAATGGGATTTTTTTCTTTTATCAACTCGGTCATCACTTTCATCATCTCCCCCTGTTGGACTGCCAGTTTTTGGACAGCTTCACTTAAGCTTTCCAATGTTAGCTCTGTTTGGGGCAGGGCCTTTTCCCCAGCAGCTGCATTCACTAGGCCCCCTCTTCGTGTATGGGGGTTAGGCTTGGCCGCCTCTGCCACAGGAACTTCCTCTTCTTCTGACCACATAATGGCAGCCTGCATGAGTTCATGGAACTTCTTACTGGGCTCTTCTTTAAACCTCCTTTTCATTTCACGTCGGAGGGAGTCATCACGGAGCCCCAGCACCAACTGCTCTTTCAGAACCGTATCTGGGTCTGGAACTCGCTGAGGGTCTCGCCGCTCCACTTTGCTCATTCTCTCCTGGAGGTCATATGCGTATGCCCGGACAGTTTCACCAGGCTCCTGCTTTCTCTCAAAGAACTCCTTTAGTCGGGTTCCAATAGGTACCTTGTCTCCATACACTTCTAGGAGGAGTTCAAATACCTTTTCCACATCTTTCTTGTCTGCCACTGCCATGAACTTTACTGTGGCCTTGGCCTGGCCCTTGAGGTGCTCCTCTATGAAGTCCACATGATCTTCTTCAGGTACTCTTAGCACACGCAGAGCCGCCTTCACAGACTTGACCCACTCCTCTACTGTAATGTCTCCTGGTCTAGTCGGGAAGCCACCAAACTCCGTGACCTTCCGCTCCCGTGGGATATAAATAGTAGGGGGTTTCTTAGCTTCTGCTGTCTGTTGGTCTATTACTGCCTTGGCCAGCGATAAGGCTTCTCTCTGTTCAGTTCTAGCTTGCTGTAATGCCTCCGCTTGGTCTGATAATCTGCGCTGAAGTTCAGCAAACTGGGTTCGTAGTTCTTCAATTCCAGCCATGGTAGGGTGCTCAACCAGGCCCGGACAGTGCTACTAGAACTCAACCAGTAAACCAATGGGGTGGACCCTGTGGATAGGATCCTGTTCGTGACGCCAATTATGTAAGCGGGGGAATGGTCCCGCTATTGTGGGGAACTTTCCTGGCTTCTGCACTACCCCGGTGAAGTGGGCTAACGAAAGGATCCGAGTCCTCGCTCCCACTTCCTTTACCCAGAGGCCTCCCTGCCCTTGAGGACTCCCCTTCCACTCTCCTGTCTGGCAGAGTCCTCGTAAACCCCGACAAGGCTGGGCCCAGGATTCCTGGGGGGCTTGACCCCCAACCCTGCTGTGGTCACCTAGGACAGGGGCTAGGGTGTCCCCACTCCGGGGTACTCTCTCTGCACTGGGCACCTCCCTGACCCACTGATCATTTTATACAATTTAAAGCAAATACAAGTTATTTAATTAACAATTACTTTTAAAAAAGAATAAGGAAAAATGGAAAAGGTTAAAGGAAACACATCACCCTGCTCTGAGGCAGGGAATATTACAAGCAGTGTCTCTGGAACATCAGGGCAGTTCACAGTCTGTTCCTTGTAGGTCCCGGGCCTCCTTTTCAGGCCCTGGCTGTGCTGCAGGGACGCTGTGGGTTGGACACTTGCTCTGGCGGTGGCCACACGCTCTCAGGCTCTAGGTGGCAGGACCCTTCTTCCCAGCGTCGCCCCCGCCCTGTCAGGGTTACGATCCCCCTCCAAGTCTGGCCTGCAAGGCCTCTTGGCTGAGGTATCTCCCTACGCTGGGCCCACTGCCAGGGTCCCCCTCACTCTCCCCAGCTGCTCACCGCACCCAGCTCCAGCTCCACTCTGCCTCAGCACGGCTGCTGCTCCTGCTCTGCCTCCAGCTCCCTGGGCTGCTTCTCTGGCCCCTCTGGCTCTGGTTGCTGCAGCTCTCCTCCCAGGGCAGGTCTGCTCTGCAGGCTGCTTCTGTAACTCTGGCTTTGGGGCTGCAGCTCTGCTCCCAGCAACTTAGCTCAGGCCCCTGC
The DNA here is from genome assembly GCF_028017835.1 of Emys orbicularis. Classification (NCBI taxonomy): domain Eukaryota; kingdom Metazoa; phylum Chordata; order Testudines; family Emydidae; genus Emys; species Emys orbicularis. The sequence goes on along the minus strand of NC_088687.1, from coordinate 6,175,239 downwards.
TCTCTCCTGGCTGTGCTCTGGCTTTGGGGCTGCAGCTCTGCTCCCAGCAACTTAGCTCAGGCCCCTCTCTGTCCTGGCTGTGCTCTGGCTTTGGGGCTGCAGCTCTGCTCCCAGCTCAGGATCTGCTCTCCCTGGGCTTTGTCTCTGGCTCTGTGGCTGCGCCTCTGGCCCCTCTGGATCTGGCACAGTTCTGCTCTCCAGCTCAGCTTGGGCCCCTGCTTTCTCCTTAGCTCGGCCCCACTCAGTCTGACCCAGGCAATTCCAGCTCACACGGAGGACGGGGCCTCCCTCGCCTCCTGACCCTCTGATTAGCCTGTCAATCAGGCTGATCTGGAGCATTGGCCTCTCCCCATTGTTCCTGGGGACTGTCAGTCTCAGGCTCCTGATTTGCCATCGACCCTTCCCCTTTTAGTACTGGGAGCAAGCCAATCAAAACACCCCCACTGAATGTTAGTAAGGGGGCAACAGTCCCCTTACACATGCCCCATCCCAAGAACTTTGGAAGATCCACCAAACAATGCTCAAATGTAACTCTGTTAGGAGCTCAGCTGGCCACGTGCTATGGGGATGGGGGCCATCAGAGTACCTATACCTAGGACACACCTCCCACTTCAACTCTGCGATTCCCCTTGGAGAGGCCCCAGAACCTAGAGACTGGCCTGCAGCCAATAGTAGACTAGCAACTCATCCCACCTTAGACAAGGATAGGGCAGGAGAGCACAGAGGGAGAATCTCTGCAGGACTTTGCAGGACTTTGGGCCCCAAGTCATGGCTTCTTGCATTCTGTTTCACTCTCCGCCCTAAACTCCAGTCAGTTCACATCTCTGCTTGTCCTTTGAACTCAGGGGAATCACACAGGCTCCGCTAGTCTGTCAGAGCCACAGGGTTTTTTAAATTACTTTGTTCCCCTCCAAGCGTTTCTGTGCAGGAGGGGAGCATACAGGCCTTTGTCTCTTACATTGCCTAGTCTATCCTCCGGAGTGCCTGCTTTGAGGTTGCCAGCACCCCCTTGTTATATACTCAGGGCAGGGGTCTAGTGGACTAAAGAGAGCTCACCACACGAGGCATCCTGGAATTGAGATCAGATAAAGCCCACAACATTGCAAGCATTTGTTCATGTTTATCATCTTATTTCTGTCTGAAGAATCCCCCACTGTGGCCTCCTGCACAGTAGGATCTAGGAAAAAGATTTCTTCCTGGCTGCTTTTGTCGCATCCCAAAGATAACGTTTGCCACGTTTGACCTCTTATCCCTTTTTTGCAGAGACCAAACTACGATGGTGGTGTGAGGCTCAGCTTGCAAGGCAAAGACAATGCTTCCACACAACGTGTTGTTAGAATTATGAGCTGCATGTATCTTCTTTCCTTCTTCCCACACAAACCAGAATGTGATAGCGTTAATTGCACCTGATCAAATCGCACATGAAAAATGGTGCAATGGGGGATTGGCACTTGGAACACTTGGTTCAATCTAATTAGTGTCCTTTAAAGGTACTTCTTTTGTGGGGATACGTTGGCACAAAGCATTACTTTTGTGATTCCAGCCTCTTTCAAATGTGCACTGAGTGTTAGAACTGGGGTTGTGTGCCTATCTTTGCCAACAACAAATGAGCACATTAATAAAATTCAATTACAAGATACTCAAATCTGCTAATGACTGAACTTAGACCCAGGGCATCTTTCATTGACTGGAATGTGTTTTATAAAATAAGGATGTTAAAATAATAATATTAACCAATAATAATAGATTTCACAGGACAACATTCCACTGTTGCCTATCTTTCACTATCACACTGCCATCTTCGGTGAGCTTAAACACAAACAGGAAGCTTCAAGAAGTGGAAACTCGGACAGAGGACTAGAGGAGTATAAAAATATTGCTCGAGCATGCTGGGATGTAATCACGAAGGCCAAAGCACAATTGGAGTTGCAGCTAGCAAGGGATGTGAAGGGTAACAAGAAGGGTTTCTACAGATATGTTAGCAACAAGAAGAAGGTCAGGGAAAGTGTGGGACCCTTACTGAATGGGGGAGGCAACCTAGTGACAGAGGATGTAGAAAAAGCTGAAGTACTCAATGCTTTTTTTGCCTCGGTCTTCACAGACAAGGTCAGCTCCCAGACTGCTGAACTGGGCAGCACAGTACGGGGAGGAGGTGAGCAGCCCTCAGTGGTGAAAGAACAGGTTAAGGAATATTTAGAAAAGCTGGACATGCACAAGTCCATGGGGCTGGATAAAATGCATCCGAGGGTGCTGAGGTAGTTGGCTGATATGATTGTAGAGCCATTGGCTATTATCTTTGAAAACTTGTGGTGATCAGGGGAGGTCTCGGACGATTGGAAAAAGGCAAATATAGTGCCCATCTTTAAAAAAGGGAAGAAGGAGAATCTGGGGAACTACAAACCGGTCAGCCTCACCTCAGTCCCCAGAAAAATCATGGAGCAGGTCCTCAAATAATCCATTTTGAAGCACTTGGAGGAGAGGAAGGTGATCAGGAACAGTCAACATGGATTCACCAAGGGCAAGTCATGCCTGACTAACCTAATTGACTTCTATGATGAGATAATTGGCTCTGTGGATATGGGGAAAGTGGTGGATATGATATACCTTGACTTTAGCAAAGCTTTTGATACGGTCTCCCACAGTATACTTGCCAGCAATTTAAAGAAATATGGATTGGATGACTGGACTACAAGGTGGATAGAAAGCTGGCTAGATCGTCAAGCTCAATGGGTAGTGATCAATGGTTCAATGTCTAATTGGCAGCCGGTTTCAAGAAGAGTGCCCCAAGGGTTGGTCCTGGGGCCGGTTTTGTTCAACATCTGGATGATAGGATGGATTGCACCCTGAGAAAATTCGCAAATTACACTAAGCTGCGGGGAGAGATAGATATGCTGGAGGGTAGGGATAGGGTCCAAAGTTACCTAAACAAATTGGAAGATTGGGCTAAAAGAAATCTGATGAGGTTCAACAAGGACAAGTGCAGAGTCCTTCACTTAGGAAGAAAGAATCCAATGCACTGCTACAGACTAGGGACCGAATGGCTAGGCAGCAGTTCTACAGAAAAGGACCTGGGGATTACAGTGGACGAGAAGCTGGATATGAGTCAACAGTGTGTCCTTGTTGCCAAGAAGGCTAACGGCATATTGGGCGGCATTAGTAGAAGCATTGCCAGCAGATCAAGGGAAGTGATTATTCCCCTCTATTCAGCACTGGTGAGGCCACATCTGGAGTATTGCATCCAGTTTTGGCCCACCACTACAGAAAGGATGTGGACAAATCGGAGAGAGTCCAGCAGAGGGCAACAGAAATGATTAGAGGGCTGGGGCACGACTTATGAGGAGAGGCTGAGGGAACTGGGCTTATTTAGTCTGCAGAAGAGAAGAGGTAGGGGGGATTTGATAGCTGTCTTCAACTACCTGAAGAGGGAGTGGGGGTTTCCAAAGAGGATGGAGCTCAGCTGTTCTCAGTGGTGGCAGATGACAGAACAAGAAGCAATGGTCTCAAGTTGCAGTGGGGGATGTCTAGGTTGGATATTAGGAAACACTATTTCACTAGGAGGGTGGTGAAGCACTGGAATGGGTTACCTAGGGAAGTGGTGGAATCTCCATCCTTAGAGGTTTTTAAGGCCGAGCTTGACAAAGCCCTGGCTGGGATGATTTAGTTGGTGTTGGTCCTGCTTTGAGCAGGGGGTTGGACTAGATGACCTCCTGAGATCTCTTCCAACCCTAATTGTCTATGATTCTATGATTCATGTGAAGAGTGGGGATCAGAACTCTTAAGCACAGTTTGAGCCGTACCTGTGTGAAAGTCACACTCAGCTCAGTTTTTCAAACAAATTCATTTCACGTTGTCCTTCTCCCTGAGCAAGGTGATGGACAGTGTATTGCCACAGAATACTAAGTGCTGTCTGTGACAGACCTGGTGCTGACATGTAATGATGTTTTAATGAATACTGACGTAATAATTTGATAATGGGGCTATCAGACTTTCCTGTATGAATGCATTGATCTAACTTATACTGGGGGTAGTGGAATGTTTATTATATACCTATAATGCTCCAATACAAGGACATCTGTAAAGGAGGGTGATGCAATGGCTTCCCAGATAAGAATATAGATTCATAGATTCATAGATTCTAGGACTGGAAGGGACCTCGAGAGGTCATCGAGTCCAGTCCCCTGCCCGCATGGCAGGACCAAATACTGTCTAGACCATCCTTGATAGACATTTATCTAACCTACTCTTAAATATCTCCAGAGATGGAGATTCCACGACCTCCCTAGGCAATTTATTATAGTGTTTAACCACCCTGACAGTTAGGAACTTTTTCCTAATGTCCAACCTAGACCTCCCTGCTGCAGTTTAAGCCCATTGCTTCTTGTTCTATCCTCAGAGGCTAAGGTGAACAAGTTTTCTCCCTCCTCCTTATGACACCCTTTTAGATACCTGAAAACTGCTATCATGTCCCCTCTCAGTCTTCTCTTTTCCAAACTAAACAAACCCAATTCTTTCAGCCTTCCTTCATAGGTCATGTTCTCAAGACCTTTAATCATTCTTGTTGCTCTTCTCTGGACCCTTTCCAATTTCTCCACATCTTTCTTGAAATGCGGTGCCCAGAACTGGACATAATACTCCAGCTGAGGCCTAACCAGAGCAGAGCAGAGTAGAGCGGAAGAATGACTTCTCGTGTCTTGCTCACAACACACCTGTTAATACATCCCAGAATCATGTTTGCTTTTTTTGCAACAGCATCACACTGTTGACTCATATTTAGCTTGTGGTCCACTATAACCCCTAGATCCCTTTCTGCCGTACTCCTTCCTAGACAGTCTCTTCCCATTCTGTATGTGTGAAACTGATTTTTTCTTCCTAAGCGGAGCACATTGCATTTGTCTTTGTTAAACTTCATCCTGTTTAACTCAGACCATTTCTCCAATTTGTCCAGATCATTTTGGATTATGACCCTGTCCTCCAAAGCAGTTGCAATCCCTCCCAGTTTGGTATCATCCGCAAACTTAATAAGCGTACTTTCTATGCCAATATCTAAGTCGTTAATGAAGATATTGAACAGAGCCGGTCCCAAAACAGACCCCTGCGGAACCCCACTCGTTATGCCTTTCCAGCAGGATTGGGAACCATTAATAACAACTCTCTGAGTACGGTTATCCAGCCAGTTATGCACCCACCTTATAGTAGCCCCATCTAAATTGTATTTGCCTAGTTTATCGATAAGAATATCTCCTCAGTTGTTTTTCCCCTCAGTCTTGATTCCCATGGGACCTTACCTATCAGCTCTCTGAGCTTGCCAAAATCCGCCTTCCTGAAATCCATTGTCTCTATTTTGCTGTTCTCCCTTCACAGATACAGCATAGAGCCTGGACAACATCAGACTTCAGACACTTATGAACAGCAAGGTGCTGGTGCACCGGTGGGATGTCATGGCTTGTGTACGGGACCTGTGAGGGGGCAGAGAAGAGAGAAAAACTTCCCACACTCCCCCCGTATATACTGGGAGAGACTGGGACCAATATTACAGGGTGAACATGAAGCAGTAACCTACGTGAGGGTGGCCATAATAAGTTAAGGACTTTTCTGGCCTTTTCCTGTCTTAACATCGGGATAGGCACTGACCTGCCCACTCGATGCGTATTTTCCAACGGCTCAAAGCCGTTCCTTCTTGCTGGCCAAGAAGGGTGGCCGACAAGATGGAGAAGACAGTTTTGAGGGTCAGGTGGTTTATCCTTCCATTCTTTGAGCTGTGAAGAATGAAAACATTTCCGCCAGGGTTTTCCATTTCTCCCATTCAGGATTTCTATCTGACACACACTGGGGCTGGCCCGATTCACAATAGAGCTGCAGCCATCCCAGGTGTGTGTAAAGAGCTGCTTAGCAGTGACAGAGGCAGTGTTGGTTTTAGTAGAGATGGCTTCCACCCTGGATCTTTCTAAAACAAAGTCAGTGGATTCATACACAGTTGAGAAACTTTGGCAGCTAGAAACTGAACCAAATTCCTCAGCACCTACACTGTTGCTTGCTACAGGCAAGGATTCACTCTGAGCTAACTCAATCAACTCACTTCCACACCCTTCAGTTGCAGCAAACTGCTTGCAAAAGCTAACATGAGGTTTTACTCCTTCAGGAGCACTTTTAGGCAACAATTCATTTTCCCCAGAAATTTTGTCCTTTCCCTTTTCAGCTAGGGGTTGCTCTACAGAAACATCTTCCTGAGCATCTTTCTGGGTTTCAGTTGAGTCCAGAATGACTTCTGAGACAACTGACATATCCTCAATCAGCATAAACTGAGAGGTACTTTCTGCCAGTTCCACAGATAGAACACTGGAGACAGTTTCTCCCCCGGCAGTTAAACTGCTTTTCTGACTAGACAAACAGTTTGAACATCCCTCCCCCTTGTCACAGACCACATGGCTTTTCACAGACAAACACTGGGAGATTGGGATGGCTTTCTTAACAGGCAAATTGCCACTCCCAAGAGACAAACCACGGGAGACAGTTTCTCCCTCATACCCGTTGAGCTGAACCTGTTTAGTGGTGGGTCTCCCTTCGGAAATCCTGTCCACTGGCAATTAGGCTAACATCCCTGGGTTCCCCACTGTAGCCCTCACAGTGGGTCTCCTCCATACGTCGCACTGACGTCTTGCGATCAGCTGGGGAGGCCCGTGGGGAACCGGGCACCCCTACTGATCGTCAGACTCCCAGAGCCTCCACTCAGAAGAGGGGGCAGGGATCTGGCTTTGACAGGGAGTGGACGTGCGGGATGGACTCCGTACCGGGGCAGTGGGTTGTGGGGGAGCTCCCTGCATTAACTCCGTTTTCCGCATGACCTGAGACAAAGTATTAATCATGAAAGACAACGGCATCCTTCCAGGCCATAAGCCAAAGTGACATGGTTGTTTTACCAGACTGGGAAAGGCTAGAAACAGTTGAAAAGGTCTTGATTAGAAGTGGGTGAAACTTTTGTCACAGAAAAATGCAGATTTGGGTCAGCTGTAACATTTGGCAAATTCACGTCAATTGCAGAGAATTACTTTCAGTCAAAGGGAAAAAAATAGTGAAATGTTGAAAGGAATCATTCTGACATTTCAGAAACAAAAGGAACTGTTTTAACATCTCCACAATGAATCTCTTTGATTTTTCAGCCTAGATCAGAGCAGGGTCTGACACATGGGAGCTAGTCCTACCAGAGTACCTATGTGGAAGATGGTTTAACACCTGGTAAGCTAGATATGCATGTGTTTGACTGTTTTTCAGATGTGTTTTCTCTTAAATGTTTTGTTCTAAATAAATTATACTTTGCTCTAAGGAGGCTGTGTGGTCACTAATTTCCACTGTTGTTGCCATGCAGGGAACAGATTCCAGTGTCTGGACATAAGTCAGACCTGCTGAGATAAATCAGGGTTGCTACACATGGGACTGCAGCCTGGGGACCGGTCAGAGAGTGAAAGAGTTGTGTGATTCCACCGCCAGGAATAGGTGACAGCTTGAGGTCTGAGACCTACCAAGGTTGTCCACCTGGTACCTATGACACTATTTGGAAGTGTTACATCCCTATGCCCTGACAACTAAACAAACCAGGACCCTGCACAGTTTCTTTCTTTCTTAAAAAATCAACACAAACCCCAAGACATTTCTGTCCAGATTTTAAAAAAATAGGAACTTGAAATTAGACTTCCAAATACATGACCTGATTTCTAAAAGTGCTGAACAACCCCCACTGACTTCAAACTGGGTGCTCAGCCCTTTGGCAAATCACATTACTCAGTTAGGAATCTAAACCTTCTCACGCAATATTTTGTCTTTAGACAGGAAAGGCTCCGCACAGCATGAGATCAGTGTACGTGAGTTCCACATGTGAGGTGGCATTTTCAAAACACCTGAGGAAGTGAGGCACCCGACACCTTCAGACCTTACAGAATGTCACTGTGATAGAGTCCTGGGCAACAGGAGCTCTCCAACACGCTGATCACTGCAACTTCAAGTCCCTGCCCCACGCCCACCTGAATATGGGAACTGTGCCAGATTGATAGACTGAGGACAGGCTGGGGAGAGTTAACAGGAACTCGGACGGCACAAAGACACATGAAGGAAGTTTAAAGAGGGGAGAGAGACAGTGAGAGAGCGGTAGGGTAGAGCCAAGGCCCCAGGAGGTCTCTCCCCTGCTAGTCTCAGGAGCGGTGGGAACAGCCTTTGAAAATCAATCACTGGCTGTTTTGCCTGTAGAAGGTCTCCAGATAGTTTGTTTGTCTGGACAGAGACAGGAGTGGAGCGTGCCCCTGCCCACAGCTGCTTTTCATAATCACACCATATGCGTAATACTACTTATTGCTAGATCAGAACCAGTTTAGTGCCTCTACCTGACATCACATTTTAGTGTATTTTCCCCATTTTGTCACCCATATACAATTATTTTCCGTACTAGCTGTGTCCAACGATCTGACTGCAGTGGAGATGGGTTGGGTTTCCATTTTCTGTGTATTACGGGTTTTGCGACATGTAGTGCCCATTTTTTTGCTATTCATTGGACAAGGTTAGCAGCATGCTAGCATTTACCATGGTCAGCTAAATCTGCTTAAGTAGGTATTTCAATGTCCAGGAATATCTGCTCAAGACTTGTTCTGGAAAAACTAGAGATGGCATTCTGCCATATTTCTCCCCAATCTTCTGGCAATAAGACATCTAACAGCCTCCACCAACTTTTTGCCTCCCATGTTGCGTTAAAGCATCAAGCCATTTGTCTCTATTGTCTGTAAGGTGTCCTTTATGACCAACTTCATAACAAAATCCACTAACGGAGACGTTTGTTTCTTCTTCCATGTAATAACCAACTGCATTGTATAACCGGTAATCGGGAGAAAATGCCATGTTAAATGGGGAGGTGATAGACTTTGCACAGCATTGCAGGTCTTCTAAAACTTTACAAGATTTGAAGCATCTTTTCAGGAGCTTAGATTTACTTTCTTTTTTCCCTGGGAGGTTTATGGATTAATAAACAATAATAACAATAGCTAACACAGCTAGAAGCACTAGGCTATTGTATGGTCCAGTCAATATCATGACACTCCAGCTTCACTTCAGTGTGTCATCTGTAATTAAGCAAAGCATTAAAATCTATATTTAAAGCTAAGCACAGGCTTAAACAATTTGTGGAATCAGGTTCTTGTCCTTCAAACCAAAGCTGCAAACACTTATCCACACAAAGGGTGTGTCTACACTGCACACTAAGCTTGGGCTCTGACTCAGATTTTAACCCAAGCCCCCCTCTGTGCACACACAAATCAGTATGAATCAGGTCAGCAAGCACTCAGGATCTGGGTCCTAGAACCCTGCTAAGGGGGTGAGTCAGAGCCCAGGTCCCGTTGAGTCTCAGGTCCAAGCCCTGTTATTTTGCAGTGTGGACTCAGCTCACGCCATAGACCCGAGTCAGAAGGTCTGTTAGTATACTGAGGTCCAGCAGTTGTAAGCCCAGGTTTGTACAGCGTGGTGCGGATGCTCAAGCGCAGGCTTGGAAACACCGAGTTCCACAAGCTCTGGGTTTACAATGCAGTGTAGACAGAGACAGCTAGTGTAGCACCAAAAATTAGCAACATCAGGTCATCCAGGTGACATTCATCCCATGCCTCTCCTGGACAGCTTCTACCAGGAGGACCCCACTGAGCCCTGGCTGTATTTTAATACTCTCCTCCAGGGCAGACATTCTTGTAGGAGGAGAAGATAGATCCAAGAACAAAATATCAACGGTCAAATACTGAAATGAGGTAGATCTCTCTCTGTCTGCACTGTCAATAAGTTCAGTCTCACCAAGGAGTGAAGTGAGATTTAATCATCTTTCACACAAACTCCACCAAACAATCTTTTGATAGGAAAAAAAAAATCAACTGAAGGTTAGATTGTTTTCACACACTCTCCACACAACTACTGTTAAGAGAGTTGCAGGACAGATACTAAATCATAAAGAAGTTAGGCCTATTTTAAAATACATGTAGAGTTTATATTTGTGAACAGGCTGTCCCATGTTAAACTAAGCAGCAGTAGCAGTTAGAGAGAAAGACGGGAAAATAAGTAAGGTAGATATAGGCTAAAATATAATGATAATCCCATGTGCCGGAATTTCTATTACTGTAGATTCCAATACCCCCTCCACATTTTGTAGTACTGGCAGTCCCATTTGCCAGCAGTCCCATTTACTTCAGTGGGATTTCACATGGAGTAAGGTACTACATGAGTGAGTGAGAGTATCACAATCTGGCCCTGTGTGATTATCCAGAAACACCAAGACCTTTATGAGAGGCAGTGTTGCCTAGTGGATAGACTGCTGGACTGGGACTCAGGAGACTTGGGGTCTAGCCCTGGCTCTTTGCTGGGTGACTGTGGGTAAGTCATTTCCCCTTTCTGTGCTTCAATTTCCCCATCTGTAAAATGGGGATAACAAAGATACTGACCTCCTTTGTAACGTGCTTTGAGATCTATTGATGAAAGGCACCACATAAGAGCTACGGGGTGTTATTTATGAAAAGATAATGGACTGGCCTTCAGAGCAAACATCATTCTGTCACATTGCAGCAATGCATATTTGAAGCCAATTTGTCCCATTTCCTTTTTAACCAGGTAAGAATGCTTCAGTTAGGGTGACCAGACAGCAAGTGTGAAAAATCGGGACAGGAGGTGGGGGGGGGGAGGTAATAGGAGCCTATATAAGAAAAAGCCCCAAATTTCGGGACTCTCCCTATAAAATCGGGACATCTGGTCACCCTAGCGTAGAGAAACGCAAACCAGGTGAAATATGAGTGTTGAACCCTGAAAGCCAAACTCACATTTATTTCCCATCAGACCAGCTCAGATCAGATTCAAATCATCTACCCGATAAAGGGGGTAATTTTTAAAAATAAAATATTAGAGGAAGAATATTTCCCCACTCTTCATCCAACACTGATTGCTGGTGTTCTTCATTCAGAAAGCTGCACATTTGACATACGACATACAGACTATACTACAAATAGACCCAATAGGAGGAACTATAGAGGAAATTCAAAATCATGCATCTCCGCACCTTTTAAAGCTGATTTTGACATGTTGAACTCTGAAACACATCTTATTTACAAACAATTCTACTGATATGCCATCTTTCATCTTTTTTTCACTACTCCAGGGACAAGAAAAATGAATCTTTGCTACTTACAAGTCTGTCTGTTCCTGCTGTTTATCCCCCAGTTGTAGCTATGACCCTCTCTTGACAATATAAGAACCAGGTGGTGACAAGGATTACAATGTCATAGAGAACACTGAGGGAATAAGCAGCAGGAGAAATGATTTTCTAGAGAAGAATGATCCTGCTTTCAAGTGATGAAAACCTGGAACTTATGAGATACAAGACAAGTGCCAAATTGCCTCAGAATAGTATGTTTCTTCAAGGTTTCCATGGAGGTATACACGTCCCTTAAGTAAAATACTATAAAAACCTAATAATACCATCTCCTGTTTTAACACTTCCGTGAACCCGTGACAGACTTTGCATTTCTTAACCTGAACTTGTTTTCCAGGTGTTGGTTGCAATTTCTCAATGTTGTGACTTTTTCTCAGTTAGAAGAGGATTGTATCCAGTTATTGCTATTTCCAGGTCTTCAATTTTTATTTCAGACGCCTACAAATTTTCAGACTTATTATACACTGCAACCCTCGTGGCCTGGATCATCTCCAGCATTTCGCTAACATCAGCCAAATTCCTCTTACACACAACATCGGCTGATGAATGCTTTCTGATGGTGTGAAACTTAAAGCACGTAACTAGTGGAAACTTGGGAGCAATTAAAATTTAATCAGAACTAAGTTTACTTTCTGGCATTGTGAGTTGTCTCTAGCTTCTAAGTAGCTAATATATACTAACCTCTTCCCCCTTAGTAATCAACAGCATCAAGCTGCAGAAAGGAAGAAAAGCAATAGATTCAAAGGCAGTGTTTCCCATGAAAACCACCCACCATATTAGTAATGTATGTAGCCTTTCCTCCTGACACACTATTTGTGTTTCAAATTGCTCATTCCTGTTTTCAATATGGATCCAAGAGCCAGATATTTATTTATACAAAGATGTCTTTGCAGGGCTCTGGCAGCATAAGGGACATTAAAGTGAATGTGAATTATGTGCTTTTACATGGATTTACTTAAGCCCATGCAAAGGGCTGTGGGAACACTCTTAATTCGGTTTAAGAGTGGCTTATTTCAATTAATTTTAAACTGATTAAGAACAGTTTTAAGCCTCTCTTAAACTGATGTAAAAGTGCCCACACGGGTTTGCATTGCTTTAACAGTTTACACTAAGTTGCACCAGTTTAATTAAACAAGGACTAACTCAGTCTTTGATAGGGTGAATATAAATAGGTATAATTTTTTTCTGTAAGGGGCAGAAAGAGGCTAAACCAACCCAAGAGTCTCATAGACTCACCTCTGCATTTGGCCCTTAAAATGTCTGCTTCTGTTTGCTACGCTCACACCTAGCACTGATTTAGTGATCAGAGAATCATAGAAATGTAGGGCAGTCAGGGACTTGAATGGGAGCAGCATCTAGCCCAATGTCTTTTTATAACATTACAACAACTGCAGAGCACTACTGAATATCCCAACCACCCTCTGCTCTTCACTTACAGCATGCACAGGGGGGACCATGCCCTCGGCTTAGAGTTGTTTCTACCTCTTTAGCTTGCTTTTGCCTTGTTTCTTTCCCTCCTCCCCCAGCCAGCACTGGGCCAGCCTTCCCCCTTTCTCCCCAGACCCTTCTCATCACTGACTGCCAGTTAACATTGGACTCTCCTTACATAACCCCACCGTTTCCCAGGAAGGTTTGACTAATCCTCTCCATCGCCCCTGTACTCGTAAATATGCAGCAGGAGACAGACAATTTCCTATCAAAGAAAACACACCATTCTTCATGTCTATAAATGATGGCTACAATGCTGGGCCCTTTTAACCATGAGGCCAGTAAGACACCAACATCTCCCAAGTTCAAAGCTCTTCCACCACCAGGTTACAGATTTGGTTTCTTTTTTTAGCGCATATTACCGGATGGACACAACAAGTTGATCCAGTCACTCCCACGTCAGTCTTCGCTGAAAATATATCCCACAAAGGTAACACTTGGGGCTAGTGGTCTGGCTACTTGGGATGTAACAGATCATACAGAGACTCAGCCTGGGAACCTCAGTAGAAGCCACATTTTCAGTAAGGAACCTTTGCGGTAAGCGAGACGTGTGATCGGCGTGGGGTTTCAGGGAAGATACAGCATGGTGCTAGCTTGACTCCGGGGATCGGGTGGGAAGAGAGGAGAGGGTGTCGCGGGGCGGTCACCCCGCTCCAGTCAGAAAGGGATTAAAAGCAGCCAAGGGAGGCTGGTTGGGGAGTCAGCCACAGGTGTGGTTGCACCCAATTAGGGCACAGCTGGCCTGATAAAAAGGCAGGCTGAGAGAGTGGGAGAGACTCTTGCTCCAGCTGGGGCGCAGAGAGGACCAGGCTGCCTGGGCAAGCAGGGTACCTGGGGCAGAGCAGGGCTGGGGAAGGGCAGGCAGAGCTGAGGAGCTCTGGCCTGGTGAGTCCTCAGGCTGGTGCCCTGCTAAAGGCCAGGAGAGGTACTAGGGCTGAAGGGAGGCAGGTGGGGCTGGAAAGGCAGCAGGTCCAACCCTTGCCAGGGATGAGTGGCCATTTCAGACTGCAGTTTGCCCCTGAGAGAAGGGGCTAGATGGTGACTGGCAGTAGCCATTGAGGCAAGGTGGGTATAGGGGGTTGGGGTTCCCCTGGGAGGGGAGACCCAGAGTGTGGGGGCAGTGCTGTGGGGCAGCACCCTAAGATAAGGGGCACTGGGGTCTGGGAGGGACATGGGGCTAGAGGTGATGGAGATAAAAGGACTGAAGAGGGGCAGGTAAGGGCAGGGGAGACACCGGCCAGCAGGAGGCGCTCTGAGGCTGGAATCGAGCTAATTCCCCGACAACCAGCAGGAGGTGCCGCACCGGTGAGCCCCAGCTTGCTACAGAGGGGAGGAGCTGGGTTGTTTTTTTTAAATAACCCAGTACCTGCAGAGTACACTGCTGTGGGTGTTGAATGAACAGCTGCCTAGAACTGAACACTAAGGCTTCCATTTCACTTGTCGATAACAAACTGGAACAACAGAAAATCAGTTGAAGTGGAAAAGCCAGGCATTTTAAGGGTTTAGGGCCCCATACTCTTCTGTCCTGCACCTGGTGTAGACATTTACCCCAGTGCAAAGTAGTGAAGAGTGGGTGTAAAATGCTACTGGATAAGAACAGTGGTGTGAATGACTACCAGTGCTGCAGCGCCAAAGAAAATCAGTCCCTTAGCATATTATTTTTATTATTTATTTGTATTAGAGAAGGAACTCTCTGAGCAACTAGAAAACATTCACAGACCACTGAAGGACACACATCACTGAAAGACAGCCATGTTTGGTGCTGACTATGGCAGCAGTTTAATAACACGTGGAAGCACTAACCAACAGCATTGGGGAGGAAATAAATAATACCATATCCAAAAGAAACTGGAGGGGGAATGTAGTCAGGCAAAATTTCATTACAGTACCCACATCAGAGTATGCTACCGCTCCCTTAGCAAGAAGAAGAGATGTCTTTGGATTATGCAGATTCATAGTTTTTAAGGCCAGAAGGAAGCATTAGATCATCTAGTCTGATCTCCTGCATAACATAGGCCAGAGAACTTCACTCAGTTACTCTGGTAGTGAGCTCAATCACTGGTGTGTGTGATATTGTGAGACAGTTCTGATTTTTGGAATCTGCCTGCTGAGAGACAAGTGCTAGAAGAAGAATGAAGATCCATTACTGATATTATATACAGGTGCTAACTCTGAGGGCTAACTTTAGTCACCATAATTATAAACATATGAATGCCAACATCTTTAACCAGATTGCTGCTGGTCATTTTACCAGCTAAGAATCTTCAGCATGGGCATGCATAGGAAGGAAACTGAAAGTAAGGTACAAACTGGAAAAAAGGTTCACCTTTTTGTTAAACACAAAAAATAATATTCAATTACTTTTTCCAGGTAAAACAAATTTACTTCTATACTTTGCACATGGAACGCATTGAGTGCCATGGCAACCAATGAAGAATAATAATGTTCT
Source organism: Emys orbicularis (assembly GCF_028017835.1). Lineage (NCBI taxonomy): Eukaryota > Metazoa > Chordata > Testudines > Emydidae > Emys > Emys orbicularis. The sequence goes on along the minus strand of NC_088687.1, from coordinate 6,160,084 downwards.
ACTGATTTTTCAAATGACTGAGACATTGGTTCTAGTACTTAAGGTAAAAGTGTAGCACTTACGCTGCTCTTTGCGGGGATGCTGGCAGGTGAGCTGAATTTTATTTCGGGGCCTAGTGAGATACTACAGTAGCATTTCCCAGTCCTTCAAGTCAACTGCATCCAATCCAAGCCCTTCTCTGCACCACCAAATACCCACCATCTCCATCCAAATGTGAATGCTTTAACCCTTGATGGAGCTTGATCTGCATCTAGCAGTGTCAGCATAACATGCAGTTCAAACCTAATAATGCAATGTGTTTTGACTGACCCTCACTGTCTTACAGTGCTGTGTGGTACTCTTTTCCCCAGAAGTTTTCAGATATTTATTGAGGGAAAACAGCAGAATACTGTACAGTTAAAGCAAAAAAAAACTAGATTTCCTCAGAACCAACAGTAAGCAGTAATTTACAGCCACCTCCCCGGGGAGCTTGTAGATTATAACCATTTAAACCCACCTCCTAAATACCACCTAGCAATTTCTACCACTTCCTGTTACCTCACAGTCCAGGGGATAAAAATCCCCCCAAGAATCCATATCAGAGGTATGATTTGAAAAGAGGATCATATCACCCTGCTTGGGAATTCCATCATATTTGCAAACAATAGACCTCTTGCTGTGGACAAAATTAAGTTCACTCACACAAAAATCATGTCTGGCGTTACTCAGACATGGCTGAACTCAAACAGAATGGAAACCTGCACTTAAGTGATTTCATTTTGGTGGGCTGAAAACTCTCCTCTGCTTTCTCTTCTCCCTACTCATGAAGGAGGCGCTGCAGTATATTATAATCTGCACTCTGTGTAAAGCTCAGAAGTCTTACATTCAGCTGCCCTCATCATGTTAAGCAAAGCATGTGCTTAACCCCCTTCTTCTGTAGAGGTTAAATCCCGTCGCTAGATTATTTCCCCTCTAATAATCCACCTCCCAGCTTTTCGGAATAGCAGCACATATACATTGGGAATATTGGCTGCCAACAAGAACAGAAGCATAAAACAAGTGTCAGGGTTATTATAGACTCAGGGCAAGCCAAGTCTTGCTCAGTCCCTCCACTGGAAATACCTTTGGTTCCCCTTTATCTCAAACTGCTGCTGTAACAAGGCAAACCACCTGACCCTTAAAGAGCTGCCCTCGATTGTCTACCGTACAGAATACTCTCAGCTATCCAATTAGTAATGTCAGCTTCCCTAAACAGCTCTGCTACTCTGTCATTGTTCCTCAATGGAGTGATCAATTACTCAATCATTTCTGCAGCCATCTCCACAGGGGAGTCCTTGGGAGACCTCTGTTTTCCTCTCTTCGCTCATCCCATCCTCTATAATGTATTACAAAACTCTGGAGTTGTCTCCTGAGGTCACTAGACAGTGGGTTGAGATGTCTTTTCCCTGCTGATCTGATTCTGATCTCTAGTCTCATACTCTGATCCCCTTAACATGTACCAGTGTATGGAGTGCCCATTCAGAACACATCTCAGCTGGCCTGAAACAGCCTTGGGGGAAAAAAACACCATATGAAATGCATGTCCCTTGACTTTAAATGCAAGAATCGGGGTTAGACGAACAATCCGCTGCACAGAACATTAAACTTACACCCTGCCTCCTCCTCTTTCCTGTTAGCTAGCAAGGTGCGGAGATGCAATAGCTGCTCTACAACCATGAGGATACAAGAAACACAGGCTGCCGTACAGCTTAAACCGGCTTGCAAATTGCAGTTCCTGTTTCCTCGCTGAGAACAAAGAGAAGATCAAAGAGCTGGAGGTGGCCGGACGTTTTGCAGTCCCCGCTGGGGGCATGGCACAGGGGAGCCTCCAGAGGTTACTTGCCAACATATTTCATACTTATGCCAAGAGAGCTATGCCTTCAGAAACTTGCCATCATAGAAACCATTGGGAGGCAAAGCCAGTGTCTGAAATAATGACGTAACGGGCATGATGGTGCATGCTGACATCAAGTTAATTCAAATGTGGCTACAGATATGAAAAGATATTTGTTATTTATGCCTTGTTTGCATTAGGAATCAGCAGGACACTGCAAACGCCTGAGAAAGATGATGATCAAGCCCTGAGCTCAACTTAGAATATTATTGCTTATTTCTATTAAAGAAGTGCTGAGGCGCCTTAGACATGGACTTGGACCCCATTGTGCTAGACACTGTACAAACACAGAACAAAAAGATGAAGTCTGCCCCAAGGAGCATACCATCTAAGTACGAGACAAGAGAGGGCTACAGACAGTAGGTTCTTCAGGACAAGGTACGCGGGTGTATGTGTGCGTGTGTCCCTGATCTCTGAACCTCCCATTGACTTCACCATGGAAGTGATGCTCACCGCCTCGCAGGATGGGACTCAACGTAAGGAGCATGTTGGGGGACGAGGGGGCGCGAGGAAGGGGACAGTTCAGAAACAGATGCCCCAACTTTCTAATCTGCCAGGGGGTGTTTGACACCCCCCACACTCTGCCCCAGGCCCTGCCCTCACTTCGCCCCTTCCCCCAGGGCCCCACTCCCATCCTGCCTCTTCCCACCCCTGCCCCCCTCTTCCCACCCGTTCGCCCCCTCCCCTGAGCGTGTGATGGAGAATCCACCATGACCTTTGGAAAGCTGTTCCAGGAGCAGAACATCTCAGCTGCTTCCCAGCTTTTTTCCTTTGTGGCTGTATGGAATCTGCACTAATTAGCGGTTCATGCAACTCTTTGTTTTCTGGTATTTTACTTCCCCCCCACATTCTTCTTTTTGTACTGAATTGCTGCAAGACTTCTACATTGGAGCCAGCTACACAGGCTACTACTGGGGCTGAAATGCTTTTTATTCACATAGTTCCACCTCCTCCCCCCCCCGTCAGTGTTCTCTAAAACCTCTCTGAGCATATTTCCAGGGTCTCATTTCTCACTGTGCAAATAAGCAGAAGGAATATGCTAATATCTCCAGATATTGATTGCAAAAGCAAATTGCTCATGTGCCATTTTTCTATGGATTTTTTTCTGAACATACACTCCAACAGGAAGTGCAAAAAATATATACCTCATTCCTGTGTGTGGATAAATGACAATGGTGCCCAATAAATACAACAAAGGCATTACATGTCCTATTTCACTGTTATGTGTGCAAAATAAAGCATGCCTTTCTAGCAATTGTCTTTCTGTTTTAGAAACTACCACCTACATTTATTATGCTGTGTCAGCAACAAGAGGCCAGCTGAGATGATTAGATCCCCTTCCCCCCGCAACCCTCCAGAGCTTGTAAAGTTCCAATGAGAACATTTCCCATTACCTAGAGTAAGTATGCCAAATAAATAACCAGAAGGTTATAGTGTGCCATAATTGAAAATCACTTACCAAGGAACTTGGACGTATTCATGACAGCATGAAATGACTAATCATATACCCAGACCAACAAAACAAAATAATAAAATCTGGTCTCTAAATGACAGAGAACAGCTTTTAGTTTATGCCAAATTTTTCCTTTTGTTTTCAGGAAGAGACCTTTTACTAATAACACTTAGTATCTGTAAATGGTTTTGTCGGCAGAGTTGGGAAACCTGGGCTGACTTCAATCATATCAGGACTACAAATGACGATGGATGATGTTACTTATAATTTCTTAGATTTTCTGTTGGCTGTCCGACAAGCTATAACCTCCTAATTTTGCCCACTGCTAATGATGCCCACTTTCATCTACTAGTAAAGGCAAACTGGACATCCAAGAGAGTAGGGTTGATAATGTACAGAAATGTCTCCTCTTTAATAAACAGCTGACAAATTCAGAAGGAATCTGACGTTAGAGATGACTGTCATAATGTATTACTGTTTGCAGTGTTGGTGTAGGTGTGTTGGCCCCAAGATATTATGAGAGAGACAAAGTGGAGGGAGGACCAACTTCTGTTGGTGACAGAGACAAGCTTTTGAGCTAGAGTGAGCTCTTCTTCAAGTCTGGAAAGGTACTCAGAGTCTCACAGCTAAAGTCAAGGTGAAACAGATGGTTAAGCGTAAGGAGTTAACATATTTTGTTACCATTCAAGGTGAAATGTGCATAATAATGTTTATTAATTATTAAGTTATTATTATGATTTCCAATCAAGAGGTGGACTGAACTGGTTCAGAAAAAATTGGTATTTCTGTACGTTCCCTAGGCCTGGAATTTTACTTGTATTTTCATAGTTTTGATAATTAAGTGCTCCTGGAAGGGGATGGATTTGCAGGATTGGGTCATGAAACTCTTCATTCCCAGCACAGGTACAGCATGAATAGAGGAATTTTGCATTCATACCTTTAAAACACTGTACCCCAAACCCGCTTTAGAGGGACTGTGCTTAAAGATGAGTAGTTCAGACTCCAGGACCCGTTGGGTGTGTCTATACTGCAGTAAAACACGGTGTCAGCTGGCTCAGTCTCACGAGACTCGGGCTGCAGTGCTATAAAATTGTGGTGTAGATGCTGGAGCTCGGGCTGGAGCCCTACAGCTTGAGCCTCGCAAGCCCGAGTCAGCTGACATGGGCCAGTCGTGGGCGTTTTATTGCAGCGTAGACATACGTATTCTATTGCCTCTCTGATAAGACTACAACCCAGGATGACAATCAACAATGACTTGTGAGGACAGTTTGGTAATGTAAATACTTCCATGTCTTTAACAGGTCTGTGACCAACGTATTTCACATGTGCCTCTGAAAAGCATCATGGCTTTCAGTCACCCACTACAGTCCGGCATTTGCTTCAGGCTCGTGACCTAGAGATGACTAGTTACTAGAGCGGGCTGGAAATTTTTCAAAACATTTTTTTATGAAAAATGTCATCTTCCTTGAAATAAAAACATTTTTTTTAAAGTGTGTCAATTACAATGGACTTTCCTGTGGAAAAATATATTTCAAAATTAAAATTAAAATTCATTTGGGAAAATTTTCATTTTAGGGAATTCTAAAAATGTCTTTCAAGTTTTACTTTATGGCATTTTTTTTCATTTTTTGTATTTTTAAAATTATTTGTACATTATTTCTTAATCTTATTTGCATCAAAGTGCCAAACTTTCATTCCAATATAAAGAGAAGACATTTTGATCTAGAAAACAAGATAGCTTGTCTCACTCAGTAATGAGTAGCAGCTGCCCTTAATGATTTCAAAAGTAAAATAAAAATAATAGACTATTTAAACTATTATATATGTCATTAGTACTGCATATTACTGCTGGCATGGCATGCTTTCCCGGAGGAAATGACTCCCCATCAGCAGCTGTGTCGTTGCATATGTGAAGCCAAGTGGAGGAGAAGTTTGAGGTCAAACTATATTAAAACACCATGTGGTAAGGTAGCCTCTTGAACCGTAACTCAAAAGCAAGAATTCACCTACAAAATTATGCTCAGCGCCTACTGCCCTTCAGCCATGTCTCCATTTATTCCAAAAACGTACAATAAATAAATAAAATCTGTAGACTAAAAAAGGCTTAGTCTGAGAACAAAACAGAAGCTTGATTAAAAATCTCATTAGAAAAAAAAACAGGAAAGAGAAAATAAAAATGAAATAAAGTAAATTAATTTGCAAGACACCTGCATAGAATTACCTCTAAATTTCCTACTTGTAGATTATTCATCCTGTGTTATTTGTTTTTATATACTTGGGGTAAGTTACATCACTACTAATCAAACGAGGGATTTGTTGTTGGTTTTTTCACTCACTTGTGCATTTTAAACTCTCTGTATTACGAGCCCTCCAGTGTAGAGGTTGGGCGTATGCCATTTCATAGACTTCTCCCCATGGAGCTTCAGCTACTTAAATGAACGATTGCAAAATACCTATAGTGTCAGCCCTGGTGCTTATAGTCGGGGCATCGACACCGAACTGCAGCTATCCAACCAACAAAACGAAGAGCAGCAATGTGTCTCAAAGATAAGAATGAAACTTAGGCCATAAGGGGGCACATGCTTTTAAAACTGTCAGTCGATTACTGTGAATGGAATGTCCCAAGAATGAGCTTGGACTTGGTACACCACTGTCTGACCGTGACCTTATGAGTCACCAGGTACAGTCATCAGGGTCTGCCTTGACAAGGAAGGGGTGCAAATGAAGCCTTCGAGGCTGAGTCTGCCCATTATAATTCAATGGATTTAGCTCAGGAGGACAATGAGTAATCTGCTTTGCTCTGGGCTTTGGGGATCCTTATTAGTTGTTGGGTGTAGTGTTAAAGTCTTCCCTGGATTGAAACCCTCAATTGTGCAAGGTGGGTAAATGGGGGCAAGAAAGGCATTTCACTTCTCTCCATGACATTTAAAAACCCAACCAGAGAATGGACTCAAGGAGTGATGTAACCTTGCCTACAGAAAGAGTTGTGCCAGTTTAATTTAAGGTGTGGTTTAATAAACGATTGAGTTAATCCATTGCTGTGTGGAAGCTTTTATGTCAGTTTAAACCAGATTTTATTTCAGTTTTAATTTAAGTTGATTGGGACCAGGTTGAAGCTAAATTAAATCAGAGCAAATTTGTGTGTAGCCTTTGTCTGAGCTAACGGGACTGCCGACTAGGAGTTCATAAAGGCTGCTGGGTCAGAGGTAGCAAAATTATTAATGCAAGAAAATAAAATCTGCTGAAATGTGAAGGGAAGTTGCCATGCATGGACCAGTGGAAACTTGCTCTGATTGGGTAATTTTGGTGAGCCAATGCTGCTACTCATATGTGGCATTGCTTTTCAGCAAAACATTTGGTAGCAAACCATGACAGACAGTTTCACTATCACAACTGTCCTCAGCCGGACCCCGCCAGTACACGCTGGTATATGGGGATTTACTAACACGTCCATTGGACCTTTCTCCTGATCCTGAAAGATGTTCTGATTGGCTCAGACAGGGAGAGGAAACCAGCTCACGCCAACATTCATATAGCAGAGTCTTCAGCAGCTCTTGAGATGGGAGACTGAGGTTTCTTTCTGAGTATGTTAATTTCAAACAAACATCTTTCTCCTCGTCTTTCTTCTCCACCTTTCTCTGTTTCTTTCTGTCTAATAATAGTCTGGCTTAGCCATCCAGGGCAATTGTAACCTTGCAACAGCCCTCTTCTTGCAGCCTTTTATTACATTTTGTAATGTCTTACTTTCTAATTGTGTATCTCTAGAATCCATCTCTTCCCCAACTATTAAACCACTGATCCACTGTCACCTCTAACGCTGCAACCTCCTCCATGCAGCTCACCTTTCCTGCTGCTCTCAGCCTATTAGTCCCTTCCCAGATTCCTTTAGTAGCTTCCTGTCTTTTCCTCATTAAGTCCAGGCTTCTCTTCTCCAGACCATTCCAACCCACACCTATATATCTGCTCCCGTTTCCTCCCACCCAATCCCCTTTCCTGTGCATCAAGACATTTCCCTCTCCTTTTTTCAATCCCTCCTTCACACCCATTTCTCTCAATTAGCGTTCCAGTGCTGACACCCGTCCAATTGCCAACTCCTTCTTTTTTTCCATCTCATCTCTTCTCATATTGTATTGTTTTTGTCTAAATTAGAGGATAAACACTCAGGCCAGGGACTTGTCCTTTTAATACTTTATTAGTCATGTTTACACACCCATGGCAGGCTATAAATATTTGTATTATTATCCATTAACTTTATGGTAGTGCTCTAAGGCGCCTCAAAGGATCAATAGCCCCATCATGCTGGACCCTGCAAAAATACCCATAAAGAGACAATCCCTGTCCTAGAGAGCCTACAAGTTAAAAGGTAAGACGATCCTAACAATAACAGAATAGAGTGACCACAAGCTGAAGTTAATGGTAAACAAAATTTTACTAAGGTGTAATAGCCCTAAGCCCCTCAGTGTTTTCGTGAACTCAGCTCCTGATCTAGCGTATGGGAAAACGGAGCTGCTCCTAGTTGGGTAAACTGTGCTCCTTCAGCCCAGACTGGGGGACAGGTGTCGGAGGAGATGATGCTGGTTGGTTCTGATCTTTGCTGCTCCAGGTGCTGAACTCAGCTTTGGATTCTTTCAGTTTCTGGCCCTTAGTAGTTACTCTTGGGAGAAACTTTGTTTAAATACAGCCGATTTGAATTTCTTCCCTCAGTGAGCGTCTATTGTTATTGAAGTTCCCAAGACTAGTGATTCTGAGAAATTCCAGGTGCCATGTCATGGCAACTCCTGCTTGTTTGCTAGTGATATTGAGAGTATCACAACCCACTAGTTATACAGAACACACATAATGTAATAAGGGATAGATTGGATTTTAAGTGAAAGTTCAGGACAGTTCTTATTTTATCTGAACCACTTTCTCCATGCCTGTTTGATGCAAAGGCAGTTCTGATACTGAAGACATATTTTAGAATTTCCCTTTAAGAAGAATGCCAACATCCTTCCTTATTTATTTTATTTACAGGCATTTCTACAGTGCTTATCTACACAGCATTTGTATCTTACATTATCTGCCATGGAAATCATGATCTTGTGATGCTGACTTGTTCTTTAATTCTATACAGTTACACGAATACATTGCAATTTTATCATGTTAGCATATTATTTTATTGTAACTTGTTACTGTACCCACCCTAACATTAAATGATTCAGAGAGCACTTAAAACTCTTTGTAGATATCATTTGGTCAGGAAACAGCAGAATTAAAGACCAAGGTACTGCTTATATGCTCAACACATCTATTCACGAGAATGCTTAATGAGAGACAAATTCTTTACCTAGAATGTTTTGTAAGTGCTTTTTGTTTGCTCCTGCCAGATTTCTTCTTTGTGAAGCCAATTCCAGATTCCTACTGTTAAGTAAATTTAAAGTGCTGTCAATAAATTCTTAAAATAGTTCTGTTTTCTCGCTCTCATTTTCTGTATGGCTTCTTGATTTCAAACTTTCTTTCTCTCTTAAAATATAAGCTGCAGGTGATCAAGTCTCTCATCAAAATGGTGCATTAACTTCACCGTTTTTTCCTAAACTTGTCCTGTGTGATAGAACCCAGCTTGCACAGTCATTATTACACAATATTAACATAATGTTCCTTTTCCTTAGCAACTGTTATGGAGTCTGGACAATCCATAATAATACAGCTTGATAGAGAAGCACCATAAAATATAAATAAGCTTGTTACACTTCAGTGGTATGTAGGATTTGCTACAATGGGCCCTCAGGAACTTAGAAACTATATATGTGTTTTATTCACAAATTAAAACGTATGAATTTTAAAATGACCTGATGATGCTCATTCTTATTTATTCCTAAAATGCCACGGTATTGTTTACTCAGTTACACCAGTGTTTTGCTTCATGTCTGTTAGTGCATGTGTGTACATATACGTTTTAAACAAAATGTTTCCTATGCAAAACAGCACTTAACATGAAATAAAGATGAAAGCAGGCCTGCCGTGGAATTCTGATTGTAAACCCAAGATATGAAACTGCTAGTATCTATAATCAGAGCAATTTTCAGTGAACACAGTTTGACCATTTTTCTCCATAAGAACCGGGTGCCATCCTGCCAGGGATCCACTGGTACAAATAAACAAATTCCACAGTCAATCTGTGATTATATATATATATATCTGGGACTCCCATCATCTTACTATACGAATCCCTCAAAATATTATTTATAAAAGAAGCAATTGCTATCTTCTCATTCTCCCTTCTTTCCCATCCTCTAGGAGAAACAATCGGATTCCTTTATAGGATATGTTTGTCTGTATCTGTGTGTAAACTCTGTTGCACATGGCTCTACCCCTTGAGTAAGATCAAGGTCTCCATTAGCCGCCAGCTGTAGAAAGACCCTTATGTTCTCCCTCCGTCACAGATAGCCACCAGATGGCAGAATGCTCACTACAAACAGATGGAGTCCCCACGTCACTCCCCAGCCACCAACGATCACACAGTAGGGTCTTGTCCAAAACTCGTCGCCCCTAGTTAGGGTTTTTGGTTCATTCTGCAGCTGTAGAAACACAGCACAAAGCCCGTAGACAGAACTGTGCCCTCAGTTCTCCACACACCCTAGCCCAAATAGCCTCTTAGGTTGGTTTACGCCAAGGACTTCTCCATGCAGAGCATCCTCCCATTGTTTCTTCATACCCCAGGGAACTCCGCAACCCAAACTCACAGTCAGTCACACTCCAACATGCCTACATGCACAGAATCATTACAATTACATTCAACCATTGCTAATACCTCCGTCAAGCACCATACCTGTTTCTTCAAATGCAGCCTTCACACTGGTTTTCAAGCAGATATAATTACATGGCTAATCTGAAGGCACTCACAAGCCATTTCTGAGTGAGAGGGACTCACATGTCTTCTGAGTAAATATAGTCATTATCAAGCCAAATCAATTTTCCCAGTCAAAATGACAAGATATAATGGAACTGTCAGGAATCAGGACTGGCAGCTGAGCCTAGCTCCACCTCCCTAGCGAGCAACAGAGGCCCCACAGCTGAATCACAGCTGGCTTGCAGCAGAATCACATGATTGGCCAGACCACCCAATTGGGTGAAGAACCAGCCTGCGTGGTCTTAAACTCAGCAGCAACATTAGGCAAATGGGTGCTCAACATGTAACCCTGTACCTGCAATTGCTCATGTGCTTGTCTTGTTCCCAGCCCTGCTCCCCTGATCGGTTCCAGACTTCAGATTTGGCCCTTGGCTCTAACTCCTGGTTCCTGACTCCAGTTCTGACCTGTAGGACTGGCTGCCCACTGGTCTGACCACTAGGCCTGACCACCCGTGTCTTGGTCTGTGATGGGAACCAGGTAACAGCCTTAACTATGGAGCCATGACCAAGGTTCCATAACATTGATCAATCTATTTATCTTTATTGAATACATATTTATTAAGGATGAGATTTTCAAAAGGGGCCTACGGCAATTAGGCACTCTACTCCCAAAAGGCACTCTCCCCCTGAATCTATTATGGCAAACAACTAGAATTTCCCTCTGCTCAACAACAGATGAAGGTAAGAGTGAAAACCTCAACAGCCAAAGAGCTGGGCTCAAAGAGGGAACATTTGAGAGGCATCAGTCTCCCTGATGCTCAGGTGAATATCTGTCCTTCTCCTCTCAAATCATTTTTTGATTTGATTTAAGACAAACACCAGCTGCCTGGCTTGAAAGCTCTGTTTACTCACAGATGAAAAGTTAAATCACATGGGAAGGCTCCTTGAGGAGCCACCTAATGAGCACGTTTTCTGTTTCGATGCAGCACGGTACCAGATGACAGCAGTAATGAGAAATGTGTGCCTCACACATTTTCTTGCAAAGGCACATGGGAAGTTGATTTTAATAACTCTTCAGTGTGTGATCACATCATGGCTAAATCTGATGACCTCCAATTAGAACACATTAAACCAGCTCATCAACCATTAAGATACATCTAAACTGTATGAAGCACAGAAAGACAGATGGACAATGCTAAAGAGTGCCACTGCACTTTATTAACTTCTTTGACATCTCGTCAACGAGGCTTGATACTCACTAACCGGTGACCTAGTTGGCATGACCTAGGCACATGGTAATTCTGAGTCACCTGTTCACTTATTTTTCTACTATTTATACCAGGGAGACATTAGTTCATTAATGCTACTGGGCCAAATTTATCCCTAGACTTCAGTGGAATTAGATGAGGGATGAATTTATGATTTTTATTATCGTGGTGCCTAGGAACCCCAAGGATAGACTAGGACCCCACTGTGCTAGGCATTGTATAAACACAGAACAAAAAGACAGTCCCTTTCCTGAAGAGCTCAGCCTCTTAAAACTTTTTTTTAGGGGAAGCTCTCTTTACTAGGAAGTGGTCTGCATTAGTAAGGAAGTCTATCCAAAATGAACTTCCTAGCAGCTTTTTCTTGTTACCTAAGTCACACCGTAATTGCTGTAACTGAGGAAAGGCACAAACAAAATTTTTCCAGGAGGAGACTCCCAAAACAGAAAGGACCGCAGTATTTCTCCTAACGTAAGAGCCATATGATAGCTTCTGAATGATAAATCAAAGATTCAGGAGGCATTAATATTGCATTAGCTAAATATGTACATCTCAATCATGAGCTAATCCTAAAATCATTTCACAGAGACAGTGGGAAACATGTTCATTAACTCTGCTAAAAAGTTAGATGACATTACAAGGCTTGTTGAAAGGTAGCTGACATTACAATCCTTGTTAACTGTATATTTTTTTCATCCATCAAATAAAAAAAATGTATTGAGCTGACTAAAATAATTATTAGCCTTATAATCATTATGACATAAAGAGGTACAAACAGATTTCTTGTTTCCTACAAGGTAAGCTACAACCAACCACTACATTAACTTGTTAAAAAATAAACCTTGAAAAAGAAGGTTTGCTGTTCGTTGAACTGCAGGTCATTAATAAGTACAGTAGAACCTCAAAGATACGAACACCTGAGTTACGGACTGACCGGTCAAATGGACATCATGTGAAACTGGAAGTAACCAATCAGGCAGCAGCGGAGAGAAAAAAAAAGTAAATACTGTACTGTGCCTGTATTGCATCTGAAAGATAGGCACATCTGAGCTGCCTGTCCCCACCCCCGCCCTCCAAGATGCTGGGGCTGCCAGCCCAAGGCAACTCCGGAGCTAGCAGAGCAAGACCAGGGCTGGGGTCTGTACAGCTTTCACCCCTCCCCTTGCCAGGAGAGGGACGTGCTGGTTTCCTCCCCGCCTGAGGGACACGCTGTTTTCACACACACCACACCCCTACCTGCCCGGAGGGTGACAAGCTTGCAAACTCATGGCACTGAGTAGGAGCTCAGCTGCTGCTGAAACCTGGCCTGGAGGGTCAGCTGCTGGATCTGGAGCCCAAACTGCGCTTTGTTCAGAGTTACAAACATTTCAGAGTTACTGACAACCGCCATTCCCGAGGTGTCCGTAACTCTGAGGTTCTACTGTGCAGCAGTTCTGCCCAGAAACTGGGATCTGGATGCACTCTACCATTAAAGTTCTAACCCAAAGGATAGTCTAGATTCCAGTTTAAAAAAAAAAAAAAAAAAATCTAGACTGGGCCCTAGACCTTCCTCATTGTTTCATATTTTAGCCACTGTTCCATTAGCAGATATCCATGATCCCTTCCTTTTTCCATGTCCAAGACAGCAAATGGCCTTCATTGAGACTGAGGCTAATGCAGTTGTATAAAGCAGTCAACAGGTGAGGATCATACAACAGACAGTCATAACTAAACCCAAATTAAATCAATGGTTATCCCAAGAAACATTGGCCAATGGGTTACTTACACATTTGTGACTGACATGTACAGGCCCAAATGAACTGTTAATAAAGTTCTGTGTCAAGGTTAAATGCTTATGGGGCTTTGGTTGTATACAAAGAATAATAAAAAAAGATAGCATATGAAAATGTTCTCTCTCACTTTCAGTATAGATTGCAAAATCTCCCAAAATACCAAAAGAGCAGCCGGTTTTTCTCTGCATGAAGCAGAACCAGGAGGAGACATCTCCCTCCACAGATGGATGAGTGAGTTCTGAGAAGAAAGGAATGAGCAGAGGATGGCAAAATGAAAGGAGGAACAGCAGAAGAGGGATGGGGACAGAAGTGAGTAATGAGTGACTTATTTACTCATCTCTCTTTCTCCTTTCTTTTCTCTACCCTCATCTCCTGTCTCCTTTCTTCTCCTGCACTCTGTGGTCTCCAAAGGCCCAAATCCTGCAGTCCTTGCTCCAGACATACTCAGGCAAAACTGCCATTGATTTCAAAGAATTTTGCCAAAAGATGTCTTCAGTAAGGGCAGCAGGATGAGGCCTAGACCGTTTCACTAACACAAAAGTTTCTCTTAGCACCACTGCTGAATGTCTGCCACTCTGCAGAGCCTTTCTCCACCTCTCTTCCCCGTCTCACTGAGAAGAAGACTGCTGCTTGTGATGCTAATTCAACAGACCAGTGGAACAGTGGCACAAGTAACTGGAGGGAATTCAGCACTTCAGTTCAACTGGCAAGAAGGAAACAGAACACATGCCTTCTCACCACCGATCTCAGATACCTGCAGAGGTGTTAGAATGCTTTCATGCCAAATTCCTCTTTTTCCTATCACCCTCCCTTCCCTACCTGCTGCTGCCAGGATGACTGTCCGACATTGGACTGTATCGGCTATTGCATTTTTTAAAGCAGCACAGCTCCCAGGGAGTGGCCTCCTCTCCCAGGTGATGCTGAAACAGCGCAGCAGAAAGAAAGACTGCAATTCTGGAGTGTAGGGACTCTGATTAGAATAGATAGTGCATGTGGGTTCTAAAAATACTCAAGACACGTGACAGCTTCTCCTCTGACAGCACAGCGTATTCATGGCCCATTGACTCAACCTGCACTTCCAGACCTTTGCCAAACAACACTCACATCACTACTGTACTGGTCAGATTTCAGAAGAGTTCAGCATCCAACAGCTCCCATTTAACCCTGAAATAAATGTAGGGTCCACAGCAACTTGCCTCCTAAACACTTCACAACCTACAACATGGCAGGAACACAGTCCCTTGTGGGAGGCTGACAGGAGGGAAACCACTGGAGCTACCCACCCATGTGAATACATAATACTTAACACAAGCCGGGCTTGCAAAACCAGGCCCTTAAACTCCTACCAACGGTGCTTGCATGTACATTCAAAGGGATCTTTTAAATGAACAACAACAAAAAGCCCTTAATTTTTCCAGTGTTGACAACATACGTCAACACCCATGTCACTGGACACCCCTACCAGTAGGTGTAGCCTGACATAACAGAAGCAAAGAAGCAAAATGCGGCTGATGATTAAAATGGCCGCTGTGACAGATGAAGCCTTTCCAGTAGCTAAGCTCTTCTTTGATCACATCAGAAGTCTCCCAGAGGAAGTGTTCACTAACATTCTAAGCCAGGAACCCTTTTAATGTCTCAAAAAAGGGTACAAGGAGGGCCATTTATGCATCTCCATAAAATTACCACAGACCTGTACTATTCTTTTTAAAACAGATGTGCACCATGGAAGTCATTGGACCTGAAATTTGATCTCATGTATGATTTATGTGCCCTCTTCTCTGATTACACAAATATAAATATAACAGGCCTTTTTTGCAGCACTGAATCGGTTCAGAATTAATACCAGATGACAAAATGGACCAGGTACCAGGAGAGAGAAAGTTACAGTAAAAGCTCCTTCCCATTAATGGGGCCATTCATTCATGTGGCCACTATTCCACAAGGGAGCCAGACATAAATTATGTATTTGACATCTAGTTATAGATGATTATTTCTGACATAATGAAGTTATAATGGAAGGAGTTTGCACGTTGTTTGGTTATTAAGTGCCCATTTATTGTCCCTGCACCAGGTGCAATGGTGATAGGCCATACAAATCATCTGGAAAAAATGCCAAAATGGACTCCTTTACTGATGAAGTACCACACATGTTTATTAATTTAACAGCTTGACTTCTGCCTCCCCCATCTGCTCATTTAAAACAGTTATTTGCCCTATAAATATTCCAGAAGAAAGTTTGGCCAAAAAATTAGTCTGGGGGGTGGGGGGTGTGATAGGATTGTTTGAGAAGGGGCTCATGTTGTATATAGAATGGCATTCTTCTTCCACAATGAATTAGTTAACAGATTTTTGTTTGTTTGTTTGTTTGTTTGGGTTTTTAATAGGACATTCACTTTAGATTAGTGCTGCTTGAGTGTATGTCATTGTTCCAATCTCCAGCTGTTGCCAGTGTCAGGTGGGAGAATGAAAAGTTCCACCAATGATGTCACAGTGCAAAGTGTAAAATGAAGCACTCTAGAAAAGAAAATCTCTGGGGTAGAAGTCTATGTCTGTTTTAAGCTTAGCACATAATATTATAGCTCAAGGCAAATTATAAAGAATAACATTTCTAGGGATCTTAAAATTAGGCCACATGCTGATCTCCGAGGGACAACTCCCTTACAATGCAAAGATTAATTGGTGTAAATATATTTAAAAAATCCCTTTTTAAGCAGTAAGGACAATAGGAAAATATGCTGTTTAAAAGGAGTTAAAATCTCAAAGTGAAATGATGTTTTTCTTACTTCCATCAATATTTTCAAGTGTAAACACAGGGTTACACCACTTTCCATCTGCAGGCTGGATTTAGCGCGCCTGCTTGAGAAAGTCTGTTAGCTTGTGCTTTCTGCTGGAGAGAACACTGTTATCTTATAAATAAACAGCAATGCCCTGCGGTGCCCCTCTCAAATGGAAACACATATTCGAAGGAAGTAAGTGCAACAGTTCAACAGCATTTTTTAAAAAAAGTGAAAGGCACGCAACTAACAGTTTGTGACTATCAGTAGTTACAGGGTGTAGACTGGGCTGCATTCATTAAAACAAACTGAAACACTGCAGGCTTCCTGAAAAGCTTCCCGGAGATTTGTTTTAACAAGTCCAAGTCCCTAATATTCACTTGCTATGCTTATTTTTTAAAATAAATAAAACATTCTGGTATGGGCCAAACTCAGCCCTGCCATCCATCCACCTTACTGGTTTCAGTGTGGGCTTGTAGGGTGTCAACCAGGGCAGAATCTGGCTCATGCAGCCAGATGTTCATAAAAGCTCAGGACTAGATTTTCAAGTGCTCAGCATCCACACTTGGAGACAGATTTTTCACAAGAGTTCCCCTCCCATTTAGGCACTTACACCAGGATCGGAGTTTTCAAAAGGCTCAGCACCCGGCAGCACCCCGTGTACCACTTATGACCACATTTTCAGAAGAACTCAGCTCCCAACCTGCTAAGCTATTTTGAAGAGCTGGGTCTGATTGTGGGTGACAACCATCACCACCACCAGAAACAATAACAAACTACAGTAGAACCCCAGAGTTACCAACTGACCGGTCAACCCCACACCTCTTTGGGAACTGGAAGTACGCTATCAGGCAACAGCACTGTGTTAAATGTAAACTACTAAAATAACAACATGGAAAATTTAAACAAAAATATTTACAAAGTAAGGAAACTGTTCCTGTGCTTGTTTCACTTAAATTAAGATGGTTAAAAGCAGCATTTTTCTTCTGCATGGTAAAGTCTCAAAGCTGTATTAAGTCAGTGTTAAGCTGTAAACTTTTGAAAAAACAGCCATAGCGTTTTGATCAGAATTATGAACATTTCAGAGTTACAAACAACTTCCATTCCGGAGATGTTAGTAATTCTGAGGTTCTGCTGTATATATTAAAAGCTCTAACCAGTTCAGGAAGTAACATGAAAATTGACCATATGTAATTTCCGAAATGTGTGGAGGGGTATTTTCACTAATTCAGGTCTCAGTAATTGTTAAAAACATTGGGCTGAAGGGAACTTGGTTATAGAAGCAATGCTATTATATACCATTAATCCATCTATGTGTAAGCGGGGGAATGGTCCCGCTATTGTGGGGAACTTTCCTGGCTTCTGCACTACCCCGGTGAAGTGGGCTAGCGAAAGGATCCGAGTCCTCGCTCCCACTTCCTTTACCCAGAGGCCTCCCTGCCCTTGAGGACTCCCCTTCCACTCTCCTGTCTGGCAGAGTCTTCGTAAACCCCGACAAGGCTGGGCCCAGGATTCCTGGGGGGCTTGACCCCCAACCCTGCTGTGGTCACCTAGGACAGGGGCTAGGGTGTCCCCACTCCGGGGTACTCTCTTTGCACTGGGCACCTCCCTGACCCACTGATCATCTTATACAATTTAAAGCAAATACAAGTTGTTTAATTAACAATTACTTTTAAAAAAGAATAAGGAAAAATGGAAAAGGTTAAAGGAAAACCCATCACCCTGCTCTGAGGCAGGGAATATCACAAGCAGTGTCTCTGGAACGTCAGGGCAGTTCACAGTCTGTTCCTTGTAGGTCCCGGGCCTCCTTCTCAGGCCCTGGCTGTGCTGCAGAGACGCTGTGGGTTGGACACTTGCTCTGGCGGTGGCCACACGCTCTCAGGCTCTAGGTGGCAGGACCCTTCTTCCCAGCGTCGCCCCCGCCCTGTCAGGGTTACGATCCCCCTCCAAGTCTGGCCTGCAAGGCCTCTTGGCTGAGGTATCTCCCTGTGCTGGGCCCACTGCCAGGGTCCCCCTCACTCTCCCCAGCTGCTCACCGCACCCAGCTCCGGACTGCTCCAGCCCCAGCTCCAGCTCCACTCTGCCTCAGCACGGCTGCTGCTGCTGCTCTGCCTCCAGCTCCCTGGGCTGCTTCTCTGGCCCCTCTGGCTCAGGTTGCTGCAGCTCTCCTCCCAGGGCAGGTCTGCTCTGCAGGCTGCTTTTGTGACTCTGCTTTGGGGCTGCAGCTCCGCTCCCAGCAACTTAGCTCAGGCCCCTTCTCTCTCCTGGCTGTGCTCTGGCTTTGGGGCTGCAGCTCTGCTCCCAGCAACTTAGCTCAGGCCCCTGCTCTCTCCTGGCTGTGCTCTGGCTTTGTGGCTGCGCCTCTGGCCCCTCTGGATCTGGCACGGTTCTGCTCTCCAGCTCAGCTTGGGCCCCTGCTTTCTCCTTAGCTCGGCCCCACTCAGTCTGACCCAGGCAATTCCAGCTCACACGGAGGACGGGGCCTCCCTCGCCTCCTGACCCTCTGATTAGCCTGTCAATCAGGCTGATCTGGAGCATTGGCCTCTCCCCATTGTTCCTGGGGACTGTCAGTCTCAGGCTCCTGATTTGCCATCGACCCTTCTTCCCCTTTTAGTACTGGGAGCAAGCCAATCAAAACACCCCCACTGAATGTTAGTAAGGGGGCAACAGTCCCCTTACATATGACATCATTATTGTGAATAACCACCTAGCATTTAACGTATGCAATATTTGTTAGGTATGCGGATCATGCAGTGTTTGCCTGAAAGCCACAAGGGGTATTCCCACTGGAAAATGCTAAATAACTTTTGCTGGGTTTAGGTTTCTCATTATCCCATTCAGCTATAAGGGAGCGAGTCAAGAGAGAGAGAGAGCTCCTTGGAAGTGGGCTGGGCATCATGAAAGAGGAACCCTAGAAGCATCCAAGCTTGGTGAGAAGGCTTAGGCTTGGATTTTGTGGTGCTTCATTGAGAGCTCCTTTTGTGCATAAATCAGGCTCGTGTTACGTCTGGTGTGGATTGTGTTTGGAGCCACCAACTCACAATATTATATGTTGGTACCTTAAAGGGTTATCAATAATTGTAACATTGTGCCCCAACATGCATGTGCACTGAGATTTTCAAAGCTGTCCAAGCCGTTTCGATGACCAACTCCCATTAATTTTGATGGGGACTGGAAACCAAATCTCTCAGTCATAGTGTACAACACTGATTGTCATCACTGTTTATTATTGTGCACCATCCCTGGACTGATCTCAGGTCTTGAATGATAAATCACCCTCATCGTTAAGTGAATGTGTTACTGTGACATGGACCAAACTTCTGACTTGTGAAGATTTTCCCCATCATCTCACTATGCTCATACCAACTACAAAGCTGGCCTTCCTCACTGGAAGTGAAAGGCTTCCCATCAAACAGCAAAGAGGAAAAAATGTGCCTCATTCTGGGAGATGGAGAGAGATGGCAGAAATGGTCCAGCACTACATAGCAAGCTGGAACCAGCACGGGAATGGACAGTACTGACAAATGGATGCAGGGTCCCACTTTCTCACACAGTGCATGGCCTTACTGTGGGCAAGACCTAGCTCTCCTCTTACAGATACCTGGGGGGTCTGACTTTTCCCCCCATCAGTTTGTCAGGCTTGCCACACCAATAAAGCCTCACTGAACTGAACTGAACTGAACGATCATTGAGGAAACATTTGTGCTCTCAGCTCCCAAGAACCCACCTCACTGGATGAGTTTCTGTAAGTTGATGACATAGCTTAACAGGAACTGGTTAGTCCCCTACCTAACCTCTCCTCCCAGGAAAATAACATGGCTAAGAGGAGGCAGTCAGTAAGCTATGGCCATAACTAACTAAAGGGAGGCTGGAGGAAAGATAAAGGAAGGGCCCCAGAGAGAAACAAAAGAATAGTCTAAAGAACAAAGAGCATTCTCTCCCAAGGGGGCAGCTATTGTGGTGCAGCTCAATCACGGAAAATGAAAAAAAAGTGGGAAACATGGCTGTGACCTGGCTGCCAACAATAAAGCCTGTGGGGTTCTAACCACAGGGCAATGAAATATGGAGTGGGGATAGAGGAGACACCAGAGTGACAGGGGGAGTGAATCTCTTAGCATCTTGTGACCAAAAGTGCATATGTCCAGGGTCATCATCTGCTATGAGGCAAGGCCCTTCGACCTTGGTTTGCCCCTCCCCCCGTACTTTGCAGGTCTATAAACTCCATTATGTCTTCCACTTTTAAAGAAACAGATTAAGGTTCAAAGAAGAGACCAAGGATCTGACTGGAGGTCTAAACTGGACGGCTGCCTGGAGAAATCTTCATAGAAAGAGGGCAAGCCCACAGGATGTCCCCTCTATTTAACTTACCTATTATTCATTTGTAAATCCGGGGCTCTTAAATAAGTTTGACTTGTGTATTAATATGTTTTGAAACAATTTCAGTTCAACTTTAACAATCCCCCTGAGCCACCCATTTCCCCACAGGCTTCACCTGAAGGAACATTTTGCAGAACAGTATCTCAGCAACGTAGGTTATTGCCTTTGTCTGCCTAGCTTTAAAGCCAGGGATATATTTTATGCTTAAAATAATTCCACGGATAGAGCAAAATCTGCTTCTATAAAACTTTATAAATAGCTTTAGTATGTGGATTCAGTGAGTTTAATTCAATTCATTCATTGTATTTTAGTGCCTGGAGTAATTTCAGTCCAAACACTATATTTCAGTTATTGCTATATACGTTAATTCTGTAAAGCTTCCTTTGAAGCCAGGACACTAGAGTCCCAGTTATCTTTGAACTTCTTTACTGTCGTCAGAAACAAGCAAACCATTTTTGTAATGTAGGTTATAATCCTTAGTTTATGAGATCACAACCTGGGGATCCAGAAAGGGTTTGATGTCACAAATTAGTGATTAACATTTAATGCTTAGAACGAAGGAACTGTCTGAGCGAATGAAAGAGGCTCCTTAAATATGAAAGGCTAATAGCTATCTATCGAGGACAGGAACTAAAACTCAAAAGAGTAAATAGAGTTTCCCTTATCTTTATGCATGAGCCCTCAGTCCAGACAGTTAACAAGTTCAGGACCATGCATAAAGAATAAGACAAAGCCATAGTTGTTGGAACACTGCATCTGAAGCAATAGAGCAATGCACTGATTTCCAGCCATTCTAGGACTCAGCTATAGAGAAAACTGCTTCAGCTACCTCTGGAATTAATTTGCATATGAACAAATATAAATAATTACATAAAAATTACTGCAACATAGTCCCGTTTGTTTTACTAAAGGTAGATGTAAAAATAATGGTTATGGGTGTTTCATATACCATATTTTCTAAGTAATGGGGAGTGGGGAAGGAGAAATAACTTTAAAAGTGAATGCTGATCTAGGACCTTATTTTTATTAAATGATTTACAGTGCCATTACTATGTTTCTATATAGAGCGGTGGCTCGAGGTAATTACCTTGTAATGAATGGTGACACTAATGTGCTAGTAAACTACTGGAGTTTACACTCTATTCAGTAAAGTGAAGGGTTGGAAAAATGCATTGCATACATCAATAATATAGGTAAACGTCACCAGTGATAAAAAAAAAAAAGATAGTTACAAATAAATCTGTCAGCTGAAAGTTGCAACTGAATATAATCACAGCAGCAACAGCATTCAAAACGTTCGATTTATTTTTGCTGACATATGCAAAAACAGAAGGCTTTTATTTTTGTAGCCCAACTTTCTTTAGTATTAGCGTGATTAAAGTTAAAACTGCAAGGTGGACAACAATGCTCTTCCTACTGCAGTTAAATGCAATAGCAACCTGTGCCCAGTGGTTAATTAAGTGCGGAGGTAACATGAAGGTGAAATTAAGGCAGTCAAAACAGAAGCAGGAGGCAAAGGCAGCAAAGGCCAAAAGGAAGAACAGTGTCAAAGAAACATGGTGTGGTGGGAGCAGGAGGAAGAGGAGACGACGAGGGGGAAGTGATAGTGAAAATACCCAGTCCTTTTTATCAGTAAGTCAGAGCAGTTCTCTGGCCTGTGGTACACAGGAGGTCAGATTAGATGACCACAGTGGTCCCTTCTGGCCTTAAAACTTATGATTCTATGAATCATCTCAAAGCCTAAGCTGCCGCTACCCATTACAGTAACTCCTCGCTTAGCGTTGTAGTTCTGTTCCTGACAAATGTGACTTTAAGTGAAACGATGTTAAACAAATCCAATTTCCCCATAAGAATTAATGTAAATGGGGGGCTTAGGTTCCAGGGAAATTTTTTTCACCGACAAAAAATTATATATTATATAGTATCAGAGGGGTAGCCGTGTTAGTCTGGATCTGTAAAAGCAGCAAAGAGTCCTGTGGCACCTTATAGACTAACAGACGTATTGGAGCATGAGCTTTCGTGGGTGAATAGCCACTTCGTCGGATGCAAGTATTCACCCACGAAAGCTCATGCTCCAATACGTCTGTTAGTCTATATAAGGTGCCACAGGACTCTTTGCTGCTTTTATATATATTATCTAGATATACACACAGTATACATTTTAAACAAACAATTTAATACTGTTCACAGCTATGATGGTTGAGAAGCTTGGTTGAGGTGGTGAAGTTAGAGGGTGGAAGAGGGAGGGATATTTCCCAGGGAATGCCTTACTGCTAAATGATGAACTAGCACTCGGCTGTTCCCTCAAGGGTTAATACGTTGTTAATGTAGCCTCTCACACAAGGCAGCATGAACACGAGGGAGGGGAGACAGCATAGCAGACAGAGACAGACACACACCTTGTGTGTGGGAGAGAGAGAGAAAGATGCACACTGCCCCTTTAAGTAAGCTGACCCACTCTTAAGTGCATTGTCTTTTTAAGTGGATCAGGAAGTTGAGACAGCAGCTGCTGCCCCAAGCTCTCTATGTCTCTCTCCATCCCTGTCCCCTCCCTGCTCTATATGGAGAAGGGGTAAGCGGGGTGCAGGAGCAGGGGGGAGGGGGACACCCTGACATTAGCACCCCCCTTCCTCCCCTGCACAGCAAGCAGGAGTCTCGGGGAGCAGCTCCAGGGCAGAGGGCAGGAGCAGCACAGAGCAGTGGGGAGAGGGACAGCTGAACTGCCGGCAATTGATAACCTGCTGGGCGGCTGCAGCACAGGGAACATAGGGGAGCGGGGAGCTGATGGGGGGGCTGCCGGTCCACCCTGGTTCCAAGCCCCCACCAGCTAGCTGCAACGGGCTGCTCTTCCTGCAAGCAGTGCACAAAGCAGGCAGCTGCCCAACGACGTTAGAAGGGAGCATTGCACAACTTTAAACTAGCATGTTCCTTAATTGATCAGCAACGTAACAAGGCAACAACGTTAACCAGGACGACTTTAAGAGAGGAGTTACTGTATTATGCGGTGGCCGAAGAGGACCACTTCTGGTAGGGACCCAGCAAATGTTATTGTAATTGGCCTATGTTCTGTTCCACACCTGAATTTTCTGCGGTGATAAATGAAAAGATTTTATATTTTGTACCAGGTTTTTTTTAATAATGTGATTAAAATAAAAGCAAAATTAAAATTACAGTATGTTTTAAGGCAGAGCAAGTTTATCATGTGAGATTACACCCTGGTGGACTATAGCAGAAGAGGTAAACTTGCACCCTATTTTGTACTTTGAGCCTAGGATTAACAGTGATTCAAATGATTACTACTGTGGCCTTGGGAATGTGTTGCTCAGTAGCGAACTTATTAAAAGAAAGCACAGAAGGACAGGAATATGATGCAAATGAAATATATGCTAATATAGAAAAGAAAAACTAAAGCAGTGCAATGTAGGCCTGACTTGACATGAGTAACTGGACATGGGTGAGGCCTCGTTGCTTGGGAGACAGGATGAGAGAAGTAAATGGATCAGCAGGCTGGGAACAGCATGTCTGCACTAGTTCAGAGAAGGGGGGACCCCCAGTGAACCATTGACAATGGACAAGATAATAGTGGATAAGATAAGCCTGAAATGTAAGATTAGATAAAGAGTAAGTCATACCTGGACAGTGCATGGGCAGAGCATGCTGCACAGGGATTGGTTCCTACTAAGTGCCCAAGCCAACCCCAAAGCATGTGACACAAGGTATAGTAAATACAATGTGATGTGTAAATGTATAAAAAGGAAGAGACGTGCTGGGTAACTTTGGATGTGTAGGATACCCAGTATCCGCCCCCTACGCTTGAGTCTGATCAACTCACCGTAGCTTTGCTCTCTGCCAAATAAAGGAACTTGAGTCATGAGACTGGAGCCAAACCGAGATCTTGGGGAACGGCGTGGAAGAGGTCTCGGGGGAACCCCAACAATGGTGATTGAGGGCAGAACCACAGACTCTTCTTCAGGGGGGGAAGAGCCTCATTCCCATCTGCCTAGCTTCCTACAGTGTGCACATCACCCGGGTTTCTGAGCCCCCTCCCAATAACAGAATGATACAGGGGAGCCTCACGGACCCCTGCGCTGGACGGCACAACACAAGGGGCAATGATCCCCACTGAATCCCACCGATGTTAATCACCTGTGCGATCAGAGTTACTGGGCAAGTCTATGGGAAGTGCCATACAAGTACATAATGTACCACAGCTCTTTGAACAAGTACTGCTTGAAAACCTTTTCACTGGGGCTCTAGAGAGGCCATGCCAGGGAGGCATAATGCCAGCAGTGTGCTGGGTGCGCGCCACTTCCTGCTCTCACCAGTCTCTCCAGCTCATCTGACTCTCGTCAGCATGTGGATGTGTCATTCTGGACCTGGCCTAGGGGATGAGTTATGCCCTCCTGAAAGCAAATTGCAGAGGACTATTATAGGCCCGGGGCTGTTGCATCAGTGGCTAAGCCCATGACAGCACCATCTTTGGCTGCTGCTGACCCAGTCCCCCTTGATCTTCTGCAGCAAGCCATGGGGATGATTTAAGTGGAGCTAGTCTATATAAGTTCTGAATCACCACAGCTAATATCAGAAAAAGTTATGAGAGGCTGGGTGTTTTGGTCGCCCAGCCTGAGACACCATCTGCCTTGCTGGAGTCCTCTGTTAAAACAGGGCACATAGTTGACAAAATGATTTTGAGAAATCTTAAAAGTTCCAAGCACTGTTTGGAGGCAGTGGAGAAACAGCTGAAGATCTAGACTATAAAAGACTGTCTGGACTAAAGGCGAACTCCGATGGGGAAGAGATTGAACCAGGGGTTTAAAGCCTTATGGGATTTTGGATGATCAGCATCACCTGTTTTGGAAGCAGTCCACTTTCTTCCATGAGAACAATCATTTTTGGCGAGAGATGGAGAACAGGCCTCTGACCATCGTGTCCCACCCATTGGGAATGCAACTGCGTTCTCCAAGAAGCAAAAACAAAGAAACTGCTTACATATATAGTCAGACTCATTCAATTGTTTGTGATCTTTACTGCTGCACTGCATACACATGCACTCGCATTCACAGTGAAAGACAGCAGAGGCCTTACATTTTGAGGGTGAAATCCTGACCCCATTGATATGAATGGCAAAATTTCCATGGATTTCAATGGGGCCAGCACTGCACACAGAATATGCTTGAATTTAGGCTGCAAAGTTCAGGGGTAACTTTGGGGAGCAGGATATGTTTCAGTGCCCATGCACATGCTGAGACTTTCTCAACCTCCGAACACTGGGGGCAATGGATGGGTAAGGCAAAAGAAGCCTTTCAGAGTCAGATTCTGATGTACTAACTCACACTGAGTAGCACTGATGGGACTACTCACACAGTAAGATGCTAATCAGCTGGGGTACAGGTATCCAAATCTGCCCTATGACTTTACTGAGCTCCCACAGAACCTGACGACAACAGGGCACCACATGGGCCCAGGGGTCCACCAGTGCTGCGTTAGTTGCAGGATCACAGCCTTAGAGTGTGAGCTTTTGGGGGCAGGGACTGATTTGCCCTCATGTTTTTAAATCACCAAAAACACTGTTTAGCAACAGATAAGAACAATCTGATGGGGGAAGAAGAAAGTCCTGATGTGATAGTAATCAACGAGCTGAGTCAGTGTAGAGACACAGCAACCGCCTGCCATTTGTGTCTTTCTGCTGAACCATCCCTTTGAATATCTAGCATGCCCTCTGTGCTAATGGAGTGCACTGGCTGAGGCAATTTAGGAACAGGTCCTACCCACATGGTGTCACATATTAGTGTACTCAACCTTGCACTTGCATGTTGCGTTTTAAATATGGTGCACTCAGAGAAACACGTCTGCATGTGAAATTGCACACGTTGTATAGTTATGTAACAGGAGGAGGACAGGAATTCCCATACTGGATCAGACCCGAGGTCCACTGAGTGCCATGTCTTGTCTCAATTATATTGCAGTAGGTAGTTATGGAATAAGCTGCCTATACGGAAATTCATCTCCATGAATTTTTTTAACTACTTAAATGTATTTAAAGGGGTTCCTAAACAATTTTCTAGGTGGCAATTATTGTGTCTTTAGTTTCTCCTTTCATCTATAGATCATCATCACTCGCTCCCTGATGAAATGTTACTCCCCTGCCCCCAAAAGGACCACCCTGTTTTTAAAGTAAATATTCCTATGCATTCCCCTGGGTGAGCAAGAGATTTCTCCATATCCATCTTTGGTTTTAACTTATAGATCTTACTATGATGCAGCCAAATACAGTTGACTCGGTATCTTAGAGCTGACATACCTGAACACATACAGACGGAGTCAAAACAAGCACAGAAAAGATCTAAGAACTCTGTAAACAATCTGAGTACATCTTTTAGGGGCAAATCTGCTTTTCCAAGCCAAGGCCAAAAACGTACTGTACTTTGCAGGAGTTGATGAGATGGGGGGAGAAATCAAGCTGTGAAATGAAGTCACTCCATATCATTGGTGCAGCCTCACCACCCTTGAGTAGCTGCAGATCCATCCGCTCCCCCTGTTCCTCTACCACCTCTACCCGCATCAGAGTGCAGAAAGAGTCCCCACCAAAACTGGCTATGCAGTGGAATCAGGGAACGAGGGAGCATTGCGCGAGGATTAAGGGTGACAGTTCTCCAACACAAATGCATATAGTACTGCGTGGGAGAACTAAATGGCCCTGGGATAATACAGTAATCTCAATTCTACACAAGGAATGGAGAGCATGAGCCAAATCTATGGCTGGTGTAACTCTATTTAAGTCAATGGAATTAATTTGCCCTAATGCGTGCCCCGGATGGCACACCGTAACTCTCTTCATGGAGGCTCTTCTGCACAAACCAATAAAATACATTCATGCCTATGGCTATCTGACCAGGCCCACAGACACAGATTGCGTCACGGACTCACCCTTCGAAGGCGGTCTCTCCGGGTCCGAATCAAGATGAATTGGTGGAGCAATGTAGGAAACCTGCCCGTGGTGTGCCTGCCCTGTGGACAAATCAAGGGTTTCAGTGTCTACTGTTTCACATTCAGATCTGTAAGGATTTTAGTTTAACACACATGTCACACCACACACTTAAAACATGACCAACAACAGGTTCAAACACATTCTACTTTATCAGGTATTTTTCTTGCACATAGAAATTAATGTTGAAGATTAACCTTATGGAGGATATTTCACCTCTCAGTATGTATGTAAAAAAAAAAATTGCTTCCTCCAAACAGATATTATTTATTGTGTGTTTAAATTTAGCCATATCTCCCATTGCCACTCATACCGAAGGCTCCACATGCTTGCTCATCACTATGTTTCTTCTGGGATCCAATATGACCTGTTTTAGAGAAGGCTAGTTGCAGTTTCATCATGAATTTTGCATTTCATTCTCTTATGGGGACTCATATCCAGTTTCGTTTGCAGATTCTGTATTTCAAACTTGAGGGGGGAAAAGAACATTCATTCTGTTAACCTGACTCGAAATGGAAAATGAGCAGTTCCAGGTTATAGCAAGCTTCGCATTTGTTGCCTACAAGAGCTGTTACTGAAAGTATGGCGTAAATTACCACAAATAGTGGTTTGACATTTGGTAGGCAGTAGATGTAAACTTTCGTGTGCAGAATTACAGTCACTTTCACATGAATGAAAGCCGTTTAAGAGTCAACCTTACAATGCAGTTCTTTAGTTGTTAAAGACTTCATTCTTCTCCAATGGATCACTAGGTAACTGCTTATATTGAAAAACTTTTATTTATAATAAAAACATGTTATAATTCATCTATTTACTATAACAATTTTCTGGGCTGTTAATCTCTTTTTCTAAACAAGGAAAGTTAATGATACATAGATTATGATAACAGCTAGAATAACCTTCCCGTTTCAAGTAATATTCATGCTGTAATAAAAACAGTTGATTCCTCTTATGAGGCACATTCCAAATAATTAATATGGCTCCCTGTTGACATTTGCTGTTGTTGCTCCAAGCAGTTTTCAAGCGAGCCTCAGAGACAGTGGAGAATTGGTACCGTCTTCAGGGTTCTTCATAATGACATCCAAGAATATGGAGAGTGCACCATGCTGGTATAAGCAATATACTGAAAACATCTCGTCAGGGGTGTAAAACATTAAATGGAAAAAAAGAGTGCCTCCATGGAACGGCATATATTTACTGCTATGCACTGAGACTGACTCAGATAATTTGCATTATTAGCCACTTCAATAATTGTATATTATTCTATTGGCATGTCATAAACTCTACATTTGCTTTTAAGTGCTTTATCATGGGAAATTTGCTTCATGCAAATGCATGTTTGTTAACACATTAAGAGGCCTTTCACTTCTCAGTTGCGTGTTTATATCTCACTCAATGTCAATAGTGAACAGAAGTCACCATCTGATAACTGTTCAGTCATGCGATAGAAATTAATTCGTTGGTCTCCCTCCAGTTTGGTGTAGATCCATTGCAGGATCAAAACCTTAATGGCTTAGAGGTATGGCTCTCACTTATGGTGCCAGAGGTCATGGACCCAATCCCGGGGAAGTACTGGAAGAGGAATTAAAACTTATAAGAGCTTTTAAAAGATCCAATGGCTGGAAATTGAGGCTAGACAAATTCAGAGTGGAAATAAGGCCCAATGTTTTAGCTGTGAGGGTAATTACTGAAAGAACTTATCAAGGATTGTGGTGGATTCTCTATCACTAGCAATTTTTAAATCAAGAGTGGAGTTTTTTTCTACAAGATATGCTCTAGTTGAGACAGGAATTAGTTCAGGGAAGTCATTTGGCTTGTGTTATGTACAACAACAGACTAGACGATCACAATGTTTCCTTCTGGCCCTACTGAAGTAAACAGGAGTGTGGGAATTAATTTCATTATAACCAGGATTTCACCCTATGATCCTATGCTAGATTTGAAGGGTGATATGCCATCCCAGTTGAAGTCAGGGGGAAAACTCCCATCACTTCAATCCGGGCCAGGATTCCACTCTGAATTTTCATATCTTGTAATCTATTTTATTCCCTTCATCTTCCACATACCGGGTGTAGCGGGGTGGTCACCCGCTCCTGCCTGGAAGGGCCTAAAACAGCCCTGGAGAGGGCTGGGGCAGGGGGAAAGCTGGGCTGATTGGGAAGCAGCTGCCGCTGGGGCCACGCCCCAAACAGACCCAGCTGGCCCTATAAAGGTCAGGGCAGCCAGGAGCAGGGACACTCTCTCTCTAGCCTTTGGAGAGGGAGGGACCAGGCTGCCTGGGGAGCTGAGGAAGGTACCGAGGGCGGAGCAGTGCTGGGGAAGGGCCAGGGAGCTGGGGAGCTCCAGCCTAGCAGAGCCCCAGACTGCAGGCCGAAGTAAGGGCCCACTAGAGGGTACTGGGCTGCAGAGGGACAGCTCCGCTATAGGTAGAAGCAGCAGGTCCAAACCCCCCTTGCCTGTGATGATTGGCTTATACAGACTGCAGTCAGCCCCAGTGAAAGGGGGCTAGTTGGTGACTGGCAGTATCCTACGATTGAGGCGAGGCGGGGATAGGGGCTGGGGGTTCCCCGGGGAGGGGAGACCCAGTGACTGAGGGATGTACTGCCAGGGGGCAGCACCCCGGTGTGCAAGGGGCACCGGGTCCGGGAGGGACATGGGGGCCTGGCGAAAGCGGGACACCGGCCTGCAGAGGGCGCTCCGACGGCTGGAGAGCTAATTCCCAGAAGGTACCAGCAGGAGACGCCACAGGGGTGAGTCCCACGCGCTTACACCAGGCCAGATCTTCATCTGATGTAAATTGATGTTCCTTCATGGAGCTAAACAGAGTCATGCTGATTTACACTAGCTGAAGATCTGACCCAACCTTTCTTGTAAATGAGTAAAACAGTCCTCTCTCTCTCGGTGTATATATATATATATGGTTAAAAGTTAATTCATCAGCTGTTCTCAACTGTTTTCTCCTTTCAGATCTACGCCGTCTCTGTCTGTTGAAAAAGCTGTCATTTTCTACTTCTGGTATCTTCAATAATGCCATCGTTTTGTTAGTTCAGTCCTCATGCAGTGTTGCCAACTTTTGCAATTTTATTGCAAGTACTACAATTTTGTGGCAAGTACTGTAACACTGGCAGTATTTGGTGTTTACTTCAAGCAAGTCTACTACCTTCATGTGCGCCCCCCCCCCCCCATCAGTAGCAAAACGCAAAACAAAAGTAGATAAAATACGCAATTGGAGCTCAAGTTCTCATTGTCAAAAGTGAAAGACAAATACAGCTGAAAAGAATCATCCTCCAATGTGGTCCCTTTTATAGCCAGCATCAGAAACCCTAGCACTGGGGTCGGCTCTCAAGCTGCTGCCCTCAATAGCATTGGAATCTCAGTGGCCAAGAGGGGTATCCTTCCCTAGTTGGCTGTAGAACATGAAGCACATGTCATCTTGCTTCAAGAAACACACTCTAAAGCTGACACCTAACTATCAATCCCTGGCTTTGCTGTTGTGTCTCCCCTCTATCACAGGATGGCATCCTACATTAGGGAGTCATTCCATCACTCTAGTCTCACCATCGGGTCCTAATGATGTCATTGAACGGCAGGCTATAAAAGTGACGGACCCAACTCTTTTATAAACATCTACAAACCTCCACCTGCCATCTGGCCCATTCCTGTCATCACTTTCTCAGGACCTTCAGTCTACTGTGGCAATTTTAATTCACACCAGTCCTATTGGAGATTCACTGATGATGTGTGGATGGAATAAGGCTAGAGGAGTGGACATTGATGGTCGACTATGATCCTAAGCAACCACCCACTTTCCATAGCAAAAGATGGATGGACTCAGGTTCTTCTCTGATGTTGCCTTTTCTACCACTGGACAACATCCTCCGGTTGTCATGGAATGTAAAATGCTGGATATGTTTCCCCAAACCCAGCATCAGCCATCCTTGATCACAACCGACCCAAATCCTGGGGAAGTACTGGAAGAGGAGGTAAAAATTATAAGAGCTTTAAAAAGATCCAATGGCTGGAATTTGAGGCTAGACAAATTCATCCTGATGCAAATTTCAACTACAAATAGCCTCCAGAAATGTTGGTGAAATTTCTGAAATCAAGGGGGGATCTGATCCAGTCTCATTTGGAGTCTCTTGTGGGTGAAGACTCAAAATCAGATATTCAGAACAACCTCAGTGCCATCTACCAAGTTTTCTGCGATAAAGTTGTGGACACATCAAAGAAATCTATACCCTGAGGATTTCATCTACAATAAATTCATGGATGGTCATGTGATGCAACCAGACTATACCAGGAATTTAAATCTACCAAGAATGAATAGGAGGTTTTTGATAAATAGAGACCTTTTTCACCTTCTACATCAAACCAAACAAGAGAGATAGGGGTTGGGGAGGGGGGGGGGTAGTTCCTAATTGAACTTCACGTATTTCAGACCCAAAGCCTGGCAAACTGTTAAGAGAATGGATGGAGAGGGAACACGCAGTCACAGCAGATGCAATTGCATCCCATCTGATGGCCCATGGCAGAGCTCCTAGTTGAGACAGTTTTCAGCCGTGCAGTTAAAATGGTGGCTGAGAACATGGACATAAACCTGATGGCTCCTTTTACTGATCAAGAGCTTGACCTGGCTATACGTCAGCTGCAGCCTAACGATGCTCCTGGTCTAGATAACATCCACAAGATCGTCTCTCACTTTGAGCCAATCACCAAAAGCTGCTTGCTTTGGTTTCTGAATCATGGCACCCAGAATTGCAGCATCGCAAAACTCTGGTGCAGAGCAGAAGTTGAAGCTGTCCCCGAGCCATGAAAACTATTGACGGCTCCAAACAGTGTTACCTATAAACCGACAGATAGCCGAATCCTGATGTGGATTAATGAGGGAGTCAGTCCCCAGCTGCCTTAAGATCAGATTGGATTCAGGAGGGGACGATGCACCCAAGATCAGGTACTCTGTCTGACTCAAGAGATAGAAAACACATCTGAGACAGGGAAGAAAGTTGGTGCTGTCCTCATTGCTCTGACAGCAGCCTACAACACCATGTGGCATGTTGGGCTGAGTGCAAAGTTGATGCAAATTATTCTTGTAGGCTGATGGTGTGGTTCATCCATGGAATGATTAGCGACTGAAGCGTCATCCTGTGAGTCGTGGAAAAATTCAGTCACCTTTTATGACTCCACAATGGGCTTCTACCAGCGTCAGGTTTCGCCCCCTTTTGTTCAATTTATACACATACAACCTTCCCGAAATGCAGGCCAAAGAGTATTGCTATGCTGACATCAGTATTGTCGACACTGCAAACAACTTCCGTAGGATTGAAGAGAACCACGGCTACTTTGACCACTTCCAGCAATGGAGACTAATTCTCAATGTGACAACTACTTTCTACCTAATCAATTCTCTTGCCAATTAAACCATCTTGATCCATGTCCAAAGATAGCTACTGCTATTCCATACAGTTGGCACATACTTGGGAGTAAAACTCAACCACAGCTTGGCATACCAGCCTCACCTGGAACACCTGAACATTAAGGTATCTTGCTGTATCACCTTGATAGGAACATTATTGGGAACCTCCTGGGGAGCATTCCTCCTTACATCTGTATTGGCTCTGGTGTTTACTTCAGTTGAACACTGCTTTGTGGTCTGGAATCACACCTGCCACACTCAGCTTCTGAACATGGAGCTGAATGTAGCCACTCATATTATGAGTGGCTGCTTGAATTATACCCTAGCCTCCAGACAGCATGTTCGACCACTCACAGCTCCACCAGACCTCTGACAAGATGCTGTTATTGTAGTCTGCCTAGCTGTGACAAGGTGAGAACAACCTACTACATTTCTGGTTGACTGATGTCCCATTCTCAGACAGGAAACAACATGCAGAGCTAACTCAAAGGTCTGCTTACATTCAGGGGTGGAATCCCACTCCTGCAGACCGGGGACTAGCCTGCCTTAGACCCGCAGCACTGCCGACCGGACTTTTAATGGGCCCGGTCGGCGGTGCTGACCGGAGTCACCAGGGTCCCTTTTTGCCCGGGAGTTCCAGTCGAAAACAGGACACCTGGTCACCCTAACCCCCTCCTGCACCCAAACACCCTCCCAGAACCCACAACCCCTTCTGCACCCCAACCCCCTGCCCCAGCCCTGAGCCCCCTCCCGCACCCAAACTCCCTCCTGGAGCCCACACCCCTCATCCCCTCCCGCACTCCAACCTCCTGCCCGAGGCTCAGCCCGGAGCCCTTGGAGGGAGCGGGAATGGAGGGAGCGGGGGGTGGGGCCTCAGAGAAGGAGTGGGGCATGGGTGGGGCCTTGGGGAAGGGGCAGGGGAAGGGTATTTGGGTTTGTGTGATTAGACAGTTGGCAACCCTAGTGGGAACCATGGCTGTGTGAGGCAAAACACTGCTTGAAAAGTAAGGCAGACATTTTCCAAAGTATTTTGAGAATTCAAAAAATAGCTGAATCTCTTTACACAAATAACCCAATTTCTCATTTAAAAAAAAAAACAAAAAAAATCCAAAAAGTAAAGTCTCTGCTACTGATGGAATACCAGAGGTCAAGATGTCTCTTTTGCTGATGAAAAGTTCGGCATGCCTAGAATTATAACAGCTTGCATTGCCCGCTTCAAATCCCATTCTGTCTATAACCATCTGGTGTTTCTGAAGCTGGTTCTCAGGTAAAAATGTAAGCAGCAATCAAATGCAATCATCAGAGGAACCGAATGATAAAGTTGCCAATTTCGTATCTAATCTCTTCATTCGGGTTTCTTTTTCCCTCTCCTTCCCTCCCCGTTCGTCTCATTTGTCACTGTTCTCCTCCGCCACATTAGCAATGTCTGAGGGAGCATCAAAGCGGCTGCATGCTTCACTTGCTCAGGAAATGAAGTCAGTGATTGTGGATCAAAGGTCACTGATGGGCTTCTCCCCATTGACGGCAACAGGAAAAGGGGGAGAGATTAAAATGAGGGAGGCACACCAACCAACCTTCTTTTGTTTAAGGGTAGCGGTAAGAGTAATGGTCATTGATAGAAGCTGGGAGAATGTAACTCATTAAGCCTAATTGGGCTTTATGATGTCAATGAATACTGAGAGTGAATGAGAGGAAGGCTTTAGAGCCATGATGAATTGCAGGCAGTCAGGTGCACAAATGGGGTGTGTACGTGTACACGCGCTACAGAATATAGCGTGTGCAGTTTGTTTTCAGGTCTGACACATGAAAAATAAACTCAGTGGCTGTGCAGTGAATTTTAGAGCCAACACTGTACAAAAACATCAGACGGGCCGAAACACATCCATTTTGTCAAGTGGCACAACAGGCCATCTCCAGACTCTCCTCCATTGGCTGCTTCATAAGGTACAAAACACTATCGACAATTTTAGGGACCAGTCACAGAAACTACAGATACAACAAACACGAATTTATCTAGTCTATCTTGTTAAACACGATCTACCTAAAAAAATAATACAAACGGTCTGACAATGCTTATCTCCCACTGTTAGTGTAGCCAATTCCCATGATTCTATCACAGGGCTTGAAATATTTGGCATACTTTTGGAAAGCCTTGGCTTCTGGAGTCATGTGATTATGAGGGAAACTCAGGATTTTTTTTTTTAAGATTTTAGCCTGCATGGTTGCAAAGACTAGGTGAAAAACAAAGTCTTAAGGATAAAACAAAAACAAAAAACCAGGAGGCAAATAAAAAAACAAATTATTTTTTCAAAAAGCACATAATTTGTAAAGCCAACCTCTTGGTTTTAGAGGGCCTGGCTCATGATTTATGAATGCTTGGGGTTGACATTACTGTTTAGTATCGCTGAAAGAGAGTGGAGCAAAACAAAAACAGTTCTCTATTTTTGTCCCCTTCGTTCACTCTGGGCAGGTGGCATCATTCCATGTACCAGCAGTTTCACTGTTATCCCTGAATGGGCAACTTCTCCCCATTTTGTGTGTGTGAGTCTTTCACAGAGCAACATAAAAATGTGATTGAAAAAACACACAAAGGGCAGGAAATGTAGGAGCAGGTGTAGTTATTAGAGACTACTTTTAACTGTTAAACAAAGACAACAAAAATTAAATTTCAACTTGATAGTGTCTCTTTAAATATTTCAAATGGTGGGAATTCCCTTGGGAGACTGTTTCCCAATCTATCAGTTTTCAGTCAGGAAGACAGGTTTCAGAGTGGTAGCCGTGTTAGTCGGTATCAGCAAAAAGAACGAGGAGTACTTGTGGCACCTTAGAGACAAACACATTTATTTGAGCATAAGCTTTCGTGGGCTAGAACCCACTTCATCGGATGCATGCAGTGGAAAATACAGTAGGAAGATATATATACACAGAGAACATGAAAAAATGGGTGTTGCCATACCAACTGTAACGAGAGTAATCAATTAAGGTGGGCTATTATCAGCAGGAGAAAAAAAACTTTTGTAGTGATAATCAGGATGGTCCATTTCCTACAGCTGACAAGAAGGCGTGATTAACAGTAGGGGGAAAAATAACATGGGGAAATAGTTTTTACTTTGTGTAATGACCCATCCACTCCCAGTCTTTATTCAAGCCTAATTTAATGGTGTCCAGTTTGCAAATTAATTCCAATTCTGCAGTTTCTCGTTGGAGTCTGTTTTTGAAGTGACCAGGGAGGTTGAAGTGTTCTCCGACTGGTTTTTTAATGTTATAATTCTTGACGTCTGATTTTTGTCCATTTATTCTTTTGCGTAGAGACTGTCCGGACTGGCCAATGTACATGGCAGAGGGGCATTGCTGGCACATGCTGGCATATATCACATTGGTAGATGTGCAGGTGAACGAGCCTCTGATAGTGTGGCTGATGTGATTAGATCCTATGATGGTATCCCCTGAATAGATATGTGGACAGAGTTGGCAACGGGCTTTGTTGCAAGGATAGGTTCCTGGGTTAGTGTTTTTGTTGTGTGGTGTGTGGTTGCTGGTGAGTATTTGTATATTGTATATCTGTGTATATATATCTTCCTACTGTATTTTCCACTGCATGCATCCGATGAAGTGGGTTTTAGCCCACGAAAGCTTATGCTCTAATAAATGTGTTAGTCTCTAAGGTGCCACAAGTACTCCTGTTCTTTTTGCAGTCAGGAAGACTGTCTGCTCTGTCACTCTGCTCTGAACTCCCTCCAGTTTCTAGAGAAGGGATAGCCAGAACTAAGCTATTTCGGGTGTTTTCCTTATGAAATTTTCATCTATCTAAGGTACTTATCCATCCCTCATTACTGCAGTATCTAAGCCCACCCGTCTTTAATGGATTCTATCCTCACAATACCCATGGCAGGTAGGGAAGCATTATTCCCAATTCCAGATGGCACAGAGTAAATTAATTAATGTGGGCAAAGTCACACAGGTTTTCAGTCCAAGTCCAGTGTTCTATCCACTGGACTGGAGAGATTTTATTTCTTATTCTGCTACATGTTGCCTCTCCGTATTAGGTGAGCATTGCACCACACATTGTTGACATCATATCAGATTGCAAACTCTTGTTCAGTTGAATCTAGGTCTCCTTTTGGAATTATATTTCACCCTCCCACTGATCACCTACGGTATTTGTCTCGCTTTCTGAGATATGCTAGCTTGCATTTCTGAAAGTGGAATTTTCTTTAATTTCATGCTCACATTCCTAACCACTCTCGGTTCTTTTGTATTACTTCACTCCCCACTGATGTTTCCAACACCTCCCAATTTAGCATCATTTGTGAATTTAATTTAGACTGTTTGCCACCTCTCCCAGATCATTAATAAGAAGTTAAATAGCACTGACTCTAACACTGGTCCCTGCGGCTTTGTTTTCAGCCCATGTGACTAGTTTTCAGTCCGTGTGACATGCTCCTGGACAAGCCAATTTGAATCAATTGTGAGAGAGATTTCCTGAGATACTATATTAAATGCTTTACTAAAATCTACTATTGCATTATATTTACCGTGTCTGCTTCATCTTCTAATTTAATCCTTCCACTTTTAAAAGCAATCCAGTTTGTTCTTTATAAATGAATGCTGGTTTTTGGTCATGGTTTTGTAATCCTTTAGATATTAACCAATTTTTATGTTAATATTTGATCTGTTATTTAACCAAAGATTTAATTTTGCTTTGCGGGATGGTAATTGCCAGGATCAGTAGTTTTTCTCTGAAAGTTAGCACCCTGATTCTTTTTTTACCAGTCACCTGGAAATCACCCACTTCTTCATGACTTTTCAAGAAAAGGATTATTATTAATGGTCTGTACATTTGTTAACAAATACTCCTAATGCATCATAGGATGAATTTCCTCCAGGTCTGTTCATCTGCCTATGTTCAGATTCTTCCAAGTACTCCGTTACTGGCTTTTTATCAATGACTATTTTTAAAACACTTCCTTCATTTCCCTATTGGCTAAACCTCTTTTCTTTAGCTTTCTTTTTACAGATAGACTTTATAAAGCAGTTAATTAAGTCATTTTAGAATTTGCATTGATTTCATCCACCTCCTCATTTATTAATGCAACTATTACCTAGTTTACCTTTTTCTTCTGTAAAACAGGCCTTCTTCCCCTTATCTCCTTTGGTTAGCTTGAACTCTCAGTTTTTCTCCCACGGGGCTTATTTTTCCCCCTGTAAGTCTTTAATGACTCCTATAGAGGAAATCCAAGAATACCACCTATCTAAAGAGGGGATCTAATAATACAGTAATTCTGTTCTTTTGCTATTTTACCTCTTGCATTTTGTGTGGGGAATGACAGCAAGTATAAAATGCACACCAGTATGGCTGGAAAGGTACAACATTAGCAACTAAAGCCACCTTGAGGCTATATAGTTCATGTATATTATGTAGATGATAGACACAGGTTTGAAAGGAAAAGGATACTGTCTACTACACTCTTCCAGTACTGTATAGTCTGATGACCAGATCCCTGAGTAGTAATGTTTGCATGTATTACGAGCCCTGCCCCTCTCCAGACATCTAGTAATGCTGGACTTATATGAATAGGATTACAGAAAATGGTCGCCTCAAAGGAACAAGTGTACAGAAAACCCACAAACCATGTTGTCAGGCTTACAGGACAAACTGCACCTTTGAAGCCTTTCAGTCTGTCTTCAGTGTACCCCTCGGGTAACGAGGCCTGGCTTCCCGCACCTCACTCTAGCGGGAACCGTGCGGGACAACCACATTGGAACTGGATCTGTGGGATGCAGCCCCACCTGTGCTAATGCAACAGGCCCAAATCGGTTTGACAGGTCCGCCCTTTCGCTCAGGGGACCTATGACCAGCGAGGGTGGTTAACGAGACTCAAAAACAGCTTCTTCGAAACAAAGCATTATTTATTCATTCACCCCCAGGTACAACGCATGCAAAGCAAAGGGTAAAGCGTTTCCCTTTCCCTGACCCTTATTCTTTCCTTGCAGCTTTCATACATTTCAGCCTGACCACTCACCTCCGTCACCACATTGCGAGCACCTCACTGCCGCTGCTACCTGTTTCTCCCTCCCAGCGCTCACTAACACTCCCTGGGCTGCCTTGGGCCACTCACTCAACCCCTTCTCTAGGCCTGGGTTCCTCGACAGTTTAGCATGTGCCTTTTGATTGTAGGCTTAGTCTTGGGAAGAATGAACTGTCCTTAGCCTGGCTGGAGACAGGCAGGGGGTATTCCCCAATAAACAGGTTCCCCATTATTTCCTCAAGGACTCTTATCTGTGTCATTGTTTTATCTTTCCTCCCTTAGCAACCCTCTTTTGATCTAACTCCTTACAAGGTAACTCATAGTAAACCAACGCACAGAGTCATGCACCTTAGTCACAAGAAATACTACAGGCCTGTCCTAATTCATCTCACATGGGTATGCCAAAACTTCCCAGGCTATGACAGGCATAGGAAGCAAACATTTCTTATCCGTGGATATTACGCCTATTGCAGAGAGGAACAAAGCTGCAATACTGCACTGAATATGTTGGCTTGGCTATGTATTACATTTAATGCTGTCCTAAGTTGCGTATAAGTAAACACATTTGAAACACAAGGTGTCTTTATTCATAGAAGTCATGCAGATTCCTTGGTTATGGGATCCAGGGTGGTAGAGGTTCCTTATTTCTTTAGAAAGGCAGTTTGATGATCTAGGGAACAGAACTAAGATTGGCTTCAAGCCATGGCCTCCCAAGCAGATGCAGAGTTACTATATTGGTCACTATCAGAGCAAGCGGCTGGCTTGGAGCATTGCTGGGCGCTAAGGAGGAGCTGGGTCCGAGAAAGAAAGAAAGCACAATCAAGGAAGAGAGATGAGAGAGGGAGATAACTAGTTAAGCCCTCATAACGCATGCTTCTCATTTCTGAAAACAAAATGGAAATATATCACCAGTACCTGGCAGTGGCTGTGTAAACCGACAGCACAATAAAATGGGCTAACCTGCTCTCAGAATGCATCATTCCTCTTTTGAATTTCCATTCCGCCTTTAGGCCTTGGCCGTGCAATCAGATTTCCCTGGGTGGCCCTTGGCACTCATGCAGAACACCACTGTCTTCCAAGGAGCCTCATGAAGTTGCAGTGGGTCCGACTGTGCAGATCAGAGAGCAGGACTGGAGCCTATGTCGCCTAAATACGAGAGGCCCCATTTTCAAAATTCCTGAGCAATCAGTCCCCAATGACTTGAGTGGGAACTGCGGATTTCCAAAGGTGCCTATGGGTTTTAGGGATTATAGATATACACACTCCTAAAACATATAGATAGAGATAGAGATAGAGAGATGTGTGTGTGTGTGTTTAATTATAATGACAACTTCGTAGGTAATGCCTCCTATTAGAAAACCCTGCCCCCGTTATTTTAGCAATTAAATCTCAGGTGAAAATTATCCTTCTAGGTTTTGCAGAGCCGGAATATTTCAATCTTGTCCCCCTGGCCTGACTCGCAGCACCAAGGAACAAAGCAGTCTCTTTACATCAGCCTTTCCCCAGAGCAATGAGCCAGAGCGCTGACCTGCAGGGCTTCATGTTTTCTAAGTTCTGCTTCCAGAGCTTTCCCAGCATGCTAAAGGAAACAGGACACATTCAATTATTCTTTCACTCCCAGATGTGCTTGCTGTGCTAGGAAATATCACTTCCCAATCGCTTTAGCTGGGGAAAACAAACAAAGGAAGACGTGGTATGTGCAGAGGAGATGAAGGGAGAGTGGGATTCGGAGAGCAACAAAACCAATCTGAACCCAGAAGGAGATGAGAACTCGTGAATAAGAACGGCACAGAGGAAGGTCAGCAGTGGGAAAGATAATTTAAGTTCATCTTGCTCTGAGATCTTGTAGCCGTCAGGGCCATGGGCAGATAGGTCTAGTGATGGAAGTGAGAGTCTAGGGTGGGCAGAGTCCAGGAAACAAGCTGAGAGCATACCAGAGGGGCAGAAGACAAATGGCAGAACCGAGGGAGGAGTGTATTCCAGAG
Source organism: Emys orbicularis (assembly GCF_028017835.1). Classification (NCBI taxonomy): domain Eukaryota; kingdom Metazoa; phylum Chordata; order Testudines; family Emydidae; genus Emys; species Emys orbicularis. The sequence continues at coordinate 6,119,290 of NC_088687.1, read as the reverse complement.
TTGTAAGCCTGAGGCAGAGCCGGTGATCGAAACCAGAAGTCTGATGCTGGAGGAGAGCAGGGGTTACAGCAGAGCCGGAGCAGGGACTGGAAACAGGTACCTGAAGCAGGCTAGAGCAGGGACTGGACAAGGGTAGGAGCAGCTGCGGGTGTGGTAAGTGTTGAGCAGCCACTGATCTGCTGCAGAGGCCTGGCTAATAAACAGGGTTACTAAGCCCTGACAGCCAGTCCGGGGCAGTGGCCACTCTGCCAGTTCCAAAGCCGTTGGGCTCACTGGTTACCAAGCAGTGAAGTTAGGAAGCAGGCCAGCAGCTGGTCCTAGGCCATGTGGTGCCTGACAGATGTTGTCTTGTCTAACCTCAAAAACTGAATTTAACCTGAAAATCATGGCACCATGGCCTGCAGCCCTTTCTCAGGACAATGATCTTGATCTAAAAGTCCACTGGGACTCCAATGGGCTGTGGGTCAGGCTTCACTGAGAGTTTTGCTTCAGACAGGACTGTAAGATTGGGTCACTGCAGGTTAGAGATAGAAAAAACCCAACACTATGCAATGGCATCCGGTCCATCTCCTGCCGATGCAAGACTTTTGCCTTTGGTGCATGTAGTGTTTTGTCCAAACTAAGCTAAAATGTCCAAAATGACTGTTCGTCCCTTCCTTCCCTGGGGACACTATACAATAGATCTCATTGTCAGGAAGATTTCCTTAAAATTCCACCTGCACTTTTCTTTTCTTAATAAGATCCCATTTCTCCTAGTTACACCTCTGTGTATCAGCCTAAATAAATAATCTCAGTCTCTGCTGCTTACCCCTTAGTAATATTTCCATGTAGTTACAGACCCCCCCTTAATTGAGGCTTATCTCAGCTACACTGTATGTAACTCTTTAATCTCTCTTCAAAAAAATCACTCTTCAGAGGTCCCCTAACCTTTTCTGTTGCACTTGTTTGAACTGTCTCTATTGATTTAACACTGTCTGCAGTCCAGAACTGCATACATTACTGTTGGTGTACTCTCACACTACTCATGGGGCCAGATTCTTACATACCTACTCATTTTGAATAGTAACTTACTCCATGAACAGTCCTGTTGCCTTCAACTACTGAGGAAAGGTGGTAGCAATGAGGCACAGAGAGAAGTAACAGTATCACCTCTCTGCTCTGCAGTGTTATTCAACCCATGGTAGTTAGTCTATTGTGCTGCCATATAGCACTGCACATTCATGATTACTGTTAGCTTGTGACCGTCTGGATCCCTATGTTCACCCCTTTTACAAGACCATGATGCATTTTGTACAAAGTATGCCATGTGAAGTATCATTTGAAAACTCATAATCTGCTGGTCATTATTGTCCTGATAAAATATGTGTGGCAACATTATACATAAAATTATAACATTCTACTCTATGACTGTACTGAGACCTGTTTCCAGTTTAGAAAAACAGGCACAAACCAGTTCCTCAGATACAAAAGGCAACTGACACCTCAGCCAGGTGTCAACAGAATCAAATGGATTATGACCTGGTTAAGCGGTCATTCTTTGGCAGGAAAAAGGGTGTGAGAGAGAAATTGACATTTTGGCAAAGGAACAGATGTAAGTGCCCATACCAACAGACTTTCTGTCCCCTGAACCCCAGCTGGAGATCATTCCCAAAGAGGAGGAAAAGTATAAGAAATGGGAACAGACGTCCCCAAATATTCCTCCCTTTCTCTCTGCTCATGGCATCAACAACACCTGAAAAAAGGGACAGCTTTGAACTGGGGGAGGGTTCCTGGCTGAAAGGCACCCAGCCAGTAAGACTGCAAAAGCATGTGGTGAGAGAGACACTTTGCTTTGACTTCACTTAGCCTGTTAAGTTACATATCAGTTGCATTTTACCTTTTGTTTTCTTGTAACAAAATTCTAACTCTTCTGCCTCATTATCTGTAATTACTTAAAATCTTTCTTTCTGTAGTTAATAAACTTGTTTTATTGTTTTATTTAAGCCAGTGTGTTTGGATTGCAGTGTTTGGGGAACTCATTTGAGATAACAGGATCTGTGCATATGATTTTCTATTAATGAAACGATGGACTTTCTATCACAGGGGAGGGCTCTGGCTGGGGGTGAGGGCTCTGTGGTGGGGCTGGGGATGAGGAGTTTGGGGTGTAGGAGGGTGCTCTGGGATGCAACCGAGGAGTTCAGAGGGCAGGAGGGGGATCAGGGCTGAGGCAGAGAGTTGGGGTGTGGGAAGGGGTGCAGGCTCCGGCTGCGCACTCTGGGGTGTGGCTGGGGATGAGGGGTTTAGGGTGCAGGAGGGCGCTCCAGGCTAGGATCGAGTAGTTCGGAGGGCGGGAGGGAGATCAGGGCTGGGGCAGGGGTTTGGGGCACAGGGAGAGGCTCAGAGGTGCAGGGTCTGTGGGGCGCTTACCTCAAGCAGCTCCCGGAAGCAGCAGCATGTCCCTTCTCCAGCTCCTATGCAGCGGCGTGGCCAGGCGGCTCTGCACACTGCCCCGTCTGCAGGCACCGCCCCTGCAGTTCCCATTGGCTGCGGTTCCCGGCCAATGGGAGCTGCAGGGGCAGCATGCAGAGTGGAGACCCCTGGCTGCTCCTACGCGGAGGAGCTGGAGGGGGGCCCATACCGCTGCTTCTCGGAGCCGCGTGGAGCAGCCCCCAACCCTGCTCCCTGGCTGAAGCCCCAGACCCCACTCCCCAATGGGAACTTGAGGGCCAGATTAAAACATCTGGTGGGCTGGATCTGGCTCGTGGGCCGTAGTTTGCCCACCCCTGTTCTATGAGCTTGTATTGTCTAGAAGGATAGTGCTGGGCAGTACAAGGCATTCATTTCTGGAGACAGGCCTGGGACTGGGAATTTGCTGGTGTTTCTCTGCAATATAATTCAGGAGTGGCTGGCTATAACAATCCTATGGTTCAGCTGAGAGTAATTTACATGATGGAAGCTGGATGTGACCAGACCGAGAGTGATGGATCTCACAGCAAAGCTGTGTAAAAGGCACCCCATGTTGGAGAACTCAAGGGACACAACTGTTCAGCAGTCCGGATTGTACCCTTAATGTCACATAGGTCTCTTCTCGTACTGCAGTTTTCCAGGACTCTCCCTACCATTGAATATCTGTGGTTTGGATGATCTGGTCCCAGGTGCATGATCTCACACTGTCCAAACAGAATCTCACGTGGTTGGTTTTCTGCACACACACTTTACCCCTTTGGGGCCCTTTGCATCGTCTCTCCCCTCTCATTGGCATTCACAGTTCCTCTCCATGTAGCATCGACTGTGAATTTTGTTAACGCACTCTTTACTCCCTCTCCTACATTAATAATTAAGATATTAAATAAAATCAGAACTAACAAGGCTCTCTGCTATACCCCAATACCCACCACCCTCTTAATCGATCCTTTGTTTAAGGTCAGTTTTCAATCTTGCCAGTGGTCATCGCCAAGCCAGTTTGAATTAATTTAGAGAGTAAGGGCAGATCTACACGTAAAACGCCGCACCGGCACAGCTGTGCCGCTGTAGCTCTTAAGTGAAGACACTCCTGTGCCAACGGGAGCGCTTCCTCTGTCGGCGTAGTCAATCCACCTCCACCAGAGGCAGTAGCTATGTCGATTGGAGAGGCTCTCCTGCCAACAAAGCGTTGTCAACACTGGGGGTTAGGTCAGTGTATCTATGTCACTATGTGGTGTGGATTTATCTCATCCCTGAGCAACCGATACAAATCTTTAGTGTAGACGTGGCCTTTGTTTTCATAACACTAAGCCAAATGTGTTACTAAAAGCCAGTGGCAATATATCCACCCATTTCTCTTCTCAGCACTAAAAATCCAGTCGTGTTTATACCTACCACTGGCCACAGTCCCTTTATTATTAAGGATGTCATTGTCAACACAGATGGAGCAGGTTTCAGGAGGAAAAGATCAGGATGTCAGTTTTGACCATGTTAAGCTTAAATTGCAATGGCAAACCATTCAGAAGGGGTTCTCAGAGAGACAGGCTGAGATGCTGTATTGGATGGCTAGAGACAGATCACGAGTGGATAGGTGGCTTTGTGAGTCATTAGCACAGAAATGGTAATGGAAGAGTCCCATAGTTTCAAACACTGAGATTTGGTCCAGGAATTCGTCATTCTCACTCTCTTCCCAACGTCATGGCCTGTAGCAGATGTCCATTCTAATTTCACTTTTATTTCCTTTATTTTCCTTTATTTCCTTTGTATGTGTCTTAACAAACAGGCTTCATTTACAAACTGTACCTCACTGCCATTGTATATACTAGTGATGTATAGCGCCCCTCTCCACCACCCCTTCCTTTCCTGTCCCTCCTAGGAAGACTGAATACATCTGCACTGGCATTCCACTTAGGATATTCATTTTGCCAGTGGACCATAATTGCAGTCCTTCATGTAACACATCCAGTGCTTCATTCCTGTTTCCCAGGCTCCTTGCATTTGTGTACTTGCACTTCTAGCATGCTAACAGTAAAAGGGCTCAATGAAACAAAGCAGTCACACTTAACAAATCAAGACAACCAGAAGCCACATAAATTTTTTAATGTATATCCACTAAAATGCATGTAAGTGGTCACCCTGAGAAAGCTGGGCAAACATCTTAGCAGTACACTGTTTATCTCTGGGCAGTTCACACTTTCCATGACTGTGAGCTCATCAAGATTATTGTTGAGATGATGCAATACAAATGGGACTGCCGGATAATAAGAAGTCAAAGGAGACTTTTTAATTATGGTATTTCTATGAACTACTCTCATTAAGAAAATGCAAGAAGAAATGTGCAATTTCTTTTCTATTTGGGTCACAGCACCCTCACTTCTTTTAATCAATTCTTTTGATCTTCTCCACAGTCTTGAAGCAGGCAATACAGCATGCCTGATAGTATTTTCAGTTAGCTGGGTGGACTTTTCTGTGGTTCAAAGTTCTAGCATAAAGAGAGAGATACTTAAGCCTAAAGGAAGCAGTCGAGAGAGAAGTTATGAACATTACATTTATGCAGTAAAGAAGTCACATGGGGCCAGGGGTGGGGATGGACACTTTCTCCATGAACTAAAAAGAGTGGTGATTCAAGCCACCGTATCTTTTTAAAGACACTATAAAGTTTGCCTTAGCTTGAAGGACGTGGCTGCCTGTAGAGAAATTTTGACAACTCCCCTCTGAGTGCTAAAATGCTGTCAGCTGAAAAACTGCACTGTTTGAGCAAACTGATCAAACTCTGACAGACATGCACACCGCGTTCGTATTTTCTCTCTCAATCAAAAGTCTTCTAAAGAGCCAGGATTTTAGGCTTGATGTGGGTGGAGTGGGGGGAAGAGAAGGAAATCACTTACTAACTAAGCTCTGAGACACTGCTTATCAGAGCCGTATCTATATGGACAATTCTTCAAGACAGAGAGAGCAAGGTTTCAAAGATCCCAGGCTATTTCCTCCTCAGTGTCCCACACATGGAGTGAGGATTTGAATAAAAACAGATTCTTCAGCCAATACGGAGGAATAAAGATTCTATCTAGAGTATGTTTATCAAGTGGGGTGACAACATTTTTGGGGGGGATGTTAAAAATGCTAGGGGGAGCTTTTATTTCTGAATTTACTTGGGATGCCAATAACAGCCCTCATTAACTGGATCAAAGAAAACTCTGTTGGACTTCTCTCAAAGGTTGAAAATCAATTCCTTCTCCCACCCCAGAGAAAATGAAATTAAAGCATTGGGAAGTTCTTAATTATTAAAGCTATAAACCCACTGTATCAATGAATAAGTATAACTGTAAAGCTAGTGTAGCAATGATTATTATTAGAACTATAAACTTACTGTATCAATGACAATTTTTAATATAACTGTTAGATATTCAGATGCTGGAAGTACCATAAAGGTTTATCGCAAGAATAGGCGTGTCCATGTCATAACCACTGAGAGGGCATCTGTAGTCCCCTTATATCATCCAATAATGTGCAGTACAAAGTTTTCCCCACTCCCAATAAGATGAGCAGGTACCAAATAGCCTGAACACAACTTTCAAAGACACTCCAATATTGCTGAATTGTTTCAGTGCTTTTTCTCACCTGTGGCTCGCAATACACCTTTCAAACCTATCTACCATCTTTTCATTTGCCAAACATTGGAGCTTTCTCCAGAGTTTTTCTAACCTGATGGGAGCCAGCATGTTTGTGGCACCTGGCAACATCACTGTCAAATCTCTGGGACTTGTCCTTTTTCCCTTCTTTAAAGGCTGCAAAGCCAGCAGGGGGAGCCCACACTCTCCTTGCCAGTATGACCAACATTTTTAAGAACAAGGATCAGCATGGCTTAGTGGCGGATTTAAAAACTCAAAAGAACTTTAATACCCGGAGTGTAACAATTGGGGTTTTGGTGGAGTTGTGGGCTTTAGAAACTTCACAGGGTCCTTTCTCAGTACTTCATCCATCAATGAATAATACAGGAGGTTTTATGATCTGTTCCTTTTTGCTCCAGTTCTGCGCTCGTTCATTTCCATGTGGCACGAGACTGGCAAATATACATTGGGCCTGATCCTGCCCTTGATCACACCTGTGCAGCCATAAAGAACCCAAAGGAATTACACATCTGTAAATGAGAGCAGAATTTAGCCCTTTATATTAAACTTCAACCCACACCGGACTTAATCCATTAATAAGTGAAATATCTAAGATCTTTTCAGGTGACCTGAAGAAGAGCTCTGTTGCAGCTCGAAAGCTTGTCCCTTCCACCAACAGATCTTAGTCCATTAAAAGATATCACCTCCCCCACCTTGTCTCTCTCCTATCCTGGGATCAACGCGGCTACAACAATGCAAAGAAATTTCACTGATTGTCAATTGCAATTTCCTAATATCAGAAATTCTAAATTTGGGACCCAAATCTCTTGCAATCTGTATATTTATAAATAGAAATTCACCATGATATTACCGTAAACTCTTTGGGGCAGGGACTGTCTTTTTTGTCGTGTGCCTCAAACAATGAGTCTCTTCATTTGTGCCTCCAGGTGCTACCATAATAATAAAAGAAAATAAAATGTTGATTTCCTATGCATTGTCATCACTCATGTTGCTGTTTGTAATCTGCATGACGAAGTGCTGGTGCTACAACCGCATTGTTCTGTACAGCCAACATCAGACCAAGAGTCAGAGGCAATGTCAGAATTCCTGACCGCTTGATCCAGGCTGATGAGACCCATTACATTGTACAGCTTGCAGTGCATCTGTCTGGTTCCGAAAAAGATGAGCGCAAACGCAGAGAATGATGAAATTAAGGCCACGGGGGTCTACGGAGTACGCTCCAAATGAGGGTACATTTCAGCCCAATTTATAATTCTTCAGCTCACTTTGCCCCAGGCTCCTGGTCCTTCCAAGAGAAAGATGTCACAGCAAAATTAATAGAGAGAGAGCTTTGGTTCTGAATATTTCCCTTTGTAGTAGACTTAATATTCAAATTAGCCTCAGTTACATGACCTCTGAAACAGAATCAACCAGTAATTCCATGCAGGATGAACAGGATTTGTTTAAAGTAAAATCTCATGGTAGTTTTAATTAATGTAGATATTTACACATTGGTATGCCAGCCACCCCTGCCATATCCTAAGCCATTTTCTCCAGTAGGCTAACCACTGATCTTGCATTCAGACCTCTTCATTATCCTCTTAATCACCCAAGACTGACCACTGGACTGGAACTTTGCCCAGGACTCCTGAACTCTGTGTTTAGACACATTGCTAGGTGTCTGCCCTTTCAGACTGTGGTACCACTAGGCCAGTGGGACCTTTTGTTGAATGCAACCCTGTTTTACTGCTCCCCCTGTTGTTTTTCTCCTTTCATTCTTCTGTAAATAAACATTTCCCTTTCCTATATTCATTGTACTTTTCCGGTGGGTGTGTGTTCATTCTGGGGGGGGTTGGAACAGGTGCCCCTGGAGTTGAAGGGACTTTCCCTGCTGCATTCCTGCATGCGCCTTCTCTTGGCCAGAGCAGCATCTTGGCCCTCAGGGTGCTAAGGCTACATACAGATACAGGCTTGTCCTCTATGGAACAGGAATTTGTCAGAGCAGCACAAAACCAAGGGCCAGAAATTCACACTTCTCTAGACAGCATAACGGAAAGGAGGGGCACAGAATTGCCATTCAGACCTCAGCACCCAGACCTCCTGGACTTCACCAACTGCACCTCTTCCTGTGCTCTTCCAGGCCCTGTCCATTGGTTCACTCTGCATTGATAGAACTGCAGGAGATGAAGAGGGATGGTCCTTGTTGATTCACAGTGCAATCTACATCAAAACTACCCAGTACAGCTAGAGACAGGGCTGGCTCTAACTTTTTTGCTGCCCCAAGCAGCAAAAAAAAGCACCGCCCCCCGAGCTCCCCCGCCGAGCACCGCGCCGCCGGAATCCCCCCCCCCCCCGAGCCCCGCGCCGCCCCCCCCCCCCCCGCCGAGCGCCACGCCGCCGGAGCGCCCTCCCCGCCCACACGGAATGCCGCGCCGCGCTCCCCCCGCCGCCCCTTACCAGGTGCCGCCCCAAGCATGTCAAGTTGCCTGGAGCAGGCCCTGGCTAGAGAGGCAGTCAGTCGTCCATTGTAAAGGTGATGCATGTGTATGGTAGCCCTGTAACTTCTCTATTTCCCTCTTTCTAATGGGCTGTTCTTGGAAAATGTTACCATGACAGCAGCTAACCAACACTAATAACAAGCAACAGAAGGAAAATTCCCCAGTCCCAGCAGTAAAATATTTTTAAATGTTACTATTAAATCCCTCACCACACAAAATACACATTTGTAATGAAGATTCTTTGTGGAAAAAAATATAAGCCCACCACATAAGTTCCCAGAGCCCTGTTGATATCACCACCAGCGATGCAGGGACAGGAGCAAATAAATGAAGTCGAACCCCATCACCCTGTGTTTCATGAGCAGGAATAAAAGTAGAGGGAAAGGCAGCAATGCTTAGTGTTTAAACATTAAGAACAATGGAGAGCACAGAGTAAAAATTAAGATGTATAGAAAAAAACCACACTGTTCAGTCATTTAAACCCAAGTCACTTAACCAAGCACAGTCATCTTTACGGATGGATTATGTAGCAAATATTTGAAGGCAAAGGCTACAGAGTTCACAGAAAACAAGCTGTGTGTGAGCTGACCTGTGATTCCACGCTCTAGGGGTCACCAAATGAAATTAATAGGCAGCAGGTTTAAAACAAATAAAAGGAAGTATTTCTTCACATAACGCACAGTCAATCTGTGGAACTCCTTGCCAAAGGATGTTGTGAAGGCCAAGACCATAATAGGGTTAAAAAAAAGAACTAGATAAATTCATGGAGGATAGGTCCATCAACGGCTATTAGCCAGGATGGGTAGGGATGGTGTCCCTAGCCTCTGTTTGCCAGAAGCTGGGAATGAGTGACAGGGGATGGATCACTTGATGATTCCCTGTTCTGTTCATTCCCTCTGGGGCACCTGGCACTGGCCACTGTCAGAAGACAGGATATTGGGCTAGACAGACCCTTGGTCTGACCCAGAATGGCCGTTCTTATGCTCTGTGCCAAAGTGTATCACAAACTTGGAAGCTGGCCTCCTATGACATGCACTACAATGGAGACTTGGGGATTCTTCTTATTTGGGCAAATTGCTAGGGGGGAATGTATCCTCATGGCTGATCCCTCCTTCCAGGATGGAGACCTAAGAAAGAGAGGGGTTCTCATACCTAACCTTGACCAATAGAAGTGTAGACCATCAGAGGAGTCTTCCAATGAAGAAAGTCTTCTTCAGACTGTTCATTACCACTCCAATCACTCTGCTTAGGTCCTACTAACACTTATCCATCTCTCTAGTAAGTGCAGAGCTAATGGGCTTCAGTGACATGTAGGGGCAGATGGGGCTTCCTTATTGGCCCCACAGGGTAGATGCACCCCATCCCAGGATTCTCATCGACAGTACTGATCACTATAACAATAGCTAGTCCTCAGCGTTGCTCTGTTTTTCAAGGCAGCATCGTTTTATTTAGATGAAGTTGGCTATGGTGGCCATCTCTGCTACAGGATTTGGCATACAGAGGGGACCCAGAAGAACCTGCTATTTTGTGTTCAGGAGCCTACATTAAAATGATTAATGTACAATGCACTTACTGTGAAGGAATTCTTTCAGCTGCATAAGCAGCTTAAGAAAAAAAAATAGAGGTAAGAGATAAAAAGCCATTCATGTGGAAGTAATTAGTTGTGAACACACTGTGGCAATAAGTGGCATTCTTTAAAATAACACGCAGTTAGGATCTGCAGAAAATAGGCCTTGCTAAGAACGGTCATTAGTCCTTGGGCAAACATGACAAAGCACACAGCGAGCGGCAAGCCAAAGGTCTATCTCATTTATACGCCACTGCTTGAGATGCCTGAAAGTGCCACTTATGTAGCAAGGTTACACTATTCTCTGAGGCAGTCAATCTTTTCCAAGTGCGTTTAAGGGACTCTTCACTGGGGATGTCTTTGTGTACAAGCCAAGCATCATTTGTTTCCTTTCAGACACATCTTAATTAGAAATCGATTTTGCTTTTTAAATTGCCATATTTGAGGAACCATTAAATTATTATCATCAGGTAAATCGAATATACACAAGAAAGGAAAATAAAGCTACAGAGGCGATTCTGGGGTTTGGCTTTCATCTGGGGATGAAGGAAAAGCTTTACATCTTCAAGACTGCAGCTAGGTTTTTTGGAAAAACTGGTACTTTCTGCTCAGGGTAAGCAGAGGCTTCAATGAGCACAAAACTCTGTTAGTGCAAGAGACCAGAAAAGGGGAGAGGTTTCAGAGAGGGGGAAGTGTGGAAGGCTACAGAACACATGAGCTAGGGATAAATGGCTCAGTCCCTGAGTCTATGGGACTGATATCCATTAATAAGCTTCATGGGTAAAAAAGCCAGAGTTCCACCCCAAATCATTGTGACTGATTAAAATGATTACATATTAATGGTATAAACTTTGGTATCATACAACCACCACAAAAGGTATGTTTAAATGCAGGAGTTCATGGGAGCCTTGAAATGACAGTACTTTGATAGCCAGCCCATAGTAAGTTTCAGTATTGTCAACTCCAAGCATTTATAAATCATGAATGAGACCCCCCCCCCAAAAATCATGAAATTGACTTAAAAATCATGAACATTTAAAAATAATACTAATAATTGTTGGTTTCTTTTTATCTGCTGACTGGTGTTCGAGGCTTTGGGGATCATATTTTCAAGGTTTTCTCTGTAACCATGAGGATTAGAAACTAAAAAATAAAAACACAAACCTGAGGTTCTCATATAATCACAGGATTCCAGGAGCTGAGGCTTTAAGAAACACACCAAATACCACAAGACTTACAATAGAATCCCGAGAGTTGGCAACACTGACTGGTTTTACCTTAAATGTCCAGAATTCACAGCTGTTCTCACATTTTCCTCAGGGCTATGAGCACTTTTCGAGGGAGCAAACATCTGAAGAAAGCCAAGCGGCCTTTCAGATGTCCAATCCTGCAAAATCACACCAGCATGTAGTTTATTTAGCACAAAAAGGATATGGAGTCAGGAAGAATGTTTGAGGAAGGGGTGCCCTATGAAGCCTCAAGTGTTGGACAGACAGGTCAGCTGTTGGGTGCGTACTTGCAATGATCTACTGCAACCTTCCTTTTAAAGGAAACCTCAGCACTGAATGTTCTCTATGGCTCACTGTGAACCAATCAAAGTGACTGCAAAAGGAGTGCCATGCTCCTGTCTAGGAGTCACATATTGCAATGGTGATACAAAAAGAGTGTATGTTAAGCAGCATGGTCCTTTAAATCGATTCACAGATTGCAAGGCCAGAAGAGACCATTGTGATTATCTAGGTTGATCTACTGTGTAACCCAGGCCAGAGAACTTCACCAAAATAATTCCTAGGGCAGATCTCTTAGAAAAAATATATATATCCAATCTGGATTTACACATTGCCAAGGATGGAGAATCCACCACAGCCCTTGGTAAATTGGCCCACTGGTTAATTACCCTCACCAGTAAACACTTACACCTTATTTCTAGTCTGGATTTGTCTAGCTTCAACTTCTAGCTTCGTGAGACATTTCTCTGCTAGACTGAAGAATCCATTATCAAATATTTGTTCCCCATATAGGCGCTTATAGACTGTGATCAAGTCACCTCTTAACAGTCTCTTTGTTGAGCTACATAGATTGAGTTCCTTGAGTTTATCACTATAAGGCAGGTCTTCTAATCCCTTCATCATTCTCATGGCTCTTGTTTGAACCCTCATCAATTTGTCAACATCCTTCTTAAATTGTGGGCTGCAGAACAGCACACAATCTTCCAGCAGTGGTCGCACCAGTGCCAAATACAGAGGTAAAATAACCTCTCTTCTCCTAGTCAAGATTCCCTCGTTTATGTATCCCAGGAGTGCATTAGCACTGGGAGCTCATGTTCAACTGAGTATCCACCATGACCTTCTAAATCTTTTTCATAGTCACTGCTTCCCAGGATCGAGTTCCCCATCCTTCAGCTATATATTTGTTTGTTCCTAAATTTAGCTGTATTAAAACACATATTGTTTGCTCGCAGCCAGTTTACCAAGTGATCAAGTTCACTCTTGATCAGCGACCTGTCCTCTTCATTATTTACCACTCCCACAAACTGTGTCATCTGCAAACTTTCTCAGTGATGATGTTGTGTTTTCTTCCAGGTCATTGTTAAAAATGGTAAAGAACATAGCCAAGAACCGATCCCTGCAGGACCCCACTGGAAACACCCCTGCTTGATGAGAATTCCCCATTTACAGTTACATTTTCAGACCTATCAGTTAGTCAATTTTTAATCCATTTAATGTGTGCCATGTTAATTTTACACCTTTCCTGTTCTTTAATCAAAATGCCATGTGGCACCAAGTCAAATGCCCTACAGAAGTCTATTACATTAAAACTATTACCATCATCAATGAATCATGCGATCTCATGAAAAAAAGATATCAAGTTAGTTTGGCAGGATCTATTTTCCATAAACCAAGGCTGAATTGCCTTAATGACATTGCCCTCCTTTAGTTCTTTATTAATCGACTCCTGTACCAGCTGCTTGTCTAAGATCAACATCAGGTTCACAGGCCCATAATTTCCTGGGTCATCCTGCTTACCCCTTTTAAAAATTGGCACATTAGTTTTCTTTCAGCCTTCTGCAACTTCCCCAGTGCACCAAAACTTAGTGAAAAATCATCATTAATGGTGCAGTGAGGTACTCTGCCAACTCTTTTAAAACTCTTTGATGCAACTTACCTGGACCTACTGATTTAATAACATCTAACTTTAGTAGCTTCTGTTTAACATCCTCCAGAAATACTAATGGGAATGGAAAGAGTGTTCTCATCATAGGATAAGACTACATCTGTTTTTTCTCCCCAAGACAGAACAGAAGTATTTGTTTAACGTGTCTGCCTTTTCTGCATTATTATTGATAATTCTCCCATTTCCATCTAATAATGGACCAATACTGTTGTCAGGATTATTTTTGTTTCTAATATATTTTTAAAACTCCTTATTTTTCCTAAGCTCTGCTAGTCATTCATTTCTCCTTGTATTCCTTGGCTTCCTGTATCAATTTTCTACAATTTCTAACTTCTGATTTATATTTACTACTATCAACTTCCACTTTCTTCCATTTGTTATATATATATTACAGCTGCCTTCACTTCCCCTCTAAACCAGGTCTTTTTTTTAAAACCAGCATAGCCTTCTTTTTAAGGGTATAAATCCAAATATGGGGGTTCTGAGGGATTTTATCCTTCTATGTGAGCTCACTGCCAGTGAGTGGATGACAGGTAGTACCTTGCAGGCTCCAGCTCTAAGTCGGATATAACTCCCTTGCACAACAGTTGGGCAGGTCAGAACAATGGTTAGGGATATTATGCAACTCAGCTTATATGTCTATATAATATAGTGTCAGAAAATATAGTTAATATATTTCCAAATGTGATACAGTATCACAAATACTATAAAGCCTGAACCTTTAATAATGCATAAAATATACAGAATATAATGAAATTATGCTAATTTCAGTTAGCACGATATATACATACTAGATGCTATTAATATATAAGTTATTAATAGTATACATTACACATATATTAATATTGTAACAGTCTGAGTTACCCAGAAAGAAAGATTACAGATGATACAAATAAATAGCAAGGGGAGCTTAAAACATGCTGGTATACCGTACTCTGATTTAACTGACAATTAGACAAGTGACAAGGAGGAGATGAAACAGCCCAGTCTGAAAGACAAAGGGCCAGGTACTCAGCTGGTGCAAATTGGTGCAACTTCACTGACTTCTGCTGAGCTGGACCCATTTACACTAGCTGAGGATCTGCCCTTATCACGCCAGCCTGGGACAAGAACAGCTATATAAATGGTAATGAACTGTATTCAACAGGGAAGAAACCATTGTGTAGGGAATGCACAAATTGACACTTTACAGTGGTTTCTAATACAATACAGAGGCTTGCAACACAGTGACTGACTGACTGTAACAATTCACTTTTGTGTTACGATTGACCCAGAATCTTGAAAGTTGGAACACTCCTTTATTATGGGGTACTGGGTGAATGGGGAGGTTATAAAGCTCAGGGGAGGAAATCCAAGCGTGAACCTGTGGTCTTTCCATCAGACGTCAGCAGTCTTTTTTTTTAATAAGATTTGATCCATTTAAATACTTTTCTGAGCTAAAATAATAAAATTGTTTAAATTTGTTCATTATGAATCACTGATTACAGAGGGGGAAAAGAAATTAGACAATTATGTCAGTCACCAAAAGTTGAATCATTTATAAAAAAAATACATTAATTTCTTCCAGGATGGGCCCCTACTGAATATGAGGTCTCTGACACAGAGAAATGGGTCATCTGAGGTCAGTAGTTCTACTCATCAAATTTTAGTCAAGTAAACTGTCGTATATGAATGAGTGCACTGGAAGCATCAGTGCTGAGATGTATGTCTAACCGAAGGGTAGGCTGCTGTCGAGTAGTAATTGTATAGGAACATTTTGACGTCAGTTCAGTACACACCTTTTGATCATCTAGCCCTTGTCTCCCAGTTGCAGACCAGGGGTCTGGAATTCAATTTAAAATACAATCAATACTGTAGTAACATGGGCAGAACGGAGCAGGCGATAAGGTGGAGTGAAATGAGAAAAATATCATTGCCCCTATGAGGATGCAAAACACAAGATTTTGGCTAGAATGATAATGCAAACGGTTCAGATCTGAACATGAAAGTGACACAGCAGCATAACAGAGAGAATTCAGTGACACGTGGGGAGCTGAGGCTGTGATCCCACCAAAGGGCCCCTTATTTCATTTTCATGAGAATATTACCAGAGTAAGGGAGGCAGAATTAGACTCAGAGAGAGAGAAGCTGGAAGGACTGAGACAACAACTGTAAGGAGTGGACTAGTGGGATGCTCACTCAGACACTTTATTAGATTGGATTTTACACTAATTCCCTTTTATCTGTTTTGATCGTCTCTCAATTTTGTAATCAAAATTGCTTTATTATAAGTGGAGTTGGTGGCTCTGCCTATTATTAAGGTTTCTTGGCACTTCCCATTATAAGACCTTGCTTGCATTTACTTATTACATTCCCAAAATTTGACCATTTAGGCTGAAATTTTCCATGCTGGATGTCTGCCTGAGGCTGAAATTGTTTCGGAAGTTTCAGCCAGAAATGGCTTTGCCACTTCTGGGAATGAGGCGAGGGAAAAGCACATTCATAGAATCACAGAATATCAGGGTTGGAAAGGACCTCAGGAGGTCATCTAGTCCAACCCCCTGCTCAAAGCAGGACCAATTCCCAACTAAATCATTGTTTTGCCGTGTTAAAATAATTCTTACAATTGTTTAATTGAGACGTTCTAGTGCCCCCAGGCTTTGCAGCAGGAACTTGAAATGTGGCAGGAGGGAGGCCATTGTCTCAGCGATGTGACTTTTGCATTTCCTGTGAAAATCTACACAAATTTGTCAATGTGATAAGCCTTTGAAAAATCTCAGCGTGCACATGCTCAGTAAATAGCATGGTTGGACCAACTGATGGAGCCGGGTGATCCTCCAATCAGGGCTCCCGTGGGCGGTGCCTTGGCTGAAGCTGTATTCCTACTAGCTTCTTAGCCCACCAGGTTTCAGCAGACATTGGGTATAGGCCAGGATGCAATGGCTGTCTGGGAAGTCATAGGCCTGGCATCAAGATGTGGGACATCGCATCAGCATCCTGAATGTATACCCGTCTGTGTACCTGCTCCAGCTCAGCCTGTGATGGCTAACAGCTCACTGGGTTGACTTCCTGCAGCACTTTGCCTGTTCCTTGGAGGTCTTTCCTCC
Source organism: Emys orbicularis (assembly GCF_028017835.1). Lineage (NCBI taxonomy): Eukaryota > Metazoa > Chordata > Testudines > Emydidae > Emys > Emys orbicularis. The sequence continues at coordinate 6,102,915 of NC_088687.1, read as the reverse complement.
AAACATTGACTAGGTCACAATCTGCTAAGTTTATGATTTATATTTAGCTCCGCTGCCCACCAATATCTCACGCTTCCTTTCCCAGCATTTGACATATTCAACTGCAGCTTCTCTGATTATGTGTGTGTCCGCTCCCCTTGCTGGTTAATTGCTAGTGTGATGCACCCAGCCATCACAAAACCTGGCACATGATGCATCTACTGTTGAATGCCAATCTCTCCATGTGAGCATGAAGTGAAACGCCTGCCATATGTAGCACAGCTTTATATTAGGCTGTAAATAAAGTCTGGACAATCACGGTTAGCTAACTCGGTTTCAAGTACGGTCCGAGTGAAACACAAAAGATCTGTTCCTACTATACAGCTAACGGGTTTGTTTTTACATTAATAACATGTGCCTAACACTTCACCTCCGGGCACAAACACCAACACCTGATTGATACTCTGCATGGCGCACTGATCGAACTGTGACTGTCACAGCATCACACACTGGACTGAGCAAGGGAGGGGACAGGTTTTGGGAGGCCTACCAGGGCAGTGCACTCCTTGCACATACTGAGGACTCCCCGCAAGGTGCTATGCAGCACGGCTGCGTTAGAGTACAGGAAGTGGTTTTGCTGTTAGGTAGCTCCACCCGTCACTGCCCCCCACACATTAGAATTCAGGAGCTAAGGGAGCGTTTAAAACCTCAAGTTTATGATAGAAGCCGCAAAATGGCTCCACAGCCTGGGGGAGGGAGAGGAAAGTTTCTTTCCCCCGCATCATGCCACCTGTCTACTTGTGCTAAGTGTACACTGGTTTTAAGATACAGGGCCTGAGTCTCATCTACATCAAGACCATTTTATACCTCTCTGGCAGCATAAAGGGTCCAGAAAATGGGTGTAAATTAAAGCTGGTTGGAAAAAAGGAATTTCCGTCCCATGGGAAATTCTGACATTTCAACATTTGTTTTCATTCAGAATTGGAATGAAAAGTCAAAATAACTTATTGAAATTCCTGAAAAAAATGATTTAGAACCATCAAAACATTCAATTTTAATAATGTTGGGGCATTACAATGTAAAATATTAAATATAATATTGCCTAATACATACATGAAATATTAAATTTTAATATAAAAGTCAAAACAAAATGATAAAGTTGAAACCAAGCATTTCAACATTATCAAAAACTAAACAAGAAAGTCAAAACATTCAGTTTATATTCTTTCCCATCCAAAATTTGTTGAAATGGACACCTGCCTCTAAAATGCTTTGATTTCAACACAATAGTATTTTCCGCTAGAAATCTATGCCATCACATTTTTTTTCAAGCAGCTCTTGTGTAAATGTAACATGTTCCTGCTTTAAGGTTCCTTTACCGTCCCAGAGCAGTGTAAACAGGCTTTGAGAAAGAGGCTCTGCAGCCTTAAAGCACGAAGATAATAACAGACTCGCTATGTCAAGAGTAGAATTGCTTCTTGGCTTCATTGCAAAATGCAGCAAAACTGCCTGACTAGGACCTGCTTATTCTGATGTTGCCACTTCACAGCGGTTTTCAAACTTCATTGCACCACGACCCCCTTCTGACAACAAAAATTAGTTCACAACCCCAGGAGAGGGGACTGAAGCCTGAGCCAGCCCAAGCCCAGCTGCCCCGGGCAGCAGGGCAAAAGCCAAGGCCTCTCCACCCTCGGTAGGGGGCCTAAAGCCCAAGCCCAAGGGCTTCAGCCCCAGGCAGAAGGCCAATAACCTGAGCCCCACTGCCCAAAGCTGAAGCCCTCAGGTTTACGGCTTTGGCCCCGGGCAGTGGGGCTCTGGCTTCAGCTTCAGTCCCGGGCCCCAGCAAGTCTAATGCCAGCTCTGGCAACCCCATTAAAACGGGTCGCAACCCACTTTGGGGTCCCAACTCACAGTTTGAGAACCCCTGCGCCTAGCAAAAGCTATCCCAACATACTGCTCCTGATTTTCTATACAGCTTCTGGGGAAGGTCAGGGGTTGCTTTCCAGATCTTTATGAGCTAAGAAGCAGCAGCCCAATGTCATTCAACAGAGACACCACAGTACAAATAAGTGATGGTCACGTTAACACCACCCTATACCGAAAACCCACCGACTGCTATGCCTACCTTCATGCCTCCAGCTTCCACCCCGGACACACCACACGATCCATCATCTACAGCCAAGCGCTGAGGTACAACCGCATCTGCTCCAACCCCTCAGACAGAGACCAACACCTACAAGATCTTCACCAAGCATTCTCAAAACTACGATATCCACACAAGGAAATAAGGAAACAAAGCAACAGAGCCAGACGTGTACCCAGAAGCCTCCTGCTACAAGACAAGCCCAAGAAAGAAACCAACAGAACTCCACTGGCCATCACCTACAGTCCTCAGCTTAAACCTCTCCAATGTATCATCAGTGATCTACAACCCATCCTGGACAATGATCCCTCACTTTCACAGACCTTGGGAGGCAGGCCAGTCCTCGCCCACAGACAACCCGCCAACCTTAAGCATATTCTCACCAGCAACCACACACCGCACCATAACAACTCTAACTCAGGAACCAATCCATGCAACAAACCTCGATGCTAACTCTGCCCACATATCTACACCAGCAACACCATCACAGGACCTAACCAGACCAGCTACAACATCACCGGTTCATTCACCTGCACGTCCACCAATGTTATATATGCCATCATGTGCTAGCAATGCCTCTCTGCTATGTACATTGGCCAAACTGGACAGTCACTACGTAAAAGGATAAATGAACACAAGTCAGATATCAGGAATGGCAATATACAAAAACCTGTAGGAGAACATTTCAACGTCCCCGGCCACACAATAGCAGATGTAAAGGTAGCCATCTTACAGCAAAAAAACTTCAGGACCAGACTCCAAAGAGAAACTGCTGAGCTTCAGTTCATTTGCAAATTTGACACCGTCAGCTCAGGATTAAACAAAGACTGTGAATGGCTAGCCAACTACAAAAGCAGTTTCTCCTCCCTTGGTGTTCACACCACAACTGCTAGCAGAGGACCTCACCCTCCTTGATTGAACTAACCTCGTTATCTCCAGACTGATTCTTGCCTGCATATTTATACCTGACTCTGACGAAGTGGGTATTCACCCACAAAAGCTTATGCTCCAATACATCTGTTAGTCTTAAAGGTGCCACAGGACTCTCTGTTGCTTTTTACTGATCCAGACTAACACGGCTACCCCTCTGATATTCAATAGAGACAATTAACTTTACCTCCCTACCACACCTCTATTGCACAATAATCCTCCAGAGGGACCCTACAAAACAAAAAAAGATATGGAGCAAGGGGTGGAAATGCATCTGTGTCCCATAATATGACTGGAAGGATGCCGGGAAACAAACAAACAAAAAATTAGCATCAGGTCTATCTCAATCTAAACATAGAGGTAGCAGGAATGAATGATGTTTGTATTTAATATAATAGATACATTGTGTATGAATCTTTCATACATGGAAAAAGAAAATACTGTGTCTGTAAAGCTGCCAAGTAGATACTTATCTGCCATAACAATAAATTAAGTTGGACCACCATGGGAACTGACCTAACTTGCAAAGACCATTTTTCCAAATGCATATTTACACATTAATTCCCACAACTTGTTAGTTGATGGCAGTTCCTCCAATTTTACGAATTGCAGAGTAATGTCTAATTTAACCTGTTAAAAGATGAGTTATCAATGCTGAACAGGTCTGCTATTAAACTTTTCAGAGATGCAGTTATACCCTTTTCCTAGCATACAATCCTCTCATGAGCTTCAAGGCTGAGGGGTGATTTGATCACAGTCTATTAGTAGGCTTGGCACTATTTGGTTTTATATCTATCTATTATCTATCGATCTATATAGATCGATAGATATAGATATATAATTGAAAATTATGGTGGCAGAGTCAGACACGTATTTAATGAGAGTAGACACTGAGATTCAGAAAGTTAAAACTTAGTAACCGATAAAACAAAAATTGTCAATATCAACATCTCAAAATATACAAAGTAAATATTCTTATATCAAAATCTAATAAGTTCTCAAGCATCATTTTTCTTACTTTTCCTATCTGTAAATTTCAATTATCATTGATGGATTTTTAGTTATTTATTTTTTGACTTGTGTGTGTTTGGTTAAATCAATGCTTACTGACATTTACTCATAAAAATCTAATCCTTCCAAGTCTATCTATAAATATCTACATGGGGAACAGAAATTTAATAACAGAAGGATCTTCAGTCGAGCAGACAAATGTATTAACATGATCAAATGGCTGGAAATTGAAACTAGTCAAATTCAAACTGGAAATAAAGTACCAATTTTTAACAATGAATCAAGATGGAATATTTTTTCGAAAAGATTTAGTTCAGGGAACTCCTATTGCCTGTGCTATACACATTAAATGATCACAACAGTCTCCTCTGACTTTATAATCTAAAAATCTTTTTACAATAACATTATTTTTATTTAAACAAGGAAACCAGTCCACAACAATGAATTCTTGAGTCAAATGTTAAAAGCGTTCTTGAACTTTCCTCTCAAACTTCAGAGAAATTAAAGCAACCTTCCTGAGCACAGGTACTTCCCTGAATCAGGGCCGGTAACTTCAACCACACCATTCAGATGTTTACTTTAAAGAGCATATGCTTGAGGACTTTCATAGACTGGGATCTTAGATCCTGATCCAATATAGACTGAAAAGTGTTCAGTAGATTTCAATGGGCATTGAGATCCTCATGGACAAAGAGCCAGATTGAGAAGTGGTGATTAAAGAAAAAAACAGATTTTCTGAGTGTTTTGGAAGTGTCTTTAATAATTTTTTGCTACTAGCTCAGTTTTTCATTCATTAAAGTCAATATAAAGCTCTTCCAATCTTGATGTTGTTTAATAAACAAGTGTTTGTCTAATAAATACTTCTTTCTACTCTTGTCTATAATTCAGGAAACTTGAGCACAGCTGAGGTAAATGCTTAAATACTACAAAGCTCAAATTAAAGAAAAATCAATTCAAAGTTAAATTGCCCATCTTACATTTCAACATAAGGGCCACCAGAAATATTCAATAACTGAAATTCAATTAATCTTTAACTATTAAAATGGAAGGACGGGGATCCTTTAGAATACCACAAGGACAGTTGTGAAATATTTAATAGTTTATGCACATAGACCACTACACTGCTTTGAGTTTCATTCCCATTTCCGTTGGATTTCCACAGGTTTATATATACACACACACTCACTTTTTTCAGAGACTAATTGGCAGAAGCTTGTCAAGGTTAAATAATTTAATTTGCACTTTGTGAAGATATTTTGGCAAAAGGGAAAATAATTAAAAATTAATTACAGGTTCTCCCCTTACAACGAAGAACTGTTGCATTCCGTGGAGACTGAGCTCGGAATGGAACATCACTCATTTTTATTGTTAAGTACGCAATAGCAGACTCAATGGTAAAACTCTTCTGTTAGAAGAGTGACATATGCCCAGCACACGGTAGGTAAAATCTATGTTCTCTACTCAGTAAGGGATGAAGTGTATTTGGAGATGTAAGGGACAAGCTGGCACATCAATTACCTTGTGTGGACAGGTACATGGGACTCTCTTACGTGTAGAAACACGTACTGTAAAATGATCTTCCATCTAAAAGCTCTGACGAGGACTGAGATCTCCTTTCAAGAAGCCACAACACAGTTCATGGCTCATTTCATGATTAATTAGTCTCTGAATAACTGTGTCATACATGTTAAAAGCCCCTGTAAAATCTGATTCCTCCACCTCACCCCTTCTTCTAATATAAAGCCCACGTGAGAAACACAATTATTGGTTTATTTTCTTTTGAAGAAATATTCTTAGGCTTGGTCTACACTAAACCCCCAAATCGAACTAAGGTACGCAACTTCAGCTACGTTATTCACGTAGCTGAAGTTCGAAGTACCTTAGTTCGAACTTACCGCGGTCCACACGCGGCAGGCAGGCTCCCCCGTCGACTCCGCGGTACTCCTCTCGTCTAGCTGGAGTACCGCAGTCGACGGCGAGCACTTCCTGGTTCGACTTATCGCGTCCAGACAAGACGCGATAAGTCGAACCCAGAACTTCGATTGCCAGCCGCCGAACTAGCGGCTGGGTGTAGACATACCCTTAGACTCCAGCTGCTGAGGCAAAAGCAGCCAAAGCAGGGACTGTTGTGCTGCAGGAAAGGGGTAAAATGGGGCCCAGCTGGGGACACCCCTCCCCCTAGCACTCCACTGGACCCTAAGATGTGTATGGAAGAGCTTCCCTACTCTGGAGGCACTTGCACCAGGGGATGCCTCCCCTTCCTGCCACAATGCAAGCTTGGGAGAAAAATCCAGAGAGGAGCCAGCCAGACTCCAGGCAGCAAGGGCAGAAGCAGTCGAAGCAGGGATCTCTGGTCCTCTGTACATCCAGAGACCTTTCCACAGTTCTGACAGGCCGTTCTCTGCCCTGTGCTAACTAGCTGTTTGCTTGAACCCTCCCCTCTTCCTCCCTCCTCACAGTCTCAGCTTCACCCCACACCTGCCCCTCCTACACTTCTCCCTGCCCTGTGCCCCTCACCTTTTCCCTTCTGTAGCGGGGTGGTCCCCCGCTCCTGCCCGGAAGGGCTTAAAACAGCCCTGGCAGAGGGCTGGGGCAAAGGAAAAGCTACTAGGCTGACTGGGGAAGCAGCTGCAGCTGGGCCATTCCCAAATCAGGCCACAGCTGGCCTGTATAAAAAGGCTGTGCGCCAGAGGCCAGGGAGTCTCTCTCTGCCTTCAGAGGGAGAAGGGCCTGGCTGCAGCGAGCTAGAGACAGAGTACCTGGGTGGAGCAGGGCTGGGGACAGGCTGAGGAGCTGCAGCCTGGAAAGCCCCAGGCTGTGGCCTAGTAGGAGACCAAGGGGTACTGGGGGTTGCAGAGGGCAGCCCAGGGGTAGGCTAAGGCAGCAGGTCCAAACCCAACCTTGCCTGTGATGAGTGGCCTATACTGCAGTCTGCCCCAGGGAGCGGGGGCTAGTTGGTGACTGGCAGTGGCCTTATTCTGAGGCGAGGTAGGGATAATGGGTGGGGGTTCCCCGGGGAGGGGAGACCCTAGTACTGAGGGGTGTACTGCCAGGGGGCAGCACCCCAGATAAAAGGGCACCGGGGTCCAGGGAGGGACATGGGGGCCAGAGGACAGGCGGATCACCGGCCTGCAGAGGGCGCTCCAACGGCTGGAGGAGCTAATTCCCTGAACGACCAGCAGGAGGCGCCGCAGGGGTGAGTCCGCACCTCTACACCTTCCCTTTCCATTTATTTTATCTCCCACAACCACCCCCTTCCGTTTTCAGTAGAATGGATTGCAGATTGTTGGGCTACAGAGCACTAAGGAGGTTGTCCTGTGGAAATGTCTGTAGATTTGACTGATCTAGTATTGATTTCTATATCTTGAGGAGGACAGTTGACACATACACACATTATGGCAGAGAAGAAGAGAGATTATTCACTGCCGGGGTTCTGTTGGAGGACCCCAGGTTGTAGGTGCCAGTGACAGAAAATCAGTCTGTGACAACATACACTGTCTGCGTTTCCCACTCAAGGGTCTTGGAGCCAGCTGGGGCAAGACAGGACTAGCCAGAGATATGAAAGGAACAGGGCACCTGGTTGATATGCTGATTCTTTACTTTCTCTTCTACAAAACATCTTTTAAATGAGCCAGTCTGAAATTCCTGCTTCTCGTGTGACTCAGAAATGAAACGCCTCTAACATACTCAAGGCCCACGAGCTGCTATTGTTCTCATTTGTCTGATGCTCATTGTGTTCATTCTGGGGATGAATACTTTTGAATGAATGAATATTTTTAGCACTACTTATTAAAACTCATCTCTCGAAATCTTGTTCAATATTGTTAATTAACATCTTCATTACTACCGGCATTCTGCAGCACTGCACCACAGATTTGCAAGCTTTTTTTTTTTTCAAACTAATGAACAAAGTCAAGAAGTATAAACATCTGATGCAGCTGGTTGTTGGTTAAACAGCTCAGCGGATGAGTGAGCACTTCAGGCTGAGTCAGCAAGCAGCACTCCTTCCCATGAATGAAACACAAGGACTGTAAATAATTAGGTTGGGATAGCGCTCTCTTTTGGGTAAAGCAGGGCACAGAAGTCAGGCCTCCTGAATACTATTCCTGACTCTGCCAGTGACCTGCAGTCTGAGCTTAGGCAAGTCAATGTCCTTACACCTCATTTACCCCATCTGTAAAATGGGAATAATGCTTCTTTACTTACTTTGCAGGGCTGCTGCAGAACATCAGTCACATTTGCAAAAGACACTCACATCCCCAGAAGAAAGGTAACCCTCCAAAGCACCAGCTCCCAGCAAATGCAGGGCTGCTTTGGAGACAAAACACTCACAAAGCCATGTGTTGGATGCCCTCAGTGCCACTGTCCTTGGTTCTCAGGAAAAAAGAGACAGAGATGAACATGGTCTTCATGCCTGAACCTACAGAGGCCATGGCCAAGCAATTCTGTAAGGGCCATAGGACTGGGCATCTGTCAGCAATAGTAAGTCTCTTGATCCTGCTGCTTCTCAAACTGTGGCAACCTTGGTTTTGGTTTTCTCAGATCTGGAGATTGATGTAGAGTCTTCTACTGCTTGTCCAGTTCTGCTGTGGCCCTGGGATCTGAAGGATGTTTTGTTTCTTACAGTGAGCTCAAGAATATAACTATCTATTTTCCTTTCTCACTAGAACAGAGAGTTCTCAGTTTCTGATTTCACAGGACAAGCGGTCCCAGGTCTCCACTCGCTATCCTCTGAGGACACCTGACTTGGATCCAGGCTCCCGGATTGACCTGAATAGCATTTGGAATAGGATTAGGGCTTCATGATGTATTGCCCAAGAGGTCACCATCTACAGCAAATGATCCAAAACTCATCCGACTTATCCTAACCATGCGAGAGAGTCAGTTCGATACTCCTCATCCTAGGGATGCACCAGTCTAAATAATGACCTCCCAAGTGGCAAAGAGAAAGATGCAAGGAGGTATAAAAAAGCTCTGATCTCCATAAAAACTGCCCATTCAACTTCTGCCTCTCCAGGTGGCCACGACTGCTGATTCCTCCTCCTCCTCTACTGACAACTTTAAAACCTCCCAAGATTGGTGGGACCATCTAGCAAAGGATCTTGAAATGCCAGCTGTTTGAAAGGGAAAGACTGACCTTCCTGTCCACATGGCAACCTAAAATACACCTTCCTAATCTATTTGGCATGGCAGCTATGTGAAAACAAAGAACTTGTGATGTGAAATAACACTGGTAAAACATTGGTATAATGTGTCCATGCACATTGGATGGTTGGTCTGTTAGCTGGGCATGTACGCATAGTAATAAAGTGAAACACTCTTACAGGACCAAAGCCTGAAGTCCTTTCACAGTTTCTATTCAGCGCTTCAGGCAAACTTTCTGAAGCCAATGGAAGTTTTGCCTGAACACTTCAGGACTGAGTCCACGGTGAATTTCAGTTTGCTATGAAGCAAATTTAATTTCATCGGAGGACAATCTAAGATATCAGAAAAGCAAAACATGATGCTACATGCTGGAATGGATAGCAACTATCCATACGAATTCAAGTCACTTGCAATATCTGTCCTGCTTTTTTATGTTGAAATGACTTGTGTGATTAAGGGGCAACGCAGATGACAAAGGCTTACTTAAAAGGTTTGTGTCCATTAAAACAACCCAGTGATTGCTCATAATAACAGGATTTCTTCGATATAACAGGATTTTTGCTTGATTAAAATACACTGAGCGGAAATGAGACTTAAGGACAATTTCACTATAACATGGGATTCAATTTAAACAGACTTGCACTGTATAAGCAAACTGGGTATTTCATTTTAGGGAGTCGCTTTTTTTCTGTATCGTCACAAAGCTATCAGCTGTTTGTGACTCAAAAGGGAAGAAAAAAGGAAAGAAACAGCAGAGCTGAAAACTACAGAAGCTAGGCAGAGGCCTTGACACAAGATGGGCAAGTCACCTGCCTTCATGCCCATTGGGGTTGGCATAGTAGTTGCCTTGAATAGGTGGAATAAATTAACACAGTCAGTGGAGCAATTGGGCTTTAGGCAGCAATACAGGACTAAACAATAGCTTTTCATTGCTTATGTTTTGGAAAGACACTGGGAATAGACCAAGGAATGTGATCATTTGCTCCTTACTGAGCAGCTGCAGTAGGTTTAGCAAAAAAAACCCGAACAATGAATCTGTAAAGCAACAATCAGTGTCTTCCCTAATCAAGCCTGGGATGCGAGAGGCAGAGAACTATTTAATGTTTTTAAGGAAGTAAAAACTAATAAGAGCTGTGTGATCATGGGGGACTTTAACTTCCCAGACATAGATTGGGGAACAAATGCTAGTAACAATAATAGGGCTCAGATGTTTCTAGACGTGCTAGCAGATGAATTCCTTCATCAAGTAGTAGCTGAACCGACGAGGGGGGATGCCATTTTAGATTTGGTGCTGGTGAGTAGTGAGGACCTCGTTGAGGAAATGGTTGTAGGGGACAAACTTGGCTCGAGTGACCATGAGCTAATTTGGTTTAAACTAAATGGAAGGGTTAACAGAAATAAAACTATGACTGTGACTAAGGTTTACGATTTCAAAAAGGCCAACTTTAATAAATTAAGGCAACTACTTAGGGAAGTGGATTGGGCTAACATACTTAGAGAGCTAAAGGCAGATGAGGCCTGGGATTATTTCAAACTGAAGTTGCACGAGCTGTCCGAGGCCTGTATCCCGAGAAAGGGGAAACGGTCAGTAGGCAGGGGAATTAGACCCAGCTGGATGAGCGGGCGTTTCAAAGGGGCGATTAAGAAAAAACAGAAAGCATACAAAGAATGGAAGAGAGGAGAGATCGGCAAAGAAACCTACCTTATTGAGGTCAGAGCATGTAGGGATGCGGTGAGAAAGGCCAAAAGCCGTGTAGAGTTGGACCTCGCGAGGGGAATTAAATCCAATAGTAAGAGGTTTTATAGCCATATAAATAGGAAGAAAACAAAGAAAGAGGAAGTGGGGCCACTGAAGCTTGCAGATGGAGTGGAGATTAAGGACAATCTAAGCATGGCACAATATCTAAATGGATATTTTGCATCGGTGTTTAATAAGGCTAATGAAGGGCTTAGGAATAGAGGGAGCGGGACAGAGGGGAATAAAGGAGGGGCAATTGACATTAAAGTATCAGAGGTGGAAGCCAAACTTGACCAGCTAAATGGGACTAAATCGGGTGGACCGGATGATCTTCATCCTAGAATATTGAAGGAGCTGGCGCGAGAAATTGCAAGCCCCTTGGCAATAATTTTTAATAAATCTGTAAACTCGGGGGAGGTACCGATGGACTGGAAAATAGCTAATGTGGTTCCTATTTTCAAGAAGGGGATAAAAAGTGACCCGGGTAACTACAGGCCTGTTAGTTTAACTTCTGTAGTATGCAAGGTCTTGGAAAAAAATTTGAAGGAAAAAGTAGTTAAGGACCTTGAGGTGAATGGCAATTGGGACAAATTACAACATGGGTTTACGAAAGGAAGATCGTGCCAAACCAACTTGATCTCCTTTTTTGAGAAAGTAACAGACCTTCTAGATAAAGGAAATGCGGTGGATCTAATTTACCTAGATTTTAGTAAAGCGTTTGATACTGTGCCGCACGAGGAATTACTGGTTAAATTAGAAAAGATGGGGATCGATATGAAAATCCAGAGGTGGATAAAGAACTGGTTAAAGGGGAGACTGCAGCGGGTAGTACTGAAAGGGGAACTGTCGGGTTGGAGGGAGGTCACCAGTGGGGTTCCTCAAGGTTCGGTTTTGGGTCCGATTTTATTTAATCTATTCGTTACTGACCTCGGAACCGAATGTAGGAGTGGGCTGATAAAGTTTGCGGATGACACAAAGTTGGGAGGTATTGCCAATTCGGAGAAGGATCGGGATATTTTGCAGGGAGACTTGGATGACCTTGTAAATTGGAGTAACAATAATAGGATGAGATTTAATAGTGGGAAGTGTAAGGTGATGCATTTAGGGATGACTAACAAGAATTTTAGTTATAAGTTAGGGACGCATAGGTTGGAAGTGACGGAGGAGGAGAAGGACCTCGGAGTCCTGGTTGATCGCAGGATGACTATGAGTCGGCAATGTGACGTGGCTGTGAAAAAAGCTAATGCGATCTTGGGATGCGTTAGGCGAGGTATTTCTAGTAGGGACAGGGAGGTGCTGCTTCCGTTATACAAGGCGCTGGTGAGACCTCATTTGGAGTACTGTGTGCAGTTCTGGTCTCCTATGTTTAAAAAGGATGAACTCAAACTGGAACGGGTACAGAGAAGGGCCACTAGGATGATCCGAGGAATGGAAAACCTTTCCTATAAAAGGAGACTCGAGGAGCTCGGTTTGTTTAGCCTAACCAAAAGAAGGCTGAGGGGGGATATGATTGCTCTCTTTAAATATATCAGAGGGATTAATACCAAGGAGGGAGAGGAATTATTTCAGCTTAGTAGTAATGTGGATACGAGAACGAATGGATATAAACTGGCCGTGGGGAAGTTTAGGCTTGAAATTAGACGAAGGTTTCTAACCGTCAGAGGGGTAAAATTTTGGAACAGCCTTCCGAGGGAAATGGTGGGGGCGAAGGACCTCTCTGGCTTCAAGATTAGGCTTGATAAGTTTATGGAGGGAATGGTTTGATGGGATAATGTGATTTTAGTCAATTAGGCATTAACGGGCCATCGCGGGTAAAATGAGGGTCCGGCTGTAGAATCTTGCCTGTATGCTCGGGGTTCTGCTGATCGCCATATTTGGGGTCGGGAAGGAATTTTCCTCCAGGGTAGATTGGCAGAGGCCCTGGAGGTTTTTCGCCTTCCTCCGCAGCATAGGTCAGGGGTCGCAGGCTGGAAGATTCTGTTGTGGGTGAGTCAGCTTTTGTGGCCTGCATCATGTGGGAGGTCAGACTAGATGACCATATTGGTCCCTTCTGACCTTAAAGTCTATGAGTCTATGAGTCTATGAGAACCCCAAGGTGAAAGTGATAGACTCTTAAAAGTGAGAGTGACAGCGCTACTCAAGTCAGATACCAGAACCCAAAGCTGGCAGAGCACAAGTCCCCATGAACCAAGTGAGGGCGGAGAGGCAGGTGCTGGGAAGGTTCTGGCACTTTGTTTATGACTCAAAGCCTGGAAAAGGATTTCATGGATTGAAATGCATCCTTGAGACACGCATCCTTGTAGAATGAAGGAAAAAATAACTGGACCTCATTCCCTCCCTTCCTCCCTTTACCACACCCTGGAAGATGAATATTTATTTAATTTACTGAGGCACACGTTCATTCTCCCACCAATAAGTCAGTTCCGCCCTACCATCGCTCGCTCTTAACAAGACGCCTGCCACTGCTGCTCCCTCCTTGGCATGTCTGAGGCTCTGAACCTGCCAGCTCTACTTCCTGAACCCGCTCCTTGGTTGCAAACTTAACCTCCCACTCAAGTCGATGGAAAAAAAGACTCTCCGTGACTTCAGTCTGAATTGGATCAGGCCTTTAGGTAGCCTGTAAATGCCAGCACATCTTCACTTCTACTCTGTGTTGCGCACTCAATTAAATTATGTTGAATGAGAGAGGTTTAATGTGTTCTCTTCATATAAATGACTAATTGCCTCTAGACAGACAAGGCGGGTGAGGCAATCTCCTTTCTTAGATGATCGTCTGTTAGTGAAAGAAACAAGCTTTTGAGCGACACACAGCGCTTTTTCCAGGTTGGCACAGAGAGGAGGACAGAGTTCTAAACAACACCCAAAGCTCGCTCCTAGATCTTCAGGCCAGATGGGACCATTAGAACATCTAATCTGGCCTCCTGCATAGCACAGGCCATACATTTCATACAGCTCCTCCCATATTCACCTATTAACTTGTGTTTTACTGAGGCACAATGTCCAGAAAGACATCAAATCTTGATCTGAAGACACCAAGAGATGGAGAATCCACCACTCCCCTGGGCAGTTTGTTCCAGTGGTTAGTCACCCTCCCTGTTAAAAATAGATGCAGTATTTTTAATCTGAATTTGCTTGGCTCTAACTTCCAGCTGTTGGTTCTTGTTCTGCCTTCCTCTGCTAGATTAAAGAGCCCTTTAATACCTGGTATTTTCTCCCTGTGTATCTAAGGCTGTTGAAACACAGTATGTATAGAAAAGAGACATACGATCATACGAAGAAAGACAGTATTTTAATGGGGCTAAGGTTGAGTGTATCACCTTAAATTTGGCATTCCCTGGCTTCAAAGTGCTTAACACTGCATCCTTAGCATCTCCTTAATATAGGAGTTTGGGGGGGTTAAATCTAATTAAATACGGTTTTTCAAAGACAGAGCTTTCCTTCACTAACAAGAGACAATGTGACTGTTAGTATTAGTTCAAGGCATCATAGTTGTAGTAGACTTTGAAAACATTCAGGGAAAGAAGGGGGGGGAGCACAAACATGATGCTTGATTTGGCTTCTTTGAGCCACACACTGGTTTGAAGGTTACCTTCTGCAGGAGCTTTTGGTTAATCTACATTTTTTGTTGTGTTTTGAAAAAGAATATCAGAAGCTTGCTACTTTGAAAGGGAAATTTCAGAGTACAAAGAAAGGGCATATAATTAACTAGTAATTATAGAGATATTTCTATACTGATAGAAAAAAAACACCCTCCATTTTTAGGACATTTACTGTATGCTGAATATTACTGAACAGATTCCCTAAGCTACATTTCTTTCTTACTTAGATGAAACTTTCACTCTGCAAAGTTTACATATTGTTGTTCACTGACTGGCACTTCTATTTGCATGAATTGGGGTGACATTTAACCCTTCACATTCTAGTTCCAATTTTGTTGTTGATGAGAACATCGTTCCAATGCAAAAGACGTAAACCCATTCGAACAGACTCTGTGTTAGATGACAGAAGGTTTGAGTCATCACAGATGTGGTTTTTTTTATTTAGACTCCTATGATTAAGTTAGGTACAGCAAGGTGGACTGAGGAGATAAAAACACAGTGGATATAAAAAGAAGTTTGGAAGTGACCACTCACTGTACGAGGGTTCCAAAGCCGTAGCAAACAGATGTATTTTCTGGTGGAAAGGTGCACTAAAAATGCACGTACGCAGCTTTGTTCTGCGATGAAAGAATGCACATTTTTCCATTAACTTAACACATTTCGTGTCACTTCTGATGCACTTTATTTCCCACCTCTTCCATTATTGCTTTTATTTAAAATGGAAGTGGTGACATCTAGAGGCCTCAACCAGAATGGGGCTCCATTGTGCTAGGCACTGTACGAACATAGAGAACCATATTATCTTGTATACTGAGGCCCTTTTCCACTTCTCTGGCACTGTGAAGGTGCCAGACATTGGGTGTAAATTTAGTCCCCCTTTCAGTCCCCTTTAAAATGCCAGAGAAGCAAAAAGGTCTAAAGTTTCTTTTTCTCCTTCTAGTTCAAAACAATCTTGGTACTACCACTTTAAAACACTTCCCATATAAGTATGGTTGGCACTTTTATAGGTGTCTAAGGGAGGTAGTGGCCTAAACCCCATTGATTTACAATGGGTATTTGGGCCCCTAACTCTTTTAGGCTCATGTGAAAACTGTAGCTCCTTGACAGCTGGTGTGTCAGCTACATTTGGAGAAAAATAGTTCTATATTAGCCAGGCTATTTGCAAATTTTGTAGTGGATAGTTTGGGGACACAAATCTGCTCCCACTGATGGTAATAGGAGTTTTTTACCATGACTTCAGAAGAAGCAGGTTTGTCCATCACCACCCTGATTCACCAAGGCACTTAACCAAGCGCTTAATTGCATTGCTGAATCTTGGACTATCTATGCATAAGTAAACTGCCATCTCTTGGTTGCTTGAAGATTGGGGTGGAAAACACAAAAGTTTATTTCTACAACAAACAGACATCAACCTTTAGGCCCAGGGATAGAGACCTGTGTTTTTTGGACCTAGAGGCCTTAGATTTTATAGTTCTGGGCCTTCAAGTGTGTGATACTGTTTTATTATATATAGTTGGTCTCCTCTCCATAGCTCAAGTTATGTCTACAGTCCAATTATAAAGAAGATTTTAAGCCCCTTGGCAACAATAAAAAAGTGAGTAAATAAATACATGTATTTTTATTTTTTAGGGTTAAGTGTCATTGAAAACCAGAATATCTTCTGAAAATTCAGACTGAATGGGGTAAGTACTTTTGGAGGCGGAAATATTGGCTCCTTTATGACATCATTTGTAAAATGTCTAATATTTCTAGATCTGGCCAACAAAAATCACCTGCGTCACAAAACTTTAAATATAGGCAGCTTTTGGCACTGTCTCATACCAGAGCCAGTTTTCAAGGGCAGGAAGAGTAAAATATTTAAGAAATTTACTCGATTTAACAATTAGTTAGGATTCTTTCTCCTCGAAGCCAATGGAGGAAAACACACAGGAAAAAAATAGTTTTGCTGTTTGTCTATTTCTCTGCCTAGGCTCATATAAGACACCTATCACCATTGTTATTTCACAAATAAAGTGCACATTAAAAGTGCATAGTTGTATCTTTCTTTCTCGTCTCTTTAGGCACCGGAGCTGGCCTTTGTTTATGTTCATTTTAAATTGTGTGTGTGTGTGTGTGTGTGTGTGTGTGTGATTAAATGCAGTGTTACAGTGGGGTGCGTAGGTCAAAAATGTGTTTTCCTCTGAACCAGCCAGAGCATGAATGGAAACTCAGGGATGAAGGGTGAAATCAGAGCTCCCACTGACCTCAATCGCGTTATTACTTTACTTCCTGAATTTCCCCCAAAATGGCTCCTCAGCCCAAGAGGGGATGGGCCAATGAAGGTCCATCTTCTAGATCAGCAAGTGAGTAACAGAGTTAAGTGACTTCCCAAAGGTCTCACAGGCAGGTTGTAACAGAACTGGTAACAGACCCCTGATCTCCAAGGCGATGGTGGATTTATGCACTATAACACAGTGCCTCTGCCAATAAGTATGTTAAATCTCTATCCTTAGGAAGGCAAGTTGTAAAAGTGGGATAATAGCAGGGTGGATAAAAATCAATATTTTTTAAATTAGGGATTTTTTTATTTAAATGAAATATATTTTTCTCCTTAAAATAAACCCATTCAAAATTAAATTTGGAATATTGACAATCTATGTTACAGCCTAAACTTACTATGATTTATCAAAGCAATTTAAACTAAACAATAATAAAAAACAAGCAGCACATGTTTGCTGTTGAAGTTTTAAGGAAGTCAGACCACTGAACTGTCTAAGCACCTGGAACAGGAGTCTGCTGAAGTGCTAAATTGCCTTAAGACAGCAGTAGGCTGTTCTTCAGGAGCAGAATATTTTCTTCATTTCAATGTATTCAACTAATTGAGTTCAATGACTAGTTCATTCAAAGCTGAGACACTGAGGGAAAAAGCAGTAAAGCTTGTTTTCTTCTTCCAATCTATGAAAAAAATTAAATGCGGGCAGATGAGATCTAATACTTCTAAAATCTTGAAGGACATGGTGACCAGAAACAATCAGTTCAATTCACAAACTACAGCTAATACTTCCTTTGTTTAACAAATCAGTTAGTTTTAAATGCAAAACATGTTTTGATACATTTACTTTTTTCCTTATATAGCCCAGCACATTTAAGCAAATTTTCTTTAAGTAATAATAAAAATAATAAAGAATACTTTTTAAGAAGCTGTTTTTGTGCATTTTAATTTATTTCCAATTTTAATCCAAATGCAGCTTCACACAAATCATAAGTAAGCAATTAATTGTTGTCTAGTAAAGAAGAAATGCATCATTCACCATTTTCTAACAATCAAAAATGTAAAAACAAAGATACAGAAAAAAGTATGTTAAACTGTATCACTGCTTAAATAAATGTGTATAGATCCTACTGGTTAGCAAAACAGAAGCCCCAGATTTAAAGTATTTAGTTGCAAGTCAACATCTGAATGGTTACTAGCCAATGAGAATCAACTCCTCTTTAGGAAAAAAAACCTAAAACATATACATAAAAAATAAGATTAAAAGTGATTATTTAAATAAAGGTTTCCTGCTTGCTGATTTAAATCATGATTAAAATCTGTGATTTAAATCAAGCCATCCTGGATAATAACACTTAGAGACGTTAGTGCTTTGAGCACTGAAGATGAGAAAGTGTTCCAGAAATAAAGGCCAATGTTGTTGAAATTGCAAAATACTTCCATAACAACCACTTTGCAGCAGCTGCTCTGAAAAAAGTGGGAGGAACCAAGCTAACTCTCCCACAAGATGTGTGATGGAACGCTAGTGGACTGTTTTGAGCACTATATCAAGAACTGGCCTAATCTGATGACAGTTTGTGCAAAAAATCGTGAAAAAATAGATGGCACTGTCACAGCCCAAGTTCTCAACATTGGGCTTAAGAGAAATGTTGAACACATGCTGAGTACCCTGAAGCCTATTTCTGTAGCCTTGAACAAAGTGCAGGGAAATAGCTGTTTTATTGCTGACGCTGTTGAAATTTGGAAGGAACTGAATGAGTTCTTAAAAAGAGAAATATGCAATGACAGAGTTAAATTACAAGCATTAAAGAAAACGAATGGGACAAACCCTATATCCAGATCATTTTCTTGCGAATATTCTCAATACTTGCTACCAGGGTCAAACCTTAACTGTTGAAGAAGAGGCGATGGCTATGACATGGACATCTAGCAATCATCCATCCATAATGCCAACTATAATATACTTCAGAGTTAAGGGTGAACCATTCAAGAAATATATGTTTGCTGATGATGTTTTCAAGAAAGTCACACCAAAAACAAACCTGGTTTTAAAAAACATGGATGTTCAACTAAATTCAAAAATTCATATGCTTGTTTTGTTAAAATACGATATGTTTGCTGTTGAAGAAAAAAAATCCAGAATACTTAACGCTGTTGTTTTAGTTAAATAAAACAATTTAAATGTCTGTCTGGAGATGTTCTCCTCCTAATACAGCCTGGCAAGAAAATCCTCCAAATATTAATGATTAACCTGCTGAATTGGAGATAGTTCACCTCCCAATGACTTCATAAATATCTGCTTCAATTACCTTTGGTAAATGAAATAACCAAACAATCACTCATTTTCTGATATAGCTGTAAAACTAATCTGAAAAGTTTTCAAAATAAATCACTTTAAAAATGTATAGCGTGTACCTTCTAAAAATGAAACCTACATCTATCTCTGAGTTGTGAAGAATATGTATTAAGGTTATAACGACCAAAAGAATGCACTTTTATGTAGAAAACCATGATTAAATCGAGTCTTCCTGACTAGTGATTTAAATCATGATTTAAATCAAATCCACCCTGTTTGGAGCTGATATGAAAAAGTTATTTTGGGGGGAAATAAAAGATCATCAAACCTCAGCCCTCACTAAAACATACTATACTGGAGAGGTGTAGCATGTGGATATACACAAATGATCATAAGTAACTGGTGAAAGGAAAACACATTTATCTATTTGTTGTAGTTTTTAGATGGTGAATTTACATTTCTTTACAATGGTGGTATTTAAACCCCGGAGAGATACAGCTGGGTCTTCGAAGCAGCAAACTATATGTCCAGCTCTCCCACTGGCTGAACTGCTGTGACATTTTCTTCAGGAAGATGTGAATAGGTGCAGTGAGAAGAGTAGTGATTGAGGGAATACTATGAACCCTCTATCTCCCCTCGGCAAAGCTATTTCCCATTTATAGAAGGATGATTTTATTTCAGGGGAGCAAGAAGCCACACATCTGTTTTTCCTGGACAGGCCGAGAAGACTCACTTTGTGCAAGCCAAGCTCTAGTAAAATGTCTGAGCAGCTCCACAGAAGGAATATTGGGGATCTCGCACTGCAGGAATTTGAGAGTTCTCATGAGAAGGCAGAACAGAAGAAAGTTCCCACTCCAGCTTCGGTTGCTGAATGGCAGGATGACCATTATAAGAGCTGCCAATAGTACTACGTTATCATTTTTAACAAGCATCGTTTTTAATGAGTAAAAGAAGAAGAAAAAAAGACAGATACGCCATAACGTCCAACAAATGCATTAACTGGTCTTTGGGCGTTATCTCATTAGCTTGATGCTTTTAAATAAGTAGCTAGACCAACAAATTAACACTAAGGTGCAAGTGTCATTCCAAACACAGTGAGTCAGTTGAACTGAATTCTTGACCTTGCCAGGACTGACAGACCCTTCTGGCTACACAGCAGAAAGGAACACAATTTATTTAAAGGGTAACCTTCTTCAACTACTGGGACACAGGCATATAAAGGGAGATATTAAAGACTATAAGCCAACAACTTAGTTCATCATGAACACCCATGTGACTGCTACCTTAAGCAATGGCTGGGCTTCCTATAACAACTCCAGCAACAATGTACGTAAGCCAGCAGCCACCGCTGCAAGCGGTGAAGAAGAGCTGGAGAGGAGAGCTAGGGATGTTCAGAGGAAAGCAACTGGAAAATAAAATTACAGAATCATCTGCAATTAACAACTAGCAGCCCCCTGAAATATTGCCCTCATCCAGCATAAGGAGATGTACAACACCAAGGTTCAGTTTGGATTTTGAAATGCAGCCTGGATTAAATTTCAGAGACAGGAAATGTGTCTTATCACCCTGGGATCTTGAAACTGTAGCAATTCATATCCTGTACACAAGCGTGATTTAAAATTCTACAGCTCTCTTGATGTATTTCCCTGGCAAGGATGTTTCAAGCTGAACAATGCAGGAAGCTGCTTTCAGCTACCTATTAGCACGTGACTGCTGTGAAAATGTTCAAGATTCTCTGCCCACCATTCACATTACTCAGCTGTCAAAGTAAAGGGCTCAGAGTTATGATGTGAAAATTACATTTTAACGAGGTGTCATATGTGTTTAAAGTTCTTATTCATCACTACACAGCCACATCTTTTAACTGAGACGCAAATGCACTTAATTAGCATATTTTAAGGACAGAGGGTTCACCTTATCTGCATTGTAAAACTGCTTAAAAAAAGAAGACAAAGGAGAAGCCGGGGAATTTACTGAATTAAATGGTTGCCATCACATGTCAAGAGAGCATACTCCAATATTAAACACAAACCTGGGATAAAAGTTTAACATGCATTCTGTGCATTTTTTTAAATGTCAAAGGTAGGTACAATAGTTTAGTACCACATTTCACTGCATGCCTGGTATAACACAGTGCTAATATACAATATATAGAAGTCTCCAACACACATGTAGGCATTATATGAATGCTACATGTTACCAGATGGGCATAACTATTTATTAATTTCACGTTTGTCAGGTACACAGCACTGTAATGGATGGGCTCCTGGGCATAGCTTAGATCAAGAGAATAAAACATTTCCTCCAAAACAGGAAGCATATATTTCTAAGCCCACTAAAGCAAGCTAATCAGCTGTCCTGAACAGACCAGAATCAGAGTGGAGGGTTTCCAGCTAGGAAACTGACTGCCAAGGAAATTCCAACACTCACAGTTACTAAAAAAAGGCTGAATGAAAACGTGAATCTTGCATCATGTTCTAAAAATAGATATGCTTAGACTCAGAGAGATTTCCAGCAGGAGATAATTCTACACGCCAGCCAATCTTGCTCCGGGAGGTTTCACCCTAAGGAGGGCAGGTTTCAGGTGTCACATCAGGGCTTATGAGTGGTCTCTAAGGTAACTCGGAGCTAGACCATTTAGAGTTTACAGATAGTAATCAACTCCAGAGAAAGGCTGTGCAACCAATGTGGATTAGGCAGCATAGTTGTAACATGCTCTTGGGTAGCCTCTAGCCTACCTAAAAGGCCATGCAGCCCCATTCAATAATAGCTCACGCTGCTCAAGGGCCTTCAGAGTTAGTCTGGCTAGAACACCTCACAGAAGTGTGGCTGTTGACTGACAAAGGTATAGGCCACCGCCACGAGTAAAGGAGGCAATCTCCAACCAACTGTGGGCATTTCCATCCACCTCTGTTTCTTGAAGTGCTAGGAGCAGCAGATAAGCCCGGTCCCAGTAAGTGCTTGAGAAAGCAAAGCATTTTAACACCTGGAGAGCTAATGCCCTCACAACTAAGGGTGCACCCACAACAACTGACACTTCCTCAGAATGTTTCCCCTGCCAACAAATGTCACCACCATTGTATCCAGGGTGAGCTTAAGGGCTTGTCTTCATTGCAGAGTTAACTCAAGTGCTGCCCCTAACCTAACACCCACACACAGGCAAGCATCTTTAGCTGGAGTGTGATGGCACTTTAAATTCAAGCCTGCTGGCCCAGCAGGGGTCTAGCGACAGCTTGAGTTAGCACAAATCAGCAACTGCTCCAATCACTCAGTGCAGCTCAGAGAGTTATTTTGCAGCCTGGCTGCTCTGACTCAAGCGAGGCTAACTGAAGTGTAGAGATCTCCAGTTAACTGCAGTGATGGCAGAGCTCAAATAGGGTTACCATACGTCCGTATTTCCCCGGACATGTCCGGCTTTTTAGTTGTTAATTGCCGTCCGGGAGGATTTTTTAAATATATAAAAACGTCCGGAAAATACGGACGTATGGTAACCCTACCCACTGCCCCCTCTCCTCTTGGGGTGTCAGCTTGCTCAGCCTGCGGATTGCAACCCCCCGTGTTGCTGCAACCCTGCGCCCCAGGGCTAGGAGCGGTGGCGTCTCTGCAGCCAGCTGCTGGTGCGGGGGACCCGCGGCCGCTTCTCCCTCCCCCGAGCATCCCCCGCGGCTCTGGCAGAGCCTCAGTCTCCCCCCTCCGTCCCGGACGTGCAAGGAGCCCCCCCCCGCCAGCGGTCCGTGCAGCCGGGGCTGCCTCCCCCCCGGCGGAGCCACTGCCCGGGGGCAGGTCCCGGCGCAGGGGAAAGTTTCTCGGTGCGCGGCGGCCGCGGCGGCTCCCGGGAGCCCGAGCTCCTCCACCCGGGAAGGGCCCGCGTTGCAGCACCTCCTGCTGCCTGAGCTGCCGCAGCCTCATCAGGTCCGGCTGGGAGCGGGGTGGAGGCTCCCCTGAGGGAGGTGAAGGGTGGGGGACTCTGAGGTGGGGGGGATTCTGAGGGTAGGGGCCTATGGGAGGGGGTGGGGGGCTCTGAGGCAGGGGCTGTGGAGAGGGGGGGGCTGCGGAGGGCAGGCTCTCAGGAGAGGGGGCACTGAGGCAGGAGAAGGCTGAGGATGGGCCCTGTGGAGAGCAGGTGGCTCTGGGGTGAGGCCTGGGGGGTCCGGCGGGCGGGTGGAAGGCGGCTCTGGGGTGAGGCCTGGGGGGTCCGGCAGGCGGGCAGGAGGCGGCTCTGGGGTGAGGCCTGGGGTGTCCGGCGGGCGGGAGGCAGCTCTGGGGTGAGGCCTGGGGGGGGGGGGTCTGGCGGGCGGGAGGCAGCGGCTCTGAGGTGAGGCCTGGGGGTTCCGTCGGGCGAGCAGGAGGCAGCTCTGGGGTGAGGCCTGGGGGGATCCGGCGGGCGGGCGGAAGGCGGCTCTGGGGTAGGGTTACCATACGTCCGGATTTTCCCGGACATGTCCGGCTTTTTGGTCATTAAATCCCCGTCCGGGAGGAATTTCCAAAAAGCCGGACATGTTCGGGAAAATAGGGAGGCATGGTAAGGGGACCGCCTCCTCCCCGGGCTCCAACTTTCCCTGCTCCCGCCGCTCTCCACCACAGCGGGGGCTGAAGCAACTTCCCCAGCGCAGCAGCAGCTGGGGGTGGGAGGGAGGAGGGGGAATGCGGGGTGCTCAGGGGAGGAGGCGGAGTTGGGGTGGGGACTTTGGAGAAGGGGCGGAGTTGGGGCGGAGCCAGGGCCCCGTGGAGTGTCCTCTTTTTGCAGTATTGAAATATGGTAACCCTAGCTCAAACCAACTAGTTTTCAGCTCTGCCAAAGAAGAGGTAAGCAGAATATATGTTATTCTGTTTCACCTGCCCAGAATACGGAAACTGGACATGTCTTGAGAAATGGATTCAAGAATTCATTGGTTTGACTGTAGCTGTTCAAAACTGACACCGTGTCCTGCACAGTCACATGTAACTAACTCCCTGCAATAATACAACATCTGAGAGCCCTACAGTCCTTACTGTAAGAGTGTACAGGTCAGGAGAAACTATGTCACCCCCCCACCCCCACCCCACACACCTTTCACCAGTGACAGAAGTCCATCTGTGTCAAAAAGGACTGCATTAGACTAGACCCTGAACCCTGCATATGTATGTCCCAGCATGAATTACACCTAAAATACAACAGAAAATTCTTCTCTAGAGGGTGAACACGTGTTTCTGGACAGATTGCTCTGGTACAATCATTCTGCTCCCAGTGACATTGATGTAAATCCAGAATAACTCTGCTGAAACCAGTGAGATTACTCTGGATTCCCACTGCGGTAAGAGTGGAATTTGATGCATGGCCTTGAATCCTGACAAGCAACATTAATTATTTTTAATCCCAGCATTTTGTTATGGGACGGGCTGGGGCTTCAGGGATCAATTCTGCAGGTCTCAGTCACGCTGAGTAGCATTTACTTACACCTACAGGCTCAAATGTCAGCAGGCCAGACTATACCTGTCTCTTACAGGGGTACAGAGCAGAGCGAAGGACCTCACATAACGAGTAGAGCTCTCAAGGACTGCTCCCCGGTGAGGAGGCAGGGGCAGCACTGCTGCTGTGGAGGATAAACCACACCCTACCAGTGGGTGTAACTGTCCAAACGCCATCCTTGTTTTACTCCAGTAGTACAGTAGGAGACAAGGGTGGGGTTTTTCAGATGATTTATGCCATCTGGGTCACCAGATGGGGGTGATCAGAATGAATAGCTCGGGTTAATAGGATCATAAAAGGTACAGGAAAGGGTCTTTATTTCATGTGCGCCATTCACAATTTTGTCCTCAGCTCAATTCTGGAGCATAATGTTGCCAGCGGTACACCAGAGCATGAACACTATTATTTTAGTTGAAGTTCTTGGAGCATTTGTTATGGAGAATACTGATGGAAGTGGAGAGTCGTTTTCAATGTTACTTCCACCCAACAGGCAAGGAAACAGACTAGCAGAAGATCGATATAAGAAGGGACCAATCCACCGACAGGCATCCATGAAGCAAATGGCCCCAGTAGAGACTGAAGAACAGGAGGGATAGATCATTTCCTTCTATCCAATATCACCTCCTGGAGATATGGGTTAACAATCAGCTTCATAGGTTTTGTGGACCCTAAGCCGACCTTTCTTCAAAAGATTCCTTTACAGTAATTGAATCCAGCTCCCAATAAAATAACAAAGGGAGGAAACTCCTTAAAATGCAGCATTTAATTAGCAGTTTTTGAGAAAAAACATCAATATTTGGTTTCACTCTGTAAAAAGCACTGAACTGGCTGTTTCCAGCTCAATTGAATTTCACTTGACTTTGCTACGGATCTACGATTTCAACGTGCCCCGTTGTCTACTTCTTTAAATCACTATAGCTGCTGAATTCCCATGATCCTTTGCCACCGATCCCCTGCAAGGAGCAAAGGCCTATTGTTTCCTTTCAGCAATCGCACGTAGAAAACATTTGTATAGCAGTGCTCTCCAATGTGTATAAAAGCTACATTTGGAGATGCACCTTTCAATTAAAGTCCACAAAAAAGTATTAATTGGGGGGGAAACAAACGGATGCAATTAAAAGACTTATTCCTCTAGATTGTTTTGAGAGAAGGTAAAATGAATGATTATCTCAAGAAAGCAAAGACTCAAACACCTGGTTGTTTGTTTTTATGTTTGTATGCTTGGAATTTTTATTAAAATATATTTCCAATATGCTACTAGCTATTTAGGTTGTGTGATAAATCAATTTTCTTGTTGCCGGCAACTTTTGTTTTCCAAAGGCCTTTTTTTCTAAACTTCTCTCCTAATTGATTTTTAACAGGCAATTCTCCCCATCAATTTTATCATCTTTTGCTTTATTTTCTAATTAAACACATATTGTTTACATGTTTTGCTACTCTGAAATTGTGACGTTATAGGAAAGTGCTACTTAACTGTTTCGTGCTTGAACTAAAGACACCAATTGGCTGTAAAGGCACTGTACATCACAGGCATTTTTAAAACAGGGGAAAAAAATATTAAGCTATCCATGAATTTTTCTTAGAAAGAGATCAGATTCCTTCACTGCTTACCAGTCTGCTACAGCTGTTATTGCTGTCCGCTTCCTCAACTGTTGTGCTGTTCCTTGTTAAAGGTGACATTTTGGGGCCTGATCCAATACCCACTGATGTCAACGTAAAAAACTCCCATCAACTTCAAAGTGCAGTATATTGGGCCTTAACTCATGAGAGAAGGAAAGAACCACAGACATTCTCTACAGAATGAAGATTCTCTCTCCCTTATCCACAAACACATCCAAATGTACAAGTCTAGTAAATGTCGACTCACCCACTCACTCAGAAATGAGTGAGTCTGTTGGATTTGGAAGTAAAATAATGACCCCACCAATGAGGCTGTGTGGGGAACTTTGCAGCCAAGTTCACTTATTTGTCTTTGTGAAGGGTCCTTGGCCCATCCTGGCTCTCTATTTGAGAATGCATCATTTTTTAGGATCAATGACCTCACAAGTCCCACGCAATCCTGGGGACCTGTGACATCACAGGATGATGTATTCTGAGATGTTTTCTGTCAGACAGGAAGTAACAGAGATTTTCTACAGCATGGAAAAAAAAATACAGGTTGAGAAAGGCAAGAAATCTGGCCACTCCTACGCCCTGGTGGGGGAGATCAATGGATATGTATCATTGCTTAGTTTTATGTTTCACAGAGGAAATTCCAACAGGGTTAAATTCCATGCTTTGGAACAACTGCAAACAGGAGGGGGAGGTTTTGGGGGGTAGGAGGGGAAGGAAGGGGAAGGCCTAAAGCCGGTGACAGTCAATCCCCTGTTGCAACTGCAAAATTACCTGAAGTGAATCTCAAACAATTCTTGCCATTTTCCACAACAAATATTTTCTCCCAGTAAAATGTTTTCCACCTGCAATTTTAATTTTCACTCAATATTTAATTTTTACCGAAACTCTTCTAAAATGAGGGGAACTTCAAATCCAGATCAAAATGTCACGAATAGCCCTTACCTCTATAATGAAGCAACACTAAGCACAGCATCCAAATAGCCCCAAAGATTGCTCAGCTCTCACTCTGAACTTCTGAGCTCAGAAAGGAAAGAACAAAAAAAAAAATATTTCTCTTGTTCACAAACCTGCACCCACCTCATTTTTCACTGAAGGCGAGATTAATTTTTTTTGTAACAGATTCAATTACTGTCCACAGCCACCATCTGAAAAGGGGACAGCACAGACTCCATTGAAGTATATGGAAAAGATTTCTCAAAAAGAATAAAATACACTAGAATAAGAAAAGAATGCAATTGATTTTTGCTCCTTTCGGATGACCAATAACTCACATATTGTTCTGTTTCACTCCACCACTCACAAAGTATGTGCTCATCATTAACTTGTGGAGTGAAGCAATACTTTTCATTTTTTCTCCCCATCTGAAATCTTTCATAGATCAATACCCTTACATTCTCCTTGTTCTTCCTTCTCACAGTTCCAACTCTGGGTCTTTTGTCTCATGTTTCTCCTCATTTCCCTGCATTTTGCTGTAGGGCTGGAACTTATTTTCACTTCTGCTCATTCCCAGATTTGCAAAGTCACAATTTCCTTTAAAATCTCTTTATCTAAAAGTATTGTTGTGCACACTAATCACAGCCTGAATACAGAGAAATGGATGGATCAGAGGGATCAGAACACTGTATTACTCCTCTCCTGCAACCTAAAGACCTTGAACTACTTCTTCAGGACTTGTCTATAGGAACCACTTAAGTTTACAGCAAGCTGGGGTGTAAATCTACTCCGCGTTAGCCTTCCGCCCCCGAAGGGCAGGGCCGGTGCAACCATTTAGGCGACCTAGGTGGTCGCCTAGGGCGCTAGGATTTGGGGGGCACCATTTTCTTTGGCAGCGACTGCAGCGGACAGATCTTCAGCCGCCCCGGTCGCCGCCGGCATTTAGGCGGAGGGAGCTGGGGCAGTGGAGCGCGGGGAGGGCCGCCTGCAGCAAGGGGGGCGGGGGGGGGTGCGGCACGCAGGGGAACTCCCCGCCCCAGCTCACCCCTGCCCCGCCTCCTCCCCGAGCACGCCGTGGCTGCTTCACTTCTCCCGCCTCCCAGGCTTGCGGCGCCTAAGCTGATTGGTGCCGCAAGCCTGGGAGGCAGGAGAACTGAAGCAGCCACGGCGTGCTCGGGGAGGAGGCGGAGCAGGGGTGAGCTGGGGCGGGAGGGGTGCCTCAGGGTGGGGGGTGGGGAGCTGCCGCAGGGGGGGCGCCTCAGGGCGGAGGGGGGCGCCTCAGGGCGGGGGCTCGGGGACGGGGGACGGGGGCGCAAGGTCGAAGTTTCGCCTAGGGCGCGGAACATCCTTCCACAGCCCTGCTGAAGGGCATGTCTTACACTGTCCTACAGTTAGGTTCCTACTTTGCAAGTCCTCTTAGAAGACGACTACATTAATATGAACTGGGAACCTTTTAGTTTGCGCCTGCAGCATCCACACAGGGAGTTACAGCACAGCATTTTGGTGCTCACCTCTATTCAGATGCCTGTAGTCTGAACTGCGGGGCAGCATAGACAAGTCCTGAGCGTCCACGTGGACCCTGCTGTGGTGCACTAAAAGTTCTGTAGTGCACTTTGATCTACCCAGCTTGGACACGGGAGCAGACCAAAGTGCTTAGGGAACTTTTACAGTGTGGTATCAAGGTCCACAGAGACAGTGAGTATGCCTCAGTCTAGTGCAAGGTAGATTCATACCCCAGCTTTCTGCCAACTAACGTGTTCGTGTAGACATGCCCATAGTCTTTTCTTTGTCATCGTATTTAACAGAATGGTAACATTTTAGGAGAAAAAAATAACACATTAATAACTAAATGATTCACCTTCTAAATTATATTAATTCTGCTTTTCCTGTTACCTGCTCAGCATTCAGGAAAGATATAATCTATCATAGATAAACTGAATTTAAATCATTATTGCATATAGTTTGTATAGGAGTAAACACTTTAAAACCTAAAAGAAAATAATTGAGACTTCTGCATGATTTAGTGAATTAGAGCCAAATTCATTGACAATGGAGTAACTCTGGATTTACACTTATGTAACAAGGAAGAATTTGATCCAAATTAATGAAAAAATCAGCCAAATATAATTATGGTGATGATGTCTGATGGAAATCCACTGGAAGTTGGATTTCTTTTGGATTCCAGTCTTTACTTATCAGAGGGGTAGCCGTGTTAGTCTGGACTGTAAAAAGCAACAGAGAGTCCTGTGCCACCTTATAGACTAACAGATGTATTGGAGCATAAGCTTTCGTCTTTACTTAGTGATGGAATATAATTTCCTTCTATTAAGATTTAAACAATATGACCAGCCCAAACTATTTTTTAACAGAACAGCAACATGAATGACCCAGAGAAACAAGAAAAACCAGTCTGGATCATGTTTCCTACTCTGAAATTAATCACGAATACACAGGACAACAAACAAAACGCGTGTGTGTGCGCGCACATATGCACGCACGTATCTGGGCTCAGATTCTCAGCTCATGTCATTCTTCAATATTTCATTGACTTCACTGCAGCTACACTGATTTAAACCAGCTGAGGATCTGCCCCATGGTATTTACAATGAGAGCAACATCTGAGCTATGTTTCACAAAAGTAATTTTCTGGCATGGTCATAAAAGCAAGGGGGATTCATGGATAGAATAAATACAATGAAACAGGCATCTCCACTGGTGATTCTGATGATCTGAACAGGAACTTGGATATTTGAAGATTGGCTCAGGCTTATCACTGACAATTTATTCCTATTTCCATTTATTTTCAAAGTAAGCTATAAAGAAAATGTTCTGTAAACAGTAAAGTGTCTCTTTGAAGCAGCTAAGCATTAAGGGTGAGGAGAACTAGGCCTTAAGTCATGCACACACACATGCAATCAAAGAGAAATATACTTTAACTTCACAGAAAAAACAAACCAGCTTCAGGTTATAGATAACGGAAGACAAAAGCAAAACTTAGCACAGAACGTTACCTGATCTGCTGTCCAGTGGTCCAAAATCCAAAGAATATTTCACCACATGATAGTTGTTCCATACATAAAGGAGGTTGTCCCTGGGGTTATAATCCACAGCAGCGATGTACTGGTACGAGTTTGGAAAGGGAACATCCACCAGACTATCCTTGCTTTGGTCAGTGTTGTAAATATAGTCTATCTTATTTCCTGTGGCTTCATTGTCGTCATCTTCGTACACCGACTTCACCACATATAAAATCCCACAGATCATGAAAGCGTTGGAAGCCGACCTTTTGTCATAGGCTGTATCCCACGTCCCTTCGATCCTTAAGGTGTAAGGGTTTAACTGGCTAATGACAATTTTGCCATTGTTTTGTTCTGTTGCATAGATTACCCAGAGCCCGTTCTCATCCACCGCCAGGTCTATGTCGGACTTGCCTCCCCACCTGTAAGGAGAGGTGTCATGGTAATTGGCATTTGCTATGATAGCCTCCCCACTTTTTATTCTTGTCCTCAAGTCAAACTTGACTATATTCCTGGTTCGCTCCTTGTTGAAGAACAAAGCCCCATCGTACACTACAAATCCAGTGCCATCTACCCGGTGAGGGAGCTTATAGGTGGTCGTTGGTCTCCCAGCTATGAAATCATCCTTGGAAGAATACTCCGTCAGGGTGTCAGTTCTGTATGGGGTCCAGGGCATGTAGTAAATCTTGTCAGAAGCCTGTAGAGGATCCTTGCACCAAGCCCCAGACTGATGGTCTGACTCAAATAAATGTTCACTCTGGTATACACCTTTTAGTAGGCCAGGACAAAGAAAAACTGTTGGAGGGGAAAAGAGTTAAACACAAAAAAAGAAAGTTAAGAAGAGCTCGGATGGTTTGGCATTAACTTCTAATTGTTCATAGCTCTGCAGCAGAGTACGATCAGCCCACAACAAATGTAGTCTATTTGCAAATTACCTTCACCACAGGCAGTGAGTGGTCTAGAACAGGACGTGTTCCTCCATATTGATTTTTGCTGCCTTTTCAATCAACATCAGTTCATTTTCTTACTGCTTTTGGAATCTATTTTTACTGGTGTACTTACTTGGACTATTCGCCTTTCTAAACTCTGAAATGAATATGTATTCCCAAGGGGTTTATGGGTTTGTATTTTCAGATTATATTCTACACTATATCTATACCTGCTAGGCGAAGGGGTAAATTTCTGGGGAATTGTTCCATATATTTAGTTTGAACAGTCTGCTGAAGATTGCCCTAGAAATGGAAACTAAAAAAAAAAATTCCCATCCTTATAGCCCAGGTGGAATTAAATATTTTAAAGGTACCATAGCAAAACAGAGGCAAATCCCTCGGCAACTCAAAGGAACACTGAAAGCAAATAGGAAGGCAAAAATACCCTAGTATGGGCCATAACTAGCAATATGATTTTGAAGCTGCTACAGAAAACACAGAACATGCAGTCCACACAATTAAAAATGAACAATGGATGAATACTGAGAGGAGAAAGAAACGACAGGAAGCAAGGAAGGAAGGAAGAAAGGAAGGAAAAGAATAAAGTTCACTGGAGAGGAACCCAAGTCTAGATTTTAATCAGTTAAAAATGTCCTGTTAAACACAGTAGTATTCAAACTTAAAACATATACCTTCTACGGTTACATGAGAGGAGCATACAGGAACGGTTTGGCTAGCTGTGCTTTGCTGCTCAGACTTCAGAATGGAAATGGGACAGGGATCAGCTGGCTCGGTTTGATTTTAGGGTGATATGTTGCATGGACAGAGGTTAGGAGAAGGCACAGCACATGTGCCCTGCCGATGTAAGAATTAAAGTAACACTTAAATCTTATCTTTGACTGATAAGCTGAAGGAGAACTATGTGCTACAGTGCAGTACACACAGCGTGGGCCAGAGCACAACCTGGCAAGCAGTGAAATGATTGCAGCATGTGACAGCAAACTACAGTGCAGTCTAGAGTTTACATTCTCCCTTTGATGCCCTGTTTAACTCTCATTCACTGGAGTTATGCATCTGTATTAAGGGAAGAATATACTGCAAATGTATGTGTGTTGGCATACAGGGAGTGCTACGGGATATTACAATATAAAAAACAAATTGATGGAGACAAAGTAAATTTCAAGTGCACACCGAGGTCCTACTCCTGCAACTGATCCAGTGGCGGACCCTTGTGCTGATGCAGATTGACATGGAAGAATGACTTTAAGCTACGTGAGTTCTGGGCACAATACCCAGGGGGTTGACCGAACTCTCAGTGAGGTCAATGGGAGTTTTGCCGTTGACATCAGTGTGAGTTAGAGGGGGCTCATCACATATTACAATTGAGTCAATGTTCTTGTGTGTGTGATTGTGGTATGAAGATGACCTGAAACATAACAACTGGGCAGGCACAAGTGTCCCATTGGACATTTCTATTAGCATGGGGCTGGTATACAGGGCAGTTGAATTATCACTTCTTGATTAGAAGTCAACCAATAATTTTCAACAGTGCAGAAGTTGATTAAGCCCCCTGAAAAAAGAGAACACATGGGAAAAATCACAAATTCAAATGATACACGAAATTTTGGGCCACATCCTCAGCTAGTATAAACTGATAGAACTCCAGTGGAGCCAATGAAGCTGTGACTGTTTTACAGTAGCTAATGTATGGGGCACTGTGTCTACAGGGTCTTGTTTAAAAAAAAAAAAAATCATGTTTTTATAGTAGAAGATTGAGAAAGAAAACTAGACCAGTAAATCTTTTCAGCCAAAAATATATATTATCTTGTGAAGTTGAGCAGCAGAGAAACTAAATAAACTTTAACCAAAAAAAAAAAAAAAAAAAAAAGTGAGAATTAATGACAAAGGTATTTCAACTAAACGTTAAACTGTTAAATAACTTAGCCTATAAATAAGTAATATATATAATTTGAAAGGTATTTAATTACCTTTTTGTTCCACTTCTATTGTAGAGAGAGAAGTAAAGAGAGAAAGGAGAAAAGAGAATAGATTAATGGTACTGTATTGGCCAGGTACTTTTCTATACCTCTTCCAAATGAAAGGAAGTATTATAAATTTACTTCAGTTATTGCTGTATTTTGTGAATGTTATATATATAAATATAAATATGTAAAACATCTTTTCCTCTGATATACACTAGATAAAAGGCAGGCACTTGACTCAGCTGTACTACAATCTTAAAAGCAATCAGGGCCTGATCCAAAGTCCACTGAACTCAATCCGAGATTTTTCCTTGCCTTTGGATCATGCCCAGAGCATAAAATAAGATTTTTATTAAGGGTTGAAACAGATTTCTAGATAGAATAAACTATTCAAGATAGGGACTGTCTTGATATCCATGGCTCAAATCCTGACAAATCAAATCAACCTGCACAACGTTACCTAGGAGAGTATTTCCAGTGGCCCTGAGTGGACTGCTCATGTGAGTAAAGTCACACAGGTACCTAAGTGTTCACAGGATTTGGGTCTAGGTCTTGTGCAGAACCAAGCACGCTGTCAGCACTTACAAAATCATCATCATCATCATGGCCTCCCTCATTAACAACAAAACAATGGCAAGGGTTTAAATACACCACTATTTGTAAATATGAATGTAAATATTTATGGCTGTTAAAATATTAACATGTTACTAATATTAATGTGCTACCAAAAAGCCCATCTCCTGTGACGTACATCTATTTTGTTTATCAGGCACTACAGTGCTTTCAATGAGATTCATCCTTTTTAGCAGACCTGATCCCCTCACTGCTGGAACAAACCTATTCAGCACATGTGTACACCGCTGAAAGGCTTTGGTGCCATAACCTTACAGCCTATCCCAAGAAGCATTTACGGCCTGAGCCAAAACCCATTGAAGTCAATCTGCTTTGGATCAGGCCCTTGCAGACATAGGCGGTGGGTATCATAGGCCGGGGGAGGCTGTGCCTGACGTGGCCCCGCCCATGCTCTGCCCCGAGGACTTTCTTGCCTACTCCCAGTTCCCTTCCCGCTCTTCCGGAGCAGAGAGGCTGGGGCAGGCAGGCTGGTGCCAGTGCTGACAAGGCCTGGGGCTGGGGGGGCTGGGGCTACGACACGCTGCCTGCCCGGCACTGGGGGTGCTGGAACTGTGCCGCCCACCCAGCGCTCCGGAGCTGGGGGTGGGGGTGTGCCGGCCTCACTGCCCGCCGAGGGTGCTGGGGCTGGGGGCGCTCCAGCTGCACTGCCCATCCGGTACTCCGGGGCTGGGGGTGGGGGCGTGCCGGCTGCACTGCCCACCAAGCGTGCTAGGGCTGGGGGCGCTCCAGCTGCACTGCCCATCCAGTACTCCAGGGCTGGGGCTGGGGGTTCGCGGGGGGCCAGGAGGGGGTACTCTGGGCTCTGGCAGGGGAGGGGGGCAGATGGGGTAGGGGGGGCTTGGGCAGAGGGGGAGGGGCCGGGAGCTAGCCTCCCCCAACAACTTGTTCACCTGCCGCCCATGCTTGCAGAGCAGATATAGACTTTTCACCCAGAAGCCTTGTGTTGAGTCTTAGAAGAGATGGATGCCCTATGCTTTCCCTTCCACTGCACTACTCCATTTTATATGCACCATTCCTATATATGATGTTGTCTAATTAAAATATAACCATGTAAATCATTATTGCTACCGCTGTCATATAATTGCAATGAATCTTATACAAAGTATAACACATGGCCAGAAAGGGTTAAACAGCTTGCAGGCTAACTAACCCAAAGCCAACCTTTAAACACAAAGTATGCAAATGGTAATTAGGGCCATCCAATGCTAAATAGGCTAGAACTTTGAAATGAAAACCTGTATTGTTAGAAAATTAGAGGTGATGCTAATTATATGTGTTTACTTATAGATGCTGGCCATGTAAACAGACAGTTCCTGTCTGTCACTATAGCTATTGATTCAGATATCAAAAGGGAATATTAACATGTAGATGAATCTTGGGTGCAATAATGTCATTGTCTATATGTCTCTTTAAAGATTATCACAAACTGCTTAATGGATAAATTATCTTATGTTCATTCATGTAGTTAATTACCGGTGAGGTTTAGGAAACAGAAGGTTACATCAAAAGCCTATTGTTCACCCAGGACTCTATGATCAAGTGGCTGCTAGAAAATTGTATCAACGACCCTTGGGTCCCAATCCTTTTTATCTCAGATCTACTTAAGCTTCATCAGGGGAAGTTTGAGTCGCAAGATTGAGATCCCAATCCTAAACTGGAACACCCTGAATATGATATTGGACACTGAACTATAACCTATGGACTAAATTCTAAAAGAACTCTTTTCAAAGCTCACCATCTCTGCTATGAATCTGAATTTCAAGATTGTACTCATGTCTGTGTGTATACTGATCTTTTAACCAATCTCTCTCCCTTTTCTTTTTTTAATACATTGTAGTTCAGTTAATAAGAACTGGCTGTAAGCGTGTATTTGGGTAAGATCTGGAATATGCATTAACCTGGGAGGTAATGTGTCAGATCCTTTGGGATTGGTAGAACTTTCTTATATGATGAATAAGATTTTCAGTAATCCTGGGTGTCTGGGTGGAGGCCTGAGGCTGGGTTACTTTAAGGGAACTGTGTTGTTTGCTTCTGGGCAATCAGTGAGGTAATAAAGAAGCTGTTTTGTGCTGGTTGGTAAATCTACATATTGGAATATCCACCAGCTTTGGGGATTGTCTGCCCCATTCTTTGCAGTTCACCCTAATTGAGTGACCTCAGTTGACTCCCGAGGGACTCTGGTCACAGTCCCCCTTGCACAGAATCAGCAGATAGCAGGCCCCTTTCCTCTCCTTAAGACCACAATACAGGCAGGGGTTTAACAATCAGCTCTCAAGCTGTTGTTGTCATCAGGTAAACTTGATGTCCCTACAGTAGATGAGGCATTGACCTATTTCCTGTCTGCCCTCCTGCTTGTGTCATGACCTTGCACTGTATGAGGTCACTAGTTGTGCAGTCAATCTGAACCAAGTCACTGGTGCATGGTAATGCATGCTTTAGTTGTGTAGCTTATATGACACTGCTAGCGTGCTTGTATCTGTTGAAAATCACTAGTTCGTGGGAAGGAAAGCACACTGAAGACAAGAAACAGCCCTGATAAAGAACCAACACCTTCTATGACCCCACCAGAGAAAATAAGAGACACACAAAGTCAGCTGCCTCAGTATCAAAGTTTAAGAAAGAAGTTGTGATCCATCTAACACAACAGCAACAAAACAGACAACACATCTTAAAACTGATGACAACAGGAGAGGTAAGAGGAACACTTTGCATGAATTCGCTCTGAATGAGAGCTATAGCTAATTATGCAGGAATAAGCCATAGTCCAGTCAACAGAAGACACACCAAATGGCTCACCATTAAAAAGTCAACATTTTACAGAGCACTACTGAAAGCTTCAGAGACATCTGAAATTAACAGTTCCTCCCTGCACTTAGAATTAGGAGATACCTATGGTAACTGTATGAGAAGAGTTGGCAAATTATGACGTGTTAATGATTCTGTTGTAGATAATGTGATTTCTGTATTCATAGGTAAGGATCCACCAGTCTTAATCTTGGACATCTGTATCATGATCAGAAGTAGACTTACAACCTAAATACTACTGTTACTGCTAACAATCATATTTTATATAGCAATGAGAATGGTGTTTCACTGAAAAGAAAAATAAGAATACATCTATCTAGGGCCATAGGCTGGAAATGGCTTACGTGCTACCCAAATTCTGTTCTGCTGGGCTCTTGGTGCCTCATCAACTGGAGGTTGAGGGGACAACAAAACCCATAGAATATCACTGAGGGATGTCACTTGTTTCTGAGAGAAGTGAACATTTACTGGCAGCACGGTGAGGTTCAGAGAACAGAGAGAGACACTGCCAAGGACAAGGGACAATACCACAGAGGAAGGTACATGTGTTTTTTTTTTTAGCCTGCCAAGAATTTGCAACAGGCATTTCCAGGCTGTGGCTCCTCTGTGAGACTGATCCTGCTAGCGCTCCAAGTTCAAAGAGAAAAACTGCAGGAACAGGCTTAGAATATTATCTATATCTATTATTCTATATATGGTGTTTCAATTTACAGCTCCTGATGGGGAAAGAAGCATGAGCCACCCATAGGGGTCAGATCCTGCTGCAAATTTCTCCAAAGTTCAGCAGTCTCTGGATGTGGGGCCTTGGCTCAGATTCATGTCTAGCTTAAAACAGGTTGAGGTGAAAAGTGAAATGACTCGAGGTGTCCACAGTCAAGGCCTCAGTGGACTTAGCTACATGGCTGATTCTGCAGGAGAGAGGGTGACACTAGCACTGCAAAAGCAGTGATGCGACCAGTCAGGATTAAAACCAAGTGGACCCAGCAGTTACAGAGAAACTTGCAAAGCACCTGCCAACACTACACCTGGCTGTAGCTGGCCATAATTCATTTTCTTGAAAAATGAAGTGTTTTTTTTTTAAAGGCATAGGTGATGTGTCTCAAAGCTTCTAGCCCCATAGGAATTGTTACTGATCTATCTTTCCTACTGTACTGCTGGCAGTGTAGTGGAGAGGAATTTATGCTTCAGAGGATGGCAAAATCCAGAGGATGGCAAAATCCTTTCATAATGCACTGAAACAATTGTGCAATGCTATAGGTAGGGGGAAACAGGCTGGAGGAGAGAATTTACTCATGACCAGCTGAGCATTGTGAAGAATTCATTATACTTATCTTGCCGAACTACACATTATTAGTGGTTGTAACCGTATCCTATCCTTTTAAAATGCCAGCCACAGTAGATGACCATCTCCTGCTTGGTGGTTTTCATAGGTCAAGCAAATAAGTATGTCCTTTTATTGGATCTAAATTTATTGCTCTGGAATTTCAATGGGCCAAATTCTCCTCTTGATTATACTGGTGCAACTCCACATTGCTTTAAAGGAGTTGCACTGAGGTATCTTGGAAGCCTGGAGAATGTAACCCACTGAGTGTCCCTTGGTTTGCGTATCATATAATAATATGAAAAAATTAAACGTACTGAGCAGTTTTCACTGTATCTCTGATTCCTTCGTAGTGTACTATGGAATGACATTTAAAAACTATCAGCACTGCCATTCACAGAATTTAACAATTTGGTCAGAGAGCATTAATTACAGAGAAGTCTGTGTCACAGTTGCAATGTCTGAATGGGCTACAGTTCTTTAACGATAAAGATTTCAGTTCACAAAATTCACATGCTGCATATATCACTGAGGTTGTCCTAACACTTCATCACAACTGAAGCAACTGTAGAAATGTTTATTTCTCTTACAACAAGTCCTGCTACACCTATTCTTGTTACTGCACTCATTAGCACGGATCAACGGTATCCCCTACACCTCCTGTGCTGTTTCCAACATGGCCACCATTAATATCAACATCACTATGCTAGCATAGAAGCAATTCAAAGAACCACTGTACAAGCCTGGGACATGTTACTGTCTCCATACCCCAATTCCTTCTGATGTTTCTTTTGACTAGTATAGTTCACATGTACTCCTCGCAAGGACAATATCTGATCTCCATAGTTGCCACATAGGGTGACAAGACAGCAAGTGTGACAAATCAGGATGGGGGTGGGGGGTAATAGGAGCCTATATAAGAAAAAGACCCAAAAATCGGGACTATCCCTATAAAATCAGGACATCTGGTCACCCTATTGCCACAATACATACACAGATTCCATGATGACACCAAGGGTTCCCATTAACAAAAACCATGTTGATAGCACTGAATGGTCGTCTCTCTGAAAATTGCCTCTTAATAGTCTCCAGCACAATTAACCCACTTGAGCAAAATATAACATTAACTATTGTCTTTCTAATATATAATTAGAAGCGAGTATAGTTCTGTTCAGCCATTCATAAGGCACACGTAGGAGACAGCTATCACTGTGTCACAAGTACAGTCCTGCATGGGACTCTCCGCTTTGGTAGCACGCACAAGGGAATAACAAGGGTGTAGGTACACGCCCCAATGCCTGGGAAACTTGATGGGTCTTGAAGTGATTGAGAGAGCCCCAGTAGAAGAGAGAGGGGAGCACATACCGGGGGAATGAAAAGATGGCCCCTCCTCCTCTGGAGACTCTATCCACTCATTGGTCAGCCAGGGTACGTGGGGGAGCTGATTGGTCCCTCGCTCTCCCATTTCATCAATTTAAACCTTAGCCCAGATTCTTAGGACCCTCCTCTTGCTCCATTTTTGCTCAGCTGAAGATAAGGGCAGTTCTGGAGAGCAGGGTGTGGTTGCACCACAGTTTGGTATGCTCT
The DNA here is from genome assembly GCF_028017835.1 of Emys orbicularis. NCBI lineage: Eukaryota > Metazoa > Chordata > Testudines > Emydidae > Emys > Emys orbicularis. The sequence continues at coordinate 6,063,553 of NC_088687.1, read as the reverse complement.
CAAAGGACATAGCAGCAATGGGGCTTGTGCCAGCTGTGTTCGTTTGGGTTTGAATATTTAATAACACTCCAGTTTTATAACTGTCCTTGGACTGGAAAAGTGAGACTTTGCTACACATTCAAACACACAACAGGAGCAGACAACTCAAGGATGAATTGTTTAAGGAGAATACAGCGGGCGGGGGAAGGTTTAAAACTAAAGAATTGTGTCCTGTGCTTTTCCAGCTTTTATAAAAGGTGTCACACCAGATAGTATATTAAGAGAGGATGGCTCCATTTTCCTCTCCCCTCAAGAAGAGTTAAAAATTTACATCTATCTATCTATCCATCCATCCCCCAACCCCCTATCTATCTATCTATCTATCTATCTATCTATCTATCTATCTATCTATCTATCTATCTATCCCTTTGTTTAACTCAAGTTAAGGATTTTATTTAGTGACAAAATGCTATCAAGAACAGATCATCCAGTCTGTGTTTATTCCATCATAAAAAATGAGATTTTTTAAAAAATAAATCTAAATGATCAAAGGTCTAGAAAACATGACCTACAAGGAAAGATTGAAAAAAAATGGGGTTTGTTTAGTCTGGAGAAGAGAAGACTGAGGGGGGAGATGATAACAGTTTTCAAGTACATAAAAGGTTGATACAAGGAGGAGAGAGAAAAATTGTTCTTCTTAACCTCTGAGGATAGGTCAAGAAGCAATGGGCTTAAATTGCAGCAAGGGCGGTTTAGGTTGGACATTAGGAAAAGCTTCCTAACTGTCAGGGTGGTTAAGCACTGGAATAAATTGCCTAGGGAGGTTGTGGAATCTCCATCATTGGAGATTTTTAAAAGCAAGTTAGAAAAACTCCTGTCAGGGATGTTCTAGATACTACTTAGTCCTGCCATGAGTGCAGGGGCCTGGACCAGATGACCTCTTGAGGTCCCTTCCAGTCTTACAATTCAATGAGTCTATGTAAAGCTGTTTGAGCTGGGAGTGAAGGACTGCATCAGCCATCCCAATGCCTGTTGGTTTACATCCTACACCTCTCTCCATGGTGAACAGCCACCACTGAGAGCAGGGGAAGTGCTTGAACTCTGGGTATAAACAAGAGGTGGCTGGGGGTCCTCAGGTCCAAACCTTGATCTGCCAGAACCCACAGTTGTTAACGGGCTTGGTGCACTGCAAAGCCACACCCTGGGGGCAGGGGCTGGAGAAAGAGGGTGGGCTGAGAGTTGTTCGATATTTATTTATATATAAGCAGCCTTTTACACTGGGGCTCCGGCAGCGGCGCTCTGGCGGTGATTTAAAGGGCCAGGGGCTCTGGCCGCCTCTACCACAGCGGAGCCCTGGGCCCTTTAAATCACCACTGGAGCCCCGGGGCTCCCGGCCGCCGCCATTGCTCCTGCCCTGATTTAAAGAGCCCAGGGCTCCCAGTAACTGCTACTGCAGCCAGAGCCCTGGGCCCTTTAAATCTCGATTTAAAGGGCCCGGGGATTTAAAGGCCCCGCCTCTTCTGGATGAGGCCCCGCCTCCTGCTCAGGACTCCGGTGTACCGGTAAGTACTTTAAGTTACTTTCACCCCAGGTATGCTATATATGTCCAGAAGACAAGGGGCTGAGCACTTGAGTGCAGTGTGTCAGAAAGTGGCTGTGTCAATCTCTAGCTTGCAGGGAGAAAGAGTGGGGCAGGCAGAGCTCTTGTGCTGCCAGGGGTGAGCAGAGGATTTCTGTCAGTGGGCCCAGAGCTGGCTCTGTCACACTGTAAGCAGATGTAGCAATTCCCTGGACACCAAGAAGTATCACAGATGCACATTTCGGTTTCTGTGTTAGACTTCTCTTGCCATGTTAGCTTATTTCCCACATCAGACAGTAACAATCCAAAAAATGCTGTTAGCGTCCTTCACAAAAAAACACATAATTACATAATGTTTGGGAAGAGTCTTCATTTGATGTTAGGGACTGTATTGTCCACTGTATTGATCTGGATGCAATCTTGGGTTCCCATATTAGGTTCTGCTCCACGCATGTAGGGGAGAAAAAAATGAGTTGATCCACTATCATGCAGAAGTGAAACACTACTATGTTGTCCATTGCTCTTAGTGCACATAACCGAATCAGCACTAATGCCAACAACTCATGTTCTGTCATGCCTACGGGGAAAAGGGATGGGACTGGACTGGACTGAAAGGGGCAAGTGCGGGATAGCATTTTGCTCTTTATGACTTGTTCTCCTCTGGTAGTTGAGTTAGTTAGTCAATTAGTTAGACTGAGCTAGTCTCAGTCGCGTAAGATGCTGCTGCATAGAGCAACATGGTCCCTATGACCACCATTGAGGTTATACTGTCCCCCCTACAAGATTGCAGACTTTGTCCATCCAATAGCCTCACATCAGCTGTTCTGACAGTGCTTTGGAGAGGATTCTGGAAGGGGTATGGAGTCAGGGCTGCTGCACAAGGATGGCCAGAGACCCACAGGCTTTTCATTTTCCCGTAGATCCCAGGCCCCATGTGTTCCTCACGCTCCATTACATGGCAGCTAAGAATCCACAGCCCCACATCACAAAGAGGCAGGGTGGGAGTATGTGATGAATCTTGCTGTTCCAAATGATTTCTCCCTCCCTTCTGTGGGTTTTTACATGTAAGGGAAACATATGACGCAGAGTCTGCAAGTGAGTACCAAATGAGTACACCACACCACAGTGGACAGAGTGGCACTGGGGTCTGCATGGAAGGCTGATATTGTTATTTGTTTTGGATATTGATAGCAGCTGTTGGATTCTGACTGTGGATGTGAAGACCAGAAACTTCTTCCCCACAGCTCTCACCTCTCTAGCCCAAACAGAAAGAAGCCTAGGTAGTTGGCAACTCTGCAGGATTGAGTCCAAAGAAGGTTCAAGTAAGTAAATCATCCATTTAAATCCAAGAGACCAAAGCGTACCCAGTAACCAATGCCTTCTGAGAAGTTACCATAGCTAGGAAGAGTCTTGGTAAAGTGGAATACACCAACAGCTGTACCTTTATTAGACTGATAGATCATCTAGTCAAGTCTCTGCTAGTGGCTGGCACCTGATGCCTAAGAAACCCTGCATAGGTTATAGGATAACCTGCCCCGGGAAAGGGTCTGACAGGAAGAAGGGTGTGGGGCTAAGACATCCATACAAGACCCTACTCTCCCTGGGAAGATCTGTTTAGATATGATCGTTAATACTAATATTGGCCCCAAACCTGTGATGGAACACGTGGGTTTCACTGGGAGGTTCTGAGATGACTGTGGAGGCTGGAGGGAAAGTAGCACAAGTTTTCCACAGCAGATTTTCAATAGACAGACATAAGCCCTGGTGGTGCACATACTCGATTCCTTCTTATCTGCAGTTAAAAACCACAGCAAGCTTATAAAAAACCCACAGAAAAAGGCAGCACAACATACAGACGGCACAAACTATTTTGGCAAACAAACCTGAAAGGCTTGAAACCCTCAGTGTGTCTGAATCTCTGCTTTGTTGTATTTTCCCAACGCATAATTAAAACCAGACCGCCACGGTTAGATCCTGCCCAATCCCGCACCGATGCAAAAGAGCTGGGGGGAAGAAAACCTAAGGAGTTGCTACTTCTGTGTATTGAGCAACACAGGACAGTACCCTGCTGGACATGAGTGCGCCAGACAACGGACCCAGGGGCTCCCCATGCCCTGTAGCTGGAATACGGACACACACAACGCTGTCACCAGGCAGATTCCTGCTGCAGCGGAGACATTGAGCAGCAACCCTGCTCATCCTCCATGTGCTGGCTGCCTTCATTGAAGGACAGGATTTCGCTCCTGTTTGTATTTGCCCCAATACAGCACCCATTGTATGATCTTTTCATAGGCATGGTTCTTTCAATTAAAAGGATGCCACAGGGCAAGACCTCTTGTGGGGCACATTTAGCTTGAAATGTGCATATTGCCATGAAGATATAAAAGTGCTTCAGTAAACAAACACAATCTATATCTCCACCCTCAATATGGTCTTCATTAAAATCTTTATGTATTATACAGCAAAAATGCCTGACAGCCATCTGTCTCTCTGGGCAAATGAAGTGCTGCTAATCCTTCATTTAATAAGAGGCAGGCGTAATCTCAGTGGCTCAGTTTTTAAATTATGTTTTTCAAATAATACCCATGCACCAGTGAATGAAAGTGCCGCTCAAGCACCTCGTATTACAGTGCTTCCTATAATGTGATTCCAAAATTATCACCGCCTAACGAATTTCACTGTGAAGTGGGCAGACTGAAAATGTCAATAATCCACAAATGCTTTTACCAGACATATTCTAAATTAAACTCTTAAATGTGGTATCTAAGGATGGTGTAGAAACCAATGCTTTTTTCATGGGAGTTTTCTATTAGCTTTCCGTTCATCTGATTGATTTGTCAAACTTTCCACCCTATTAATGTGGTCCTTCACATGTAAACAGTGATCTTAGTCTGCTCTTTTGAACGTAACACTAAACATAAGAGTACACAGGTTTGGTTTTTTTACTTAGTAATATCAAAAGTAAACTCTATATAATATTTAGTTAATCAGGAATTAGAATGCCCACTGTTGAGCACTATCTGCTGTCCACTAGAGATTCTTTAGGACAACACCTGTGTGACAATAACAGTTACATTTTGCTCACAAGTTACCTAGTACGTTTTTTTATGATGATTGTCTTCACTAGAAATGCTGTAGGAGTGCCGCTGAAGCATTTCAGTGTAGACACTCACTACAGCAGCGGGAATGGTTCTCCCATCGCTATAGTTAATCCACCCACCAATAGATGGTAGCTAAATTGATGGAAGAATTGTTCCATTGACCTAACGCTGTGTACACTGGGGTTAGGTCGGCTTCACTACATGGCACAGCAGTGTGGATTTTTCAAACCTCTGACCAACGTAGTGGGTAGACCTAACTTTCTAGTTTAGACCTGACCTTAATTTTAAGCTCTTTGGGGGGGGCCATCTTTTTGTCATATGTCTGTATAACACCCAGCATAATGGGGTCCTAATCCCTGATTGGCGCCTCTTGATTAATACCGCAATACAAATAAATAAGTAATGTTTTCCCCTGGTGTTCTATTATTCCATTCAGACTCATTAAAATATGTACTTAATTGCCAAGCTTTAGGCATACAGAAGTTTAAAAATGGGCCCTTATATTTTATTAGGGAAAAAATGTTATTTTGAATCTCAATTCAACCTTATGATTCTGAAGGCTTATGTTAAAATCAACAACAACAAAAAGCAAACAAAAAATATGTTATAGGCCCAATTATGCAAGTGCTGAAGATCCTGTACCAACTTCAATGAACATACAATTCCATTCAGATGGCCACTCTAGAGCGAGGGAAATACTGATTTTTCAGTCTGGTGGCCGTTCCGAAATAAATCAATCAATCGGGCGTGGGGAGATTGATTTGGGTGGAACCAAATCTGAATTTTTACAGAATGTTTGGCCAAATGAAAAAGTCTATTTTGTGTCCGTTGCAAATTTGAAGGGATTTGAAGTTAGATGTGCTACTTTGCAGGCTAGTGCCCTAGTCATCTAGCTAAAGCTGTGAGGGTTTTTCATTTGTTTGTTTTGAGGGGGAGCAAAGCCGGGGTCCACCATCACCACCTTCTCCAGCCATTTTTTGAAGGACTAAAACCATGTGTCAAAGTCATAACCAGTTTCAGGTCAACCCAAACTTCATTTTTTGGTGAATAAATGATTCCTCTGAAAAATTGTGCCCAACTCCACTGGCCCGAAGCAAGTTGCAGGAACACTCTACGTTCAGATTTCCCCAAACTCTATTCGTCCAGTAATACATATTGTGGATTTTTAATAATTTATACCTCTCATCCTAGTCACAGTGAGTGAATTTCCTGATGAACATTTCATTAAGCAGATATTGAATTCTGTTGAGTTGAATACCTACATTTAATTTATCCAAGAGGAATTTTTTTTCCTCAGTCAAGATATTTCACTAAAAGGGACAATAAGTGTGAATATTTACCTCAGTGGAAAACAAAACAAAACAAAGCAAGTAGTGTTATATACTTAGTACATATCTACAAGAATTAGTTGGAAATATTTTCTTATGGCCATGAATCTCAAAACTGAAGCAGGCCCCTCCCAAATTTAAAGTAACTTTCTGAATAGCAGATGAAGTCTAAAAGCCTATTCCTCGCTGATAAGCCATTCAGGGAAAATATTTCCATATGCTGTGTGATTGGCTCATCAGAGGTGAATAATTTTTACTGAACAAAACTGCATGATTTGCACATATGATCTGATTGCGTAAAACAGTCTGCAATGCTATTAACTCGTGATAAGACAAATAGCAGTAACTTCTTAATCTATAGTGACTATTAAAAATAAGCAGCAAGATGAATTAATGTAAGACTGTTTCGGGCAGTCTGTTCAATGCTGTATGAAACGGAATTATGCGTTCCATTTATCCTGCAAAACTTTATTGGCAAATTAATTGTTATTGTTTCCAACATGGCAGCTGAAGAGTGGGGCCCTATTAGATTGCACCACGATTAAACATGACTCCTCCATAAAAAAGAAAATAAGCTAAATCTTAAAAATACTAAAAGATAAAATGGTGAAAAGCAGTGGTCTCAGAAATATGCTTGCCCATTTTGAGGATAACTTTATAGAACCCACTTGTAGATGTGCTTCAGTCTGTCACTTGTATATTCAGTGTGGCCGTTCATGAAATTCTGATCCTAATCTGATTATGTAATGCCAATATTTTCATCCTAATAACCATATATCCAGAATACATCCTACTCCAGGAATGTCCAACATCTATGGCATTAAAGACTAAGCTGGCAACATGGCAGGATCCCAAGGACTGCACCTAGTTAGAAATAATTTGCATATTTCCTTGTATCGTCCTGGCTAGATTGATGTTAATGACTTATTGTTTGAGTTCAAAAGGGATAAAACCCTGACGTTCATTAAGATTTGTTGTCATCCAGTCATGAGGTGAATCTGGGGATGCCAACAGACTCTCATAGCACTCAGGAAGTATCTCACCCTAAAGAATGAGGAGGTGAAAAAATGTCTGCAAAATTACAGGATATGTTTTTGCTTTGGGGGCGAGCTAAATCAAGGCTCCATGTGTTTTGATAATATTTCCATCAAGAAGAAGAATGAACTGTTTGTCATATTGCCAGCTAAAGGACTAGCTGTATAATAGTGGATTGCATAGGTCCAAAAAGAAGCTAATAATCATTGCTCAGGCATGTCTGTGCTGAGAGAAGTATGAGTGAAATCTGATTCTCCTCAGAGAAAATATTTTTGAAAAGCTCTCAGCTCTGCAGTAATGTAAGCCTTGGCTAGTATCTCATGTCTTTGTGAGTTAAAGTATCTACCATATTTCTTGTTCGATCACACGGCATGGTGCTGACATCAGCACCTATGGCTTCATTTCCCTTTAATAATTCTCAGTAGGTCTAACACCACTTTAAAAAGGGCTGAAAAGAGGGGTGAAGCATGATGTGCCTTTCTCAATAGTATCTACATTAGCCATAACACGATGCAGTAGTGAAGGGATTTGTTTATGATCCACAAAAGGTGTCCACCAAACAAAACAAAATGGTCTTTGGGAAACTTTTCTTTCTCTCTTTTTCTCCTCCCCTCTAACCGTTTGGGGAGGCAGCCAAATACATAGTGAACAGTTGGATGTGAGGGATGTTTGGTCACGACTCATTTTGGAGACTAAGTGAAGTGTAGGGAATCGTGTAACTGGACACATTACTCTTTAAGGGATTGGTCTTTTGGGACAAAATTTAACAATCTAACAAATTGTAACGATACACATAAAAGATGACTGTTCTGAATACATTTACTACCAAAGCAAAGGTGTGACCTTCTCTGTTTTTAATTAAGATAATTAACTGGAAAGCGATATATTTAAGCAATGTGCGACACAAAAGTAATGACACTGATTGAACTTGTTCCTTGGTCCCATTCAGAAAGCGATCCTGAGGGCTGCCATACTGAAATGTGTGCATCTCATCCACCACGCGCCAAAGGAACCGTCACAGAAAACTGTTTAAGAAACTTCACTTTATCTTACAACTTATATCAGCCAGCTTTAGCTTTTGAAACTTCTAACCACTAAGTCAAAGAGGAAAGACAATCCAGTGGTTGAGGCACTGGTCTAAGTCCTTGGAGACCTGGGTTTGATTCCCTGCCCTATCACCGGAGATGGGCACTGCCAGGACAAAACTGCCTATTAAAATGTCATGAAAAACGATGCCCCTATGACTGCTTCAGCCATGGGATAGACACAAAGCTGCAGCTGAGAGATGTTTTAGAGAAGGATATGAACAGTGGGGATGGTTAAAGGAAAGACCCCATAGCAGTGTCTGTAACACCTTTTCACAAATGGCTGGGTGTGAAGTGGGGTACACATGTGTAGGATGTAAAGAGTCTTCCCACATTTGCACACCTGACTGGGAGGCAGCCAAAATGTAACTATTTTCACTCTCTGAGGGCAGCATTACCTACCCCAACCATACCCCCCTTCCCTGACCGGCGGGCACTGGTGGGAGCACATGCTGCCCCCTTGTAAAGGAGGTAGCAGTTGCCACATATGCATGCGTCTCCGTGGATTTTGGTTGCCTCTTCTGCACATCTGTACTCTTAAGAGCAAGAGCAGCTGTGGCCAGGGTGGCCGGTGTAGTGCACCTCACATCCACAGTCATGTGGCTGACGCTTTAGCAACCAAAACGAATCCCCAATCATTTCTAACACTCCCTTAGGAAGCATGATGCTGGAATGTGTTTCCGTACTGACATGCGCACACTTTGATTAGTTAATGCAGAGCTGGTCACGCCAGACCAGATCTTGAAGCTCTCAACATATATGCAGGCCTTACTCTGACTTCAAGGGGAATTTGCTTGTGTAGAGATTAATTAAAAAAAAAAAAAAAAGCATAGAATTCAGCATTTGTCTCCTTGATTTCATTTTAACTGGGGGCAGTGGAGGATTAAATTACGTGTTGCGTCGGTTTATTTTAAAACGAACTGGCACAAACTATGTCAAAGTGATATACGGTAAGGACCTCTTTGTACTGAACTGGGCACTGCCACTTTAAAGAAACACAGCAGAGCACTTTAGCTTAAACTGGTATATGCAGTGAAGTAAAAAGGATATCCTGCTTGTGAAAACCACACATTATAAATAACACACATGTAGTTACTGCACAGAAATAGTCTTATTTTCAATGAATTTAGCACTATGCATACTAAGACCTACCATCTTCACCATTCATGAAAAAAGACTAATTCCATTTCTAATTTAAAATGTCGGAGTTCATAAGGGTCCCGAGCAGCCCTTTGTGCGTGACTGAGTTCAAAATCATGAATGAGATAGACAAAGTGAGTAGGGAAGTGTTATATACTCCTGTTAGCCAAGATGGTCAGGGATGCAACCCCATGCTCTGGGTGTCCCTAGCCTCTGATTGCCAGAAGCTGGGGGTGGATCACTCGATGATTGCCTGTTCTGTTCATTCCCTCTGAAGCACCTGGCATTGGCCACTGTTGGAAGAGAGGATAATGGGCTAGATGGACCTTTGGTGTCACCCAGCGTGGCTGTTCTTATGTTCTCTACAATGGCTTAACCTACCATATATTAAGCATTTGAAATCAGGGTAATTACGCTCTTGCAAAGTATTTTCTGCACAATATATATTATTGGAACAGCCAGTGAATAGTGCCTTCTCTCTATGTCATGGCTAATGTAGCATTTTCTCCCTGTCATCAGTAGATTAAAACATTCCTTACCAGAGAGGGGGGGAGAGGAAGTATGTGAAAATGGAGGAAACACATTTTGCTATGAGGCAATTAAATAAATATGTCCAGTTTAGTGATGCCCACTTTCATCTAAAAGCAGAACATATTTATCTTGCAAAATTTAACCAGGGAAAAGAATTAAGGCTTCACTTCAGTTTTTATTTTTGTCCAGTCTCACAGCTGTGTTAGTAATAAGAAAGGAAGACAGAGGTGTACAGAATCTTAAGACCACATTTTCAGAGGAGGTAATTGGCATAGCTCCATTGTGTCCAATAGCATTAAGGTGACTTACACTAGCTGATGACTTGGCCCACTGAATTCAATGGAGCTACACTGAGTTGTAGGCAAGGGAGGACATGGCCCAACTTTTCTTGTGCAAGCTAAAACATGTCTTAACTAAGATGAGCAGATGGAGCACTGGGGACCGTGAAGGGTAGTTTTTGTTTTGTCTCTTCTGTACCACTACAATGCAGTATGTTTGGCGCTGTAATAAATGAGTTTGAGATCATTGCTACAGTTGCGGCATCACCTGGGTTCTTTTGTTTGTAAATTACCTTTTGAAACTATGAAAGTGCCTGAATGTATCCCCCAAGTCAACCCACTGTATAACTGCGTTGAGAAAAGGTGGTGCTTTTGACAGCAGTCAAACAAAAGCACAGTGAGGAGAATGGGAGAAAATGGTATGGCTGGTGGTGGGAGGAGATGGGGGATGGCTGGAGTGGGGAAGTGCGTGCTATGTTTGTGGAGAAAAATATATTTTTTTTCCCAGTCCAAAGTGAAGAAAAACTGTCATAGTTTGCAAAATTCACAATTTCGTGGCCATGGGACACCACTTGGCTCAGCAGGCAGCTGTCACAGTTGATGCTTATGGTTAATCCAACCTGCTCTTTCCCCACGCATGCCTCTGTGGTAGAAAATGATTTCTGCAGAGTAACAAAATAGCAAATAAAATAATATAACAAAATACAGGGAGAATCACAGAAACATTGGGCTGGAAGATTCCTTGAGAGGTCATCAAGTCCAGCCCTCTGCACCAAGACAGGACCAAGTATACCTAGACCAACCCTGAAGTGTTTGTCCAACCTGTTCCTAAACAACTCCAGTGATGGCAAAATATAGATATACTTTCCTTCCAACCCCAGCCTTAAAAATGCCATGTGAAGGGGCACGGTCCTGCAAAGCCCCAATCGAACGAATCATTAGGCCTATTTGCAGGAGTAAGGACTACTCAGAGAGTAAAGGGATTGAGCCCAAGATCCCCATATTGTGACTTGACAGTATGGAGGGCTATCGTCATGCCAGCAGCCTGTGCATGTTGTTGTAGATATGTTCCTAACAAATTCAAATTCCTTTGGTCATTTCAGAAAAAAATACATAAAGAGCCTCTCTTAACTTAAACTTAAAATGTGAATGGAACACCACTTCTCTGGCATTGGGAGGTCTGCAGGATCACTGGAAGTGGGGATCAAACATCAGACCTCTGGATCTTAAAGCATGGGCCTCTGAGACTTGAATAATAATCTTGTTTCACTTTGTGGTTGTTAGTGCTTCAATATTTGGGTTTTAAACACAGTTGGAAGATGCTTATTTGTTTTAAAAAAAACAGCACGGGAATCGGAAAAATAAATGTGAAAACTTGCCTATTGGCGCTAGCTTTCACAAAAACCTTGTTTACACAAAGTGTAACTTTTGAACCAGTTTAAGTTGACTGTCTCCCTTTAAAGCTCTCTTGCCTTTGGGCTCTTTTATACTATTCTCATCTTCTTAACACACAAAACGTGGAAATAATAATAATAAACAAAACAGGAAAGTAATTATTGTTGTTCTCCCTTCTGACAAATTTATGAAGGTGGCAGATCTGATTCACAGCTTTAGAGACGCTGTCCTAAATTGTCAAAAATGCCTAGTGATTTTGGGCGCCACAATAATCAGATGCCTGGGAGATGCCTTTAAAAAGGGGCCTGATTCCCAGCCGGTGAGTGCTGAAAATGTAAGTTGTCTCAAGTTGGACACCTGCAAATTTTGCACTAGGCACTTTCAACAATGTAGGTCAATATTCAGTCTGCTGTGCAGCCAGTTAACCACATATACCTAGTCCACATGCATTCAATATAGACCATATTTCATAATGGAAAATGCATTCCTTAAAATATACAGCAGCACCAAAACATACAGCGTTTTCTCAGCCTCATTCTTTTCCATACAGCAATCACATTTGCATTTGCTAATGAAGAGATTGCATGCTATTACTCTAAACTCATTGGGCCTGACTGCCACTCTGTTACACGGGGTTTGCACTGGTATAACTTGGTTAGCCTCAGTGGAGTTTCGCCATCCATTATAATGGTGCAGACACTCAGGTCCAACAAGTCTATTTTGGCGTCTGAGCCGACTGCCTTTTTCACATAGCAGTACGCTGAAACGCCAATGCACTCCCTAATCACTCCAGGTTAAGTTAATGGTTCAAGAAAAAGAAAGGTAGGAGAGAGAGCTAAAGTTGATAGGTTACATAAAAGGCAACATACTGATTTCTTTGACAGCAGCAGAAAGAAATACAACAAAAAAAGACTCGTCACAGCTGGTGCTGCCGATTCTTGTGTCAAACTCTGAAACGGAGGAAGGGAAAAAGTGCTAAATGGTTCAGCTGATACACTATGTGTTCATAAGCAGCTGGGAGATACAGCTGACACGGAGATGTGTGTCTTGTAGTAGAGGGATCTTTTTGTTTGAGTGCAGTTCAACAGTGTGATGCCACCGGCCGAAGCCCGGCTTTGGATGCCCCATCATATGGTTAGGAGTGCAGGTGTGCACATCAACTGTGGAGTCCCTGCCAGGACAATACACAATTTCTAACACTCATGCTGCTCTCTTTTCCAGGACAGGTTGGTTTTGAGCCAGCCCTTTCTCCCATCAGTTACTGGACACTGTGGGCCTGAATCTCCACTGCCAAACCAGAAGTACGTCCAGATCAGAATGGAGGTGCTTTATACACACTCTGCACTGAGGTAAATCAACAGGTCAGGTGCAGGGCAACAGTCAATTTGTCACTGTGCCATTAAGGGCTTCTGTGGGGGTGGTGTTCTTACAATTTCGGCGCTCCCCCGGCCACACCCACCCACCTAAAAACAGCCAAAATCCCTCCTCTTTTCACCATCAACATCTGTTCTCCGTCTCTGAGGAGGAAGAGGACTTTTAACAACTCAGAGGTTCCCCAAAGCGCCTCACCATCACAGTGGCAAGGGATATATCAGGCACAAAAGCAACCTAGCGCCTGAGAAAGGCACGTGTAGGCATCAGTCCCTGTCTGCAAGCAGAAGAAAGGCTACCAGAAATTACTGCAAATACTGCAGCTCCCTAACTCTTAGCAACACGTAGTATCCATGGCTGAGTGAGGTGTGGATGGAAAGGAATGAGGTTGCACCATTGACCATGTCACAGATAACATGAACACTGCACAAGATGTCAGGTGGGATACAGAAAGAGTGTGGGAAAAGGTTTATTTGTGACAGACAAATATGATTTAAAATATATATGTCATAGGAGAGATTAAATTTGAAACCAAAGACCTGGGTATAATTGGGAGAACATTTGCTGTCAGAATATGCCAGTGGAATAGAATGTAAAATATGGCGGAAACCTCTCAGCTTTGTCTCTACAGACACTTCATACTAAATTCAAGGGAGGCAAAGAAAAAAATAATCACCCTCTTTTCTTAGAACATTTCCAAAATCGAACATACTCCAGCTGAAAACCAACCAACCAAATCTGACTTTCTGATCATCTTCTGCTCCAGTCCTGTGACACAATATCATCCAAATACGTATTGAAGTCTATCACCCCTGAAGCTGTACAGCAAATACAGCATTCCCCATGACAGCTGTGAAACTTATAGGTAAAGACAGATCTGATCAGTTTACAGGATCCCCTGCTGCTGAGCTGAGCCACTAACCAGTTCATAACCCCAGCAGATGCCTCTGTTTCTAAGCCTCTGGGAACCTTAGGGGCAGGCTGTTGTATCACTCCTGTCATGACAAATGGGTGAGAGCTAAAAACTGGAAGCAGACTGCTTCCCTGGTATCCAATCATTGGTGACTGTTTACACCAATGTCTTGGGGAGTTTGCGAAATACGCTATTAAGGGACAATTCTTGTACTGTTGTAACACTATGTAGCACTTTGCACGTTCAATGCACTGAACATACATTGCCCAAATAATGCCTCCAAAATCCTTGCCCATTTTACAGTTGAGGAAACTGTAACACACATTGCTGTGACCTGACCAAAGTTCTAGCATGAGGCCACTGCCCAGCTGGGATTAGAATTCAGGAGTAAAGCTGGGTCCAGAATGGAATTTTCAGTTCACTGGCAAATTGCAAAATAAAAATAAATTGTAAGAAGTTTTTGGGGGTTGAACCAAAAATGGCACTTAAAAAAAATCAGCGAATCGAAAACAAAAACATTTCAAGTTGAAATTAATCAAAATGTTTCAACATTTCTGAGACAAAAAATGTGAGTCCAAACATTTGGGTAATGTTGAAACAAACCATGTAATCTTTTAGGCATTTTGACCAAAGCAAGGGATTCACAAAATGTCCAGAAGAGGGTGCGCCTCCCTTTAAAGCTTTATTCCAGTGAGTAAGGCGCTCCTCTGGGATATAGAGTTCCCCTCTCTGCCTGATGTGGAAAAATGATATGAACTTGGGCCTTCCACATTACAAGGAAGTACCCTAACCACTGAGCTCTGGGATATTCTGGTATGGGGCTTTCTCAACCTCACCCCTTGATGCAGTCCTCCTCAAGAGCTGTTGGAGTAGGGATTTGAGGATGGGTCTCCCACACCATACCTGAGTACCCCAAGGACCAGACTGTAGCCGCATCCTCACTATCTTTCTGCCCAGTGATTAGCCACTGTCATTCACAGTGACAGTTCACAGTCATTCATGATGATAATGGATAGCTATTTGGCCAGGGAGAGCAAATACTGAACCTGAGGTGGCAATAACTCCCCTGCTGGACCTTGTAAGGGTGGATGGAGTCACTTCACGGTAATTTCCTGTCAGAGATCCCTGACACGTAGGATAGGTAATTTTGCATCTCCTATGAGTCCCACAGGGTTCAATCCTGGCAATTCTCTGGTTCAGCACATGCAGTTAGCCACTGTGGGACGTGATGTAGTGCTGTGGCATAGGGTATTGTCATTCACCTCTCTGACACCTTTTCTCTGAGTGCAAACCGAGATATCTTCTTGCACTCCCGGTGTCTGGCTGGGACAGGCCTTGGCTGGGAGCTTGCTGGCATGGGCTTGGTCTGGATTAGACTGAGGTGATGCTTGCTGGCAGGGGGAGGCATTTTCAGGTACTGAGGGTTATCACTTTAGCCTCCACTAGGAAGTTCACCTGCCAACTATTAAGGTGGTTTGCAATGTTGTGGTCTTTTTGGACTCGGTGCTGCTAGATTCGCAGAAAGCCACCAGGGTCAGAAACTCCTCCTTCCCTCTTCAGCTCATCAAGATACCTCGCCCTTTCCCTGCCCAGGTGGGCTTTGCCACGCTTATTGTTACCTTTGTCACTATAAGACTAGTCTGCTCTAATGGGTTAGTGCAAAGAAGAGCTGCCCATCATTTAGATCAGGTAGATCAATAGAGAGAGGACCTGCATTCCATGGTTTGTACAAGCTGCCAATCCAATTCACTTCCTGGTGCAAGTCAAGCCCCCAATCACTAAAAGACTTGAAATGGCTTAGGAGTAAGTCTGTCCTCCGCACCCCATTATCACAGCAGTCGTGTTTTTAGGGCAGTGCTTGGCAGTAACAACCATCTGGAAATGGCAAAAGAGCAGAGCTGAGAACTGGCCCTCGCCTCTGGCACTCAGTACTGCTAGGAATCCCTCCAGGCCTAAACCTAGCATCATGTAGGAACAATTAGAGAGCATAACGGTCTGAGCCAACTGGTGAAGGGGAAGAGGGACACTGCCCAAGCTGCAGTCAGTGCCGCTGGAAGGCATATTTTTGAGAAGCATGCCCCGCTGGTGCCAGGTGCTACAGCAGACAGGGCTGGCTGCTGTCCCGCTCCTGCAAAGCCAGCTTCGCTTTGGACTTCACTCACACTGGCACTTCCTCTCCTTCATTCACTGCTATCACAGAGACCCAGCCCCAATCTGCCCCGTACTTTGTCATATGAAGCATCTCTGTGGTCAGGCTTCCGATTAACAGGAGGCTATTGACACCTTCTTGAAAATTAGATTCTTGCCTGGTAATCTCACCAGTCTGCTCCTCTTTATGGTGTCAGTTTGGTCGCTGTGGGAGAATTCACAGTATATAGTATTGACTTAGGAAAAATGGAGAGTCAGATCCTCAACTTGGGTAAATTGGTAGAGCTTCATTAACGCTGGTTCACACCAGCTGAGGCTCTGGCTCATAATATTTTCCTTCTTAATAATGCAAAGGGTAATATAAAATATATGGAGATATACCTATCTCATAGAACTGGAAGGGCCCCTGAAAGGTCATTGAGTCCAGCCCCCTGCCTTCACTAGCAGAACCAAGTACCAATTTTGCCTCAAACCCCTAAGTGGCCCCCTCAAGGATTGAACTCACAACCCTAGGATTAGCAGGCCAATGCTCAAACCACTGAGCTATCCCTCCCGCAGGAGAAGTGAGGCACTACAGTGATGACACCTTAGAAAGCCACAGACCCATCACCATTACAAGGGTTGAAAAGGCACAGTGAGAACAGGACATCAGGAACACGGCAAGACAACAAGGCGACAGGGTTCTAGTGTTAGCCCGAGAGAAGAGACATGAAACAACCAAAAGCGCCAGGAAAATACATACTGAAGCACACCAATACAAACAGAACACACGGCGTTAAGCCTGTTAGCTTGTCCTTAATTCTGCCCTGCTATGTTTACAACAGATACTGCAGCACATATGGTTGTCCTGCCAGGGGTCTCAGAACAACGAACGGTTTTACAAACTGGAACACGTGCAGGGACATATACAAAAAGGGTCAGTTCAGGAAGCCATGGAGTCATTGGCTCTGAATTTCCTAAATGTGAGTGGTTTGCCATCGCAGCCTTACCTATAACTGTGAAGATTCAGAATTGTGTATGGTAGTGTTCAATGGTGGAACGAATCCTAAAATCAATTTCACTCACACACCCTTTTATTAATTTAAGAGGAGTTTAGCTTGAGTAAGGCTGAATGAAAATTGACTAAGGACCTCAAAATTTGGCCTGCTAGACTATATTTGAGATTAATTTTGCATATTTGTTCTTGTAAACCCAAGGTTTAAAAAAACAACAACTGAAAAATGGACTGGTAATGAATTCCAGCTGGGAAAGGGTTACGTTGGGTTTGTTGACTCACTGAGGTAGATGACTCATTACCCCACTCACAAGCAAGGGAGATAGGGTGGGCTCTGTGGGAAGAGGGTCTAGACCAGGGGTAGGCAACCTATGGCACGCGTGCCGAAGACGGCACATGAGCTGATTTTCAGTGGCACTCACACTGCCTGGATCCTGGCCACCGGTCTGGGGGGCTCTGCATTTTAATTTAATTTTAAATGAAGCTTCATAAACATTTTAAAAACCTTATTTACTTTACATACAACAATAGTTTAGTTATATATTATAGACTTATAGAAAGAGACCTTCTAAAAATGTTAAAATGTATGACTGGCACACGAAACCTTAAATCAGAGTGAATAAATGAAGACTCGGCACAGCACTTCTGAAAGGTTGCCGACCCCTGGTAGACTGAGCAATCTTGTAATTGACCTTCATACTGTCTTATTGTTGCTTTCTTTATTAATAAAACTGCATACCAGGAAGAGGGTGAGTTTGGGCTTTACATATAGTAGAGACTACGTGGACTGAGCAGGTTGGGAAAGGGTCCTGCTTACACAGCCAATACAGAAGAGTGCTGTTGCCACACACAATGTTATCATGCTAGGGATTTGAGTGTGGAGAATGCTGATCGTGTTGACTGTAATCAGAATTTCTGCTCAGTCCTCTAACCTTTAGCCATGTAATGGCTACATTACAAGAGGGAAAACGGGAATGTAAATGTTAGCCGACAGTACAGTAAGATTCCTTTCGGTCCTGGAGGCTGCACAGTAACACAGCGTTCGCAATCATGACCTTGGGCAATTATAGCTTCACTTTCCTGTGGAAATGTTTTAGCCAGCAATGATTTTGCAACCCCATGAAGCATTCCTGATTAGATTTTCAACACTGTTACACATCCTGTCTTCTGTACAACATAGTTTCCATACCAAGAGTGCCATTCAGCACTTTTCAGTACACATGTTCTCCAGGACAATAGAATGAAACTGTCAGCATAAGACTCAGGACTAAGGCGGGTATCTAAAACATCAATGGACAGCTTTAGAATCAAGTATCTTTATAAACAGCATACTATGTTTTCATTCAGTATAATGTAGAACCAACCCCTCGACCACCTCCACCTCACACACTGAGGGCTGGTCTACACTACACAGTTAGGTCGACATAAAACAGTTTACATCAACCTAATTATGTCAGTGTCTATACTCAGCCTTCCACCCGCTGATATAAGTGCCCTATTACACCAGCATAACAACTTCACCTCCACAAAAGGCATAAAGCTTATGTTGGCATAGTTAGGGTGACACAGTGTCTGTGTAGACACTGTGTTACTTACATCCGCTGTCTTGTCAATTTCACGGTTCACTCAGCTATGAAATTGACAAGGCTGCCCGGTGGGAAGCGGGCAGGGCAAGAAGTCAGGGCAGATAAAGCCCACTCCCTGTGGGTGAGAAGCCCACTTCCCTCTACTTCCAGCAGAGAAAAGGAGGCCAGAAGCCCTGGGTGGCTTCGCCCCCACTCCCAGCAGGGAACGGGGGCCGAAGAGTGGGGCAGGCCCACCGGGAACCAGGAGGGCAGCCAGGCTCCTGACAGGGAGCTGCCAGCGGAGCTGAGAGATCGGGCTCTCAGCTCCCCACACTGTACCTCTTAGGTGGCAGAAGCGCTCCTGGTGAGGACGTGCACCAGCAACCCACGGAAGGTAGTGTGGACATGCACCACCGCAGTAATTACTGTGGTGGCTGTAAGTAACCTAATATAGTTCAACTTCAGTTTGTAATGTAGACATACCCTTAGGAACTGTAAACCTCAATCCAAATTCCCTGCAGTACCACAATATGTTGTAAATTGATTTCAGAATTAAAGCTGATGCCCAGACAATCCACCCAATTTTTTGTGGGGAAAAAAACAGCATTTCCTACTGTACATTACCTGAATATTTCAGATTTAAAAACTTATTTTGAGCACATTTTTAGAAAAAAAACAATGTAATAAAGCTATTTTGTAACCAAATGGCACACAAGTTAGAATTTGTCAACCTTTCTACAATTAATATGCTATGAAAGGAGGAGGTGGAGGGGCAGCTGTTTGTACCTAACCAATTACATGTACATGTAGCTCCAACATAGCACTTTATGGATCAAATCCAGGTCCCCATTGTGATAGCACAGGAAGGCTGGAAAGCCAGTAGATCTGGCCCCTTGAGAATGCTCCCTGCATGGAGGACTGTTCAGGAGAAGTGGCAGCAGAGTGGAAGTGGGTTCTGTACTACCTCCCCACCTGGGCCACGGTACATGGCACAGCCAAGGTGCCCTTATGCCCCACTGAATGCCAATATCTGCTAGTCGTATGCACCACTTGGCAGAAAGCCCACACCTTTGGGCAGGACTGCGCCAGAGCAGCAAGCGACCCCTGCCAGCTATGTATCTTCCAGCTCTGCATTGCCTACCATGTTACCTATTGTTATTTAGGGTATAAAAATGTGGGTAGATATCAGGCTTGATTCACCTCCATGATCACAGACTCCACCCCCTTCACCCCTGCTATCCACTGTCCTACAGGGGGTTCATCAGGGGAGGGCTGCTTGGAACCTCGACTGTGCCTGCATATTGTAGAAGAAACCTGCAGGGGAGCCTCCAGAGATGCTCTGAACAAGTGCATGTCCCACATGCCCTGGCCCCCTGCCAAACCAGCCTACCCTCTTTTGGGCTGCACCAGCTGCTTCTAAGCCCAAGTCCATTGCTGGCTCTGTGGCACTGCTCCAGGCAGATTTTCCACAGCTTGGAACCTGCAGCATGGGGCCTGCCGCCAGAAGCTGGAGGAACCCAGGGAATGAACTCACCCCAGTGGCTCTACAGGAACCTCCATGCATTAGAGTAATGGTCTGATTTCCAGAAATGCTGACTCTATTCATTTCAATGAGGGATGCAAGTGCCATCAGTGTCTTCATGTCACCAATGGTAACTGCTAGCTTTTGCAAACCAAACGAAAACCCATACCAATGCTGAAAAATAAAGATGCACCAGGGAACAACAGTAATAAGATTCCTTTGAGTAATCTATTTTTCTTACTACCGCTACAATTCTCAAAAAGCAATTTATAGTAAGAAGCTGGGACTCTGCCTACAAGTTTATAGGCTTACGATAAAAGATACATGAACCCATAGTCAATGGACTCTATTTATTATTATTTTATGTGGTCAATTTGCTTAAAGACAATTAAATCCTTACATCAATACTGCTGGCAAAATTCCATCTTAAGTAAACAGAAATGACATTTTAAAATGTCACTCTTCTAACAGAGAGATTGTCAACGATTAGACCTTCGGGCCAAGGAGCAAGGGAATCCAAGAATTTTAAATAAAGATGGTGCTTTACTTTATGAAAGAAGATTACTTTATCTACGATTTCACTTGTAAAGTTCTCCTGTCAAGCTCACTGTTTTTCTCACTTGTACTTTTACAATTAGTCAGCTCCCTGTGCAGCCAGGAGTAGAACAGACAGTACGAGATGTCCACTGCAAAGCACCTTTAGCATGATAACCATCAGACAAGGATACATCAATCATCATTTGTAGTTTAAATCTAACTGAAACATGAGCAGACTTGAAAAATGCCTTGTTTTACCCTGCAAGCCTGTCTCAAAATGTTCTAAATATTTGAATTCAGTCCTACACTAGGGATAGTCAACATGGAATTCACCTGCCTACAGCCCTTCTTGAAATACTTTTCCCTGGTGTGGGAAAGAGCGGCAGCCAGTAGATTAACAAAGCCTTGTTTAAATTTCCTAGATATAAATGTATAGCTCTGTGGTGGTAATTTATAGGGTATCTGTGGAAATTATGGGCTTGGATTGGCAGACATTGGGCCTGATTCAAAACTGAAGTCAATAGGGGCCTTTCCAGTAAACTTTAGATTGGTTTTGGATCTGGACCTTTGTACAACCCAAATAGCTACTGACCATGATGGAAGTTTGGCCTGTGTAAAGGACTGAAGGTTCCCTCCATTTCGTATCTATCTTATGGTTTGAAACTGAGATGGAGGGAATGGCTTAGTGGTTTAAGCATTGGGGTGAGATCCTCCCCCCCACTCCACTCTTTTTATGCCATGTAAAAGGCCCGGAGAGGCGAAAAGAGGCCCTAAAAGCCCCTTTTGCAGCTGGGTGACAATTGCCTCAGGGCCGGCACTGCAGTAGACAGGTGTAAGGCTGCCCTCTGAGGATCACCTTGCAAGCTCTAGCATAGAGAGTGTACTGGGGTGGTGCTGGCCAAAGGAAGAGCGAGGCAGGGGAGGGTGTCAGCATGCAGTGCTGTGGAGACTCCAGGCAGCAGGGGAGCCCCAGGAAGCTGCTATAACTTAGACAGGCCCCCAGTGCTATTTAAGTTATGCCAGGAGGCCTCTCCAGCCCAGGATTGGGAAGGTGTTACCCTAGTCCCCTCCCTCCCCCTGGGATGCGAGTTCTCTTAGATGCACAGCACAAAAGATCAGCCCAGGCTTGAAGTATCCACTATGTTCCCTATTTATATACTAGACATTTCACAGTTGTCTACCTGGCTGCTTTCCTTTACCCTAATATGATCAAAATTCAGTGGCAGGTGAAGCAATTTCTCTTTTTAATTTTATATGCAAATACTCATAAACATATGCACAAACACACTTGTGTGTGTGTGTGTGTGTGTATACATATAGCCTACGCACACCACCTGCCTCTCAGGATTACTTCTAACATTTCAAACCTCTGAGCGGCTTCAAAAAGCGGCTTCCCCCCTTCCCCCTTTAAATCACCCTGCTGGAGAAATGTGTCTTTGTTGTTCCCTCTAACCTTAAACTAGCCTAAGGCCCAGGATGGGAAACATCCAGTCTGGATTTAAGGTCAATATATCATCGCCCTTCAGAACTAGAAGCAGGAGTTTTACAATCGTATGGCATATTCTTTACTTATTGTCCTAAACAGTTACATACTTTTGCTGTGCACACTTATTTTGGTGCCACTTTGCACCTCAGCAATGTTTTCAGTTCAGTAGCAGGTGAAATCTGGCTTATGCACCTATCCCAGAGGGGAATGTTGTTAGACTCAATTAATTAAGGCGTGTGAAAGAAATTAGGGATCCTCAAACGAAATGTGCTACCGAAATACACGTTATTTATGTTAAATAGGGCTAAACTCTCAGCCCACTCACTCTGAAAACGGCAACCAAAGAAAGTTTTATTATAAAACATTAATTTTCATGTTGTGCCTCCAATTTAAATTTTCTGGTAAATATCACTCTTTGGAACGTCAATGCCTACTTTTGAATTGACTGAAAACAATCAGTACTATTTCATTTGAAAGAAAACCCTCTTCAGGCTCTGAAAGAAAGATCTAATTGACTTCTTTGTTTTCTGAAATAATGTGTAACTGAATACTTAATATAATACACAGACTTTCCATCCTGCTGGTTATCATAATGAGTTCTTAGAATACCAAGCTGGACAGGCCACTTTGCTAAAGAGCTTGCATGATGTGGCTAAGACTGGTGATTGCAATACAATTGTCAGTTTGAAGAGGAAGCACTATTTTAGGCTTCTGCATCTGTCTTCTCAGGCCTCATTCTCCACTCTCTCACGCCGGTGTACATCGGGGGTGACATAACCGAAGTCTAAGGAGTCATATCAGCATAGAAATAGGCTCCTCATCACTGCACATGGCCAATGTATTGTTAGTCTTACATGAAGCATGCTTTTCCTTACCATTGGAACCACAATTCAGGTGGGGAAGGTTTGAAACTCAGCTTTGAGTCCACCATATAGGACATAAGATCTTCTCATTTTGAGGGTCTCTTACTGACCATTAGCTACCATGCAGCTGGCAAAGAAATTGGATCTCATTGTCTTGTAAATTCGATAAACACATAACTAGGTCATGTTATTGCTGGGTATTGTCTTCAGCCACTTTTACAGCATGTAATTTAATATCCATTTGTAAAAGAGCTGATGCTACCACTCCATGCTTGTTCAATATTGGAAAATTTAATTGGATACCTATTTTACTTCAGGCAAACACCAATGAAAACCAGATAAAATTTAAACCCCTTGACCTTATTGACTGACCAAACTAAAACAGAATATCAATACCCCAGCAGCCATACAGGCATCAAGCCGGGTTAACTCTGCATCTCGGAAGCGGTGTAGCTTTTCAGGACTGTTCACAAGGGCGAGTGGTAAGAAACAACTTGCAGAACTACTGAGCTGACTGATACATTGCAGCTTCTGCATCCTACAAGTGGAAAGGCTGACATTATTCCAGAATCTGGTTTTCCATGAGGGGCTTTGCTACTTATGGGAAAGGGCGGATTTAAAAATGACATTTGGAGTTAGACTTTTCAAGATATTTAAGCCATCGCCAGCAGGATTTGTTTCTTTGTGGCAGGACGGGGCGAAACAGAAGAACAAAGGAGAATAAGAATAGAAGGGCAAGAAGAGAGAGATGAGGTCTTAAATGAACCCTTTCTGCCTCTGGTCAGAGTGAGAGAAGTGGAAATCTGGCCTTCGTGTAGATCTCTTACATGGACTACTTCAGTGCTGTAAGGTGCTCAGATACCATACAGGTGGGTGTGATTTAAACAGGGGTGTTGGAGCCTTCCCAAAAGTGGGGGGGGCCATGGGCCACTGCCCCTCCGTGGCCCCTTCCATCCAAGGCCCCGCCCCCAGCCAAGCTGGAAGCCGGAGAGGGTCAGGACCCGCAGACCCTCCACCTGCCCAGTGTGGGGGGGCAAAGTGCAGCCCACAGCGCATGTCCCTGCCCTCGGCTCCCAACAGCTGCCGGCGCAGCTCTGGGGGACAGGGCCTTGGAGCCACAGCCCGGCCATGGTAACAGTCACACGGCTGGGCAGATGTGTGGATCCCTGGCACAGACCCTTCACCTGCTGTGGGCAGGGAGCCCGGGGGACGGGGACATGGGCCGGGGGCTGCTCTCGGCCCCCCTGCCCTGGGTAGGTGGAGGGTCTGCGGTGCAGCACTCCAGCTGCTGGGCTAACCAGGAGGGTGTGGCCTCGGGGGGAAGAGGAGGGGTGGGGAGGCCCATGGTGAAAATTGGATGGGGCCAGGCCTGTCCACTTTCAAAAAGTGGGAGGGCCATGACTCCCTGGCCCCCCTATTCCGGCGCCCTTGGATCTAAAGCTTAAGTAGACAGACAGCTAGCTAGCCTTGGATAGCTGGGACTCCTCCCCATGAAGACTCTTTTAGAATGTGTGTGTCAATGGGGTTCGTTCACAGGGGCTGCAGGTTGCAGGACACGATACCTGACTTTGTATTAAATAGAAATGCAGATACAGTCATCACTGAGTCTTTCTTAATTAAGATAAGAACAAAGTGGTTGTAGAAGCATTTTTTGCAGAGAAGGAATGGCGGGGGGGGGGGAGGGGAGGGGGGAGGGGAGGGAAGGGTGGCAGAGGAAAGAGCTAGCAACCAGGACTTGCAAACAGGGGAGTCTTGCAAGGGAGCTCTTCTGGTGATCATTGGGGTGAGGCTGTCAGATAGGTTGTTTGTCCTCTGCTTACTTATTGCTTGAAGGTTATAGTGTGGTCTGTTTTGGGGATTGTGTGCTGAGCTAAGTGGCCTGCTAGGCTAGGGTGGGAGCTTACTAAGGATGCTCTAATGTGCTCTCCTTTGATTTGTAAGCTCTTTAGGATCCCTTGACAAAGAGGCAGGGAAAACTCAGGGAGAACAGGGGTTTAAAAAGTGAGCTTTTAAGCAACCAGAGGAGCTAGCGAACAGGAGAAGCAAACAGGGAAGTTTAGAGACAGAGTGTGAGAGGCCTAACAAATGTACACTAAATTTAAGCCAATAACACCTCCACCCAAAATAATTTTAAAAACCCTGCCAGAGTTAAAATAATGCAGGCAGATGTCCAGAAGCAGAGTGGGGGCTACCCAGTTTATTGCACTGAATGCAGCACATATAGTTACCTGCTTTGTGAGCAGGCGGCATATGAGTATATTCAGTGCAAGCAGCTCATGGCCCTCAGAGACGGCATATGGACTTTTGAGACCATAGTCCCTGAACTGGAGGAGCTGAGGGAGACAGGCAAACACATAGAGGAGACTTTCAGGGACACAGTAGAACGGACTCAGGGCAGGTCTACACTACGGGACTAAGTCGACCTAAATTACGCAACTCCAGCTACGTGAATAACGCAGTTGGAATCGACGTACCTTAGGTCAACTTATTGCGGTGTCTACACCGCGCTGGGTCAACGGAAGACACTCTCCCATCAGCTTACCTTATGCTTCTTGTTCCAGTGGAGTACCGGAGTCGATGGGCGAGCAATCGGCAGTTGATTTAGTGGGTCTTCACTAGACCCGCTAAATCGACCCCCGGTGGATTGATCACCAGAGCGCTGATCCACTAATAAGCGGAGACAAGCCCCTAGGGAAAGAACATCAAACTTGCGCAGAGGAAAGGATCCCATAATTGGGACACTCCCTCCAGATGATGTCATGGTATCCTCTCGCACTGAGGATACCTCTCTGGGGGAAGGACCCTTTTATTAGGAAGAGACAGATAACGGTAAAGGGGGATTTGATTATTAGAAATACAGATCGCTGGATTTGTGATGACCAGGAGAACTGCCTGGTGAATTGCCTGCTGGCTGTGAAGGATGCAGTCTTCTTGAGACATCCAGACAGATTGTGGTTTAGTGCTGGGGAGGAGACTGTGGTCTTGGTACATGTAGGCACCAATGACATAGGAAAAGGCAAGAGAGATCCTGGAGGCCAAAATTACACTGCTAGGTAAGAGATTAAAGTCCAGGCCTTCCACGGTAGCATCCTCTGCATTGCTTCCGTTCCATACACATGGCCTGTCACACTCACAGAACTGCAGGATCTCACTTCATGGATGAAACAATGGTGTTGGGAGGAAGGATTTAGGTTTATTATGAACTGGGGAACAGTTCATTCAGGACTAGATGGGCTCCACCTAAACCAAAACAGAACCAGATTGTTGGCATGTAAAATTAAGGGCTGGGGGAAAGCCGACAGGTGCCAAGGAGCACATGGTTTGAACAGAGACATCCCTGAGGGAGGATTTATTAAAGGAGATACTCTATATCCTAGTAAAGAGCAGAGAAGAGAAGTTGATAAAGTACAGATGGGAACTGAAGAGAAACAGTCAAACAAAGGAGTCCTGTTCAATTACATCATCTGAAGACACAACTATATATTAGGCACATTTTATAAGTGTTTGTATACAAATGCAAGAAGGCTAAATACTAAGATGGGCAAATGGCCTGGTATTAAATGAACATACTGACATAATAGGAATCATGGAAACTTGGCAGAACAATGATAATCAATGGGACATAGTAATACCAAGGTACAAAATATACAGGAATGACAGAGTAGGTTGTGCTGGTGGAGGAGTGGCACTATATGTGAAAGAAAGCAGAGAGTTAAATATAGCAACAATCTTAAATGAATCAAACTGTATCACAGAATCTCTCTGGATAAAAATTCCATACTTGAATAATAAGAGTACAGCTGTAGGGATATACTACTGACCGCTTGGCCAGGATGGTGACGGAGACTGTGAAATGCTCAGGGAGATTAGAGAGGCTACAAAAACAGAAAACTCAGCAATAATGGGGGATTTCAACTATCCCCATATTGACTAGATGCACGTCACCTCAGGATGGGATGCAGATATAAAATTTCTAGACACCGTTAATTATTGCTTCTTGGAGCAGCTGGTCCTGGAACCCACAAGGGGAGAGGTAATTCTTGATTTAGTCCTCAGTGGCACAGAGGATCTGGTCCAACAATAGAATATAGATGAACTTCTCGGTAATAGCAACCATAACATAATTAAACTGGGCATCCTTTCGGGGGGAAACATACCAAAGAAACCCACAACAGTATCATTCAACATCAAAAATGGGAAGTGCACAAAATGAGGAAGCTAGTTAAATGAAAATTAAAAAGAACAGTCACAAAGGTGAAATGCCTGCAAGCTGCATGGAAGCTATTTAAAAACACCATCGAGGCTCAAATGAAATATATACCCTACATAAGCTAAACAGTAAGAGAACAAAAAAAAATCATGTATACAGCAGAATAAAAGAGGTGGCTAGAGGCAAAAAGGCATCTTTTACAAATTGGAAGTGAAATCCTAATGAGGAAAATTGAAAGGAACATAAACTCTGGCAAGTCAAGTGTAAAAGTATAATTAGGCAGGGCAAAAAAGAATTTTAATAGCAACTAACTAAAAACACAAAAATGAACTGTATTCTTTTAAATACATAGAAGCAGGAAGCCTACCAAACAGCCAGTGGGGCCCTGGGACAATTGAGGTTCTAAAGGAGAACTCAAGGAATACAAGGCCATTGTAGAGAAGCTAAATTAATTCTTTGCATCAGGCTTCATTACAGAGGATGTGAGGGAAATTCTCACACCTGAACCATTCTTTTTAGGTGACAAATCTGAGGAACCATCCCAGATTGAGGTGTCAAGAGAGGAGATTTTGGAACAAACTGACACATAAGTCACCAGGACCAGATGGGTTCAAAAAGGAATTAGATAAGTTCTTGGAGGATAGATCCATCAACAGCGATTAGCCAACATGGTCAGGGATGCAATCTCATGATGTGTGTGTCCATAAACCTCTGAGTGCTGTAAGCTGGGACTGCATGAGAAGGGATGGATCACTCTATAATGACCTGTTCATTCCTTTTGAAGCAGTGGGCTCTGCCACTGTCAGAGACAGGATGCTGGTCTAGATGGATCATTGATCTGACCCAGCATGACCATTCCTATGTTCTTATGAAGTGGGGAAAGCCAACGTGATGGAATGTACACCACTCCCACACCAGGCCAGGGCAGAAAAAGTTAATGATCCATCCTGAAGACAAGGACTTAGATCAGGCCGTTTCCAACCACTGGCCTGAAATGCCAGACTTGGGCTGTAGTTAACCATCAGGAGGGGAAAAGATATAACAAGGAGGCCTTGAAGTCTGCTCTCTCAATCTGTGGAAAATGTATGCATAGGGGGAGCCAGATTTACTGTCTTGGAGACAAAACCTGAGCGACAACACCTTCCCTGTGGAATAGACTGCTCAGTCAACAGGCCATCTGGACACACAGGGAGTGAGAAAGACTGACCTGAGGAAAGGGAAGGCCTAGGTGGTTATTTCCTTCTGGATTGGCTCTGGCAGTGGTACCCTGTCATTTTGCTGTTCTGGAGCAGAGGCACTTTATTCCAACAGATCCCAACGGTACATCTGTCTCTTCAGCCCCAGCCATCGCCAGCTGGCACTTGCCTGACATAGCATGCAGAAGGCGTTGGAGCTCTAGTGGGACAGAAGGGGTGGCTGTCATTTCAGGGCGCTGGGAAGGCAGTGAATCTGTTCTAAGAGGCACCGGGATGGTGGCTGCAGCAGCGTGGGCATGTAGATTAGCCTGACATGTACAGTCCTTATCTTGCGTGGAAAGGCTGTGGAGGGCCAATCGTAAGGTGGAGGGTGACTCTCACCCTGAATACAGGGGTCTTCTCATGACAGCCACTGTTTCTTTGTGATAGGTCAGCAAGGAGATGGATTACTTCACTCTGGAAGTCTCTTAAGGGTAGAATAGGGTTCTTGCTCCTTGTGTATATGTTATGGTTGATGATGTGTCCTTATTGTGGGGCAACCCCTAATGAATCCCCCCTTTGATGATGGAGGACCTCAGATACAAGATATTTGTCCCCCCATGTATCCTCATGCAGCTAGATTTGGCGGTTGGGAGGAGTGGGTTATGGGGGAAGCAGGGGTGCTTTGTGCCTCCACGGGAAAGCTGAGTGGTAGGGATAGTGCCAGCCTCCAGGGTTGGGTACCTGTGACCAAGACTGTCTGTTGTAATTTTGAAGCCTATGGAGGAGAATTTCTTTAGCCTCCACACAAGCTCACTGCACC
The DNA here is from genome assembly GCF_028017835.1 of Emys orbicularis. NCBI lineage: Eukaryota > Metazoa > Chordata > Testudines > Emydidae > Emys > Emys orbicularis. The sequence continues at coordinate 6,034,495 of NC_088687.1, read as the reverse complement.
AAGCTCAGCTACCATGGATCTGGGTGAGGAGGGGAGGTTTTAGACTGGGGAAACCTGCCAGAATACCGTAGTAGGACATGTCCTTAAGAGCCTATTATAGCCTCAGTCAGATGGGACTAAAGACAAGGGGCAATAAATACCCACACACACCCCTTGACTAATAAAGAGTAGTGCAATCCAATTTTATCTGACAAAATTGAAAAGGAAAGAACTTTTACCCACTAAAATACGTTATCAAATTTAATGCACTTTTCCAAAAACAAATCTTGCTCTGTTTACTTTCCAAATTTATTTTGAATTATTCATTTTCTTTGAATAAGAGAGAGCAATGCAAACTCTGCAGTGTTAGAGGGAAAAGTCCAGCCTTTTGTAAAGACCCTTTTTTCTAGCATCTTTTGGCATGCTTCCCTGGGTTTTAGATTACTCTGTATGGTGAAGCATTACGGAATAAGATAACACTGTTATCAAGGCACTAAAGAAAGGCTGAGTTGTAAAGAAACTGAGCCAGAATTTCTTTTCAAGGACAGCAGTTAGTGTATTTGAATAAGAACCAAATTCAACACGGGAATAACTAATACGATTGATTTTAAGAAGCAAAAATAACATTTTGCTGTATTATGAATGTTAAGCTTGAATACAAAAAAGCAAAATGAAGTACATGTGTGCTTTTCATTCCCTATCTCAGCCCTAAGAGAAAAGAACATGCCATAGAAATGTCACTAGTTTACACTTACTACACATTGCAAACTCACTTTACAAGTAAGCAAGCAAGCAAACAAATCAACATGATTTTATTTTTTAAAGGCTACTACTGTATCACAAAATATATTTGATCCATTTATTCTGACCACATGCAGCTTAGTGTTATAATGTTTCACATTACAGTAATTAAGTTCATAGAATATGTTTTGTAAAAGTAATAAAGACTTTGTAACTACTGTGCTCTTGCTACTGTGTTAGGCCCTCATCCTGCAAGAAATGGTCAGGCTTGATTCTGACAATTATCTGGCTGCAGATCAGCAAAATAAAAATTAGTATTCACAAGCCTATTATCTACATCTAATTAAAAGAATTGTTTATACTACCCTCCCCCTACCCCCACCCCAATTATTGTGCGTGTACAAGAGTTTCTGAAACCTATTTCATGAAGAAAGTAACTCTATAGAAACATGTTTAGAAGGAAATCAGACTATTTAAAGAATACTATAAATTTTGTGTATGTCAACCGTTGGCTAAAGCACTGACCTAAGCTATTCATTCCCTTCAAGACACATTGTTTAAACTTGTGTATCTCCACAAGCTAAGGGCTCTTAGTAAAACCATGTGCCTGATCAATATTCGTACTAGAAAGGCCAATTGCAGCCCTGGCACAAACAGGTGAAACCCTGAGTGAGCTCAGTGCGAGCTGCATCCTCGTACATCAGAGTCTATGTTTGTCCAGTGTTTCCTACCCCGGTATATTTCATGATCTCCATCTTAAGGTTATTAAAACAGGATGCTGTCCAACAGGGGGGAAAGTTGGTTCTCTTCGATACATGGTAGCTAAAGCTGTCGAGCAACATGTGTTTCTCATTTTACACTTATCACTCATTCTTAAAAACAGTAATACATACCATCTGTCACACAACAGCCATTCATAATTAATGAGATTGGGGCTGATTTTGACTGTGAAAAGCCATTTAACATGAGTATCAGTGTGTGTATGATGAAGTGTTGTAAGCAATTCCTGGGAGCTTTTCCTTCTATACATTATATCATGACAATCAACTGTCTTCTCTCACGTACATACTGTTGTAGAAGCCTGGTTTATAGAGTCATCGCAGACAGCATGCTTAACTTAGGTCAGTATCATCCAAGACAAAATTAATATCATCTGGCCCCTTTTTCCATCAGACTGCTAAGAACAAGCGAGCCCTGCTAGATGTTTGCGGCACTGTGTGGAGTGGCTGACTAGAGGTCAAGAAAGATGCCCAAATGCAGAAATACACCACGCCAGCAGTATTTTCCTCTCCCCTCTTAGTATAAAGTAACACACTGAAATGGTTGCTGGTGTTTTCTGAACCTGCTTCTGACACTTTGCTAACTTCATCAACTGTTAATTGTGCCACTTGGGGGAAAGGGGCGGAGAGAGCAACCAACCTGTAGAAAAACTTACACTCTCTCTGTATTGGAAAGGAATTTCTCCTTCCAGTCTTACCATCATGCCACAAATTCCTCAATTTATAACTCCAAGAGTGAAATCCTGGCCTCATTCAAGTTAATGGCAAAACTCTCACTGACTTCAGTTGGGCCAGAATGTTAACCCTAGCAACTAAGGGTTTGATCCACAGTCCTCTAAAGCCAATGGAAAAACTCTCATTGACTTTAGTGGGCTAGGTCTGGGCTAGTCCTTGAGTCAAAAGGGTAGTGTGAACTCAAACGGAAACATATCTTCCATAAGTCTGATACCCTTTTCAGCCTTAAGACATCATTTAAATTAGCCATAACTACAAAATACACCAGGATGTATTTTAATTTATTCTATTTGAAACAGTAGATAAGCCATTTTAAACAGAAAAGCTACACAAATAAACCCAGGAACCTGAAAGGTATTCTGTTGCTGACTTTGTCTACAATACATAGTCATGGCAGTTTAGCATTTTGAAACAAGGCTATGGCCCTGGTGATCAAGTCCATAAGGAAACAGACTGTGCTCTTCCTAACAACAAGACAATATTGCCTTAATAAATGTATACAATAAATTCTGTTTGCTTAGATTATTTGTTTATAATATGTATCAAAAGGGGAAAAAGTTAGGTTCTGATCCAGCAAGGTACCAAGCTTTGCAATATGAGTAGTCCCACTGAAGCCTACTAGGGAAAAATAGATGTCACTGTATTTTGAATCCTAACTGAAGTATATTCTTACTGCCTGGAAATAGCCCAACTGAGCGCAAGTACCCAAAGGAGCAATAGAATCTGAATTGTATGCACACTTAAAGTAAGTACTATTCCTGTGTATGATTTTTAAAAGTTCTGGTGATAACAATGCAATATAATTAGGTCTGGCAATTTTTTTTGTTTAGTTTCAATAGACAGTATTCGTGTTTATTTTAAAGCATTTTTTTTGCAGATTTATAAGTATTTAAGTTCTCAAAGTTATGCAAAATTATGGGTTTTAAGCATTTTTTAAAATCAATTTAAATTTTCACAGTTGTGGGATATTATGGGGGTTACACAATGGGGTGGGGGAAATAAATATTTAATAATGGTAGATGTAGAGATTCTGAAAAGTTGAAGATTTCTAACAGTTAAAAAACACAAATATCCTTATACCAAACTCTAATAAGTTCTCAAGAAGCTCGTTTCTTACTTTACCTATCTGTACATTTTGATTACCATCGATGGATATATTTTTCATTGATTTCTGAGTGTACAGTGAAATTGATGTTTACTGACATTTACCGATAAAAAACTAATCCTTCCAAGCCTAAATATAATTTTACAGTTAGAGAACAACCCAGCCACACAGATTTCCCTCTCTCAAGTGAGGTTAGAATGTTGAAGCTATTTATCTTCCGTTTGAACATTCTGGGACAAATTCAGCAAAAACAGTCTTCAAGATCAACTGTTCGTTTTTTCTAGGCAGGTTCCCCACCACCTCTTCCCCCGAGGGACAGATTGTCAGCTCTATGCCCACAATTGTCATGAGCATTTTAAATATTCCTTTTTTCCCCTTTTCCCCCCAGTTTTATTGCAGAGACATGGAATCATCTTTTAGGCCCCTTCTCAAGACAGCATCCCTATTTAAGAGAGAACTTAAAAACATGCTTAAGTCTCACTGAAGTTAATAGGTTTTAACCATATGCTTAAGTGCGATACTGAACAGGGATTGACAGACATGGGCTTGAGTGCTTTCCTGAATTGGGGCCTTACACAGTAGTATAGATGGCTTAAGTCTCTCCAGTTTCTTTTCTAACACTAAGTGACTGATTTTCAGTAGAACTCAGCTCCCGTTTGGGCACCAGATTTTCAAAAGTGCTCAGCACTCAACAGCTCCCATTGTTCTCAGTATTAGCCATTGTTTTTACAGATACCGATGCTTCAGGAGCTTTGGAGCTCATATGGGTCTTGGTGAGGGCTGCAATTATGGAATACACCTAATTGGAATACACCGTTGCATCTACTCAAAGAACAAAACTTTGCTTCTGGCCAAATTTAAAAAAAAAAATGTTTTCCCCCCTCTTCTGAAAATCAAGATTACTGCAACGTTTAGCTTTGGGAGCGCTCTTGCTAACATTCCACCCAGCCTGTGTGATCTCTCCATTATATTATCCATGATTCTCACAAACCTTAAGCTCATAATACAGTAGTACTTCCAGAATATGTAAAACATTCCCTGGTCATGCCGTACCTCTTCCACCAAACTATTTCCTAGTTTTCAGAATGGAGACAGGTAAGTAGTGATGTCCCCCAGGAATCTGTACTGGGCCCAGTCCTATTTAACATATTCATAAACGATCTGGAAAAAGGGGTAAACAGTGAGGTGGCAAAATTTGCAGATGATACAAAACTACTCAAGATAGTTAAGTCCCAGGCAGACTGCAAAGAGCTACAAAAGGATCTCACAAAACTGGGTGACTGGGCAACAAAATGGCAGATGAAATTTAATGTTGATAAATGCCAAGTAATGCACATTGGAAAACATAATCCTAAGTATACATATACAATGATGGGGTCTAAATAACCTGTTACCACTCAAGAAAGAGATCTTGGAGTCATTGTGGATAGTTCTCTGAAATCATCCACTCAATGTGCAGTGGCAGTCAAAAAAGCGAACAGAAGGTTGGGAATCATCAAGAAAGGGATAGATAATAAGACAGAAAATATCATATTGCCTCTATATAAATCCATGGTACGCCCATACCTGGAATACTGCGTGCAGATGTGGTCGCCCCATCTCAAAAAAGATATATTGGAATTGGAAAAGGGCAACAAAAATGATTAGGGGTATAGAACGGCTTCCGTATGAGAAGAGATTAATAAGACTGGGACTTTTCAGCTTAGAAAAGAGACGACTAAGGGGGACATGATAGAGGTCTATAAAATCATGAGTGGTATAGAGAAAGTAAATAAGGAAGTGCTGTTTACTCCTTCTCATAATACAAGAACAAGGGGCCACCAAATGAAATGAATAGGTAGCAGGTTTAAAACAAACACAAGAAAGTATTTTTTCACACAACGCACTGTCAACCTCTGGAACTCATTGCCAGAGGGTGTTGTGAAGGCCAATACTATAACAGGGTTCAAAAGGGAGCTAAATAGATTCATGAAAGATAGGTCCATCAATGGCTAGGTGTCCCTAGCCTCTGTTTGCCAGAAGCTGGGATTGGGTAATAGGGGATGGAACACTTGATGATAACCTCTCTGTTCATTCCCTTTGGGGCACCTGCCATTGGCCACTGTCAGAGGACAGGATATTGGGCTTGATGGACCTTTGGTCTGACCCACTATGGCTGTTCTTATGTTCTTAGCTTGGAAATGCACCTGACCCAAAACCTTTACCACCTCTGAATGGTGAGGATGTGCAGATCAAAGTCTGGTCTATGATTGGTCTAAGATCGATCAATCTCTATAAATCAGGAAGTCAGTTTAAAGTGCTGGTGATAGTCTGACAAGTGATTCTGTTAAAAAAATAAAAAAGCAGTGGTTGGGTTTATACTCCTTCTCCATGACTCTTCCATAAAAAATCGTTTCACTTTACAAGCCATAAGATTTTTTTTCTAAGTGCTAATACATGTCCAACAAGCCGTGTTCTTACTGCCCTTGACACATCACCACTGTGCAATAAAAGCTCTACAATCAGAGATCAGCTGACAGGCTCATGGAGATCTCAGCTCTCTTTCCCATATTTCTTTTCTGACGTTTGCAATGGGTGGACCAGAAGGCAGCTAGGTGTGGGATTTTTGCTCAGCACACACTCCTTAAGTACAGTTGTACCCACAATGAGAGAATGCTGCTGTGTCCTTACTGCCACGAAGCATGTGCAACTCATTTGAGATGGTGTTGCCATTTCTGCAGCTAACCGACAGGGGCATTTAATAGCAACACATGGGGAGGAAGGATGGTCCAGTGTCTAGGGCACTAGCTTGGGATTTGGGAGACCTAGGTTCAAATCCCTTACCGCCACAGACTTCCTGTATGACTTGGGGCAAATCAGTTGGCCTCTCTGTGCCTCAGTTTCCCATCTGTTAAAGGGGGATAATAGGACTTCCTACCTGAAAGGAGTGTTATGAGGATAAATAGATATGAGGTGCTCAAATATTACAATAAGGGGAACCAAGTAAGTACCTTAGATAGAGAATGCAGACTTACCTTCCCTGAAAGAGACTGCCCCAGTCACCTCTCCTCTATGAGACCTACTGGGCTCCTTGGTTGGGCAATGCTTAGTGCAGATTGATAAACATCAGAAAGAAATTTAAAAAACACATGGCTTTGAGCTGCTTAAATGGGCCTTTGTTAGGAGCACACTGAAAATTACAGGGGGAGCTGGTAGCAACCCTAATATTTAGGTTGTGTATCAACCCATTACAACAGATCTTTTCAACCTTTCTTTTTTGAGAAGCTCTAACAACTCCATTGCTTTCAGCAGGCCTCTGACATGTGTGTATAAATTATGCCCACTAACACCTGCTAAAAAGGCTTAGTTCCTTTAAATTGGGCCTTCAAGTTTAAAACCAAACCTAGGAAGGAAAAATACCCTTTCTTATTTGTGAATCTGTTTCCCAGAGTATCTCTCAATATTTCGTTTTAAATTTCAATCTCCTAAATTTCTTGATTCATCTAAAATATTTATTCTTCCTGAACACCAGTATCAGTTTTTATTTCATTCTAGAAAACTGTGTGCACGCCTATGCTGATCTCTAAACCTGCAGACTAAGAGACTGCTGATTTGCAAAATCCACATAGTATTAGATTATTTCAATTAAGGGCACATTTCTGTTAGCACTTGTAAATGTGCACTCTCCCCACCAATAATACAGTGAAAGGAGATTGGTGGGGTAAGTAATGCGTCCTTTGTTTCTGACTCCGAGGAAGAAAAAGAACTAACAAGGGAATCTGGGAATTCCAATGAATACAAAACTGATTTTTTTGTTTTGTTTTGATTTCGTTTGTTTGGCTGCAATGCCTATGAAATTGTATGCCTTGGAAGAAAGGCAGTTTGTCAGCAGGATACAAAGTAAAGATTCTTTGCTCAGAATAAGAAATAACCATAATGGGTGGTTAGGTTAGTATTTTTATGGTCCCCAGCCTACACACACAAATCATTCATTTAACTAAGTAGAACACGGGAAGCTTTGCTTTAGCAGGGATGCTTTCATTACCAAACCAGAGTGTACACAACCATGTTTAACCCGTTAGGAACACTTGTTATTTTCTCTTGGGGGATGTGGGGAGAGCATGGAGGGATGGCCTGCCCCCTGGGAAGGGAATAACCCAGAGGGATGGAATCTGAAGGAACCACAGGACCATTTATGTAATGAAAACTGGCATCCAGCAATGCATTGCTGTGAGAGCTTGAAAACATTGTTTCTCAGCCGTCAGTGGTTAAGAACTGCAGAAAGGAAACCCCCACAAAGAAAGGCAAGGGAGGTGAGGATACAGGATTCAAAAATCGTATGGCACTGAAAAATAATTAAGACCAGTATTCTTGGGAGAAGTGGTTTCATTAAATTGTTTTCAGGTTGCAATTTTCTCTCATCTTCTCCCTCCCCTCAGCAATCTTAAAGCAATAAAAATATCAGATTGCTTTCTAGTGCTTGGATTCTCTTAAAACTGTCATTATTCAATTATCTGTCTATTCACTGGCCCTAAGGTCCAGCGGAGCAGATATTGTGAGCTTTCATTTAATGTTTTTAAACGCACTTCTGTCCACTTGTGATACAATAAAACTTTATTGAATTCTGTTCCCACATCACACTTAACATCCTTCACTTTTATTGATATGTAAGCCAACCCACTCTTCTGTAAGCAATAAAAAGAGTATTTCTAGCAAAGAAATTACCCTTTTTTCATCAATACCACAACAGGGAAATGTGAATTCAACATCTATGATTTTTTTAAACCAGTCTTTAACAAAGAGATGACTGATAGTTAAGTGTTGCCTCTCCCCCACCCCCATCACCTTGTCAGCATTTAAAAATATAGGCATGAGAGAGGACTGGTCACCTGTTGATATTGACTAGCCCTGCTTAGCCAGAGGGGAGAGAAGGCAGGACAATCTATCCCTCGTCAGAAGCCAGATCCATTTTTTTTCTTAAAACAAATAATTCCCAGAGTGAGTGAGGCTGGTGGAAAGGAGGACTAGGGATATATAATACAGCAGCCATTTTCAAAAGAGAACATGGGCTGGTAAAGTCATAAGAGGCTACATTTTTCAGAAAGAAATGGAGAGGCTTTCGGTGGACAATGCACTGTCACCAGCAAGTCTTCCTACAACTGATGGAAGTTATGGAAATTTGGAGAAACAGGAGAAAAAACAAAACCAATGCAAGGCAGGACGGGGGAACCAAGAGAGAGTTTAAAATATTCCATATCTTTTTCTTTGAGGGAACAGGCACAACAGTGTTCTATTGAGCATCAGTGTTCAAGGTCAGCTATATCATCACACTACAGACAATTCCCAAATGCTGCTCTACTGGAACATATACTCAACTTTCCTTTGCTGTTCAGCGAATATTTCCATTAATGCTATGACAACATATATAGCCCATGATTTGAAACCTTACGGAGTAAACTGACAACTTAGACATAGCAGGCTGAGATTACATTCTAATGGAATGTGTGATGAAACATTAATGCCTTAATTACAAAAGCTGATGCACTTCTTTAGGAGAATAGCACATTGCAAAGCTTAGTTCAAAAAGGTAACAGGGCACTAGGTTTCCAGCATTAGTAACAGTCTGAATCCAAGCGGTTCCTGAGAATAGCCCCACTATGCCATGGAAAATCTACAATGGAGGCAGGAAATTGCCCAAAAACCATAGTCCATTTTACCTTGGCAAATAGACAAGAAGGAATTCAGGTTTACTCAGTGGTGCTGTGCAAGCCACTTTTAACTTGTAAGGCACTGAAAAGACAGCCTAAACCTCACCGTCTAGACTAAACCCAAAGCAGGAGCGACTAGGTAGGTCTTGTTGGAAGAAATTCCCATTACATGCGTCTGACGCAGTGGGCATTCACCCACGAAAGCTCATGCTCCAATACGTCTGTTAGTCTTAAAGGTGCCACAGGACCCTCTGTTGCTTTTTACAGATCCAGACTAACACGGCTACCCCTCTGATACTTGTATGTGCACAGCATGCCCTACTGATGGCTGTGGCTGCAGAATTGGCCTCACTGCATCTCCCCAGCTGAGTTCCTCCCCGAAAGTGACCCAGATGGTGCTCTCACACGAAGAGAATGAGTGGTCAGATGACTGGCCTGTTTGGCTTCTCAGAGGATAAACCCCTCCCCCATACACCACTACAAGTCAGCAAATGAGACTGCTAGTAAATGGTGTGACAGCTTCACAGTCAGCAAGAAAGCCATGTGGTAGATAATCAGGTAAATAAAGTGTTATCATCCCTATTTCAGAGGAAACAGACACTGCAAAACTCACATTGACTTCCCTAGGGGCAGTGCAGCTCAGTGGATTAAGCACAAGTTCTGGGGTTCAATCCTGGTCCCATTAAAGCCAAAGGCGGTTTTGTCATTGACATCAATGAGGTAGGATTTCACTCCTGGATTGTAACGTTGCTCTTGACACTCTCTTGCTGCGTGAACCACTTTCACTGTGAAAGCCACAGGATGATTGTTCCCTGCCTCATGCGGTGGGGATGTTGTGGGGCATAACTAAATAGTGTTTGCAAACTACTACAGAAGTGTAACACGTTGCCAACGCCAGACACAGGAAAGAACAGAATCGAGAAATCCTGGTGTGAAAGCCCTGTGCTCAGTTCACTAGACCTGTTGCCTTTGGGGGGACATGGACACGGACACTCCCGCACAATGTGCCACGTCCTTCGCTGGGGTATGGAGGTGTAGCTCTCTGTAATTAATGGAGCTATACACCAGCTGAGGATCTGGCCCAAAATGTTAATCACAAATGCTGCAATTTTGCAAATCAGAACTAGGAAAAGTCAGAATTCACCACAATGATTATCTCTGCCTCCAGCAGTATATAAAGATTACTCGAGTAGGTATTAAAAAACCCACAGCCATACAAACACCGTAACCTGATTTTAAAGGCATCATTTTTCACATTTGGATCATTAAAAACATTCAATCCCTACTGTACATTTGGTACAGAACAGCCTGCCGCAAGAGTTATTTTACATCTTGCACATAAGACCGATTAGCACCTCAGGGCATAATATTCACATATTACCTTTCTAACAATGCACCACTATTCTTCTTTGTTTTCTATGCAACAAAGGCTATTGGTAATGACTAGTTCTTTACCAGAATGATCTCAGGAGGAAATAATACATGCCATGTAAATTGCAAATTGTAAGAAATACGACTTATGGTAAGTACAACCTCCTCACCCCCACTCCCCCCACACACACTTTTTTTGTTTGGTAATGAAATGAAACACGGCCTTGCTAGTAGGTCACCTGCAAACTAGTAATTTTGTATAAAGCTCTATGGGTCACATCCAAAGCACATGGATGTCAATCTTTTCATTGCCTTCAATGGGTTTTGAATCAGCCCCAATGTAAGACATCAGTTGTTGCATCTAGAAGCTTCATGGTTTTTGTTTTTAATACTCAGACATGGACATAGTCCTAATGTTGAGCCCTGTTTTCCCCAATTGGTTGAGACAGACTAAGGATCCCTTGGCGGAGTATGTCACTTTTGTTCAGGGACAAGGGCAGTGAGTGCTTTTGTTTTAATTGCATCCCTCACTTTTCAGTTCCCAGTCATCTCTCGACAGCCACATCACCTTTCAACCCTTTCAGTCCCCACGGCAGACGGGCAGCCAGCTCCTCAGTGAGAGGTGCGTACAGTTTGAGGGACTGGAAGCATGAGCAAGGAAGCTCATAACTTTCCCTGAGGAGATCACGTTTGTCACTTACAAGACACATTCCTTCTCCAGTGGCTTGACATCCAAGCACGAGCCTATTTGTTTATGATCCCAGCTATCTTCTTCCACGGGTCAACTGCCGTACTTCAGAAGAATGAAGTGTTTTCTGGCTGGCTCTCACTACTCGATCCCACACATATTAAACTAATTAGGGAAGACCAGGGGTGATTTTAGTTTTGCCTAGTTTGTTCCCTGAGGTGCACAATTTGAGAGCTTTAAGAAATCCAGGGTAAGAAACCGAGAAATGATTTAGTTTTGCATGACATGATTCTTTACTATTGCTAACCAAATATTTATATTCCTCTTTGCGATATACAATTTTTTTGATAGCAGAATTGTAAATGAGTCCTGCTGCTATGAAAAGCAAATTCTGAGGCATGCTTTACTTTTTGGTAATGTTGATTTTGCTCTATTAAAAATATAATACGACAACCACAGATGAAAGTTTTTCTAAACCTAGAAAAAAAGTAAGGCTTTCAGGGCCTGCATGTAAGTCCCCTTAATCAATTCACAAACTTACAGTTTCATAATTCCTACCATCAACATTATGCTCTCATCAATTAGCTTCCTATTTGCTTGTCCCTGCAAGGAGATGTTATATGGGACTTAAAAGGTAACGATAAAATGGCACTAATTAAAATAACATAGATCAGTCTAAAAAAACTTTGATATACAAATTACAATCAGAAAACTGTATAGTGAGCAATAAAAAAAATACCCTAATTAATAGTAGTGTTTCATTTAACAGGAGCATCCATCACACAGTGAGTGAGATTTTCAAACCCTCATCAACTGAATCTGGTGTGGTGTATACACTTTTGCCAATTTTGTCATTGAATGGTGGTTTGTTTTTTCCCCCCATGGGTTCAAGGCCTAATCTGCAAGCAAAATGAGATCTCTATCAATGAGAAGTGAAAATATATTACTATACATACTGTAAGGGACACATTCATACTGCACTTCCAGGTATTTGTACGTTCCCGGGCAAGGGTCTGGAAACACATCAGGGCCTGCTACCACTGCGCACTGTGTACGATTACTGCATCTGAAAGGCAAAGACAATGACAATCAAAATACAGATGGAGAAGATGTTGGGTAAAATGTTCATAAGAGTCCAAGTTACTTAGGCATCTAAGTCCCATTTTCAAAAGTGATTTCCCTGCCTCAGTCTCATTGACTTTCAATGGAGCGTAGGAGTACATCACTTTTGAAAATGGGGCATAGGCTCTTATGTCACTCAAGTGCTTTTTTACCCATTATAATTTTAGTTCCATCTAAGCTACTGAGAGCTAATAGTTTTAAGCTGTTTGGGATTTCTTTTTTTAAGCTTTGACTTCCTTTTTATTGTTTTTTGTATGACAGTTATACAAGTGAACGTCTGAAGTGTATCCATTCAGTGTACCCAGTACATCAACAGCAAATGTAAAGCATGTAGCATGCAGCTGAAATATCCACTGAGGTTCTGATCCTACAAAGGGATCTATGCAATCAGACTCTCATACCTGTAGGGGCTCCCATTGAAGTCAACGAGATTATTGATAAGAATATGAGCCTTGACAGATTAATTTATTTAGGCCCTAATCCTGCAGACACTTTTGCACGTCTTTTAGTGATTGCGGGATCAGGGCCTTAAATTATACTAAATGGTCACAGATATGTCACTATAGAGACACTTGTTCAAAAGACAAGAGACCTGATTCCACAACCCTTTCAAGGATGACTAGCATGATTAAAAATTGCACAACTGGGCCCAACATTTGGAACTAGATTATCCATGGTCAGTAAGACAATAATCAATCTTTTAAATCTAAACAAAGCACTGCATTAACTGTGTCCGTGACTTGATTATAAATTATTGTACCCATTAATTGAAAAATGCTGACAATTTAAACCCAACATTTTGTGGCTTTTCTTTGCTTGTAAATGTTTTAATGTTGTTTTTATTTCATTGGAAACAGGAGTTGTATTTTTTTAAAAACACTCTCTGTCAATGTTGGAAATCCAAACTCAACTGCATTGTGCTAAAATGAATGGGAACAGAAATCTAAGGTAACTTTAAGTTGCACTGTTCAAGACAAAGTGCAAAGAGTAAATCAATGTATATCAAATTTAGTATTAGTTGTAACTAAACACAAATATTTTTAAATGAACAAGAATATGATTTTCATATCAACAGTGTCCCTTTAAATAGTGTTCTATAGAATAATGACGTATAATTCAAAAAGGTGACTGGAAACAGTGACAAACAGGAAAGAAACAATCAATCATCAAGTAAACTGTCTAAAGAACAGAGCTGTTCTGTTTAATGCCTAAAGAATGGTATTTTACACCCAAATGCACACAGTACATTTACATTTGTCATACAGAGCTACAATGCACGTGACTCAGATATTACATATTTCCAAAAGTAAGCTTGCTCTCACTGGAGAGCTGATTCTACAGACACATTGAGGCAAGAGCTACCTTACTCAGGCAAATAGTCTCTTTGATGTTAGCAGGGCTAATCACGTAAGTGAAGCTATTTGCATGTATAAATGGTTGCAGTATTGAGTCCAGAGATACGGCCTCCATTTGACTCCCCTTAGTGTTACTGAAAAATGTGTGTGTACATCCAAAGTTCAAAGTAAACATTTGCACTGGGTATGTTCCTAAAGGAGCTATTGGAATATTTGATTAATGTGTTTGGGATACAGACTAATTTAGCAAACAGTGGTTCTAAACAGAATATTCCTGAAGTGTTTGTTCAGGGGGAAAAGTGACAATACACTCCTTCGTTTTCATCCCTTTCCATACTGGATATAGAATTCCTCGGGGATAGAGCATTGCAGTTACTTTCACTAAAATGCTTCTTCCTCTGATATGACATTGGACCTCTGACCCCACCTTTCTATTGGCAGAAGCACCAGCATCCAGAGTAGAACTCACTTAGCTCTGAGTGGAAATGTTTTGTGTTTACCTGAGGCTACAGTTTGTCAGCCTTAATGAGGATTTTATTTTAGCCCATAAATTAAAACTGATTCATTAGTGAGTGCCTTAAGCTCAATATTAAAAAAAAATTACAGAAAGATTAATAAAACCTGATACCCTACTCATCAGGCAATTTAGCGGGATAACAGATAATCCAGAGGGCTGGAATGTTCTAACCTTTGCCTATTGAGATTTATGCCAGCCGATGGTTGTCACAGACAAGAGACTACTTTTATCATATAAATGGAGGAATAAATGTATTAACTTGAGGGCTAATTTTGTTGTCCTCACCCTTGCTACTGCGAGACAGGTGGCTTGGCAAGGATATACAGATAGTTAGGACAGTGTGTGCAGGCAATTCTTCCAAGCAGAGTCTTTGAACATAATCCAAAATTTCACTTCCAACAAAAAGCTTTTATTGAGCTCAATGTGCCTTTCAAAATGCAATAGTGTTGGGCTAATCCATAGTGTCTATGGCTTCATGGACAGTCCCCGCCATGTTACATAGAATAACAATAATGCATCTAAAAGGTATGCTTCAAAATCATGAGTCAGGCTCAAAAAAAATCATGAGGTTGGCTTCAAAATCATGAAATGTAAATAAATAAATAAAGTGTGAGTTCTTTTTATTTACTTTCTGATTTTTATAGCCTTGAGGGATGCACTCGCTTCATATTTTCAAGTTTTCTCTGCAACCATGCCAGCGAGAAATTTGCTTTTGTTTTGTTTTATAAGTGAAAGCTCAGCTTCTCATGTTAGCAAATGAACCAAGGTGCTGATGCTTTAAAAAAAAAACACCACCACCAACACACACACCCCCCCAATATTGTGGGAATCGCAATAAAATCGCAAGAGTTGGCAATCCTGGGCACAGCAACTTTCCAAACACACATTCTCAGCATAGGTCCTGAATTCGAATGCGAATCTTTCACTCTCTTCCAGAACAGTGTGCGATCTGGGACACCACCAAACAGACAAAAAGGATCAAGCATTAAGGGAGGGAGGGGTGTGACAGTAGCTTATAAATTACCTGCAATAACTACTAGTTAGTTCCCAAAGTGTAAAGGTTGATTGGGAGCACTGGGTCACCCACCAGATTAAGAACATAAAATAGCCAGACTGGTCAGACCAATTGTCCATCATCAATGTCAGGTGCTTGAAAGGGAATGAACCGAATAGGTAATCATCAAGTGACCTATCCCCCTAACACCCATTCCCAGCTTCTGGCAAACAGAGGCTAGGGGCACTTCAGAGTATGGGGTTGCATCCCTGCCCATCCTAGCTAATAGCCATTGATGGACCTATCCTCCATGAACTTATCTAGTTCTTTTTTGAACCCTGTTATAGTCTTGGCCTTCATAACGTCCTCTGGCAAGGAGTTCCACAGGTTGATTGTGCATTGTGTGAAGAAGTACTTCCTTTTGTTTGTTTTAAACCTTCTGCCTATTGATATAGTATTGTATAGTTGGGATTATGTTTTCCAACGTGTGTTACTTTGCATTTATCAACATTGAGTTTCATCTGCCACTTTGTTCCTCAGTCACCCAATTTTGTGAGATCCTTTTGTAAATCTTTGCAGTCTGCTTTAGACTTAACTATCTTGAGTAGTTTTGTATCATCTGCAAATTTTGCCACCTCACTGTTTATCCCCTTTTTCAGATCATTTATGAATATGTTGAACAGTACTTGTCCCAGTACAGGCCCCTGGGGGACACCACTATTTACCTCTCTCCATTCTGAAAACTGACCATTTATTTCTACCCTTTGTTTCCTATCTTTTAACCAGTTACTGATCCAGGAGAGAACCTTCCCTCTTATCCCATGAGAGCTTACTTTGCTTCAGAGCCTTTGGTGAGGGATCTCATCAAAAGCTTTCTGAGAATCTAATTACATTATATCCACTGGATCACCCTTGTCCACATGCTTGTTGACCCCCTCAAAGAATTCTAGTAGATTGGTGAGACATGATTTCCCTTTACAAAAACCATGTTGATTCTTCCCCAACAAATCGTGTTAATCTATGTGTCTGATAATTCTGTTCTTTGCTATAGTTTCAACCAATTTGCCTGGTACTGAAGTTAGGCTTACCGGCCATTAAAAAATTGATGGCACATTAGCTATCCTCCAAGCATTTGGTACATAAACTGATTTAAATGATAGGTTACATGCCACAGTTAGCAGTTCTGCAATTTCACATTTGAGTTCCTTCAGAACTCTTGGGTGAATACCATCTGGTCCTGGTGACTTATTACTGTTTAATTTTTCAATTTGTTCCAAAACCTCCTCAAATGATACCTCAATCTGGGACAGTTCCTCAGATTTGTCACCTAAAAAGAATAGTTCAGGTTTGGGAATCTCCCTCAGATCTTCAGCCTCAGTGACTGATACAAAGAATTCATTTAGTTTCTCTGCAATGGCCTTGTCTTCCTTGAGTGTTCCTTTAGCATCTCAATCATCCAGTGTCCCCCCTCCCCCGGTTGTTTAGCAGGTTTCATGCTTCTGATGTGCTTACATTTTTTTTTTTGCAGTTACTTTTTGAGTCTTTGATTAGCTGGTCTTCAAATTCTTTTTTGGCCTTCCTAATTATATTTTTACACTTCACTTGCCAGAGTTTATGCTCCTTTCTATTTTCTTCAATAGGATTTAACTTCCACTTTCTAAAGGATGCCTTTTTGCCTCTAACCGCTTTTTTACTTTGTGGTTTAGCCACGGTGGCACTTTTTTGGTTCTCTTACTATTTTTTTTTTAATTTGGGGTATACATTTAAATTGAGCCTCTATTATGGTGTCTTTAAAAAGTTTCCATGCAGCTTGCAGGGATTTCACTTATGGCCTTTTAATTTCTCTTTAACTAACTTCCTCATTTTTGTGTAGTCCCCCTTTCTGAAATTAAATGCTACAATGGTGGATTTATTTGGTGTCCCCCTCCTCCCTCCACAGGGATGTGAAATTTTATTATGTTATGGTCACTATTACCAAGCAACTGAGCTATATTCATTTCTTGGACCAGGTCCTGTGCTCCACTTATGACTAAATCAAGAATTGCCTCTCCTCTTGTGGGTTCCAGGACTAGCTGCTCCAAGAAGCAGTCATTTAAAGTGTCCAGAAACTTTATCTCTGCATTCCATCCTGAGGTGACATGTACCCAGTCAATATGGGGATAGTTGAAATCCCCCATTATTATTGATTTTTTAAAATTTTTATAGCCTCTCTAATCTCCCTGAGCATTTCTAAGTCACTTTCACCATCCTGGTAAGGTGGTCGGTAATATATCCCTACTGCTATGTTCTTATTATTAAATCATGGAATTACTATCCATAGAGATTCTATGGTAAAGTTTGGTTCATTTAAGAGTTTTACTTCATTTGACTCAACACTTTTTTTCACATATAGTGCCATTCCCCCACCAGCACGACCTGTTCTGTCCTTCCAATATATTTTGTAACCTGGTACTACAGAGCAACCCAATTGCGGAGAAAGGAATGGAACTCCGGTCTCTGAGTCTCAGGCTAGTGCGGACCATCCTTCCTCAATATGTGATTCCTAGCGCTCGCCTCCCTCTTCTCTGCCTTGCAAAGTTCTCTTCCTCTCTCTAAACTTATTCCCCTTCCCTTCTCCTTGTCTCTCTTCCTCCACCCCACCTCAACTTCCCTCCCTTGCTTTCATTCTCTAGCTCCACTGCATTCTTAGTGACCTTTAAAACACTTTGCCAGGGGCAGTTCCACCTGGGCTCCCAGATGTTTAGAAGGTGAGAGAGAGACAAAATCACCTAAACCTCACCAGAGATGGGATAAAAACCTCTAGTGGCCCCCAGACTTATTTAAGAAAACATCCTTTGAAAAGGTTCTGGTTCCCTTTCTATCCCCATAACTTCCCCTTCTGCTCCTATGGTTTCCGTCTTCTATTCACAGCATTTGTCCTTCTGCCCTGCTTTGGCTCTGCCCCAGTGACTGATTCCTGCTTGTTCATGTGTACATGATCTTCTCCAAGTGGCCACCTGACCCTAAACTGGAAAAGTCTGGGATGCCCTGCTTTTCAGCTCTATATGTCTGATCTTAGGATCTTTTCCCTTGCTCCAGCTGGTTCAGACCAGAATGCCCCAGCATCACAGCAGATGGCTCTCTGTTTTATCTGTGGTTTTGACAATCTCTCATCTGGAGGACAGGTAGAAAAAGACCCTTTCCAATAAGAACTAGCCAACAATATGAGGGCATATCGCAAACTAGCCACTCTTTGACCCTGCTCTCAAGCTCTTCATATCCAAGTCCAGAACACGGCTGAGCTAAGCTGTTATGGAAAACAAGTCAACAGAATACATTTCCGAACATGGCGGCTCTCCCAGACTAAATAACCTCGTCTGCCTCCTCCAAAGAAATATTTGCACAGTGGGGGATCTTAATTTTTTTCCTCCTTCTTCAATTGTTCTAACACCATGCAAGCTGAGAATGAGCGCGGAAGGGGATCAGAGTGGATTTGCGAAGCTGGATAGACGATTTCACTAGTATAGATAAACAATACCCATTTTGTTAGCTGCTAAGTCACAGCATTTTACAAACCGAGTTTGAAGACTTGTGAGCATCAAAGGAGTACTTAAGGTGCTTTTAGCTGTCTTTATTTCCATTTGCTATGAGATCTGACAGGGAGCTGTAATCTTTTATTAAGTCGTCTTTTTTCCCAAAAAACCCGCATATTTCTACCTGCAGTCATTTTTCTCCCACTTTTACTCCCTAGGATGGACAGGGGAAGGTGAAGGAGGAGTGGGGTCTTGTCTCACTCAGCCGAGAGAATGCCAATCTCACCCCTTCACTGGGAACACCACACACTTAATCACTGCTGTGATTTAGGACTTGTTTGCACATGGAGTTATTCCTGATTAACTATCCCTGAGTAACTCCATATGGGGACACACTTATTCTGGAATAAAAGAGTCCCAACGTGGAGTTACTCAGAGATAGTTAATCAGGAATGACTCCATATGTACACAAGTTCGAAGGGCAGGGAAGTTTCAGACACCATTACTTTTCCATTTTGCAAGAAATCTAATGCCTGATTCTCCGTTGCCTTGGCCTTGTGCGGTCATTTATAGCTGTGCAAAGAGGATAAAATGATTCCAGATTAGAATTCTAGAGTGTTGAACCCACTTTGCCCAGGGATGAATGCCTACAGAAGAGACGAGACAGGGCAGTCAGATCCTAGTATCCAGATTCTAGTACGAAAGTGCTCTTCATCAGACCCTAGGAGTCAGTCATCACAGAACCAATTTGCTCTCTGGTTTTCACCTGAGAGCTGGGAAAGTACAAAGTAAAATCTGAGCAGCCTGCATTTGCTAAAGTGCAACCCAACTTGAGATAGCTGGACCCTGATTTTCGAGGGAACAGTGCACTCAAAGCTCTTCTGAAAATCAGGCCTTCGTTTGAGCATCCAAAACAGGAATCACGCATAATTAATGCAAAAAAAAAAAAAAAAAAAAAAGGAGTCCTTTCCTCAGTTATAAGAAATACCATTATTTAGTAGCGCTTCACTCCAGCTATTCCCCCCACCCCAATCTCTCGGTGTATCCATTAATGTTATTCAAAATGTGGACAAATATTTACCCCAAAAGAGTTGTGCCGATCTAACATAACAAATGCACTAACTATAAATCGTACATCTACATCTAGAGTACATTTCAGTAGAACAATTCCTTGTTCCACTTCAAAAAGCCTTTCTAGGCTGTTAACATGAAACAGTGCATATACATTTGGTGTTTGCTTGTGCTGTAGGCAGTGGGACTGAAGGAAGCATTTCAGTTCAGTCAGATTCCGAACTAGCTGCAGGGCTCAACTCAGTTTGTTTCCCCTGATTCAGGCTTTAAAAAGCACCATCTCCCTTGGCTGCATTTGCATGGCTTTTCTTTATGAACATGCTTATGCTTTTTAAGTGACAAGGTCATCTTTTGGTGGGGATGGGGAAGAAACACAGTATTGACATTGCAGACATTTAAAAAAGGATATTCTGCAAGGTAACGTTTATTTTAAGTCTTTGCAGGAACACAAGGCATTAGTAGCATTGGCTCAGTATTAGTGAGAGGTTAACCAAGTTTGAGGCAATACATTTGTTACTACAGAAATGCAAAGATGGTATAAAATAGAAGATCAATCCTAAAGTGTGGCTTTTCAGAATTAATCATTTTAGACTCAAAACCACTAAGCACACTGGTTGCCTGTCCAGATGAACTGAACTGCCACAATCACTGCAGAAAAGGCACAGAAGAAAGAAAAGTGGCTGTGAAATATATGCAGCAGCAGAGAGATCTATTGGGTTCCAGGAGCTACAGGCCCCTCCCTCAGCCTAAGGGGAGGAGCCACTGAGCCCAGGACTCAAATGAATACAGGGGACAACAGAAAATATAACAAGGACAAGTGTGAGGGTCAAAGGGTCAAAAGTAGGGAACCTGAAGGGGACACTGAGTAGAGAACCCCGGGCAGCACCCACTGCCAGGGCCGGCTCCAGGCACCAGCTAAAGAAGCAGGTGCTTGGGGCGGCCAATACCAAGGGGCGGCACTCCGGCCGCTATTGGGGCGGCATGTCCGGGTCTTCGGTGGTGGGTCCCCCAGTCCCTCTCGGAGTGAAGGACCTCTGCCGAATTGCCGCTGAAGAGTGGAGCGGCGAGATCTCGCTGCCGCGGCTTCCCCCTCCCCCCCCCCCGCTTGGGGTGGCAGAAACCCTGGAGCTGGCCCTGCCCACTGCTTCTCAAATGTGTCAAGGGAGCCAGCGGACGCCGCCCAGAGGAACTCTGCCTGGATACGTGAATGGAGAGAGGAACAGAAAGAGGCCCCACAGTCGCAGAGAACCCCTCAGCCAACCTCCTCTCCCGGGTGTTATAGATGGCCGCTTTGGCCAGCGCTAAGAGTAGGTTGACGAGGACGTCTCACAGCTTGGTGGGGCCGCGGATGGAGTGTGCAAGGTGGGGGGAGAAGTGCAGCCAAAAATGCAAACGTGGGTCCCAGAAGGATCCAGAAAAGGGGCTGCAACCTGGCGCACTCAAGGTAGGCATGTGCCAGGGACTCCCTCACGCCGCAAAAGGAATAGGCATCAGGGATAGAGGTGAACTGCACCAGGTACACGCCCATGGTCACGGCTCCATGAAGGAGCCACCAACTAATATTCCTGGCGGAATACAGGCTGGCCCAACAGGGTTCCTCACCCTCAATAGGTGGCAACAGGTCCCGCCACTTAGTGTCCAGGTGGGACATGAGGAGAGGATCGCGCATGAGCGTGTCCAGATGTGCCCTTGGCGCGGTTCAGAAGCAAACTGGCTGCAGGTCGCGCAGCCAGCTCGAGGTGTGCAGCTGGGTCGGTTGGCGGGGCTTACGGGGCAGGAGCACAGTGAAAAGGTCCGGAGAGCCCGGGCTGAGGGGTGGGTCGGGAACACCCTCTTGAGGAACCTGCTCGAGGTAAACCCGGGAGACGGGCGATAAGACTGCCCTCACTTCCTGGAGTACTAGGGTTGCCAGGTGTCTGGTTTTTGACTGGAATGCCCAGTCAAAAAGGGACTGTGGTTGCACTGCTAAAAGTCCGGTTGGTGGTGCAGCAGGGCTAAGGCCGGCTCCCAGCCTGCCCTGTCTCCGTGTCACTCCCGGAAGCGGCAATATGTCCAGTGGCTCCCAGGCGCAGGGGTGGCCAGGTGGCTCCATGCACTACCCCCGCTCCAAGCCCCCTGCTGCATTCCGAACCCCTCATCCCCAGCCCCACACCAGAACGCAGACCCCCAGCCAGAGCCCTGACATCCCCACACCTCAGCCCTCCTGCCCCAGCCGGAAGCCCCCTCCCACAGTCCAAACCTCGCATTTCTAGCCCCACCCCTGAGTCCACCCCCCCAACCCAGAGCACATACACCCTCCCACACCCCACCACCACCCCCAGCCCAGAGCCCCCTCCTACACCTCAAACCCCTCGTCCCAGGCCCCACCCAAGAGCGTGCACTCCCAGCTGGAGCCCTCAACCCCTCCCAATTCCCAACCCCCTGAGCTAGCCTGTTGAAAATGAGCGAGTGAGTAAGGGTGGGTGAGAGTGAGCAATGGGGGGGGGGGGGCTCAAAGAAGGGGCAGGGCATTGCCGGCAGGGCAAGGGTGTTCATTTTTCTGCTATTAGAACGTTGGCAACCCTATGAAGTAAGCGCTGGGGAGTTCGAAGAGTGGAGAGCCCCATGCGCAGACTGAGCGCCAGGGGATCCACCCTGCCTCCCCGGTCATTGTCCAGGACGACTCCGATTCTGGTAACTCCTGCCAGGACCAACCTCTGGCGCACCAAGTTGGGGATTGTGTAGCAGGGAGAGGCACCAGAGCAGTCCTGTCCATCTCTGCAGTCGCTCACCCACTCTGCCCTCCAAATCCTGCCAGTTCTCCAGCGGAGAAGGATGCATGGCGGAAAGGTAAACGCAGAGCTAGAGCAGTGGACCCGCGCTCCACTGAATGGTTTAGAGCACGGGTGGGAGAGAGCTCGCCTGCCACCCGTCCCCGACCACCAGCCCAGAGAGGCGACGGGGGAAGGACTTGATGGCCAGAGTGTACAGCTGGCCTAACAGCAGACAGCCTGGATGCACCCCTCGGCCGAAACTGACAGCAGCAGCAGAGGGAGGAAGGCAGGTAAGACAGAACAGCATTCCTTTGTCAGTTAGGTGTGACATGCTGCGGTGTGGAAGGCCTGAAAAATATGCCCAGAAATCTACACAGAGACTACGCAAACCCCATAGATTCTGGTACACGTTATGCATGCATTGCCCCCACCCCTTTCCCTGGAGGTGGGCTCATGTGGTCACTCTGACAGGGGTGTGGTTCACAAAGTGTGCAAGGAGAGCTATTTATTTTTGAGATGGTATTTTCTGTCAGTCCGCACAGAATGTAAGGTTTTAAGCTATGGTGACCTAAAAGACCTTGGAACCTGCCTGCTTGACCTGCCCTGCCCAGCCCTGGGCGTGGGTGCATGCCGGGAGTGAGAGAGCAGGTGGCCAGAGAACAGAATGCTCCAGCAATTCAGAACTGTAGAGAATCCTATGAGCAGCAAGTTAATACTCCTGTAAATTAGAGCAGTCTCCAGCAATGGAGCATGCTCAGTGCCTGTGGAGTGTTCAGGGGTTTTAGCAGCAAGTCTCTACCAAACCCCATTGAGTATAGCAATTTCAGAGGTTTATAATTTAGCTTAATCTGGGGGAATTTTCATGGCGGGGTCGGGGGAGACAAAAAAATTACATGTCCCCTGCCAAATTTCAAGTTCCTATGCCAAATCCTGGAGTTGCTAAACCTCCTCAAAGAAATTGTTGGATTTTTTTTTTTAACATAGCCAAAAATATATATTTTTCCCAACTTTGCTCTCCCATGTAGCTGAACTATTTTTGCTGGATCTTTCACATTAAAATCAGTCTGAGACACAGACCCAGCATGGAGAATTTCAGCCCAAACGGTTAAAATTCAGCAAAGTTATAAGTGACTGAAAACAGAGGTTTATACTGGAAAGTGTTTGGCGATTCTAACCAAAGGTGTCACTACCAGCTCCATTTGTAACTTTGGTATCTTCTATTTACTGATGTTTATAACAGGAGACCTCTTTAATGTCCACGTGTGCTTGCCAAGAGAGCATGTCTGCATTCATTATTGCAAATCCCAGAAAACTTCATATTTCTGCAAAGGCTGGGCGGGCTCCACATGACCAGACACACAAATATAGCTGAGACATCAATATCCAAGCCTGTTTCTCGAGGCCTATTCTACTTTTCTAATGGTTTTACAGTAAGAGACAGACTTAATTCATTATCCTTCATGGCAACGCTGCAAGATATCCTTTTCCCTCTCTGAAACACAAAATCTCCTCTCTGGATGGCTGCCTTAGCAAAGAAGCTGTCACAGTCAATAAGTCAGCTAGGAGTGCGTTCTCCCCTGTCAATATGTGATATTTCCAAATCAACCCTTTAGGGAGGACCGAGGGGGGAGAAAATAATAGCCTGGAGAAAGTAAATAGGAAGCAAAGAGAAATTTCACTCAAAATAGGCGTCTAAATAGAGTTCAAATGATGGCCTGCAAATGGGGGGAGGGTGCGTGCGGGGGAACACAAGTGAGGAGAAAAGTCTTTGGCTCACCACATTTCCTTTCAATAACGTGCAGCTCAAAAGCAAATGGAAAGTCTCTGTTTGTATTTAGGTTTCAGAAACAAAGAATCCCTAAGCAGAAATGGTTGTTGTTGTTTTTTCCTCCAAAGGATGAAAGGGGAGGGGGTGGTGACAGGGAGATGATATTCTCTAACATTTTCTTCATTATGAATGGTCCTTTTATATTGCTCTTTCTCAGCACAGAACAGCTCTCTTCCTAACCTTTCCTGAGGTATAACGATCAGGGATGTATAATGTTTGCACAAGAGTCTCGCTACCTGCTGCATTTTGTTGTTTTGTTATTGACAGGTTTAATTATCTATCAGGGTGCCTAGCGCTTTTGGATAGCCCTCTTCTTACAGGATCAAAGTGAACTAACTGCAGCCTCTTCAAGGCTCTCTGTAGAAATATGCCAAAAATAAAAAATCCAGTCCTAATGAAAGAATCACAATTATGCATTATTTTGATTGCTGTTAAGTCTTGTTGGGTTTACTTAAGCAAGTTTTTCCTTCATCTACCTTCAGCCCCAGTTTGTTACAAGAGACTTTAAAAAAAAATAATTAAGAGAGAGAGAGAGAGAACCAGCCCAAGCCACAAGTGATCCAGACTCCAGACTCTGTAACAAAATACCTCTGGATGAGTATTTCCATGGGGACCGAACTAAATAGGGCTTGTCTACACATGGTGTTGTTCCTGATTAACTCCATGTGTGAACACTCTTATTCTGGAATAAGAGTGCCTTGATCCTGTTTAGCTTAATCCACTTTCAAAGCACATTTCATCCCATTCATTTAGAAACACAAACAAACTAAAATTTGGCGAGGTATTGCATCATTTTGCATCTACCCTTTCTACTAAGTAAAACATGCTTAATATCCTTTGTTGCTGTTGCACTTCTTTCCCCTCTCTCTTTGCATTTCACTCTCCCATGCCCACCTTTCCTCTGCCATGGATCTTATTATCTCTTTTCCTCTCTTTTTCAACAACTCTTTCCCCCTCAGCATGGTTTTCCTATGTTGTGTAATAATTGTTTTCTCTTTCCTTCTCTTCTCCACCATCTTGCTTTTCCCTCTGTTGTGTTCTCTTCCGTCTCCACTCACATTTTCACTCTCCTCTCTCTCCCTCCATCATTCGTTTCCAAACTCTCTGTGCTCTCTGCACCTTCATCCTCTCTCACACACTCTCCTGCCTCCCCCAGCAAAATGCCACACACCCCCTCCTTCCCGCTGACTCATTCTCTCCTGCCTCATACCCAACCCCCAATCTCTCACAGGTTCTGCGACAGCATCCCCTCACAATCGAGCCAATGACAGATGCATGCTGCTCCCTCCCCAGCAGCTCTGCGTGGTAGAGTCCATGACCATCCAGCCTGACTGCCCTACCTGCCACTGGGTGGTAAGAGGCAGAGACTGGGTCAAATTCTCAAGGAGAACATCATGGAGAGATGGTTCTAAATGGATGTGAGACCATGATCTTAGATGGGGCCCACCAAGTCAGAGACAGGCACATGCCTGATAATTGGAAAGGGGAAGAGGAGAAGATTCCACTCCTAGTGGCTAACCAAATTCCCAGCACAACAGAGGCATCCTGCTCCATTCCCTCTCTTTTCCTCCCCCACCTGATCCGCTGGAGCTACACAGACCATGACCTGCTGTGATTCCAGGGCTCCCCAGCTGGGTGACAGCCAGCACCAGGATCAGTGTTAGGTAGTTAGGGGAACAAGGAATGTATTTCCATGAGCTTGCCACCATCACCCCGAGCATCTCCAAAACCTCTGTCCCCATGCAAGTTGGTCCCCTCTGTTCCACCTTCCTGCAGAACAGAACAACCATCTCCATGGAGCCCCAGAGCATGGCTGTTTTGTATGGCAGTATAGGGTTATACCCCCTTGCTCCCCATGCCCGGATAAGATGAGCAGGATTTTGGCACAAGGAAAGTTTATTTTTAAACAGTGCAAGTGGCATTGGATTTTTCAAAGAAACAGGGCACCATTGTATGAAAGATTTTTGCTCAGTGACCTGCAACAATACTATTGAGTTTGCCTATTTTTTTAAAGCGCACCCTAGCTTTTCACATATCTATGTATCAAGCTAACTAGCTCTCTCATTCCCACACTGTCAACTTCAGTAGCACCCAGATAAAAAAATATACTTTACACATATTCACAGTACAGTCCGAGAGCCGAGATAACAAGCCTTTCAGAGCTTTGTTTTCCCTGCAAAGATTCTCTTTTTATTTTCAACCCCCAACCCCACCACTAACATAACTCCCACCGTATCTGCTGAGTGGGCAGCAATCTCTAATCTGGAGCTAATGTTGAGCTATAGGTCACTTGATAGAGAGGTACAATAGCATTCGTTCTGCCCCCCCATATCCTGAGATAATGAACATGCCACTCACAGCTGGAAAGACCCAGCTTCTACAGCTGAGGAGTTAAGAACCAAAAGACTCCACTAGTTGATCCATCTTATATTGACTCAAGTGACAGCAAAGGCACTTCCTAATGAGAGCCGACCTTGTCTGCAGGGAGCACCTCACATTTGTCTAAGAGCTGGCCATGAATCTAAAGGTAAGTAAATACACTGGGAGGAGGGGGCAGCATGGTGCTGGAATCCACATGAACTTTGCACCTCGTTCAATGGTTCTCCGTCATGGCAACTCAAACATTTTATCTCGTGTTTTCTCATTCCTGAGTTTCCAGCCATTTCTTAAGTGTGCTTGTGTGGATAGAAAGGGCTAGTTATGGTAAGCATTCTGCTCTGTCCGTAACGAGGGATAAATAAAGGACTCAATTTTCCTTTGTTGTCACTCTCAAGGGAAGGCTACTGGTTTTTTTTTCCCCTCCCCTCTTTCATCAGTGAAAGTTAATTATACTTTAATTTAATTAAAAGTAACAGTGAACGTGAGATTTTCAAAGTATTGTTCATAAAAGGCGATGTTCTCTCAGTAATATCGTTAACAAAAGGGAGAAAGACAGACACTCTTTCCACTGCATTTCTGTGGATTAATGTGTCACTTTGGGGACTTAAGGTTTAAAAAATAGCCTGGCCACAATTAATTACTGGCAGCTTTGTTGCCGTTTTTTTATCACACTGTAATTGGTCACCAGTCATGTGTGTCCTCCTTCCAATCAGCAAAGACTGCAAAAGGACAGAGAAACATTAAAGGGCACTTCTGGGTTGAAAACATAGTATCCGAGTGTGCTATGAACATTTGTGTGAGCGGGTTTAATGTACTAACCTTCCACCTCTAGATTGCCGGGTTAAAGTATGCTTTAGGCTAAACTCATTTGTATTGAACGCCAGCTCAAACTTGATACAATAACTGACTGAGTAGATGGAGTATAAACAAACACAGCGGCGAACAGCAGAGGCTAACAGAGGGAGTTTGCCTGGGAGCTGTCCGAGAGGAGGTACGCTAAGTGCTGCATTAGGGGGGCTGTGTTGGTGAGTATCTGAGTGTCTGCTGCTGGGACAGTTGGTCAGTTTGACCGTGTGCTTGATTGCTTGCTTGTTTGTTTGAAAAGTGTGAATTGGGAGTGCTTTGTTCCAGGTGGGCCTTGAGTGGGCCTGACTGGTATATAAGGGCAGTCAGCAGCGAACCAGCTGAGCGGCGAACAGCAGAGGCTAACAGAGGGAGTTTGCCTGGGAGCTGTCCGAGAGGAGGTACGCTAAGTGCTGCATTAGGGGGGCTGTGTTGGTGAGTATCTGAGTGTCTGCTGCTGGGACAGTTGGTCAGTTTGACCGTGTGCTTGATTGCTTGCTTGTTTGTTTGAAAAGTGTGAATTGGGAGTGCTTTGTTCCAGGTGGGCCTTGAGTGGGCCTGACTGGTATATAAGGGCAGTCAGCAGCGAACCAGCTGAGCGGCGAACAGCAGAGGCTAACAGAGGGAGTTTGCCTGGGGAGAGCTCACTGAGGCTTTCATCTGCAGGTTTCTCTGAGTAGTTCCTGCAACAGCTGAGGAAGCTCTTAAGAGGACAGGGATATGGAAGGTGAGCGATCAGCTGTTGTAACCTGCACAGGTTGTGCCATGTTTGTCTTTCTTCCACAGGACAGAAGCGACTTTGTCTGTACAAAGTGCAAGCTGGTCTCCATATTGGAAGAGAAGGTTCGAGGGCTGGAGAAACGAGTATCAACACTGCGTTGCATAAGGGAAAATGAAGATTTCCTGGACAGACGTCAGGAGATGCTTCTACGGCCACAATGTTCTGAAGATTCAGAGCAGGCACAGCAGGGACAGAAGGATTGTGAGGAGGTTTGGCAGCATGTGACTTCCAGAAGGAGAAAGAGGAGCGTCCATGCACCAGCAATGGAGATACAGGTGAGCAATCGTTTCCATGTTCTCTCCACAGGTACTAATGCGGAGAGTGGACTAGATGACCCATCTGAGGGAAGGGAGCAGAAGGAGACTCCACCGATTGGAAGGCAAAAGATGCACTGTCCTAGGGATGGGGGTTCCACGACCACCACTCCCAAGAGGAGGAGGAGGGTGGTGGTGGTCGGGGACTCCCTCCTCAGGGGGACTGAGTCATCTATCTGCCGCCCCGACCGGGAAAACCGAGAGGTCTGCTGCTTGCCAGGAGCTAGGATACACGATGTGACAGAGAGACTGCCGAGACTCATCAAGCCCTCGGATCGCTACCCCTTCCTGCTTCTCCATGTGGGCATCAATGATACTGCCAAGAATGACCTTGAGCGGATCACTGCAGACTACGTGGCTCTGGGAAGAAGGATAAAGGAGTTTGAGGCGCAAGTGGTGTTCTCGTCCATCCTCCCTGTGCAAGGAAAAGGCCTGGGTAGAGACCGTCGAATCGTGGAAGTCAATGAATGGCTACGCAGGTGGTGTCGGAGAGAAGGCTTTGGATTCTTCGACCATGGGATGGTGTTCCAAGAAGGAGGAGTGCTGGGCAGAGACGGGCTCCACCTAACGAAGAGAGGGAAGAGCATCTTCGCCAGCAGGCTGGCTAACCTAGTGAGGAGGGCTTTAAACTAGGTTCACCGGGGGAAGGAGACCAAAGCCCTGAGGTAAGTGGGGAAATGGGATCCTGGGAGGAAGCACAAGCAGGAGAGCGCAAGAGGGGAGGACTCCTGTCTCATGCTGAGAAAGAGGGACGATCGATGAGTTATCTTAAGTGCCTATACACAAATGCAAGAAGCCTGGGAAACAAGCAGGGAGAACTGGAAGTCCTGGCACAGTCAGGGAACTATGATGCGATTGGAATAACAGAGACTTGGTGGGATAACTCACATGACTGGAGTACTGTCATGGATGGATATAAACTGTTCAGGAAGGACAGGCAGGGCAGAAAAGGTGGGGGAGTTGCGTTGTATGTAAGAGAGGAGTATGACTGCTCAGAGCTCCGATATGAAACTGCAGAAAAACCTGAGAGTCTCTGGATAAAGTTGAGAAGTGTGAGCAACAAGGGTGATGTCGTGGTTGGAGTCTGCTATAGACCACCAGACCAGGGGGATGAGGTGGATGAGGCTTTCTTCTGGCAACTAGCAGAAGTTGCTAGATCGCAGGCCCTGGTTCTCATGGGAGACTTTAATCACCCTGATATCTGCTGGGAGAGCAATACAGCGGTGCACAGACAATCCAGGAAGTTTTTGGAAAGTGTAGGGGACAATTTCCTGGTGCAAGTGCTGGAGGAACCAACTAGGGGCAGAGCTTTTCTTGACCTGCTGCTCACAAACAGGGAAGAATTAGTAGGGGAAGCAAAAGTGGATGGGAACCTGGGAGGCAGTGACCATGAGATGGTCGAGTTCAGGATCCTGACACAAGGAAGAAAGGAGAGCAGTAGAATACGGACCCTGGACTTCAGAAAAGCAGACTTTGACTCCCTCAGGGAACAGATGGGCAGGATCCCCTGGGAGAATAACATGAAGGGCAAAGGGGTCCAGGAGAGCTGGCTGTATTTTAAAGAATCCTTATTGCGGTTGCAGGAAAAAAACATCCCGATGTGTAGAAAGAATAGTAAATATGGCAGGCGACCAGCTTGGCTAAACAGTGAAATCCTTGCTGAACTTAAACGCAAAAAAGAAGCTTACAAGAAGTGGAAGATTGGACAAATGACCAGGGAGGAGTATAAAACTATTGCTCAGGCATGCAGGAATGAAATCAGGAAGGCCAAATCACACTTGGAGTTGCAGCTAGCAAGAGATGTTAAGAGTAACAAGAAAGGTTTCTTCAGGTATGTTAGCAACAAGAAGAAAGTCAAGGAAAGTGTGGGCCCCTTACTGAATGTGGGAGGCAACCTAGTGACCGAGGATGTGGAAAAAGCTAATGTACTCAATGATTTTTTTGCCTCTGTCTTCACAAACAAGGTCAGCTCCCAGACTGCTGCACTGGGCAGCACAATATGGGGAGAAGGTGACCAGCCCTATGTGGAGAAAGAAGTGGTTCGGGACTATTTAGAAAAACTGGATGTGCACAAGTCCATGGGGCCGGATGCGCTGCATCCGAGGGTGCTAAAGGAGTTGGCGGATGAGATTGCAGAGCCATTAGCCATTATTTTTGAAAACTCATGGCGATCGGGGGAGGTCCCGGATGACTGGAAAAAGGCTAATGTAGTGCCCATCTTTAAAAAAGGGAAGAAGGAGGATCCGGGGAACTACAGGCCAGTCAGCCTCACCTCAGTCCCTGGAAAAATCATGGAACAGGTCCTCAAGGAATCAATTATGAAACACTTAGAGGAGAGGAAAGTGATCAGGAACAGTCAGCATGGATTCACCAAAGGGAAGTCGTGCCTGACTAACCTAATTGCCTTCTATGATGAGATAACTGGCTCTGTGGATGAGGGGAAAGCAGTGGATGTGTTATTCCTTGACTTTAGCAAAGCTTTTGATACAGTCTCCCACAGTATTCTTGCCGCCAAGTTAAAGAAATATGGGCTGGATGAATGGACTGTAAGGTGGATAGAAAGCTGGCTAGATCGTCGGGCTCAACGGGTAGTGATCAATGGCTCCATGTCTAGTTGGCAGCCGGTTTCAAGCGGAGTGCCCCAAGGGTCGGTCCTGGGGCCGGTTTTGTTTAATATCTTTATTAATGATCTGGAGGATGGTGTGGACTGCACTCTCAGCAAGTTTGCAGATGACACTAAACTAGGAGGCGTGGTAGATACACTAGAGGGTAGGGATCGGATACAGAGGGACCTAGACAAATTAGAGGATTGGGCCAAAAAAAACCTGATGAGGTTCAACAAGGATAAGTGCAGAGTCCTACACTTAGGACGGAAGAATCCCATGCACTGCTACAGACTAGGGACCGAATGGCTAGGTAGCAGTTCTGCAGAAAAGGACCTAGGGGTCACAGTGGACGAGAAGCTGGATATGAGTCAACAGTGTGCTCTTGTTGCCAAGAAGGCTAACGGCATTTTGGGCTGTATAAGTAGGGGCATTGCCAGCAGATCGAGGAACGTGATCGTTCCCCTTTATTCGACATTGGTGAGGCCTCATCTGGAATACTGTGTCCAATTTTGGGCCCCACACTACAAGAAGGATGTGGAAAAATTGGAAAGAGTCCAGCGGAGGGCAACAAAAATGATTAGGGGTCTGGAGCACATGACTTATGAGGAGAGGCTGAGGGAACTGGGATTGTTTAGTCTCCAGAAGAGAAGAATGAGGGGGGATTTGATAGCAGCCTTCAACTACCTGAAGGGAGGTTCCAAAGAGGATGGAGCTCGGCTGTTCTCAGTGGTGGCAGATGACAGAACAAGGAGCAATGGTCTCAAGTTGCAGTGGGGGAGGTCCAGGTTGGATATTAGGAAACACTATTCCACTAGGAGGGTGGTGAAGCACTGGAATGCGTTACCTAGGGAGGTGGTGGAGTCTCCTTCCTTGGAGGTTTTTAAGGCCCGGCTTGACAAAGCCCTGGCTGGGATGATTTAGTTGGGAATTGGTCCTGCTTGAGCAGGGGGTTGGACTAGATGACCTCTTGAGGTCCCTTCCAACCCTGATATTCTATGATTCTATGACAGCCGATAGTCCAGAAAGGCAAAGCTAGGTAACCCCCCCGCCCCCCAAGAAATTTAGGAGCGAAGGGAAGACATCTGTGTGGCACTATAGTTGTTAAATAAAGAGCGGCCTGTGTCTATGGGGATGTGCACTTGGGCTTTCCATCTCAGTTCAGCCACGTCAAAAGATTTGGATAAGTGAAGGGAAGATTATCTTTAACCTTAGCAGAGTTATTTGAAACTATCACTGTCTAAAAAATAGTCGTCATCTACTTTGGTGCCCACAGGTAGAATCTTCTGAGCATGCACATGGCAGCTTGGGAGCCTCTTTGTCGAGAGCCTCTGCCCAGCATCAACAAAGCAGCTTTCTTCTGCGGCACTCAATAGAACACCGAGAGAAGCCAGGCATCACACATGCCTACCGACTGTGACCACCCATCAGAGCGCCTTCCCCTAGTGTGCCTGGACCTAGCCTGCCCTAGGACCATACTTGGATAGCCATCCCCTCACCCTACCTGTTCACCCTTCCAGTAAGGGCAGGCTTGTTCCACACAGTGTAACTCTCCGCATAGAGGGTAAAATAGACAGACAGACAGACATGCCCTGGTGAGAACAATCTGATAGATAAGGGGACTTTTGAACTGAACCTTTGTGAGATAACACCAACTAGGAACAATAAAACCTTGGAGGGCTTGGGAAACATCAAGGATGTTTTTTCTTTAGTTGGCTGAGTTTTGCAAAAAATATTCTAAATGCTATAGACAATTAAATACTATCCTAGACATGCAAAGTTAAATTGTCCTTGGGAAAATGACATGTTAAAGTCCACGTTTTCAGAAAAGCTCATCTCCCACAACCGGGCCTGGACTTTCAATAGGGTTCAGCTCCCATTTAGGCACCTAAATAAAGTAGCTTTTCAAGAGGGCTCAGTACACAGGAGTTCCCATACGAGAGCTCCTGGGCAGTGACTGTTTTTTTGCAAACCTCCTCGTTTCGTTCAGGTGCCTGAATGGAAACTGAGCTCTTCTGGTAATCCAGCCCTGACATGTTTATGGAAAGAAAAAGCTGTCACTGGATCAGTACTGAATCTCACTCATCCCGAGCCTTAGACAGATGCGACTGGGGCAGGAACTGGAAATTCTAAATTGGAGGGGACAAAACATTTCTGTGCCAGGTTGATTTTCTAAAATGGTGACTGGTGGAAGCCGCTCAGGCCTACTAACATAAGTCCTGCGGAGTTGGATTAGAGGGCAAAGGCGCATGATAAATTAATCACATAACTCCACAAATCATCGTCTTTCACATCTATGCTGTGGTTTTGGTTAAATGTATTTGAAATGTTTAGGTGCCTTGGAGCAGTGTGTCCAATATGGAGAGAGAGCAATTATAATATTCATTTTAGAAATTTTGAAAAATGACCTCTCTACTCGTTATTGTCACGCATTTTGGAGGCCAATTTCTCACACCCATCTCCCAGTGCTAGAAGAAAGACCTGTGCCCTGTTGGCAAGTGGGAACTCACAACTCTCCTCCAATGCTATCAAATTCCTAGCTCTGGCCATAATGCAGGACATTGGACCTGAAGCCTGTCACTGGTGCACAACCGACACTCAACTGTACTGCCTTACAGACCCTATAACTTTGGGGGGAAATTCCACACTTCAGAGAAAGAAGGAAATATTTTTGAAAAGAATGTGGGTGCTTGATAGGTAGACTGAGCTCTGGAATGTCAGAAGCAGACCTGGAGCAATATATAGTATAGTTTCTGTCTCTAACTTTCACATTTAATGAAAGAGAATGATAGCAAGATATCTGGAGAATTCTTGTGTTATATTAACAGATAATGCCATATTTTTTTGTCAAGCATGCAGTCCTGTGAATCTTACTGACATAACAACTTCAGCATCAGTTATTCAGAAACAAAAGCAGAGACTTATTACTGAACAATTTTAATACTAGCCGGTCAAACAAAACAAGTGATTCCACAAGTGAGTAATTAAAGACCACTGGACATCCAGCAATCTCAGAACCTCACTGTTGAGTAACTAGGTTCAAAAGTGGCAATGCTCCTGGAATCCTGTGTCCCATTCTGGTGCCCACAATTCAAGAAGGATGTTGATAAATTGGAGAGGGTTCAGAGAAGAGCCACGAGACTGATTAAAGGATTAGAAAACCTGCCTTAGAGTGACAGACTAAAGGAGCTCAATCTATTTAGCTTAAAGAGAAGTTTAGGGGGTGACTTGATCACAGTCTATAAGTACCTACATGGGAATCAAATATTTAACAATGTGCTCTTTAATCTAGCAGAAAAAGGTAGAATACAAGCTGGAAGTTGGAAATAGACTGGAAATAAGGCATACATTTTTAAGGGTGAGAGAAATTAACCTTTAGAACAACTTACCAAGGGCTATGGGTGGATTCTCCATCACGGACCATGTTAAAATCAAGATTAGATTTTTTTTTTCTAAAAAGGTCTGCTCTAGGGATTGTTTTGGGGCACTTCTCTGGCCTGTGTTATAGACAGGGTCAGACTCAATGATCACAATGGTCCCTTCCAGCCTTGGAACCTATGGAAAAGACCACTTAGCTTTTTTTAGAATCCAGTATTTTTATTTAACACTTGAGCATCAGTTAAACAGCTGCCAACACAATGGAACTATTACTTGGGACTGACCTACATTTGGCCCTACTGCTTTATTACATTTAGAAGGAACTTAATTAAGCTTCTGTTACTTAACAAAAGCAAATAATAAAATTAAATTAAAATCCATGGTTTCTGACAGAGAACTTGAGGGTTTTAAAAAAATCTTGCAGTGGGATTTCCCCCCCAAAAATGCTTCCCCCCTCATGCCACAGATTCCTTCAAATTGCATTAGAATGAGAACAACATACTTGCTCATTTTGCCAGGATGGACACCATGGTATGTGCTACCTTGTAAACGCCTTAATCACATGGGTAAGAAGTCACCATTCACCCAGGACTACTCGGGAAAGTAAGCACCCATCAGTGTGAGTAAGGGGATTATAATCTGGACCTGCATAAATGTTACGCTGCTAATGTATCATCTGTGGATGGATAGCTTGATAACAACTGCCCCTCAAGTCCGTGCAATGACTCCCACTGTCTTGAATAGGAGCTGGACCAGGCTGGTAAGAAAGATATTATTTGGGTAACTGAAGTATAACTGAGTGTATATTGAAGGGTCCTCATGCTATTAGGAGACCATCACAGGAGAGTAGTTCACCCTGTGTCTGTCTTGTCTAGGTATATGTATTTGCGGCAGGGTCTGTCTACTACTCCATGTCTGTACAGCACCTAGTGCTGTGGAGACCTATTCTTTGTTGGTCCTTAGGCACTACCAGAATAAACATGATTAATAATAAATAATAGTTTGTGAGATCACTAAGAATCCCTAAATCCTCTTCTTGCCTCCTAAAGCCTCTCCTCCCTGTATTGGCATACACAGTGCCACCATCTTTCCTTCCTCAGGGTCATTTCCACCCATTTCCAACGCATGCATCCTGGCTGCCTCTACGTTCTCTACAACAGATCAAAAATGTACTGCTTCTATGCCATCCCATTGGCTAAAAACCTTGTCCACACCCCTGTATTCTGCTGCCCTCAATGCCATAACTCGCTCCTCTATGGCCTCCGTTTCACTTCAGTGGGGTGAAGGAGCTGGTTTAGGGAAGCAATCCAGTCCTTAGCCTTTCACAAACAATAAAGCTAAGCATGTAAAGTGTTCAAAGCAGCTGCAAACGCACACTCAGAGCCAACGGCTTAGCTTCACTGGACAGTCAGGTTTCTTCTACTAAACATACATAAAATCAAGCTGTAAAAGTTTCAGTGATGACTATGGGGATTTCTACGCAATGAGAAGCAAGTCCAAGATGGCAGTCACAAACAGTGTGAGGAGCCAGTGCTATGCAGCACTTTAACAGCCCTCAGGTCCGCTCTTGAGAATGCCAGGAAATATGGACTTGTGGGCAGTGTGGACTTGAGGGCTGTGGTTTTTGGCTCCAGTGAAATACTGTGCCTCAAATGACATCACAGCCCTCGGAGGACACCACCGCCTTTGCTAGTTGTCACTGGGCTTTTTACCGTATCCAATTCTGTGTGTGCATGTTTACATTTATATTTATCAATCCCTTGCTCTCTCAGGCAGGTGAAGGCTGTGGTGCAGAGGTGACAGACAGTCTCCTGGGGCAAGGATAGGGCTGACTATTTCCTTCTGTAGCATTCCCTGATGTCTAATTATAGAGGTGCACTTGCGTCAGATTGAGGGATACCACTCTCTTGCCAGCCCAGCCAGAGGTACACTGCAGAAACCATTAAAACTAACCAGGTGGAGCCTAAGCAAAGGGAACAAGAAATGAAGTCCAGGAAGATTTGGAGAAGCCCCCACTGGACTTCTCACTCTTGTTTATTACCAAGGGCTTGTCTATATTGGGTTTGATTTGTTTGGGGGTTTTTTTTGCACTGGTGTAGTTACGCTGATGGAAACAGATCTGTGTAAACCCCTAGCACACATGTGATGTACCCTGTTAAATGTGATTTGCAACAGTGAGACTCAAACTGGTTTCAAAGTGGGGTAGATTTTTTTTAATTTGATTAATTTGATATCTTTTCAATGTTTATGGATTGATTAAAGATATCTGAAGCGGTCTAAACTAATTGTGGCTGAACTGATTAATTCTTGTTTGTTTATAGATTTTTCTATATAGTGTTCATTTCAGTATCAGCTAAACAGCTCACGTACATGAATACATTGATGACTGGTGTTATGAGCTGGGTTAAACCTTGTGATGGGTGGAGTTAATAAATAAATGAGTAAATAAATTAGACTGCATCAAAGGCAATACCAGACTCCATCATTCGTTTCTGCTTCCCAATGGAAAATCCCCACAGCCCCGAATTGTGATTGGCCACTCAGATCAAAAAGGAATAACAATAACTTCACCAAGACTATTCACATGCTTAAGGCCATGGTGAATATCCGCAATGGACCTAGGAGAGCCAGGCCCCAAATCTCCTGCAAACTAGTCCAGTGCGTTAACCACACAAACACATTGCATTGTGGTGTTGTTATTCCAGGACTACATACACTTGTAAGGAATTCTGGTGGAAATACTTGTGCAGGTGTGTTTAAATGTTGTTTTCCATGACGCCTCATACAAGCAACTTTGTAATTCACTTCATTCAAAAATTTTTATTCTTAAAACTTAATTCCCCATGAGATCACAGAAAGCAAACACAAAAAGCCAGCACTCTCCTAGGAAAAAACATGCAAGATTTCAAATTATTGGTCGGATTTTCTTTTGCACTATTCACCCGACTCTGCATCATCACATTCAGGTTTACATGACTTCAAATATTGCATTTAATATTTAAAAAAACAAACATGGATAGGAAAAAATAAGATGGTAAATCATGCCCCCCACACAGAAAAAACATACTGAACGTAATACACTAAAGATAACATACCATTCAGACTTGATGGACAAGACTGAGTAACTCTAAGTCCCAAGGGCAGTAAAAGGCAAACAAAAACAATGAAGGCATTGTATTTCCTCTATTAGTGCAAATAGTGCTTGTCCCATAAGTCAAAGGGGACATTCAGCCACATATAGCACCCAATTAACTCCCGTCCATTTTTCAGCAGTTCCCTGGAAGTTCAACATTGCTCAATTGCTGGGAAGATGAAAAGGATTTTTATGCAGTAAATGCTCCTTAAAGCATTATTCATGTTCTTGCTCCCAAATACTCTACACTTATAAAATGATTTCATTATACTCACTTGGCCAGTATGCACACACGGATGCTGCTCAGAAACAGTGTAGTGTAAACAGATTCACAGAGAAAGACTAAAATATTGACCAATTCAAATAATCCCTACAATAGAAATGGAAGTTCATATCTGTAAGTTCACTTGAACCGATTCCTAACTAAAGGCTGCCGACCCACCAGGCAGTTGCAGAAAAATTGGAGCTAGAGAGTTATGGCTAAAATCCAGCCGTGGGGTCCCTAGCCTTCACAAATATTGTGCCATCTTTCTCAAAAGACAGTGAGAGCCTTATTCCAACTTCGCTGAGTAAATAAATAATGCTCTTTATCTGTGGCACGCACACCATTTGTCAATTCCGATCTTTCATCACTCCTGCAGTAAGAACTATTCTGAATGTTATTCAAATGTCTCCGCAGGTGTGCTAAATGCTTTATTCTCATGACATCATTTTGGCTTCCAGAAACATTACTATGCTAATATAGGGCTCTGAGCCTCTGGCTGCATTGTGAAGAGGGATGGAGTGAGGGCTGGGCCAGAACGGGAGCCAATGTAGGTATTCTGGCTGACTCAGCCACAACTCCATCTGAAGCTCTGAGGGTGCATGTTGCAGTAGCAACGCGGTCTTGCACAGCTCTGCTTGACTGTACACTTGGAGATGGACACGTGGCTCTGTTCTCATTGCAGACCTCTGAGGAGGTCATTGCCAATGCCAGCTCTAGCCTAGCACAGTGCTTGTGAGTCCCATATGAGCCATGGCTGGCCATTCCCAGGGACAGAATGATGGTCGGTAGAAGGCTCATTGTGTATGTTAATTGTCCCCAACTTGGACATTCATGCTTAGCCAGTTATGATCAGTCCAATAGCATACATGACCTTTGGAGAAAAGCTGGAATGGAAGTTGTTTGCTTAGTAATATTGTTATAAGTTCTGTATATAGTGTCCTTCATGCCCATGCATCTCAAAACAGGTTACAGAAATCAGAGAATTACAGCTTTGTATACAAGCTACATGACCCATTCAGCTAAGAGACAATACAGGTAAGGGGGTACGCAATGCAGCTAGTGTAACAGGTAAAAAGAAATGAAGAGGCTAGCAATGCGGGGCAGGTTTTCAGGTGAGTTTTGAATAGTTACAGAGGTGCAAGAAGCGGTAAGATGATCTCAGCAATCGATGCAGAAAGGGCAAAGGCTCTAGCACCCAGAGAGGCAAGACTGTGGCTAAAGTGGTAGCACTTAGCAGAAGGAACGGGCAGGGGAGGAAAAAGAAATAAGGACTTTCAAGTAGCCTGGAGCACAAACAGCGTTCTTTTCAAAACCAGGAATGAAATCCTGTCCCACTGAAGTCAATGGGAGTCTTCCCACTGACTTTGCAGGAGTCCAGTCACGCCCAGCAGGACAGTTTGGAACTCACTGCTGTCATAAGTTGGGTGCTAATGGAGGAATTACAGTGGGCAGTAAATAAATTCCTTTAGGCAGTGTTGCCTAGTGGATAGAACGCCGAACTGGAACTCAGGAGACCTGCTTCTATCCCCAGCTCAGCCATGGACCTTGGGCAAGTCACATCATCTCCCTAGGTCTCAGTTTCCCCAGCTGTAAAATGGGGATAATAATACTGACCTCTAGGGTTGGCAGGCATCCGGTTTTCAGCCGGAATGCCCGGTCGAAAAGGGACCCTGGCAGCTCTGATCAGCACCGCTGAAGGGCCATTAAAAGTCTGGTCAGCAGCGCAGTGGGCTAAGGCAGGCTCCCTGCCTGCCCTGGCTCCACGCGGCTCCGCGGCTCCCATTGGCTGGGAACCACGGCCAATGAGAACAGTGGAGGTGGTGCCTGTGGGCGAGGCCAAGCAGCAAGCGGAGCCTCCCTGGCTGCCCCTGTGCCTAGGGGCCACGGGGACATGCCGGTCGCCTCCAGGAGCCGCCTGATGTAAGCGCCGCCCAGATCCCACTCCCCAATCTCCTGCCCCAGCCCTGAGCCCCCTCCCACACCTCAAACCTCTGCCCCAGCCCTGAACCCCCTCCCAGAGCCCACACCCCCTCCCACACACCAACCCCCTCAACCCCAGCCCAGAGCCCCCTCTTGCACTCCAAACCTCTCATCCCCAGCCCCACACCAGAGCCAGCACCCCCAGCCAGAGCCCTCGCCCCCCCCACCTCAACACCCTGCCCCAGCCCAGAGTCCCCTCCCTGCACCCTGGACCCCTCATTTCTGGCCTCACCCTGGAGCCCGCAGCCCCAGCCAGAGCCCTCACCTCCTCCTGCACCCCAACCCCCTTCCCCAGCTCGGTGAAAATGAGCAAGTAAGGGTGTGGGAGAGTGAGCGATGGAGGAAGGGGGGCTGGAGTGATTGGGAGCGGGGCCTAAGAGAAGGGGCGGGACCTTGGGGAAGGAGTGGGGCAGGGGCAGGGCAAGGGTGCTCGGTTTTCTGCACTCAGAAAGTTGGCAACCCTACTGACCTCCTTTGTAAAGCGCTTTGAGATCTATGGATGAAACGCGCTGCATAAGAGCTAGGTATCATTATTACTTACTTACTGAAGGCCAGATTTTGATACTCTTACTCATACGGACTAGCTCCTTACTCCATAAATATCCCCAATGACTCCATTTGGACTTTGTTGGAAGTAAGATACT
Source organism: Emys orbicularis (assembly GCF_028017835.1). NCBI lineage: Eukaryota > Metazoa > Chordata > Testudines > Emydidae > Emys > Emys orbicularis. The sequence continues at coordinate 5,993,938 of NC_088687.1, read as the reverse complement.
ACTCAACGTGAGTAAGGCCATCAGAATACGGCCCTCAATTTTTACCTGGCATACACAAGTCAGGAAGACTTGAATTGCATCCAGCTACTGCATGCAATGGGACTAACCCACACATAGAAAAGTGCCCATAAAAATAATCCCACAAGGACTATTGTTATTTCTCTCCCCCCTCCCTTCATTGCTGTTGTGGGGACGAAAGGCTGATTTCCAGTACTTGGGCATCAAGTCTTTAAAAATAGGGGATTAATAAAGAACTATGTAAACAGACATCAGAATCATGTTTATTGCCTGAGTAATAAAGGATTGGAATTGACAAATGGAGAGGTTTTTTGGAGACACAGATGCTACAATCATTTTAATATAATTTGGATTTCCAAATCAGTAATTACTCTATCACATATTTATAATTGTGTAGACACTACTGGAAATTGTGATGTCTTTTTCTATGCATAGTAATGAGCAACAACAAGGGCTGTTAATATAAAGTCTGTAATGTTTGCATTCATATGTAAATAGGTTATGTAAACGTTTTAGACATTTCTCACTAAAACGCTGAGTTCTAATCTGAATGGCTCTATTCCTAAACTAGAAAATCACATTCTGCATAGAAACTGTTTACTGGTCTGCCAGCAGAGATGCCAAGGCAATGAATTGAATTTGTGGGCAGATTTAAATCTCTACATTAGCGGGATACCAAGGTCACTGGCACCTTATAAATGCTTAAGGCTGGTCTTACTACTGCAGTGGTTTAAGTGTAGAAATACCCTTAGATAAATATGGGCAGAGCTAGATAGATTATTGCTCGCTTGCGGGCACCCACCCCCAAACGCTTGTCAGGGGCCCTTCCTGGGAAATGTCTGTTAAGTAAAGGCAATATGGAGAAATCTTAGGCCTTATCTGCACTGATTTAATTAAACTGGGTTTGTTAAGCTGGTGCAAACCCCTGTGTGGATACTCTTACATCGGTTTAAGAGTGGCTCATATCAATTTAGATAAAATTTGTTTCTAATCAATTCAGATACACCAAAATAAGTCTCCCTTAAGCCAAAATTAGAGTGTCCACACACAGGTTTGTGCTGGTGAAACTAAATGGGTTTAAAACCACACCTTTAGTTGAACCAGTAGGACTGGCCAGAACATGAAAAAGACCATAGCTTTGCCCTTTCCCCCCATCCCAGGAAACTTCTCCAACTTTGTCATAGCTGTCAGGATCCTGGCATTCTACCCCACTCGATACCTTTTCCCTCCAGACCACATGATCGCTGCTTCCATTCGACCAATCTGGTGCACACAGAACTTGATAGAATTCACCTCAGAGCCTACAGCTGCCACTTCTCAATTGGATGGACCAAGGCTATTCAACTGAGGCACCATCCCTTCCATGCATCCGGAATATCTAATGCCCCACAGAATTTGAGACCAAGGTCTCTGTTGGTGTGCTCACCACACAGAGGAAGGCAAGGACAGGTCATATGTATTTTAACCAGGCCATAACTTTATTAGTCAACGCAGGGGCTCCCACAGAAGGGGGAGCCAATCATCACACAAGGAGGGTTTCTGGATGCCTCTTCTTGCCCACTAGCATCATTCCCCTTTTGGGGGTTGAGGCAAGAGGGGACCTTGACCCCCAGCCAGCACCTCTATCAAGTGCATTAGCAGGGCAGTTCCCTCCTCTCCAGGGCAATGCCTCAGCTCCTGGTTCACATTTGCCCCAAGGGAGTTAGATACAATGCCCCCATCTCATAAGGAGATGCCCACTGTTACCTTGTTGGATTTGGAGCATAAAGCAATGAGTTCATGCACCAGGCACTTGCCAAAAGTTGTGACAACTAAACGACTCTCACATAGGTCCAAACTGTGACCCCCAGAATGGAGAGCATTCCAGACCTCCAGTAGCCCAAAATCCAACCCCTAGATTGAGCTGCAAGGAAGGAGAAAAAACCCAACCAGTGTTGGCCAATCTCCTTCCCATCCCCAAAGCAGTGACTAGCACAGCCTGCAGCAATGGGCCCTAAGGACCCATTGTTCTGCCACAAATTGATATAACTGGAAAAAAGAACCAAATGAAATGATACAACACTGGTAGCCAGGATGCATACGTCCCACTGCTGCTCCACCAAAGCTTCTCAAACCAAGCTGCACGACCTACTACTGGGGTATGTCCATGCTGCAATTACACACCCTCGGCAGGCCCGTGTCAACTGACTAGGCACACAGGGCTGTTTAATTACAGTGTTGACATTGGGGCTCAGGCGGGAGTCAGGGCTCTGGGACCCCGTGAAAGGGGAGGGTCCCAGAGTCTGGGCTCCAGCCTAACCCAAACATATACACTGCAAATGTACAGCCCCGCACTCTGAGCCCGAGTCAGCTGACCTGGGCGTTTAACTGCAGTGTAGACATAACTTAGGGGTACAATGATTGAAGTTTCCCCTAGCTCTTCGGTTCTTTACCTATGCTGGGCCTGCTAACAAAGCTGCCAGCTGTAACTCTTTGTGCTTTTAACTTTACTCCTTCCCCTGTATTTTTTATTTTTATTTCTCCCCATCCCCTCTGCATATTTCTCTTTTATCCACTTTCAGAACTGCAGCTGGGTCCTTGGAATCCAACCTGTACTTACATCTAAACAAAGCACGACACATTTAGTTCTCTTTCCTTTTTTCAAGCTAATTATGCTGATCTCTTACCTATTATTCCAAACAAGGAGATAAAATATCATCATCCATGCAACAGTCAAGAATTAGTTTGTTCTTCAGCAATGCTGGAAAAAAAACAAACAAAACAAAAAAACACCCACAGCATCTATTCCAAACCAGTTTCATTACGGTGATTTAAGTGGCGACCTAAACTGACGTAAGATGATTTGTGAACAGCCAATTTCTGCTGGAAAACAGGAACTGGTGAACAGTTACTCACATGAGTAATATAATTAGAATCAACAGGACTACTACATATACAGCTGAGTACAATCCAGCCCTCAGTTCATTTCCAGGAAAGGAAATACCAAGCTCAATTCACCTGTGGGTCACTCCAGTTTGACACTGGTGTAACTGCACTGATTTCAGCTGAGTTACCTCAGTGGAAAAGTGGAGTAATGTAGCAGTGAATCAGGCTACTGGTTTATCCTGTTTGTGTTGGAGAGTATTATGATACCCATTGCTAAGAAACATGTTTTTTTGGAAGGGGTCACTCCTGAGTGTGATAAATGGTCAGCCCTTTCACTTGATGATGTAAGAGTAAAACCCAGCTTGTATTTACAACACACACACACACACACACACACATTAGGAGTGAAAGCAATTTTGACTGTCCACCTGGAACTCGTTACACCAAATGAAATAACTGACACGAACTCATAGCAAGATGACAGCTTTCTTCTTCTGTTTGGTGAAACGTCCGCTATAAGTTTGAGAGCAAAAAAAAAAAAAATAGCTCATACGGTACATTTGTTCAGCTGTGCTCATGGTCTGACTTTTTATAATTATATTTTTAATTATATATATATATATATACACGCACACACACACACACACATAAAACCAGATTTTGTATTACGTAAACATTTCTTCTGATGAGCGTTATTTTAACTACCAACAAGATCACCCTTCCCCACCCCCGGGATAGGAGCTGTACAAACACAGAGTCAGAGATAGCCTCTGATCTGAAGAGCTTACATTCATCTAGGGCTCAGATCCTGCAGTGAGCTTCATGCAGTTGCTGGGTCCACGATCAAAAAAATGCAACGGGTGGGTGTAATACATAGATGATGGGAAGGGAGGAGGATGCAAGGGACAGTGAAGGGAATGTGTGGTTACCCAAAGTAGTTGTGTGCAGACTATAGACATTGAGGGGGTTGGTTGGCTGTTGATTTTCTGGTGTAAATAGAGAAGGGGTATTAATGAGATCGGTAGTCCCTGTTGGCCACCTGCCTAGCCACTGCATAACAGCAATTAATTAAAACAAACAGAGTTAAAACAAACCCGGAAGTTAAACCTACTTCACATTGAAAATCAACTTAAACTGAAGCCTTCACCTTGATATTGTCCCCATTAAAGGATTTCAATTAGCAGATCTCAATATGCATCTCCTTGAACATCAAGATGAGAATACAGAATATTGCTACAGCACCTGTTTTCCCCAAAGAATAGAGACTTAGGGCCAGATTCATAAGGGTATTTAGACATGTAAGGATGCAGGTCTTGTCTACACTTAAAAGAGTTTGCTGGTACAGATATCCAATAGAGCTGTAAGGCAGAAACCCCCAACCCTTCCAACATAGTGGAGATGCAACCTATAATGTCAACAAGAGTCCTTTTGCTGATATAAGCTTAAACCAGTTACCAAAACCAAATAAGCTCTACCTCTGAATTAGCTTGTTTGCTTATGTAGCTGCCTCTACACTAGGACCTTTGCTGGCATAGCTATATCAGTTAGAGGAGTGATTCCCCCCCGCAACACACACACACTCCAAACAGATTTAGCTACACTGGTAAAACTTTCTAATGTAGACAAAGCTGCAGATAGCATCTAGTGGGATATTTTCAAAGGTGCCTTGGCATCTACTTCCAATGGGTGTTAGATGCGTAAGCACTTTTGAAAATCCCACTAGACACCTACATGTGCCTAAATACCTTCAAAACTCTGGCGCTGAGGCCCTGACTGACCATCAGGGTCCAAGCACCCCAAAGGGAGAACAGGGGTCTGAACCCCAAAGAGTAAGCAATTGAATCAAATGGGTATATCCAATGCAGTTGTGTAGAAATATTACTCCTGGGGGAATTCTGTGCCACTTCGTGTGCGCAGAATTCATGTCCCCCCACAGATTTCTTTGCTTGCCTGCAGAAAAATGACTTTCTGACAGGAAAGCAAAGGGAAGCTACAAGAGCAGTCACGCACCACTCCCTGGCAGTGCAGGTACATCATTTCAGGCACCTGGAGCAGCTGGCAGAGAGGTAAATCACCGCAGATCTGGGGACACCCCAGCCAGTGTCTCCTACCCTGAGCTGCTAGTCCCAGTTGGGCTGGAGGCAGGAGAAGACAGGACTTCCTCTTCCTCTGCAAGGAGTGGCTGGGGCTGGTCAGACACACTGCCAGAAACCTCCCCCAGCTGCAGGAAGCTCAGCATCCTCCCCTGCTTCCTGCCCCCATCGCTCCTCAGCTGTGGGGGGAGAGGTCACAGTATGGGGAGCTGCTCCCCTATTCAGCCAACCCCTGTGCATCCGGACCTCCCATACCCAGACACCCCCACCAAGCCTCACCCGGTTCACTCAGAACCCCCTAGCCTGCCATACCCAAACCCCACTAAACCTCAACCCCTGCATTTGGAGCCCCCCTGAACCTAGACCCCCTGCCTCCATACCCCCACCCCTGTACCCAGACCACCCCCCATTGAGCTCCCCCCACTCAAACTCCCACCCTGAGCCCCCACATCCAGACCCCCAACTAGCTGCACCCAGACCCCCACCCCACCAAGACCTACTCCCCGAGCACCCAGACCCCTCCCCCCACTGAGACCCCCACACCCAGACCCCTCCGCTGAGCCCCAACCTCCTTCACCTGGAAACCCCTGCAGAGTTCCATTGTCCCTGCACTGGAACCCCCTCACCCCCCAACAAGCCTCTGTGCATCCAGATATCCCCACACCTAAACCCTGCACTAAGCTGCCTGCACCCAGATTGTCCCACACAAAATCCTCTCACCCCACACTGAGCCCCTCCACACTTGGATCCTGCCTGGTTGAGCCTGCCTGCCCCACACCTGGTGCACCTGGTACAGAGGGGCATTGCCCCACGGTGTTTCTGAAGCTAGGTCTACACTTCGGGGGGGGGGGGGGTCGACCTAAGATACGCAACTTCAGCTACACGAATAGCTGTGAGGACGGCGGTGAGTCAACCGCTGCCGCTCCCCCGTCGACTCCGCTTCCGCCTCTCGCTGCGGTGGAGTTCCGGAGTCGATAGCACAGCAATCGGGGACCGATTTTATCGCATCTACACTAGACGCGATAAATCAATCCCCGATAGATAGATCGCTACCTGCCAATCCGGCAGGTAGTGAAGACATGCCCTGAGACAGGCCCAGGTCTTGTCCTGTGTCAGGGGCAGATGCAGCCTCACCGCTGAGTCCATGTCCTGGGGGTGGGGGGGGGCTGCAGGGTGATCTTCAACCTTCATGCAGCCAGTGGCCTGTGCTTCCCACTGCCATGCTGGAGCCTCTGCATTTATTTATTGACAAATACAACTTGCAGAATTTTAAAATATTGTGCGCAGAATTTTTATTTTTTGGCACAGAATGCCCTCAGTAGTGAAGTATATGTTAAGTAAGGTCTCTGAGGAAAGCTTGCAATGTTCTGACAGTTATTAGGATATCTGTATCCAGGTTACCGTTATGAATGCAGGCATAGGTAGAAAATTGCCATTGTTACTGTGGTGCAACTCAAGCATCGCCTCCCAGCAGTGTGGGGAAGCAATCCGGCAGGGGCACCGCCCAGGCTAGTTCTTTACTGGAAACTAACTCCAAGCACCTAGCATTGTACAACCAAGGAAAAGATAATGGTGGACCATTAAAGTTAATGGGAAAACTCTGAAACTGAAAAGAAAACCCCAGTCTCACAGAATTTATAGACGCCTGAGGTGTCTCTCTCTGGTTATTTTCTGCCTAGCTTGCATGTGTTTGTTTTTTCTTACTATTTCATTTTTTAAGGTGTGACTTTCCCATTGGATACACATTTTCTTTATTTTTACCCCAAGCAAGTTTAATCTGGGTGGAGTGGACTTATAACTGGGGGTAGGATTCACACCTTCAAGGGTGACGAACCAGAAGGGAAAAAGTCCAAGTGTCTGATAGCTAAGACATCGGGGGATTGACCTGGGGGGATCAGAAAGGCTGTTGGGGTCACCCTTCAAGGAGTAACTAGGTGGGTGGAAGCCAGGGCGAGATCTTTACACATGTAGGCTGGCTACTGGTGTCATAGCTGTGAGCCAGAGCAGCATGGCATTAAGAGACCCAAAGTTACAAGACAAGCAGTGACAGAACCCCTTACTGGTCTGGATGATCCACAAAAGGTCACACAGACTCTAGACGGTGTTACTTCAGTTACACCAATGTAACTCCATTAACCCCAATGGAATTACACAGGCAGAAGCCTGAGTCTCCCTAACCATTTGCCTTAAATCCTTTGTCATTCTAGTTGCTCCTTCTTATGGACTTTCTCCAGGGTAGTCAAATCCCCTTTATCCAAATGGGCCTCTTGAATGTCATGAGTTTTTTATTCTGAATAAGTTGAAGTTGATCATTCAGACATTGAATACTTGTGTCTGTACAGCCTAGACCCATGGTTGACTTCTATTGCTAATGCTGTTAACCACTGTTCTGAAGGGTTTCGTGTAATATCCATCACTGTTTCTCCACTTAAAAATTCCAATTGACTACTAAAGCAACTAAGAAACTTCATTTTCCCCTCCTTCTCCATCAATTATAGCTGCTACATTTTTAATGAGAAAAATACTGCTACAAAAGATATGTAGATCAGCACTGCAGCAGCTAACTAGCTGAACTACCACTTTGGGTGGGAGAGGAATCAGCAGACAACACTAACTAGTAAATAGGAGCTAATTTCGTATTGCAGTTTAGGGGCATGCAAGGAGTATTCTTTATGTCAATGAATATTTTTAATTAAAGAAGTTTAATCACAATGCAGTTCCTGAAACCAAGCATTAACATCGGCAAAAGATAAGAATTGTTAAGCAACTCAAATCACTAGCTTAGCTGTCATCTGCCACTGTATACATTATAGAAGTTTGAGACAGTTTTATCTTCTATAGTTACTGGGTCAGAGCCTCACAGGGTATAAATCAGTGAAGCTCCAATGGTTTACAACAATTGACACCAGCTGAGGATTTGACCCATCGTCTCTTGGCCTGGTCTACATTCAAAACCGACACAAGTCTCCTTGTTTTGGTGGAAGTCGACATGAATCCGCACATGCATCTGTTTCCCATCAATAGAGCTTGGTAGTTTAATACACATACTTTACTAGAGCTAGTCAAAACCTTTCCAACTGTACATTTTTCTGTCAGAAAATGCCGATTTGTAGAAATTGAAACTTTCTGCAGGTATGTGTTGATTGCAAGGAAAGTGTGTGTGTAAAAATTAAGTGTTTCCATTTTTCTTGGTGAAATGACTTTGTTTGAAATGCATTTGATTTAATATTACATTTATATTTTATAAGATAAGTATAGTATATTAGAATATGTGTTTTTAAAGTCAACACATTTCTATTTACAAAAAAAAAAAAAATCACACATTCAATTTCTCAGGCAACCTCAAATTCTTTAGATTTGTTCTGACTCAGAATGGCAGAATATGCCATAAAATGGAAATTCCAGTTCCCACACACCTTTTTGCCTCAATATCCTAATCTTTCCCCAGTAATACAAATTTTTTACCTCCACAATTTCTATCTTCCTTGGCCTTTCCTAGTGCATTCTCCTCACTTTGGCCCTCCCTCCCTTGGTCCTAGGGAGGTACTTGCTCCGTCTCCAAATCTGGCTGTTTACAGTATTTCACAGGGTGGGGAAGTGACAGAATCTATATGTAGACATCAGAGACTAAATGAGGTAAATTGATGGCCTGGAGAGAACACCTGGCTAAGAGGGAATTATGGTGGGGTAGATGGGAGGGGGGGTAGACCCTGTGTTTAGGATGAGGTGTCTCAATGAGAAGGAAGAAACTGCCAGTCTGACCCAAGTGCAGGGAAACATGAAAAAAAAACCTGCCTGATTTGGGGATTTGTTATACAAATTTACACTCAACTCTGATAATTTCACTCTCTAAAAAGGAACTAATGAACAGAGCCTTTTACAAATGATTTTTCGCTCGAAGAAGACTGCAGAAGTACTGCTGGGCACCCAGTTACAATGCAATACGACCATTGGTTGTCATAGTCAAGAACAAAATGTCTATGCAGGTCTTACAATAGCTAGCAGTGACGTTTGCCAGTATCACATCACTAGGACCTGACCAAATTCAGTCCATTTTGACCAATTTCATGGCCAGAGGGTTTTAAAATTGGTCAATTTCAAAATTTCATGGTGTTGTAACCGTGGGGATCCCGACCTAAAGCAGGGTTGTGCGGGGTCGCAAAGCTGATGTAGGGGGGTTGTGAGTTGTCTGCTGGGAGCTGCAGACTTGGCAGCAATGCATGCTGGGAAACAGGGCACAAAGGTAAAAGAGTTTCCTTTTGCCCTGTAAAGGAGAGATGAGGGCCTGCAGATGCTCTGCCTGCTGAGGGAGTGTGGAAAAGGCCAGGCTGCGGTAGAGAGCCTGGGAAGGAGTAGAAGCTTTCCCTGAAAGAGTCTCCGAAGGGGGTACAAGAGGAAGGGCAAGGAACCGTGGGGAGGGGGATGATAGGAATCCCTGGGTGATGCTAGCGGGGCTGCTCACAGAGGGGCTTTTCCTGCAGCATCCACAGAAACCAGGAAATGTAAGTAGTAGCCCTGAGGAAGGTACAATATGGACAGAGTTGTTTTGGGCGTGGATAGTTGTTTACAGTCTAGGGCCAGAGGCCGGTGTTATGGGACATGGAGGTCATTAGTTCCCTATGACTCAGAAGAGCCACCTAGGGGTAGTGCAATTATACCCCTACACTTGTGAACCCCTCTGATTCAAGAGGAGAAGCTGGCACAGGCCCTGCAGAGGGGGCTCGGAAACCTACTGATTTTGTTTGGACTTTTGTTTACCCAAACACGATGGAGTCGCTCTAGTTTAGTTGTAGGGCCAAAGTACCCAACCAGCAAGAGGGAGACTACGAATCAATGGGGAAACTGAGCCATGACCACATCCTGATGGTGAGAGGTAGATCTCTTAATGATGAGAGATTGAGTGAATGTAAAGAAAAGAAAAGAAAAGAAAAGAAAAGAAAAGAAAAGAAAAGAAAAGAAAAGAAAAGAAAAGAAAAGATCTCCACTCGACATTGATGGTCAGCTTTTACATCACTCCCCCAGCACATGGAAATCTTTAACTGCAGCTTTTTTGCAACAATGATAGCGTTCTTCCTCTTACTTTTTCCTTTAATCATCACAGGGAAGTAAAACCTTGCTGCTAAGACCAATTTTTTACTTAAACAATTGCAACAACAATTGAAATGTTTAAAATTGACTAAACTATACAACATATTATTTTCACAGACATCGAAGAGCTGCAGTTTTGCAGCCCACCTTGTATATCGTGTGGCATTAGTGTCAGGGCAAAGCAACAAGCACACAGGCAAGTTAAAAATCACAACATATTAAACAAACACTCAAGCTACAACTTACTTTCTTCCTAGGTCCAAGCGCTCGGCATCAGATAAATTGAGACATGAATTTTTCCCCTCTTATTTGTTCAGAATATATTCTACTATATGTTTGTATTTGAGTTGGGAGATGGCTATATAGTGCATTAGGCATTTACTTTTGCAAAGTGAAAGAGGATTTAATCAGTCCATGAATAAAGCTTAAAGAAACAGAAAGCTTCCTAATGCAAATGCAGCTGTGGCTGATAAGGGGGACAATGGGCAGAAATCCTTGACTTGATTAACTTAGTGACCTAGAAAGAGGGATGTGTCTCATTCCAGCAGTGCAGAACAGAGAAACACTCATTAAGTGTTCTATTCATCTGAAAGGATCTGTGGATCTCACTTCCGCACCCAAAGAAGCTATTCACCAGAAGCTTGGACACACTATGGAAGCCTTTCTTTCTGTTTCTGGCAGCAGAAAGTCAAACAGAGGTACAGACTTCATATAAATAAGGGCCCCTCTCTCTCCTTCTCACCCCCTGCATTGGCTTTTCAGAGGATTCAGCTGGGACTTAAACCACATACAGTAAGAAAGATTATTTCAATAGAACTTAATTCACTTTGATGTTTTTTTTCTGGAGAATTTTTATGGGCAGTGTAAGAACTTAACTATTTTATATCTGAGGATGTACACACACAATATAAATACATGCATGTTTTACACACACACACACACACACACACACATATACACAATTTCTTCTAATCCTTTGACTCCAGTTTAATGAACAGCATGTTACATGTGAACTCGGCAAAGATAAATTTTTGCCTAGTGCCCTTCATACAGTGCCCGGTATTAAACAATGTTTTAAGGATCATTCATATGGAAAAGAAGGCTTTAAGCTGAGGTGAAATTCATAAAGGAAAAAGTAGCCATGTCTTGAAGCGGGGTGGTCGAGCTGTGACAGTCTGAACTTGAGTGAGATTCAAAATGCCTGGCTAATACATGTGAGAAACCCCTTGATTGTAAGAGCAAGATACTGGGAAAAAATGCCTTCAGACTAATCCACATTTAGGCAATCTCCGTCCAGCTGAGGGAAGCTTTGTTTTACTCCCGAAGGCAGGAAAGGAGAAAACAGAGAGTGATTCCTAAAGTAGGGGAAACGTTAGGGAAGCCAAGAGTGGGTTAGCAAAATAGTTGGGTCCAGGAGTAGGGGGATGTTAATTCTGACAAGGAGGGTGTAGGAGGTCAGCAAATACGAATCACAGTCGGAGAGGAAGGTAAGAAAGCTGGAAGGATGGGAGTTACCTTAGCAATAAACTTGAATTTTGATAACAGGAGTTATCCTTACAGTTATAGGTGTTAAACTATCATACCAAGTCAGGGTTCAAAAAAAGATGGAAGACCTCTTAACAATGCTTGCTAGGTTACATATGTCAGCAATGGGGGCAGCACAGAGCTCAGCGATTGCCAAAATAATGAAATTCTGCTGATGAGTGGGAAAGTTTCTTAGTACAGGTCTCATCCTGGCTTTGTTGCTGACACATTCTGTGGTATTGAGCCTGTCATTTCAAAAATGGAGCTCCAGATGGCTTTGCTGGGTGTTTAGAATGACACCTAGTCCACTCCAGAACAATGGTGTTACTCCAGATATTTAGGGACTGGAGCTGGATGCACAAGAGAAGTTAACCATGGTGACAATGAGCGTGACAGCACTTAACTTTTAAGCACCCAGAAAATCACTGTGATTCACAAAGCCTGAGTTGGGTGCCTCGGCTCCCTGTACAACGAATGGGGGAAGCTAGGTGCCTTAGACTGCAATGCACAAGAGCCTGCATGCTAGGCAGCCTCCCACCTAAGCTGGCCAAGGAGAGGTGCTGACCAGGGGTGTTTGTGCTAAGACTGCCCCTTTCCCAAGCAATGGGACTTGCTCGTATGCTTCATGGTAAGTGTGTGCTTGAAACAGCTGTTGGATTGAGAGGGCCTTAATTGGAAAAGAACAAGAGCATTAATTCAATTGTCCGATCACTGTGCTTTTCATATGATACATAGACTATAAACTTGCTATAGATCTAAAGAGAGACCAAGATGGCTGTCATCAGCTTCTATATGGGAAGTAGACAATAAAGCACCTGTAAACAGTTTATATTTTGATCCCTCCAATTTAAATACTTTGGTTTCACTATTAAACATCCATGATTCTTAAACAGAAACTAGTCTGATCCCCAGCAAGAAAAATAAATTCCCAGGGAAAACACCATGTTGCCAGTCTCCACCCTTGAAGTTACAATAGCTGGCTCAATCCATAGTAGGAGAAGGTCATAGAATCATAGAATATCAGGGTTGGAAGGGACCTCAGGAGGTCATCTAGTCCAACCCCCTGCTCAAAGCAGGACCAATCCCCAACTAAATCATCCTAGCCAGGGCATTGTCAAGCCAGGCCTTAAAAACCTCTAAGGATGGAGATTCCAACACCTCCCTAGGTAACCCATTCCAGTGCTTCACCACCCTCCTAGTGAAATAGTGTTTCCTAATTTCCAACCTAGACCTGCGTCACTGCAACTTGAGACCATTGCTCCTTGTTCTGTCATCTGCCACCACTGAGAACAGCCAAGCTCCATCCTCTTTGGAACCATAGGGAAAGAAGGAAAACCTTTTTCAGCTGAAGAGATAAATGCTGCCAAAATAGCATTGAGAGATACTTGCCTGGGGGAGATAACACCAGCCCAACATCAACTATGCTAATGACTTTAAGGAGAAAAAAAATCATAGAGTCATAGAATATCAGGGTTGGAAGGGACCTCAGGAGGTCATCTAGTCCAACCCCCTGCTCAAAGCAGGTAAAATGACTATTGCTAAATCCTCCAAAAGTGTGTGTGTGGGGTGGGGGAATTAGTAGCAAAGGTCCCCTTATTTGATTTTACTTTTCAAAGGCTATTGTGAGTATAGCTATCATCTTTTAATGGCCACCTGCACAGACACAATACAAATCTGCATCAAGACATCACTTAAGAAAAAATATGAACAGTAATATTAGAGATAAAGTACAAAATAAAATTGCTCCTAGGAAATCACTTTAAGCTCCCACTCGGACTGGAGAACAAAACTCAATGAGGCTAATATTAATAATAGTTGTTTGTACAGCACTTGAAAGCACTGTACAGACACATAAAATCTCACAACCTAACTGAGCTATCAGGTAAATATTGTTACCCCCATTTTTGAAATGACAGGCTCAATACCACAGAATGTGTCCGCAACAAAGCCAGGATGAGAACTCATGATCACCTGACTCCCAGACCTGTGCACTTTCCTCAGAATGACCCTGTTGAACAATAGGTATTATGTCAACTAATCACAGAGGACTTTATATGGGATCAGTCAAATACTGACAGCACCCAGCAAGAAAAGACAGGATAAAATGTGTGTGGAAGGGGGGGGTAGTGAGCAGCATTTTTTTTTCCAAACTGTGAAATGGCTTGCTCAGTTTCTCACCCAAAGGGTGATTTGCCAACTCTCGTAGAGCTGATTGGTATGCAGGAGGAAGAGAGTCCAAGGCTGTAGCAGACCTGGCAAAGAAGTCATAAGATCTTATCTCACCATAGCAGTCCCATTTTTCCAAATAAGAGAGGTCTTCATGATTAATTAACACTCATAAAAGAAAGCTTGACCACAAAAGGCAATACTAATTAGCTAATGACAATCCTGACAGAGTGTTTATAAGTCCAGTCCAGCTCCCATCAACTTCAAACTAAGCAGAGTGCAGGCCCTAAATGAATGAAAGATACTGGAAGACTGTAAGCTATGGTTAATACATGGATAAAGGGGCAAAGGTGGTTTTTTAGCTTTGACATGTGAGACTGTGGGCTTGCAGAATGTCTTTTCAAAGAGGTTATAAATACCGCAACAAAATTAAATAAGTTTGTGACTACATATCCATATACCTTAACCCTTGAAACCTTGATACAGAAACACCATGTATAGCCACTAGAAAATAACTGAGCACTCACCCCTAACAACAACAACATAAATATTTGAAGAACGGATGCCCAAGATGCATGGTGACAAGGAGAACGGTCCTTACACAGAAAAAGAAAGGCAGCTCCAGTGATACTATGAATTATAGGCCAATCACGTGTATATCAACTATTTGGAAACCTGAAACAGCAATTCTGGCAAAGACGATCCGGACAGTGCTCGCTCGCAATGGAATGCTGCCTCCTGGGCAAAAAGGCTGCACAACAAACATGAAAGGGACAAAAGACCACTTCAGGCTGAACAAAAGGATCACAGAAAATGCAAAACAATACAAAAGGACAACAACAAATTAGAGCTGGTGTGGATAGACTACCAATCAGCATATGACAGTGTCCCACATTCGCAGACTGAGAAACTGAAAATGCACCAGATTCATCCAAAGATCATTTCTTTTCTGCAGCCATCTATGGTTAACTAGAACATTCAACTTTAACTGAAAGGGACTATCATTGATAAGGTCTGAATTAAAAGAGGAATCTCTTTCAAGGAGATGCCTTATACCCAGTGTTGTTTGTGGTAGCAATGTTGCCTTTGATATGGATGGTCCGTGAAATAAAGAGTGGTTTTCATATCAGCAAACAACCACCACCAGTTAATCATTTGTTACACATGGATGATCTGAAACTATATGGACAGCCAAAAAAGGTGATACAGAAACTGATGACACATGCTGAAATGTCTGGTGAAGATATAAAGCTGTGGGTTGGCTTGGCTAAATGTGCATCTGCATCAGTAAAGAGGGGCAGACTGGTACAATCAGATGGCATGCAAGGTAACAACGGTACTATCCAAGATATCTCTCAACACGTCCCTTACAAATAGCTTGGAATCAGGGAACTGTCGGAGTTACAACATAAGGAAG
The DNA here is from genome assembly GCF_028017835.1 of Emys orbicularis. Taxonomy (NCBI): domain Eukaryota; kingdom Metazoa; phylum Chordata; order Testudines; family Emydidae; genus Emys; species Emys orbicularis. The sequence goes on along the minus strand of NC_088687.1, from coordinate 5,978,767 downwards.
TCAAAGAAGAAGTGAGGAAATAATATTACAAACAAATAGTAAATTCTCTGAGGACAAAATTCAACTCAAAGAATAATGTGGGTGATGCACTGTTGGATTGATCACGTGGAATAATAAATAAAAAAATAAAAATAACCCCAACTATACATACAACATGATGGGGGCTAATTTAGCTACAACGAGTCAGGAAAAAGATCTTGGCGTCATCGTGGATAGTTCTCTAAAGATGTCCACGCAGTATGCAGAGGCGGTCAAAAAAGCAAACAGGATGTTAGGAATCATTAAAAAGGGGATAGAGAATAAGACTGAGAATATATTATTGCCCTTATATAAATCCATGGTACGCCCACATCTCGAATACTGTGTACAGATGTGGTCTCCTCACCTCAAAAAAGATATTCTAGCACTAGAAAAGGTTCAGAAAAGAGCAACTAAAATGATTAAGGGTTTAGAGAGGGTCCCATATGAGGAAAGATTAAAGAGGCTAGGACTCTTCAGTTTGGAAAAGAGAAGACTAAGGGGGGACATGATAGAGGTATATAAAATCATGAGTGATGTTGAGAAAGTGGATAAGGAAAAGTTATTTACTTATTCCCATAATACAAGAACTAGGGGTCACCAAATGAAATTAATAGGCAGCAGGTTTAAAACAAATAAAAGGAAGTTCTTCTTCACGCAGCGCACAGTCAACTTGTGGAACTCCTTACCTGAGGAGGTTGTGAAGGCTAGGACTATAACAATGTTTAAAAGGGGACTGGATAAATTCATGGTGGCTAAGTCCATAAATGGCTATTAGCCAGGATGGGTAAGAATGGTGTCCCTAGCCTCTGTTCGTCAGAGGATGGAGATGGATGGCAGGAGAGAGATCACTTGATCATTGCCTGTTAGGTTCAATCCCTCTGGGGCACCTGGCATTGGCCACTGTCGGTAGACAGATACTGGGCTAGATGGACCTTTGGTCTGACCCAGTACGGCCTTTCTTATGTTCTTATGTTCTTATGGAATCAAGAAGAGAAGAAAAAAATTGACATCCAAAACAAGAAAACTCCTAATGATGCACAGAACAATGAATATCAATCAAGGCATAGACAGGACATACATCCAATGATGTGATGGAGGAAAGAGTCTACTATCTGTGAAGGAAACAATTGGCAATGAAAAATATAACATCAAAATGTATAAGTCAACCAGTGTAAAAGATCATCTGGTTGCAATAATAAGTGATAGGCTGGGATACACACTCAGCCAAGAAAGCATAAAAGAAAGGAGAAAGCAAATCACCAAAGAAAGACTCAAAAGATTTACACAGAAATCAATGCATAGACAGTGGTGGAGAGAGATTGAACACATTAGTGATAGAAGATTAACAACATTATGGCTTGCAGAAGAATATCTCAGAAGAGACAGGGAGCCTCATGCTGAGTGCACAGAAGCAGTCCTTACGGCTTAATCACATTCCAAACAAAACTGACCGACAGAACTGCTCCCTGAGCTGCAGAATGTGTTCCGAAAAGGAAGACAATGGAGCATATGCTGATTGCCTGCAGGAGGCTGGCTGGTTAAGAACATAGGAACAGACACAATGAGGTCACTAAGTGTCTGCATTGGAGCCTCTGTCGCAAGTATGGACGTAAAAGCACCATGCAGTATTACGCCCACCAAACTGCTCTAGAGACAGAAGAGGCTAAGCTTTTATGGGATCTTGCAACTGTCACAGCCAAATTGTGCAGGCAAACAGGTCAGACACAGCTGTTGTAGAAAAGACGATAAACAAGCCCATGTTAATTGATACACCTCTACCTCGATATAACGCTGTCCTCGGGAGCCAAAAAATCTTACCGCGTTATAGGTGAAACCGCGTTATATCGAACTTGCTTTGATCCGCCGGAGTGCGCAGCCCCGCCCCCCCCCGGAGCGCTGCTTTACCACGTTATATCCGAATTTGTTTTATATCGGGTCACATTATATCGGGGTAGAGGTGTATTGCCAGACCAGCAGACAGAAACACCAAAAAGAAACAAGAAAAGATGGCGAAGAATGAAGAACTCTGCCTCAAAGTGGAACGACGATGGAAAACTAAAACAAAGAAGATCCCAGCCATTGTTGGAGCACTTGGAGGGATCCCTACAGGTCTGAATAAGCAGCTCAGGAACACGATAGTGATCTCCAGCAAACAGCACTCTTGGGTACCGGGAGAATTTTAAGGAAAATAAAGAACAAGTGCATTTGAGCAGGAATTCTGCAAAGGGTTTAACACAACTCCTGATTACCCAAACCTGCAGAGTTGGTTCATGGTCAGGATTTACTGGTGACTCTTGGGGATAAATTTTAAACAGTACCATTCCTCTTTGTAAGGCTTAAAGATCTTGTATGTTGTGAAGGTTGTTTGTTTAAAAATAAACAAAAACATTGCCATGATATAATACTGAGGGATAACAACAATACCTAGCATCTGAAGAAGTGAGGTTCTTACCCACGAAAGCTTATGCTCCCAATACTTCTGTTAGTCTTAAAGGTGCCACAGGACCCTCTGTTGCTTTTTACAGATTCAGACTAACACGGCTACCCCTCTGATACTTAGCTCTTACATAGTGTTTTTTGATCAGTAGATCTCAAAGTGCTTTACAAAGAAGGTCAGTATAATTATCCCCATTTCACAGATGGGGAAACTGCGACGTAAATATTTGAAGTCAAGATCGACCAGCAAAACAAGTGGCAAAGATAACGATTGAACCCACATCTCCCAATTCCCACTCCAGTGTCCTACCCATTAGGCCACACTGCCTGTCTTAATTGTTAATTGTATTAACATTTCCAAGGCATTTTGCTTAAGAATAACGAAGCTTGGCAGAATTCAAGTTTTATTTTCTTATCATTTTGACTGACAATATCAATGTGTATTTTAAGCATTTTTTCAATGTTTATCGATTTTAATTTTCTCTGTTGTGGGGAATTATGGGGAGGTCAGACAATAACAGGCGACAAACAATTATTTGATGACAATAGACACTGAGATTCAAAACGTTAAAGCTTTATAACCGTTAAAACACAAATTGTCAACATCACATGTTAAAATATACAAAGTAAATATCTTTACATCACACTCTCATAAGGTCTTAGGCAACATTTTTCTGACTTAGCCTAGCTGTAAATTTCAGTTATTAAAAATGGAAAAAAAATCCATTGGTTTCTGTGTATACGGTGAAATCGATGTTTATCCACATTTACTGATGAAAATATAATCTTTCCAAACCCAAGAATAACCTGCATATAGGATGTAACATATGCTATCAGTTGTACATATAAACAACCACTAACTGCCACTACATAAATCTCCGAGTTAAATATACTGTATCTGGTATTAGGTAAATTAAGGGATGGTAAATTACCCTATAGTTATAACTATCTTTATCACAGAGCGCTATGATCACTTTTTCAGCAGTAAGAGCATAATCTGACTGCAGCATTTAAATACAAAGAGTAAGAATTTCAGTTGATCATGGAATTTTGGGGAAGTTCTTATTTTGGAAAAGTTCTATGGCCTGTGATATTCACCATAATGGTCCCTTCTGGCCTTAGAATCTATGAATAATCAAAACTGGAACTAACTCATGCCTGGAGGAGGATTAGAGCAGAGGCAAGATCAAGGTGGGGATGCATTTTGGCAATGCCCATATTGTACAGTGGATGATAGCTTTACAACAATACTACACGAGAAAAGACTTTTGAGAGGTTCAAGTGCTTTGGGGATCCAAGGTAAGGCAAAGATGTCTGGCCTTGTGGGGCAGTGAAGTTAGAATGTCATCAAATTTTATTCTGAACAAAATGGGTTGGGTTTTTTGGATCACACAGATGTTTTCTCAAAAAGTCCCGTTTTGTGATCTTTTTTCAGACAACAGAACATTTTTTTGACCAGATCTAATGTCTGAATTCAACTGAGAGTGAAGTCAGAGATAAATAGGACTCCAGGGTAGTAGGATAGGGCTTTTATACACAATAAGAGGAGGACTTTCTTTCTTTGAAGGATTGGGTGGTAGGAAGCATAAGATGCCCATGTGCTGGGAAGCAGACAGGGCTTTGTGAATGCATTGGGAGAGAGGTACGATTAGGTGTTGTTTCCAGAAAAGTAGAGTCTAAGGCTGAAGGCTAGCAAAGTAACATACTAGAAAGAGGGTACGGGGTGGATGGGGTGTGAGGAGCGGGCAAAGACAGAGTCTTGGAGTACAGGAGACACAAAAGGAAGATGTAAAGCTTCCACCAGAAATGAAAAGGGAGCAGTCAGAAAAGTAGGATTCCAAGCAATTTGGAATTTGCTTAATTTGCTTAATATAAAGCAAAATATTCCAGAATTGAATCAGCCATTTTAACCTCACCATTGCTATCTGACCTTCCAGCCACCCTAGCTAATCATTTTCAGTAGGGTATGATAAAAGATTGTATTAACTGCATTAATAAAATCCCTTATTCACTCCAAATCCATACTGGGTGATAGAAATCCTTTCCAGGTGGATTTTAATTTCCATTTAATCCTTTACTCTGTTGCCAAGTACACAGGGTCTGAGAACTCATGGCCTGATGTCACCAGTATGGTGATGGATGCTCTCTTGAAGGTCTGAGAACACTATATCTATATGAGACAAGGGTAATTTGGGCCCAGTCTTCCATGGGGATCTATGTGGGCACACCCCCTGAACCCTGACAAAGCCCAATGGGATCTGCTTGCATGGATGTGATTGCAGTGTCAGAACCTCCGATTTCAGAGTATGTTGTACATTCAAGTTCATCCCCCAACCTTTTATTGTGACCAATCCTGTTTGACTGATGTCAATGTTCGTTTGGGTCGATACATTTCTTATTTTGGAAGAACTGTAGCTCTGTGTGTGTGTCATGCGTTAACCTGACTGCCACAACAAGGACCAGTCCTCATATGGAGGCATTCAGCAATGTTTCTTCCCCCCCCATCCCCCTCAAAGTAGGCCCAATGAAAAAGAACACATCTAAAGAGTGAATGAAGTCTCCTCCTAAGATGGTCATTTTGGGGTAAAGAAAGGCGGAAAGAGTAATACAGACTGCAGCTTCCTTCAGTCATTCTTAAACAATATAGCCTTCTATTTTCACTATGGCTTCCCTGCACTGTCTTGAATGAACATGCTTCTTCGCTGTTCAGGCCTGTTTAAGGGATTAAAAAGCAACTCTCTCATTCTATGTTAATTCTATGTGACTGCCACATAATAAATACATTTTGCTTAAGAATAACTAGTACACTACAGTACACTACACTAGGGCAAGAATGGTGTCCCTAGCCTGTTTGCCAGAAGCTGGGATTGGGTGACAGGGCATGGCATGGATGGATCACTATCAGCAAGTAAACCTAATAAACAGTATTCTTTAAAAATAAAGGGCAGGAGGGGGGAGGCGAAGAGAGGGAGGTCTCCATTAAAAAAATCATGTAAAAAAAAGGCAATTTCAATTACTGAAAATAAAGTAAAATAATCACTTGTCATTTACAAAAGCGTTCTTAGAAATCTATCTCCCTCCTTGGGTCATACTGTCAAAAGCATCTAAGTGACTTAGCCTAAATTCCAATGAAAGTCTTGGGAATTATGTGGCTAAGTCACTAAAGGTCTGTTCCTCATTGGATAGTTAACAGGGATGATTGGAACTCAGCTCTGAGTACCCAGGTTAGACTAGACCAGTTGTGAACAGCAATACTGCAAAGACCCTAATCTCATTACTGTGTCCTCACTAAAAAGCAACAGAGAGTCCTGTGGCACCATAAAGACTAACAGATGTATTGGAGCATAAGCTTTCGTGGGTGAATACACGCATGCATCTGACGAAGTGGGCATTCACCCACGAAAGCTTATGCTCCAATACATCTGTTAGTCTTTAAGATGCCACAGGACTCTTTGTTGCTTTTTACAGATCCAGACTAACATGGCTACCCCTCTGATACTTGTGTCCTCACTGTCTCTGCTATTGCCTGGGTGTGTTTGGGGACATATTCCATGCTTCTTTGTTCTGAGAAACTCTAGGGTTCTTTCCCAGTCAATCGTGTAATTGTCTGGCCTCTCCTTTGGGGGGAACTGTGGGAAATTGGAGGACTATCGGCACTTGGGTGTTTTAGCCCATGTCCTCACTGCATAATGGGTGGGTTCTAGGCCAAATTAAAGGGGAAACCTGGTTCTAACCTATATTCCAAGCCATGTACGCTAATCTGGCCTTAAAGCACTCCAAACCTGGGTCAGAGGTTTGTGTGGGTGGATGGTAGGGGAATTTGGGCTAAAATCAAGAAAAAAGCCTGTTAATTGTACAGTGTAGACATACCCTTAGGTACTTTTTTGAAAATGTGACCCCTTATCTATTTGCGGGGGAGAGAGATAGCTCAGTGGTTTGAGCATTGGCCTTCTAAACCCAGGGTTGTGAGTTCACTCCTTGAGGGGGCCATTTAGGGATCTGGGGCAAAAAAAATCTGTCAGGGATGGTACTTGGTCCTGCTACAAAGGCAGGGGACTGGACTCAATGACCTTTCAAGGTGTATCTATGAGATGGGTATATCTCCTTATTTTAAAAAAAAAAATGTTTTAAAAAGAAAACTGATTTAGTTGGGGATTGGTCCTCCTTTGAGCAGGGGGTTGGACTAGATGACCTCCTGAGGACCCTTCCAACCTTGATATTCTATGATTCTAGAAAAGTCTACCATCTTAATTAAACCCATTTAAAAACTGATCTAGTTCAACGGATGCAAGCCCCTAGATGAGATGCACTGATACTGGTTTAATTTTACTTATGTCAGTTTAGCATAAATTGGCTATTTACCATTGCACTTTTCTAGTATATGCAAGGCCAAATGGTTTCTATAGCACCTATCGATGTAGAATCCAAATGCTTACTGAGCGCTGAGAATTCCTTAGAAATATTTACATTTTGTTAAAAATTACGTAGGCACCAGATTTTTAACCCCAAGGGAAAATCCCTTCCATTCAGACTAATCTAGAAAAGAAGTCCTGTCTTTTATCTTGGTATAAACTGTTGCAAAGTTACATTCATTCACATAATCTTACCCTATTGTATCCACATAGAAGCAAACAACAAATTGTATCCACTAGCCATTATGAACCAATTGTGGTAAATCAACTCTGCCTCCCCTCTTTAATATCTGCTTACTCTAAATGGAACCACTGAAAATAGCATTAGTTTTAAGGGACAAAGACATACAAACCCTGGAACAATAAATCATGGTTTCTCTTTCCCTAATTAATTTTCCTATTTCTTTTCATGAGTTATGCTATGTCTATCGACATGGCATTATCAAATCCCCATTGATCAGACATATTTTTTTTCTTTAACCTTCATTCCCATGTAAGTATGTGGGGTGAAATCCTGGCTTCATTAAAAACTCCTGTTGACTTCAACAGGATCGGTATTTCTCCCATAACCATCATATGTTGACTTGGAACTTCTCCACATACAGTTTTTGTATTGATTTAACTATATTGGCACAGTTATTATACCCCTAACACCATATCAAAATGGTAAAAAAACCTGTGCACAAACCAGTCCTTAAAGGGAAAAAAACATTAAATAGTAAGCTAGGAGAATTTAAGTACATTTTTACTTATAGTTCATTATTTTTTAAACTAATTTAAAGAAAAAAAGCCCAGCATCACACTGGACAGAACAAATGAAAGAAAAGACTTTAGTTGTGCTTGAACTTTTCAAACTGTATAAAGATAAAACAAACAGTGTTAAATCTAGGCGTGTTCAGGGGTAAATGAAGGCAGTAATTAATGCAAAGCTAAGATTTGGGGTTCTTTGTTTTGTGATAAAATGTATTTTCTGTAAAAACACTCCAATCCAAAATGCCCTTATGTCTGTATTTATTAGGGAAACTTCACTATAAACTGAGTGCTAGCACAATCCCCTGGAACTTTAAGAACTGATTGCAAAGCATTTAAAGAGACTGTCACAATCAAGGGCTATTGTATTGTACAATACCAGAATGCCAACAAAGCTCAGAGACCTCAAACATACTTGTACTCTGAAATTACCCATGCTTCACATTCAGTACACCCTGGGAAGTTAATGTAGTTCTCATTTTGCTCGTCTCCATTTGGCTGTTCAAATGGAAGTATGGGGTGGCATTTACCCAAAGATTGGCAGAGAGTCTGTCAAAGATTTAGCATAGTAATTGATGGGAAATCTAGTATGTTTAGACAGCATTTGAAATTTGACTAATTTGAAATTAGTCTCTACAGAATACTATGCCAAAAAACTGATACAATTAGGACACACGTCCAATGCAAGTGATCCAACTTTTGGCAGCTTGAACTATGCTTGTTTGGATGTGACCAAATCAATTGCATCCAAAGTACAGAACATCTATTTACTCTATGAGCTAGTAAGATAGGCACATAACTCAGTAATAGAAAATAGAATAGTACATCATTTAACAGTACAAGCATAAGAGGCAAGTGACATCACTGTCACCAGGGGTGATAATATAAGCCATTGTTCACAATGGACCAACACGATTATACAGTCAAGAATCAGTTCTTCCCCCCACCCCGCACACGCACATGCGCACACACACACACACATCCCACCACCAAATAAAAACAACAAGGAAGTTGATACTACTAATGGCATAACTTTCTATCGTGCTTCTCAGCTGGAATGAACCTCAGACTATAACACCTAGAGGTACACTTAGAAGATTTGATTTTTGTCAGTGAGGGTCAGTAAATGTCAGTTTTCACCGTACACACAAATATCAACAAATAAATATTTCCATCAATAATAATCAACCTTTACAGATAGTCAAAGAACAAAAACTGCTCCTTGAGAACTTAGTGTTTGATGTCAGGATATTTACCTTGTATATTTTGACATGTGGTGTTGACAATTTATGTTTTAATGGTTGTAAAGCTTCAACCTCTTGAATCTCAATGCCTACTGTCAGTAAAATTATTGTCTGACCCCCTCCGACCCACCCATAATTTTTCACAACTCTGAAAAGTTAAATAAACATTGAAAAAATGCTTACAAATAAACATTGATATTATCCATCAACATATTTAAAAAATAATCAAATTCTGCCAAGTCTATCTATAGGAATTACTTCACTCATCAGTTAGGTGCATCTCAAGCTGGGGAGGAATGTGGCAGGTGCTAAACATTGCACAGCAACAATATGTAACAGATTAGGGCAGGAAGTGAAGAACACTGCTTCCAGCTGAAACTGTAGGGTGAATTTAAATAGACAAAATACAATTGCCTAATTGGCAAAACATGCCAGAGACATTTAAAAGCTCAGTGCAGTCAGCACCCACGGTCTATAGCTCCTCCAAATACACTTGCCCAGTGCCCTTTAGCACCATGCTAAGGAACTGGCTCAGTAGTGACTCCCAAGAAAATGTGACAGCCTCTATTGAATCACCACCACCACTTTGATTTCCCTCCCTAGCTAGTAAAGAATGCTGAGCTGACTTAACTGGAGGGACAGGACAGGCTCACAACCATCATTAACTTGCTTTATCAGTGAGCTTTCATGATAAAGGTTATACTTATAACCTAGAAACACCTGAGATAGAAAACTTTAATACACCAAGTTTACCATAATGAGCTCTTGTGATCTAGTTTTTAAACAACTGTGTACATGAGAATTGCATTATATATGACTTAGTTTAAAAAGAACACTGATGTCATCACAACCTTTACATATGAAACTGAACAGGTTCTATTTTGTTGTTTTTTGTAGTTTTCCCTGGGGAGAAAAATTGGTTCATTACTCCAAAGTCCCCAGAAGGCAATATATATCTGTCAGGGGATACACCCCCAGGGATTAGATAGAAGAAAAGTTTGTCCCTTTAAATGAATGCTTGAAGAAAACAATTTTCAATGAATTTTGACTCACTTTGGCATAGCTTAAAAAAAAGCATTTGCCACCTTGTTCAGGCATTATGTAATAGGAATGAGAGTGTGAGCTGTTTGATCACATTGGATACAGTTGCAAGACAAAAGAATGAAGAAGATGGAACACAGCAATAGCACTGCTGCATTTGCTGAGATTATTATTATACCATGTCTGGAGGACAAAGAATGATTAATTGCTCAATGCAAACTGTTAATGGGTTTTCACCCTCCCAGCCCATACCTTAATGTAATATCTTGTAAGAAAACAAAATACATGGCTGCAGTCAAATCCATTTCTTAAAACTTTGATCTGTAAGTGGAGACGTTTAATTGAAAACCTAGATTATATGTATGGCTACTGAGTTCTGCACAATTTTCATAGCTAGTACAATAGTAAAAACCACCAAAACTATGTGAAGTTATAAACTGGATACAGATGTACTGGTTAGAATAGCTATTTCCCCAGTGTACTATCAGTGTTTTCTTTAGTACAGTGCTTTATTACGGAGTGAGACAAATGCATTTCATAATTACTCAGGGAGAGGCTTTTTGTTTTCTTTTTGTCATTTTACACTCCATTGATTATAGCCAATCATGTAAAAAGGTCCACATTCAAAAGTTATCTAACAAACAGTGCTGGGCTGAAACAGAGAATTCGATTTGGCTAAAACTTGCTGTTAGTGACAACTTCATAATATCACCAATCCCAAGCATTCAAAAATCACGAGCCAGCCCAGCAACCCCCAATCGTGCGATTGGCTTAACAGTTCTTTGTATTTGCCTTCTGATTTTTGAGCTTTTAGGGATCGCATTTTCAAGCTTTGTTCTGCAACAAGGGCGAGAAACTTACTTGTTTTAAAGGCAAGCTGAGTCTTTCGTATACAAAAGCTGCCACTACTACATCCGAAAACGAGCACTGCTTCCTCTAAACACCGAGGGTGGAGCCCTGGCTCTAACAGCCTCAATGGCAAAGCTCCCACTGATTTCAGTGAGGCTAAGGTTTCATCCTGAAAGCTTCAAAAAAGCGAACTATGGTTCCTGATCCAGCAAACACGAATGGATGGAAGAACCTTGCATGTGTCTGCAGGATCAGAGTGCAGGAGTTGAAGTGAATAGTGCTTCTCTTTCTGTTGTATTGATTGAACTAGCTAAATCATCCCAGCTTCCACATGCATGGGTGTAAAACAAGCTGCTGGCAGATATGCAAGCAAGCTAGATACTCTTATGCTTTGCAAACCGGGCCTGTAATTTATTGTTAGCAGTTATGATAACTATTGGGGCAAATGATCACAAATTTAAATTATACAGATGCTTGGGTTCTAAATCAGACTATCTGGAAATACAGGACAGGCTGCAGTTCAATAATTCAGTTAGGCATTGTTTAAAGTAGAGACATCCTTAGAAATGACGTAAACATGGACAGATTGGGGTAAGGTTGCACAGTCACATTTCCCAGGTAAAGGTGACTCAAAGGCTGCATATCCAGAGGGACGGCTGGGTACAGAAAAGGAGAGGAAGGCTACAAGCGAACAGAGGAGTGCTAATTCTGCAGTATATTGTACTTCCCCCAGCCCAGCGAAGTACCCAAGTAGGAATCGGGCTTTTTAGTTAGGGAAAGGGTGAGATGGGATGGGTGTATAATGACTGATTTATCTGGCACTGTGTCCTCAGTCACCAGCACCCTCAACGCCGGGGGAATTCCTGACCTAAACTCCATCAGCATTGATTTATACCATTGCCCTCCACTATGATGTGAACACAACACACACACACACACACACACACGCCAAATGGTTCAGGCGATAGTGAGAGCTGCTGGGTGCACAACACTTTTGAAAACCAGGCTACTTAGTTAGATACCTCAGTACAGACTAAGGGTATGTCTACACTGCCATCACAAGGTGTGACTGCAGCTTTAATCTAGCTTGCTCGGGTACCGGAGCAGTGAAGCCATGGCTATCCAGGCTTCAGAGCAGACTTGTGCATTTCCTGGAACCCAGGGTAATTACTTAGGGGGATAGCCTGCACTACCATGGCTTCATTGCTCCGGTATCCCAGCTAGCTAGATGAAAGCTAGCTCAGCGATGCCTACTCGAGATGCTGTCACAGACGTACCCTTAATGGTGAGATTTTCCAAGGTGCTTAACACTGTCTGAACTCCGCTCCCACTCATGTTAATGCAAGCAGAGTTAGGCCAACACTAAGGACTTTGCAAAATCCCACCTTAGGAGCTACACAGTTAGGCTTCCATTATTGAAAATCTTGCCCTTCGAGCCTAAATATCATATGTGTTTCCTTACAATAGACTCATAGACTTTAAGGCCAGAAGGGACCATCATGATCATCTAGTCTGACCTCCTGCACATTGCAGGCCACAGAACCTCACTCGCTCACTCCTGCAATAGATACATAACCTCTGGCTGGGTTATGGAATTCCTCAAATTGTGATGTAAACAGGATTTACACAGAATCCATCATTTGTACTTGTTTAAACCTGAAAATGACCCATGCCCCATACTGCAGAAGAAGGCGAACCCCCTTCCCCCCGGGTCTCTGCCAATTTCAGGGAATAGGGAAAATTCCTTCCTGACCCAAAATATGGCAATCAGTTAGATCCTGAGCATGTGGACAAGACTCACCACCCAGACAGTTTGGAAAGAATTCTCTGTAGTAACTCAGAGCCCTCTCCTTCTAGTGTCCCGTCACCAGCTGTTGGAGATATTCGCTGCTAGCAGTCACAGATCAGCAACATGCCATTGTGGGCATTCTCATCATATCATCCCCTCCATAAACTTATCAAGCTCAGTCTTGAAGCCAGATAGGTTTTTTGCCCCCACTGCTCCCCTTGGAAGGCTGTTCCAGAACTTCACTCCTCTGATGGTTAGAAACTTTCATCTAATTTCAAGCCTAAACTTGTTCTTCACCAGTTTATATGCATTTGTGCTTGTGTCTACATTGGTGCTTAACTTAAATAACTCCTCTCCCTCCCTGCTATTTATCCCTCGGATGTATTTATAGAGAGCAACCATATCTCCCCTCAGCCTTCTTTTGGCTAGACTAAACAAGCCAAGCTCTTTGAGTCTCCTCTCATAAGGCAGGTTTTCCAGTTCTCTGATCATCCTAGTAGCCCTTCTCTGCACTGGTTCTAGTTTGAATTAATCTTTCTTAAACATGGGAGACCAGAATTGCACCCAGTATTCCAGATGAGGTCTCACCAGTGCCTTGTATAATGGTATTAACACTTCCCTATCTCTGCTGGAAATAGCTCACCTGATGCATCCTAGGATTGCATTAGCCTTTTTCACGGCCACATGACATTGGTGGCTCATAGTCATCCTGTGATCATAGAATCACAGAATATCAGGGTTGGAAGGGACCTCAGGAGGTCATCTTGTCCAACCCCCTGCTCAAAGCAGGACCAATCCGCAACTAAATCATCCCAGCCAGGGCTTTGTCAAGCCTGACCTTAAAAACCTCTAAGGAAGGAGATTCCACCACCTCCCTAGGTAACCCACTCCAGTGCTTCACCACCCTCCTAGTGAAAAAGTTTTTCCTAATATCCAACCTAAACCTCCCCCACTGCAACTTGAGACCATTACTCCTTGTTCTGTCATCTGCTACCACTGAGAACAGTCTAGATCCATCCTCTTTGGAACCCCCTTTCAGGTAGTTGAAAGCAGCTATCAAATCCCCCCTCATTCTTCTCTTCTGGAGACTAAACAATCCCAGTTCCCTCAGCCTCTCCTCATAAGTCATGTGCCCCAGCCCCCTAATCATTTTTGTTGCCCTCCGCTGGACTTTTTCCAATTTTTCCACATCCTTCTTGTAGTGTGGGGCCCAAAACTGTAAACAGTACTCCAGATGAGGCCTCACCAATGTCGAATAGAGGGGAACGATCACGTCCCTCAATCTGCTGGCAATGCCCCATCTTATACAGCCCAAAATGCCGTTAGCCTTCTTGGCAACAAGGGCACACTGTTGACTCATATCCAGCTTCTCGTCCACTGTAACCCCTAGGTCCTTTTCTGCAGAACTGCTGCCTAGCCATTCAGTCCACGCCATCCTCCAGGTCATTAATGAAGATATTGAACAAAACCAGCCCCAGGACCGACCCTTGGAGCACTCCGCTTGATACCGGCTGCCAACTAGACATAGAACCATTAATCACTACCCATTGATCCCGATGATCTAGCCAGCTTTCTATCCACCTTATAGTCCAGTCATCCAGCCCATACTTCTTTAACTTGCTGGCAAGAATACTGTGGGAGACCATATCAAAAGCTTTGCTAAAGTCAAGGAATAACACATCCACTGCTTTCCCCTCATCCACAGACCCAGTTATCTCATCATAGAAGGCAATTACATTAGTCAGGCATGACTTGCTCTTGGTGAATCCATGCTGACTGTTCCTGATCACTTTCCTCTCCTCTAAGTGCTTCAGAATTGATTCCTTGAGGACCTGCTCCATGATTTTTCCAGGGACTGAGGTGAGGCTGACTGGCCTGTAGTTCCCCAGATCCTCCTTCTTCCCTTTTTTAAAGATGGGCACTACATTAGCCTTTTTCCAGTCATCCGGGACCTCCCCCGATCGCCATGAGTTTTCATAGTTAATGGCCAATGGCTCTGCAATCACATCTGCCAACTCCTTTAGCACCCCCGAATGCAGCGTATCCAGCCCCATGGACTTGTGCTCGTCCAGCTTTTCTAAATAGTCCTGAACCACTTCTTTCTCCACAGAGGGCTGGTCACCTCCTCCCCATGCTGTGCTGCCCAGTGCAGCAGTCTGGGAGCTGACCTTGTTCGTGAAGACAGAGGCAAAAAAGCATTGAGTACATGAGCTTTTTCCACATCCTCTGTCACTAGGTTGCCTCCCTCATTCAGTAAGGGGCCCACACTGTCCTGTATAAACCAATACACCCAGGTATTTCTTCTTCTCTATCACTTCCAACTGATACGCCAGCTTATAACAAAAAACTCTAGTTGTTAGTTCTTCAGAGCATGATTTTATACATTGGATTATTAAATTTCATCCTAATTCTATTACTCCAGTTTTCAATATAGTCCAGATCCTCTTGTGTGATATTCCGGTCCTCCTCTGTATTGGCAATATGTCCTAACTTTGTGTCACCTGCAAATTTGATTAGCACACTCCCACTTTTTGTGCGAAGGTCATTAATAAAAATGTTAGTAAGATCAGTCTCAAGACCGATCCCTGAGGAACTCCACTAGACACCTCTCTGCAGCCTGACAGTTCACCTTTCAGAATGACCTGTTGTAGTCTCCCCTTTAACCAGTTTCTTATCCACCTTTCAATTTTCATATTAATCCCCATTTTCTCCAATTTAACTAATATTTTCCCATGTGGAACTGTATCAAATGCCTTACTGAAATCCAGGTAGATTAGATCTACTGCATTTCCTTTGTCTAAAAAATCAGCTATCTTTTCAAAGAAGAAAATCAAGTTGGTCTGGTATGATCTGCCCTTTGTAAAACCATGTTGTATTTTATCCCAATTACCATTCACCTCTATGTCCTTAACTACTTTCTCTTCCAAAATTTGTTCCAAGACCTTCACACATTTGAGGTCAAACTAACAGGCCTGTAATTTCCTGGATCATTTTTGTTCCATTTTATTTTTTTTTAAATAGGAACTATATTATCAATTCTCCAGTCATAGGGTACAAACCCCGAGTTTAAAGATTCATTAAAAATCCTTACAATTGGAATTGCAATTTCATGTGCCAGTTCCTTTAATATTGTTGAATGGAGATTACCCCCCACCCCACCTCCCCATCCCCGATTTAGTCCTATTAAGCTGTTTGAGTTTGACTT
Organism: Emys orbicularis; assembly: GCF_028017835.1. Lineage (NCBI taxonomy): Eukaryota > Metazoa > Chordata > Testudines > Emydidae > Emys > Emys orbicularis. The sequence continues at coordinate 5,963,020 of NC_088687.1, read as the reverse complement.
CCACCTTGAAAGTGGTAATTTCTACCTCCATATCCTCATTCCACTCTGACGTCAACCAGCATCTTTAGTCTCTCTGAAAAGCTGTTGTTGGTTTTCTCACACAAATGATCTGACAATTTAGAATATGTGTCATCTCTACCATGTGAGAAATTCTTATAGACAGGCTCCGGTACAAATCTCTCCAGTAAGGTTTATAGCAGGTGACTCAAAAGGCCTTAAAGGCTCCTTGTTTCTGTACTTACACCAGTATTTAAGAAGCTTGTATAGTGTTTACTGGGTATAGAAATGTATGCATTGACTTTTACATTATGGTCTGCTAACCTGAACACCTTGGCAGTATGTGCATTCCTTCAAAGTATGGCCTACAGCCGAGTGCTGGGCACATGCTTAATTCACTGATCACTGAAACAGTGAGACCCCTTAGTGGCTTTTGTTGTGTCAATGCAACTGTTCATACGCTGCATATTCTAATCAAACATACTGTGAAGATTTAAAGATCTTACTGTGCTAGTCCATATTATGGATTTACATCTTGCAATATTTTGGTTGTTAAATGAACTACCCTATTTTTGTTTAGTACGCAATCTAGGGAAGGAATCAACAAACAAACCAAATTGTCATACAACAAGAAAGGCACAAATTGTTTTTGGCTCAAAAACAGCCCAATAACCTATTAATAGGAAATGCAGATAAAATAAATGTTATGAGTTCCAAATGAAAATAAAGTGTTTCTCACAAGATGTATTAAGTCACCTTATTATTATTTTTATTATGATTATTTTTAATGCATTCATAGTACTAGAAATCCTTAGTTTTGGCGTGTAAATGTTATGTTCTCTGCCTGGAATTGTAGCCAGTTTTCTTAGACAAAAGCTTTAGGGCAAATTTGTTTCCATCACTGGAAAACACTCATACTTGATTCAAAGGGTTAGTGATTTTATACTGTACATCTACTGCCAAATCTCTGTCAATTTACATTCCAACTAATTTAATCCAACTTGAATCTAAAGTGCTTTTTTTATTTTCTCCCCTGCTGATATCACAATGTCAGAGATCAAAGAGTTGTCCCTGTTTTCCCTGCTCATGCCACAGTCGAGCAAATCACAGATAGGTTACGGAGAATTTACAGCTCTCACCCAAACACAGTCAAAAGCAAACAAGGAGATCTTTAAACACAGCAGAAAGTCACGGGAAGTCATCAGGATGCAGTTAGAAAAGTGGGCTAATTAATTGGTAATTTGTCTCTTCCTACATGTTGCCCACAGAACGTAAATTATCCACAAACAAGCTCTAAAACCAATCCCAAAGTCTCATGGAGAAAATGGCATGGCCCCTTCCTTTTCTGGGAGGTGGCGGATTTGGTTTAATAAAGCTGGCAAGGAGATTTGTATGGCTTTAGCAGGTCTTCACGGATTTTAATCTATTCTCACACATGTGAGTAAAGAAAGGCTTATGGAATGCTCAAAAGAAAATAACGAGCAACTAGCTGGTAAAGACCAGGTCAAGCATTTCTAGCTCACCTCTTTCCTCCTTTCAGGGCAAGCTAATCCTACTTTGGCACTGAAATAAAGAAACACCAACACAAATCCTCTCTGTTGGCTGCATGCCTGAACCATAATGTCTGTAAACTTTCAGGAAAGGGATCAGTGAAAGCCACACTGGAGTGAAGATAAATTCGCCACTGCCAGCTGATAGGTACAGTAGGTGGTTCCTTTATAAGAAAACATACACAGCAGCTTGGTTTCATGGCTTGCAGAATAGAAAATGACACACATATACAGCATATGGAGATGTGTTAGGGAAGTATCTTTGCCCCAAATTTAAATACAAACCCAGAAGTGTAACGGAGCTCTTGGATCTGTGGAACTGCAAACAGTTAATGGAAGCAGAGAAGAATTTTTGCACTGCAATTTTAAATGCTCTCTCTCTCTCTCTTAGACACACACACAGCTGCAGTCAAAATAATTAGCTCTGATCTCCCGAAGACAGTAAGTAAAAAATAAATTAGCTGTGTGAAGGGATTAAAGCAAATCAGCACCACCGAGCTAACACCAGGGCTGGATCCGTGCCTGGAGCCAAGGATATTCTGCAGAGAGTTCTACAGTAACATAAAGAACATTAGAGAGAAGGTGTAAAGAAAAAAAAAGCCCCTGATGGAGAAAACAAATGCTGCTGTGAGTACCAGAAGACAGCCAGGGTGAAAATATCACCTAAACACTCCGAAAGCGCCAAATCCAATTATCTACATTAAAAACACAACAGAATCTACAGGTCTGAAGGCTAAGACAACATCCACAGTAAGGGCACATGACTGACAATTCAACTTCTCTCTCTATATTTTTTTACTTGAATAGAATTAGCATTTCAGAATGATTGCATTCATGCATTTTTGATACCCAAAACAAGCAAACAAAATTTAACAAATATTCTAAATAAACCCCCAAACAAAAAGCCCCAAGATCACATCTGGCAAACGCAATAACCCAATTTGTTATCCTTTCACTTTGCCCTTTATGCCTCAGTTTACTCAAGTTATTAAAATATATTATGAATCAAGCACCGTTGGACCTCAGAGTTACAAACACCAGAGTTACAAACTGACCAGTCAACCACACACCTCATTTGGAACCGGAAGCATGCAATCAGGCAGAAGCAGAGATAAAAAAAAAATGCAGTAGATTACAGTGATAAACGTAAAATACTAAAAAAAATAAAGGGAAAGTTTTAAAAAAAAAGATTTACTAGGTATGGAAACTTTCTGTGCTTGTTTCATTTAAATTAAGATGGTTAAAAGCAGCATTTTTCTTCTGCATAGTAAAGTTTCAAAGCAGTATTAAGTCAATCGTCAGCTGTAAACTTTTGAAAGAACACCCATAATGTTTTGGTCAGAGTTATGAACATTTCCGAGTTATGAACAACCTCCATTCCCGAGGTGTTTGTAATTCAGATGTTCTATTGCAGTTTGAGTGAGTGAAAGAGAGAGACAGAGAGAGAGAGAGAATACAGGGCTGGAACACAGGTCACTGCAGCAGAACAGGAGCAAAAACAGTGGAACACAGAATTATTAACTATAAAATTCTTCTCACACTAAGCAACTGCTTTACAGGACTGTGACTATGATGAGTATGGACTACAGGAAAAAAATTCCAAATGGAATCTGTCCATATAGGCAAAAAAAAAAGAAGAAAAAAAAGAAAAAGACGAACAAAAATACAAATGAAATAATGAAGATGTCATTATTTCAATTCCCGTGCACATACGGAGGGAATATGAATTATAATTCATTTCTCTACATGTCTGAGAATTTATTAATATGTCAAATCGTTTATTTACTGCAAAAATAATATTGTAGTGAAATTTTTTTTTGATTTGCGACATAGGGTCAAGCTGACCCACTCTGCAATTTTGATAAGCAATAACTCAGCCACAATGAAACCCATCTGTCAGCAGCAAGAGCTGCAATGTAGTGACACCTAACTCGAATATACATCAAAGTCGCATAGCTGGAAATTCATGTAGAGTGGAGATATTGCAGGTTGATACATGTCAAACGGTCATTTTAACACACGGCACAGGGAGGTGGTTAATAACACTGGTCTACAATTTTTGAGAAGTCGTCTGCTTCATAGATAAAATGTGCTATTTATTATGTATTTTGATGTGCTGAATTCAAATACGACAATTAAAACAACTGATTGGCTACTGTTTCTAAGATATTTAAGTTTTTACATTTTATGTCTATGTATATTGTGTAGATAGTAGAGTTTTAATCATAAATTGTAAACCTAGGTCTTTTCATGTGTTTATGGTTGCTTTACATGATAATATTTCACCTGTCCTATTTATGTAACACTTTAAAAAATCAGCAAAAGGGTTATCTAAATAAAATTTATTATGAAACAAAAGGCAAAAAACTATTCTGTACATAGTTTAGTCCTATTCAGTGTCTACTCGGCGCTTCTTGGCTTGTCTCTTGTATTCATTAAATGGAGCATCTCTTGTCACTGTCCAGCAACAGTCTGCAAGCATTGATGGGCTCCATTTGCCCTGATAGCATTTCTCCATTGTTGCAGTGTCCTGGTGAAATCGCTCGCCGTGCTCGTCGCTCACTGCTCCGCAGTTCGATGGAAAAAAATCTAGATGAGAGTGCAAAAAATGTATCTTTAGTGACATGTTGCAACCAAGGCTTTTTGTATGCCTTGAGGAGGTTTTCCACCAACAACCTGTAGTTGTCTGCCTTGTTGTTTCCGAGAAAATTTATTGCCACTAACTAGAAGGCTTTCCATGCCGTCTTTTCCTTGCCACGCAGTGCATGGTCAAATGCATCATCTCGAAGAAGTTCACGAATCTGAGGACCAACAAAGACACCTTCCTTTATCTTAGCTTCACTTAACCCTGGCAATTTTCCACGGAGGTACTTGAAAGCTGCTTGTGTTTTGTCAATGGCCTTGACAAAGTTCTTCATCAGACCCAGCTTGATGTGTAAGGGTGGTAACAAAATTTTCCTTGATTCAACAAGTGGTGGATGCTGAACACTTTTCCTCCCAGGCTCCAATGACTGTCGGAGTGGCCAGTCTTTCTTGATGTAGTGGGAATCTCTTGCACGACTATCCCATTCGCAGAGAAAACAGCAGTACTTTGTGTATCCAGTCTGCAGACCAAGCAAGAGAGCAACAACCTTCAAATCGCCACAAAGCTGCCACTGATGTTGGTCATAGTTTATGCACCTCAAAAGTTGTTTCATGTTGTCATAGGTTTCCTTCATATGGACTGCATGACCAACTGGAATTGATGGCAAAACATTGCCATTATGCAGTAAAACAACTTTAAGACTCGTCTTCGATGAATCAGTGAACAGTCTCCACTCATCTGGATCGTGAACGATGTTGAGGGCTGCCATCACACCATCGATGTTGTTGCAGGCTACAAGATCACCTTCCATGAAGAAGAATGGGACAAGATCCTTTTGACGGTCACGGAACATGGAAACCCTAACATCACCTGCCAGGAGATTCCACTGCTGTAGTCTGGAGCCCAACAGCTCTGCCTTACTCTTGGGTAGTTCCAAATCCCTGACAAGGTCATTCAGTTCACCTTGTGTTATGAGGTGTGGTTCAGAGGAGGAGGATGGGAGAAAATGTGGGTCCTGTGACATTGATGGTTCAGGACCAGAAGTTTCATCCTCTTCCTCTTCCTCGTCTGCCTCAAGTGAGAATGATTCTGGTGCATCAGGAACCGGCAGTCCTCCTCCGTGGGGTACTGGGCGTATAGCTGATGGAATGTTTGGATAATGCACAGTCCACTTTTTCTTCTTTGACACACCTTTCCCAACTGGAGGCATCATGCAGAAGTAACAATTGCTGGTATGATCTGTTGGCTCTCTCCAAATCATTGGCACTGCAAAAGGCGCAGATTTCCTTTTCCTGTTCAACCACTGGCGAAGATTTGTTGCACAAGTGGTGCAGCATATGTGTGGGGCCCACCTCTTGTCCTGATCTCCAATTTTGCAGCCAAAATAAAGGTGATAGGCTTTCTTAACCATAGTGGTTATACTGCGCTTTTGTGATGCAAAAGTCACTTCACCACAAACATAGCAGAAGTTATCTGCACTGTTCACACAAGTACGAGGCATCTCTGCTCACTTTGGCTAAACAGAAATGTGTCCCTTTGCAAAATCAAACACTGACAAATAAGAGAGCAAGACACTGTATGATTTCTAGAGCTGATATAGGGCAATTTGTTCAGCAGAGTGATGTAAGCTTCGTTATGATTGCATCCTCCATGACTTCTAGGAATAACATGATGCAATTCATATCATGTATGACGCAATACCAGCTTCAGATTGCATCATTCATTGTTTTGCCTAAAAAGCAAGTACTGTCCAAACCCAGTCATAGATTTATTCATAGATCCAGTCAAAGATGTATTTTAGTCATTTCTGGTTTAAATTGAGATCCCTTCCCTTTATAACTCACTTATCCTCCGCCATTCCCAAGTCAAGGGTCGTATATACTGACCCAATAGCATATCTTGAAAACTAGAGCCAATCAACAATTTTAAGCATCATTTTCGTTCTCAGTGACCCAGAATTAGTAAAGTTTGACTACATTTATTTCAGAAGCATTTTGGCTGTAGAGCAGTGTAATCGAGCCAATACTGTGGAAAATTGTGTTTCAGCATTATAAATCCAAAATGTGAGTATCTTTAAGCATTATTAAATCTTAGCATTATTATCGGGCTGTATAATTATGAACTTTTCTTTGTTATAACTGGTTCACATGTAATAAATAAGGTCCATAAAAGAAAAGTAACAGCGTTAACGCTTAACAGACTACGAAAGTGATGACATCATACTCCAAGCGGGTAACCGTGAGGAAGAGGATTACTTTCCAAACAACTGGTGTTGGGTTATAACATCGAAAAAGACCATTTTGTTTCCGTGTAAACGCTGTAACTAACTGTTTTAATAGGTAAGTGAGTGTATGTTACTAATCATTGAACCTTTAAGCAGTGAAAAACTGTGTTGGGATGGCTGCAATGTGGTTTAAATCACCAACCATGTGGTGTGTCAGCCATCCTTAACGCTATAATGCCTGCAGTCGGGAGCACATTACATAACAATATTCAAATGCCCCATGGCAGAAAGAGGAAAAAGAAAACCGTCAGGAGCTGAGTATCGTAAATGAAAGGCTGAGAAGGAAAAGGACCAGCAGGGATGCTTCCTGAAATATCTTCTCTTTAATCCAAATAAAAATGGAAGCAGTTCACAGCATCCAGATGAAGGAATTTGGAAGGGACCTCCTTGGAGAGGAGGTTAGCTCACATCCACGTGGAAGCAGTTTGGAACATCAAGATGAAGGTATATTACTTCGAGATGAGGGTAGCTCACATCCATACAAAAGCAGTTTGGAAACTCAAGATGATGGAAACTTACGTCTGGATGAAGGCAGCTCACAGCATCAGACTGATATGGAAGTGGAGAAAATGTATTCACATGCAGAAATTTAAGTAAATGAAGTAGAAGGAAGAAAGGATGAGGAAGTTACAAACAAGTTACAGTATGGGGACCCAGCTTCATGGCCCAGATATGATGACAGTGTGCGGCAAATCCTCGTGGAACATGGACTTGAACAAGTTCATGAATTTCCCTTCCCTGAGGATGGAAATAAAAGAAAATTCTCTGCTCAGCATTACAAGAGGAAACTCATTAATGGGGAAGAAATTAATTGAAACTGGTTACAATATTCAGTGTCGAAGGACTCTGTGTTTTGCTTTTGCTGAAAGAAGTACAGAACATTTGGAATGTTTTCAAAATTGGAAAGAACTTGAATTGTGATTGAAAAAAGGAAAAACTATTGATGAAGAAAATTTACGTGTCATCAAGGAAAAAGAAGAATATTGGCAACAAATATTAGAGCGTCTGATTGCTTTAGTGAGAGTTCATGGTGGGCAAAATTTAGCATTCCGCGGCCGCAGTAGAAATGAAAAATTATACACTCCAGGTAATGGAAACTTTTTAAAATTTGTTGAATACTTAGCTTTGTTTGATCCAGTCATGAAGGAACATCTACGTAAAATAACTGATCATGAAACACAGGTTCATTACTTAGGAAAAAATATGCAGAATGAACTGATTCAAATCCAAGAAAATGCCATTAAAAAGAAAATTATAAAAGCTGCCCATTCTGCAAAATACTTTTCAATAATACTGGACTGTACACCAGATGTGAGTCATGTTGAACAAATTATGATGATCATTCCTTTTGTGGATATGGAAAAGTCTGCAGATGAAGATAATGTTGAAGTGCTCATAAAGGAACATTTTTGGGGGTTTTGTACCACTGAAGGAGACGACTGGAGCATTTATGACTGAAACTATTCTACAAGAGCTTGAAACAATGTCATTATCTGTTGAAAACTTACGTGGCAAAGGCTATGATAATGGGAGTAATATGAAGGGTAAAGACAATGGTGTGCAAAGGAGAATGATGGAAATCAATCCTAGGGCCTTTTTTGTTCCTTGCAGTGCGCATTCTCTGAATTTGGTTGTCAATGATGCTGCTAGATGCTGTTTGCAGGCAAGCAGTTTCTTTGATCAGGTGCAACGTGTTTATGTGTTTTTCTCAGGCTCAACACGCCGTTGGGAGATTCTGACTCGCCATGTGAATTCTCTAACTGTGAAACCACTTAGTCAGACAAAATGGGAGAGTCTCATTGATGCTTTGAAGCCTCTTCACTATGAACTTGGAAACATTTATGATGTCCTAATTGAAATTTCTGATGACACTACCTTTACTGGATCATCTGGCAATGATGCAGAAGCTCGTGCAAATGACCTTTCCAAATTCAAATTTGTGACTTCACTCATTTTGTGGTATAATATCCTTTTCGAAATTAATCTCACTAGTAAGCAGCTTCAGGAAAAGAACTTGAACATACATTCTGCTATTCAAAAACTGCAGTAAGCTAAAAATATTCTGGAGGAATTCAGAAATGATGAAGGGTTCGAAAGAACACTGGTAGATTCTCTTCAGCTTGCTGAAGAAATAGACTTTCCAACAGAATGTGAACCAGAGCCATTTCTCATTCGGCAAAAGAAACAGCAATTTTCGTATGGAGGACGAGATACACCCATTCAGAACCCAAAACAAAGGTTCAAAGTGAATTTCTATTTTGCAGTCCTTGATACTACTATTCACTCGGTTGACGAAAGATTTCAACAGATGCAGCAGCTAGAGTCAGTATTTGACTTTCTATATGATATCCACAGCTTGCAAAAGAAAACAGCAAAACAGATAAGAGAATTTTGTATTAAACTGGAGTCGGCATTGACTCATGAAAATTCAAAAGACATTGATGCTACAGATTTGTGTAGTGAGCTTCAGGCTTTTTCAAGACGACTTAAGAAACATTCCACTCCTGAAGAAGTACTGAAGTTTGTTTGTGAAAATAAACTCACAGATAGTTTTCAAAACATTTTTATAGCTCTACGCATTCTTTTAACTTTGCCAGTTTCCATAGCTAGTGGGGAACGTAGCTTCTCAAAGTTAAAATTGATAAAAACATATCTGCGTTCAACAATGGTGCAAGAGAGACTTGTTGGACTTGCCACAATGTCAATAGAGCATGAAATAGCTGGAAAACTGGATCTAAAAGAACTAGTGACTGAATTTTCAAAACTTAAAGCAAGAAAATTCATGTTTTAAGAGCAAAGTGTTTTTTATTGAGTGTTTTGTACATACAGGTTAAAGTTCATTGAAGAGTTTTCTTATTTCTTTCTATATTGGATGTGGTGGTAATGGCAGTTAAAGCAGGATAGCATAATGGATGGTTTTGGATTTGTAATAATAAAAATTATAATTAACATTTTTAATGCATTTTTATTTGAAATCAGACTGAAATATCATCTAGCTGTCATGTACAAATCTATTCTGAAAATTTTGTGTCTCTGTTTTATCTGATCTCAGAAACATTGGTTGGACAGATGGACAAACCGAATAATTAAGCCTCTGTTTAAAAAAAAAAAAAAAAACCACTTAAAAAGCATTAAAAGTAAAAAAGGGGCAAAATGTTTCCCACTTCACCAAAAACCTCAGCCTAGATCTGCCCTTGGGGCTTGGGGGTGTGGGGCGCTGATTGCATGGTTCGCCTAGGGCACCAGTTGCTGGCAGCTAGTCTAGGCCCGCCTTTGAATCGGTACTTTTGCCAGCCTTATAAAGACAACCTCCTTCCACAGAGAGAACCTTGACAGGTTACAACTGCTAAAACAAGAGACATATTAAGAAATATAAGTAAAAAATATATACCCACTCAGCTGATTTAAATTATGGCAGCAGTTTTCTTTTTCTTCCTCTTTCCTTCTTTTCTAATGTCCCTGAACAGGTGGTGGCCAGGGCAGGGAGAATGTGAGGAAGAGGGGGGAAACCAGATTCCTATGTGTATGAAATAATTTAATTTACTTCCTTTAGTAAAAGTACATCAGGGGCCTGATATTTATCTCTGTAAATCCACTGAAGATAGCAGAGAAACTGAGAAAAGAAATGGTTGAATGTCCCTAGTACCATTTATGGATGCACTGACATATTATAAATAAATGGACAGATAGTGCTACAATGTGGAACTTTAAGAAATCCCAAGAAAATGGGCAGAACACCACTCTAAAGTACAGATCCTCAGCTAATGTAAATCAGTGGAGCTATGACCATTTATACAAGCTAAGGATCTATCCCAAAGTTTCTTTGGGCCTGTTCCCGCTCAGATTGTAGCCAAGAGCAAAATTCTCAGTTCAACTGGAGCAGAAACAGGGGCATTTAGATTTTCCATCATGTTTCATGACATGTCACGTGATATACGTTATTCAAGTTGGATTCCATTTATGTGATAGGCATGTTGCCTTGAAGTCATATGTGCCTTTGCAAAAGGAGTCAATTGGGGATGTAAAGTGTATGTCCATGAAGTATGTCTATAAAGTGGTATCCATATGGACCAATGGCTATACCCATTACAACCTGCAAAACAGGTCAGTTACAGAAATTACCCTTTGCAAAACCACTAATATCATCAAATGGAACTTGTTATTAACATAACTGTGTAATATTATAATTACTAATATTCCCATCCATTCTTGCATACAGACTAGAATTGCTAAAAACCCACCTTAACTTTAAGCACATGCTTAAGTCCCATTGACACCAGTGAGACTGAGCATGTGTGCAGGTGTTTTCCGGGACCTTAAGAGTTTAAGTGCTCTTCTTGACCTAGGCCTGTGCCTATATGATTAATAGATAAGACTGGTCTACAATTTTTGAGAAGTCATCTGCTTCATAGATAAAATGTGCTATTTATTATGTATTTTGATGTGCTGAATTCAAATATGACAATTAAAACAACTGATTGGCTACTGTTTGTAAGATATTTAAGTTTTTACATTTTATGTCTATGTATATTGTGTAGATAGTAGAGTTTTAATCATAAATTGTAAACCTAGGTCTTTTCATGTGTTTATGGTTGCTTTACATGATAATATTTCACCTGTCCCGTTTATGTAACACTTTAAAAATCAGCAAAAGGGTTATATAAATAAAATTTATTATGAAACAAAAGGCAAAAAACTATTCTGTACATAGTTTAGTCCTATTCAGTGTCTACTCGGCGCTTCTTGGCTTGTCTCTTGTATTCATTAAATGGAGCATCTCTTGTCACTGTCCAGCAATAGTCTGCAAGCATTGATGGGCTCCATTTGCCCTGAGAGCGTTTCTCCATTGTTGCAATGTCCCGGTGAAATCGCTCGTCATGCTCGTCGCTCGCTGCTCCGCAGTTCGGTGGAAAAAAATCTAGATGAGAGTGCAAAAAATGTATCTTTAGTGACATGTTGCAACCAAGGCTTTTGTATGCCTTGAGGAGGTTTTCCACCAACAACCTGTAGTTGTCTGCCTTGTTGTTTCCGAGAAAATTTATTGCCACTAACTGGAAGGCTTTCCATGCCGTCTTTTCCTTGCCACGCAGTGCATGGTCAAATGCATCATCTCGAAGAAGTTCACGAATCTGAGGACCAACAAAGACACCTTCCTTTATCTTAGCTTCACTTAACCTTGGAAATTTTCCACGGAGGTACTTGAAAGCTGCTTGTGTTTTGTTAATGGCCTTGACAAAGTTCTTCATCGGACCCAGCTTGATGTGTAAGGGTGGTAACAAAATCTTCCTTGATTCAACAAGTGGTGGATGGTGAACACTTTTCCTCCCAGGCTCCAATGACTGTCGGAGTGGCCAATCTTTCTTGATGTAGTGGGAATCTCTTGCACGACTATCCGATTCGCAGAGAAAACAGCAGTACTTTGTGTATCCAGTCTGCAGACCAAGCAAGAGAGCAACAACCTTCAAATCACCACAAAGCTGCCACTGATGTTGGTCATAGTTTATGCACCTCAAAAGTTGTTCCATGTTGTCATAGGTTTCCTTCATATGGACTGCATGACCAACTGGAATTGATGGCAAAACATTGCCATTATGCAGTAAAACAGCTTTAAGACTCGTCTTCGATGAATCAATGAACAGTCTCCACTCATCTGGATCGTGAACGATGTTGAGGGCTGCCATCACACCATCGATGTTGTTGCAGGCTACAAGATCACCTTCCATGAAGAAGAATGGGACAATATCCTTTTGACGGTCACGGAACATGGAAACCCTAACATCACCTGCCAGGAGATTCCACTGCTGTAGTCTGGAGCCCAACAGCTCTGCCTTACTCTTGGGTAGTTCCAAATCCCTGACAAGGTCATTCAGTTCACCTTGTGTTATGAGGTGTGGTTCAGAGGAGGAGGATGGGAGAAAATGTGGGTTCTGTGACATTGATGGTTCAGGACCAGAAGTTTCATCCTCTTCCTCTTCCTGGTCTGACTCAAGTGAGAATGATTCTGGTGCATCAGGAACCGGCAGTCCTTCTCCGTGGGGTACTGGGCGTATAGCTGATGGAATGTTTGGATAATGCACAGTCCACTTTTTCTTCTTTGACACACCTTTCCCAATTGGAGGCACCATGCAGAAGTAACAATTGCTGGTATGATCTGTTGGCTCTCTTCAAATCATTGGCACTGCAAAAGGCATAGATTTCCTTTTCCTGTTCAACCACTGGCGAAGATTTGTTGCACAAGTGGTGCAGCATATGTGTGGGGCCCACCTCTTGTCCTGATCTCCAATTTTGCAGCCAAAATAAAGGTGATAGGCTTTCTTAACCATAGTGGTTATACTGCGCTTTTGTGATGCAAAAGTCACTTCACCACAAACATAGCAGAAGTTATCTGCACTGTTCACACAAGTACGAGGCATCTCTGCTCACTTTGGCTAAACAGAAATGTGTCCCTTTGCAAAATCAAACACTGACAAATAAGAGAGCACGACACTGTATGATTTCTAGAGCTGATATAGGGCAATTTGTTCAGCAATTTCAGCAAGTTCAGCATAACGATGTAAGCTTCGTTATGATTGCATCCTCCATGACTTCTAGGAATAACATGATGCAATTCATATCATGTATGACGCAATACCAGCTTCAGATTGCATCATTCATTGTTTTGCCTAAAAAGCAAGTACTGTCCAAACCCAGTCATAGATTTATTCATAGATCCAGTCAAAGATGTATTTTAGTCATTTCTGGTTTAAATTGAGATCCCTTCCCTTTATAACTCACTTATCCTCCGCCATTCCCAAGTCAAGGGTCGTATATACTGACCCAATAGCATATCTTGAAAACTAGAGCCAATCAACAATTTTAAGCATCATTTTCATTCTCAGTGACCCAGAATTAGTAAAGTTTGACTACATTTATTTCAGAAGCATTTTGGCTGTAGAGCAGTGTAATCATTACTGGTTTTATGTTCTGCTAAGAGAGAGTTAAAATGGGTACTAGTAATATCATTGCAATAGAATTCATAGGTGCTGGGACTAGGAGTGCGGGGGGGAGGGCGATCTGCAGCACCCCCTGACTTGAAGTGGGTTCCATTATATACAGGGTGTACTGTTTGGTTCAATGGCTCTCAGCACCTGCGCTATAAAAATTGTTCCAGCATCCCTGATAGAATTAGTTACTAACACATCATTCCATAGTGGGGACTGGCCCAGATTCCGAAAGGAATTTAGGCTTCTAACTTCCATTTATGTCAGCGAGAGTTAGGTGCCTACATAGCTTTGAGGATCTCGACCTCTCTTCCAATCCACAAGCACAGTGTTAATATACACACAACACACAAGAATTAAACTCTTTTGGAATTCTGCCTTCCCGATGTTGTGAGAGCGCATTTCGGTTCATGCTGATGCTACGGCCAGTCTAGAATTTGTTAAAAGCTCATTTTGACGCTTTATATTTCTCTTTTCTTTTACATCCACATGTGCACATTCCGCAGCATGTAAACTACACACTTTCAAAGCTGCTTTCCTACCAGTCTACTACACGTCAGAGCTGGCTCTATGCCTTTTTGCATTAAACACTAACACAAAGGGAAAGGTAATTGTACCCACAGCTTCTCAAGCGTGCAAGGGAGTTTTCTTTAATCTTGAATGGAGGGTTGTCATCTCTGCAGTTCCATATTAACATGACTTGCGAGACACCGTGAAACTGCAACTCTTGCACTAAGTCCCCGTTTCTATTAGCTTTTCTTCAGAGAATTAGTAGTTCTGGATCTAGATAAAATGACATAGAATATCTTCCTCAAGAATGAAAGTGATTTTCTGGCCTTTGATTGCCTAAAGTGTGCTTGACAAATTGAATGGGAGGGAAAAAAGGGGGTGAGAGAGAACAAGAGATGTTAACAATGAAGCTGTTATGTGAGGAGGATTCAGCTCATCAATTTTCCTTCAGTATGAATCAAATACTGTTAGCAACATGGAAGGAGCTCCATGATAAGACACACGTCCTAGAAATTTAATGCTGCCCTTGTCGCTGAATTTACAGCATCTAATTGGCCAAATGGAAAGGTAGAAGGCTCTTATCAACTGGAAAATGGAAGGAGTGACAAGAGAATGGGCAAGGATAATGAATGCAGAGTGAAGTCATCGGACTGTTTGTAAAGCAGCTCTAATGTCTCAGCCCTGCCTGAACGAGGCTCTCAGATTGAATTAAATTACATCTCACCTTATGGGAGCAATCTCATTTTGAACTGTAAAGGTGCTAACACAAAAGGCTTGCCTCCTCTCCCACAGCCAGGGGAGATTGAGATTGACTGGGGTATAGATCCTTCAGCAGGTTTGACCTCTCACAAAGAGAGAGTTCCTCTCTGCTTAACTCCAATAGACATCCCCCCTTACCTTAATCCCACATGCCTTCCTCCTCCTCTTCCTCAGCTCCTCTCCTCTCCCAAATGTCCCTTCATCCCCAACATCTCACAACCCTCAGGTAGGCAGCAAAGCTTGTCGCTGCCATTTAGATTAATTCTTTGGGCTGTCAGAAACCATAGATAAAATAAGCTTAATCCTGACTGTGCCCAGCTGCCTCAGTGCTGGGTCCACCATGTGCACTGCCCACCTGCTACTACCTGACCTCAGTATGCTACCGCACTATGCCTCAGGGCCTGAAATCACTAATTCAATACAATGAAACTCAATGAAGACAAATGCCAGGTACTACACCGGGGAGGGAAAAATCCAATGCACAGCTACAAAATGGGGAATAACTGACCAGGGAGCAGTACTGCTGAACAGGATCTGGGGGTTGAATACAAGTCAGGAGCATTGTAAGACACAGGCAGTAACTGTCCCTATTTGAAAACAACAAGGAGTCTGGTGGCACCTTAAAGACTAACAGATTTATTTGGGCATAAGCTTTCGTGGGTAAAAACCTCACTTCTTCAGATACTTGTCCCTATTTGCTAAACACTGGTGAGGCCTCAGCTGAAGTAGTGTGCCCAGTTCTGGGCACCACACTTTAAGAAAAGTTGTGAACAAATTGGAGAGCGTCCACAGGAGAACAACAAAAATGATAAAAGGTTAGGAAAACCTGACCTACAAGGTAAGGTTGAAAGAATTGGGCATGTTTAGTCTAGAGAAGGCTGAGGGGGGACATAACAGTCTCCAAATATGTAAAAGGTTGTTTCAAAGAGGACGGTGATCAAATGTTCTCCAAGTCCACTGAGAGAAGGACATGAAGTCATCAGCTTAGTTTGTACCTATTGGGTTCCGGGAAGTGGGCGGGCATAAGCCCGCCCACTGCTAAAGGATCCCCCCCCCAGCCTAAGGGGAGGACCCACAGGGCCTAAAACCCAAATGATTATGGGGGACAACTAATGTAAAAACAGGGACAGGAGTGCGATTAAAGGGTCAAAAGAAGGGAACCTGATGGGGACACCGAGCAGAGAACCCCGGACAGCGCCCACTGCTCCTCAAAGGTGTCAAGGGAGCCAGTGGACGCCGCCCAGAGGAACTCTGCCCGGATACGTGAACGGACAGAGGATCGGAAACAGGCCCCACAGTCACAGGAACCTCCATCGGCCAACCTCCTCTCCCTGGTTTTATAGATGGCCTGTTTAGCCAGGGCCAAGAGGAAGTTGACCAGGAGGTCCCGTGACTTTGTGGGGCCACGGATAGGGAGTGCATAAATGAGAAGGTGAGGGGAAAAGTGTAACCAAAAACGCAACATAATGTCGGTGAGGAGCCGGTGTAGGGGCTGCAACCTGGCACACTCCATGTAAACGTGAGCCAGGGTCTCCCTCACGCCGCAGAAAGGACAGGTGTCAGGGACAGGGGTAAACCACGCCAAGTACACGCCCGTGCTCACGGCCCCATGAAGGAGCCGCCAACTGACATCCCCGGCAGGCCTTGGGACCAGGGTGGAATAGAGGCTGGCCCACCGGGGCTTCTCACCCTCGACAGGTGGCAGGAGGTCCCGCCACTTCGTATCGGGGTGGGACACGAGGGTGAGGAAGTGAAGAGTGTGGAGCACGAGCATGTATAGATGTTTCCTTGGCGCGGTCAGGAAATGAACCGGCTGCAAGTCGTGCAGCCAGCTCACGGAGAAGGGGGGGGGCGATTGGGTCCACGGGGCAGGGGCCCGATGAAAAGGTCCGGAGGACATGGGGTGGAGGGTGGGCGGGGCGTGCCCTCGTGCAGGACCCGGTCGAGGCAAACCCGAGCAGCGGGCGGCAAAGCGGCCCTCACCTCCTGAAGTACGCGCCGGGGAGTACAAGGCCTGGAAAGCCCCATGCGCCGAGCGAGCGTCAGGGGATCCAGCCAGTCTCCCCGGTCATAGTCCAGGAGGTCTCCGACTCTAGTGACTTCTGCCAGGACCAACCTCTGGCGCACCGCGGGGGACTCCGCCACCTGCACATGGAGCTGGGGGTTGTGTAGCAGGGGCTCCGCGAGGAGATCTGCCCCCCCGGTGGCCGCCACAGACCTGGTCGCTGAGAACAGTTTCCAGGTCCGGAGGAGGTCCTGGTAGAAGACCGGCAGCCCGGAGAGGTCTCGCGGAAGACCTCTCGGATCGAGATAAAAGAGCTGCCAGTCGTATCGGAGCCCTCGGAAGCGGCGCAGGAAGGCGTGCGCCAGTACACTCCATGCCGGACTACCTGCACCATAAAGGAGCCTCTGCAGGGCCTGGAGGCAGAAGACATGGACCTGAGTGCGGAGGCACTTCAGGCCCTGCCCTCCCTCCTCCAGGGGTAGATGGAGGACCCCCACAGAGACCCAGTGCAGTCCTGGCCAAAAGAACTCCAGAATCGCCCTCCGGAGGTCGGCCAGGAAGCCCGGGGCCGGGACCAGGGTGTTGAGATGGTACCAGAGCCTGGACAGGACTAGTTGATTGAGTACTAGTGCCCTCCCGCGAAGGGAGAGGCACCGGAGTAGTCCTGTCCATTTCCGGAGCCGCTCCGTCACCCTGCCCTGTAACCCTTGCCAGTTCTCCGGCGGAGACGGATGCGTGGCAGAAAGGTAAACGCCGAGATAGAGCAGCGGACCCGCGCTCCACCGGATGGCCTGAAGCACGGGTGGGAGGGAGCTCGCCTGCCACCCGGCCCCTACCACCAGGCCAGAGCTCTTGACCCAGTTGACCCGGGCGGAGGAGGCCGCCGAGTACACGGTCTGGCAAGCCTCCACCCGCACCAAGTCGCCCGGGTCCTGGACCACGAGGAGCACATCGTTGGCATACGCCGACGGGACCAGCCGCAGCTCCGGCTCCCAAAGCACCAACCCCGTCAACCTCCTGCGGAGGAGACAGAGGAAGGGCTCGATCGCCAGAGCGTACAGCTGGCCCGAGAGGGGGCACCCCTGCCGCACTCCCCGCCCGAAGCTGACCGGCTCGGTCAGGGTCCAGTTGAGCCTGACCAGACACTCTGCGGAGGTGTACAGCACCTGGAGAAAACTCACAAACTGGGGTCCGAAGCCTAACACTTGCAGAGTGCCCAGGAGATACCCGTGGTCCACCCTGTCGAACGCCTTCTCCTGATCCAGGGACAGGAGGGCGAACGACAGACCATCCCTACACCCAAGTTCCAAAAGATCCCGGACCAGGTAGAGGTTATCAAAGATGCTACGGCCCGGGATGGTGTAGGTCTGGTCTGGGTGGATCACGTCCTCCAGCACGGACCCCAGCCGCAGCGAGATGGCCTTGGCTACGATTTTGTAGTCCGTGCTGAGGAGCGAGACGGGATGCCAATTCCGTAAGTCGCGGAGGTCCCCCTTCTTCGGCAATAAGGCGAGCACGGCTCGCCTGCACGAAAGAGGGAGGACCCCGCTCCGCAAGGCCTCAGCCCAGACGGTGACTAGGTCCGGGCCGAGGACGTCCCAGAACACGCGGTAGAACTCCACGGTCAGCCCGTCCATGCCCGGAGATTTATTGGTGGGCATGCGGCGGAGGGCTTCCGAGAACTCGGCCAGAGAGAGAGGTAACTCTAGCCGGTCCCGGTCGCCCGCGCTGACCGTCGGGAGTCCATCCCAGAGCACTCTGCAAGCGGTAGGGTCGGTAGGATCCGGGGAGAAAAGGTGTGCGTAGAAGGTCCTGGCCCTCTTGCACATCTCCACCGGATCCGTGAGGGGGGTGCCGTCCTCCGCCAGGAGGCAGGTGACGTGCCTCTTGGCCCCCCTCCTTTTCTCCAGGGCGTAGAAGAAGCGGGAGCCGCGATCCATCTCCCGAAGGAGGCGGATGCGGGATCGAACAAAAGCACCCCGGGCCCGATGATCAGCTTAGTTTGTAGCAAGGGAGATTTAGGTTAGATATTAGGGAAGAATTTTTCTAGCCCAAAGATAGTTAAACACAGGAAAAACTTACCTAGGGAGGTTGTGGAGTCTCGCTCCAAGAATTGAAGCCCAGTAAATGCTTGTGTGTGATTACTAGGCAACCACAAAGGATTCCCTCCCTACTGCAGGAGGCCTTCTGAAATGCTGCTTCCACCCAGGTTTAAGTGCTGTGGGAGTTTCTCTCACCGACAGCCCTGTGGGATGGGATTCAAGGTGCTTCCTGTCAGCCCTGGGGACTTGCTGGGGGAGGGAGAGGTGGCCCTCCTCGCAGCCACACCAACAAGACATGACATGGAGGAACTGGCGGACAGAACCACTGGTAGGACCAGGGCCCAGCCAACACTGCTCTTCCCCAAAGACAGTGGTTGGGAGATAGAGAGTTCCCTGTGAGGGGGGGAAAGGAGGCCGACTGGCTGGCTAAGTGCTGGTCTGCATGGGGAAAGTGCTCACAGTAGCTGGTGTACTCCGCACTAACTCCCTGTGTGGACACTCCTACTGCGCACTAGGAATGCCATTGTGCGCATTAGCGGAGTGCACTTTGGAAGTGTACTAAGCTAACCGCCTGAGGACATTCTTAGTACTCTAACACATGCACGAACCGTGAGGTTGATGACCATGCCCGTGTAACAGCTAATAATAAGGATGACGCTAAAGTACTTTGCATTCTCAAGCACTGTGCTGTAACCCTAAGAGCCCATCTGCAAGGCAACTGAAATGCCATTATCCTTATTTCATAGATGGTGACACAGAACCACACACAGGTGAAATGTGGCAGGCACCTCAGAGCTGGCCAAAATGTTTTTCTCTGGCCAAAGTCCTTACCAAATTTCAAGGGCAAAACACCTTTTATTGAGCAATAGAAAGAATCAAAACTTGAGCTTAGAATCAAAAGCTGGCAATAGAAAGACCAGTACCTCCTCTATAATACCATGCTAATGTCTGAAGCATCACAAAATAGATTATAAGAATTTTCACATCTCTTGATATGATCATCTATATTACAAAGAAATATTGCAAATATTGAATTTTCTACTACATTTGCCTCATTGTCCTTGGTCATAGAGTTTTATTTAATGTTCCCAAGTAATCTGTCCTATACAAATAAATGTTAAAATACACATATCTCCCATGCTAATTACTTCAAACTGCCACTAAGCAGGAAATAGAATTAAAAATGTCAAGTTAATACCAGTAACCATTTTAGCGGTCATCAGAGTGAATTCTCTCCGTTCACAAGACTGATCAAAATGAGACTGCAGCATGGGAAGTTTTGGGTAGTAATTGGAATGGGGACAGTTAGCACAACTTTGCCATTAGCTGAAAAATGATCTTTCAGCATCAACATGGCTTGAGGGGAGTCAAGAGACAAATTTACACCCAACATTGAAGCACAATCTCAGTGTCTCCATGATTTCTTTCCAGAATTTTTGTGGTGCCATTTTTTTTTGTTCTCTATTAATCCAAAGCACACATGTATTGCCTCACACAGAAGGAATCTCTCTTCTGTTACTTTGCTCATTGAACTGCTCAATAGCTTCCACTGCCTAGGGTCAAAAACCTGGTGACCTTAAATTACAGAGAAAGAAGGCTGATTAAACAGGGCATTGGCATCTGTCATACAAACTCACATATGTTTTCAGCCGATTCCTTTCACGATGAGCTTCCATCCCTACGCGGTTTCAGTGCTGCCCCGCTGTTTGACCATGAAGCTAAGTCTATCGACTAAACGTACACTATGTACTCCTGAACAGCAGCTGAGTTTGCTATCCAGATAACAGAATGTTCCTCCCACTCTCCTGCAAGACACTGCCACAGAAACTGTCAGAATGAGGATAGCACAGAGGCGGCAGCTGGACTGTCTCAGTTGATAGGTTGCTGTCGTGCTTTTGTTTGCCTTTTTGGGATGACTTAGTACAATGTTTTCCTCACTGTCTTTGACATCTCTCATCTGGGAAGGGACCTTGTCCTTGTCCTTCCTAGGTGTTAATTTTTTACACCATGTACATTAGCCATGAAATTGGTGCTGCTGAACAAAAGTGCATGAAACCCAGCTCCCCAGCCTCCTACTGCACTGAAGTTACCAGCCACGTTCTACCCAAAAGAATCACACATTTCTCCTTTTCACCCCTTCTGACACAGTGGTCACAGCCCGGAGACGAGTACACTGATTACACAGCTATCGCGTATATCAGCCGCCGTTGCGTCACAAACAGTCGCGGTTGGATGGCACTGTTTTGTATGATCATTCCATTTCGGAAAATGCCTGCTGCTGTACAGTTTGGAGAGAAGCCATCACTGGCCTTGAGGTAAGCACACAGATGGCCATTATCAGGATGGTCTCTGGAATGCTGAATGCCTAAGAGGCTTCAACTATACTTACCGACTACCACTTCTTTGAAGTTTTTTGTTACAAAGACAGGCAGTGATGGTGGTTTGTTACACGGCAATGGAGTGTCGTGAATGACTCCAACTCTTATTCCGAGCAGTAGGTCTATTATACATAGTAAAAAAACACAACAACAATGTATCAACCCCTTAAAGTTTTCCTTCTTCTTGATGCAATTTGGGGGCTGAGTCTCCAGGAGCAGCGAGTGTGGGAAGTTCACACTGCTTTGCCCTCCCAGCCTGACATGCTAACAGTGTGTTTGCTTCGGAGCAGGGATCTTAGCTTCTCAACAACTGTAGCCCAGTGGGCTAGTCTGCCTTCATTATATTTACTGCTTTGCATTATATTCAGCAGTAATGCAAGAAACCTACAGGCTTATGTCCTGTAAGACATTAGCTTCAGCAAGTTAACATAAGGCTTGAGACCTATGAACTTTGAACAAATAAACGGCCCAACGGAAAAACCCCAAGTATTTGGGGAGCTCAAAATAGAGTTTAAGGGGAAGCTCTGACTACAGGTAAATAATCCAATCACAGAAGTGTCCTGACTTACATAATAGGTACATGAGATACATTTAAGGCTAGCCTGCTTGCTGATAGATAGATAGATAGATAGATAGATAGATAGATAGATAGATAGATAGATAGATAGATAGATAGATAGATCTTTTCTTATAAGTTTCTTATTTTCAGATAGGTTTGATTATTTGTAACAGGTTTATATTAGGATATATTTTGCCCTTGCCACCTAGTATGCCAGCTGGAGAGGATATTGAGGATCCTTGGGGGCAACCACCCAAATGAGGTGCTGGAGCTAAAACGGCGGCTCAGTGGATTAAACACATCTTTAGACTGGTAGATGTGGCATGTCTTGCACTTTAAGGAGCAATTCTGCACAGCGACTTGTTGCCTGATGTCTGGATGGACAACGTGGGAGAGCCCCAGCATTCAGGCCAGGGTGGTTGGTCTCTTGGTACCTGTCACTATACACATGGTTTCATTCAGCTGAGTGTCTGTTAGCACTGGGGGGGGGGGGCAGCTGAATCACATTGGAGAGCAATACTCTGCTACAGAGTTTTAGTGTGTGTGCATTTTCTCCCCAAGTAGGACCCCCTAGTTTGCTGATCAGGTTGTTTCCTGTCTTTATTTTCAGTGAGGTCTTGGTAAGGCGTTCCTTGCAAGTCAAGGTACGGTCCCGTGTAACACCAGATACCAGGCGTTGGGTCGTGATCCAGCCTGTGCCCATTCAGGAAGTATAGATGGATTGTAGAGACGGAAGCAGCTGGAAACCGTCTTTTAGGTTGAAGTTTCCATCTTTTGCAACAGTGGGCCCTCTCTGTCACGTCAGCATGCTGGATTTCTTCCAGATGACTGAAATCCTGGTCCTGTACTGCCAGACAGATGTTGGCTGCATAGGTAAAATGCCTGGCAAGGGTGTTGGGAAGGTCATTTTTTACACTATTAATTTGTGGGCCTCACTGTCACAGGATAACATTGGAGCCAACTGTTTAGAAGGATTCATCAAAGGATTAGAAATGTATTTGTACAACAAGAATATGCAGCTATACAGCAGTAAATGTTTTAAAACCCAAACCAAGCTCTAACTAACTTTCCCAGAGGGGAGGTTTTCTCATTACTTCCTACTGCAGGGCTTCTTTCACCTTCCTGTGAAACAAGTGCTGCTGGAGACTACGTGGACCAGTGACCTGATCTAGTATGGCCAACCCTACATTTCTATGTGTCAGTGAAGTCAACTGGTGCTACTGGATGCTCAGCACTTTTGAAAATCTTGGCTGCTACCCATAGTTATTAAAAATCGTGGTGCATGACTGTGTGTCGGCATGTACTGTGGGTGGAAGAGTAACAGCAAAAATAGTGAATTCACTCTGGCAGGAGTCAGACAGAGAGAAAGTTGAGAAGTGCCTTCTCTCCCCAGGTTCCACTCCCAGCACAGACTCCAATCACTCCATTTCACAATATGTTGTGCAGATCTTCATAATAGGCTCGATCATGCCCCGATCAACCATCAGAGGCTTTTTTTTAAATAAAAGGGTCCTTTATTCCCTCACTATAATGCAGCTTGAATCTTCCTTTATAGACACCTCAGCTACACTACTAACGCTCTTGAGGCTGCTTGAAGTAAAGTAAAGAGCTTTCCCATACATTCATCAGCATTGTCCCCTCAAAGATGTGTGTAATTAATATAGTCTGAGATATGCCCATGCAAGATTAGCCCTCTTTTCTTTAGGAATGCATAACACCTTCATTTTACCTACAGACCAGAGTCACAGAATTCAAACCATTTGTTCACTGTAGTTATTGACACTATTATGTACACGCTGAAAGCTTCCTAACTCACATGCGTGCTCTCTGTCTCACACACACACTCTCTCTCCGTGTAAAAAGGAGGAATATTACAATACATTTATAAATGCAGCAAAAATAAGCAATTAAATAATATTTTATAATGATTGTATGTATGAGCAACACCTTATTATTTAAATTCTTCCAATCATGGATTTCTCATTTCCTTTTTTCCCCCTCTTAATAAAATCAAAATAAATTGTAATAAAATTAAAACAGATAATCCATCAAGAACAACAAAAACAACTTTAATTTAACACCCAAGTGACCGAGCCATCCCTTCTGCCTCTCTTTATCAGATTGTGTTCAACAATTTAAATTGCCTTTGTTTTTCCTGGCCTTTCTGGATAGCGCCCAATTTAAAGAGAAGAATCTAAACCGAAGCCACTTCAGTTGAAGAGGTTAGTGCCCAGACAATGTGATATGATAGCTTGTAACAAATATTAAAACTGTAAACTCTTCAGGGTGGGAATTATGTTTGTCCAGGGCCTAGTGTAATAGGGCCTCACTTGATTTGGGTGCTACAGCAATATAAATAATAAATAATAACAACATGCACGTTTCACAATATTTTAAGCCCAGTTTACATAGTGCTATTCAACACCTTCCTTTCTGTTTTTTAATTATGTCTTACAGCAGAGACGCATAGGAAGAATACCAGCCATCCTTCCAACCTGGACTGAATTGCTGGACTTTCTAGAAGTCTAATTGGATTAAGGAAGCTCCCACATCTGTTTCATGTGTCCCTAATTTTATCTGTCGCCCTTGGCCATTTGTGTTGGTCATTTATCAGTAGTCAACTGTTACAATCACCCGCACAAATGCAAACATTTGTATATTAAAATATGTTTGAAGTTAGGGTTACCATACGTCCGGTTTTTCCCGGATATGTCCGGCTTCTTGGTAATCAAACCCCCATCCGGGGGGAATTGCCAAAAAGCCGAACACGTCCGGGAAAAATGCCGGCCGGGCACTTCCCCTCCCACGGCTGCTCTGCTCCTCCCCTGACTCTTCGGCTCTGTTTAAGAGCTGAGCTGCCCGAGCCCTCCGGCTTCGGGCAGCCCCCTTGCCTCCGGACCCCAGCCGCCGGCCGGGCACTTCCCCTCCCGGGCTCCGGCGGCGCAGGGTCCGGAGGTATGGGGGCTGCCCGAAGCCGGTAGCGCTCGGGCAGCTCGGCTCTTAAACAGAGCCGAAGAGTCAGGGGAGGAGCAGAGCCTCCGGCCGCGGCGGCTCTGCTCCTCCCCTGACTCTTCGGCTCTGTTTAAGAGCCGAGCGCTACGGGCTTCGGGCAGCCCCCATACCTCCGGACCCTGCGCCCCCGGAGCCCGGGAGGGGAAGTGCCCGGCTGGGGGCGCAGGGTCCGGAGGCATGGGGGCTGCCCGAAGCCCGAGCGCTACCGGCTTCACGGTTTGCCGGGCAGCCTCCAGATCCTGCGCCCCCGGCTGGGCGCTTCCCCTCCCGGGCTCCAGCTGCGCTGGGGAAGCGCCGGCCGGGGGCGCAGGGTCTGGGGGCTGCCCGGCAAACCGTGAAGCCGGTAGCGCTCGGGCAGCCCTTTTCGCGTGGCTGGGAGTGGGAGGGAGGAGGGGGCGGAGTTGGGGCGGGGAAGGGGCGGAGTTGGGGCGGAGTTGGGGCGGGGCTGGGGGTGGGAAATGGGCAGGGCCAGGGCCCCGTGGAGGGTCCTCTTTTTTTATTTGTTAAATATGGTAACCCTATTGAAGTAATACATATCACTCTAGAAATACCTTCTCCCATTTGTAACAAATAAATTATTACATTGTTTTAAGTGTTCTAACCTACTGATGCCTGTAGAGGCCTTAATTTTGGCTACTACATTTCAAGAAGCTTTGTTTGTCAATTCAGTATGGTTACAGTCATAAATCAACTTCCTTCTTCACTGTGCAGAACTAATGAATTTACTACATTATGAAAAGAACCATTTTTAAAGTGAAGGATTCACTTTAAAACTACCTCTGTTATTGTTTCCCTGCACTTTTATCTTCCTTCTCTCTTTCTTTCCTTCATGGTCTCATGAGATCAGCAGCATGA
The DNA here is from genome assembly GCF_028017835.1 of Emys orbicularis. Taxonomy (NCBI): domain Eukaryota; kingdom Metazoa; phylum Chordata; order Testudines; family Emydidae; genus Emys; species Emys orbicularis. Next base: position 5,937,505 of record NC_088687.1, on the reverse strand, counting down.
GACACTAGAAATCAATGGGCCAGATTCTACAAATACGTACACACAAGAGTAACTATTTTCACATGAATAATCCCTTTGAGTTCAGTAAAAATACTCCTGTCTAAACCCCTTCTGTCAACATAAATCATGTCCTTAGGAAAATGGTGTCCTAGACTGGCAGAAAAACGTCTGTTGGCACATACTGCATCTACACTAGGGAGCTATGCCAGCACAGCCATGCCGACACACAGCTATGCCAGCATAGGCTTTGCAGTGTAGACATAGCCTCAATGTTGTTTCTGCTCCAAAGAGTAGTAAACATCTTTACAAAAGTTGACCAGGCCAAGGACTGAGCAGTATTTGCAGCCAGTTCATGTAATTGTGTGCCTTTCAACCTGCAATAGAATTTAGCCAGTCCTGCATATCTGGAGCATCAGTGAAGCATGAATGTCCATTTGAAATATAGTTGAAAGGCGGGAGGATCCCATTTGCTCACGGGTATTACTATCCCACAATGCAGTCTGAGGCAGTGTGTGGAAGTATTTAAACATTAGTATAATTTGCATTATAATAGCACCTGGAGATCAGGGCCCCATTGTGCTTGGCACTGTACACGTTCATAGTGAGAGACAGTCCCTGTCTTGAAGGGCTAACAATGTAAACTGGAAAAGTGCCTGGTTAGCAGGCACAACTCAAGGGCTAGTGAGTGTGTCCCAAAGCATTAGGACCCTCCTGAATAGAAAAGAAGGAAGGACAGTACAAGAGCTGAGAAGAAAACACTGTAGGGGGTGTCACATTTTGGAGTGCTATCCAGACCAATGAGAGGTTGTGTCACTGCCTGCCCTGTAACCTTGGATGCACTAAATGCTCTGCTGCTGTGGCTCAAAGCCTGCACACAGCCAGCCAGTGGACAAGCAAGCACTGAGTGTGTGTGTGTGTTAAGCAGCTGTGGCTCAGAGCTCTGATCCAGCAACCTGCTTGTTACACCCCAGCCATGCTCTGGTATCCACCATCCTTGCTTCCACCAGGTAAGATGACCCCAAACCCTCAGTTCTGGCTTTTCTCAAAACCCATGTGCTCTGCAAAGTCCAGCCCTTTCCTGGACCAGTCAGAGAAATAATACGGTTAGATTGCATTTCTTAAGAGACTAATTACACAACTTATCACATTCACTGGAGTTAACACACACTTCATTTCACACACAGCACAGGGTCGGTTTAAACTAAAAATAAAACAAGTTCATTAACAAGAGGAGATCGGATTTTAAGTGAGTTCAAGTACAAAGGACCGAGTTAGTAATGATTACAAAGAAATAAAAGTGAAAAATACTTTCTAGAGACTAGACTTAACAAAACTACAGTCTGGGTTCAAGGTCAGATTCTTACCACACTTCCAGCAAAATGACTGACCATTGCCTTGGTCAGGATCTTCAGTGAAAGATAACTTGGGATTCTTTGCCCTTCTCTTTTATAGTCCAGTGAACCTTTGAAATGGATTCTGCTGAATGTTACGCCCCCAGTAAAGTTAATTCAGGTTGTGAGGAAGGAGCTGTGGAGTCTGGGGATGAAGGAAGTTCCATGCTGGTTTCTTCCCCTGCTGGTGTTTGCTAAAATGCAAATTGATCTGTTCCTGAAATCTCCCCCGCCCTCCGATGCTGTGATGCTGAGTGGTTATCTCCTCCCCTTATTAGCTTGATGGTTCTGTTCACCTTTGTCTCAAACTACCTTGGAAGTACCTTCAAGATGGCAGAACCACATTCCTTTGTCTAGGGTGGAGTAACTTCAGCCCTGCCTGGCAGACACACTTTAAGAACATAATTCCCAATATGTTTGTAATTTTACATTTGCCCTCCATAATTACACCACACAATAATACTAAAGATCAGTCTGTTATTAGCTTTCTATTGATATATTACATCATACCTGGATTCAGGTTATGACTTTGGAGAGTTGGGGTACATTGAACTGGCCAGGCCAGATAAAACTCTCTACCCGATATCAGTAAGTCCCTCACCCTCTTGCATTAAGATGCTGTTAGGGTCACAATGCGCTGAATGGCAGAGACCAATCTTGTGAGGAGGAGACATGCTAAAGGAAGACAGCTAGTCTAGCCAACCCCTAAGAGGAAAACACACAAAGTGGGAGAATGTGGGAACTACTGATAAAAGGGAAGGAGGTGGGCACAAGGACAGCAGAAAGGCCTGCTAACATGTTTTTACAATCCCAATAACTGTCCAGACTCTGGGATGTTTGTCTCAAACCAATTGGACATACAAACCTTTTGCAGTTGACTAATTACTGTTTGTATCACATCTTCCACTGCCTCAAGATGTTCGTCCGTCTCTCTCTCTCTCATGTTTGCCTCAAAGCATATTGTCAGCAGTGCCTTGATGCCAGACTTGGCCATCAGACACATACTCACAAGTTCCATTGACTTCAAAGAGGTGTCCGTGTGTGCATGTCTGCTCACATCTTGCAGCATTTATAACTTAATTAACTAATCACAGGAATCCACTGAAAAAAGAATCGGCACTAATTATGCCAACTGGTGGCAATACACCTATACCTCGATATAACGCTGTCCTCGGGAGCCAAAAAATCTTACCGCATTATAGGTGAAACAGCGTTATATCAAACCTGCTTTGATCCGCCGAAGTGTGCAGCCCCGCCCCCCCGGAGCACTGCTTTACCGCGTTATATCCGAATTCGTGTTATATCAGGTCGCGTTATATCGGGTAGAGGTGTATCTCTGAGGCTTTCTGGAAGCAGAAGACACCTACTATAGTTGCATGGAATCTACAGTTTACAGGGCCAGATCCACAGCTGTTGTAGATCAATGCAGTCTCATTCAACTCAATGGAGTTAGCGTGATTTATAGTTGTTGAGGATCTGGACATCTTTTTTTTTTTTTTTAATGTAGACGACCAAAATATGGCTGTGCCACCCACAGCTAAATTACAAGGATGTTTCAGCCATTTGGAATTACACAGACAATTTTCTTGGTTTCACAGTTCCCAGTGAGATGTGGTGGTTTCCTGGAATTGTTCTAAAAGAAAAGGATTTGGAGGTTAATACCTACTGCATGGCTAGGGAGTCCTCTGCAAAGCAGAGTGGATCTAACATGAAGAGGAAACGGAAAATGTTGAAGCAAAATCCGAAGTATTTACCACCACTTAACAGCGAGTGGATATTAAATGTAATAGAATAATCTATGAGGTGTACCAAGGGGATTTTGGCAGATATAATCCAATGGCTAAATTCTCCTGTGAGGCAGGTTCCATTGGCCAAAGAGAGGCTGTCATTAGCAAATTAACTTGGCTCTTCAAAATACTATCTCACTATGTGCAACAGATCGTTAAGACTCAGAATGGTTTGGAGGTGCTGAGCTCAAGTGTCCATGATATTTATGTGCAAAATAAGAGCAGCAGTATGCAAATACCTCTTAAAATTAAGTTTTGAAGCAGAACAATTCTAATGAAAATTTGGACTGGTGGAGTTTTCTTTCTTTCACAGTTTGAAAATAAACCTATAATCATCACAGTAAAATACGGACACATGTTAAAAGATGAATAATGTACATAATGTAAAATAAACACATTTTTCAGCTCCTCGTGGCATAGCTAGCATAGTCATTTCATTATCTTCTTGCTAAGTTTTGGTGCACTGCTGTAGCTTGCCACTCGATATACTCTTTTCCCTTTCAATGTTAGATCTACTCTGCTTGGTGGAGAACTCTCCAAGGATGCAGTAGATGTTAGCATTGAAGTGCCTTTTTTTAGAAAACTGTTGAGTATGTAATTTATTTTTATGTTTCTTTGTATGCATTTTGCTGTACATTTCTCTCTCATATAGATACACAAACACCCCTTGTATATTTATATATACACATTTACTTACAGAATATATTTATACAGTTTTCTTATGCAATGGGAATTAGGAGGAAAAAAGCTTTTATACAGACAACTCAAATTCTTAATCTAACTAACCTATAATTTATTTCCTATTGCTCTGTAAATACTGCACAGTAACTGGTACCACAGAAAGCTTAGCATACAGGCAGATGGATACATTAGGAAACCAGCTTTTCACTGACTGCTCTTGTCATCAAAGGATGCACCTGAATTATTTTTGAAAAGCACTTAACTGCTAGCCTCGATGGGGCAGACCCATTTTCAGCAGCATTAGACAGGTCATTCTTGACACTTAATGCCATGATGTTTCAAATCGCGTTTTCTGTAGTGGGATTGAAAATGTTTTAGCTCCATCTACACCAGCAGTTCACAACCATTTTCAAGATCATTTCAGGGTGACCTATTGCTGTTAATGACCATCATCACATGGAAGACATTGGTAGCTTTAGTCTCTGGCAACATCTCACACTCCAACACTTAAAAAAAAAAAAAAAAACAGCTCCCTCCTACCATCATACCAAATGTGGATTTAAGTTGTTTAACGTTAAGTTATTTCAATTTCAGTTCAGTTCTCACCAACGAATGCTGGAATTGAGCTTTAGCTGGTCTGATACATGTCCTATTTTTTTTCTATAAAACCTTTAACAACATTTGTGAGCATAAAATAAGTGATGGATTCTTAGCCCATGTTTCTATGCCGAAGTTGCCTTATTCTTCCTGCAATACTTGAATGAAATTATGCATAAAAACTTGATGGAGAAGTTTCTCCCCTGAAAGAACAAAAATGTCCTACATGCTCAGAATTCAAATAGGAACCTGAAGGGCCCTAATTGCATATACATGTTATCAATATGTTACACATTTTCAAATCTCACAGTACTTGCCAAATCCAAGGGTGTTCCCTGGGGTAAAGGAATTAAGATGTAACCTGAGGGCAAAACAGGTTACACAATCAGGATTTCCCATACCGACACCGAGGAAATAAAATTCATGGTGAAGATATTTAGACACTCAACTGCAAAGAAACACTGAAAGAACTAACATGATTAAAAACATGAATTAATTATTTTATGGAGAAGAGCCCCCAAATAGACTTGGCAGGACTTTTCCATAAACTCACTTATTTATTCATTCATTTTAGTGGTCATGCTCCACTTTGTAAATTATTCTTGATAATTCAAGCAGACATGAATAGAGTATTCTGTCCCAGCATATGGCTTTTTTAGAGCCGTGAAAATGAAATAATAATGGTCAATATATTTGATCAATCCATCTCAAAAAGACACTTCAGAACGAGAGGGGGTTCAGAGAAGAACACCAAGAATGATCAAAGCCTGGAAACAAGTCTCATAGCAGGAGATATTGAAAAGATCGGGACTGTTTACCTTACAACGGAAATGAACAGGTGGCGACATGATAAAAGCGTGTAAAAGAATGACTGTCACAAAGATGCTAGATCAGGAGCTTTTGTTCTCCTTGTCTCATAACTAAGAACCAGGGGACAGGCAATGGAATTAAAGATAGGAAATTCAAACCTGACAAAAGGAAACACATTTTCACACAGCAAAACTGTGGATCTCATTGCCATAGGTGGCTGTTGAGGCCAAGAACGTAAGGGGATTCAAAAAGGAACTAGATATTTATACGGTTATCGAGAATATTCAGAGTTATCATAATTCATGATCACGAACAATCTGAAAGGGATATGGTTTAAGCCAATCTCAAATCATTAGAGATCAGGATGAGACTTAATGTGGGAGATTATCTCACCATCTACTACTGCTGGGTTCTTATACCTTCCTCTGAAGCATCTGGTACCAACCACTGCCAGAAACAGGATACTGGCCTCTATGGACCACTAGAGTTATGCTGAGCATTTCTTGTCCCAACACCTTTGCTCCAAGTCAACTCTACTCCCTTACACTAAATTCCTTCCCCTTATGTTATCTTTGCAGTACAGTACATTTTATATTAGCATATTCCACCCCTTGCACTGTCTGGGCAATAAACTTTTCTCTTCTTTGTCACTGGGTCTACACTGAGTAAAATTGTATAATATACTGTGTAATAGAAATTGCAATACCCAGTAGCAGACCGAATACCAAGACCATAATTCAGTCCTAAGGTTCTACTGCTGCTCATAAACTACTTGCTGTCTCTCAGTTAACGATGTCAGCAGGACTCCTCAATTGAATTAAACCTTCTACTGTATATAACTAACACCAATGTATTATTCTGTGTATAGAGCATAGAGCATGGTTCTGATCATAAATCCCATAATCTGCCTCTTTCCAGAACATAGATTCTGGCAGGAACCTCATGCGCACAGAACTCTCTCCACTTACCAATGAATAAAATACTCCTCTCAAATCAGAACAAAAGTAAACCTTTTCCTTAGTCACTGATTTAACGTAAAATATTTTCATACCACCCCCTGCCTCGCCGCATTCCCAAGAGACTGAAATAAACAATAATTTATGTTGCTGGCAAAATGTATCCTTTAATTTCAAAATCATGTTGAACTGAGGGTCAAGTACAATTGCATGTGTCATTTATTTTAATTTTTGACATTGGAAGCAAATGATTTGCAGTTCTAGACCCACTGTTACCCTCTTGCATTTTATCCTCTTCGGCTTTGCCATCACATGGTATCTTGACAAAATAGATATCTTGGCAAAAAGTTAAAGTTGAAAAAATATTTAAAACTAGCTGAGTGGTTGCAAAAACACAAAGACAAAATGGCTGTTGAGCTGCAAGTGTGCATAGATGTGCACATGCACCAGATATCTATAGATATATTTCCAGGCTTCTATGATATAGACATATAGATCCCTCTCTCTATGCACACACACACACACACATACACACCTCATCCCCCCATGCAGGTATGCACAGTGTGGATTTTACAAACGGATATACAGTAAAACCCCAATGGTTCAACGAATAATGATGTCAACAAATCCACTGAATGAAAGCTTTGAAATATCCTGGAGAATACACTATCCTCTGTGTAAAAACCCTTTTGTGACCTCAGGCACAAACCAACTAAGCTTGTATATACAAAAGAAAATACATTGATACAGAAATACTCCTGTCAGTCATGATGGTCCCTTAGAATATTTGTTAACTACTTATGCTAAACCATCTACCCCAGCTCGTATTTAGCTGTGACGCTGAGTACCTTTCACAGACCTGCAGAACAGCTCTGTGTAGTTTGGAAGCTTGTTCCTTTCACCAACAGAAGTTGGTCCAATAAAAGATGTTACCTCGCCCCCCCCTTGTCTCTCCCTTACCTCATGGGCACTTTAGTAATTATTTCAAGACAGACAATGAAGTAGAGGGGTAACACAGCACACACACCCGCTCACGTTCACATACACAATCATATAAATGTAGGGCTACAGGACTAAGTATACCTCCTAGACCATCTCTGACAGGTGTTTGTCCCACATGTACTTAAAAACCTCTAGTGATGGGGATTCCACAATCTCCCTTGGAAGCCTGTTCCAATATCTAACTATGCTTAGAAAGTTTTTCCTCATATCTAACCTAATCTACCTAACTGCAGATTAAGCTCATTACTTCTTGTCCTTCCTTCAGTGGACACAGGCCACAACGGATCACAGTCCTCTTTATAACAACTCTTAACATTTTTGAAGACTGCTCTCAGGTCCCACCTCAGTCTTCTTTTCTGAGGACTAAACATGGCGAGTTTCTTTAACCTTCTCTCAGAGGTCAGGTTTTTTAAATCTTTTATTATTTTTATTGCTCTCTTCTGAACTGTTTTCAATTTGTCCACATCTTTCTTACTGTCTTAATGCATGAAGAACTGGACAGAGGACTCCAGCTGAGGCTTCACCAGTGCTTAACAGAGTGGGACTGCTACCTCCTGTGTCATACATACATACAACATTTTTTAGCAGTTAAATCACATTGTTGACTCACGTTCAATTTGTAACCCACTATTACCCCCAGATCCTTTCTGGCAGTATTACTATCTACCCAGTTATTCCCCATTTTGTAGTTGTATATTTGATTTGTCCTTCCTAAATGTAGAGGTTTCCACTTTTCTTTATTGATTTTCATCTTGTAGATTTCAGACTGATCCTCTAATTTGTAAAGGTCATTCAGAATTCTAATCCTGTCCTCCAAAATGCTAGCAACCTTTCCCAGCTTGGTGTCATCCACAAATTTTATAAGCATGCCCTCCACTCCATTATCCAAGTCATAAAAGAAAATATTGAATAGTACCAGACTCAGGACAGACCCCTGCAGGACCCCATCAGACATGTCCTCCCAGTTTGACAGTGAATCATTGATAACTACTCTGAGGCCTGGTCTACACTACGACTTTAATTCGGATTTAGCTGCTTTAATTCGAATTAACGCTTGACCCGTCCACACAACGAAGCCATTTAATTCGAATTAAAGAGCCCTTTAATTCGATTTCTGTACTCCTCCTCGACGAGAGGAGTAGCGTCAAAATCGGTATTGTTAATCCGAATTAAGGTTAGTGTGGCCGCAATTCGATGTTATTGGCAATTAGATGTTATTGGCTACCCACAATGCAACGCTCTGGAAATCGATGCTACTACGGTAGCTTGGACGCACACCACCGAATTAATGGTGCCTAGTGTGGCCGAATACATTCGAATTTATAAAATCGGTTTCCTAAATTCGAATTATATAAATTCGGATTAATCCTGTAGTGTAGACATATGAGTACGGTTTCTCCACCAGCTGTGCCCCCACCTTACAGTGAAATTTCATCTAGATCACATTTCCTTACTTTGCTTATGAGAATGTCATGTGAGAATGTGTCAAAAGCTTTAGTAAAGCCAAGATAAATTATACCTACTGCATCCCCCCACCCATCGATGAGGCCAGTAACCCTGTCAAAGAACAAAATTAAGTTGGTTTGGCATAACTTGTTCGTGACAAATCCATGTTGGCTATTACTTAAAACCCTGTTATCCTCTAGACACTTACAAGTGAATTATTTCATTGTTTGTTCCAATACCTTTCCAGGTATCAAAATGAGGCTGACTTGTCTGTAATTCCCCAGGCCTGCTTAGGTACTACGTTTGCCCTTCTGCCATTTTCTTTGACCTTACCCATCCTCCATGAGTTATCAAAAATAATAGTTAATGGTTCCGAGATTGCTTCAGCTAGTTTCTTAAGTACCCTATAAGCAGTCCCTGCTTGCTGACTTGAATACATCTAACTTATCTAAATATTCTTGAACCAGTTCTTTCCCTATTTTGGCTTGTGTTCCTTCCCCCTTGTTGTTAATAATAATAGTGTTCAGTATCTGGTCACCATTAACATTTTTTAGTGAAGACTGAAGAAAGATAGGCATTGAACACCTCAGCCTTTTTGATGCCATCTGTTGTTAGCTTTACTTCCGACTAAAAAGACCGAGACTTTCTCTAGCTCTTAATGTATTTATAAAACCTTTTCTTATTTCCTTTTATGTCCTTGCTAGGTGTAACTCATTTTATGCCTCAGCTTTTTGGATTTTGTTCCTATTTGCCTTCCTATTATGTTGTACTCATCCTTAGCAATATATACACACTGGGTTCTTTGTTATTTTTAGACAATATAAATCAATATGACTCATGTGTGCCTAGCACACAATGCTTCAGATCAATGTATTACCGACAATCAGAAATCCCACCTTAACTGTTGGGTCACGAGGGATGTGTGTTACATACACTATGGGACATTTAGGGTGGCATTCTGCCCTGGGTGACTGCAGTGGGACAAGGGAAGAGGATGCAGGCCGATCCAATGGAGGCTGCTAGGTGCTCAGAACTTCTGAAAAATCAGACCTCTTACTTACATCTCTTAATATGGATATGAATGCCTAACTTTATTCTCTTGCTTTTGAAAACCTTAGCTGATGCTTTGGATAATACAGCATGTATTTCAGAAACTGTGGAGAAGAATAGCTGCAGGGCTGGACTGCAATCCTCATGTTGAGTAATACCTTACCCACCAATTTCAATGGCATTACCCAAGGAATGGGGTACTAGTCAGCATGGGGGAAAGGCAGCCAGGACTCGGCTACATGGGTACAACTAGGAAAATTAATTTGAATTAACAAAAGGTGTGAATTTAAAGTGGATTAATTAAATCACATTAAATCCCTGTGAGGATGCTGTTATTCAAAATTAAAGTGCCCTTTTTAGCTTAATTCAATTTGAAAGTTAATTAAACTAAACCCAGTTAAGGCTACTTTAATTCTGAATGAGGATTTTCACATAGGGGTTTAATGTGGTTTAACTAATCCACGTCAAATTCATACCTTTACTAAATTTGGATTAATTTTCCTGGATGTCCCCACATAAACAAACGCCCCTGTCTGGCCCTTATTAAGCTAGCACTCTGTGTTAGTTACATAGATTGCACTGGGACATTTTCCACTACAAGTAGTGGTCAGAAAATCCTACTGTGCATTGGAGAGAGGGGGTCATTTAAGGCACTCATCCAAACAGTTCCCAGCTCTTCAGATTTAATCTTTTTCATCCCTCATTTGCACTTAATGGAATGCCTGTTCTGTGTTTTTGCACACATATGCTCCAAGGTAATAACAAAAATGCAGCACACCTTCTTCAGCTGGCATGCTTCAATCTCAGCAATGTTTCCCTGTGCCAAACTCTTCCTGCACAGGTATTAATTAGTAGCTGATGTTCCCAAGAAGCCTCAAACACTCAGGAGAAAATTATAACAGGAGCATCTTCCCACCATGCTTTCCCCACACCATTTTTCAAGTATAAAGCTCATCCACTCATGAAACAACCCACCACAGAAGTCAGAGTTCCCCCATGCCAATGGCTCATCAGGCTGCTGCAGTAAAGGCACACCAGTTTCACAGTCAATGGTACACAAGGGAGCGATGTGGCCGACAGGGCTGGCTCTACCATTTTTGCCGCCCCAAGCAAAAAAAAAAAAAAAAAAAGACGCCCGGACTGTGCCGCCCCAAGAGTGGACGGAATGCCGCCCCTTAACATGTGCCGCCCCAGGCACGTGCTTCCTCCGCTGGTGCCTGGAGCTGGCCCTGATGGCCGACTTCACATCTGACTGCCTTTGACTGCTCTAACCCAATGGATCAGGTACCCATTTTGCAGCTGGGTGAACTGAAGGTGGCCTTTCAGCATGAGATGGAGTGAGACTTGAGCCCACAATGTTCAGAATAGTAGTCAAGCACCTTGCTCACTCCGCCAGCGCAGGATAGGTTTTCAGGATGCAGAGGACATTTCTAGCCCAATCCTGACATAGTAGCATCCAAGCCCTCCCATCTGCCCCTCAAACACACATTTACATTTACCCCCAACAAACTTAGTGTTATTTCACTTATCACTGGAAGATATCTTCATGTGAAGCGATACAGCAGAAAAGGAATAGGAACACATTTTAAAAAGGAGTCACCAACTCATATCAAAATCTTCTATGGAGACTTGGCAAGAGGTAAAGGAGGCTTAATTCTCACTTCCACTACTAGAGTGTGTGCCAGGCACTCATCAGGAAACCGATTCCCAGTGGTGGACAGTCTGCTGATCTGGGTGATCTCTGCACAGTAACAGATACACACACTGTGTGATGAGAGGGATTACCTGGTTCCTTTGTTTTGAAAAGTCAGAGCTATCAGCTTCTATGGCAGCAGACATGGATAAAAGGACAAACTGGGCGTTTTCTCTGCTTAAATTTCAGCCAGTCCTGTGTGCTGAGTTCTTGAGTCAGCTTGAGCCCATGGCTGACCTACAACACGGTCTGATGTCTTTTTCGGATGGTGAAGGCCAATGGGAAATCTAGTCTGTTCATTATTGAGGGAAATGATCAGCAGCTCTTTTCCAGGAAGGCAGGAATATAAGAATGGCCACACCCAGTCAAACCAATGGTCCTTCTAGCCCACTAACCTGACTTCCAACAGGGCCAGTGCCAAATGCTTCAGAGGGAATGAACAGAATCGGGCAATTATCGAGTGGTCCACCCTCTGTGGTTCAGTCCCAGCTTCTGGCAGTCATAGGCTTAGAGACACCCTGAGCATGGGGTTGCATCCCTGACCATCTTAGCTAACCACCACTGATGGACCTATCCTCCATGAACTTATCTCATTCATTTTTGAACCCACTTATACTTTTGGCCTTCCACAGGTTGACTGTACAGTATGTGAAGCAATACTTCCTTATGTTTATTCTAAACCTGCTGCCTATTAATTTCATTGGTGGCCCTGCTACTTGTATTACGTGAAGAACACTTCCTTATTCACTTTAGCCACATCATTCATATTATAGACCTCTATTATATCACCCCTTAGTCGACTCTTTTCTAAACTGAAGAGGTCCAGTCTTGTTATCTCTCCTCATATGGAAGCTGTTCAATGTCCCTAATCATTTTTGTTGCCCTTCTCTGTACTTTTTCCAATTCTAATATATCTTTTCTGAGTGGGGCAACCAGAACTACATGCATTATTCAAGGTGTGAGCGTAAATTTTTGTTCTATTATCTATCCTTTTCCTAATGGTTCCTAACATTCTGTTACCCTTTTTGACTACTGCTGCTTTACCATTGAGCAGATGTTTTCAGAGAACTATCCACAATGACTCCAAGATCTTTTTCTTGAGTGGTAACAGCTAATTTAGACCCTGTCTTTTTATAGGTAGACTAAGAATAATGTTTTCTGATATGCATTACTTTGCATTTATTAACACTGAATTTCACCTGCCATTTTCTTGCCAAGACACCCAGTTTTGGAAGATTCCTCTAGAACTCTTAACAGTCAGCTTTGGACTTAACCATCTTTAATAATTTTGCATTGTCTGCAAACCTTGTCACCTTGCTATTTACCCCTTTTTCCAGATCATTTATGAATACGTTTAACTGGTCCCAGCACTAGTCCCAGTAGAGGTCCCTGGCATACCCATCTATTTACTATTCCTGGGGGAATTCTGCACATGCAGAATTTGCATAAAAATTAATGTTGTGTGCACAGAATTTCCTTTTCCTCCTCCACAGAAATGGGCTGCAGTGCTGATGGCCACCACTAGTGGCCACTGGACCTGGAATGGCCCAGCTCACAAATAGAAGACACTGCCAGGGGGAGAGAATAGGAGGGTTCCCGGCAGCTGCAGTCTCAGCACGCCCTAACGGAAGAAGGCAGGATACAGGAATCTCCGTAGAAGCCCAGGACCCAGCATCAGGCTGTTTCTCCCTCTGGATCTCTGGACTCGGGGGGTTAGGGCGTGTAGGTGTCTGGGCTTGGGTGGGGTGCCACTGGGTCTGGGAGGGAGGGGTGTGGGTGTCTGGACTGGGGGGAGGCATCCCGCAGCTAGGCTCTGAAGAGGAGGGGGAGGGGAAATTTAAAATATTATGTGCAGAATTTTTATTTTTTTGGCACAGAATTTTTAATGTTTTGGCACAGAATTCCCCCAAGAGTAATTTACCTCTTTCCTCTGTGAAAACAGACAGTTTATTTCTACCCTTTGTTTCCTGTCTTTTAACCAGTTACTAATCCATGGGAAGACCATTCCTGTTATTCCATGACTGCTTACTTTGCTTAAGAGCCTTTGGTGAGGCAACTTGTCAAAGGCTTTCTGAAAATCTAAGTACACTATATCAACTGGATCATCCTTGTCTGCATGTTTGTTGGCCTCCTCAAAGAATTCTAATAAATGGGTGAGGCATGATTTCCCTTTACAAAAGCTGTGTTGACTCTTCCTCAACATGTTGTGGTCATCTACGTGTCTGATAATTCTGTTCTTTATTATAGTTTTAACCAATTTGCCTGGTATTACAGTTAGGCTTACCGACCTGTAATTGCCAGGATCTCCACTGGAGCCTTTTTTAAAAATCAGAGTCACATTAGCTATCCTCCAGTCATATGGTACAAAAGCTGATTTAAGCGATAGGTTACATACCACAGTTAATAGTTCGGCAATTTCATTGTTGAGTTCCTTCAGAACTCTTGGGTGAATACCATCTGGAACTGCTGAATTATTACCGTTTAATGTATTATTTTGTTCTCCAACCTTCTCTACTAACACCTCAATCTGGGACAGTTCCTCAGATCTGTCACCCAAAAAGAATGGCACTGGTTTGGAAATCTCCCTCACAACCTCTGCAATGAAGACTGATGCAAAGATTCATTTAGCTTCTCTACAATAGCATTGTTTTCGCTGAATGCTGCTTTAGCACTTCAATCGTCCAGTGGCCCCGCTGATTGTTTGGCAGGCTTCGTGCTTCTGATGTACTTAAAGAAAATTACTCTTAGGTTTTTGGGGTTTTTTTGCTAGTTGGTCTTCAAATTCTTTTTTGGCCTAATTATAATTTTACACTTCACTTGCTAAAGTTTATGTTCCTTTCTATTTTCTTCATTAGGATTTCACTTCAAATTTGTAACGGATGTCTTTTTGCTTCTAACGACCTTTTTAACTCGGCTGTTTTGGTGGCATTTTTTTTTTTTGGCCCACTTACTGTTTAATTTATTTAGAATATACATTTAGTTTGAGCCTCGATGGTGTTTTTAAATAGCTTTCACGCAGCTTGCAGGCATTTCACCTTTGTGACCAGGGCCGGCTCCAGGCACCAGCTTACCAAGCAGGTGCTTGGGGCGGCCACTTCGGAGAGGGGCGGCACGTCCAGCTGTTCAGCGGCAATTCGGCGGATGGTCCCTCACTCCTGCTCGGAGCGAAGGATCTCCCGCTGAATTGCCGCCGCAGATCGCGATCGCGGCTTTTTTTGGGGGGGGTTTTTGGCTGCTTGGGGCAGCCAAAACCCTGGAGCCGGCCCTGTTTGTGACTGTTCCTTTTTAATTTCCATGTAACTAGCTTCCTCATTTTTGTGTAGTTCTCTGTTTTTATGTTAAATGCTACTATGGTGGGTTTCTTTGTCCCCCCCCCCCCCCTCCACACACAGATGTTACATTTAATTGCATTGTGGTTGCTATTACAGAGCATTTCAACTATATTCACCTCTTGGACTAGATCCTGTGTGCCACTTAGGACTAAATCAAGAATTGCATCTCCCCATGTGGGTTCTAGGACTAGCTGTTCCCAGAAGCAGTCATTAATGGTGTCTAGAAATTTAATCTTTGCATCCCGTTTTGAGGTGATATGCTCCCAGGCAACATGGGGATAGTTGAAATTCCCCATTATTCTTAGGTTTTCTGTTTTTGTAGCCTCTCCCTGAGCTTTTCACAATCACCGTCACCATCCTGGGTCAGGTGATCAGTTGTATATTTCTGTTACTATACTCTTATTATTCAAGCTTGGAATTTCTATCCAGAGAGATTCTATGGTACAGATTGATTCATTTAAGATTTTACTCTAATTGACTCTGTGCTTTCTTTCACATATAGTGCCCACTCCCCCAACAGCACAACCTACTCTGTCATTCCGATATATTTTATACCCTGATTTTACCGTGTCCCATTGATTATCCTCATTCCACCAAGATTCTGTGAGATATATCATGTCAATATGCCCAATTAATACCAGGCACTCAAGTTCATCCATCTTAGTATTTAGACTTGCAGCATTTGTATACAAGCACTTATACATTTTACTTTTTAGCTGTCTGCCTTCATGTGATGTAATTGAATGGGACTCTTTTTCGTTTCTCTTCAGTTCCCACCTGTACTTGATCAATTTCTATCTCTTGCTCTTTATTAGGATATAAAATATCCCCTTTAATAAATCCTCCCTCAGGGATGTCTTTGTCCAAACCATGTGTTCCCCGGCACCCGTCGACTTTCCCCCAGCCCTTACTTTAAAAACTTCTCTACAACCTCTTCCATTTTACATGCCAGCAATCTGGTTCTCTTTTGGTTTAGGTGGAGCCCATCATTCCTGTATAGTCTCCTCCTTTCCCAAAAGGTTCCCCAGTTCCTAATAAACCTAAATCCCTCCTCCCAACACCTTAGTCTCATCTATGCAGTGAGATCCTGCAGTTCTGCCTGTCCAACTGGCCCTGTGCATGGAACTGGAAGCATTCCAAAAAATGGAGGTCCTGGACTTTAATCTCTCACCTTGCAGCCTAAATTTGTCCTCCAGGATCTCTCTCTTGTATCTTTCCCTATCTCATTGATACCTACATGTACCACGACCACAGGCTCCTTCCCAGCACTGCACATAAGTCTATCTGGATGTCTCGAGAGGTCTGCAGCCTTCACACCATAAGCAGTTCACCACGAGGTTCTCCCGATCATAACAATTCCAACTATCTACATTTCTAATAATCAAATCCCTCTTTACTATTACCTGTCTCTTTCTAACAACAGAAGTCCTCTCTCCAGGAGGAGTATACTCAGTGCAAGAGGATACCATGACATCATCTGCAAGGAAGGTTGCAACTATGGGATTGTTTACCTGCACTCCTGCTTGGTGTTCTCCTTCCCCAAGATTTTCATACTCAACAGCCAGAGACTGTCTGACTGCCGGTGGAACTGCTCTACTGCATCTCTAACAGTCTCATCTATGTACCTCTCTGTCTCCCTTAGCTCTTCCAGTTCAGCCACTCTGGTCCCAAGAGCCCATACTCGTTCTCAGAGGACCATGAATTGCTTGCACCAAATGCACACGTATGCCACCTGACCACAAGGGAATCACACATGCTGCATGTGGTGTGATAAATTGGATAACCCCCACTCTGCTGCTCAACTGCTGCCTGTGTTATTTTTACTCTCGCAGGCGTTTGTTCATTTGTTCTTTGTGGTTTGGGTTTTTGCTGTTGTTTTGGACTGTCGTAGCTTCTTGCAAAGAAACAATAGTTGAGCGCTTACTCCGCAATCTGTCTTTGGGTATAGCCAATCCCGCAAATAATCCCTTATTTTGTCTCTCATTTCAGGGGAATGAGCATTGAGACGGTAGAAGAGGCCACTCCAACACTACCTCAAGTCCTTATGCTTTTTGGATCTCCATCAACTTGTTTCCAGACCTGGCTCAGAGATTGAGCTGGATTATGGGCGAGAGCTAGCTGGCTAAGGCTCAATTAAGAGAAGACCGAAGGAATGCTGTCAAGCTGGAGAATGCAATAGTTAGAGTTGGAAGAGATGACACCAGGTCCCTCAAAAGAGGGAGCTTTGTCTGACATTTATTACTCAGGATTACAGCCTGGGTGTCATGTTGGATCCTTTTTTATTCCTAGACATTCAGGCAACAGCAGTAGCCAAGATCACTTCTTTTCCATCTGTGCTTCTCAAGAAGGCTGAGAGCTTTCCTTTTGGAAGTGGACCGGGTCAGCTGTTTGTGCCTTTGTCACATTAAAACCAGATCATGGCAAAGAGTTGTGCATGGGGGTGGTAACATGTTAAAAGCAGTCAGGAAAGTCAGGCAGTGCATGGCTGGCTTGCTTATTAAACTGGGTACTTTCATCTGCACTGGCAACTAGAGCAGTCTCGGGTATTATTTTTTATATATATAAAGCTTCACATGGTTTGGAACCTAATTGCAGTACTTTAAAAACCACCCCCTCTACATATCTGTTACCATGGCAGCTGCAACAGCGGACGTGCTCAGGCTGACAGCCTGGTACTTGCTCTCTTCCTTGCTGAGAGTATTTTTCTGATGTGCTGGAGGGCTGGAATAGGCATGATGATTTGGAAGTTTCATGCATATTGCTCCATTAGAACTGTCTATGGATTTTTTTTTTAATTACAACATACAGATTGCTAAAGCTTGGGACACAGGCTCCTCAAATAAATACTTTGTGCCTTGTTTTAAAGTGTCTTTCTGCAAGACAAAAATAACAGACTAACCAGAATTCTGGCAAGGTTTTGTTTGAGGTTCAAAGATCAGAATCAGGGCAGTGTGAATCTCAATATTCTCTATTCTCTCTTGGGTAAAATCTACAATTCCTGCCAATTACGGGAAATGCTGCAGTTATCAATAATAATAGTTTGCCTATCTATCCTGCCTTCCATCTGTGGATCATACACAGCTGTGTAAGCACCAGTGCATTAAGTCTTACGACATCCCTGTGACAAAGGTCTGCAACAACATTCCATTTTGTTTTCTGAGAAATGTGTCATTAATTGTGTAGAGCATGACACAACTGTGCTACAACTTAGCTGAAGTCTTCTAATTCAATCCTAGTGGAAGCGTGGTCTTTTCTTTAAGGCATAAAACAAGGTGTGTGGTGATCTGTGTCCCTTCCACACACTTCCCATGGGACCTAGAGAACATCACTTGATTCAAAGGTGTCAACGGGGCACCCCAAAACAGAGGCATTCCAAATTAGTAGCCACTTTTACAAATTGTTGGCCTTAACCTCACTGCACATCAGTTCCCCCTGTACAATAAGGTAACAATCCTCTTCTATAGCATAAGGGGAGCTTAGTTCATTATTTTCATAGATTCCAAGGCCAGAAGTCTGACCTCCTGTAGAACATAGGGCAAAAAACTTCCCCGAAGTAATTCCTCTTAGAGCAGATCTTTTATAAGTGGTCATCGAGACAATGGAGAATCCACCAGGACCCTTGGTAAGTTGTACCAAGAGCTGGAAAAGTGTTTTTAAATTCTCAGACAGAACGTGCCGCAAAATGCACATTGTTAGCATCATCATCATCATCATCACATTATTTTTAGACTGTGTTTTTTTTCACAGAAACCAACCAAAACATATTAACAATCAAGTCTTCAGGAGATGGTAAATCTCAGCCATGTCTTTCTGGCTGCGTCAGACAGCTTCCTCGTTATCTACCCATGCTATAAGGCAATGAGTGCCCTCAACTCCTTCAGGCGACAGGGTGAGTTGAGGGCACCCCACATCTCGTAGAATCAGACTCTATACTACAGCCAGATGTTGTGCCTGGAAGTCAATGCGACATGCCAAGACTGACATTCCCATTGACTTGTCTCTTACTCCAGGCCTGTATCCCACATACCTCCTGGGTGTGGTATTCGGGCCCATCAGGAGGGGAGGAAGGAGAAGAGAGAGCACGACACACACACACACACACACTCACACACACACACACACACACACTCTCTCTCTCTCTCTCTCTCTCTCTCTCTACAGCCTTAGCTAAGAGCCATATGGCTTTTAGCTCATGAGGTAGAGGCTCATGCACTAAACTCCACAGGCCCCAGGTTCGATCCCACCCACTGATGACCAGGGTTTGTCAGTGTTACAAGTGAGGGCTCATCTGAGATTTCAGTTGGGAAGTCTCTGAAGCTCGGGACGCGTTTCCTCAGTTAGGGGAGGTATGTAACCCCCACACCTCCTGGGTGTGGTGTTCTGTCCCATCTAGAGGCACCGAGACCACTTAGAGAGAGAGATTAATCAGTCTGCTCTACAGCCTTAGCTAACAGCCATATGGCCTTTAGCTCATGCACTAAGCTCCAGAGGCCCCAGGTTCGATTCTGCCCATGGACGACTGATGTCTGTCAGTGTTACACAGTCACTGGGGCACTACCAGCATTGTAACCAGAGGAAAAAGTGATAGCACAAGCCACAAAAATGAGTCAAAAATCCAGGAATAACCTACTTCAAACAACTATTCCCCTGCTGGACATCTGGCAGCTACCAACTATGCCTCCTAGGTGGTTTTTAGAAATAGTTCTGATAGCTCCCCATCCCTCTCTGCACAGCTCATGTAGGAACCAGAGAGAACTGTACTCAGGGTGCAGCCCCTTTGGTACCCTAAATACTACCCTGGGGCACCCCAAAAAGGTGCAGAGGGGCAGAGGACAGGTGGCTGGCCACCCCATGCAGAATAGACACCGCAGTTTCTGCACTACTCGGTGCAGCAAGCAGCTCCGGGAGGCACTGTGCCTGCACAGAACAGGAGGCCCATAGTGTTTCCGCTGGGGCTGGGTGCCTTTGCACTGCCCCCAGTACAGGGCTGCACTAGCGAGATGCTCTCTAGCCGCTAGCAGTTATTTTCATATCCTCAATGGTGCTGCTGACAAATATTCTCAATCAGCATGTAAACCACTGACACGTGATAGCACAACCCGGAGGAGAAGTCCCACAATAGGATCCCGTGCAAGCCTGTCCCTTTGCAAACAGGGCTCTTTGCAATGTAGGGAAGAGAAGAGCGCTCCCAGATAATGGTTATCAATACACTGGGCCTCCAGAAGGCATAAGCAGTTTTGTTTTGATTCTAAAAACAGCTGTTCAAGCCTATGAACGCTTCCCCCTTGATCCTTAGTTCCACCTATTGGTATGGTCTGGTTATAACCCAACCCCCACCCCCCCACCCCAACCGCACATGGCAGTTCGAATGGAGGAGGATCTCAGCGGCCCTGATATTTGGAGAAAAGAGGAAAATATTGAGCTTACCTTTAAAGTTAAAACAAATCAATATTTCTCTGTATTTTCTTAAGTTTACTGCTCCTCCTCCTCCCCCTCCCTTTGACTAAAACACACAAGGTCAAAGCCCAATAGAAAGGCTACCACAAGTGAATTGATTTGTTTAAAATTAAGCATTAAAATAGAGTGAGGAAAACCCCACCATATATATATTTTGAAAAACCCTAGAATGAGCATTTCCTTGGCATTCCCTTCTTTCCATTTGCTTTGGCCCAGCAATATACTTGGGCAGTCTATGGTTCGGTAGCCCCTCTCTATTCAGCAAAGCACTTAGGAACACGCTTAACATTAAGCATGTGCTTCAGTGCTTTGCTGAATAAGGACAGACTTCGCACGTTCTTAAATGCTTTACTGAATTGGTGCCGTAAGCATGTGTGTGACTTCAAGTATCCAAACA
This sequence comes from Emys orbicularis, assembly GCF_028017835.1. Lineage (NCBI taxonomy): Eukaryota > Metazoa > Chordata > Testudines > Emydidae > Emys > Emys orbicularis. The sequence continues at coordinate 5,916,906 of NC_088687.1, read as the reverse complement.
GCCTCATTGACTTTAATGGGGGCTACTCACATCCTGAAGGTTAAGCACATGCTTAGATGCATTGCTGGATCTGGGCTCTTACAGGGACAAAGCACCCAAAGGGGAAACTCAAGAGAAACAAATCAAAGGAGTTTTCTGCTTTAAAAAAAAAAATCATTTGCAATGTTAATGCCATAAAGTCAAAGACTTTTTTTTAAATGAAAATGTGACACAGCTTTTTCCAATTCTGCCTAACTCTTCCCAACTGCTTGGATGGATGATATGTTAATTTTGTGGCACAGTTGCTGGAGGGAGAACAGTACAATCTCCCATGGTACACTGCACTCCATTTATAATGGACACGGTTTGAATTCAATCATTTGTTATAGTCCTCAGAAAGTCACTTCTCCAAAGCAAACATTCTATGAAATACAATTTTCTCTAATTATACCAGACAAACTTCAATCCAAAATGGACTTTCTGAGCTTTTATGGGCATCTGCTGCTTTAATGCTGGAAGGAAGAGCTGGCAAGTGTAGAAACAGAATGGAGAGGCCATAGAGATTTAATTTCCTATAAAATAGCTCCCCACAAGCTGTTTAAACTTTCCTTAGCTAGACCAATACTCTGAAGATTTTTGAGATTTGTACTGCAACACTTCCAATAAGCACTGCTTGTGTTCTCACTGCCCAGGAGATTCCACGAACACACCCGCAGATTTATGGTGTTCCCTTCCCAAATAACCCCATGTTTCCAGCTACAAAATTAATTTAAATAAACAGAGAAGAAAGGAACAGACTCACTTGGATGGTTTTTGAGTATTTTTTAATATCTACCATAAATCTGATCACTCACATGCTGTTTCACACACTTACACTTCTGTCACACACACTTCCTTGCTTTCACAACCAACCCACAGAAATAACGTAATGCATATGAAATTGGGCACACAGAGCTGCTGATTAAGAATTGACTACAGTCAGACAGCTACTAGCAAAGCTACAGTGGGACTGTGTATTTATTAATTCAGTACTTAATTGACAGGTGTGTGTCATGTGTGTTGATTTCCTTTTCACTCACAGACTGCATTGCACAGGATTCATTGGGAGGAGGGATAGCTCAGTGGTTTGAGCATTGGCCTGTTTAAACCCAGCGTTGTGAGTTCAATCCTTGAGGGGGCCAGTTAGGGATCTGGGGCAAAAATCTGTCTGGGGATTGGTTCTGCTTTGAGCAGGGGGTTGGACTAGATGACCTCCTGAGGTCCCTTCCAATCCTGATATTCTATGATTGTCAGGAGGAATTTGGTTTCCAGTCCTTTTGTTATTATTGTTGTTGTTAATATTATTATTACTAGTAAAGCCAAACTCATGGAATTAAAATCTGCATTCATTTGTGAATCCAGCATAAAAACTGCTGAACGGATGAATTTGGCACTTGGGGCACTGATCATAAGCAATAATCTATCAACATATAGATGCTTTTTAGGACAAAATGGCATTTCTCATTCTGTAAGCTCATCTGGTGCAAACGACTCTTCTCCGAGGTTCAGCTGTAAACATAGAATCATACCAGGGCTGGAAGGGACCTCAGGAGGTCATCTAGTCCAACCCTCTGCTCAAAGCAGGACCAATCCCCAAACATATATTCTGAGCTGAAAACTGGTAGACTGGGAATGTGTTAGTTCTGTCATGTAATGGTTTCCTTTTAACATTGTTTCAGCTGTTTGAATTAATGGAGATTTTAAAAAAAATGGTATAAAAATGCCAACCATTTTTTCTGCTCCTACAATGAAAACTACGTTTCAGTTATTTTTGTGGAATTCAGAGGTGGCTAGTTAATACTGTGACTTTGCACTTCTTGACAAAAAAGTCCATTACAATTGTCCAACAGTTCAAATGGAATAAGTGGCTATGCTTTATTGAGTCTCCCATTGTCTTCAATGGGCTTTGGCCAGATCCCATGGACATTGTTATTTAGGATTCCCTGTCTCCATTTTACCTTCCCCACTCTAACCAAAGTACCCTACCTATAATGACCACATCATCACCTGCACTATTGAGAAGGATAGGGGATCAGCACAAGTCTTCTGCTAACCCAACGAGTTTTTGCTAAGCAACTTGGATCAGGTGGAGGCAACAAGAGCTAGAGATTAGTCATCAAAATAGGAGTTTCTTAAAGCCCACAGACATACCATATCTTACAAAGTCCTGGCACTGACTCTCATGGCTAACACTTCATTCAGATTTGCAGCATGCTGGGCAGCCACTAGGCCTTCTTCATATATTTTTGGGAAAAGGCTGGCACATGGTGGACACCACCAGATACCAAAAAATATCTGCTTCTGGCCCTACGGGGGCAGAAAGTTTTTTTTTATTTTGCCTGCACTCAATGGATTAACGGCTTCTATTTGAAGCCATTAATGTCCTCAACAAGAGAATTATCGTAACTCCACTACAATCCCACCACAACCAAGCAACCAGCTGCTTTGATGTTGTTGCCATTGCTCTTTATTTTAAGAAGAAATGTAATGAACAAATTCCCACAGATAGCCCCAACAAAAATCTGCACTTAAGGATTTGATTTAAACACACAGAAATTCTGAGTCAAAAGGGCTTACTTTCCACACGCAACAACAACAACAGTTGGCAAGAGAGACCACTCCGTTGGTATTTTCAACTTTATACCCCCAATGTTGAACCATTCTAAGTAAAGCTAAAAAAAATACCACATTAATGTGTCCAATACAACTGAAAACTACTTTTTTTTCATGCGGCTTCATTCAGTGGAAGAGAAGGGCAGAAGTGTATTACACTACACCAAAACATAACATTACCTTAATCATTAAGGGCTACATAAATGTTGTCATGACTTCAATGAGCATACTTTGCCTAAGTTGATATTGTTAATACCACACAATGCTGATTTTATTATTTCTTAATCAATAATAAACTGTATTTAATAATTCTGTATGTAGTTACAAAGGGAAACACATTGAATGTGATTAACTGAACAGGAACAAGAGTTTGTGAATCCTTCGCAAACATTTTGAGTGCCAGAAAATATCCTGAAATATTTAGCAGTTAACAATTGCTTTTCACAATCATGTTGGATTACATTTTTGGACCCAGGTCCTGCAAATAAACTCCTACAATAAACTCCATGTAGGTGGACACCTCCCAGTGAAATGGCACAAACTCAGGATTGGCACTTAAAGCTTAGCTGATACAGTACACATGACTCCTATCTTAGAAAGGTTTCCATAAAAGCACAAATCAAGTGATCTTGCATGGGATTTTAGCTTCTGTATATAATGACCATGGCAAACTGCAAGTAATCAACAGCGTGTATTGCTTAAATCAGCTTTACAACCTTCTATATGACAACAGCACAAGAAAAGGGAAAGGAGCACAAGAGAAAAGGATTTCTGTTAGATAATAAATGCCTCAATATTCAGGCATTTGGGACACAAGATCAAGGCACAGGAAGAGACAGAATCAGAGTGACCTACCAATAGTCACAAATATTATCTATAGCATGTCTCTTTTTATTCTAGCATACTATGGAATGTGTTCATTTCACAGCCTATGACCATTACACTGTACCCACACACACAAACTCCTAGTACCTGTATAATCTCATGCAAACACACAGCAATGCATATATACGTACTGGATTAAATCAAACATCCAACAAGCAAAGAATGTTAAATACCATACCTTTGAGTCATAATCTTATAGGCATCTGGCAGATAACAGCGGATATTCTCCATCTGAGCAGGATCAGAGTCACAGATTTTATCATCGGTCCTACCATAGTTGGCACTTTCAATCATGATGACATCTGTTCCCGGGCAGCGAAGTTCTATTGGATAGCTCTCACAGGACAGTTCCCGTCGGACCACGGCCATAGGAACGGGGGCACGACTGAAAGCTAGAGAGGATAAAACAAAGCATTTATCTTCAGCATGGAGAATAGGATTAAGAGCAGGAACACTGCCTTTTTTATTGTTTTTGTACTGTATAGTAAGACCTTTTCTAAAGGGTTTGGCACTAGGTGATACCTGTACTTGACTACCCTTGCAGTGTGGCTAGAGCACTGGACAGGGACTGAGGAGACCTGGGTGCTATTCCTGACTCTACCAAGGAACTGCTGGGTGACCATGGACAAGTCACTTCATCACTCTGTACCTCAGTTTCCCCACCTGTAAAAAGGGGATGATGAAACTGACCTCCTTTGTAAGTACTTTGAGGTCTACTGATTGAAAAGTGCTACAAAAGAGCTAGATATATTATTTCCTTCAGTATTACACCATGGAGACATTCTGTTTTGTTTTTAAACAAATAGCCTTCACAAGTTACAAGAACTTTAAGCATAAAATTATTTTATTATTGTGTTCTATGTGAAAAGCTTCACACAGTTACCAAGTTCCACGTCTCTTTATTGCTCTTGATTAAGTGGGGAAATTATCTTTTGGATGAGGCTTTAAATGGCAGGGTTCTGTGTGCTCTGTCTCTCTTGCATGGCACTCTTTGTGAGGGAACATGGCTTTACCGGTGTCCGTAGATAACATTTCCCTAATGACCTCCCTCAGTTTTACCAGTGGCTTCAATGGAAGCAGAGTTAGGCCAATGCTGAGTACTTTTCAAAATCCCACCCACCAAGCACTCAAAATCAGCCCTGGAACCGCGTCTGTGTATACCTGAATTTTGCCCAGGTCCTTCAAATGTTCCTAGAAATCTGAGTAATTTTTATATGTGGATAAATATGAAATGTATGGGAATGCGATCTGTGGTATACTTCATCTTTGATCCTGGTCTACTGGGATACATCACATGATAACACTCTTTGCATCGAGGCACATTGAATTTCTCCTGTGTTCTTGATCTGACTGAGTTTCTCCCATATGATCAGGAGCCTGCTTAGCAGAAACCCTTTCTTCTGGCTTTAATCAGTAAGAGCAGGGTCCTCCTATCCAGCCAGGGAAAATATATTTTCTTCCTGTCCTCACCCCTGTGTCTGAGTGACTGATTGGCAAGAAGCATCCCAGGACATTACATTCATTTCTGTATAGTGTTCTATCAGTGCACACTACCTTGTCATTCATTTGTACTCTGTCTCCAGTAAATATATTCTGGCATTTAGACGTTGGTAAGGATTACCCTGAGATCAGAGTTCTGTTGTTGTATCAGAGCTGTGGTCTAATCCTTGTGAACTCCTGAAAGAGGGCTGTGCACTCCTTCTCTAATTTCCTGACTTAGTATTAGTTCATGTTTTAGCTCATAAAATAAATGTATCCCAGTTTTACACAAGGAACAGTCTTTCCGGGAGATCAGAACGCTATTGTTTTCTTGATGTCTCTGTTGCACCTACGGTTGCCAACCCTCCAGGATTGTCCTGGAGACTCCAGGAATTCAAAATTAATCTTTCATTAAAGATTATGTCATGTGATGGCAACTCTAGTTTCACCAGAGAGTTCAACTCAACCATAGAGGGCAGGGGGGATGGGAACCATGTTTGCTCAAATTTGAACATGTTGGAACATCAGTGCCTGCCAACCCAGGTGGTTTTCACACACAAGAAACTTGCAACTCTGTTTTAAAGTACATTTGGAAGGGTTTGCAGAGCTCCAATCGCAAAGGTACAAGGTCTGAAAGTTCACCCTGTTTTGTGGAACACTGGGCTAAAAGGTGGTCAGGGAAGTATTCTTGTTTGCACATATTTTCTTTGGTACTGGCCCCTCTCAAAGGCAGCCAGCTTTTGGGGAAGAGCTGTGCGAGTTCTCACTGAAGCAATTTTTATACCTATCACTCACTTTTTGAGCACAATGGTGGATTTTAGCACAGGGCCGACTTCATTCCCTCCTAGTGCCAAGTCCTCAGAGAACTCTTATTAGCTGCCAGAGACAGTGGCAAGATGAAGAGTCCAACCAATGTCTGCTGGTTTTGGAGCTTTGTTTGTTGGCTGGCTCCTCTGGCAATCTGGATTTTCTCTTAGGGCAGACAGTAGCCATCTGTGTTTTACACACAACGAAGAGGAAGCTTGCAATGAAGAGGGACTTTTTGGTCATTGTTTGCCCTACTTTGGGGTTTTTGGGTACATACATGGACCTCAGCGGCTTGAGAGGCATGGTCTAAGTATCTCTTACACCCCTGTCGCCACCTCATTATACATGAGCTCTAAATCAAATACTTTCCGAAGTAGGTTTCTGCTTTTGATTTCTATACTTGATCTGAGTTGTTGGGTTGTTTTATTTATTTAAACAACTCTATGCTGTTAAATTAAATTGGAGTTCAAAATGAAGCTGCTAGAGAATACCAAATTTAAACAAACAGAAATTAACCAATCTGGTGTTCATGTGTACAAATCTGACACATTTGTCGAATGGCAAACTTGAGCATATATTGTTGAACCTCATTCATATCACAACTGGTGTAAATTGAAGATGGGGAATTATTACTAATAATATGGTTTTGTTAGAATATATGTTTAACTGAGGGATTTCAGTCTGACCCTGTTGCTCCAATCTCAAATTGACGCTATAGAAGTTGACTCTACAGACAGTAACTGTTCAATATTTGGGGCTCATGATGCTGCAGAATTTGATTTTGCAATTACTGTGAATGTACAGAGGATTAATAAAAGCAGTATGCATGTTTTTCAATGAGGTGTGAGAGTACATTTCAGTTTCTTACCTCTATTGTAAGATACAGAAGGAAGATGGAGTCTGTACGGCATTGATCTGCTGAACACTCAAAGTTAATCCCCAAATATAGCGCTTCCAAAGAAACATGTATGGTTTACTTCCCATTAAGGGACAACAATAGCGCACGCTGCCCTAGCACATGTTGTGCCAGACTCAAACATGACCAGACATTATTTATAATGTCCTGGAAAATAGTATTCTGACATAGGCTACTCAAACAATAACTTCCCAGGGACATGAGTGCTGGTCCTCAAAAAGACAACATTAACATAGAGATACCACATGTGCTGTGCGACTATAGTTATGTTCTAGGTCTAGCATGAGGAAATATCTAAGGCACCATAGATAATTATTTCCTCTCTCTATTGGAAAGAAAATGTAAGTATCTCAGATACCACAGTGTGATTACCAAAGGCTGCTGTCTATGTTTTATGGAAACCACTATTAATCACCCTTTCCTGCTTCCTCCAAATATTAGTGTAGCCCATATCACGTTCATCTTTCATGATGGCTGCAGTAAATATTTCAAGTGTTTGATATTTTGAGGTCCTTTTAAGCAAATCTATTATTATTATTTAATGTTTTGGTCCTATATAATAACCTCACTTAAGCAATTTCCCTTGATTTCTCTATGAATTGCAAAGATTTCTGCTATGAAATCACATATGTCGAAGTCCAAACATGAAGGATAACACTCATTACAAGCATCCCATAGTTTGATTTATAGAAATGCTTTTTCTTTAAAAAAAAACCTGCCTATCCATATACTATAGGCTCCTTTGATATAACTTTAAAAATATACCCTCAGAATGCAGCAGTAGTTAGTACAACCTACCACCAGTGAGCCAGGCAATTTCAAAACAATGCCTCCCCCACCCCCTTATGAATAATCTCCCATCTTTACAATCTCCATCTCACACACAGATCCTTATTGAGGCTCCTAAATAAGTGACCTGATTGTCCATTCGTGGGGAGCATTCAGGGGCACACATCACCTGAGCGGGGTAAAGTGCTTTATTTCAGACAAAATCAGGAATGACACAGACTCAACATGACTCCTGGATGTTGTGAGAACTTCCAAAGACTCTGAAATGCCTCCTGCCACACTGATTTTCAAAGTACTGATTTTTCAGTACCCAACTGCTCCTATCGAAATCAAGTGCCTTATTCAGGTATTCAGATCAAGTGCCTTATTCAGGAGCCTAAATCCAGATGCGGGAATCACTTATTTTTTAAAATCTTGACCTAAAGGATATGAGGTGCGAAAATCAAGGGTAAGAGGCTAGTGTCTCTTCACATGCAAATGTTAGAACTGTCCTATTATCCATCCTCTGTTTAATTTCATTTACCTTGCTTATTGGCTAGCGCTCAGTAAGAACAGCAGCATGGTGTTTTACTCAACACCGCTGAAGGCAGATGTGGTGACAATTTTACTTTTGTAACGACATCCAGGACAACCTACGATGGAACCTCATGCTGCTGAAATTACACAGGGCCAAGCAGTAACTGAAGGTGGGATGGTAACAGGTAATGACAGGATTTATCTAGGCAATACAGAATTTCTTCTTCTTTGTTAATTTCTAGAGTTGGAAAATTAAACAAGTCATCAAAATCTTTCGCTTTCCTCCTGACCCCTTCACTTTTGACCTCAAAACATAATTGCCTCTTGTCATGCCTGCAGGGCATCGGCTTGTAGTTATTACCGCTGCACTTAATCAAATGTTAAAATATCCTTTAAATTCCATGTATTCTCGGTTGCTACAGACTTGCTGAGCTTCAGTACAGTTAGAAGCATGATGGCAGCAGATGTACTTTCAAAGAAATTGTGGGGTGATGTTTTTAATTAGAATTCATGTGTAATTTCCCCTGAAAAGACATTGCAGCCAGATTTTCAGAGTGCATTTTAAGTGCACACGTTGGGGCAATGATGCAGAAAAATGCACATGCAAAGAATAATTATTTTCAGTAATTCTATGCAGGTAACAATATGGGAACTGCCCAGTTAAATAACTTACTGCTCCCAAATTCAAGTGCAATGCATCATTTTCCCCCTACAAATTCAGGGAAATGTTTTTGTGTTTGCAATTTCTCACTAGCCAACAGCCCCATATTAGATCTTGATTCAGAAATAAAAAATCTATTCAGGAAGCCTGCTTAAGTATGTGCTTAACATTAAATCACTGAAGTCATTGGGCCTTAAGCACTTACTTAAAGTTAAGCATAGGCTTAAGTGCTTTACAACATTGAGGCCTTGTTTAGAATACTTGGCTCTTTCTATTTAAAAGGAAGTATTACTAGTGCCCTAATTTGCAGTATATAAACATACATCTAAATGCTTCGTTTTCCCCTCTGGCCTTTGTCATCAAGAAGAATATTAGTGGAAAGTGAAAATTCATTTAAAGACTATTACTGCAAATGTTTATTTAACTGAAAAGGATTCTTCCCTTTCTAAATCCCCTTTAATTACTCACACATATTAATTCTGGTTTGTCAAACCTCTTTCTCTGAAATGCTTGTTATTTCAGAGTGGCTGAAAAACTAACTCATGACTGCAATATGAGGATAGAAATCACTCTCTTTTTCTCACTACCCAGACTGAAAATATTTAATAGTTAGGAATTGTGCATCCTTTTCTGCTTATGTTACTGCTGTGGAGTAGGGAAAAAAGCCAAACAACACTGTTCCCAGAACAGGAAAGGGGTAAAGATCCCAGGCTGATACTGGCCTGCCTCTGACGCACCTGCCAGCAATATCATTATCAGGGTGTGGAATTGCTGTATAAAGGCCATGATTCACCATGGCATTAGTCTAATTTAACACTGGTATGGTTCCACTGTTGGAGCTATGCTGGCATAAAACCAGAGTAACAAAGTAGTAAATCAGGCCCCTACATTCATCTTTAACTCTAGTAGCTCGCAAGATAGAGGCTGATAGAAGCTGGTAGATATTCAAGTCGAAGTCTGTAATGAGATAGTGATCTGAAGGATGCATTTCTAAAGTCTGTTGTCTCCGGAGCCACCAGGGCTACGAATGAACGTTGTATACCACTGGGATGCAGTGAATGTGCACTAGGGGAGGTTGGATGGTCCTGTGGTGAAGGCACTTGATTTCAGCATTGCCATTATGTCAGTCCCCCACAAATCATGAGATTGGCTTAAAAATCATGAGGTTAGAAAACCAAAAGGGTTTTATTTACTATCTGATTTCTGAACCTTTGTGTTTCACTCAGGTGATATTTTCGGGCTTTTCGGGGCTAGAAATGTTGGGTTTATTTTTTATGGACACCGAGATTGTCACCTAATCACTTGCCTCCAGAAGCCTGGGATTTAAGTAAAGCACCAAACAGGAGAAACTCGGGGTAAAACTGCAAGATTCAGCAAGGAGATCTAGGTTTGATTCCCACTCTATCTCAGGCTTCCTGGATGATCTTGGATAAGTCAATTCATCTCCCTGTGCCTTAGTTCCCTTTCTGTAAAATGGAAATAATAATACTCCCTTTTTCCTTCCCTTTGCTTGCCTTGTCTATTTAGGAAAGCTCTTAAGCACATGTTTACATCCATCCCTTTTCAGAAAATTACTTCAATGGGACATAAGCAGCTTATGGTTAAAGGTAAACGTGCTTATATGCTTTCCTGAATCAGGCCCTTAGATGGTAAGAAGAAGAAGAACTTACAATGTATATATACAGCAACCGGCACAACAGGGCCCCGATCTCAGGGAGATCTGGCAGGTGCTATTGTAATATAAATAATGGTACTAAAAGGGTTCAAAGTGTGTTCATGGGACAACAGACCTTAGAGTTGTCATTGGCTCCTCAGATATCAGAATTTTGTCCAGGAGCATCTGTGTGCACTGGTGCCATGCCCTGGACTTGGGACCAGTGCAATTTTCAGTCCCAGCTGTTACTGGAATGTAAATCATGTGCAACTCAGCTAGTGTTTCTGTGCCCTGCTAAAATGGACCCAGGCTGCTTCCCTGTTAGTGTCAAACCACCATGTTCTGTTCTCGGTAATTGAGCCGCAGTAGTCTGAGGTGATATTGGCTTTCCTGCGGTGCTACTGGAATTAAGAGAAGGTCTCTATTAGAGTCTGGCTGGGGACGCTAAACTAAAGAGAGCCCTACTCTTTTACAACCCTAACCCTCGTGCCAAGAAACCTCTCCTTTGCAGCCCTAACCATAACCTGGCCAATTGGAGCTTCCTGTTGTACGCCAAACAAGAAACAGCTACAAGGACCTTAGTTTTAACAGCAACTTCCATCTACGTTCCTTTCATATAGACTCTGGTGCCATTAGCTGCTTCATCTATCCCACTAGAAAACTCAAGTGACCCTCACTGGGGATTCGCGCCTAGACTATGTGAGTGGGAAATAATAAATGTCCCTGCATGGCCATGCTGGAGCGTTTGAACTACACAGTTCCCTTATGTTGGAGAAGGGGCACATGAGCAGAGTGCGGTAAACACAAAGGGGCACTGCTCACACTGCCAGGCTCTCCAGCTCACCAAGGTCCTGGCCTGAGCTAATCCGTCCTGGAATGGATTGCCGGCTGCACTACAACCTCCGTCCCCAGGCTCGGCTCTTGAAGGTTCATTTTCTTCCCATCTGCATTTCATTCACTGAGAACATTCCTTGTTTTAAATTTCTAAACACCTCTCAAGCTCAGGTCTCACACAGCATCCCAGGGCGTAACGCACATTCCTTCTGCAGCCCCACAGCCAGTCATCGGCTCCACCCCGGTGCCCCTCAATGACCGCTGCTGCTACACCCCAGCTTTCCACCACCAGGGGCTGACGATGGTCTGTGCGTACATTGCAACCTCTCTGCCACTCGCAGCTCACAGGTCCTCCGCTTTTCCCCTCCCGTCTCCCCCAGCTCTGAGTGCAGAGAGCATTCTCTCATACCACAGCATCAGATCAGTCCTAAGTAGAGAAAGATGAAGACAAGAAGGATAGGTATAGGAGAGGGAAAAGGTACAGGAATACCCTGGAAGACATAAAAGGAAGAAAGATTGGGGGCATGGCATTCAGAGGGCCACATGGGGAATGCGACCTCAAAGCCATGGAGAGGGGAGGTAAGGGGAGGCCGATGTGTGTGTGAGGAGACCTAGATCCAGAGAGATGAGGGGTGGGGGATTATTTGGGAATATAAACTGACAGGGAGGGTGGGGATGCTTAAAGAGAGAGAGAGAGAGAAAACACAAAAGCTCAGACACCTAGGGACAAAAGCCCGGCAGTGGGAGCAGGATGATAAAGCGCAGAGGGAACAGTAACAAGAAATGAAGGCGTCAGGCCCGGGGAGGTTTCACAAGTTCAAAGCAGAGCTGGACCTGTGGGAACAGCGTAGAAGCGTAAAGGGGCTAGTGGTGGATGGGACAGAGCCAGGTGAATGCTCTTCACTCACAGCCTGGCCCTTCCTGGCATGTTTATGTTTGTTCACACTGCCAGCGAGAACAGGACAATCTCACGCTTTCGGCCTCTATCTCTGTGGCAGGCGATAACAACCACCACCCTCTAGAGCAGCACTGCAATGCCCTGCTCGCCCGCACAAGAAGGGCAAATGAACAGGCTGCTCTTCCTGCAAGCAGTGGCCAAAGCAGGCGGCTGCCAAACAACATTATAAGGGAGCATTGCACAACTTTAAATGAGCATGTTCCCTAATTGATCAGCAATGTAACAACGAAACAACATTAAACAGAATGACTTTAAGTGAGGAGTTACTGTAGAGGGAATGAAATTGGACACACAACATATAGTTTCCAAGGGGTAACTGCTGGCCAGGCAAGCACCACTGATGTTCTGGGTTAGTCTACACATAGAGTTATCCTAGAATATCTACACAGGAATAACAATTCTAGAATAACTATTCCTGCATAGCCCTGTCTGTGGACACTCTTCTTCCTGAATAAGAATGTTCACACATGGAATTAATTAGGAATAGCTATCGTGCTTTAAATTCACTCCCTACCTTAATCCAAATTAAATTCCCAATTTGGACAACCCCTTAGTGTCAGGGAATGATCTGGTACTGGAGGCACTGGAATGAGACTCTGAGTAAGGGTGTGGGCAGTCTGGCCTAGTGGTCACAGCTGGGCTGTGGTCCACATGTCAGGGACAAAAGTCAGTGAGCAGGAGTTAGAGGAACTGCTGGTACTGGGTTCAATGAGCAAGAGTAGGGAGCGAAGTCAGGCTGGGGTCGGGGAGCAGAGATCGGAGATAGTACCAGGGTGGAATCAGGAGGCAAGAATAGGGGTCAGAGTCAGGCTGGGATCGGAGGCCAGAGCTCAGGAGACAAGATAAGGTCTGGAGTCACAGCAGGCCCACACAACTTCATGGGCACTCTCCAGGGTTAAATAGGGCGCATGGCCAATCAGAGAGGTGCAGGGTGCAGTCACTCTGGGTCTCTTGGGTGGTACATCCTGCGGTGCCTATTCTCTACAGAGCTCCCTGGTTATGCCTCTGCGGTGGCACTGTGGGAACATCGGCTGTCCCAGGCTCTTCCGACCTTGGTTCTAGTCCCTGGATCCTTACACTCAGGAGAGCGGGGTTTAATTCTGACACAGACTCGCTAGGTGACCCTGTGTCACAAACTCACAGGGCCTTGATTCCCCATCCATCAAATGCAGACATTAAGACTTCCCTTGAAGAGCTAGATTATAAATTCATAGCAACAGGGACTGCCTCTTATTATGTGTCCATATGGTACTACCACAAAGGGGCCCTGACCTTTGTTGTGACTGCCAGGCGCTACTCTAACGTGAACAGTTATATTGTATTGCATCCAAGTCAGAGTTACTTGGGCCTAAGTCCAGAAGATCTGGATAGACCCACAACTGCCTCTTCAAAAGGTAGCATGCCTTGGGCTTTGACATTGCTGCACAACCTTGAAGCCTCAAATTTCATGCGACAAATTAATGTGGTGAAGCAAGTACAATTCCAGCAGTAACAAAATACACCTACAATTTAAATGACTCTACTGTAGCTTTTTATAGGAGTCTTCAGTAGGGTGGGGGTTTTTGGGGGGGGGGGGGAAGGGCTTGTGCTTAGATAAAAACTTTTCTATACCATCACAGTATTCATGATCATAAAGGCATTTAAACAGACTGGTGCCCAGGGTTTAATTGTAAGAGAACAAGCTTTTAAAGAGAAAAGAGTAATAATTCTCCTCATTAGTCCCAATTATAGTTTTTATTGAATCATATATTATTTATGTATTATAAGTAAATATTATTATATTCTTGCTATTAGACTTTTCTTTATGATTATGTCAACTTTAAAACAATGGACCAATTTCTGATCTCTGTTAAACTGGTGTAATTCTGGAGCGCTGATGCCAATGGAGTTTTTTAGACATACATTGGTGTAACTGACATCAGAATCTGTAACTGACATTGAATTCTGGCTCCTGGGTGTGGCAATCCCAAGTCAAAGGTCCTGAGCTGGAAAAATACAAATTTTAAGGACCTGATTCTCCTCTCACTTACACCATTGTAAATCAGGAGCAGCCCCAACAAAATCAATGGAGTTATACTGCAGAAATGGTATAAGTGTGAGAAGAATAAGATCCTTTAGTGGTCTAAGTTAGAATCGGTCCGTGACAGGAAATAGTACAATGAAACAGAGCCAGGTCTGATTCTTCTCTCACTAGGGTGTAAATTAGGAGCTGTTCCAGTTAAGTCAAGGGAACCACAAAGGTATAGACAACTCTGTAAAAGAGATGAGAGTCAGAACAGCTGGGTGCATCTGGAGTTTACTGAAGCATAGAATGATTTAAAGTAATGTATTCCTAAAATCTCTTCAAAGTTAAAGTTTAATCTGGATTTGTGGTCCCTTGAGTAGTCCCTAAAGGGAAACATTAAAGCTTCTGTAAAAATATTTGCATTATTAAAGAAATGATAAATGGTGAGATAAGGATTGCTTTGTACTGTTTATGGACTTGTTTACTATTGCATTAAATCTATTCTTATGTCATTGCCCAGAAAGAGGAGCTGTATGAAACCTGAACAATTGTCCAGAGACGAAGAAAAAGAAGAATCTAGCCATCCATATTAGACGCTTGTTGGAGTTCCAAAACACTTATAGGTGTCTAGAGGCCAAAACCAAAAGCACTACTCAGGAGAACAAGATTCAGTCCTTATTACTTCATTTTACTGAAAATTATCCAGATGTTGAAACCTAGCCATATTCAGTTCGTCGTATAGTTGAACTGTAGATCATTAAAATAACAAATGGATTTGTTTTGGTGCTTTATACATCACAGTTTCTCTGAGTCTCTGCCATAAATAACTAGAGAAAATGTGTTTTTTCCACTAGTTGTAACTGTGTGAACCTTTAATAAAGAAACCTGAAACTGGTAGAGATTTGCATGGCTTGGGGTGGAAAACAGGCAAAACTCAAAGGTCCAAATTTCCAATGGTTCCGAGGGACCTGGGGTGCTCAACCCTTAAAGCCACCTGCTTTTCTGAAGTTGGGTGCTTATCAGTGGATCCCTCCATCTCTGCTCTGTGCAGGCCTGAACTTGTTAACTAGAGTCTCCATAGTCCAATGCACAGTATCGATTAGTCTATTGTCAGACACTCAGAAGTAGATAAATTAACAGTATCTCCTTTATATTGACCTGACAATGGAAACCTGACGTCCCCATGTCAAGCCACTACTTGTAATCCTTTAAACTGGTTTAGGCTATACACCCAGGCCAAAAGTGAATTCCTGGCACAACCAAAGTCAATGGCAAAACTCCCACTAACTTCAATGGGATCAGAATTTCACCCGCAAAATGCCTCAGAAATGCAGAAATATATGCAACTATTTGTGAATCTGGCCAACAACAAAATTTCGCCATTTCCACCAATGGGGGTTTCCTTGATTAAAAAATAGAAGTGGAATTAAAGCCTGGGACTAAACTGAAAATTTCACACATTTGCCCTAGGTTAAAAATAAAATCACAGCCCAGTGAAAACAGGCAGCTCTTTAGGGAAATGGCAGTCTTCTGGCTGCAGACATCACCCATTTTAGCAGAAAATGGTAAAGCCTTTGATGGGAAGCTGCACAATGTTTCACTTATCAGGAAACTGCTGGATTTCCCTTCCCCCCGCACTCCCCCCCCCCCATCCGGTTTTGTGTGTACGTGTGTTGCATTTTTTTTTATTTCCCACACAGCTCTATCCATGATGAAATCCTTTCCCTTGTTCAAAGTTCAGTAACCTGGTCCAGCACAGACCACACCAGGCATAGAGAACAGGAGTACTTGTGGCACCTTAGAGACCATAGAGTAAAACCCATCATTAGATGAGGCCTGGCAGCTAAAAGCATGGAAAGCAGGGCTGTCAATTAATTGCAGTTAACTCACGCGATTAACTCAATAAAATTAATCACGATTAATCGCAGTTTTAATTGCACAGTTAAACAGCAGACTATTAATGGCAACGTATCAAATATTTTTGGATGTTTTTCTGCATTTTTAAATATATTGATTTCAATTACAACATAGAATAAAAAGTGTACACTGCTCACTTTGTATTCTTTTTATTAGAAAAATTTTCACTGTAAAAATGATAAGCAAAAGAAATAGTATTTTTCATTTCACCTCATACAAGTACTGTAGTGCAATCTCTTTATTGTGAAAGTGCAAATTAAAACGTAGATTTTTTTTGTTACATAACTGCACTCAAAAACAAAATATAAAACTCTAGAGCCTACAAGTCCACTCAGTCCTACTTCTTGTTCAGCCAATCACTAAGACAAACAAGTTTGTTTACATTTACAGGAAATACTGCTGCCTGCTTCTTATTTACAGTGTCACCTGAAAGTGAGAACAGGCGTTCACATGGCACTTTTGTAGCCGGCATTGCAAGGTATTTACGTGCCAGATACACTAAACATTTGTATGCCCCTTCATGCTTCGGCCACCATTCCAGAGGACATACTTCCATGCTAATGATGCTCGTTAAAAAAATAATGCAATAATTATTTAGCGACTTAACTCCTTGGGGGGAGAATTGTATATCTCCTGCTCTGTTTTAACTGCATTCTGCCATATATTTCATGTTTTAGCAGTCTCGGATGATGACCCAGCACATGTTGTTCGCTTTAAGAACACTTTCACTGCAGATATAACAAAACGCAAAGAAGGTAGCAATGTGAGATGTCTAAAGATAGCTACAGCACTCGACCCAAGGTTTAAGAATCTGAAGTGCCTCCCAAAATCTGAGAGGGACGGGGTGTGGAGCATGCTTTCAGAAGTCTTAAAAGAGCAACACTGAGAAGCAGAAACTACAGAACCCAAACCACCAAAAAAGAAAATCAACCTTCTGCAGGTGGCATCTGACTCAGATAATGAAAATGAACATGCGTCAGTCCGCACTGCTTTGGATCGTTATCAAGCAGAACCGGCCATCAGCATGGACGCATGTCCTCTGGAATGGTGGTTGAAGCATGAAGGGACATATGAATTCTAAACCCATCTGGCATGTAAATATCTTACGATGCCCACTACAACAGTGCCATGAGAACGCCTGTTCTCACTTTCAGGTGACACTGTAAACAGGAAACGGGCAGCATTATCTCCTGCATATGTAAACAAACTTGTTTGAGCGATTGGCTGAACAAGAAGTAGGACTGAGTGGACTTGTAGGCTCTAAAGATATACATTGTTTTGTTTTTCAATGCAGATTTTTTTGTACATAATTCTATGTTTGTAAGTTCAAATTTCATGATAAAGAGACTGTATTACAGTACTTGTATGAGGGGAACTGAAACATTTTTTGTTTTGTTTTTTACAGTGCAAATATTTGTAATCTAAAATAAATATAAAGTGAGCACTTCACACTTTGTATTCTATGTTGTAATTGAAATCAACATATTTGAAAATGTAGAAAACATCCAAAAATATTTAAATAAATAGTATTCTATTATTAACAGTGTGATTAATCACACTATTGATTGCGATTAATTTTTTTTAATCACGTGATTAATCATGATTAATCTTTTTAATTACTTGACAGCCCTAATGGAAAGTATTAGATAATTCATCTGTAGACTTCAGAAAAGAGACTCTTCACAGACAGACGTTCCTACCAGAGTTGGGTGAAAAGTTCCACAAATGATAAGAATGTTTCTGAATTCCATGTATTCACACGGGTCCAACTACGGCCTACTGGCAGACTGATTGGACGCAAACATGAAGACATTTTTATAATGACATCACAACAGGATGCAGCCTCAAAAATCCATAGCTCCATCAGCTCTTGCTATTCATTTTCAACCTCAGAAGCGCAGCTTGTACCGGGCAGGTGTGACACACACCATCTCAGTGCAATGTCATTAAGGCTGGCTGTCATATCAAAAAAGTGGGAAAAGCCATAGTGTCTTCATCACGATAGAAACCCCCATCCATCCCAAACGTCCTAATTTGCATTTAAAATAAACAGGAAACATCACAACATGCAATATTTTCATTCTTTTTTCCGTGACCAAAGCTGTGGGTAGAATCATAGAATCATAGACTATCAGGGTTGGAAGGGACCTCAGGAGGTCATCTAGTCCAACCCCCTGCTCAAAGCAGGACCAATTCCCAACTAAATCATCCCAGCCAGGGCTTTGTCAAGCCTGACCTTAAAAACCTCTAAGGAAGGAGATTCCACCACCTCCCTAGGTAACCCGTTCCAGTGCTTCATCACCCTCCTAGTGAAAAAGTTTTTCCTAATATCCAACGTAAACCTCCCCCACTGCAACTTGAGACCATTACTCCTTGTTCTGTCATCTGCCACCACTGAGAACAGTCTAGATCCATCCTCTTTGGAACCCCCTTTCAGATAGTTGAAAGCAGCTATCAAATCCCACCTCATTCTTCTCCTCTGCAGACTAAACAATCCCAGTTCCCTCAGCCTCTCCTCATAAGTCATGTGCCCCAGCCCCCTAATCATTTTTGTTGCCCTCCGCTGGACTCTTTCCAATTTTTCAACATTCTTCTTGTACTGTGGGGCCCAAAATTGGACACAGTACTCCAGATGAGGCCTCACCAATGTCGAATAGAGGGGAACAATCACGTCCCTCGATTTGCTGGCAATATCCCTACTTATACAGCCCCAAATGTCGTTAGCCTTCTTGGCAACAAGGGTTCACTGTTAACTCATATCCAGCTTCTCGTCCACTGTAACTCCAAGCTCCTTTTCTGCAGAACTACTGCCTAGCCACTCGGTCCCTAGTCTTTAGCAGCGCATGAGATTCTTCTGTCCTAAGTGCAGGACTCTGCACTTGTCCTTGTCGAACCTCATCAGGTTTCTTTTGGCCCAATCCTCTAATTTGTCTAGGTCCCTCTGGATCCTATCCCTACCCTCCAGCATATCTACCACCCAGTTTAGTGTCATCTGGATCCTATCCCTACCCTCCAGCATATCTACCTCCCAGTTTAGTGTCATCTGCAAACTTGCTGAGAGTGCAGTTCACGCCATCCTCCAGATCATTAATTAAGATATTAAACAAAACCGGCCCGAGGACCGACCCTTGGGGCAGTCCGCTTGATACCGGCTGCCAACTAGACATGGAACCATTGATCACTACCCATTGAGCCAGACCATCTAGCCAGTTTTCTATCCATCTTATAGTCCATTCATCCAGCCCATACTGTGGGAGACCGTATCAAAAACTTTGCTAAAGTCAAGGAATAACACATCCACTGCTTTCCCCTCATCCACAGACCCAGTTATCTCCTCACAGAAGGCAATTAGGTTAGTCAGGCATGACTTCCCCTTGGTGAATCCATGCTGACTGTTCCTAATCACTTTCCTCTCCTCTAAGTAGTAGTTTAAAAGCCTATAAAAATAACACTAGCTGGGTAAAAAGACCATAATGTTTTATAAAAATCCCTACAATCATCACCATTGATTTGTATTAACGTAGCACATTGGAACCCCGACCAGGGACCCGGGACCGGTTTTGCTAGGTCCTGTACACACACTGAACAAAAAGACAGTCCCTGCCCTGAAAACCTGACAGCATAAGAACAAGACAACGAAGAGACAAGAGTGAGCACAAGGAAACAATGAGATGGTGATGGTCAGTGCGACTACCTGGAGGTTCTCTTTGTTCCACTTCTGAATTGTGGATGATTGATGGAGTTGCATAAGGAAATGACTATGTGAGGGAAAGTCTACATGTATGTGGATCCATTCTCAGTTAGCCAGTCGTCTGCCAGGCCAGAGACAATGGTGAGTGATCCGCACTCAGCGATCATCCATTCAAAGTAAAACATCTTGGGGGCAATAGGTTTGTTCTGCTTGGGAGCAGACACTTCCTGCTCCCGTCTGAAAGGACGGGGGCTGGAGAGTAATGGGAAGCTACCAAAAAGCAGAACAAAAGAAGCAGGTGACCTCTGCAGGAGACGATAAAGGGACTCAGGGAGGGAAAGAGCTAGCTTGCACCAAATTAAGATGAGGGAGGCTGCTGCAGGGGTAAGGGAGGCAAAGGGATGGAGGACCCTGCCTGCCTGGACACCGATGATCCCTTATCTGGGCTCAGGCGGCTGGACAGTGGGTTCCAGCACTCGGAGGGTGATGCCAGATAGGTCTGCGCCCTCTGCATGTGTAGGAACCCCGAGATTGGGGCAGTGGCTGGACTCAACTCAAGCTTCAGGAGCTTGAAACACGCCAGGGATCCAGAGCCCAGAGGCCTGGATTCCCCCTATCGCAGTCCTAGTGAGTGGCCAAGAAGGGGCGCCTGCTCGGATGTGTGACATGGAAAGAAACGGTTACAGCTCACCAGCGACATAGCCGGGGTTGAGTTTTTACAGGCATCACAGCACAAGAAAGGTTCAAGGAGGGATTAGGAGGAGGACAACGAGGTGGCTTTTCACAAGTTTTTTGGTCACAATAATTGTGGCTGCAACAAACATCCAGCCTTAGGCTCTGGTCCAGAAAAGCAATTAAGTACATCCTTAACTGAGTCCCATTTAAATCAACTACACTGCTCATGTGCTTAAAGCTAGGCATATGCCTAAGTGTTTTGCTAGATCAGGGCCTTAAACGTCATTAAAGTCAGATCCAGCTTAGTAGTTCAATCACAAACCAAAGAGACTTTGGATGGAACCCCCAACATACCACTTTAGATTCTGCTTTTTAGGTCCCAGTTCAGCAAGGTATCTGAGCACGTACTTAACTTTAAGCATAGGAGTGGTCCTACCCACTTACTACAATAGTCAGGAGGTTAATAGGTCTTTGTGACATAGAAATGTTCCAGCCTGGTGCTGCAGTACCTAAAAAGATGGCCACACCACGACACATGGATGCAGATACTATACAATGAGGAAGGTTTCATGCTCCCAAGTTCAATGAAAAAGTGTCTGATGTTCTGACTCACATGGTGGTGGAAGGAGTGAATAGGAAAAAGTTGCAACATGATCAATTCTTAATGAGATGATGGAGTCTTGAAACAGACTTTTCTTTCCTAAGACTGCCTGAAATATCTAAGGTGGAACATTTAAAATTTCCATGAGTCTGAAAAGGCACCCAGGAGAGGTCTCCAGAGAGCTTTTTAGAAGCCAGTCCATGCACTGAAGGTTTATATCTAGGCTTTATGTACTTTTTCTGAGTTGGCAAAGAAGTACAGGGGTAGCTTTTTTAAATCTATGTGGACCTAACACAGACAGCTTGGGGAGAGGGAAGAAATTGTTGAGAGCAAATCAAGGGAGAGATTCCAGTCAGAGTTTTGTTTTAGTAATGAGCAATGCTCTGCATAATTCAAAAGATTTTTAATGTGTTGTTCTGTAATATAGAGAGAATGGCTTTAGCATGTGAATTGTTTTCTCACCCATTGTTTATCACATACAAAAAGAACAGGAGTACTTGTGGCACCTTAGAGACTAACAAATTTATTAGAGCATAAGCTTTCGTGGGCTACAGCCCACTTCTTCGGATGCATATAGAGTGAAACATATATTGAGGAGATATATATATACACACATACAGAGAGCATGAACAGGTGGGAGTTGTCTTACCAACTCTGAGAGGCCAATTAAGTAAGAGAAAAAAAACTTTTGAAGTGATAATCAAGATAGCTCAGTACAGACAGTTTGATAAGAAGCAAGTGTGAAAATACTTACAAGGGGAGATAGATTCAATGTTTGTAATGGCTCAGCCATTCCCAGTCCTTATTTAATCCTGAGTTGATTGTGTCTAGTTTGCATATCAATTCCAGCTCAGCATTCTCTCGTTGGAGTCTGTTTTTGAAGTTTTTCTGTTGTAAGATAGCCACCCGCAGGTCTGTCATAGAATGGCCAGACAGGTTAAAGTGTTCTCCCACTGGTTTTTGAGTATTATGATTCCTGATGTCAGATTTGTGTCCATTAATTCTTTTGCGTAGAGACTGTCCGGTTTGGCCAATGTACATGGCAGAGGGGCATTGCTGGCACATGATGGCATATATCAGATTGGTAGATGTGCAGGTGAACGAGCCCCTGATGGTATGGCTGATGTGATTAGGCCCTATGATGATGTCACTTGAATAGATATGTGGACAGAGTTGGCATCGGGCTTTGTTACAAGGATAGGTTCCTGGGTCAGTGTTTTTGTTCAGTGATGTGTGGTTGCTGGTGAGTATTTGCTTTAGGTTGGGGGGTTGTCTGTAAGCGAGGACAGGTCTGTCTCCCAAGATCTGTGAGAGTAAAGGATCATCTTTCAGGATAGGTTGTAGATCTCTGATGATGCGCTGGAGAGGTTTTAGTTGGGGGCTGAAGGTGACAGCTAGTGGTGTTCTGTTATTTTCTTTGTTGGCCCTGTCTTGTAGGAGGTGACTTCTGGGTACTCGTCTGGCTCTGTCAATCTGTTTTTTCACTTCAGCAGGTGGGTATTGTAGTTTTAAGAATGCTTGATAGAGATCTTGTAGGTGCTTGTCTCTATCGGAGGGATTGGAGCAAATGCGGTTATATCTTAGAGCTTGGCTGTAGACAATGGATCGTGTGGTGTGTCCTGGATGGAAGCTGGAGGCATGTAGGTTATGCTCTAATAAATTTGTTAGTCTCTAAGGTGCCACAAGTACTCCTGTTCTTTTTGCGGATACAGACTAACACGGCTGCTACTCTGAAATTTATCACATACAGTAGCTCTTCCTTATTGAAGATTCACTGAATTCTCAGTGACAGGCACCAATACGGAGGGAAGCTTGTTGAAAGGATGCCCAGTTTATTCACAGCTATTTATCAGTAGTTTTGCTCTCTAATAGGGTTAGCTAATGAGCTACGATAATGCAAAGTCTGTTAGCTAATCTCTAAATTTATGTTAGGTTACTTAACCTTTGATGTGAGACTGGTGCAATATAAAATAAAGGGGGAAATGTTTATAGATCATCAGATCTGTCCTCTATTCCTCTACCAATCCCTTTCCCTGCCTTCTCTTACCTGTCTCTTCATTTCCCTTAGACTGTATAATCAGAATGAGTACAAAACCAGGCTCATGCACTTGAGCATGGAGCCAAGTGAAAGTTATCTAAGGCCTGGATGCCGCAAGCACTTATTGCCATATGTATTGCTCATTACCGTGATTAGTCCACATAGATAGATTTCACCTTCAGCACGTGTATATTGTGGCTTTGCAGCAGGCTCACGTTCTGTTCATGTTTTGGACTTTAAAGGAGTTGTTTATATTTGTCAAGTATCAAAGGGGTAGCCATGTTAGTCTGGATCTGTAAAAGCAGCAAAGAGTCCTGTGGCACCTTATAGACTAACAGACGTATAGGAGCATGAGCTTTCGTGGGTGAATACCCACTTCTTCGGATGCATGTAGTGGAAATATCCAGGGGCAGGTATAAATATGCAAGCAAGAGTGAGTAAGGCTAGAGATAACGAAGTTAGTTCAATCAGGGAGGATGAGGCCCTCTTCTAGCAGTTGAGGTGTGAACACCAAGGGAGGAGAAACTGTTTTTGTAGTTGGCTAGCCATTCACAGTCTTTGTTTAATCCTGAGCTGATGGTGTCAAATTTGCAGATGAACTGAAGCTCAGCAGTTTCTCTTTGATGTCTGGTCCTGACATTTTTTTGCTGCAGGATGGCTACCTTTACATCTGCTAGTGTGTGTCCAGGGAGGTTGAAGTGTTCTCCTATAGGTTTTTGGATATTGCCATTCCTAATATCTGATTTGTGTCCATTTATCCTTTTACGTAGGGACTGTCCAGTTTGGCCGATGTACATAGCAGAGGGGCATTGCTGGCACATGATGGCATATATAACATTGGTGGACGTGCAGGTGAATGAGCCGGTGATGTTGCAGCTGATCTGGTTAGGTCCTGTGATGGTGTTGCTGGTGTAGATATGTGGGCAGAGTTGGCATCGAGGTTTGTTGCATGGGTTGGTTCCTGAGTTAGAGTTGTTATGGTGCGGTGCGTGGTTGCTGGTGAGAATATGCTTAAGGTTGGCGGGTTGTCTGTGGGCGAGGACTGGCCTGCCTCCCAAGGTCTGTGAAAGTGAGGGATCGTTGTCCAGGATGGGTTGTAGATCACTGATGATACATTGGAGAGGTTTTAGCTGGGGACTGTATGTGATGGCCAGTGGAGTTCTATTGGTTTCTTTCTTGGGCTTGTCTTGCAGTAGGAGGCTTCTGGGTACACGTCTGGCTCTGTTGATCTGTTTCCTTATTTCCTCATGCGGGTATCGTAGTTTTGAGAATGCTTGGTGAAGATTTTGTAGGTGTTGGTCTCTGTCTGAGGGGTTGGAGCAGATACGGTTGTATCTCAGTGCTTGGCTGTAGACAATGGATCGTGTGGTGTGTCCGGGATGGAAGCTGGAGGCATGAAGGTAGGCATAGCGGTCGGTGGGTTTTTGGTATAGGGTGGTGTTAACCTGACCATCACTTACTTGCACCATGGTGTCTAGGAAGTGGACCTCCCGTGTAGATTGGTCCAGGCTGAGGTTGATGGTGGGGTGGAAGCTGTTGAAATCGTGGTGAAATTTTTCCAGAGTCTCCTTCCCATGGGTCCAGATGATGAAGATGTCATCAATGTAGCATAGGTAGAGAAGGGGTATGAGTGAACGAGAGCTGAGGAAGCATTGTTCCAGGTCAGCCATAAAAATGTTGGCATAGTGTGGGGCCATGCGGGTACCCATAGCGGTGCCACTAGTCTGGAGGTATATATTGTCACCAAATTTGAAATAGTTGTGTGTGAGGATAAAGTCACCGAGCTCAGCAGCCAGTTGCGCTATGGCATCATCAGGGATACTGTTCCTGACAGCTTGTATTCCATCTGTGTGTGGGATGTTTGTGTAGAGAGCCTCTACATTCATGGTGGCTAGGATGGTGTTTTCTGGAAGGTCACCAATGCATTGTAGTTTTCTCAGGAAATCAGTGGTGTCACGGAAATAGCTGGGAGTGCCGGTGGCGTAGGGTCTGAGTAGGGAGTCCACATATCCAGACAGTCCTTCAGTGAGGGTGCCAATGCCTGAGATGATAGGGCATCCAGGATTTCCGGGTTTGTGGATCTTGGGTAGTAGATAGAATAACCCCGGTCAGGGTTGCATACTGCTTGCTTGCACTCTTGCTTGCATATTTATACCTGCCCCTGGATATTTCCACTACTTGCATCCAAAGAAGTGGGTATTCACCCACGAAAGCTCATGCTCCAATATGTCTGTTAGTCTATAAGGTGCCACAGGACTCTTTGCTGTTTATATTTGTATTTCAGTTCACCTTTAAGTTAAAAATAAATGTGTTTAAAGCTCTAGGTTGTGTATATACACGCTCCCATAGACACACACTGCTTGAAAGACATACTTCATCTTTAATTAGCAAGAATCCATATACAGAGTATGCAACCTAAAACAAATTTCTATTAGGAGTCCTTAATGGATGCATGGTTTGGTTGTTTGTATTACTAATACGTTCCTGACTCACACAATACATTACAACCTCTGGCACCAGGATTTGTTGGAGTCCTTAGATCCAGAATGGAGCTTTTGTCAAAATGTCAGTAAAGGTTGATAACCCATTCGTTACCAATGTGTACCCTATCCAGAGTTAGCCATTTTAAAATGACAGCCTTACCATTCTAGAAGAGGGACAGTGTGGGTGAGGTAATATCTTTTGCTGGACTAACCTCTGTTGATGAAAGAGACACGCTTTGCCGCTACACAGACCTGAAGAAGAGCTCTATGTAGCTCGAAAGCTTGTTTTTCGCACAGAAGTTGGTCCAGTAAAAGCTGGTATCTCACCCATCTTGTCTCTCTAATATCCTGGAACCAACGCGGCTACAACAACACTGCAAACATTCTAGTGGATACAGTTGCCTCATAGTGGCATTTATAAGTCACATTTTATTAATGTAAAATTAAATCAGGCCTGACTACTTCTCTTTCACTTTTCTCTAATGCCAAAGTGCTCCAGATCTCGAGAGTCACAACTAATAAGAGCAGTCAAAACTAACCTTGTAAATCTCTCATAGGGTGTGGTTTCTCTGAAATCAAAGTATACACTTTGGCTCTTTTGCTTTGAATCAATGAACAGGGCTTCATAGCCTTTGTTACTCTGCACATCAGGGAGCTGTGATTGATTCCTGCAGTTGCCCGTGAGAAAGAGAACCAAACAGCTTGCTTCTAGTAATGCTAGACAGGGAGAAGATGATCAGATTCCTGTGCTATAAAAGACAAGCAGCTAAGAAACCAGAACATATCACTGCAGTTCAGCAAACAAAGACTTCAGAAGGAGTGTAAATCTGTTGTTAATATTGTCACACAATCTACTCTGAAATGTTTACTTCGTGTAACAGATACCGTATGCGATGAGGGTTGAGGGATCCAGTGACTCTGGATCAATAATATTCTATAGTTAATGTATAGATTTAGGCAATAAAGACACTGCAGCAGGTCTGTGTCTTGCTGGGATATCATCATGCCGGGGGTAAGTTCGGCATTACGCCAAAAGCTGAGCACAGCAATGTGATAGCCCAAACATCACGCACCCTGAGCAGCTGAATGTGATTACTCTGCAGCACATTCTAAAACCAGTTACTCTGGTGTAAATCCACAGTGATGGATTATTTGAGTTGTAACAGTGTAAGAGAGATCAGAATCTGACTCTTTGAACAGGAACTCTTTGAGCAGGGACTGTGGGCCTACGCTATGCATCTTGTATAGTCATTTGGGAGTAAATGGGTGCAAAACACTAGAATGGGCGTGATTTACACTCACTTTGCAGAGGAGTAAATGACTACACAAGGTGCATGGCAATAGAGACTCAGGCCCTTTCACTTCTGTCTGTAAGGTGCCATGTACTCCTGTGATGTTCCATAAATAATTATCATTAGAAAATGGCCCTGTGCAAATATTATAGCAATGCAAAAATTGTATCAGTTGTTTATGTCCCTTTGCATGCAAAAGGAGTAGGGCTGCTAACTTTCTATTCACACAAAACTGAACACCCTTGCCCCACCCTCCTGCCCCGCCCCTGCCCTGTGGCCCCACCCCTACCCCGCCCCTTCTCTGAGGACCCGATTCTGCTCACTCCATCCCCCCTCCCTCTCCTCCAGCCTCCCTCTCTGTCACCGGGCTGGGGCAGGGGGTTGGGGTGTGGGAGGGAGCTCAGGGCTGGGGCAGGGGATTGGGGTGTGGGAGGGGTTTCAGGGTGCGGGCTCTGGCTGGCTGCTCCCAGAAGTGACTGGCATGTCTGGCCCCTGGAAGGAGGCATGACCTGGGCGCACGGAGCCCCCGTGGCTACCCCATGCCTAGGAGCCGGACATGCTGGCCGCTTCCGGGAGCCAGGCAGGGAGCCTGCCTTAGCCCCGCTGCGCCGCCAACCAGAGCCACCAAAGTCCCTTTTCGACCAGGCGTTCCTATCAAAAACCAGCTGCCTGGCAACCTTAAAAAGGAGTTAGATTAGGTTAAAAAGAAAGTTACGTTAAAAGACCTGATCTAAAATGAAAGAAAATGTTTCAAACACAAGCACCTTTTTTCACCTTAATCACGGGCATGGAAATGTAGCGCAGAGTGGTATCTCAAGAGGCCGTCTTGTCCACCCCCCCTGCTCTGAGGAAAGATTGAGTAGACCAGACCATCCCTGACAGGAGGTTATCTAACCTGCTGTTAAAAAATTCCGGTAATGGGGATTCCACAACCTTCCCACATATTCTGCTCCAGTGCTGAACTACCCTTATAGTTGGAAAGTTTTTTCCTAAAATCTAACCTGAATCTCCCTTGCTGCAAACTAAGCCAATTACTTCTTGTCCTACCTTCAGTGGACATGGAGAACAATTGATCACTGTCTGCTTTGTAACAGCCTTTAACATATTTGAAGGCTGTTAACATGTCCCTCTCTTCTCTTGATTAAACTCACTCAAATTCTTTCAACTTTTTCTCATAGGTCAGGTTTTCTAAATATCGTATCATTTTTACTGATCTCCTCTGGACTCTCTCCAATTTGATCGCAACTTTCTAAAAGTGTGTCACCCAAAACTGAACCCAGTACTCCAGCTGAGGCCTCACCAGGGCCAAGAAGAATGGGACAAATACCTCCTGTCTCTTACATACGACACTCCTGTTAATACATCCCAGAATGACATTTGTCTTTCTCACAACTGTATCACATTTTTTACTGATTCAATTTGTGACCCATTATAACCCACAGATCCTTTCCTGCAGTAGTACTGCCTAGCCACTTATTCTGAATGTTTTATTTATGCATTTGATTTTTCCTTCCTAAGTGCAATACTTTGCACTTGTCTTTATTGAATTTCATTTTTTTATATCAGACCAATTGTCCAATTTATCTAAATCATTTTGAAATCTAATCCTGTCCTCCAAAGTGCTCACACACACACACACCAGCTTAATATCATCTGCAAATTTTACAAGCACACTCTCCAGTCCATCATCCCAGTCATTAGTGAACATGTTGAATAGTTTTGGACTCAGCACAGGACTCCACTTGATACATCCTCTCTGTCTGACAGCGAATATTCCACTTAATTTCTTTTTCCTCCTTCCCATTCCTGATACACTGCCAAGTTCTCACCTCCACATACCCATTTTCCGACCTGCACTAAGGCTTCCTGTGTCTTTAATTCCCCTCCCACCTACCTCAAAATGATTTTTAAACTATGTTAAATGCTGGGACTGACTCAGCAGTACTATGGCCTCCAGCTCTGCAGCTGAGAGAAGCCTGCTCGCATCTCCTCTGGAGCACCACTCACAGTGGCCAACGGCAGGTGAGTCTTTGCTTTGGAGAAGTGCCCGGTGGCAGCGTGTTCCCCAGCCCCACGTGTGACAGATGATGCAAAAGAGCTAATTTGCCAACAATCCACATATCAGTTTCGAGATAGCCATGCAGGTCTGGGGCTGGTGGGAGGTGTTGGATTGACACTGCCTTTCCCTCCCAGGGCTGCCCTGAGCAACGGGAGGCAGGCCCGCCTTCCTTCCACACCTCTCAGAAGAGATGGGGGTGGGGGATCACGTCGGAAGCCAGAGGAGGGGAGCTAGATGAATGCTGAGTTTGTACAGCACCTAACACAATGGGGGCCTGGTCCATGCCAGGGCTCCTAGGCGTTGTGATAATGCACCCCACCCCCACCCCCAGGGATTGCTGAGGGTGGGGTATGTGGTTGCTGGGTGGGAGTGAAGCTGGAGGAAGGGTTCCCTCAGGTCACATTGGCCCCTGTCCCCCCCATTCCATTTCCATGTTAGCCCCTGCTCTCCACAACAGATCCTGCGCTGTCTGTTCCCCCTTTCTCCCCTGCCCTGTCTCACAGATCCTCACCGACCCTGCCTGCGGGACACTGAGGTTGCTAACTCCCCCCACACACACAAACCCCTTCCCTCTCCGCTGCTCCACGTGGCTGGGAACAGCAGGGGAAGTAGCGAGTGGCCCCTGCTTAGCAGGCACTACAGAGTCTCGGCTGATCTCCACTGAGAAGGGCCCTCGATAGGCCAGGGAGGAATTCCTTCGGCACAGGGACAGCACAAGTGACCCTACACATCCTGCACCTCCTTGCAGGCCACGTTGCTGGGGCAGGGCTGGAGATGGACCAGGGCAAGAAGGGTGTGCCCATACCACTCAGTGCTTTGGGGAGCCTGGACTGCACAAGCCCCAGGCAGCCATGGGGGGCTGCCGCAATTCAGAGTGCCCCCAGGGCTGCTCTAACTCACCTTAGGCACCACTGTGGCCCCTAGAACCGTCAACTATCCAGGCAGCACAAAAACACAAACCCTGCCTTTGCACCTTCCCATTGGATGTGCCTCTCCGAAGGTCCAGGGCAGACTCTGCCCCGGCTCAGAAGCCACCTGGGGCCATGTCTCTAAGCTATGCCTGTGAGAGAGTCACTCCACCGGCAGCCCTGTCTGCTTCCCTCCACCACTCAGTGTGGAATAGTCATGTTGGCTAATGAAGGGCAATAACAGAATGCCCTCACATGAGGAAAACATTGTAAACTATTTGCCTTCATAAGTGATAGCCCCCTTCTGGCATTGCTTTGGCCTGACACTATGGGGTTAGCAGGCCAGTCCCAATTTGTGAAAAGGTTTAGCATCGCTCCCTCCCAGTTACCTACACCCACACAATGGAAAATTCAGTCAGCATGGAGGAAATTGCTCCATAAGACGGGGAAATGCTCACCAGAAACTCAAAGCACTGAAGAAAAGGGTCAGAAGGAACAAACACAGGAGTAAATTATCCCATGCACAAATAAACGCATTCCTCACAAGTGGCCCAGATTTCCTGCCAATGCCAATGGGATCATTAGGCTCTATCCAGCTGTTTAAGGGTCCCGCTTTGGAGTGAGTGACCCATTAAAACGCATGCTCAGGAGCTGCTCTGCCATTCCCTTCAGGGGCTTCTCAGAACACTGGCCAACCAGTGTGAGCAGCACACCAGCTAGGAGTGAAGCAAGAAGACAGAGGGAATGGTGTGCGCATGTGTGACCGACAGACGGACAATACTGCTGCAAGAAAGATGATCAACATAGCCATGAAGAAGTCGGTTGGTCCCAATTAGTAAATCACCTGCTGTGAACTCATGAAGCATTAGTGGGAAAGATTCTGCATTTTGGTCCATTAGTTTTATTGTAAATCCTAACTCACAGACAGGATAGAGAGAGAACCCAGCCTCAACTGAGCAGTATGAAAAAGTGCAACTCCACATACAGAGTCCTCAAGCACAGCAAATAGCTTATCACTCAAAAGACCCCTCTGGGACTCCTGGTGTTGGAGTGGAACACTGAGTGCAGCCGAGAAAGAAAGCTAAGCTCCTGGCTACTCTACATCTGTCCAGATTGTCCCAGAACTCACTCATCCAAAGATGGCTGTGGTAGCAGCTGGGACACAGTCATGGATGACACACATGGTGGGGAAAAGAAAAGAAAGCTGTTCTGTGGACACATCTCAGTGGGGTTTGCTGCAATCTTGTAAAAAGAAGTGTGTCACAAACTGGATACAATAGGGGTATAGCTGTAGTGCAGATATGGCCTGAATGGTTACCAGCTCCATCTTTTTTCTGTTTTCCCTTTAGGATGAGGGACAAGAAAGAAGGGAATGACTTTAACTTCCCATCCTTCCCCCACTGCCCCACATCAACTTGCTGCCTCTACTGCACACCAGGACAATCATTTCATCTCAGGTGCAATCTACAAAAGTTCCCTGCCACACATGTAATATTCATGATACAAAGTGGGTATAATGGTTAGACAACAAAGGTCAAAAGAGCTTGTATTGTCAGAGGGACTGAGAACGCTGTCCATGAACAGCAAAGGCGGCCAGCCCACTGGGTACTGGCTTTCTCTACCTTTCCCACGGGGTCTCAAATGATTTTCAAACTGATTTAAAATGATATGGGAGGGAGAAAGGAGAAAAATAAAAAACAAACGCGGACGTGAATCAGAGCAGAATCAAATCAGCAGTGTCCAGAGAGACTAATCTATTTGATAAAAACACAATCACCTCTCCCCCTAACATTCTTACGATGGGGTGGCACAGGGCCTAAAGGAGACCAGAAAATAACCGCCAGTGATTACACAAAATCACACACCTCCAGGTAATCTCTTATTTTAACCATTTAAATAATTGCAGCGCACCCCCCCCCCCCCCCCGTTTGCTTTTGCTCCAATTTTTTCCTTTAATATTTGTCCTGTTACCTCAAACACTAAGACCAAATGTAATCATGGGCACGGCCAGACAGGAGGAGCAAAGAGGTCATGCAGAGGACCACATGTCGAAAACACTCTTACATTATAGACTTTGGGGCACTTTTTTTCAAATTTGTGGGTCCAAAATTAGGCACTTAAATCAACCATCAACAAGCAGCCTCCTTTCCAGATGTGCTGAGCACTTCCAGCTCCCCTTACAGTCTGTGCGGAGTGGGGTGTACCATCACTGACCAGAAATCCAGGAGGCCAAAGAGGCTGTGACTCGGGGCGGGTGCATATTGCCAGACGCTCCCCTCCTTCCCTAAAGAAGTGTCCTTCAGCAGCAGCTATCGTATATACAGACAACAAGGGAGCCAGGTGGAAGCGGAATGGGGGAAGTGGGTATCCTGACAGAGATAATTACTGGTAAGGAATTCATTCTTGTAGTATGTCTTGTCTTCCTTCCAGGGAACACACGGTGCCTCATAAAGACTGATTTATTCAGACTCACAACACTCCTGTGAAATAGACCTGATAATGCCCTTCTCAGTGTTGGCACCATGAAGGGAAAAAGAAAGAAATACACTGTAATTCTAGTCTTCCCACAACATGCCTCAACTCTGCGGTCTGTTTCCTCAATACAAGAACCACAGTGTGTAATCTGTGCCTCTATAGCTGGTTTCTTCCTTCCCCTTCCACACTGCAGCCCTCACACAACCTGCTGGGTTCATCCTCCGTGACTATCCAACCTGACTCCCTGCTTCTGCTCCCCACTCTATCAGTTGGCCCAGGAACCAGCTGTTGGCAGTAGGGTTGGCTAGAAGCCCATGCGCAAGGGTCAGGGAGGGGTTCTGGCCTACAACAAGGTGGCTTTAGGGAACCAGATTCACTCTAGACAGGAGTCCTGCCCTGCCCTTTCCCCCCACTACTGGACACCCCCTCCAGCCCATGGATTCACACCTACCAAACCCAACTCCCAAGCCTTAAAGTAGCAAGTTTCTAGTTATCTTCCCGGGGCTCGGCATCCTGGAGGCCTAATTATACAATAACTATTCATCACATGCAACACATCCTATAACCGACAGGAAGGTGCAGCTGTCAAACAGTTATATCGATGTGTAAAAAGAATTAATTGGACTCCGTGGCCCTATTTTAAGATCAAGGCAATTTTACATTTTAACAGTCAAATTAATTTCAAGGCTTCATTTTGTTCTTGCCATTTTAAATCACCATAACAAAGATACAGTAGTTCTGGATAATGATAAAACATTTTCCCATGATCTCTAGCATGGATTTTATTAATACAAATCACTCAGCTTTTGCTGCTTCCTCTCCAGCAAGGTTCATATGGGATCCACGCAATAATTCAGGCTGGATTCCCTTCTTGTCCCACGCATTGGAGGCAAAAACTTACCAAACTTTAATTGAATGTATATGTTGTGTAAACTGTACATGATGTGATCTCTGTCCACAGAACATTGCAATTATGGGTTTACCAACCACAAGTTAAATCCCCCACTCTAGAGTTCTTACCATGGTATGTGAAACTGCATGTGAGTGCTGTAACATGAAAGCAGTCACCGACTACAAACACAACTGGAGTGTCATTTCAGAAACAAGCTACAGAGGCCCTCAATTTTTACAATCAATCATGAAATATAGAAAGCAAGTTCCTGGAAATGATACATTACAGGGTCACAGAGTTTCCACAGCAGCAAACAAATAAGGCCAAAAGGATAATATTTTTTGTGTAAGGGCATTTACATACTTTGTATGATATAAGCAGCTCTCCAGCTAAAAAGCTGTATCTATGGCTTAATAATAACTGGCCCCTGAATTACTTCTGTCTGTCTGTCTGTCTTTCTTTGCCCCCGACCCACCTCCCCTGCAAATTATAATGAGTGCTGTAATTACACTGAGATGTTAATGTCTCCGATTGTTTTAGAGAGCTATCTAAATCGTTATATTTTAGGAATTTGAGTAATATGTGCTTTAGAAACAGTAATACCTGTCTCTAAGGTTAGTTAGGCAAGGGAAAAACAAACAAACAAACAAAAGTAAAAAGCCCCACAGAACAGGATAGCATTCTACAAAGAATGCAACCCTACTCATGGAACGGTGTGAACACAGCTGATTTACACAGTCTGGCATGGGAAAGCAAAACATGGCTAGAGTGTTTCATTTCTATGCCATTGTACTTTACAAATTTAAAATTCTCAAGGCACTTATGCATGTGCCTAACTTCAAGTACACTGATAATCTCACTGAATTAAGCAGGACATCTTGCATGCTTAAGTTAGGTATGTGCTAAAAAACTTGTTGAATTGGTGTTGGGGGCTGAATTTCCTGTGATGGCTGGTTTCATCAGATCGGAGAACAGATTTTAGCCTGCTCACACACCTGACTCAAGTAACCTCACTGAAATCCATGGGATTATACATATCTTGGTATGTATAACAGTGGCTGAATCTGACCCAAGGTGTGAAATCCTGTCCACACTGAAGACCATAGAAGTTTTAATGCTGATTTCAGTGAAGGCAGCATTCCATTCCGAGCATTTTGGCTCCGAAGGCTGCAAACTAGTCAGCTGCCCAGACAGTTGTTCCATGGATTATTAAAACTAGCAATGTGTGCAGGATGGAGCATACCAAAGCATATGGAATCAGCTCAATTCTCAGAGACAGTTCCACATATTCCGATTAAGACAAGACATTTTTTCTCATAATTATTATAATGGTTTTCTACCGCACCATTTCACAATATGTTTGATCAAGTGTAGGATGCCGACAATTGAAAATAACAGTATCTCCACTCACAGTAAATCCACATCAGTGCTCTATGGGCGGCACTTGTCACTGCAGTCCAGGAAGCACCAGGGCTAGTTTACTGTGGGTCAACATGAAAGATATCTGCACACTGTTTGTATTTTGTTGTACTGATGGAGAAAGAGCAAGACACTGACAAGATTGATAAGAAGATTGGAAATTTACTGACATTAGCAACATCCTGAACACATTTTCACACTGGATTCCTATAATACTAAAAATAAAAATCATGTCCACAAGGGGCTTTTCCAAGAACTAGTGACCTAGAATATGTATCCTCACGCCTCAAACAAAACTTGATATGTACCTTCTTCTTCCAGATTGTTTACAGCAGTCTCTCAAGAAATCCTCAGTTTAAGTGACTAATACTGCTTGTTAGGTTAGAATGTCCCTTTGTGGACTTGAAGGAAGCAGTCACCTTCCACAGCTGAAAGCACTTCTGGATGGGATAACTCATAGGAAGAACAGCTGGGCCTTGAAGGTGAAGAATAATCATGCCAGTGACCAACAGCTCTGTATTAGAGAATCTCCACATTTCCTTTGTATTGAACAACTTACAGCCTAATCAGAAATGCCTCCATCTGCAGGACACCTACCTATGGTACTTGCATGGTCCCCCTCGCTCGCAGTCTTTAACATACTATCCTCACAACATCCCCATCAGGCAGGACAGTGCTAATATCCCCATTGTACAGACAAGGCCCCGAGGCTCAGAGCTGCTACGTGACTTGCCCAAAGTCACACAGGAAGTCTGTGGTAAAATAAGGAATTGAACCAGGGTCTCCTAATTCCCAGGCTAGCACTCTAACCACTTGGCCAACCTTGAGAGAGGCAGCATAGCCTTGTGGACAGAGCACCGGACTCAGGAAACCTGGATTCTACTTGCAGCTTCATGTGTGGCTGTGGGTAAGTCACCTCACCGTCCTGTGCCTCGGCTTCCCCATCTGTAAAATGGGGATGATTGTACCAACCTCCTTTGTAAAACATTTTGAGATCTACTGACGAAAAGCATGAGAAGAGCTTTATTATAAGAGGATTACTATAGTATCCACCTCTCCTAAAAATTAAGGAAATAGCAGTTTGTGACTTGAAGCCAGGTATACAAAATATGGTTTTCAGATCATACATGCTATTTTTACTCTGATTAACTTGATAGTTGACTTCAGAAAGCAAATAAGCCTTGGCCATATTGCCCCGTTATTATTTCAGTTTCAAGTATGATAATAGTTTTTAAAACTAGCAAAACCACATACTTACTTTATACAGCCCAAGATACATACGAAAATGCCTTCCCAGTAAAACAGTTATTTGTGAAGAGCAACTACATTTCGCCTGTTGTGAAACGTACCCACCCAACACAACAAACTAATAAGCTGAATTCTTGCTAACTAAGGAAACCTGGTTTGCTTGTTCTCTCAGATGTGGTTAACGTATATTTTGGTATTCTCTTTTTATTGGTGTAAAAAGCAGTGTGAGCAATTAGATAGGAAATTAAATGCACAGGTGCAACACAATACAAACCAATTATAAGAAGCCACAGTAGTGGTTTGAGCATTGGCCTGCTAAACCCAGGGTTGTGAGTTCAATCCTTGAGGGGGCCATTTAGGGATCTAGGACAAAAATCTGTCTGGGGATTGGTCCTGCTTCAAGCAGGCGGTTGGACTAGATGACCTCCTGAGGTCCCTTCCAACCCTGATATTCTATGACTATGACTAAATTAGTCTTGAAATATCCCTTCAAACCCTATGATTCTAAGCCCATTTCCTGCCCATATCTACTTCTCAGGTAGGGTAATTGTGTTGTTATAGCAGAGGGGCTGTCAAGGCTGTATCCCAACTTTGAACTTTAGGGTACAAGTGTGGGGGCCTGCATGAGGACTTCTAAGCTTAATTACCAGCTTAGTTCTGGTCCGCTGCCACCATTCCCTTCCCTGGGAAGCTTTGAGAAACTTTTCACCAATTCCCTGGTGAATACAGATCCAAACTCCTTGAATCTAAAAACAAGGAAAAATCAATCAGGTTCTTAAAAAGAAGGCTTTTAATTAAAGAAAAAGGTAAAAATCATCTCTGTAAAATCAGTATGGAAAATAACTTTACAGGGTAATCAAACTTAAAGAGCTCAGAGGACCCCCCTCTGTCTTAGGTTCAAAGTACAGCAAACAAAGATAAACACTCTAGTAAAAGGTACATTTACAAGTTGAGAAAACAAAGTAAAACTAAGACGCCTTGCCTGGCTTTTTACTTACAAGTTTGAAATATGAGAGACTTGTTTAGAAAGATGGGGAGAACCTGGATTGATGTTTGGTCCCTCTCAGTCCCAAGAGCGAACAACCCCTTAAACAAAGAGCACACACAAAAGCCTTTCCCCCCCCAAGATTTGAAAGTATCTTGTCCCCTTATTGGTCCTTTGGGTCAGGTGTCAGCCAGGTTACCCGAGCTTCTTAACCCTTTACAGGTAAAAGGATTTTGGAGTCTCTGGCCAGGAGGGATTTTATAGTACTGTACACAGGAGAACTGTTACCCTTCCCTTTATAGTTATGACAGGGGCCATGCTCAGTTCCTTTACTATCTGGACTGGCTACATTCTGCCTTTAAACTTCTGTGACAAATAAGAATAATGAACAAGAATTATGAATGCTACATAATGTCTTTATATTAAATATATATGACAATATAAAACAAAACAAAGCTTATCATACGCTCCAGTTCTTACTAAGTGGGATATCATGGGGGTAATAAAAACAATAAGCTGTTCCAAATGTCTACACTAACCCTCAGTCCTTGAGGCTGGCTGGGTAAGTAAAAAGAGCTCCAAAGATTTCTAAACCACCAACAGCAGCAAGACAGTCCAAAGCCATCTCAGGCAGCAAGTGCAGCAGGATTCAAGTCTGGAGACATCTACAGCAGCAGGACTCTCAGTAAAGACATCAGTAAAGCTTTCCTGAGAGCTAATTAGGACTGGTACTTTCACCTCACATGCAGCTCTGAGGAGTTGGAAACAAATGACAACTTCTCTCTCCACCAGCTGCCACGGAATGCTGTGTCCCCAACTCTACGGAGCATACTTGGGTGGGAGTGACCAAGGCCCAAATTCACAAAGGTACCTACTGGTATGTCATTATGGAACCAAGTGTCTTTTCCCAAGAAGACAGCGTGAGAAGGGAAGGAGGTTACACTTCTGGCACACTCCTGTGGTGGGTTTGTTTTGGGGGGTTTTTTGGTGAAGATTTTTTCAGATGAATAAAACCTGATGATCTAAATTCTTCTCTAAGTCCATAACTCACTTGAGAAGTACAACCCAACTGTACACAGGGCAGACTAGAGTTCAGTATTATGAGCGAGTTTGCAACTGTTTAGAAGCTTAGTCAGTTATAAACTGCTCCCAGGAGTATCCAGAAGTCTAATAGCCATCATGCTAATTGGGATCTGACTGAACAGCTGGATTTACAATGGCTGTATTAACAATTTACTGCATTTTTAATACAAGAAAGTGTTACACTTTATAGGCAGAAGTAACAATGACTGTTTGAAGACTAATTTCTCACTGGGACCCTTGGGGTCAATGCCGTCAGAGGAACTATTTCTGAAGAGAGGTACGGTATGGGAGTGAACTAGTGAGATCAACAATAATGAGCAACTCATGAAGGTCACAGCTGTTGAGGAGCTAATTTTAATTTGAGAACCTGAGTCCCAGGTTATTAATGATCCCGATGATAAACTTCCCCCCTCACAGTGATAATCACTTTTGCCATGTCTTTAAAGCATAGTTAGTGTCATTCACACTATGAGTACAATAACCAAGTCATCTTTTAATGGATGCCTGGTTTATTATCTCCACTGGTGACCTCCATATTAATTCCCTCGGACTCTGGGAATCTACCATGAAGAGAAGCCAACCGCTGTGCCAAGTATTTGATTTTTGGCTTCCTGAATTCCCTGAACCCGGGACCCTCCTATATACAGTGGGGAGAAAAGCCAAGGCAGCGATCCACTCAGGAGAGTGAAACCACCCACTGAGTTAAGCTTTGATTCATGTACTGGAAAGACCCACCTTGGTTTGAAATGGGGTTGGGCCAAAGTTCAGATGCATTATATCAGTTGTGAGTAGGGTAGAAGAGTAGGGTTAAAAAATGTCTTGCATTTGCTCATTGTAATAGGTCAAGCAATATGGACTTTAAGAAATAGATTTTATACTTTATTCAAAAGCTACTTGACATGTAGATTTATTGCAGGAGATAGTCTGGCCTAGTGGATAAAACACTAGTCTGGGACTCAGGAGGGCTGGGTTAAATTTCCAGCTCAGCTGCCGGGTGACATTATACGAATCGCTTGCTGTTCTATGCCACAGTTTCCCCATCTGTAAAACAGGGATAATGATCTCCTATGTGCCGTGCTTTGAGATCTCCTGAGGAAAAGCTCTATATAGGAGCTAGGTACACCTCTACCCGGCTATAACGTGATCATGGGGAGCCAAAAATCCCTACCGCGTTATAGCTGAAACCCCGTTATATCGGGGTACGGGCGGCAGGGCTCCGGCGGTGATTTAAAGGGCCCGGGGCTCCCTGCAGCATCCGGAACCCCAGGCCCTTTAAAGCGCCACCGGAGCTCCGCTGCTACCGCGCTATATGCGAACCCGTGTTATATCGGGTCGCGTTATAACAGGGTAGAGGTGTATTATCATCATTTGCTTGTATCCTCTTGCTCTTGTTAAACTTCACAGTATCTAAAGTAACAGATGGGCCCAGTTGGTATGTAGCCTTCCAAGATGGGCGTGCTGCAACACGCAAGATCATCACCTTTGTTTCATGACTTACAGATACAGCATCTGTGTTTACATTAAAGTTCCTAGCAGCTAATATCAACTGCCAATACATTTCAACACACTTCTCACTGCTACCCCTCAGTGTACCTATAAAAACGTTAGAATCTCAAATTGAGCCCAAATGCCTACTCAATTAATGTAGCTGTCATTTATCTCAATGCTTTTGACATTAATGTGGCACTGCAGCATCCTGCTGGTCTCTTAGTGCCAACAGGATCGGCTCACTTTAAGCAGGGATACGGGGAGAAGTGCTTTATGAATTGTTTCATGACCTCAAATCTCCCTTCCCAAAGTGACAGAGTTTGTCAAAACAGTACAAGGGACAAAGTTTCATAAGGAACAGTTATAAACTCTCAACCCTTCAAGCATAAATTTTCCGCACAGATCCACTCTGCTATATTCTTCTCCCTGTTATTATCATTAATGTCTGTAGGGCCATAAGTGTACATGGCACCTTATCAAGCAAAGAAGATGACTTTAATATCTGACACTGACCAAAACAGAGAGCGACAGTCAGGCGGGAGAAGGTGTGCAGTCACACGGTGGACAAGAACAGGCGAGTGAGGAGCTGCAGAAGAAAAGGATTTTAAGGATGCAGAAAGCAGCATGGAAAAAGGTGTGAAGCCATGAATGGGGGAAAAGACAGAGGGGAAAGTAAGGAGAAAGGACTGACTGAAATCTACATTGGGGGAACAGCACAGTTATGAAGGTTTGCAGTGTTGTTGTACCCGTGTTGGTCCCAGGATATTAAGAGACAAGGTGGGTGAGGTAGTATCTTGTATTGGACTGGCTACTTTAGATCACATTTCCCGGAGCCGAAGAAGAGCTCTGTGTAGCAAAAAGGCTTCTCTCCCCCAACAAGAGACATGAGTCCAATAAAATATATTACCTCACCCACCTTGTCTCTCTAATAGCTATGAAGGTGCAGTTGCCCAGCTTGAACGTGATGCAGAAAGAGACAGGGAAGTGAGTGAAGGGATTCATGGGAGGGGGCAAGTGCTCTCATCAGTGGGACTGCACTGTAATGGATGGACTGGGGAGAGCTAGGGTGTCAGCAGGAGGACACAGAGAAAAAGCTGTAATAGCCAAGGTGAAATGTGGCTCAAGGCACACACACAGATTTAGGCAGTAGGTGATGGAGTAGAAAGGACACATTCTGCCCCCCACAATAGAACGGATGTGAAAGAAACTCCTTGAATGCAAACTTGTGGAGCTTAACCAAACCACTAGCCATTTTTGGAGTGCCCCCTTCATTTTCAGCTCCCCGCACAGTAAATTTATGACAGTTTGGAAGATTAAATACTTGTTGCAGGGTCCGTGAGCTCTGTACAGTTAAAAGACAATTACAATCTTTCACTGGAACCATGCAATTTAAACCTATTGTTTTGCCTCTCTGCTTATTAATTCCATGTCCCCTTCCTGAAGCTCTTCACTTTTCAAATTGTTT
Source organism: Emys orbicularis (assembly GCF_028017835.1). NCBI lineage: Eukaryota > Metazoa > Chordata > Testudines > Emydidae > Emys > Emys orbicularis. Next base: position 5,876,052 of record NC_088687.1, on the reverse strand, counting down.
ACTAAATGCATTAACAAAAAGGACACCAGCAGATGTATTTTTCATTTAAAAAGGAGATCTAAGCACACAGTTAATATTGCCCGTGCCTTCCATGGCTTCATTAAAAAATAAATTTTAAAATTCACCTTTAGTAACTATTATAATAAAACTCTTTTTCATTAACTCAGTGGAACTCCTTTCACATTCCTTTTATTATGAGAATGAGATGTAAAAACAGACCTAATTTTCTAAACTAGAGACTTCCTCCAATAAGGAAGCAAAACTACTAAATTATCTGCCTGCCATGTTCAGTAACAGTAAAAGAAAAATTAAAAATGCATATGGAAATCATTAGCCTTCCCTAGGAAAGAAAAAAATTGGTTATATGTCATCTGATATTTGCCTCCATACCTAGGAATGCTGCACTAATACAGTCCAAAAAACACTCAGTAAAATTATTATGGGAATAAATGTAAATATTTTACACATCTTTTTAAATTAACTCTATATATCGTATATGGCTCCCAGTACCTGAGTATTGCCAGTAAGTGAGCACCTCACAATTTTTAATCCACACCCTTGTGAGATAGGCAGTGCTATTATAGAATCATAGAATTGTAGGACTGGAAGGGATCTCGAGAGGTCATCTAGTCCAGTCCCCTGCACTACTGCCAGGACTAAGTATTATCTAGACCATCCCTGACAAGGGTTTGTCTAACCTGCTCTTAAAAATCTCCAATGATGGAGATTCCACAAGCTCACTAGGCAATTTATTCCAGTGCTTAACCACCCTGACAGTTAGGAAGTTTTTCTTAATGTCCAAACAGCCCATGCTGCAATTTAAGCCCATTGCTTCTTGTCCTATCCTCAGAGGTTAACGAGAACAATTTTTTTCTCCCTCCTCCTTGTAACAACCTTTTATGAACTTGAAAACTGCTATGTCCCCTCTCAATCTTCTAAACAACCCCATTTTTTTCAATCTTTCCTCATAGGTCATGTTTTCTAGACCTTTAATATTTTTTGTTGCTCTACTCTGGACTTTCTCTAGTTTGTCCACACCTTTCCTGAGATATGGCACCCAGAACTGGACACATTACTCCAGTTGAGGCCTAATCAGCGCAGAGTAGAGCAGAAGAATTACTTCTCGTGTCTTGCTTACAACTCCTGCTACTACATCCCAGAATGATGTTTGCTTTTTTTGCATTATCCCCATGTATAGATGGGTAGTTTCAGTACAGAGAAACTAAGGCCTGGTCTACACCTAAAACTTAGGTCAACCTAGCTACATCGCTCAGGGCTGTGAAAAACGTCATGCCCTGGGTGAAGCCTTTAGATCGACATAACCCCCCTTCTCAACAGTACTCACATCTAGATAGGCAGAAAAATTCCTCAATCAATCTAGTCACTGCATCTCAGAGAGTTGGATTAACTACATCAGTGAAAAAAACACCCTCCATCTACGTAGGACGCATCTCCACTACCTAGCTGAGCAGGGAACTGTCTGTGTCTCAGGTCCGAGACTAGCACCCGAATCACCGGATCATCCTTTCCATGGAAGGACAGTCCCCAGTGGATACAACCACAAACAGTCATGGTCCAAAGTGACATATCACGTAATTAGGGCTTTCTGGGGGACAACAAGGCACTCAGATAGCATGGTGATGAGAGCCGTTGGAAGCGCCTGATCCAAATCCACACTGCGGTCAATGGGAGTCTTTCCACTGACTTCTATGGAGCTGACCGGGGTTCTAAATTGCTGGATTAGAGACAAGTGTCCTAACAGGTGTCTTTCTTCTGTGTATGAATCTTTAAGATGGGGAAGGAACGTTTCCGGCATAAATTAGAACAGAGGCAATAGACAGAAAATTGGATGCTGCTACACGCCCAGTGTATGCACAATTCTTAGAATATACAGCAGGTGCAAACTGGCATAGATCCACAATGGATTTACACCAGTGGAGGGTTTAGCCCAGTACTGCAATCTGTGGATAACTGGACCAAGTACTCTAAATAGAGAGACAAAGACACCGGTGACCTGTGTGAAGTGTGTCTCATTCTGGCTTTTCTCTAGCGCCACAACATTCTTTTGTCAGTGAAAAGGGTTCTGGCTAACCAACAACCACGCTCAGCATGTTACAAAACGCCAAAAGGATATGGACAATTCATTTTTCACTACCGTGAGGCCAAGAGAAATTGTGTATTTTGAGAGGATATTTTCCAATTCTCCAGACTTTCCATTAAGGGGCCAGATGCACAGCGGGTCTCAGTCACTATTTACACCCATTCAAAGTGTGCCTCAATATACAGAACAATTCAGTCTAGACTAGGGCAGTCGATTAATCGCAGTTAACTCACACGATTAACTCAAAATAATTATCGTGATTTAAAAATTAATCGCAGTTTTAATCACACTTCTAAACAATCAAATACCAATTGAAATTTATTAAATATTTGGATTTTTTTCTACATTTTCAAATATATTGATTTCAGTTACAACCCAGAATACAAAGTGTACATTGCTCAATTTGTATTATTTTTATCATAAATATTTGTACTGCAAAAATGATAAACAAAAGAAATAGTATTTTTCAATTCACCTCATACAAGTACCGCAGTGCAATGTCTTTGTGAAAGTGCAACTTACAAATGCAGATTTTTTTTGTTACATAACTGTATTCAAAAACAAAACAATGTAAAACTTTAGAGCCTGCAAGTCCACTCAGTCCTACTTCTTGTACAGCCAATCACTAAGACAAACAAGTTTGGTTACATTTACGGGAGATAATGCTGCCCACTTCTTATTTACAATGTCACCTGAAAGTGAGAACAGGTGTTCACATGGCACTTTTGTAGCCGGCATTGCAAGGTATTTACATGCCACTATGCTAAACATTCGTATGCCCCTTCATGCTTCGGCCACCATTCCAGAGGACATGCTTCCATGCTGATGACGCTCATTAAAAAAATAATGTGTTAATTAAATTCATGACAGAACTCTTTCTGGGGGGTATTGTATGTCTCCTGCTCTGTTTTACCGCATTCTGCCATATATTTCATGTTCTAGCAGTCTCAGATGATGAGACAGCACATGTTGTTCGTTTTAAGAACACTTTCACTGCAGATTTGACAAAATGCAAAGAAGGTACCTATGTGAGATGTCTAAAGATAGCCACAGCACTCGACCCAAGGTTTAAGAATCTGAAGTGCCTCCCAAAATCTGAGAGGGATGAGGTGTGGAGCATGCTTTCAGAAGTCTTAAAAGAGCAACTCTCCGATGTGGAAATTACAGAACCCAAACCACCAAAAAAGAAAATCAACTTTCTGCTGGTGGCATCTGACTCAGGTGAGGAAAGTGAACATGCGTCAGTCTACACTGCTTTGGATCGTTATCGAGCAGAACCCTTCATTAGCATGGACATATGTCCTCTATAATGGTGACTGAAGCATGAAGGGACATATGAATCTTAAACACATCTGGCATGTAAATATCTTGCAACGCCGGCTACAACAGTGCCATGCAAACACCTGTTCTCACTTTCAGGTGACACTGTAAACAAGAAGTGAGCAGCATTATCGCCTGCAAATGTAAACAAACTTGTCTGAGTGACTGACTGAACAAGAAGTAGGACTGAGTGGACTTGTAGGCTCTAAAGTTTTATATTGTTTTATTTTTGAATGCAGGGTTTTTTTTGTACATAATTCTCCATTTATAAGTTCAATTTTCATGAAAAAGAGACTGTATTACAGTACTTGTATGAGGTGAATTTAAAAAGACTATTTCTTTTGTTTTTTATAGCACAAATATTTGTAATCAAAAATAAAGTGAGCACTGTACACTTTGTGTTCTGTGTTGTAATTGAAATCAATATATTTGAAAATGTAGAAAAAATCCAAAAATATTTAAATAAATGGTATTCTATTATTGTTTAACAGTGCGATTAAATCATGCGATTAATCACGATTGTTTTTAATCATGCAATTAATCACAATTATTTTTTTTAGTCTTGCGATTAATCACTATTAACTTTTTTACTCGCTTGACTGCCCTCATCTAGACCTGTGTGCCAATCTGACATCTCATGAAAAAAGCATAGTTAAGCTACAACTAATAGTGGAAATCTAAGCAGAATCAATAAGATTTTCTCTGAAAGAACAGTGAGTAGTTGAGACAAATGGGTATATACACCGTAGATACATTTAGGAGGAATTATTATTTTATTTCAGATGTAAAATAGAGTGCACACAAAATTCATTTCAAGGACACTGATTCCAAAACAAGCAAAATTAAACAGTTTACCTTGATATCTGTTTCTGTAGTTTCTTGACTCCTTTTTAAGCACACTGGATTAAAACCCTCTACTTTGCAAGGTAGAAAGACGTGAAAAAAGGCAGCTGATGTCTCTATGAAAATATTTTACCACTAGTATTTTACAACCTGCTCAATATTCTTACACAATCACATCAAATGATAGCACCTGATATTTAATAGTGACATTACAAGCTTTAAACCAGTCCATCAGCAAATCTCCCTTGCTACACATCCGCATTTTGAAGTCTGTGGGAGTTGCACCACGTAAATGAGGGCAGCCTTGGGCTGCCAGACCTAGACTGTCATCTTCCACAAGTGAAAGAGACTGAAATCCTGTGAGTCTCTCAGAGGGAGTACAAACCTCAAGGTCCTTCCCAGGGAACTAGCTGTGTGGTTTCTTGAAGCGGGGGGGGGGGGGGGGGGAGGGAGAGGGGGGAGGGTCAGGGGACCAGCCACTGGAAACATTTTGGATACCGACCAAGCCCTCTAACACTTTGCAGCACACATTTCGGCCTTTGCACTGTTAACTGTTTTGTTATAAGACAGAATTTTTGGCTACTAGTCCAGGCCATTAGCAGTAGTCTTTTCAGCTCAATTTTTGCCCCCTTCACAAAGGACACACTCTACCTCCCCGTCATGTACAGGTAACGTGACCAGAAACAGTGCATGGTCTCAGCTCCCATATAAGCCAATGGGCCTGGAAGGTACTCAGCAAAGGATCTTCCACAGCATCTCACAAGGTGATATATCTTGAATATAAACCAAATTGTGTGGCTTGTCCAAATCGCTCACCAAAAATATAATATGAAATCAAACCCAATTTATGCACCATTAATACGACAGCAGAACACAACCGTTAATCTAGACTGATGCTAGAGTACCACATAAAAGCAGGAGAGCTCACACCGCATTTTAAAGGGCATATTCTATTATACTGGAACAAGACAGGCTGCATTCACGTGATTGAAGGCTCCGACTTGCAAGCTCCTGTGAGGTGCTATGGGGCGGAACACACAGACAGGATGAGGTAGGAAATCTCTGCAAGCTTTATTCTCTTTGCAGCGTCTCCTCTTGAATCATTCTGTCAAGAACCAGCCATCAAACACACAAATCCCTGGGGGTCTGCAGCTTGCTTGGGATATCTGAATGCACTGGCTCTGGGTCTCCCCCCATTCCATCCTCTAGCAGACTGACTCCTATGCCCCATGACCCCCTCTGAAAAATGGGCTCTACACCACAGAGAGAGTGAGTTATGGAAAAGTAATACAGGATGTAATACATTTTCGCCTTGAACTTCATGGGACCAGCTGGGAGGGACATGCATCCATTCCTTCCTGACCTGCCTACTTATCCTCACAGACTCAGAACGACAGCTGTGCAAATAAATGATTTTTCAGATCACTGGCAACTCTGAAAAACTGGAAAACTAATTAGTTTTGGGTTGACCCAAAACCAGAACATATTTTTTAATTCACACATTTCATTTCAGGATGAACACATTTTGTTTAGATTGAGCGCTCCCCATCCCATAAAAGCAAATGAAATCTCTTTTAAAACGTCAAACATCTCATTTTTTTAAAAAAATACAGTTTTTGTTTGCTTTTTGATAAGAGCAGGTTGGCAAAAGCAACACAAATTTGCAAAATGTTTCAGGGTCACTGAATCTGCATTTCTCCCCCCAAAAAATGTTTAGGCCCAAAAAATTCACACAGTTTTACTTCTAGCTCCTTGGAGAGCTCACCATACAGTCCATGGCAGTGGGAGCAGTGCCGTGGAAAAGGGGTCAGATCTGCATACAGTGTATTTCCTTGATGTGCAGATCTCCCTTGCTACTGCCAGCATCTCAGCTCAGCAGGAGGCACTGTGCAAGGTGAAGCCCTCCTGAGTCTGCAAAGCAAATTATACAGCTGATTCTGCACTGTGACAGCATGAACATCTCCGTACCTTAGGTAGAAGCACTGAACAGTACACACATGGAAACACCATTTACAGTGAAAAGCAACAAAAGCAAGAATACATTTTAAAACGGCCCTAGCAAAAGCATGAATATGAATAACACAGGGGAAGCAGAAGAAATACCACAACAAAATTTTTGTTCAATTATTTTGCACCACAGGCCGCATCTGAGAAAATATAAGCCAATCAATTTTCCAATACTGCAGGATCAAGGCCTAAGGTCATGACTTTCTGAACATTAATACTTGTTTGGGTTTTTTTAGCAAGTTTGCGCAATGTTCTTCAATAAAGTAATATTCACCACCAGCTGGGGTGTTGGTGATAATTACTGGAGTTTGAATACACAGTGTAATGAGCTACAGTGATAGCATTCTTTATTTAGACTGTATAACCCTGAACATTTAACATTATTTGATTTATTTAAAAAAATCACTTTAGCAGAGTCATCTTATGGGACTTGCATGTTTTAATCATCAGTTTTAATTAGACTAAAAAGTAGAGTATAAATCAAGGCGCTTTTTTGAGGCACTCTCAAAAGACACAAATAAAGGTTCCACTTTTTATTTGACTACAGTGTGCATTATGCTAAAGTGTTAATGAGAGCAAATGAGAGTAACTGAAATCAGTCTCCTGCTAATTTTCATAATTTGTAGTGGAATATTTCTCTAATTAATGATAGACTTCTGGAGACAGCTATGTCGACAAATACAAATTAATAACCTTTACTTTGCATTTTTGGTACCTCCATTCATTACTGATGCACCACCAAGGTATGTATATGACCTTTCCTTCCCAAGTGACATGGCACCAGGAGTGTGTTAAAACTTCTCATTGAACTACATTTTCTTGTGTGTTTGGTAGAATGATATAATTTTGCATTCCTAGCCAGCCATACATTTAAAATGCATCACAACAGGCAGTCTAATGTAATATGTCTTGAACAGACAAAGTAAAAAATAAGAATTCAAAGAAGAAATGAATCTTTAGAGATTCGTACCTCTCCATTCTTACAGACTTTCCGCTAACTGTTTACTTACAAATCAGTGGCTGCTAAAAAATACATGCTTGACTCAACTAAAGTAAAGTAATAATGAATGGAGTAATGTGGTGAAATGGAGGAATGTACACACCCAAGATCTTTCACACTGCAGATCAGAAAATCAATTTCAGGTCTCACTCTACTCCCTATTAGTTCATACCACAAAGCCACTATTAGCAATCTTGGCTTACAAAAGACACAAGATAGGGATAACATGAGAACTGCAAGTCAACAAGATGGGTTCAATCTCCTAAAATGTGAAGCACTACAAAGTTAAGTCGACTTTATGTAAGTCGACATCGAGCCTATGATTTAAGCAAGTCGATCTTGCTTGTCCACACTATGCTCAGTGTGCCGGCGGAGTGCATCCTCACTAGCAGGGCTTGCATCAACGCACGCAGCGCTGCACTGTGGGTAGCTATCCCACAGTGCACGTAGACGAATGGAATTTTGGGTGGGGCTTGCGATGCATTATGCACAAAACATTGGTGTGAGTGCTTATGGGGACATGGTGTTAGCTTCCCATGATACACTTACCTCCCTCCCTCCCTCCCTGAAATCAACGGCAAACAAACCGAGCTTTTTTCGCACCTTTTTTCGTAAGCCTTGGTTACCCGTGCAGATGCCATAGCATGGATCCCACTCAGCTATACACTGTTTCTGTGAGCATTACAAACACCTCACACATTATCCTGCAGTATTTACACAACAGATACAGGAGCCGCCTCGTGGAACAATGTGATGCCACGCAAGCAGCCCTGCTGGAAGACGTAGAACGGAGCAATTCACAGTTGCTGGTGACAGTCACGCATCACCTTGACATGGTTGAGCGCCGTTTCTGGGCCCAGGAAACAAGCACTGATTGGTGGGACCGCATTATTATGCGGTTGTGGGATGATGAGCAGAACTTTTGAATGCATAAGGCCACTTTCCAGGAACTGTGTGAAGAACGTTCCCCAGCCCTGAACCACAGCAATACTAAAATGAGAGCTGCTCTGACAGTGGAGAAGCGAGTGGTGATAGCTCCATGGAAGCTTGGAATGCCAGTCAGTGGGCCATCAATTTGGAGTGGGTAAATCTGCCATGGGATCTGTTGTGATCCAAGTTTGCAGGGCCATTAACAGACTTCTGCTAAAAAGGGTAATGACTTTGTGCAATGTGCAGGACATAGTGGCTGGTTTTGTCACAATGGGGTTCCCTAACTGCGCTGGGGCGACAGGATGCATATCCCTATCTTGGCACCAGACCATCTTGCCAAAGAGTACATAAACCGAAAGGGGTACTTCTCAATGGTGTTGCAAGCACTGGTGGATCACAGGAACCGTTTCACCGACATCAACATGGGATGGACAGGAAAGGTGCATGACGCGCACATCTTTAGGAACACAGGTCTGTTCAGAAAGCTGCAAGCAGGGACTTTCTTTCCAGACTGCAAAATAACCATTGGCGATGTCAAAATGCCAATCGTGATCCTGGGAGACCCAGCCTACCCCTTGCTCCCGTGGCTCATGATGCCATACACTGGCAGCGTGGACAGCAGTAAGGACCATAGAAGTAAATCTTTGCAGAATGAGGGCCATATTTATAGCCCTTTGAAAATCTCCCCATATAAACTCTTCAAGGCAGAGATATTCTTTTTCTTATATGCGGGTACAGTGTCCAGCACTGGGGGCAAAATTCCCATTGACTTCAATAGTATCATGATATCACCTCATGTTTTTTTTTTTTTTTTTTTTTTTTTGTTGTTGTTGTTTCCACAACCAAATGAAGAAAAAGATATTTAACTGCAAAGGCCCCGAATGCACCATTATACACAACATCCATAGACGCAGGTATCCTGCAGCCAGGGGTATACAGAAGGAAGTGACTGGACAAGCTCATTGCTATAACAACACTACCTGTGCATGATACATGGCACAAAAATCTCTGGGGATTGTACTACATCGGCTGCTCTTCTTCATGCTGCTGTGTTGTCGGATTTCCCTCACTGATATTCCCCTTGCATAACCTCCCCACAGTGTAGGTCTGTGTGCCAGCACCTATGCCAGGTAATGGGGAGCTGTGACTGGGTTCAGGTCTTATTGGAATCCACATGGCTCCTTGGCTGGGGCTGAAGGAATGGGTATGTACTTCTCCATCACTGATGAGGTTGTGTGTTTCCAGGGCTGGTTACTATCCTAGGCCATTTTAGGTTTGCTTTCACAAAACGTAAATCAACCAGCCACATGGTACACAAGGATAGTGGGAGAACTGGGGCGGCCCCAGGATTTCTCTGCTTATTTCCCATGCTGTGTACAGGATGTTCTGCCCTCCCTTTTGAGCCTACAGTTTGACCTTTTTCCCTTGCTTGAAACTTTTCTTGCACCCAGTTAAGAGCATAAGCACCAGGTAAGGAATTCAGAAGGCCTGCTCAAATGGTAACAATATTGCTTACCCAAAGCATTTGAAAATCATGAGCCCCCAAAGATCATAAGACTGGCTTAAAAATCATGAGACTTTAAAAAATAATATAGGTTGGGTTCTTTGTTATTTGCCTGTTGGTGTTTGAGGGTATGTCTACACTGTAGCTGCAGGTGTCATTTCCAGCTCAGACATACCCGTGCTAGCTCTGACTGAGCTAGTGTGCTATAAATAGGAGCGTGGCCACATCAGCACAAGCAGCGGGAGGGGCTAGCTGACCTGAATATGTACCTAAGATCTCAGATAGGATCATACTGGGGATGGCTATCCCCTCCTGCCACTCACAGCCTCCATGGCTAAGTCCTATTTTTGGCACCCTATCTCTGATTGAGCTATCACTGGTACATCTCCTCAAGCTGAGCTGCAAGTTACACCTCCAGCTACCATGTAGACATATCCTGAGCTTTTAGGGGTTGTGCTTTCAAGGTTTTCTTCACAGACCTGGGGACCAGAAACTCATTTTATTTTTAAATGAAAGTCGAGAGTCTCATTTAGTCACTTGACTCCAGGAGCTGGGGCTTTAACCAAATACTCCGAGATTTGTGATAAAAATCACAAGAGTTGGCAACACGGTGTTATTGCTAAGCCCCTCCTTCCAACTGGCCAACAAGGGGCAATGATGCTTAATGGGTCTTCAGAAGTTGTAAGCAAGATAAAGATTTGACCCCGACCAGCACATGCTGTATGGTTCCAGCCAAACTCATCTGACAGCTGGCTCTGATGCTGCAGAAGGAAAATGTCAACACTTTAAATAGGAAAACTTTTTTTTCTAAACCTCATGAATCCAATGAACTGTTCCCTCTGTGTACGTTCCCAGCATTTCCATGGGACATAGCTATTGACATTAAAGGCACGAGTTATTTGCATCACAGTAAGGTTAGAAGTTGCATAGAAATCATCAGTGCAGGCACTGTATCTAATGTAGTGATGCTGCCCCAGATTGCTATCAATATAGCCAGTCCAGAAAAAAATTAGATCTATCACTAACAAACTCCCGGTCATGATTTACCAAAAAGAAAGCTTTTCTAGAATCATAGTCTGTTGTGCTTTGGAAACAATGGGAGATGGGGGAATGAGCAATAACAGCAAGGAGAGGTCAAGAGGAATGGGGAGTGACCGAAAGTCCATGGCAGAAAAAGGGAAAAAATGCAATGCAGGAAAAGGAGAAGGAAGGAAACAAAAATGGACAAAGGGAGAGATACTAGACATGCAACAGAAAGGATGGAAGGAGGGGGGTGAAAGAACAGAAAAGGAAGAGAAGGGAAAGCAAAAGCAGCAAGTAGAGGAAGTGAAATATTTATAATTATTCAAGAAAAAGTCGAACAGTGAAGGTGTCGGAAGAATGAAGGTAAAGATGGTAATGCACAGGGGTCACATGGGTGTGCAGTGGGTGCATGGGAGACATTTCTCTGCCTTTGGAAGTGGAAGTCACCCTTCGTCCAGTCCCTGCCTCGACTGACTCTTATCCCTAGAGCATTAGTACTCTTGGAAAGCGACTTAGAACCAGGTTTTCAAACAGCACCCAACAGCTCCCATTGCTGTCAGTGGGGAATTCTCCATTGTTCTCAATGGGAGCTGCTGGGTGCCGAGCACTTCTTAAAATCTGGCCTTAAAAATATAAAGCTTTAGAATACACCAGGATACAGCAAATAAATAGGGTGGGTAGTGTTTGGGGTTTTTTTGTTTTTGTTTTCCCCCTAAACGCAGTTGCTGGGGGAGAATATTCCAGATACCCCCATTTCCCTGCTCCCCCATCCCCCCCCCCCCCACACACAAAGAGCAGTTGTTATTTCGTTTATAATAACCTTACAATAACCACACAACTTTTGGAGTATGGCCAAAAAGTATCACCCAGGGCACCTCAAAACCAAAGTCTAAAAACAAGCTCTGGCAGAGCCCCGGTCCTCAATTCAGCACCAGCCAATGACTGATGGGGAGAGAGGGCAGGGAGCCCATTTTGATTAAAAATAATTTAATTTAGGGCTGTCAAGCAATTAAAAAATTAATCACGATTAATCGTGTGATTAAAAAAATTAATTGTGATTAATCGCGCTATTAAACAATAGAATACCATTTATTTTAAATATTTTTGGATGTTTACTGCATTTTCAAATATATTAATTTCAATTACAACACAATACAAAGTGTACAATGCTCACTTATTTATTTTTATTACAAATATTTGCACTGTAAAAAACAAAACAAAACATTTTTTCAGTTCACCTCATACAAGTACTGTAGTGCAATCTCCTTATCATGAAAGTTGAAGTTACAAATGTAGACTTATGTACAAAAAGAACTGCATTCAAAAATAAAACAATATAAAACTTTAGAGCCTACAAGTCCACTCAGTCCTACTTCTTGGTCAGCCAATCACTCAGACAGAAGGTTGGTTACAATTTGCAGGAGGTAATGCTGCCTTCTTCTTGTTTACAATGTCACCTGAAAGTAAGAACAGGCATTCACATGGCACTGTTGTAGCCGGCATTTCAAGATATTTATATGCCAGATGCGCTAAAGATTCATATGTCCCTTCACGCTTCAACCACCATTCCAGGGGACATGCGTCCATGCTGATGGCCGGTTCTGCTTGATAACGATCCAAAGCAGTACGGACTGACGCATGTTCATTTTCATAATCTGAGTCAGATGCCACCAGCAGAAGGTTGATTTTCTTTTTTGGTGGTTTGGGTTCTGTAGTTTTCCCATCAGAGTGTTGCTCTTTTAAGACTTTTGAAAGCATGTTCCACAACTCGTCCCTCAGATTTTGGACAGCACTTCAGATTCTTAAACCTTGGGTTGAGTGCTGTAGCTATTTTTAAAAATCTCACATTGGTACCTTCTTTGCGTTTTGTTAAATCTGTTGTGAAAGTGTTCTTAAAACGAACATGTGCTGGGTCATCATCCGAGACGGCTATAACATGAAATATATGGCAGAATGTGGGTAAAACAGAGCAGGAGACATACAACTCTTCCCTCAAGGAGTACAGTCACAAATTTAATTGATGCATTATTTTTTTAAAGAGCCTCATCAGCATGGAAGCATGTCCACTTTATGGTGACCAAAGCATCAAGGGGCATACAAATGTTTAGCATAGTGGCATGTACATACCTTGCAATGCCGGCTACAAAACTGCCATGCAAATGCCTGTTCTCACTTTCAGGTGACATTGTAAATAAGAAGCAGGCAGCATTATCTCCCGTCAATGTAAACAAACTTGTTTGTCTTAGCGATTGGCAGAATAAGAAGTAGGACTGAGTGGACATATAGGCTCTAAAGTTTTACACTGTTTTGTTTTTGAGTGCAGTTATGTAACCAAAAACAATCTGCATTTGTAAGTTACATTTTCATGATAAAGAGATTGCACTTCAGTACTTGTATGAGGTGAACTGAAAAATACTATTTCTTTTTTTTATCATTTTTACAGTGCATATATTTGTAATCAAAAATAATATAAAGTGAGCACTGTGCACTTTGTGTTCTCTGTTGTAACTGAAATCAATATTGAAAATGTAGAAAACCATCCAAGAATATTTAATACATTTCAATTGGTATTCTATTGTTATAAGTGCGATTAATCACGATTAAATTTTTTAATCGCGATTATTTTTTTTCCAGTTAATCGCATGAGTTAACTGTGATTAATTGACAGCCCTAATTAAAATGCATAACTGGGTGGGGGGAGTAGGGAATGGTAAGAGCTCACCATGACTGTTATGGTAGTGCCTAGGGTTCAGGGCTGCATTTTCCTAAGTGCTGTACAAACATAAAGAGAGACAGCCCCTGCTCCTAAGAGTTTACAGTGTAAGTGTGATGACGACAGATTCCCACTATATTACATTACATAGCAGGTGCAATATGGCCAACTTAGCCTTGCTGTTGGAACCTGGATTTTTACATTTCTTAATTTCTGATTACTTACTCCACAGACTCAATGCTGCGTTAACAGTGGGATTTTTAATTTCATATACAATTGAAATACATATAATATTTAGCATAGCCATTCTGTACTAGGCACATCCAGACAATATATACTATAGATCAACATTGATCTGTTCTACTTATATGGAATCTAAGGGCATGCAAGATGATCTGCTTGGTGCACTAAAGTAGTCTCGTTCAATATTATTATATTTTTATTTAATACATGGTTTTGTTGAGTTGTGCAAATTACTCAATGCAAAGTCTTATTCAAGCTCCTGAACAGGAAAAAGGATTCCCTGCTCTGAAGAAATAATGTTTGTGTAAACACACGATGGCATAGAGAAAGGCAGACAATCAAAACCTGTAAGGAATTAATTTCTATATACATCAGAACTTAAGTATCAGTTTACTGTTAATTCACTGTGCTACAAACTCCTGCCAAATGCAAATAAACACTGTTCCGTTTAGGAAGTTAAAATAGTCTTTGCAGGCTAAAACCAATAAAAAGTGTCTGTCAAATTTGCAATCTGCAGATGAAAAGCATTTGAAAGTTAAATCTGAAACCCCGACTGAAGCAACACTGTGTTTTAAACACATTATAATGCATGGTTATTATTACCTTCTCTACTCAAAGGGTAATTTAAGTGCCATTTTGATATTCTGTATGAACAAAGAGGTGTCACATTAAGGAAACTGGTGTCAAGTCCAGGAAATTTGTGAAAATCAAACCCTGTCTCTAATTGTGCCCTATAGCATTTCATTTCAATGGCAGTATCATGTATCCTCATTGGCATCATAACATTTGCATTACACCCACCCTTGCCTCTATGTAAATACTGTACCACATCCTTACATTGGTTGGCTGTGAGAACATAGGAGTTGTTCTCTTCATACAATTGCTCTGCAGGCCAACAGGAAATTGAGTCAGCACCAGCATGTGCAAATGCTGGTGTGTAACTACAGCAGGCACCCGTTTTCTTCCTTCCGGGACATTGTGAGGATTGACACTAAAGACTAAGCAGCTTCTTTAACTGTCTTTGCCTTTACGCATCAATGGTTATATTTGCTAATAAAACATATTGTTGCCATGTATCACGTTATGCCTGGGAGAGTTCCATTGTTGATGGTGCATTAGAAAGGGTTCAAGCCAATACGGAAATACCTTCAAGGCCTATGCCGCACTGGGACTCAACTTGTCGCACAGGACAAACTTTAAAGGATAACACCCCTGATGAGATCTCAAACATGAAGCTACACTGGATACATAGTAGTATCTAACTACACAGACTGCCAGAATGTTATAACTGTCATCAGCCAATAAGAACTATGGTTGGGGTTTTTTGTTTGTTTTTTAACTGTCCTTTTTGTAGGATATTGCATTGTACACCCCTCCCCCACAGCATATGAGACAATTAAATTGTATTAGCATTAAAGGTGTATAGTTCACAGGTATATGTGTGAGCTTGTTTATTTTTATTCTTTTTTGGGGGGCCCTCCAAATTTAGCTTTGAATTTTAGATTTGGATAAAGTCAAACAGTAGAGGAAAGCCACCCCTGATGGCAGAACATATAAGAAACCACCAAGATTTGTCCAGTTCAGGGATGAAACCATGCAAAAAATAACAAATTACTGAGTTGAAAATAGTTTACAACTACAATGCATATGGATGCTTACTAGCAAACTTCAATCGAGCTTTTGGTGAAGTTCAGGGTTTGTCAGACTGGTCAAAACATGGGATTTTTGTCAAACAGAAAATTTATTTTTTTCAGCAGAAATTTGAATATTGAAAATTTCAGCCCACAAAATTACTTTTGATTTGGAAATACTGCCACAGTGTGTCATGGGAGCTGTAGTTCAGGTGCCTCATGGCCACATTCTTCTCTCTAGATAGCCCTGGTAGGACTACATCTCCCATAATGCACAATTTCACCTTTGGAAAAGGGTGGTGGTGCATCATGGCATTCCCCGGCCATGATGGCTCATGGAAGATGTGGTCTGGATGGGGAACCCAGCCCACAGAGGAGAATGGGGACATGTGGCAACAGGAACTACAAGGGCCATGAATCAACACAGCAACATTTCCATATACAAATATTTAAATGTATAGCTGAAATATTTCAGCTTTGGGGTTTTCATTTTTAATGAAAAAATCAAATGTCCATAGAAAGCATATAATTTGTTACAATGCTTCTACACAGCTCTAACTAGCTTTTGAAATATTTTCAGATTACCTGATTGGTTACTATTATTTTAAATTAATATCGTCATGTACAAATAATGTTGTGCTAACATAAGCACTATCAATCAGTGACTATATATATGAATAAAATGATGGAGGAAGTAGCAGCAGCTCCAGAGTGAAAATCACATCAAGCTATGCAGATTAAGGGGAATGTAAATCATACAATTTCTAATCGGAGCTGGATGTGTGTGCATGTTTAAGTGGGAGTGGAGGAAGAAGCCAAAACAATCGATACTCAGACCACTTTATTCAGAAGCCCGGTTTCCATAGATGCACACAGCCTACAGCCTCCACTGACTTCTATACAATTAATGCATTAAAAAACCCCAGCAATACTATGGTTTGATGACTGCTGCCATTCCCATCTCATTGTCTCAGTTTCCTTACGTCCCTAAGGTTGCCCTACTTTAAACTTCTCACCACAATGGCATTCCAGAGCGATAATGAATACACAGGACCCGCTTAAATGTTATTTTCAGCGCCATTCTATCAACTGGCCAACAAGGGATGATGCAGCTCAACACGTCAGCACCTCTCCAGAGGTCAAGTATTTTATGCACATTATAAATTTAGTATCCAAAAAAGGGGATTGTATTAAAACAAAGGATACCTCCTCTGCCCCCACAGTGCTGAGTTTCTGAGTCTCAGTGCATACAAAATCACCTGACTCTGAGATTATAAAGCTCACCCATGCAGCCCCTAGAGATTTTAAACTCTAAGGAAAATAGAAAAGATTGGGTAAAGAGGGACTATATAGACTCATAGGACTGTAGGGCTGGAAAAGACCTCAAAAGGTCATCCAGTCCACTCCCCACACTGAGCCAGGCTCAAAGATGCCTAGACGATCTCTGACATATATGGCAGAGCAGAGAAATGAGGTCAGCAAGCAAAGCCATGGATTCCATACAGTGATTCTATTGCCCTGTTAATGTTACTGAAGGGTTACTGGTGGGTTTTTTGGTACTTGGGCTGTTTATTCCCAGCATGAACATTTGGAAATTGACTTGCAAATATTAATTTTTTGTTGCATTACTGTCAGCTTGCATATTTAAAGAATAACTTTCAGGTAAATCACCCTTTTCCTTCAGCCTAAAGATTCCACCAGGATAAAAAAAAATGTTAGGAATAAAATAAGCACTTGATTATCTATAAAATACACCTGAATAAGCCTGCAATAATTGTAGCCAAAAAAGGATGCATAAAACCTCTTAAAGTTTGTGAATGGCATAATAATTTTAATAGCAAATTTTTATCTGTAATTATTTTATATCATTACAACATTACTAGGTGACCTGCTTATGTGCCGGTCTGCCCTTACTCTTATCCACCTACCCCAACTTTTATCAAGAGGCTTGATCCATGGGACATCATATTTTTCCACAAGGTGTGCAATCTGCTAGGACATTCTTACCTTTGATGCATCAACTCATGATGCACACAGGATTAATCTAAATAATTTGTGTTCTTTCCAACAGGATTTCTACCTCGACCAGTATCCAGTTCTCTAGATGCACGAAGACCATATCACGTATGGAAGTCAGAAGCAAGACTTCATTTCAGTTCCCAGCTCAGCCAAAGGTTCCAAGTCACTTTTTCTATCCTGTCACTTATTTCCCCATCTATACAATGGGGATAATACCACTTCTCTGCCTCGCACGGGTGTTGTGAGGATATATACATTAATAGATTGTAAAGTGGTAAGCCAAGAAGGGCACATAGGTATCTAGATAGGATGTTATGCTCATTGGAACTATGAAATCTGTATGCGCAACTTGTGCCTTGTTCATGGTAATGGGCATCATGGTTATTCAACTGAACAGGACAGACATATCGAACTATAGGTGAAAGCAATCCACATTGAAAGGCGACAGTTGTTTTACTTGCTATAAGAGTGCTCTCGTTCCATTGTTTTAGTAGTTTTAATGGTAAATCCTATCAACAGTATGTCTTGGACAACTGAATTCCTAATTAATTTGGTCCGGCGCCCAAATCCTGTTGGATTCCAGCAGAAGTTGTGTGCCCGACTCCCTTAAGCTCCACTGAGTACTCCAGCCTAAATACAAGGGAGAGCTGGAGTGTATCAAGGTGATCGTTCCACGTCTGGCAGCAGTAGAAAGGATTAAAGAGTTAAGACCCTGTCAGAATATTCACTTACCAATTAGCGTTTATCAGCTCGCGAAGTCAGTATCCGTGCCACGCCGGCTCAGTGTGCTTTCTTCACTGTGCACAGAAACAAGCAACTAGAGTTTATTTATTTTTATGGCTGTCTGATATTATAATATATGACTTCCAAGCAGTTCTGTCAGCGGTGCATGCAGGCTGGAAGGTGTCTACTGATTATATAAATTTATCATGTATTTGGCTTCTGACCAACAGGCCAATTTCTTTTTTCAATCAAATGAAGTAAAACAACCAAACATTATTAATTTTGAGTCCCTAGAATCCCTCACAATGATAACTAATAGTAAATTTTTTAATTAAACATGCCTGTAAGATCACAGACAGCAATGACAGGACAGATTTCAATTCATGTCAGTGAAATGGAAGTGTTAAAAATAGAACCCTTCCATTAGTCACATTTTAGATGACTCACCTGTGTAAAAGTTTAGCTTTTTGCTTTGTTTTTAATATTCAGTGACCTGGATTTGGATGGAAGATGGGATTCAGCTATTAAAAAAGAGCATTCTCACATGAAACATGTTGCCAATTACACACTGCTATGTGGGCAAATAAGTTGGCAAAACATTATTTCAGTGATAAACAGGTTTTGGCCATAAATCCATCTTGTTATTTTAATGGCCGACTTCTGTCTTGCAAAGCAAATCTGTGTCTCAGCCAGTGGAATAACGGGACTTCTTTCCACATGAGATTTTGTCAGCCTTAATGCCTGAATCCTCCTTCCTAGCAGAGGGGCCACACATTAAAAGGAACAGAGATGATCTGTTGGGTGATATATGTGGTATACACCCTGTGTGATTATTATCAGCCTTCTATTTTTTAGAACGACACACTAGTTTTATCTGCCTGTAGAGATTCTGCCATGCAGCAAGGTTCACAGCAGCCTGTAATTTACAACGCTGCTGAGCTACCAGGCCATTCCAACTGTTCTGCGCTATTGTAGCCAGCCTAAAGTGCCTGCTTATGAACGATTGCCTAGCGTTCTCCTGAGAGAGTGTACCACACACGACAGGATGCATGGCGGTGTATTTGTGATCCACTCTCATTACTAAATCATGCCCTTTGCAACCTCCAGTTTTAGAATAATAAAATTAAACATTAATAAATGACCCTCACCAATTTTTAAGCTGTAACAAGAGAAGAACAATCCCAATCTAACTGGAGCAGAGCTATGATTGCTACTTACTTCTAGAACAGTTTGAAGGTGAGCAGCAATGCACGATAGAGCAGCAAATACATTATCCTCACCAATCGTGGGCTGAATTTCTTCCTCCCACCCCCATGCGATGTGCTGGGCTCCAAAAAAGCTAACGACTGAAGGCAAGATGTGCTTGTTTCTGAGAAGGGGCAAGGCAGTTACCCCAGCTGAGCAAGGGCTGGGCACACAGTGCTTCGTTTGCTCCCCGAGCAGTTAGTGCCACCACCCCCACTGGACTCTCCACATGAGCACGGAGGAGGAGGAGGAGGCCAGAGCTCTCCAGGCTCAGAGGGGAGTGAGTACTGCACCCTTTCAGAAACACCCCGCTAGCAGAGACTGAGGGTAGGAGCCCAGGCTGCTCTAAGTTAGACAGGCCATTGGGACAATCTAAATTATGCCAGGGAGCGTCCCTCCAGCCTCCAGATCGGGAGGGCACACAGGTGGCTTGGAGCCATCAGCCATCCCCATCCCCTGGGGTGCCACACAGAATCTTATTGCTCAGCATGTTTCCAGAAGTTAAAGCACTTTCAAATGTCATTTCTATTATGGATGCTACTGCCACCTTTTGAAGAGTAGCTTTAGAATATGCAATAATATGACAAACTATAGACAAGGCCACTGCTCAGACAGTTATGGCTCAATTCTGCTATATAGGCAAAGCACAACAGTAAGGCCAGTGTGGAGCACAGCATCCCAGGTGGACCTGATGGAATTCGGAGAGGAATTGGAAGACAAATGTTCTCCTAGTTCACAAGCATGCAGACGGGGATGCAGCCTACTCCTCCCTCCCCTTGCTGTACTGATCTCCCTCGGCATGGCTCCAACCCCTTCGGAACGCCATGCATGCCCAGAGAGGCAGGTAACACACACTGCCTGCATTTCCCATGGGCACTGACTGCAAGCCAGCCCTTATGCAGACTGCACTTGGTGCAGGGCAAGGGCCAGGCTAGCCACGAATGGGTCGCCTTCCTTCCGCTACACATTTCAGCATTAAGAGCATTATCAGAAAGAAAGACAGAGGTATAAATACTGTAACAAATCCAGAAAGGAATACCTTAGAAGGGAGGGAAAGAACAGGGACACCTCTCTCAAAGGTAAACATCTGCAGTTACTATCCATTATTTGTATTACTGTAGTATCGAGGAACCTAATTGAGGATCAGGGCCCCAGTGTGCCAGATGCCACATAGACAAGAAGCAAAGAAAACAGTTCCGCGCTCCGGGAGCTCACAATCTGTAGTCAGAGTGTAGAAAATATCAAACATGCAATGGCCTCTTGTTATAACGGGAACACTTAGGCAATCTTAGCTACAGGTGCTCCACCCATAACCGACAAAAATGTTGATGTTGTTTGAATGGCAGATGAATTACTCTACAATAAAATGGTGTTCTGTAATTTCATGGTGTTTCAGGCCAGGTGGGATGCTTAGATCACCTACTCTGATACCCTGTCTATCACAGGTTTGTTTGATTTTAAAGAACGTATCTACATGGCTATGAGCACGTGAAGCAGTGATGTTAGCAACCCATGACTACCTGTCCCAGAAGGATTTATTGACCTACAGAATGAATTCCAATGAACAACACTGCATTCTTATCATTAAGACAACCCTTTCCTGCAGAACAGAACACATTTTAGATGTAAGGTTTTAAGGCATTTTCCAATCATTTTCTCCCAGTGTTTTTGTGCCAATTTTTAGAGTCTGTTTTTATGACACTTGTGACGTGAGCTACAGCAGATCAAACTTACCAGCAGCAGCATCACCCTGCTGCCAATTTGCTCCAGACAGTGCTGTCTCTATGATTATTCAACCTTTGCTGAGACTGGTAACAAGGGTGCCATCTGTAATGGTGATTTTTGTTGTGGGGGTGTCTGTCTACTTTATGAACTAGACAGAGATTGAATGGCTCAGAAAACTGGCCCTGGGATAAGGTCTCCAGATCACATCGAGATCAGATAATAAGTAACTGAAATAAATTACCCTACAGAATGACTGTTTGATAGCCTATGTGAAATGAGTTGCTGATCCCAGTGCAGTTTTTGGCAGGCAGGTGTCCACATCACAAAACTCATTTAGTGGCTAGGGTGAATAAATGCATCTAAAACAACTCCTGAGACCTTAGGACCCAGCAAATTCCTGTCTTTCTCTCCTGCTGTTCTCTTCATGAACGTGTGTTAGACTTCTCAATACTATATTTTGGGGCATTTTATAACTTTGGAAAAAATTAAAACAAAAAACATTTTAAAATTACAGTCAAATGTGATGGGGAGTAAATTATGGTACAATAATTCACACTTAGATGCACAAAGGCCATTTGGCCTTCATCCTTTGTGCCTAAATGCTTCGGGGGTGAATTACCACACTGTAATTCGCATGCTGTCATATTGTATGGCTTAATTACCACTATGAACTCAGAGCACACACATTTAGTTGACTGCCAGGGCTCAGGCACCAGGCTTGCCATGCAACAGCTACAAGCTGGTCACGTATCATGGGTAGTGGCATACAGATTATTCACTAAGAATCCCACTTTCCTTCTATAATAGTGAGAGCAAGTAGACTAATCTAAATCAGTGTTGTACAATGCTTTGGTCCAGAACAAAAAAACCCATGTGTTCTGGATCTATGTAACATACATATTTGAAAAACAAAGGGAGGTGGTGATCCCTTGATATGTTTATTTGCATGCTCATAGCCAGAATGCTTTGCCAACTCATAGCTACTATCTAGTTTTCTAGGTGTGAGAGATCTGGGAAATTCATGAAAAATTTGTATGTGCCTAGCAAACACTGTGGATTGCAAGTGAAAGAAGATTTTGCTTGCTTTTAGCCTCCATAATGCATTGGCGTGTATGAACTCTTTGAGCAGGCACGTTTGCAGAACACTGAAGAAGAAGGATAAAAAAACCCAGAAATCCCCCTATTTACTCTGTGTGAAATTCACCCCTGTGTAGAGAGGGCCCTGCACACTGCCCTTTGCACCACTTAATGGCTTAAGTGAGAATTAAGTGGTGCATAGGACCTTTGCAGGGTTGAATTTCACCCTCTACCGGCTTATAGATCAGACCGCCATCAGCTGGAGAATTTAATACTCCTGAATTTAGTACTGTGCTGCTAATAAAAACACTGTGGTATACATCTGTGGTCAGCCCTTTTACCAGGAAAAGCTTTTCTTTCATCACCTCGTCTCCTATAAAAATGGTGGCTCTGCTGCAGTAATACCAACTGCCTAGCCTAGCAAATATTATAAATATTTCAAGGATGATTAATCTTTTAAAACAATGAAGTTAGACAGAAGCCTGGATGTCAACTTGGCTATTTCACAACTAATAAAACATGTCTCTTGTATTTCACTGTGACTATATAAAGAGTAGCATACAAAAGGCAATTACCCTCCATTCACAAGCTAACATAACACTTGTACAAGTATAAAAGAAACAGTATGCATTTTAAAAGGTGGCAGTGCTTCCACAGTTTCCCAAAAGTAAGAAAGCAAACATTCAGCTCACATTAAGCAGCTCTCTATCACCAAGGACCAGCTTGCTAGCATCATCTACTTCCCAAAGAAAGAGAATGCTGATTGCTTTAACAGAATCATGGTCACCAGACAACTTCCAGTGCTGTTGAGTAATAAATATTTCCAAGGCTCCCACCAAAAACAACACAGAACCTGGCCCTGTACCCTGACCTGCTAATGCAGTGAGAAATCAGCTTGTCCTGTGAACGCCATCTCCTTACAAAGAAGAGACCTCCCCCCCCCACCACCACCACAGCTGCCCACCAAAAATGGCAGTAAATGGTACAAAGGCCTTAGGAAGGCTGGGAACAGAATAGCAGGTGGGACCCTCTCCTCCCAGCTGCTGCAATGCATGACTGGACAGGATTGCAAATTGCTTTTCCGCTTGGCAAACAACAGTTACAGTACTTCAGCCCCAGCTTAGACTAGTTCTCTGAAACAGAAAGCCAAGATAGCCCATGTCCTAAATATACAGAGGTCAGTTGAAAATGATTTTGCTAGATCTGGCTGGAGTACAAATCCTCTTGGGCATCCTGGTTTCTGGAAATCCAAAATGGGACCAAAAATAATCATGTGACAAGACATTCAGTGTATAGATCTCTCGGGGCTGCAGAGGTTTGCATCATTTTTTCAGAGCTATTAAGAGGTTCAAAGTAAGAGATCATTATCTGGTTAGAGATCAGTGTAATTTCAGACCACACACACCTGTGTTGCATCTCTCTCGGCCTGCTGGTTAGTGATGTAGAAGCCTGAATTTTTTTTTATACAATGCACTGAGAAGCTTTACATCTAAACTCACCTTTAGCAATACATTTGTGTTTAAATAAGATGCCAGGGCAGCCTAGGGGTTTGCTGCCCATCATCAGCGTCTGAGTGTTTTCCACATTAGACTGGCATTAGAGCAAATGGAGTTCATGGAGCTCTATCTGTTCACCCCTTTTAAGAGGGAAAGAAATCCACCCCTTTGGGGGGAGGGCAGGTTACTTGATGGGGTTGGGGAGGAGGGGCTGTAACATCTGAGACGGTCATTATCCGTCTACAATAAACATGCTTGTTCCAGAACAGGCTAAGGGACAGCTTGCAGGTGGCTTGCTCAGGTGCACATTGGGGCAAGTGAGCGAGGACAATGCTCCCTGAAAGTCCTGTTCAAAGGCCAGACACAAGTCTGGACCTTGTACCCCCTGGACAATGAAGGGATTCTCTGCAAAGGGGGCCAGCAGCGGTGGGTGCAGGGCCATGGTCTTACACTTCCTGTCATTCCAGAGCCCTCTGATGTTATTTTTTCTTTTAACATTGCTGTTTTCCACTTCAGCTAACTCTAGAACTTTGTGTACTGGGAGCAGCTAATAGAGCAAAGGGTCAACTCTTGGGTTGACTTGCTTCATTAGGGCAGCAGCAGCACCTTTCAAACGGGTCTGCAGAGAAGGAGTTTCCTACTGAATAAATTAGCAGGTTATGGTCTTGCGTAGAGGTACAGAGGGCCAGCACAAGTCCTGTGCATCACTTCAGTCCCACTACAGCCCAAACACAGGCCTAAGGGCAGGGAGAATTTCACTGGTATGTGAGGCATGAAGCAGCACTGGACAAAACTGGAGGTCTCTGTCTGGGTGGTGTTTATGGTGCAGCAACCATGACAATATCACCAAGGAAATGCAGCAATTGAGGTTTTTTCCCTGTATCATTTCTGCTGAACAGCAACATGAAAGCATCCCACTCAGGCAGTGTCTCTAGGGGGTTGTTTCGTCTCACACAGCAGTGCAGTCAAGCGTCCTCTGACCCCACACCTGAGATCACAACCTGAGGCACAGAATATGTGCCCAGAAATGGTATGCCTGGCACGTCTTCTTACACAACTGTGTGACTTTGAACCTTACACATTTATCGGAGGTGGGAAAATGTAGCCACAAAAACGAATGTATGGCAGCACTGGGCATGCCTAGATATATATCTATATATGCAGCAATCCTTCCATTGTCCCAACATACAAGAACAAAGTGTAATGTACAAGCTGCAGATGGAAGAAGGGGCAATCAGATTACCTGAAAAATAAGACTCAAAAAATACCCCAATACAAATAAAACCCCACCAATTAATACACATCCCTGGAATTATCCTGATCACCAGATACTTTCACAGTTTGTAACAATAGAATCCAAAACATTAAATCTTGATACGGTCTTAGAAAACAGCTTCCCAGGCAAACCTTCTGTCTACATTAAAGAGATCTCTTAGGAGACAAGAATGAGAAGGTCTTAACCAGATTAATTTCATATTTAGCACACGGCTGAATTCTGGCTGCTGTGTGTACTTACACAAACTCTCCAGAATGATCCTCAAGCTGGAGAGCAGAAAATTCCACACTTAATCTGCTTCCCCACCCCACTCATGGAGACACTGCTGTGCAAATGGTGCGGGATAGGGCCAGAAAGAGCAGCAGGTATTGAGCTTTGCAGATTTTGATACCCAAAGGGACCATTAGATCATCTACTCTGACCTTCTGTGTAACTCATATTTTAGTGGGTGCACCCTTCCCCCTACATTAGGCTAAATGCATGCTCACAAATTACTCCTATTACCCTCCTCCTAGCAAAAACACCATGAACTGCAGTGGGGCCAGGCTCTAGTGGGATGGCTGCTAGCTTGGCCACCAGCAGGGGTTGAACCAGAGCTCTCCAGAGCTCATACCACTTGAACCAAAAAGCCAGGTGCTGTAGCTGTAACAGACTCATAACCTCTGTGGATCAGCCACACTGGAGGACATGTAACACACACTGATCGGTGGGTTACAAAGGGTCATCGCTAACACCGAGGGGCCTGATTTCCCACTGTGGTACCCCTTGTGGAGTCACTGACACCAGCCATGATTTCCACTCAGTTTGCATAGGAGTAAATGACTCTCCAAAGAGCAGATCTGTGGGAAAAATCAGCCCCCCCCCCCCCCCGGTTTTTGCATCTTCAGTGTCTGCTCATTGGTGGGGCAACGGGGGGAGGGATAGCTCAGTGGTTTGAGCATTGCCCTGTTAAACTCAGGGTTATGAGTTCAATCCTTGAGGGGGCCATTTGGGGATTTAGTTGGGGATTGGTCATGCTTTGAGCAGGGGGTTGGACTAGATGACCTCCGGAGGTCCCTTCTAACCCTGATATTCTATGATTCTCCTAGTATTCTAGCATTTTCATTCAGCAAAACTAGCAAGCGAGCTCTCAGACTACACTGGCATTCTGACTAAAACCAAAACTGCCAGAGGGGCATTTAAATTGTTAATTGCTTTAACTATTAATATTGTTTAATTATAAAGATTTGCAAAACAACATTTACCATTTAACTTCCTGAGTAGAACCAACAGCTCCTTCCATAATAGCTTGGGTTTTTTTCCAGCCACAATTTTTTGACACCATTTAATTATAAATTAAAATTTTGAAATCAGTGGGAAAGTTTGCTTAAACACGAAGAGAGAGAGAGCGCTCTAGGGCATAAAGGTGGCAAAAGCGATGCCAGTAGACTTGATGCACTATGTATTTTTGTTGTTGTTTTTCCTTCCCCATTAACGCTAAAGCCTTAGCTTTGGGAAACTACCACATGCCAAGAGTGGATGTGGAATTCTCTCCAAGATATTCAAAACTAGGAGCCTAAAGCCTACACCTAAGTCAATGGCTTGGATTGTCCAGCGTGCTCCCAATGACCTGACATTAAGGCCAGAATTTCAAAAGAGCTCAGCTCCTCCCCTTAAGGCCCCCAAATGGAGTTGCCAGATTTTCAAAAATGCTGATCCCCTCCCCCACCAGCAGGTTCTTCTAGGCACTCAGCAATTTAGAAATCAGGTCAATTATTTTAGGAGCTTAACTTTGGGTTCCTATTGTTAAAAACATTGCCCTATAAGCCCTGTCCACATAGTGAGATGGATCCGTTTTCACTTTTCGTTAATCTGTGATGAAGAATAGATTATAATTACTTGCTTAAGATAATACAAAATATGATGACCACCGTGGCACGTTAATATGTGTGCTAACAGCACCAGTGATGATAATTTAGTGAGATCCCATCCTCTCTGTAGCTGTGGTTAATGTAGGTTACGCTGTACAATGCATCTCAGAGATATCTAGTCACACAGGGTGGAATTCAACCCCCATGCACAGGGCCAGGACAAGGTGTGACTTAAGTGGTGCCTACCCTGTGTGCTGGTCCTGAGCACAGGGCAGAAACTCAGCTATCATGGACTGGACAGACTGTCTAATGTAAATCTCCAACGTGACCTCACACGCATCAAGCAGTTTGGTTCATAAACAGCTTTTTTACCCAAGGCCAAATAATGGTTCTTTATTGCAGGCCTATTTTGCAATAATGGAGGCTGGGCTTTTCAAAGAGATGTAAAGGAGTTTGGTGCCAAACTCTACTGAGTTTCAATGGGATTTGGCCTCCTCACTGCCTTAGGTCCCCTTGGCCCTAGAAAAAACAATTTCACACAGATTATAGAGGCAAAAAACCTAAGCACCCCACCAACTCCCCCCACCTCTCTCTTACCATGCACTGCTGGTGCTAAGAGCATTGTGAAGAACAGCAGCTGTGATGACCACATGACTGTGGAATATAACTTGAAGGTACCGCGGCAACGAGCGTTTCCAAATAAAATGAAGTAAGCGTCCTCCTGTTCCCTCGTCCAGAGCTCCTCCGTAGGTCCTCAATTCACATCCACAGGGGAAGGGGAAAAAGCCAACCAAAAATTATAATCATAAAAATTAAAAAAAAAAACCCACAACCAATATCCAGAATCGAGACCTACAAACAAAAGAGAAAGAGTGAGGTCAGTAACAAAAACAGGTGATTAGTGCATGGCAATCAAGACAGCAGGTTTAAGTACAAACAGGGGCTCCCTTAACACAGTGGTTCTCAATCTGTGATCCGCAGACTATGTCTAAAGGGTCTGCGAAAGACAGACTGAAAACTGACTGAACAGAATTCAACTATATACACAGACAATAGATTTCCAAAGGAGTCCGCACCTCTGTTCGAGCTATTTTAGGGGGTCCGCAAATGAAAAAGTTTGAGAACCACTCCCCTCACAGGCCTTTATTAGCTGTTTGGTAGGAACACACAATGTACCCCTGTGCAGAGGGCCAGCACTTGAGCCTGTGCATCACTTACGTCCCACTTACTTTTTCAAAGAAGGGCTTCAATGGCTTTATGTGGTGGCCAGACCTCATGGAAGCCTTCTGCTCAGGGGTGAATTTTAACCCCCATAACCCACTTTCCCGCTCCAATGCCTGACATACAGAGCCAAAGCACAGGCACCAATACATTCAGGAGAGCGTGCACTTGTAGTTGTATGTGCACATCAAGTGACTGCACATGCGAGAGTCCAGTCAGGCACTTGGGCTCGACCGTGCCTTTAAGCACAGCCCTGAGCAAGGGGCGGAGCATAAACTGCCCTGTTCCAACAGTAGTCCCAGAAGGCGCTGTGACTCAGACGCTTCTCTGAGGCACCAGCCCCCTCTGCTTTCCCCTTTACTCTAGGTGGGTAGGAACTTCCTGCTATCCCACAGCAGCAGCAAATCACAACACACCCAATGCTAGCTCAGCTTTGGAAGACAGGGAATAGGGAGTATGGAGCCCTCAGCGAGGAATAAGGGGAGTTCTTCCTTCCCCTTACTCTCCTGTGCTGACACACAGTCCCAGCCATAGGCCAGTGGGTACATCAGCCATGTGTGGGTACGTCAGCCGGAGCAGCGCCATGCATGGTCACAGATGTACCCTGGCACATGCACCACAGGCCTCCTGTTTGAGATGTTTGGCTTGCAAAGGCTTTTTTGTGGGGGATGGGTGGGTTCGTCTATTTCTCCTTGTGACCCCACCAAAGGGACAGCCCTGGACACTGGCATTCTCCATACAGCCACGCCCAATACAGGGGGAAGCAGCGCAAGCTTCTGCAGGCAGCCCCACACAGAGCCACAATCATTACCTTCAGGAACCTTTTAATTTGTCCCGTGGCCTCTCTTTTGCAACTGCCTCTGAAGGTACGTCTATACTGCAATTGGAAATCCGCGGCTGGCCTGTTATTGTGGTGTAGACATACCCTGGGTGGCCAGTCCGTACCAATGGTGCTGGGGTTGTGTGATACGTCGGCTAGAACCTGGCTTGGGACTTTCTACTCAGGCCTTCAGAACAGACATCAGATGGACTAAGCGCTGGGTCCCTGACTTCAAACCAGGCCAGGTTCTGACCCAGTGGCCATGGAATGAAAGGGTCCACATCTCCTTTCCAACCCCGTCACAGTGCCTGCCCATCAGCACCTCATTCGACCAACTTCAGTTCAGCCCTGCAATTACTCATTTGGGGACCCAATGAAATGGTCTTATCCAACCTACACTCTTATATAGGGAAGTGTAGGGAAACTGGAAACTGTATGTTTGAATGGAAACAGTCCCCTTCTTAATCGCAAGAAAGATTCTGACTAGCCACCATTTTTTGTCCTCATAGAGGAGGATTGAAGGATATAGTGAACCAAACCTTGAAGAAAACAACAACTATAGAGTTAAATCATGCCACCAGTTTTAAGCTTAAATTCCCTGTTGACTGCAGTGGTGATTTCTGCTTAAAACCGATTTATAAAATATGATCAATTGTAAAATATTTGACAGCTTTGTTTTGAAGTCCCAAGACTTTGTAGCCTTCACAGCACTGGCCTAATTAAAAATCTCTCCAAAATCTGTAATCAGCATAGGCTATTCTTGTCTGAGCAATGCTTGCTGTTTCTGCCAACTTTGGTTCTTACACAAAACCCAGTGTGAGCCAAAAAGCATATGAAAAAGCTTGTTGCATGCCACTGCTATCTGGGTATATTTCTGAAGCTTGGACATAACAATGTTTCCTTTGATTTGCCCTTCAGTCCCTGCTAAATCAAACCCCGCATTGTTCTGATTTATACTCTGTATAACCAAGTATCATTACTTCCAACAAAAAATATTTGCTTGTATCACAGTTTAGTCTGAGCTATTTTTTCCCCCTGCTGTCATTTGCTCACTCAACTGAATGGTGGCACTTGTTTTTCAAAGCTTTTACCCAGCTTTGCAGCTGGGATGACTGGAAGCCCAAGGTTAGTGGGTAGCCAAGCGACTTGTTTACGGTCACACTGCTAGTGATGATCTCTGTCTCAGCATCATGCACGTTTTCAGGGCTTTGCTATTCTAACCACGAGTCATCACGTCCACTTACAACATTTTAAGCCTAATTTCTAAAATGAAACAAAATTATTGAATATTTTAAATTATATCTCCTAAATACAATGAACATCTGTAGGGGTAAAAATGAAATTGTTATGGGTCAAGCCTTTTGATGGTGGGGAAGGGGGGTTGGAGGAACACACTCAAAAAAAGCATTACAAGAAGCAGAAAGAGGCTCGCAAAATAAAACAAATCCCATCTACGGGGTTCTCTGGAGGTAATATTTGGCCAAAGACAATGAGAGAGAGCAGCTATGAATTGTCCAGCGTAGAACATTTAATTTATTGATAGCAAGCAAGGGACACACCTCCAATGCAAACAAATGAAAAGTTGCATTTGACCTACAGGGAACTGGATTTGACCCACCAAGCAAAGGCATGCTGCATTAATTTACAAGAAGGTTCTGCTGAACACTGACCTTTCTGGCTGCAGGGATGCCACCATAAGCATCACATCCTGATCTGCTGTCAAGCATCGCACTAAAGTGATTTACACACTAGCAGCTACAAAAGCACAACTCTTCAGAACAGAACTGACTGAAAAGCAGAGAGCCCAAGGAAACTAAGGCATTAGGAACCAAAAATGTACTGTCCGATACTTGTTCAAGATGATCGTTCTTTAAAAGGCATTATGGATATACTGATGGATACAACACCTAACAAGTACATTCTTCAGTGCTTTATGTCAACCAGCACACCAAGGAGTCCTTGTGTTAGTTTAATGACATTAGTCTAAGGGAGGAAAAAGAAATAAGGAAATTGACAAGAGCTAGTCAATGGCTAGATGTGCTGACTTCAAAGCGGAATTACAGCAGCACAAATAAAATGTGTTCAAACCGCATTGAGTCACTGGATTTGTCAATGCCTTAAACCATGTGTGATGATTTACAGTGGTGCAAAGTGGGTGTAAAATACCAGCACTCTGATTTGGCATTGTTACATAATCAAGCAGGTGTTCATAGTGCACAGGGGTAAAAGACCACACAAAGTGCAAGAATCAGCCCTGTTATCAATCACTAAAAAAAAAAAAATAAATAAATAAATTTAATATCCAATTTAACATAGATGTGATGTTTATCCCTGTTAAGTATGCATGGATATAATTTAACAGCTATGGAAGAAACATACTGAAATTATGCACAAGAGCAAACAGCTTTGGAAGTACCCAATAATAACTTGATTTGTTATTTTTTCTTTAGATCTTCAGTAGCACTAAAGCTAGCCAGCCAGACAGCCAGCCACTACTTGCCTAATAGTTTTAAACAAACAAAGCATCACAGCTTTGTATTCTTTAATAGAAAAACAGCACTGCATTTCTTATCTCTGTCTTTTGTAAAAGTTGCTTACTTAATGGGAAATAAGCTGAATGCTTTACACAGATATTGATTAAATTCACTGTTTGCAAGAGAAAATGCCTGCAAGTAATTAACCCTTTGATGCTAGTGATTATGGGAAAATTTAGCCCCACGATGAATGCAGGTCTCCATTTTCAACATCTGTCATTTAACAAGAAGCTACTTCAGGAAATGTTTTCATAATTTCACTCAGTGTGGGGGAGAGACAGGAGGGGTAATGCAGCAAAATGGAAAATATATACCTTCTGAAAAAAATGCCTAAATTACCAACAATATTAAAGTAAAGTAAAAAGAAACGTTCAAGTTAAAAAAAAAAGTTACCTGTCTTACTAACACAACTTTATATTGTTAAAAACAGAAAGAATTGTAAACACTTGGTTTTTTTTTCTCTCTCTCCATGTTTTGTGCATTTCTTTCAGTTCCAACAATGAAAAGAGAGTGTCTCCCTCCTCTGCTCCCTCCCCACCAACCAGTTTCAAGTCATTTTCACTTTCATGCTTCCACTAACACCACACTGCAATGTGTAGATTGTAAATACTGCAGGGACATAGTTATTTCTTTAAAACTCTTTCCACTGGAATTTTTAAATAACCACGCAAACATTTCTGAGGTATTGTAAAGGCAGATTTGCCTGAAAACTTAGATTTGGTGCTGAGGTTGACCTGACATTGTCCCTCTTGACGTTTCACGCGAAACCACACAAGCAAGTAAATTCAGAGTTTTCACAAAAATTGTCTCCATTTTTCCAACAGAAAAATTTCAGAATTTGAAATGTTTCCACCTGCTCAACTAGACAGTTCCCCTTTTCTACTGTGGATCCCAATTCTGCGCCCTTGGGCCTGTAAGCACAACAGTTGCCTACTTAACCCTTTCATTATTCGTTCACTAACCCTCAAGAGAGTTTGGACTGCTCCATACCCCAGTCTCTATGCTGCAAGAACTGGGTTTAAAATAGCTGTGGGCTTCCCTACACGGCACATGAGTGCACCCCAAGCTGGGTGTGACTACAGTGCACTCGCTTGCTACACAGGAACGTCCCACATGAACACCCCTACAGCACACAAACTCCTGTAATGCATTTAATGTCCTTTAATTTCAACAGCAGAACATCAAAGTGCACTACGATACTTCTACTGCCCTGGAGAAGTGTCCACATGGGATGTTACTGCATGACAAACTAGGGCGCTGGCTTACGGCGCACTAATGCCCCAAGTAGACATGCCCTAATTGTCCACTGCATGTTCACACCTACATCCCTAAATGGGAGGCAGCAAATGCTGGCTGGCATAGCCCAGGTCTTCCTCCAGTGAAGCAGTACAGTCGCTCCGAAAGTTTGGGTGCCATTCACTTGTTATATAGTATGTCATTTAACTACACTAAATCCATTCCTTTACTCCTCCTCTACGTATTATGCAGCTTCTCTTGATAAATATTTTCAAAGGTGTACAGTAAGCAAAAACAGTGGCAACATCTCATAAATACCAGTTTATCAGAGCTTCTCAAATATCACTACAATGCTATTTACATTCCCCTGCGATGAGCAGCCCGAACAGCGTAGGTCTGTTGTTGAATCAAATATAGTCCCATGCACCACCTGTTTAACCTATAATTTAAAACGACAACGAATCCTTTGGATGTAGTAATAGCTTTACAGCAAAACAACGTGCAAGGTCACTGTCAAATGTTAAGAGAGTTAATTCATTTCAGATTTAGCAAGCCCTTGACAAGCAAACACAAATGCAGACCAGCCAAGTCTACTGTTTTTTCCCCCTGTAGGCTACATATAGTTTTTTGGCCCTTTCTTAAGGTCAAAGGGAAACTTAAGCAATCTAAGTTTATTTATTCCCTGAAACCAGGTTCACGACTCAGAGCAGGGCGGTTTCATATGAAATTAGAGAGTGAGCTATGTGCATTAGAAACTGTTTTGGCTCTAAGTGTACGTCTACACTGCTGAGCTGGGAAGTGTAGTTCCCAGCTCACATGGACACACACACACTAGCTCTGCTCGAGTAGCGCATTGAGCTAGCTGCCCCAGGACGTAAGCTGAAAGTCGGGTGGGACTGTAACCAATAGGGTCTCCCCTGCTCAAGAAACAGAAGGCAAATAATATACAACCCCAAATGTATGTTTGTTTATAAATCTTGTGACTTTTAGGGCTGTCAATTAATCACAGTTAACTCAAGTGATTAACTCATAACAAATTAACTCAATTAAAAAAATTAATTGTGATCAATCGCAGTTTTAATTGCACTGATATACAATAATAGAATACAACTTAAATTTATTATAAATATTTTGGATGTTTTTCTAAATTTTCAAATATATTGATTTCAATTGCAACACAGAATACAGTGTACAGTGATCACTTTATATTATTTTTATTACAAATATTTGCACTGTAAAAATGATAAACAAAAGAAATAGTATTTTTCAATTCACCTCATACAAGTACTGTAGTGCAATCTCTTTATCATGAAAGTGCAACTTACAAATGTAGATTTTTTTTTTTACAGAACTACACTGAAAAACAAAACAATGTAAAACTTTAGAGCCAACAAGTCCACTCAGTCCTACGTCTTGTTCAGCCAATTGCTAAGACAAACAAGTTTGTTTCCATTTATGGGAGATAATGCTGCCCACTACTTATTTACAATGTCACCTGAAAGTGAGAAGAGGTGTTTGCATGGCACTGTTGTAGCTGGTGCTGCAAGGTATTTATGTGTCAGATATGCTAATCATTTGTATGCCTCTTCATGCTTTGACCTGTAGATTGCACTTTTGTTTATCCTTTTTTTACAGCGCAAATATTTGTAATAAAAAGTAATAATATAAAGTGAGCACTCTACACTGTAGAATAGAAAAACATCCAAAAATATTTATAAAAAATTTAAATTGGTATTCTGTTATTGTTTGTTAATAGTGATTAATTTTTTTAATTGTTTGAAAGCCCTACTTGTAAGCCAATCTCATGATTCCTTGGGGCCCGGCTCATAATATGTAAACACTTGGGGTTGGCAATGCTGCTTATTCGCACATACATGCAAAGCATCCCTTATAATTATTTTGTGAAAAACTAAATGTACTTGTGTGGGTAGATGCACAAATGTGCATGTCTACAGAGATATATTCTCAGAACGTGCAGTTCTAACTTCCTTTTGCTAGCATTGTCAATCTCTCTCACACAGGTCCAGTTTGTTCTCCCTAAGCTCAAGTGTTTTGTCAGGTATAACTGTGGTATCACAGATTCTGCATTAGGTCTCACTTTCAATTCAGAAATAAAGAGAGACTCTGTTGGAGTAAGTATGGTAAGGAAAAGTATGGGGAACAAATGAAAGATAAAGTGGCTGCCTCTAAGTTTGATAGTTAGGAAAATGTCTTCAACTAAGTGACTCTAGGCTTACTGATTAAATGAAATGGTTTTAATCTGTTTAAAACATTCCGTAGCATCATTTCCTCCACCTTGATCTCCTTTTCCTTCTTGCCTTCCCTCTCGGCCTCAATCTCTCCCTCATTATAAAGGCACTCCTTAACCCATGCTGACCAAAGTCTGCCGATGTAAGAATGGAGAGCAGAGGTGAACACCGTTGACTGTCCTCAGCTTCATTTCTGCAGCTTGCCCCAAGTTCCACACCGAATCACAGAAAGCAAAGGGCCTTGGAACAGACACAGGGATCGACAGAGCAATTTGCAGTTGACTCGCGTATGGGGTGGGGCAAAGCCCCACTGCACGAAGAGGGCTGTCTGTCGTGCACAGGTGCATGAGCGTAAACTGTGCCATTCATCAGGATGGTACAGATTGCACCCTTGAGCCCATCTGCCCAGGTCTGCCAGCAAGATGGAGTGAGGGGGCCTATGGCACAGTCTCCTCCCTACCCCTTTCTGAGCTATTTCTTCCCCAAAGGGAGGAAGCACTAAGGAGACTCTGCTCACAGGAAAATATTGTGATCAACCCTTCCGTGCATCATGCTGGGGGCGGGGAGGTAAGGGTGCCCTTACTTACCCGTCCCCCTGCCCAACACAACAGGCATGGGCCAAACACAGTGTGCTCTTAGTATATTAACGATAGACTACAAAAAAAAAAAAAAAAAGAAATGAATAGCTGAGGATGCCAGGCAATCTGGACCTCCCTCAGTGTGCACTTCAGACACTGCAGTCTATATGATCAGTAGGTTCAGGGGCCCAATGGCTCTAGCCCTCTGACAGACAGTAACAGGTGAATTACAATACTTTGCATATAATGGCATTCGCCATGGCTAGAAGGTTATCTTTAATTCTGGATTTCCTTACCTTGCTGTGACCTCAGTTCAGACTTGCCTAATTATTTTGTATCTCCATTCATTCCCTTCATTAATATTTTTCTGTTTGTTTTACAGGAACAGAACCTGGCTGATCAGTTGCACTGACCTTTTGTGTATATGCAGGACACCAGTCACGTCAGCGCATTTTTGAGCTGTGCTTATGGTCACTATTTCCTTCTCAAATGGACAATAAATAACTCAGATACTTGTTTCTTCGAACCAAGAAAATGTAATTGTGCCCACTCTTTATTTTTCTGCTTTATAATTAAAGAATAGTTTACCCAAGATTGTTTTTGATTTTAAAAAAATGCTGACAATCAGATCAATGACCAGTTTTAAACTAGTGAAAATGTGTGTGTGTGTAAACATTACTGGCAAATGAGATAGCAACAAACTCCATGTGGGTAACAATTTTTAAGGAGAAAGTTCTATATGAAAAAGGTAAGTTTAATTGTCTTTCCAATCTGTTGTGATATAATAAATGTCTATTAATGTTTAGTAGCAAATTGGGTTTTAATTATCATTGCTATTTTTGGCTGGAAGGTGACATGTAGTTTAAGTCTAAAACAGATTTATGTTTTACACCAGGATGATTTTCTTGCAAACTCTCCTTGAGTTAACTTCTTCACACCCCACAAGACATTTAATATAATTTTATTTCTAATAGACTGCAAGCCAATAGGACAGGTTTGCCATCATTGATGTTTTCAGTGAGAAATAATATCAATTAGGTCTATGCTGAAGATAAGTATATGTGATTACTTAAGTGTAACTGGCTTGGAAAACATTACGAGGGTTATATTATTCAACCAAATGATACAAATTAAGAATAGTATTGATAGGAATAAAACTCAAAACATTCCTGACCTTGCCTGGTTGAGGGTATCTTATCAGCTCTTTTGTGGATGTTCTCAAAAACCAGGGATTAATAAGTGAGAAATACCAAGTTTTAGAAATCTGAGTTCACTTCTTAACACAAGTGGCCAGGATAAATGTTCTCTATATTAGAAGGATGACTCATCTCGGGTCCTTGACACACAATCCCCAAAGTCAGTGGACCAGCCCAAGAGGAGGGCATGTGTAGGGAAGGGAACAAGTGAGCAAAACATAAAAAGCGTTTTCATGCGGTCTGACTTGGAGGAGCAGCTGAGTAAAGCAATGTCATTACAGAGTTAAATAATGAGATAAGGGCAGTAATGCAGAAAGAAATGTCTGGGTCAGGGAAAAAAACATAAATATGGAGACCAAGAACTATTAAATCTAAATATCAGATGTGATAGGTCCACAAAATGAAATAAGCAGCAGAAATAAGAATAAAGGTGGCTACGACACATACACACACATAGCTCCCTAAAGCAAAAACAAGTGTGGTACTAAAAAAAAAAAAAAAAAAAAAAAAAAAGGTTATTTTCCACATTAAACACACTATTTTCCTCATGTCATAATTGAAATGAAGTATGGTTCCTTTGACTTTGGAAACAACAAATATTTACCTATTGCATTTTTTCTGTGTCGGCACGTTTATTATTTGCAGCCCAGTAGTGTCTAGAGGCCACAGCCCAGCCCAAGGCCCCACGGTGCTAGGTGCTGTATGTATCCATAATAAGAGAGAGTTCCTGTCCCCAAAAGCGTACACTACAAATGGACAAGATACGCAAAGGGTGGGCAAAAGATAATGTTGCCCCTATTTTGCAGAAGAGGAACAGTGGTTCAGCAAGATTAAGGCTACGATTTTCAAACTTGGGTGTCTAAAGTTAACCTTGAAATTTAGGCACTCAAGTGTGCTGCTTTTCAGCTGGCCTCAGCAGGAGAGGCTGGGTGGCTCCGCCCGATCGAAAATCAGCCCGTTTATTTCAGTACCTAAATATGGGCTGAGAAGCCAAACTTTAGCCACTTTTGTCCTTTAGTGACTTCCTCAAAGCCACACAGGAACAGTCCGCACCAAGGATGAGAACTGAATCCCCACTTCATTACCTTACACACAAAACCATCTTTCCTCTCCTAGGTACCGATCTGTTTTCTTTACAATTACTGTAAGAAACCGTGGCCATGTTTAAGGAGACTGTGACAGGGTAGGGTTCTCTCACCCTGGATCCTCACTGCAAACAGTGCAGTCCTTAACACACACCAGTGGCAAGTCAACACCGAGTGCTTTATTTACAATGTGCTTTACAAATGTTTCTTCCCCCCCAGCATAAGGCCGTTCCACCAGGCTTTTCCTACTACCACGGCATAGGACATAAGGGAGCCAAGATCTCACCCCTCTGAGCTATTGGGCTACTCCAGCCCTTCCTTCTGGGTTTCCCCCCACCTGTCTCTCTTTTAAGTGTTTCCATCTGAATTAGCCACCTAATTAGTTAATCACTTGGTACTTAAA
Organism: Emys orbicularis; assembly: GCF_028017835.1. Classification (NCBI taxonomy): domain Eukaryota; kingdom Metazoa; phylum Chordata; order Testudines; family Emydidae; genus Emys; species Emys orbicularis. The sequence goes on along the minus strand of NC_088687.1, from coordinate 5,838,004 downwards.
CTATCACCTCATCAATCTACCCCAATTCCAAAGTGCACTTCCAAAGTGCATAGAGTGGTGTGTCAGCCTTAGTTACTCACACTGTCAGGGAGACCCACAGCTATCACTAGCAAGAGAGCTTCAAGTTATCGCTCCCCTAAAACTCTTCCAAGATTACCACCACAGGGCTGAATTCTATAGCTCAACCTGGATGCCACTGAACCCACTAGCAATGCTCCCACTGACGCCTTCGGATGCAAGATGGACTCTTCTGTCCTTTCTCTGCCACCTTCCCATCGCCTTCAGTAGCTAGGAGGACAATAGAGAATTTGGCTAACACTGCACAACCACCTTTTGAGCAATATGCCCAAATGACTACGTTGGTGCCAGTTTCTGAGCTGTTACACTGGTATAAATCCAGGATCTGTCCACTGGTCTCAAGATCAGAATGTAGCTCACCAACTACATCTCCTTTGCCATTAATAAAGAATACCGTATAATCCTAAGGTACCTTTCCTTTGGAAGGATGCCAAATCACGTGACAGTCCTAGGATCCACAGCCCCACAATGAAATAGCTGCTATTCTCTGGGTGTAACAAGGCAGACATTATGTACCAGAAATACTACACTTAAAAAAAAAAGTAAGTGAAGTCCAGCATTTCCAACTAAAACTACAAGGGGGAATTTAGATACATAGAACTCATTAACCACCTGGAATTTCACCAGAACCTCCAGGTTAAAACCCCTATTCTTGCAAAACATGCCATGGCATTTTTAACAAACATAAGCTGGGGCTTTAGGTGAATGATTAACCCTCCAAAATCTGATTTTTAAATAGAAAGCACCTTTTCTTTCAAAGAAAAACAAACCATTTTGAGCAAGTGTCCATTTTAAAGGGTACTATAAAATTTCTAAATAATAAAACGTTTGGGTGGCGAAAGGCTAAAATGTAATTAAATCCTTGAGTGCTTTCTTGCAGAAATTAATTGCTAGGACAATCAGGACAAGCATGCTTTTAGAGAAGAGAACTGGTTTTGGGTGGCTGAATAAGGAATGTGATATACTTTCCCTCTTTTTCATGCCTCATAGACAGAGTACGGGCATTAAGCAGCCAAAAGAGAAAATACACCTATTTTGAAATTAGCCAATCTAAGATGTGCTTGCCTGGATAAGCCTCAAATTAAACACATTCCTTAATGGCCCATTATAGAGTATCAGTCACTAAAAGATCCAAGGGGAATTGAAGGCTGTTCCTACCAAGGGAGGTTATCTAAGGTTCCAAGCAGATGATGCAATATTTCTGCTCTAACATTTTAAAGAGAGACTTTACAGAAGACAAAACAAGTATATCTTTCTTCCACACTTTCTATTTATTTAGTTTCCATATGTATTATGGATAGTTCTGCTGACTACATATATGAAGAGAGCCAGTTTGCCTGGATACCATGAACACCAACATCATGTTTTCTTTTTATATTTTTCTCTGTTTTTTTTTAAAGCAAAGTTAGAATGTTTTCAGCAGAAACTTTTCCAGTGCTGAGTTTTCAAAAATGTATATGTTTATAAAAATAATTATTTTAATATGCTATTCTCACCATCCTTTATTGGTCTTCTGTACAGTGTGGTCCTCCAAACATTAAGTGTGTGCATACATTTGTGCACTGAGAGTTGTCCCACTGAAGTCAATGGGATGAATCATAAACTTGGATTTTCAAAGGAGCCTATGGGAGTTAGTCATCCATCTCCTATTAAAATTCACAGTGCATGAAATTAAGCAAGTATGCAAGTCCTTGTCAGATGGGGGCCATTGTGAGTGATTTTACTTACATTAGGAGTCTCAATTGCAGTTTACAAAATTGAAGGAATTTTACAAAAATTTGAAACCTTTCAGTGACATTTTGCAACTTTAAAAAAAATTAACATGACAATATCTATGAAAATAAACAAATATTACACACACACACGCACACATACATAGAGAGAGATATAAAGTCAAATTTCAAAATAGCAGATAGTCAGGCATCTAATGCAAAGATATCATTCAATTAGGCTCTGGTAATAACACGAAGTATGAGAATGAAATGACATGCATAGTTAGAATGGCTCTTTAGAAAGCGGTTTGGATATTTTGCCCTTCCACTAATAGGACTTTTTATCTTCTGCCTTAATACGTTTAGAGAATTACTAGATTATGTGGATTATTACAAGGAAAACCAAGCTTCTGATTTTATCCCCAGTCCAGTGGCATAATTAAGCAGAGGTAAAATGTCACAGCGGTCTGGAAAAAATGGTTACTTTTGGATACTAGATTTGATTCTAGAGAAGTAAATAAGCATCTGTGTCACCTGTACAGTAAGATAAATTGTCTGGTGCATGGAAGTGTCCGCTGCTGTGTTTTGCAAGACAGCTCTGTAGCTAGCCAAATTTTGTTCCACGTATAAGACTGTTGTGTGAGATCAATGGGTAGGAGGGGGAATCCTCTTTTATGGAGAGCAACAGAGTAAGTTCATGTTTCAGACACCCCACAGGTGGAAATTTTGAAAACACTCAGTACTGGCCTACCTCTGCTCCTGTTAATGGTAAAACTCCCATTGATCAATGAGCAGAGTTAGGACAACACTCTGTTCCTTTGAAAATCTCACCCTAAATATAGTGGACATGAAGCTATATCCCTGTACTTTGTGATCAGGGCTGCAAAAGGAATGGTTATAAAAGTAATATTCCGTCCAATAATTTGAAAAGCCATTCAGGACAGACAATAAATGATAACTGTCATAACTACTATGAGTGTCTACTTTAAAAAAAAAAAAAAAAGATTCTAAGGTTTTGTTAAAGCAATCACTCCTTTGTCTGCACTCTCCCCTTTAGAAGGGAGATTCACATAGAGCACCGGGCTTCAAAAGTAACCACAATTGGCAAATTGTGCAGAAAGATATATCGTGTCATTCTTTAGCACTTGGCTCCAGCCAGGAATTGAGCAAGAGAGAACACAGATAGGCTGTGATGGGAAATCTATCAGATGTAACAGAGCCAACTGATGGCTAAAAATCTGACATCACGGCCCTTTCACCCAACGCTTACCTTACATTTATAGCAGTCTCTCTCTCTAGCAGGACGATACATGAAGAGACCCAAACCAAGTTATAAATAAATTGAAAAAGAAGAGTCTATTTCAATTAAAGGAAGGTTGAGATCTCTAGCTGATCTAACTTTGCCAACAACAAAAGAAAAGAAGATTCCTAACATTCATTTTCTATCAAGGAACATTCTCCAGTTCAGCTTGCCCACCCCTTCCTCCGGTTATAGTCACTCACTCGGCAGGGCTATTATTTTTTTGGTTCAATCTCTCTCCCAATCTAGTTGTCCATTACTACCTTCCATACTCAGTGCTCCCTCTCTCTCAGCCTTTATTTCCATTGGGAGCACAGGATAAATTGAATACAGTTTTGGTTATTCGGATTCATGATTATACTGTACATGAATCACGATGGCAAAAACCCAGCCAAAGATTGCCTCCTAACTGGACAAAAACAGCAGCAAGCCTTTATAAATTGGATTCAAGCTCCATGAGCAGCCTGTCAGTTTGGTGACAAATGCAGCGATGTAAAGCCAATGCATTAAATCTCAGCAGATCTCAATTCTGGGGGGCTGAAGTCTCAAGCTGGATCTCGTGGGTGGGATGGGAGAGGGTGTGGAGGGTCAGCAACATGTTGCCCATATTTTAACAAGGAGTTTCCAGAGTCATTTGTCTTCTGAGTCTGTGATTACAAACCAAAAATCTATGCCAAGGGTGTGCCTAGGCCAGAGTGCAGAGGAGTAATGGGTGGAGATAATACAGGCATAAACGCTTGCAGGGAGTTGGACAGCTCTGCTTGGCAAGCCGCTTTATCCTAAGGGCAAGTATTTATTATTCATCCATGTGAAACTATTCTCTGTGCACCAGAGTGTGCAGCGTGTGCATCTGACAAGGAACAGGGATGGGAACCTTTTAGGTATCTCCTCTCCTGGTGGTGTTATTTTTCTTCTTTTTTTTTTCTAAAAATGCTTCTTCATTTGGAGCAATCTGATCCATTCAAAAGGCAAAACATTAGGTCTTCAGAAGTATGAGCCTGAGGAATAAAGTCAAGTCATCTCTGGCAAGGGGGATGTAGGGGCAGAGGTACAGAAATCACCCCATCTTTCCCTTCAGAGGCATGGCTGGATTTTGTTGAAAGGCTCCCAATAGTCCTCTCCCACCCAGGTGGTTTTGAGGTCTACAGAGCCTGCTTCTGCAAAGTCAGTCATTAGCCCTTTCCCTTCCAAGTACAGCCTCCAAAACTTACTCCCAGGCATAAACCAAGGCAAGCCCGTTGAAGCAGGAGGGAAGAAGCAGCTGAGACCCCACCTCTGTAGCTAGAGGCAGAGGGAGGAACCCAAGTAACCCATACCACGCTGCCCCTGTACCCCCGTTTAGTATGTGAGTTAGGTTTGGAGTATATCCTAGAGAATCCCATTGCTGACCGTCCCCATGATCCCGGGGCTGGGCGACGGCTCTGGGTGATTATAGTGAGCAGGAGTCAGTTATGCTGGGAGGGACGTGGAGGGAAAAAATAAAAAAATTTCAGCCTTGACCAAAAACGCTAACTTTGGACCCTTGGTGAGAGTGGTGCCCAACACCCCTCTCTAGACCAATATCAGCCTGCTTCTTCGCACGTGGTAACTCGGATCTGAGAGGAGAGACATGGAGGAACGGAGAAGTACACTTCACGCCCCTACTGCTGTCTGCACCTCCCCTCCACACACAGTACTACCAGCAACGGCCTCCTGGGGAAGGTTTGGAGACAGGCTCCATCCACTGGATTGCCCAACCGGCTCTACGCCTTCCTTCAGAAGTGCCTTCCCTGGAGCCGAACCCCGTGCAAGGAGGGAAGGGAGTATTCTGTCCTCTGCCGCCAGCACCCTCTTGCTACAGCCTCCAGAGCCAATGCCCACACAGTGCCCTGTTACTAAGTACCCCACACTCATCCTCCAACTCCCTCAGCACCATTCCCCAACTTAGCCCCCCCAAACCTAACAACCACTGCCCAGCACCACCATTCCAACCCACATCACTGTTTCTTCCCACGATCCCACTCCCATAAATCCTTGCAGACAACAAAGGATTGCGGTCACAGCAAGAAGCAGCAGATGGTTTTATGGAGGTGGGTGGAGAAAAGCTGAGGGGCCCGTGGACAAGACCTCCAGCACACAGCCCTCTCAAGAACAATCTGCACATTTAATAAGTGACTGGGAATTATCCTGTGAAAGGACAACAAATTCAGCCACAAGGCCATTTTGCTATCGAATGAAACATCCACTTCCTGCTGTCACCTGACTTAGCTCTCACCAATCTGCTCCGAGGCAGAAAACTCCCTTATTGCAAACAGCCAAGAATGGGCTGAGAACCCTTTTCTGTCCACCCCTCCTAACTTCAGCGCTACTTAAACAAAAGAGGAAAAAGATCAAGAAGCAGATCGGTGTCCCAATAATGCAACTATCAAGAGGCACACAATCGGTTCAAGTACTCATCTCTGTGAGACTTTCTGTGTTACAACACTCTCTCTGTACATTGCCTTCTACCTGCATTGAAACACACTCACTCATGTTCACTTTTCAAAGGTAGGGGTGAGATTGAAGTGTTCTTTCACTGCGCTTTCTGTGACCCAATCTGAGTCTCCCCATGCTGCTTTCCAAGTGACTGATGCTGTACAGTCACTTAGAACAGGCCCCCCTATGTTGTCCAGGTGAGCACTCTAGCCCCGAAAGCTCGTGTCAGGGGTAACTGCTATTAAAGCTGCTATCACTGATTTGTCCCTTAAAAACATGATTCCTGAATAACTTGTGATCAGTATAACTGCCTTCCTTACTCCCCATGGTACTTTACTCAGAAGGGTCCCAGCACCTTCAGAATATCAGCATCCCACTTAGCAGCGTGACTTTATCCAATTTCAGACGGAATGTCACTCAGACTGGTTCACCCGCTCTAATGAAGCCAGTGCCACATGTATATAGTTTCATGGAATAACCACAATACACTACAAGATTGTACTGGAATTGAGCCTTTCTTATCGCCACTCACATTCTCTTAGGTGTGATTTAAATTGATGTAGTTTATATAACATACAGTGGCCACCCTTAAAGAAATCCCACTGTCATTGTAACTAACGTTAACACAGTATAGGGACAAATAGGGAACATCATAAATACCATGATCACGTTTTCTAGTTATCAAAGGTAAAATTGAAAAGTCTTTAAGGATAACCAGAGTAGCAAGAGCTCATCTGTACAAATCCAACAATTCTGTACACAGGTCTTTGCAATTCCTAGGGGAATCCATTTGAAAATCACTGTGGATTGAAGACATATGGATTCTACTTCCTCGGTATAAAGCAGACCTATGTTATAGCGATAGAGAAAAGCAAAATCAGTATTGTTCAGCACCAATATTGATAAACCTCTAACCAAGGGAACAGTGATGTAAAAATCTACTCATTCTGTAGCAGTTCTAACCCATTCTTACTTCTAGCATGTATTATATTTCCACCTTATTCTCTCCAGCTTCTGAAAGAGTTTTTTCCCCTTATAAAAAAAAATTGAAGTGGAGACGAACACTACTAATTTCAATAGTTTTAATAACACTGAAATCATGTATCACTTAGAAAACTGCACAGAAACCTCGCCTGAACATTGCTGCTTGTCATGTGTGTCAAAATACTGTATGTTGAGAATAAAACAGGTTTTAATTGATTCTTCTACAGCATTATCAGGATGAAAACTTAATTATGACAATCTGAGATAACGGAACAAGGTGATGTTTAGCAGTGTACTGGTATGCCCTGACTTTGATTGGCAGACAATTGTTCTTGCTGACAACATGGTAGCGTATACAAAACAAAATAGCAAAACATGTCTTAAACAACATTTAAATCAAGGCATCAATGCATTCTTCAAACATCAGTAATTAAGGTCTGATTTACTGAACTCTGCTGGACTGTTCTCCTGTTTATTAATGTAGCTTTTGTTTATCCAGTCAACAGAAAAATACATCTCCAGCTTATTTCAGAACAGGTTTTTAACCCCAAAATATCAAATAATTTAGTCCCAAAAGCTATGGGGGGGGGGGTAACCTTAATCCGTAAATTACCATAGGCACATTCAGGATATATTAGATAGCTAGAATTGTGCACAATGGATAAATTACTACATGACACTGAGAGGTTAGATTATTAAATACTTTAGGTCCACACAAGGAGATATAAACGAGCACTAGCTGACCACAGAAGACCCCAGTAAGGGGCTGTATACCTTTCAGCCATTTTGGTCTTCTCGTCTCCAGTGAGCTCATCCATTTTTGAAGCTGTGCTGACCCCTCCCCCCGCACATCTTTGATGGTTGCATGCACTGAAACCAGGCTTGTCGTGAGAAAAGAGTTGGCTATAAGCACATTGCTAAAATAATAAATACCGGCTACATAACTACCAACGTCAGAAAAGATTGAGCAAAAAGATCAGCACAGAACTGCAGAATTTGTTGGCTGGTGTAAGCAGATTCTGTTACTTCTGAACTATGAACATGAGTTCCTGGAGGCTAATAGAACGGACTAGAATGTGAAGGATGATTGTAGAGAGTAATACACTGATTCTCCACCGGCTTGGGCAGCGACTCACAGCAGTGCACAGCGGGTGTACAATGCCACCATTACGATCTGGCAGTGTTTCACACTGGGGGTGGCCAAAAAGTTTTGGTTTTTTTTGACAAAAAATGCCTTTTTGTACTATTCAAACATTGTCACCATTTTTTTTAGATCGCTCAAAATTTTCCATTTTTTTTAAATGAAAAATTTTCAGTTACCATCATATAGAATCAGAACAAGATTTTTGTTTAGTTTCTCCTTCCCCCAACTTTTCCCTCCTTCCTCTTCCTTTTCCAGGAGGAAAAAAAATGTTTTGTTTTGAGCCCATTGTGGCAGAGTACTGGGCATTCGCAGCTGAGCCAGCACTCTGGTCACTGCAGCTCTCATTAAAGACTCTAGAGGAGCTGTCACTAGTTGATAGATTGGGATGGGCTGAGAAGAACTAAGAGGCTAATTAGCCTATTAGGCAGACAGTACAAAAGACCCAGGAAGGAAGTGCAAAGAGAAGACAGAGAAAGAGAGAGGGAGGATTTCAGAGTCAGAGCCTAGAGGGATCTTCCTCCTCCTTGGCCAGAGAAGCTAAGGAGTATGTGTGATTGTAAACACAGGGCTGCATGCCTCTCTAAAAGGACACTGTGGGGAGGACACTGTGAAATAAACCACACAAGGTGCTTACCAGAAGAAGAACTCTGAGCTGTTTGTAACTTGAAAAGAGACAAGAGCAGGACCCCAATCTGCAACATCCATTTTTGAAGAAAAGAAAGCCCTGTTGTTCATCCACTTTGCCCAAGTACACAAAGCTACACAAGGTGCTAAGCGGGGCCTGTCTCTTCTCTCATCAAATTGGCTTTACACTCATGTAATTGCATTTAAATCAATGGAGATGCTCCTGTTTTACACCAGTATGAGTGAGAGGAGAATTAGGGCCTCTGTGTTCTTTCATATCTAGTTATAAGAGGTATTAAACACACCTCAAAGATGACAACATCACACCTATGCCTTTTAGCACAGGAAGTCCCACATGTGCAGGAAGGCTACAATAATGGTAGGCAGAAGCTTCATTGTTCCAGATTTAATATCTTAGATTTGTCTGAGACTTAAATTCCTGAAGGGTCCAAAGACACCAGCATCATCAGAAGAGTTTGTAATTTGGCAGACATTTTTCACCAAATGGAGATGAACTAGGTTGTGGGTTTAAGGAGTGTTAATGGACACCTATGGCACACTTTGCATACATCATTCATCATTTAAAAAAGAAAGTGGTTTAAGACTTGCTAACTTTCCCCCCCCCCAAAAAATTCAAATGTTAAAGGTATCCTTGACAGAAACTGTCTTGCCATTAACACTAACTGTTTCTTATATGCATCAGGAAAGATGTAGTGCCACGAGGACTAAATGGGACTTACAGAAAAGAAGCCATAAATCTTTGTCAGCCTCTTAGTTTAATATTTAATACAACTAGCTTGGAGTACTTCACTTCTCTCTCAGTTGAGGTACGTAGTACTTCTGCAATAAATTTTAATCATTGTTGTTAATGGCTCCCCCAATTTATTGTATCCCCTCTCTGCACAAATGATCTGTGCTTAAAATCCCATGATTCAAATGAATTTCTTCATGAGCAGAATACCGCAATCTTGTGGACCGTGACCCATAATAAATGCTGCAGCTCTACTCAAAGACATATGAAGGAACACCAGACATGCCTTGGTGTATGGCAAACTCGGTCAGAATTTGCAATTATAGCACAGCCAAAGGACATTTACTGCGTGGTTTTTTTCTGTTTTCTAGAATGCTTTACTTTCTTTCTCAGGACAAACATTTTTCTTTTCTTACTGTAAGAATTGTAAATATATATATATATATATATATATATATATATATATATATATATATATATATATATATATATACACACACACACACATTTTTTAGCACCACAAATGTTGCATTGCTAGATTGGTTAGTTAAGATTTAATGGGCATTTAGCTAGTAGTTTGTTAATTTAACAAGCAATTTTATATTCCTCAAGGGCAGAGAGAGGGGAATGATAGAAATGAAGAACATCACTGCTTGTAGAAAATAGAAGTAAGGGTGAAATCTATTTATCCCATAGGCCCAAAAGGGAGCCAATAATTAATGACTGTCAAAGCATGAGTGAGTTATAGATGCCTTTTCTAATAAGCAAAATGTACTACTGCAGCACATAGCTCATCGTAAACTCATGGAACAAACAGTGCATTTAAAACAATGTTAAAAGGAGTGATAAAAGTATATGAAATAGTGAATGGTATAGAGAAGGTAGAAGTGGAACTGTTAGTCATAGTGTCATAAGAAAAGATCAAGGGGGCATGCAATGAATTTTAAACAGGGTAAATTCAAAACTGCTACAAGGAATTACTTTTCTCAGACAAATCACAATTAGACTGTGGAACTCATTGTCACAAGACTTCTACAAGGCCAAGAGCATCACAGTATTTTAAATTTTATAAATGTCTAAATAAAATAGAGATTTATAGCAGAAACTGAGACATTCAGAGGAAACATCCCCGATGGGCAGGTAATCCCATATCAGCCCAGTGTTTGGTTTCTTTCTCTGATGCTGGGGGTGCTGGTCACTATTGGAGGGAGGACTTTGGAAAAAATGGACCAGTGGCCTGACCCAGTCCAGCAATTCCTATGTTTTTAAAGGTCTAACAGAACAGGGTAAACTACAGTGCAAGTCATAATCAGAAGGACTTGCATGTGTGTACCTGTATCATACTGATAAAACGTGAGCCAACTACACCCTTGGCACTTTTCTCTCTCTCACGTAGGGTTTGCAGTAGAACTGGTCAAAAATGTTCAAATGTCTAGATATTCTGATAAAAAGAGTCACTTTTTTTGGAGAAACTTTTTACTAAAAATGTGTCTCTTTCTAGCCAGATGTAGTTTTTATACTTCCTTCTTGTTGCAGTGGCTAGTTCTGTGCAGTAGAACTCGGGAGTCTTAAAACACAAACAGTACCTCACAGTGTCCTGCTTTTGTAGGAGGGGAAGGCTGGAGGAGTAGCATATCACGTCGGTCTTTAGACTCTCTGGCTGTCTAAACTCAGACATACAGGGAAAAGACATGATGGATATCTGCAATACGAAGTCTACATTCTGGCTGTTACCTGTATCCCCAGTTGATTCCAAACATCTGGGTTTTTCTATGGGTGGTAAATTTCCCTACAAACAAAGTTGTGCTCACTGACTGCTCCATCCCCTGCACAGACTTGGACCCTGCTGTGATACCAGATACCTTCTGGGCTCTTAGCCTGTGACGGTTTTTGGTATGATGAAGTGTTCCATCACTCTAAGCATGAGGAGGCCAATTTCAGGGTTTTATCATGGCAATGATTAGGCAGAGCATGGACTCATCAAACAAAGCAATACATTTCATGGGGGATTTCCTCTTTGCTTTCAGCATACAAACGATAAGCCATATGGAGAGCTGGCAGAGGAGAGAGGACAGATGTCTGGAGACATTATAGTTACTCTGCTAACTGCTTGTGGGTTTGTTCATCAAGATTTGATTATCTTTTGTTCCATTCAGTGTTTATTTTTACTTTCTTTGCAGCTTTTAGAGTGGGAGGGACACGTGTAATAATTCTTTATTATACAGCTCTCAAAATGCACAAGCTGCTTTGCTTGCAGAGAAAAGGTCCCTGGCCGGAAATAGCTAAGATTAGACATAACACACAAGGAGGAAGAGAACAAGGAGAAGACGTGGGGATAGCGGAAGAGAAGATGAAGTTTATGAAGCACATGTGGTTGCTCTGTTTGGCAGGGAATCTAGCACAAGGGTATGGTTGGACAAAATGTAATGACAAGAGGATACAAGTGAAACTACCCCTGTTTTTCAGAGACTGACTAATGGGATGTGTGAATTCTGGTGCAGCTGGCCAGCCCCTGGTTTATACACTCACCCTCGGATGTCAGGCTCTACACCGTACAAAGAGGACGAACAGCTCATCACAAGGTATTATTTCTCCATGGTGTTTCATACAGCTATCGTTTCCCCCCAGTCAGTTTGGAACCCATCCCTGTTGGATTCGGGTAACGATGGGGAGTTTGGGAGACACACATGGTGGGGGGATGGTATTGTGCATCTTCCGAGGAGCTCCTTGTTCACTCTGTTCCGTGCCACGTGTCTGTTTTTGCCTTGGCATTATTATCCCTTCCCAGGAGTCAGGTGGCCACTGGCAATGTGGAGCTGCAGCCTCAGAATTGTGCCTGGGGCTGGAAAGAGAGAGTCCAAGTGGGACTGCAGCTTTCAGCTGGGCGTGGAGCCCAAAAAGCCCGTCATTGGAAAGGCACTGGCCTCATCCAGTTCCACTTAACGTGAAGTACAAAGGAGGCCGGCCAGATGCCACTGTATCTTGAGGGAGGAAAACACTTCTTGAATCGAACCGAGGTAGAATTACTGAGGTCTGGGAGAAGCTATAAAATATTTTTTCCATGGCCAGCAGCTATTTCTGGCTGGGTTTGAAGGGAAGCTCTCAATGCCTTTTGCAACTGCGAGATCTCAGAAACTGGGTCAGAGAGAGATGTGGCAGGTGGTGACACTGCTGATGACATTTTTGGAAGAATGGGAGCATCACCTATCATTGCCCCACTGGGAACGCACCTATCTAACATCTTCCACCCACTCATGTTTTGATGGCAAGAGATCTCTCTGCAGGCCAGGTAGGCTGGTAGGGAGAGGATGTGACCCTTTGAGTCCTCTTCATAGCAGATTTTTTTTTCTTAAGTGCCAATAAACTGAGCAAGTCATAGAAGAAAGCAGAGCCCTTTCTCTGCAGAGTTTAGCATCAGCAAATGTAAGTACTAGGGGTAGTGCCAACTGCGAATTGTGTATAACGTTAGGAGGATGAGAGGCTCTGTGGCTCTCAGAATAGAACACAGATTACATGCCTATAACATCTGATTGTTCTGGTGTCTGATAAAACTGCTGGCCCGTGTTCCACCAAAACTCACATCTCCGCCTCTCTTTCTTAACGTCATGGCAGCACTGCAAATGCACAGCAGACCCCACACTGCAGGCTATCTGTCAAACACCACTGCAATGCAGGCCAAGCACACAAAACCTTATCTCGGCACAGAACCGCTGTTTATTCCCACCCCAATGCAAGACCCAGTAGTGCAGGTGGAAGGGAGGTATAGGTGTGCAAATCCTCCTCTCTCATTTCTCTGCAACTAACATGATGCTCTAATGGGCAGAGTTGCAAGGGTGACCTGTGTTTGTACAGGAGGAGGTAATCTTCCTTTAACATGGAAATCCAACTCTATAAATAGTGAAATAAATATGTCCGCTGACATGTGGGCTAACTTTGTAAAACGTCTGCACCTTTCTATCATCCCCTGACTGCAAGCCTGCCAAGCCAGTAAACAAGCACAGAGATATAGTCCCAAGTTCTTGACACAAGAGTGTTTTAAAATAGTTGCTTCTCAGAGGCTAAGAGGATGTTAACATCAAAACAGATGAGTTGATAATTAGGTGCTTGCAAGAGCTTTATCTCCACAAGGAATAGATCTGTTGGTTTTAAATTCTCTGCCAGCAGATAATGATGAAACTTATCACCCATGGGTGGACTGACCACCAGTAAACAGTGTTGTTGGGCTGTTGTTGTTGTTGTTGTTGTTTAAGTTATATTGTTTCAAATGAAACCCTACAAAACCACCAACATAGTTCATGAATAGCTGGATTGAACCATACACCTCTCCTATCTTAATTGAGGTAGCAACCTTAAAGCCATGGATAAAGGGGTGAGTTTAATAACTAGCTTCCCTGATTATTTTGGAAAGGTGTTATATTTCACAAGCTATCTAAGCCAATCATTTATTTGGTTTTAATTTCTCAGAATGGAATGGAAGATGCACACAAATCAGAAACACACAAAGTTTGGAATAATTAAGGGTTCAGTTCTCAGGTCCAGCCTTTTGCACCTAAAGCAGATCAGGAAGGAGTAGTGCAACGGTGGCTTTATGCCAACTTCATTCTCCTCCAGTCCTTGGTCTCTGAGCCACGCCCCACCGTATAATGTAGAGCAGCCTGAAAGCTGCTCTCAGTATTCTCAACCCCGAGCATTCAAAAAGTACTAGTCTGGCCTCAAAAATGATTAGATTTTTAAAATAATAATACATTCTGGGATGTGTGTGTGTGTGTATTTTAAGTGGAGATTCTCATGTAATCACTTGATTCCAGAAGTTGGGGCTTTAAGGAAAACACCAAATAACACAACTTGTGATAAAATTTCAAGAGTAGGCACCACTTCAGTCCACTTTGCACCTGTTGCCCTGAGCTTCCAAGGAGTTGCTCCAGCAACTAGCCATGCAACTGTACCACCAGCCCTAGCCACAGCACCTGAAAAGAAGAGGGAGGTACCCTAGGAGATGCTACAGTGTTCCCTCAGCACCAGAGGAATCCCCCGCTCCAGGGAAGTCCTATGAGTCTTGAAACTGGGTTGAGAGGGCTGATTTGCACTGCCGAAGCAGCACATAGAGGGTATTGTCTCCGCTGCAGCTCGGGGCAAGCCTCTCAGCTGCGTCGATAGACTTGGGCTACCTTTGCTTGAGCTAGCACATCGAAAATAGCAGTGTGGCAGTTGTGGCTCCGGCAGAGACTCAGGGCAGCCCTCCGAGATCAATCCAAGGGGGTAGGCTGGGCTGGAGAGCCCGAGCTGCTGCCCGAGCTGCAACCTCCACTCTGCTCCTTTGAGTGCACTAGCTCAAACGGGGCTAGCACGAGTCTGTCCACCCGTAATAATGCTGACCCTGCCACGGAGATAGCACTTTCTAATTGCAAAGCGTCCTAGGAGGGCCCAAGCCAGAGCCCATTGAAGTCAATGGTAAGTCCCAAGTCCTAGTTCCATCCAAGTCAATGGCAGAACTCTCACTGATTTCAAGGTGAGTAGGCTCAGCCCTAATTAATTAAAAAGAAAGATCGTAAAGCTTAAGTAATGGGATGAATTACCAAATGCTGTACAGGATAGCTAACTATTTAATTATGCCAAAGTAGTATAAAGAGGCAGAGCTATTTTAATCACAGAATAAAAACATCAATATACAATCAATACATGTGGACGCAATCCCTAGATGTGCAAATTAATAACATTAATTTTGTATGGAATAAAGCAAAGAGCTTTTAATCAAAAAGCTAAATTTTAACAAGAGACTGATTTGCAGAGCTGCTGAACTCCTCAATGCCTCTGGACCTATAGACCACCTATAGTTGGTACTAAATATCTATCTCCCCCTTATCCTTTTCTTATTTTAAAAATCAGAAGAGTTTCCATTAAAAAACATAGTTCCTAAGGCTAGACATATATTTAATTCTAACTGAGGAAGCAATTGCCTTCCTAGGTCTTACCCTCCTCCTCACCCTGCAGAGCGCACAATTAAATGCAAACACCTTACTAACATAAATGGGAAGGCCTGGACAACAATAGGATTTTGGGTGATCAACTCAGAACTAGACATATCTAGTGTCCAACGTACTTACCCCTTCTGGGCAGTAGCTCTCCCGATGTATTGTTGGGTGTGTCCTTTCACCAGTTACCAGGCACTCTTTAAATAAAGGCACTACCATCCGGATAGCTTGGGTTGAGCTTCATGGCACATGTCTGCACTATACCAGTTTCACACACCACTCACTCAATATGTGGCCTGCATGCACTGAGCTCAAGGTAGACCCTGGGGTGGCTTTTTTGGCAGCAGACTCTTCTTTTGTTATCTTGAAGTCCTGATCTAGAATCCGGAGGGGCTGTCCCAAGACATTGCCCGAAGATCCTAGGTTTCAATGTTGACTACATGGTTCTGCTACACACAATATCTCTTTGCCCCTCTGTGTTCATTTTGATTGAGAGGCAGAGCTTGTAAGGGCACAAGTGGTGAAAAGGCAAAGGCAGGAAACAATTACATTTAATATAGCCAGTGAAGAGTTCAAACCGCCTTGGTTTACAAGAAAGACTTGGGATGCAGAATCAAGAGAGGCAAATATTTATGTCACAGCTCCAGGAAACTGCACAGGTATTTCCCATCCATGGTCCACCAACAGCACCCACTCTAGGCTTCTGGCTCCTCAGCCATCACCTCTCGATCTTGAACTTAGCTGTGACACTCTGAGTACCTTTCCCAGACCTGAAGAGCTCTGTGTAGCTCGAAAGCTTGTCTCTTTCACCAAATTGGTCCAATAAAATATATTACCTCCCCCACCTTGTCTCTCTCCATCCTGACTGAAGATTTTCCAGGCTGCACAGTTCCCTGCTTACACTGTGATATCCCCAGCAAGCCAGACTGACTAAAACAGGCCAGCATCTGCACTTTGCTTCCTCTTTCTACAAACCACTGTAATTGTCAGCAGCTACAAGTTACCTCATAACTCTTTATAAGCAAGAACATAAGAACATAAGAAAGGCCGTACCGGGTCAGACCAAAGGTCCATCTAGCCCAGTATCCTGTCTACCGACAGTGGCCAATGCCAGGTGCCCCAGAGGGAGTGAACCTAACAAGCAATGATCAAGTGATTTCTCTCCTGCCATCCATCTCCACCCTATGACAGACAGAGGCTAGGGACACCATTCCTTACCCATCCTGGCTAATAGCCATTAATGGACTTAACCACCATGAATTTATCCAGTTCTCTTTTAAACTCTGTTATAGTCCGAGCCTTCACAACCTCCTCAGGTAAGGAGTTCCACAAGTTGACTGTGCACTGCGTGAAGAAGAAATTCCTTTTATTTGTTTTAAACCTGCTGCCTATTAATTTCATTTGATGACCCCTAGTTCTTGTATTATGGGAATAAGTAAATAACTTTTCCTTATCCACTTTCTCCACATCACTCATGATTTTATATACCTCTATCATATCCTCCCTTGGTCTCCTCTTTTCCAAGCTGAAGAGTCCTAGCCTCTTTAATCTCTCCTCATATGGGACCCATTCCAAACCCTTAATCATTTTAGTTGCCCTTTTCTGAACCTTTTCTAGTGCCAGTATATCTTTTTTGAGATGAGGAGACCACATCTGTACGCAGTATTCGAGATGTGGGCATACCATCGATTTATATAAGGGCAATAATATATTCTCAGTCTTATTCTCTATCCCCTTTTTAATGATTTCTAACATCCTGTTTGCTTTTTTGACCGCCTCTGCACACTGCGTGGACATTTTCAGAGAACTATCCACGATGACTCCAAGATCTTTTTCCTGACTTGTTGTAGCTAAATTAGCCCCCATCATATTGTATGCATAGTTGGGGTTATTTTTTCCAATGTGCATTACTTTACATTTATCCACATTAAATTTCATTTGCCATTTTGTTGCCCAATCACTTAGTTTTGTGAGATCATTTTGAAGTTCTTCACAGTCTGCTTTGGTCTTAACTATCTTTAGCAGTTTAGTATCATCTGCAAACTTTGCCACCTCACTGTTTACCCCTTTCTCCAGATCATTTATGGGATCGGTTCGAGGACTGAACCTTGGGGAACACCACTAGTTACCCCTCTCCAGTCTGAGAATTTACCATTAATTCCTACCCTTTGTTCCCTGTCTTTTAACCAGTTCTCAATCCATGAAAGGACCTTCCCTTTTATCCCATGGCAGCTTAATTTACATAAGAGCCTTTGGTGAGGGACCTTGTCAAAGGCTTTCTGAAATCTAAGTACAGTATGTCCACTGGATCCCCCTTGTCCACATGTTTGTTGACCCCCTCAAAGAATTCTAATAGATTAGTAAGACATGATTTCCCTTTACAGAAACCATGTTGACTATTGCTCAACAGTTTATGTTTTTCTATGTGTCGGACAATTTTATTCTTAACTATTAACATGTATTGTTAAGGTGAAAGCCTCACAGAGAAAACACATTAAAACAATAAATAAACCTACTCACATCCTAATAAGTTTACCAGAGATCAACCCCAACTCCAACAAGAGTCCAGTAGGCATCAGTCCTTCAAATCCCACCCAAGCTTTTTTCTGTGGTTACAAGTTCATAACAGCCTCAGCTCAGAACATGCTTGTTAGTTTTTCCTTTACACAGTGTGGCCTGTTGAGCTTCAGATTCTGTCATGTGGGACTGTGTCAAAAGCAGGGCCGGCTCCAGGCACCAGCCGACCAAGCACGTGCTTGGGGCGGCACCTTAGAAGGGGCGGCCAATGTTGGGGTGGTGGGGGGCGCTCGCGGTGGTTTTTTTTTTTTTGTTGTTCGGCGGGGCGGCACTCGAGGGCTTTTTTTTGTTTCTTGTTTTGTTTCGGCCGGGCAGTGCGGGGGGGTGTTTCGGCGGCGGTGCAGCGCTCGGGGGGCGGGGGTTTGGGCAGCCCAGCCCGGCCCGGCGCTTGGGGGGGAGGGGCGGGGGTTTGAGTGGCACGGTGCTCCGAGGGTTTGGGCGGCCCGGTGAGGCGCTGCGCTTGGGGGGGAGGCGCGGCGCTTGGCCGATCCGTCGAGGCACTCCGGGGATTTGGGCAGCCCGGCGCGGTGCTCCGGCGGGGGCGGGGGTTTGGGCAGCCTGGCGCGGCGCTCGGGGGGGCGGGGGTTTGGGTGGCCCGGTGCGGCACTCGGGGGGGGGGGGGTTGAGCAGCCCGGCCCGGCGCAGCGCTGGGAGGGGGGGGGGGTCGGTGGCGCGGCACTGGGGGGGGGGGTGTTAGGGCAGGGCGGCGCTCTTCTTTTTTGCCTGGGGCAGCAAAAAAGTTAGAGCCGGCCCTGGTCAAAAGCCTTACTAAAATCAGGGTATATTACATGTACTGCTTATCCCATGTCCACTAGGCAAGTAACCCTGTCAAAGAAGGAAATTAGGTTGATTTGGCATGGTTCGTTCTTCGCAACAGCATCACACTGTTGACTCATATTCAATTAGTGATGCAGTATAACCTACGAGATCCTTTTCTGGGTTTATAGCTTTGACTTGAAACCACACGTAAATGGACAATTTTGCATGGGGTCAACCCGAAACCCGAGTTTCACTTTGCATTTTCACATTTGAATCTAAGAATTCAAGATGATCCTTAAGGGGGCGAGGGGACTCCAAACTCCCTCCAATGCAAGTTACACTATATTCCAAATCCTACTCCTGGTCTAATTCCCTGAAACTGCAAGGGTTCTTCTTACCCAATGCATTATTTTGTTGTGTGCTACTGTTGGAGAGTGGTCCTGTGGGTAGGGCACTGGCCTCGGACTCAGGAGACCTCCATTCAATTTCTGTTTCTGCCACTGGCTTGCTATTTTGACATTGGTCTAGTCACATCTCCTTTCTGTGCCTTCATTTCCCCTCCCACCTTGTAGCTGTCCTATTTAGATCGAAAGTTCTTGGGGGTAGAGCCTGTCTCTCGCCATATGTACATACAGCACCTAGAACAATGAGGCATCTAGCACCTAGTATCACATAAATAATAGCTGCCATTCATTGTATGGTTGAAATAAAGCCCTGCTTTAACTAAGAGAACTTTTATTTTAATTTGAAGAAAACTCCTACATTGACTTCATGCCCTTACACTGACAAACAAGCCTGGCAGTGCATGGATGGCCCAATATACATTGCCACCAAAGGGATACCTTGTCATATGTAGCTGTCTGACAATGGTGCTGGTACATTTTTAGTTCATGTGGCACCCCACAGTGAATCAAAATGTTTCCCCCATGCTAATTATGGTTGCCTTTAGGAGCCACAGTCATGGATCTGGGCCCCACTGCACGTTGTACACACCTAACAAAAGAACAGAGACCCTGTCCTGAAGAGCTTACAATCTAGGAAACAACACGTGGACACAGCAAACAGGAAGGGAGAGCTCAGTGTAACAATGAGACAATACTCCTCAGCATGGTAAGCGATGGTAATAGGCGCCCTATGTTATTTCTCAAAACCATGAAATCCCCACCCACTTAATCTGAGGCAACCATAAACCTTAGCACAAGTTTGTGTGTTTGTGATAATGAACCTGCTCATTTCTGGTTCTGATGGGGGAAAAAAAGAACAAGGACTGGACCAGCGTAAACCATTCCTCCTACCAACCAACGCCTGCACCATGTCACTTTCAAGGCAAGGCACAATGCTGAACTGACCCCATTGTGCAATTTGCCAACCCAGGTGGGAGGGGTTGTCTCTCTTGATCTTCCCCTTCAACGTTTTTGCAGAAGAGACGTGAAAGTGACTGGTTCAGACAAAGGGATCCTTCACAATTATCAGGAAGCCTTTAGAAAAGCCTGATGTTAAATGTCATGTTTTATACTCTTATCTCCCAAGCCTGAGAAAGAATGAAGTTGATGTCATACCCAGTGTTTGTTTCTCCTTCTGTGCAGAGATATACTCCGTGCTGACGACTTCTTTCAGAAAGATACATTTGTTGAGAGAGATTATATGAAAAAATAATGCCTTGAAACTATTTTTTCCCTTTTAATTACAAAGTTTTAATACAGCACACAAGTAGACCAGATTCTGCCACCCACTCACACTCACAGAATGGTGCATATCATACAATAGTTCCCAATGAAATCCACAGGGTTGCTTGAAGAAGGAAGAGCTTCTTAAGGAAACGAAGGGTTGCAGAATCTGGCCCCAAATGTCCCTGTAGCAATAATAGGTGTTCATCTCTACGGTGCTCAGATATTTTATTTTTAATTTAAAAACTCATAGACCGCTTTCCGTAAGATTATTGGGGGCGGGGGATTAAATTAATAGATAGGATTGGAGGTGAGCTGCCATTCTGAAAGGGACTTTGGGCCCAATACAGCAAAACACTTCAATACATGTTTAATGTTAAGATTGTGTTTAAGTCCCACTGACAAAGTTAAGTGTTTTGCTGAATCAGGGTCTTACTGTGGAAATAGCTGACAGTGTGTAGACATCTTCTAGAGACCTCCCTGCCATAGTACCTACTAACCAGTCACTGACCTTCCAGCTTTCCTCATCTGGATGCTGAATTTGGGGCCTAGCTGTGTCTGTGCTGAGCCTTAATATGACATCACTCACTGAAATGCCATCATGTATCTTAAGTGGAGTCTGGCTGACTCCAAATCTTTGCCAAATGGATTGGAGAGTTGTTCATTGTCTGGTAGTTCTGCAGGTACCTCTGAAATGCATGGTTGCCGAAATGTTCTTTTGAATCCTCTTAGAGCAACACTCCCCGTGATTGCCTTTCTCCTCTTACAGCTACCCCCAAGGGCCTACTGAATCTCCTGAAATCCACAACTCCTCATTTGTTTTTTTTTTAAATATGTACTTTGATAAATCTGTATATTTTTGTTACCCACACAAACGTCTAAGCTCATGGCCTCAGAGAGATCAGCTGGCAGAACACCTTGAGAGTGTTGAAAGCAGTACTTTTCTAAGACAGAGTAAGCTACAGTGCATTTCATTTTTTTGTAATTCATCCTCCTCTGCATTAATTTACAAAGTAAATTGTAAAACCGAGTCCAAAGAAACATAAAAGACTCCGTAAGGATGAGGCACATCTGCAACACCTCCACTACACCCTGATCTCACTGTGGAGTAAATGTAGAAAGGCAGCAAGACAAAGGGGGTTGGGAAACAAGTTAAGCTAATGGTTGGTAGACTTAACGGAGTAGCCTGCCTAGCAGTGCAAAATAACATTTCTTCTGGGGAGGCACATAGGCACCACATGGCTCTCAGAGCTGCCTACAGTTTTGTGCCCAAGAACGCATGCCAGATCAGAGCGCGATGAGTGGGGAAGCAACTGTGGCTGAACAAAAGGTGCAACACATGCCTTAGACACACATCATGGCCACTCAGAATTGTCAAAATATATTTAATGGGCGAATACGTAGCACATTATGTGCTGACAGTAGCCTCACATCATGGGACAAACTGAACCACAGATCCGTTAGCCTGACATAAACGACATGCACTGTGCACTCAGTTAAAGCATATGGCCTGCCAAAGGGACATGATCCAATACATTTATATTTGGTACAGCATCTCTCATATAAACTGGATCCCTAGTGCACTGTCATGAGTGAAGTAGCACAATTACAGAGAAAAAAAAACACCCAACAGCAAAGGAAGGGGAAATTAAGAGGTAGGGGCCAGGGAGAAGAGACAGGAGAATTGGAGAAACACAGGAATGCTGCCCCAGCTGTTCCAGCAGTGAGGAGATTGGGTGGAAGGAGAAAAGGGAGGCGCACACAACAGGGAGTGGAGGAGACAGAGATAAAGTCTGTGAGGTGCCTACCGTGGGGTGGGACAAGTCCCACACACAATGTTTAAAACAAGGAAGGCAATGCTAACTTTTATAGAGAAGTAAATAGCATAATGAACAAGAGCTATTAAATGCACGTGAACAGAGGCCAGGATGACAAGGCATAACACTGTAGAGGCCTTTCGTTTTCTGTAACGCCCTTTTCCAATCCCAAACGAGGGACTTAGACCTGCTCCCATTGAAGTCAGCAGCAAAATGCCCATTGATGTCAGCAAATTTAGTATTGGGCTCATGCGTTGGAATAATAGTCAGTTTCACCAGCTTGTAAAGAAAAATATGTACGTCTCTTAATTGTTTCATTTCCTAGACTTTGAGTAATATTTTCAAGAGCACCCAAGTGACTTAGTAGCCTAAGTCCCATTGACTTTTAAGTGTCTACATCATTTCTGAAAAGGGAACTTAAGCTCCTAAGTCACTTAGGGTTTGTCCACATGAACATTTAGTCCATGACAAGCTACCCCACACTAGCCTGCCACACACTAACTGTGACATGCATTAACTGTTCATCAGGGCGCTCTGATGTGGCCCTCTACGTCAAAGCACACTAATGAGTTAATGAGCAACAGCATGGTCCACATGGACAGTTAGTGACATCAGACTGTGTAGGGTAGATTCACACCCCTGCCTGTAGACAAGCCCGGAGACACTTCTGAGAATGTGACCCTGGATCTCTGTTCTCTCTCTCCAGGCTGCACCAGCAGCATCGCTTCAGGCACGCTGATAATCTGACGTAATTTGCTACTTACATATTTTCTGCTAATACACCCCTCTGTCTTTTTAGGAGGATTTGCAAAGTGCTCACCCCATTCCTCTGGAAGTCAGTGGTAAAACTCCCACTGGTGCAGAGTTAGAGCAACACCGAGTGCTTTGGACCCCCCCCCCCGAGCCCCGCCCCTTTATCTCTGCTCACACCTGCAACACTACACCTCCTGCTGCCTCCCCCACCCCAACCACTGCCTTTTAGACGCTACTTCCGTTTTCATGTTGGCAGCCTTTGAGACTCAGCCGGGTGGCAAAGATTAATCGGATAATCTTAATTTTCACAATTAATTATCTTCTGATAATCATTTTTTTTAAAGTGTAATTATTGCTCATCCCTCCCCCCAAGCCATCATACTGAATCTGGTCCCTCTGATGAGTTGGTTTTAAGTCACACGTGCGAGTCGCTTTCCGTTGCATTAGTTACGCTTGGGGCTCAAGAGCAGTCCAGACTGAGAGCTGAGACCTTGGCACGAAATTAAGTTTGGAATCAGCCAGTTACGCTGGCAAGGCTTCTACAGCTAAATGCAGGGACACTCAAATCTAATGATCTGTCTGATGAGCTGGTTGCTCTTGGCCCTTTCCAAGGTACCATGATGGGCCAAAGCTGTGAAAGGACCAAGTACCACTGCCATCCCTCTGTGCAGCCCTGGGGGCATCCAGGACTCCAAAGGGAGCCATGATCCTGACCCTTTCCACCACTCATTGCACCAGCCCACAGAGTGCAACGAGTGTATAAGAGCAGTAAAGTCATGCAACAGCAGGCGTACTCCCTCTGCGCAGCACATAGCTTGGGAGGCGTCCCTGAGACAGTGCTGCCGTCCGTGCTACTCTCACCACAGGCTGTGCCCTCAAGGCACAACTCAACCTTAAATCAGACGGGAAAAATGACCACCTGGGAACTGCGACCCAGACAGCAGCAGTAGTGATTGGCCTCAGGCCCCCGAGCAGCATCTAGCCCATATGTGCATGTTGGCATTCAGCTCCATCTGCAGGAACTGTATATCTGCAATAAAAGCAGACAAGGGCAATGTCTTTATCCGGTGTCCGCTGCCCACTCCTGTTGTCGTGAAAGAACGAGCCCGTTTACTGGTTCTAAATCAGGAAGCTCTGAGCTGCTACTAAGAAAGCCAAATGAAAAGAAAAATCAGCTTATGTTAATAAATTTGGGAATAACTACTAATGCCTCTATTCTGTTTCCACACTCAACTCTGTGGAGAGGTGAGCACCAAAGCAAGGGCCAATAAGTCACAGAATTATCTGGAAATGGGGTGGGATTCTCTGAAGAAACATGGCCCTTTGTTGCCCTGCTGTGGCTGCAGAGTATGCACTGAGCGCCGATAAAGGGTGATGGACCCACCCAGTGAGATGACTGGGAATAGTCTGTCTAAGAGGCCTGGTCTCGCTTTCAGGGCAACATTCCGTATGATGAAAATGCTCCACAGTAAGTTACTGCTGGAACATTCCTCTGGCTTGGAGACCCCACAGAGGAGAGGCTGCACGTGTGGTAGGCAGGCCAGCAGCGCAGAGAGCCTGAAAACTGGCAGCCACTCACCCTTGGCCATTCTACTTCGCTGGCAGGAGTATCTCCAGTGGAGAAGATGCATGGGAAAGTGGCCATTGCTTGTAGACATCTGCACCCTTTCCAAGAGGTCACCTTCTGCAGCTTGTTATATAGAAAGGGGAAGCGACGGGCTTGGGTGGCTCAATCTTTTAATCACGAAGGCTACATTGTAAATGTTGGTTCTCAAATAAAGCTTTGGGGGAATGTTCAGCTCTGAAATTAGGATGAAACACATTTCAACTCCGCTGTCTCCAGCAGTTCTCCAGCAGCCACTTTGAGAGGATTTTCTCTGACAGAGCTGATGGGAGTTCCAGCGTTGTCGAGGAGATTTGGTTTTGATATCTTTCAGATGTAGCTGGCATGCAACACTTTCAAAGGCATTCCACACACTCTACCACCTGCATTCTCTGCTCTGGGAATTAAGTGCACATTTTTCATTACAAACACTGACTGTAGCTCATTGATGTCTCATGTTTTCTATTCTGCGTTTATTCAACTTCATTTCATTTATTTTAAGATAGAAAAAAGATGGCTCATTAGATGTGCTCTTCACAGACTGCTTTAAATATAGACTAGCCTACATACATTTTCTACATCTTATAGCTGTAACTTGAGTTATGTTTCTTTAGTAGCTAGTCACAAATCAAAAAAAGTAAGCAATACCATACAGTAAATTATGAATCACCATTTACAGCACTTCCTGCATGTTCATTAATTCTAAATTGGTAATACTAAAATATCTACAATATAACAAACTGAGCAACCCACACGTCAGGATTTATTTCACTGCTGCCTTTGGAAATGAAGTCATTTTTTGGGTTTAAAGAGTGCTCTATATACTGCCACTCTGACCTAATGATCAAGCAATTGGCCAGTTAGCGGACTCAGCTTAAAGAGAAAAGGGAAAATAGCTTAAGGGATTTAGGAGCACAAGTCCCATTGCCATTTGAGGAGCTCTGTGCTCCCACATCTCTTAGGTGTATTTGAAACTCTCCTTGTTGTTAAAATGATACTTGTGTTGTAAAGCAGCTATGCCTTTATATTATTGTTTTGGGGGGGAACTAAACAGGGAGATCAAAAAAGCAGGATGCTGTGCCTTTGAGTTTAACACGCATTAAGACATGGCGGGCCAGATTTTCACAAGCGCTCGGCACACTCATTGCGCTCAAAGGGGGCAGAGCTCTTCTGAATCTCAGGCCCAGCATAAATAAGAGTCTCTACGATTTTTTTTTTCAAAATTTACAAGAATTATTTAAAGATGATTAAACTCATCCACATACTCGATTCTCTTCCCTTCAGGGAATAAGCTGCTATGCCATATAACTCTCAGGGCTTCGGTAAGAGCTGTGAGAACATGCAGCCCCAAGTCTCCCTGGCAGTAGGCTTGGTTATGCCACTCCGGCAGCAGGAAGCTGATGGAAAGCTGGCTTAACAGGCTGCCTGGGGCTTCCCTTGTAAATCAGCAGAGCACTTCCAGGCCTTAACTCTTACAGCAAATTCCCTCGCACTTCCTTGCACTGCTTTGAGTTTCACCCTTTCAGGGCTCAGTTAATGTCTCTGAGGCCTCAATCCTGTTTCCAAGCATGGTTGAGGGCACTTTCTGTTTAGAATATCTCGGCTTCAGAGTGACACAGACAGACAGAGTGACAATCCTGGAAGATTTGTGTTGATTTGTGTGGGTGGTGACTGAGGAGTGTGTGCTGCAATGAGGAGTTGCGTGTGTTTGGGGTTATTGTGTGTGCTGGTTGTGTTGTTGCATGGGTGGTTTTGAAGACCTCTGGCAGTTGGGCCAAGAATTCCACCATATGTGGAATTCCACTCCCTCATGCAACCAATGAAATTGTTACATGCAAAGAAACTGCAGAGTAAGGATGGTGATTGGTTGAGTCACCTCTGCTATCACAGTGGTCCAAGAATCATAGTATGGCATAGATACATGCTTTCCTGAGCTGAACACTGCGTGGGTGTAATTCATAAAGTCAAAATGACTAAAAACTTAAAAAATTGGATGGTAGCAGACCATGAAACCAGGATTTTCTGAACAAAGAAAGATCTCCACCACGTTTGTAGCTGCTGCCATTGCTTTGCGCTGACTCAACAGACATTCTAGGCTTCAGAGTGACACACAGAGTGACAGTCCTGGAATCTTACTATATATTTGTGTTTGCAGGGTATTATATTATATATAGACATGTTTGCCTTAAAGCTGTGGTGCATAGGGGCTGAGGACACCAATCAGCACCGGCTGGAGGCATTATGCCCTGTAATACAAAGGCAGGCATCATGCCCCCAGCAGTCCCTGGGGAAGCGAGCTCATCAGTGGCCACTGATGCACTTTTTTTCAAAGGGCAGAGAGCGCACTCCTTCCAGTGCCATCCTTCTGCAGCTAGCTTTTGTGCAGAGTGCCAGGGTTCTGCGCCACCCACAAGCCACTGGGTGTGAGGGGCTGGCATCAAAAGGTGCCTTCCTTTTCAGCTCAAGGAGCACAGGCAGCTACATTAGGACAGCCTCCTTTGTGGGATACAACAGCACAGGGAAGGAGCTCCCTGCCTCTTCTTCCCTAACTTCAATGCAACTGGGCAGTGGCCGGGATAATTTCCCTCTCCACCTTTTCAGATCAGAATGCAGGAGAAGCACGGCTGTTCCTTGGTTTTTCAGGGTGGTGGTGGTGGTCATCCATGGAATTTCCAGATTAGCTTTTGTCCCTTTCCCTCCCATTGATCCAGAGGGCAGCCCCCACATGTCCTGTGCCTTGCCTTAATATTAAAGAAGACC
The DNA here is from genome assembly GCF_028017835.1 of Emys orbicularis. NCBI lineage: Eukaryota > Metazoa > Chordata > Testudines > Emydidae > Emys > Emys orbicularis. The sequence continues at coordinate 5,811,049 of NC_088687.1, read as the reverse complement.
CATCTGCATGTAGAACACAAGCCCTTCCAGGAGAAAGGCACCATTGTGTTTCACTGCCTGTGCTGCATATTTGAACACCACTTCAATCCAGTCTCGGGCCTGCAAATCCAAATGGTCTAGTGGCCCTGTGAGGAAGGTTATGATGCAGTAGATTAACATTCAAGAAAAAGAAACATTTGCAATGGGAAGCACATCTCCTGCGAGTGTAGGCGGGAGGAAGAGAGATGTGCTGTACTAGAAAGGTTTTACTGCAGAAGCAGCACAATAAAAAGGACAATCAGAGAAATTGTACTAACGACAGTAACTACTTCCGATTCCCAGCCCCTCCCCTTTCAAATACTGGCTCAGCATCACTCCGCCCAACCAGTGCTTTGGCATCAAACAGGCATTCCACCCACCATCGTGTGTGCTGCCATTAGTTTAAATCAGTTTTACAGCCAGTTCACCAATCAATAAATACAGAAACATAACTGGAGAAAGGAATTAGCATTCGTAATCCTGAGATTACATAAACCCCTTGGGGCAATCAGTTATTAATGGCTGTTATATTTATTGGGGTTTATAGCAGCCCTGCAAACCTGAGCCATCACGAGGAAGCAGGGAGAGATAGTGAAAAACTTATTTGTTTAGCATGGTCCTCCCGGGAAGTGCTGACAGAATATAAATTTGGCTCCCCTTCCTCATAGAGGATCTGTTAATGAGCATGCCAATTAACAGCTGAACTAAAGACCTTGAAGGGAAAGCTGTCAAGAAGGTGAACTCTCTTGCCTGCTGGAAATGGATGTGGAGCTTTTGAACAATAGTAAAGAATAAAATTGTCAGACCCATAGAAGAACATAACTTGTTGGGCAAAAGTCAACATGGTTTCTGTAAAGAGGAATCATGTCTTACTAATCTATTAGAGTTCTTTGAAGGGGTCAACAAACATGTGGACAAGGGGGATCCAGTGGACATAGTGTACTTAGATTTCCAGAAAGCCTTTGACAAGGTCCCTCACCAAAGGCTCTTACATAAATTAAGTTATCATGGGATAAGAGGGAAGGTCCTTTCATGGATTGAGAACTGGTTATAAGACAGGGAACAAAGCATAGGAATAAATGGTAAATTTTCAGAATGGAGAGGGGTAACTAGTGGTGTTCCCCAAGGGTCAGTCCTCGGACCGATCCTATTCAACTTATTCATAAATGATCTGGAGAATGGGGTAAACAGTGAGGTGGCAAAGTTTGCAGATGATACTAAACTGCTCAAAATAGTTAAGACCAAAGCAGACTATGAAGAACTTCAAAAAGATCTCACAAAACTAAGTGATTGGGCAACAAAATGGCAAATGAAATTTAATGTGGATAAATGTAAAGTAATGCACAATGGAAAAAATAATCCCAACTACACATACAATATGATGGGGGCTAATTTAGCTACACCTAATCAGGGAAGAGATCTTGGAGTCATCGTGGATAGTTCTCTGAAGATGTCCACGCAGTGTGCGGTGGCAGTCAAAAAAGCAAACAGGATGTTAGGAATCATTAAAAAAGGGATAGAGAATAAGACAGAGACTATCTTATTGCCCTTATATAAATCCACGGTACGCCCACATCTTGAATACTGCGTACAGATGTGGTCTCCTCATCTCAAAAAAGATATACTGGCATTAGAAAAAGTTCAGAAAAGGGCAACTAAATAGGGGTTTGGAATGGGTCCCATATGAGGAGAGATTAAAGAGGATAGGACTTTTCAGCTTGGAAAAGAGGAGACTAAGGGGGATATGATAGAGGTATATAAAATCATGAGTGGTGTGGAGAAAGTGAATAAGGAAAAGTTATTTACTTGTTCCCATAATATAAGAACTAGGGGCCACCAAATGAAATTAATAGGCAGCAGGTTTAAAACAAATAAAATGAAGTTCTTCACACAGCACACAGTCAACCTGTGGAACTCCTTGACTGAGGTTGTGAAGGCTAGGACTATAACAGGGTTTAAAAGAGAACTAGATAAATTCATGGAGGTTAAGTCCATTAATGGCTATTAGCCAGGATGGGTAAGGAATGGTGTCCCTAGCCTCTGTTTGTCAGAGGGTGGAGATGGATGGCAGGAGAGAGATCACTTGATCATTACCTGTTAGGTTCACTCCCTCTGGGGTACCTGGCATTGGTCACTGTCGGTAGACAGGATACTGGGCTGGATGGACCTTTGGTCTGACCCAGTATGGCCATTCTTATGTTCTTATGATATGGTAGGTCTCTACTGCTTCTTTCCAATATCACCTCTGAACTCTTTTCTTTCCACACTTTGTTCATTTCACCCAGGATATATAAACTCTGGTAAAATACAGATGTGAATTCCAGCGTGCAGACACTAAAAATAAATGTGTTCCAGAGAATAATACAATATGCACTACTCTTCCATCATTACAGAGAACTAGGGATGATTACTGTCCCGTGTCAAATACGTAACATGGTAGGAGATTACACAGGGTTAGAAATAATAACTTGGTTAGATGAGACTTTCTAACTCCATTGGCCTCTTTTGAAAATCCCATCTTTATAGCCATTTATTTTTCCAACAGCCAATAATCATTTTCTTTATGAAATTTAGGAGAGAAAACATTATAAAAGGAAATACCAAGGGAAAAGTAAACCAGTCAAATTCTCTGGCAATGTACAGAGTGTTGTAAGTCATACACTGGATTTAAATTGGTCAGACAATGTGTATGAGCAGGAGAGTAGTACAACTTGCACCAATCTGGGCGTGCAATGGGTGTGACATCAGGCAGGGAGGCTGCCTCATCTGACTTCCTCCTCTTAGCTGCTGTTCCTACTATCCACCATTCCTCCGCCTTGGCGTGTAAATTACACTTGTTTCACACACCTAATGAATTCCAGATCAAAGCTACTCCATCACACACACCTTTTTTCTGACAAGTCATCCAACGGGTAACTAACACCAGCATTTCCATCACCAAAGAACGTGACTTCCCCAGAAACCACACCTGCTCGCTGTAGGGAGAGTCTAAATTCTATCACGACATTCAAGTCCATGGAATCTCATGGGATGTAACTCAACACAGAGTTGGACCCCGGTCTGAATTTTGCCAAGCATGTGTAAGTCCCACTTTATCTCACCGTGAAATGCCAAGATTCTCTGGAGTTACCCTATGAAAAAAAAATCTTTATCAAAAAGTTCTGTTACCAAAGTAGAGTAATGCTGTAATTTCTTTAAGAGCAGATTCTTTTGCTGAAACTAATTATGAGAAAGCTGTTGCCTAATGAAAGCTTGCTTTAATATGACTTATGTTATTAATAAGTTTGCTTTGAAGAGTGGCCAGGCTTTTAAAATTAAATATTAGCAGTCTGTTACCTTATCAAACAAACCTGAATATGTCAAGTTAATATTTTTAATACTTTTTTTCTCTCTCCACTTTCAGTTTTGTTCTTAATTGACTCACTTGTTTTCTTTAAAGCCAGTAAACTCAAAGGTCTAAGTAAAGGAGAGGATTTCACACTTTAACGGTTTCGGAGTTCACACTTTGTCTGGATGATTGATGGATCAAATGTGCGCTGGAGAATGCTGCAATGTTTCTTTCATCATCATTGTTCCTCATGGGATATGCCAACTGGACTGCCTCAAAAACTCATTCGTTGCTGCCAGAAACAATAGTCAAATTATTACCAATGTTAAATGTATTTACTTTTCTTCAGGGATGTTATTAAATTTGTGTTATTGTGTGAGCATTGGCAAAGGCATAAATGAAAGCCTACTGGCTGCATATTGGTGAACATTTGAGTCCAAATGTACTTTAGCTCTTAAGCTTGGTGTAGTGCATTGGCTGTTCAGACTCTCTGCTATTCGTTATGAGCCTGAAATTGCCTGATGAATGAGTTACACGGCAGATGCACAGACATTAAGGTGTTGGGCACCTTTGAAATGCATGTAATAACTGAGTGAAAGGTAACATTCAGAGATGGATAGTAGAGAAATGTGGAGGTTTGGCATCAGACAGACATTAAATGTATATTGTGAGCATTTATTAAAGAAACAGCAATGATTTTCAAATGCTTTCCAACCATATTCTATTTATTTTCATTGCTTACTAGTCAAGCAAAGGAGAGTAACTTTACTGGCTTAGAGATCAGTATTGAAAATCAGAAGGGGCTTTTGAAGTGCATGCACATTTTCCAAAGTGACTAAAAATCGCTGTGTATATTTTCATGTTTATATCTAATTTCCTCAATTTACTAGTACATGGATTGTATTTCTACCTGCTAGTCCTTCAATTGGGATATGAAAGTCAGGCAAGTACCTTCTAGTGCTGACATCACAAGTGATAATGGTTTTATATATGAAAATCTATTGGCTCTGCTATTCTAATAGGAGCAAAGAAGGGAGTACAAATTTACTACAGTCAAAAGAACAGGAGTACTTGTGGCACCTTAGAGACTAACAAATTTATTAGAGCATAAGCTTTCGTGGGCTACAACCCACTTCTTCGGATGCATATAGAGTGAAACATATATTGAGGAGATATATATACACACATACAGAGAGCATGAACAGGTGGGAGTTGTCTTACCAACTCTGAGAGGCCAATTCAGTAAGAGGAAAAAAAAAAAAAAACTTTTGAAGTGATAATCAAGATAGCTCAGTACAGACAGTTTGATAAGAAGTGTGAGAATACTTACAAGGGGAGATAGATTCAATGTTTGTAAATGTTTACTTCAGTCAGTAAAGCGAGCAGGCATGAATCTGTTTACACACCGGGACAAAACCTATTAATAAGGCGGGACCAGGCTGATGCCCAGCACCCACAGCTGGCAATGGATTTTTCCAGGGCTTTGGAGCTGTGCTCCGGCTCCGCTCCAGCTCCAGGAAAAAACCTGCAGCTCCACTGCTCCGGAGCTGCTCCGCGCTCCAGGCTCCGCTCCAAAGCCCTGGATTTTTCAGTAGAACCAGGGCCGGCTCCAGGCACCGGCGCAGCAAGCAGGTGCTTGGGGCGGCCAACGGAGAGGGGCGGCAAGTCCCTCAGCCCCTTTTGGAGGGAAGGACCTGCCGCCGAATTGCCGCCGAAGAATAATGAAGCGGTGGCGGTAGAGCTGCCGCCGAAGTGCTGCCGATGGCGGCTTTTTTTGTTTTTTTTCCCGCTGCTTGAGGCGGCAAAAACACTGGAGTAGTACTCAACTGCCATTTCAGCACCTAACAAAACAACCTTTCAAAAATGGCTCAGCAGCTCCCGTTCTTCTCTGAGTCCCTTTGAAAATCTGGCCATTTCATTTACCTGCCTCAATGGGAGCTGTTGGGTGCTGTACTCTAGGAAAATCCAGCCCTGAGTTTCAAACAAACATGCTGTCATTACAGAGCATGGCTATAGTTCTTGGTTTGTTTTTCATGCGACAGAGAGAAAAGAAGAGTTATAAGATGTATTGTTTTCAAATATGACTATTCCTCCAGTTGGGCACTATATTACATATCTGCACATGGGTGGAAGCTTATGATCTAACTGGGTTTTTCCAATCTCGGATATGTAAGATGCCGTCCTGTAATTAATATGTTTGCATCAACATTTCATGACTGCTACCACAACTAGGCCTCTGTCTAAAAATTAACTAAAAGTCATCCTGTGTAGTAGTCAAAGGATGCCCATGAATCACTAAAGGGAAAACCCAGGAACACCTGGTTAGCATCCCCATAAGTCAAAGAAATAGGGAAAGGAAACGATATCAGCAGTAGAATTTTAAGGATTTGCAATATCTGAAAACAGGCACAATAAATAGATTAAAGATTTCACTCCAGATTTGCTCAAGGGAAAAAAGATAAATCCCGCTGCACTGCACTGAAGAGAAGCAACCTCATGACAGATGTCCCATGCAGCAAGGGTAAACAAGGAGGAGGGTATGAGGAACACTTTGCTGGCTGCTTATGCTCAGAGCGGGTTATGGGGGAGTTACACAGCAGAGTCATATTTCCTCTTACTCTTCTACTTGTCTTCCTAGGTTCCTGGTGTTTCTTTTCCCACTTTTTGTTTTCTGGCACGGAATACTGATGAGACAATACTTGATCCACCCTCAGGCACTTATTTTCAGACAATTAACTTAGCATCGGAGAAGCACTTAACAGCCCTCACTTTCCAGTCTGGGAGAAAACTGTCTAAGAAGCCAGGTGAGGTAATAAATTATTGCCCAAAGGGTGTAAACCCCCCCTCCCCACCCCCCCAAGCATTGTTTTGACAGAGGGCGGCTGCTACTCTTTAACGAAAGTTGGGAGGGGATAAAATGAGCCAACACCATACCTAGAGCAATTGTTAGCATTCCTCTAATACCAACCAGCATCAACTGTGCCCCCAATCTATAATTGCTACACTTTGCCATTAGAGGGTGGGTAGGTTTTTTTGTGACATCCTTATTACAAGTTACTGATTTATCCTTCAAACAATTACTGACGTACCCTCTCTCTCTCTCAGTATATGGCTCTCGTTACCTTAATACGCAAGGACCTTCCAATCATTAATGCACTGTATTGTCACCCCACCCTCTGAGGCAGGCAAGTTCTCACCCTCTTTACAGGTAAGGAATTAAACCCAAGTCTCTTGAGCCCACATAGGGTGCCCTATCCACTAGACCAACCTTCCTACTTCTGGCTGGAAGATCAAATATATTATCAACAATTGTTGTGCCCTAATTTCTCACTTTAAATACTCCATTGCCTTTATGCTCTCCCTAGCCTTGCAAACCCTCCCCCTCCAGATCAAAGGTCAAAGATATTACTTCTCCCACCTTGTCATTCTTAACTTTCATTCTGTTCCTCCACTACTTTACACACATGCTACATTTCAGGCACATGAAGAGTCCCGCTGACTCCCACTGACAAACACTTTGAATTCAACTGAAGGAGACGCAACCCATGGAAATGGCTGGCATGTGGACAGACAAGACTGTCTGCAGGTTGTTCTGGCACAGGGCGTCGTTCATTCAGCAGGCACAGCATTTACCCAGCACACCATGGCAGCAATTCTCATTTGCTCACTGGGGCTCTGCATTAGTGTTTCTATGAGAATATGGAGACATCTTTAAAGATCTGAGGCTACAATTACAGAAAATACCAGCCCTCCCATTCGTAGGATCTGAATTATGGCCACAGCAGGTAGCCAAACACATTTTAGGAGGCTGAGGCCCAGATTCTCAAAAGGTATTTAGGCACCTAACTCTTGACTTCAGTGGGAGCTATGCACTTAAATGCTCGTGAAGATATGGGCCTGAATGCCTTTGGGTGCATCTTAGTGAAGCCACCGTAATCAGAGCATTGCAGAGCGATACGCATACCCAACGTTTGCTGCAGTAACATCCTATGTCCTGCTTTCCCAACTGTTCTTTAACATTAGAGTATCTCTGTGTTCAAGCTTGTCTGTAGGCAATTTATCCTGCCGGTCACTCCTACTACTTCCTAACCTTATCTCTGTACTAATGTTGGCATTGATTAATGACTCAGAGTTGGAGCCATAGTGCAGTGGTCACGCATACATGGGGAGCTGGGCTGCTGGCAAATACAAAAAAAAAGAATGAAGTCTATTCTTCTCAATTTCAGTAATTTTGAAATTAAAATGTGTCTTTTTGGCCTCTCAGAATGATGTTAACTCTGTGTATAAAAAGGTGGGGGGTGAATAAAGAAAAACAGGCTGCTTGCTTAGCCTGCTTTCCACTGTCTTGCACCAAATACAGCAGAAATCAAACCTGCAGCAAGCCTAATGTTGTAATTTATGACTTATTCCCATTAACTATTCAGGGTTATAAATCAAGCTCTCCATGCTCTAATACCCTGCACCACTACATCACAGCTTTCAAACAATAACACTCTGCCTACATCCCCCCCCCAAATAAATCTCCCCCTCAAAGTAAAATTTAAACTGAAAAATATTTCATCTGTGTTGTATGTTATCTGAGCAATGTCCTAAAAAGAGAGTTTAAGGGAATCAAACATGCAAGAAGTCAGGCAGTAGCTTTAGGAATTATGGGCCCAATCCCCAGCTGGTATAAATCAGTTTAGCTCCACTGGATGCAATGGGGCTACGCCCATTTACACCAAGCAAAGATCTGGCCCTATGACTTTAAAAAGCAATTAATGCTGAGGGATAAATCCTGAGCTCGGGATACAGCCTGAGTTACAGGTTATGTGCTGGGTAGATGCACAAGGAACAGCAAGAACTGTTATGAGCCCCGCCCTGCACATCCTTTCCCTTTCCCCAGCCCAACTATGCCACATCACCTGTGCATTGCAGTGCAGAGTGATTCTATACAGCAGATCTCTGCAGCACGCATCGTGCATGAGGCAGTGTGTGCTCTCCTCATGTGCTGGAACTGCACCAGTTCTGCTCCCGGGGGGCCTCCATGACTACAGGGGCAGGGGCAGTTCTTACCGCTTGTTCCTTAATAGCTTGGCAGGTAAATGAAATGTATTTGCCACCCTGAAATTCTCCTCTATGCCTCATGGGCATACAGTTCTCCATTCATCTAACTGGGCACGCCCAGATATTTCAGCAGTGATAGCATCTAGAAAAAGAAAACGCCACCTCCTACTAGCAGATGCCACTTATTCATCCAACCAGACCCTGACTTAACCACTCCTGTGCTTCTCCAGACAAACCACTCCATCACCAAACTTTTACCGACATCTAACCCTTTCATTAAGCACTACCCCAGCTGTGAAAATATTTTCTGACACTTCATTAATACCAAATAGGGCACACAAGCATGAGATGTGCAGGTTGTGTTAAGAAAACCAACAGATAGTTAAAAGGGGTCCTTTTACATTTAAGTCAAAATGCCGGTGGTAATTTGCAAGGTGAGTTTTTGAAGATACACAAAGCGTCAGAGAAGTCAACATGTCTCTTATGTGTAAAGAATCCGGGCCCCGATGTGACTCTAGACTTTTCCAGCAGTAGTCAAAATAAGAGCACATTCTGACTGATCCTAATGAAAATCTCAGATAAAGGATTTAATCACAGTAGAAATTTGTTCGTAATAAATATCCACCGTTCCAGTGTTATTAGAGTATTGGCATTATGAAACAAAACTTCTGAAAGTGAGGAAATTCTTATTCAATTCTGCCCCAATGGCTCCAGCCAGCCTTCGTCTACAGACAGCCTCTCACATAACTCATGAACCCTACCTCAGTATGGCCCATATTCAGCAAAGCACTTCAAAACTGTTTCAGTCCTAGAAATGGGGCCTATCTATATACACACACTCACCTCACAAAGTACACATCCATCCTAACTACCTATCCCAAATTCTCTTGTGGTTCAAAAAACCACAGCATATTGTACTTTCTCGTCCACCTCCAGTCTAGAAACCACACCATGCTCTATTCCCCTATGCTCAGAAAGCCTAACCTTCCTCCCCACTCTATCCACTCCATTTGGACTGGAAATCTCAACTATAAATTTCATATTCACTTATGTCACTGTTAAACTCCACCCACTAGACAAAGAGCACATATACACCTTTATCCAATTCACGCAAAACATACAGTTGCAGATTAGGTCACTCATTTACCACGGAGGAGAAAGGCAAGTCAATGTGTCTGTACAATGTATTACAATTTCACTTGTAGTCAATGTTTCCAAAATTGTCTGTTTGCAGGTGGAAGCTGGCTGGTCTCAAGTGGAAGAGATGAGTGCCACTCGCAGGAAGAAAATCCACAGCAATGCAGAGTGGAGGAGAGTTATAAACATTGGTGAGTTTCCCCATGGAACTGGTAAACTTCCTGAGTCCTAAAAGGATGGATTCAGGGCTGTTATAAATCTTAATGGAGTCCCAGAAGAAACTGGGTGCTAGGTGACGTTAGCCCACTGGTTTACCAGATGATTTGTCAATTCTGCAAACCCTTTCATGAAGGAACCCATACAAATTCTAATGGCCATCAGCTCGTTGTTGGAGTTTTTAAAATCTCTGGACCGGAAAGGAAAGATTCAGACTTTACGAGTACTTCTGGTCGGCCTGACGGGCTTTTAAATTTCATGAGCCCTGAAATGAATGACTAATTCGCGGAGATTACATAACGTATCATTTTGCCAGAGGAGTTTGTCAGCTCAATAAAACCTGAAATGAAGGGCTCAGGGAGTATTTTAATTTGCACTAGAGGTGATGCCTGTAGAGATTATAAAGTGCATAGATGCAGTCAGGCCATCACAGTCTCTGAAGTGCTTGTCTTGCAAATGTTGCAAGGGGTTCGCAGTAATCAGAACAGAATTTATAGCCTGCAGACCTTATATCAGCAGCAGGAAAAACCTATTAAGTTTGTAAGCTCCATAGGCAATGCCTGTGGACCTTAGAAGTACATGTTGGAGTCTGTGGCTTCATGTTTATTAGTTAGTCCTTCTTTAAGTGGGGGGAGGGATTGGCCTGCTAAACCCAGGGTTGAGAGTTCAATTCTTGAGGGGGGCCATTTAGGGATCTGGGGCAAAAAAAAAAATCAGTCTAGGGATTGGTCCTGTTTTGAGCAGGGGGTTGGACTAGCTGACCTCCTGAGGTCCCTTCCAACCCTGATATTCTATTCTAAGTGCAGGGGAATGGACTAGATGACCTATTGAGGTCCCTTCCAGTCCTACACTTCTGTGATTCTATGTCAAATCTATAAATTCCGTATGTGCTGCCCTATGAACCAGATAAAGAACAAACTGCACTCAAACAACTTGTAATCTTCATGGTCAATACCTGAAGATCGTCATGGTTAGATTTTCAAAAAAGTTCAGCTCCCTTTGTTCTTCTTAGGAGCTGCTGAGCTCATTGGAAAATCTGCCCCCCCCCCAATTTTCTAAAAATAGTGTTGTGCACTAGATCTCATTGAGCACAAATGAATGAGAACTTATGTGGAGTTTCTAGTCCGAGCCATCTTTGAGGTAGAATGTTCCAATGAACACTAAAAGACTTTTCAAATAATGGCAAACCTGTTATCACACTTTTATATCTCTAGACATTGTGTCAGATTAATATCACCCTTTCCCCAACTATTTCCTCCTCTTCCAAAAAAATGTCATGGCAAATTTCAGAGGGAAAGGAGATTTCAGGGAGCCGGGGGGAGGTGTCTCTTGTTTTGAGAAAGAGATAGTTAAAATTAGCTTTAAAATGCAAATTCTCTCACGGTCTTCCCTAATTATAATTATTGGTCCTACATAACTTACAACTAGCCAGCCACTCTCACAATTCATGTAGCATCTGCAGGATCTCCCATGGATTTAAAAATGTTCACAGAGACCTCCATGGAATACAAACCTTAGTACCTAGCAAGTTCAGTTTTTCCACCTGGCCCTTAATGAAAATGGTCCATTGCATGGATGCTCATCAAGGTATTACGTTTAAAGCAGATTGGAAGCTTTTAGATTGAGATATTTTTGAGATATGCTGGGAGTTTGATAACTGGACAGTCAATGTGCACAGCACTTTTATATATGATCGTTATTTAGATGCCCAAATATGGATTTAACAGCTAGTTAGGCCACTATTTTTGAAACTCTTGACTAGTAAACTTTTCAAAATACTTTTTTTACTGACACTGTAGAGCAGGTCTTAAAATGGAGCATGTAATGCTAGAGTTGTTCTAGTCTCTGTAAATAAATCAATAAAATATACATTCATTCTTTATTTATTTGACATCTCTCAAAGAGCCACAATAAAGAATGCAAATAAAGAAAAGCTTTAATTCTGCACTCTCAGACAAAGTTTTGGGCACTGTTTTTAGGACAAGGAAAAAATGTTTACTTAAAAGTTATATTTTACCTATTGAAAGCCTTGAATTATTTTTTCTTGGCTTTATAAATGTCCCATAAAGGAAGGCTGCTTCTTGATATCTTCCCATTAAAGAAAAAACCGGGGAAATTAAATACTAAAAAATAATCAAAGAAACACCCTTATACCCGCAAATCTTTTTAATCCCCCCACCCCAATGTCAGGAATTGAATGTTAATGGTGGCAATCTGTCATTGACACGTTCTTGCAATTCCTCCCCCCACAAAGCCATGAGATAAGAGTGCAGGTTCAGCTTGACTTGGAATTTCTTAGCATTAATTTATGTTTGTTTTCTCCTTTCCCCCTTATATCAACTTGATTACCACATCCTGAAAGCCTATTTTACAGGATGCTTATAAATCCTGAAAAAAACTCGCAGGGACTCCGAAGCACTACATTCACATACCATGTGTTTGAGTTACATCAGCAACTGCAATGTAACATCATGACACTGCATAGCACCATGATGATACACTATCATGACACAAGAGTTTCTCCCATTGGGCAAACTCTCAGCCCGAGCTCTCCTAACGTTTATACAGAATTTGGAGAGTTGCTCCACTTATTGCACAAATTCTGCCTCTTAAGAAAAAAGTGACTTTGGCCTGACTGCACAAAAGGAGTTAGGTACCTAAGTCCCAGTTTCGGGACCACTGCGATGCATAGAACTCCCACTTAACCCTTATAGGCACCTAAACTCACTCGGCACCTAAGATGTCAGGGTAAAAGTTCCCTAGGTACTTATGTTTCTGCCTCTGAGCAGGCCACTGCTGCCGCCCTCTAGGCCTATCTCCCGCTTAAGCCCCAGAGCGATTCACAAACCAGGGGAAGATAGGGATTTGTCCACCTAAGTTACCTGGGGAGCCCAATCAGGTAGACATGCTCAGAGGCCACCTACCGGATTGAGCCATATTCAAAATCCAGGCAGAAAAAGAGGTGGTGGTTGTGGTGCTCACCTTATAACTCCCCTAAGAGGGGGAGACTCCCTGTTCAGATCTTCTCCCCCGCTCTGGTGGGGGAGACGGGGGGACTGAACCTGGGTCTCCGCCAACCCAGACAAGAGTTTTTATTGCTGCACTCTGGGCTATTCTGCTGTGGGGGTGCCCTCAGTCACTCCTGTTGAAGCTGCCCCACTGTTGATAACCAATGAAAGAGTGGTTGGAGCCCAAGGCATAACTAAAAGTGTGAACCAAAGGCTGTGAACCAGAGTAGGCCTGGCCTTGGCTCAATGGCAACACCCCAGGTATTAGCGAATACCAAGTAAGCACATTCCTGACCTGAGAGGATGGTACAGGAACACCCAGAGTTCTCAAGTGATAGCGTAAACACATTCCTAGGAGACAGAACAGGGACACACCGACCCGGAGTCAAATAAGGCTGGTGTGACGGGGTGACTACCCCACACTCACCCTGCAGGATTTCACAGAGGCCAGATGGGTCAAATAATCAATTAAGCTGCTAATTAAGGAGGTTCAGCTGGGCAGGAATGGGGGGGGGGAGGGGCTATAAATCCCAGGAGCTGAAAGGAAGAGAGGCTACTGGAAAAAGGCAGACACTCCCAGGAGAAAGGGAGGAGTGAGTGGAAACTGCAGGCTGCAGTCACTCCCTGGGAAGAGGGAGGAGGCTTTTGCAACTCGTATGCCCAGGAAAAAAACGGGGAAGCAGTGGTAGGAAGCAGCCCAGGGATAGAGCAGTGAGGCCAGAGGGAGAAGGTGCAGACTGCTGAGCTGAGGGTCCCTGGGCTGGAACCCGGAGAAGAGGGCAGATCCGGGTTCCCCTACCAGCCACTGGGCGAATGGCAGCAAGGCAGTGAGTGGGGAAGACTGCCTTGGGCTACTGACGGGGAGACAGATAGGGGCTGAGCCATGAGGAGGGTGCTGCAGTTCCTGGGACTGCTGGCGTACAGCCGAGACGGAGTGACTATGTGCGAACCGCGGACGGGGGGGCGTCGGCCTGGACTAATCCCCAGGTACCAGGAGGAGGCGCCAGCCCAGCGGTGCACCCCGTGAAAAGATGGGACGGCAGGATGAGGGGTAAGGATGTTTTGCTCGAACTAGCAGGTTCAAGGGTAAGGCCGGTAACAAACAACGTCTGGAGCGCAATGAGTACCTTGTCTGAATCAATGTATAGAAGGAGAAGTACTCGCCAAGTGGACAGCATCCTGGTGTGTTGACTGAGCGGGTACCTTGTCACAGGCACACACGTTACCTGGAACCACGGAGCCGGGCGCTGGTACTGTCCTTTGTGGACAATAAACCTGGCCGTGCTCCTTCACCACCGAACCGAGCTTGTGGTTTCTCGGTATGAACATCATCCAGGTTTGCTGAATGGGCAAGCTGCACTCTCTGCTAGTGCAGAACAGCAGCATGAAGCAGCGTTGCCACAGCACTGACAACAGGACCCAGAGAGTGTCCCAACCTCCCAGGCGGGTGCCCCAACCACTCCACTAGCGGCATTCCCACACTCTGTCTCTCTGCCCCAGTGACTGTTCCACGGTGGATAAATATTTAAACCGTCATTAGTCCTTCTCCCGCTGAAAAAGCACAGACATCTAACTCCAGCTGAGGGTTCGCAGCTGAGATTCACAAGCAGATCGGTGTCTAGGTCCGTGAGAGGGGCAGGGCTTAGCACCAGCTCTCTAGCTGGCATCTCCCATTGGCTAGCTTAGGTGGGAAGCCGCCTAGGATGCTGGCTTTTGTGAATCCTGTTCTTCAGCACATCTCTCGCCCTATTCATCTCACAGGGAGCCTAGGCGCCAGGCTCAGGCTTTGTGAAGCGCAGAGATTTTCTAGGCGCCTAAAAATTAGGCATTGTGAGTGTCACGACACCCAACTCCTTTTGAGCATTCAGGCCCTAGTAACTAATTGGGGACATTCCTGGGGAATGGGGGGAAGGGTGAATTAGAACATTCATAAAATTTCTTTTCCTGTAGTGTTTGAAACTTTTATTCAAAAATTAAACTCAGAGCACTACAATGGAAGGTCCAAAGCTGAATCTTGCCAAGTTGAGTGGTAGGGTTGGTCAGAGAGAAAGAGCTCTTGTTTGGTGAAGAGATGAACACAGGACTTTTCAGAAGATGAAATAATTGAGCTAGACATCTTTGTACAATGCACAGCAGGAGGTCTCTCTTATTCTAGCATTAACTTCTTCATAAATGAGGGGAAATGGTGATGATGCATGGAAAATAGTGACCATTAAAAGCTGTATTTTGCTCAAGTCTAGTAATGGTTTCTGCAATAATTAACATTACAACATGCAGTCTTACTGTACATACTGACATTTGCAATACCTATGGGATCAGCCTCTTTTAGGCCCCAGTCCCGCAAATCTATGGACACAGTTTCAGGATTGAGACCAAAATATTTATCACTTACAGAGATACGTATTCATCTGAATATCTCAAAGCACTTTACAAAACGGCGTAACTATTATAATCTCCATTTTACAGATGGGAAAATTATGTCTATACTACATCAGCCTGGGCTCAGACTCAGGTTTGAGCCAAAGTGCCCCCTTCCCCGCTCACACAAATCAGTCTGACTCTGGTCAGTAAGCACTCAGGACCCAGGTCCTAGGATCCTGCTAGGAGGGTAGTCACAGCCCGAGTCCTGATAAAAAGACTCCGTTCCGAGGCCTGTCATTTTGCAGTGTGGACACAGCTCAAGCTGCAGACCTGAATCAGAAAGTCTGCGTAGTGCAGAATGGCCACATTCTGGGAGAGCCAGGCCCAGGAATTGTAAACCCAGGTTTACAATGCAGTGTGGATGCTCAAGCGTGAGCTTGGAACAAACACTAAGTTCAGAAGCCCAGGTCCCATAGACCCAGGTGGCAATGCAGTGGAGATATATTCTTGGTGACTTGCCCAAGATCAAGCAGGTAACTCAATCAGTGGCAGAATCTAGGAAACCTGGCTCCCAGACTCCTTGCTCTAAAGACACTACAGAGCATGCCCATCACTGGTAATGCTAAAGAAACTATGTAATAATTTGTTTGGTTATAGCCATATGCACAATGATTTAATTAAGAGGGGGCCATTCCTAAACACTTGATTTCTAGAGAGTGAAGTGAACGTCAGGAACAGGATCTATTGCAGTTACAGTGATTTCAGCTACATATGGACATTTAACAGCCAAAGAGCTGCATATTGATTATTCTCAGCTTCCCTCCACTTCCATGCTGATAATCAGGATTTAGAAATAGCACATAAAATCCATGGTTTTCCTCTATGTCATTAGCTTTTCCTTCTGTATTTCCTTATATACTGTTTGTTTAAAATAAGTCAGCGATTCTACCCATACAACTGTAATTTCCCTCCCCCTTAGGCATTTATCAGACTAAAAGTAATACCTACACACACGTTTCATTTTGCATATGTGGGTGCGTGTACCTAGTTTGCTCTTATTTACAAAGGTGTAAATAAGAGGAGACTCCATTGACTTCTATGTGTGCACAACTTGTGCAACTAACAGAATCAGGAATGTTACAGTATTTGCCATCACTCTGTTAGATTCTGGAATAGTCATCCATGGGAAGGGATGGAAAAATCACCTGAGTCAGTTAAAATTGAACTGATCAGAACAGTAAATATATACATTATACTAGAGAAAATGTATGGAGTGGACTAGATAATCTAATAAGTTTCTTCCATCTTTAATGCTTTGGTTTTTAACTCTATATCCATTGTGGTTTGCCTACAGATAAACAGTCAATTTCAAAAATCTCCCCTTCTTCATTTAAAAATTCATTCCTGGGAGCTCTCTCTTTCTCAAGCTCAGCTAGCATCATCTGCATGAAAGTAATACCAGTATTTCCTGTCAAAGTCCACATGTAGCTTAGCCCTGTGCATGATCAGTTCAGATGCACTCATTTCTCAAAAGGTAAACGTTAAACTCATTAAAGATTTCCTTCCATAGTGTGTCATATGAGAAAGACTGGGGAAAATAAGAATCCCAAGATGAACATCACTCAGATTATTTTACTCACAGCAGATGGATCTTGATCTCTAACTGAAAAATTACCAGAAAATAAAATGTTATCTTTGTGGCGATCCGAAAGTTCACCGCAATAAGGGAATTGTGGTGGTTTTGATATAGAAAGGAAAATGGAAAAGGTGTCCAAAATATTAGCCCTTATTTTCTTTTGAATATAGCTCAGGACCAAGCTGCCTGACCCAAGCAGTGTATCTTGATGGCAGTAATAGCAGAAATCTTCTCTTCCTACCGTAACATTTTACCTTAGACTAATGAGCAGCATACACAAAAGGAAAGTTGATCATCAGACACGCTATAAAGCTGAAGACTAAGAGACTACAAAAAACACTGCCCAAACCTCTGACTTCCAGTCTGTCTTTCGAAGAAGAGATCCCATTGTTATTTCACCATTGCCTTGCTGATGTATTATGATTCCATAGGTCCCTGCCCCAAAGACCTGACAATCAAAAGGCCTACTTACACTGCCCCACAGTTTGGACTACAATGGCGGGAATAGCAGTGCACATCAAAGCGCTGTGCTGTAACCCCCCCGCACGGATGCTGCAGATATTAACCAAGTCCCTAGTTCGCACTCATATAGTCCTGTTTGAGGAAGACATGTACTAAATAATTCTCCAGGACAGCTCCCACTGTCTGCACCATTTGACAATCTTCTGAAGGTAAATGTACAGTTGAAGAAAAAAGCTCTGGTAACTTCCCCCCCCCCCCCCCCCCACTACCCAGTTTCAATATCAATATATTAGCTACCATGTAAAATGTTCAGATTCATCCTTGCAAAGTACTTGGGGACAGAATCCCCTCCCCTCCAGCACAGAGACTCAAAAATGATAATGTAAGCTTCACTGGCATATTCTACATTTTCCATTCTCCTTTACAGACAGGGCCGCCCGGGGGGGAGGGCAAGTGGGGCAATTTGCCTCAGGCCCTGGGCCCCACAGGGGCCCCACGAGCCCGGGTCGAGAATCCCTTTCCTGGCTAGAGGCGCCTTTTTGCTTACCCAGCGGCGGTCCGGGTCTTCGGCGGCATTTTGGCGGCGGAGGGCCCTTCAGTCGTTCCGGGTCTTCGGCGGCATGTCCTTCAGCGCTGCCGAAAATGCGGAGCGACTGAAGGACCCGCCGCCACTGCCGCAGACTCGGAGTGCCGCCCGGGGAGTATGTCCGCTCCCCCGCTTTGCCCCAAGCCCCCTGAATCCTCTGGGCAGCCCTGTCTACAAAAAGACATTTACTCCAGTAACAGCATGAAGTTGATCTGTATTTCCTGCTCACTTAGCTACATTTCCCAGCTTCTCCATGCCTATCTGCATAAAAGAAAACTGGAGGGCAAAACAATTGACAAAGACAGAAGCATCGAAATTGGATAAATCCCGACTGGTCCTTCAGCCTGATCAAAAGGAGCAAAAGCAGAAGATGTCGAAATTGATGGCATCTAATGAAAAAAAAAGGAGTCAATACATCCTAGTTTTAAAGCATAACACTGTCAAATTAGGCTGCAAATAGCATATTGTAGCTAATGCTCGGCTAAAGTATTATTCTTTTTATTGTTTTTTTCCCATAAGCCGCTCTAGCCATTTTATAGAGAAAAAAATGAATTTAAAGGAAACTGATGGCATGAGGATATGTTAACCATTCCACATGTGTGTGCAGTGCCCGGCAATTACATTTTTGCTGAATGAATATGGCATAACAGATGTGATCAGTGGCATACAGTTACAATATCCTAGGGACTATACCCCATATGCATTCAGATTTGCAGTCCAACCCCAGTGCTCCCCTCCATTTCTTTTAATGGAGTGTAGCTTGCACCCAAGGATCTACACTTAGGATTAGAAATGGGAAGAGTGCTACTTCATGGCAAGACTGTTCCATCAGCTTGAAGCTTCATGGTGTTGCGGGAGGCAGGGAGGAAAGGCAGGCTGGGGACAGAAGGAAGAGGAGTCGGGCAAGTTGCACGCGATGCTTCCCTCTCCCCACAAAAGCAAGGGAAGGCAGCATAAGTCACTACACACAAAGGGCCAGAATTTCTGTTGCACGGCAGCTTGTTTATGCTTGCACAGAGTGAGTGCAAAGTGGGTATGAAGTGCTGCCGTTCTGATTTGTTTGCATTTTACATCAATTTTTACACACATTTTGCACAACTGCAAAGGACTGCTAGTTGTAGTAGAGAATCAGGCTCAGAATCTCCCCCAATTTATAAGGGTTCCCACTTCAGGAAGGTTTCTCTGCACTAGAGTAAAAGATGTGTTTTTAACATGTGCTAACTAACAAACCCTAGTGTAGACAGGGCAGTTCATGTTTTAGCTCCTAGGGATTGATCCAATCCCTACCATATTGCACATGTGCTAATACACATTCTCCTGACTACACTGGGATCACCACATTGGCTAGCTGGCATGTATTATAAACACATCTCTTATCCTAGAGAAGATGGAAACCCCATGGTTTAGAACTGCAGTTTTCTTCTACGCCTATTCAAGATGCCATTTTCAAACACAAATAAGTTATCATGAGCTATCTAGGCTGCATGCACATTGTTTCCTGAATAGTATTGAAAGTGACAGTAAATCCTTTCTACACTGCATGACTTTGAAATTACTGCCTCCATTGTCTGTCAGAGCCCCAGAAACCAAATAAGTTCAATATAACTATTTTCCCTACTTCTCATCTCTGTCTTTCAGCAAAAATGTTCCTAGAAATATAAACAAGGTTCTAATCTTTATCCATTGTGAAAGCGTGTAATGAATTCAGCAGGCAGACTACGCAGGGGGAACGTACTCATATAACAGTGCCTAGCCTCCATGACATGTGAGGTTCTCCCTTAATGGCTTCTCTTATTTAATATTAGAAACTATTACTGTAGTGGATGGGAAGCACTCGTCTGTTTCTCCGTTACAAAATGCAGTCTTCAGAACTACCTCAGCCAGACTCCTGAACAAGCCTTCAGAAAAGTCAAAGGAGAGACTGCCCTCAGGAAAATCCACCCCAATTTTTTCATTGACCCCACTGAACAGAGACAAGATGCTGAGAGTTCAGTATGTGCTCTACGAACATTTATCGTCTCTGCACTTCATGATTGAAGCATTTTGGGCCGACTTCTGCTCTCCATTGCACATCTTCACTTCTAGTTCAAGGCAGGACCTCGGACACGATGGTGAGGAGCACGGGGTACAGCGATTACAGCAGGGCTGTAGCAATGCTTAAGGCTGAGACCAGTTTATTGTTTATCACCTGATTTTTCTAAGTGTTCGGACAGCCACATGCTGCACCAGACTGCCTTGAAAATTGCTGTTCATCACTCAGGGCTGGAGCCAGGTTTGTGCTCCAAATTTACAGTAATTGACAGTAAATCCCCAGATACAAGTCCCCTAAGACATCGAGACATCCAAATTTTACAGTTTATAACGGATTTTTGGGCACATCTTGGGCTTAGTCGATAGCTCTGCTCCGCCTCAATCTGATGTTATCCATTTGGGATTGACCACAGCTAGTGCCCGGCGCCCACCACCTCTTTGGGAAGTCATGTTTAAAAATGTATTTGCTTATTAGAGAAAATGGCACTGAGAACAGAATTTTACCCATAGTATCATATCTCTCTATTGTTTCATATTACTTTGATTAAAGAACTCTTGTTAACCAGAGACAAAGATTTATAAAACACAGAAGAATGAAAGACCTGTCTAGCCATTTTAGGAACTAGTATGCTTCTCCCAAATAGTTCTTAGTCTGGTCTTGACTTCCGTGGGACTACTCCGGGGATGAAAGTTGAACAGAAGCCCTACTGCTGTCAGGACTATGGTTTTAAAGACAAATACTGCTTAGACATAACCCACTAGAAAAACTCGAAAAATTGAAGCAATCTTGGAGAAATCCATTAACTTAAAAAATATATATTAAGTCACTCCTTGTGGCCATTGCATGAGACTTGAGAAGGTGGCAGCGGCTTGTCATACCAGGATTGGGACACACCCCCATACATAAGGGGTGGGTAGATTATACAATTTACCCACCTAAGAACTTATAAACCCAAGTCTAGTATGGGCATTGTCACACAGATGTCAATCTCTTGTTGCTTTGAGTCTCCTCTGGTCTGTTTGTAGTTAGGGGTTCAGATGCTTTAAGCAACTGTTTCTCATTCTCTTTATTAAGATCTCCATTATCCGGAATGCCAGCTCCACTGTGCAGTGGTCTGATCCTCTGCCTTGTAAATCACACACAGTTACAAAAGTGGACAACACAAAGCTCTCAGTGGCCCAGGGCTCCTCCGGTACATTGGGCTGATGAGACTTGAGATATATGATGGTGCAATTACTCAATTAAATGAACACCGTGTTGGAAAAAGAGCAGTCTCATATTCCATGGACTGTACAGTGAAGTTTTTAACAGCTAGCAAAGAAAATGTAAAAAAATGGCATTGAAACAAGGATTATTTAAAAAAAACAACCAGAGCCTGATTCTCCAATCCATTAAACTGGTGTCACTCTGCTACATCAATGGAGTTACACTGGCAGAAAACCAGCATAACAGAAGAGAAACAGACCCACAAGGTTTAGTTATTCTGTTAACTTTTTTTTTTTTCCAGACTGCAGTTCAGCATTACAGCCCCAGTTCAGGAAAATATCACTCTTCATGAAAGCATTTAAGCTAGAACTGATCAAGAATTTTTCAACACAAGAGTTTTTCATTGGACAATGCCAATTCATCCAAACCAAAACTTTTCACAGGAAAGGGTTAGATTCCACTGAACTCGTGTCGTGAAGGGTTCTCTAGTCCAAGGTTGAATTTCTGGTCAAAACTTGAGAGAGAACGATCCATCCCAGGCTAGCCTAGCCAATGGACTGGAGATTAGGGGATCCCCACCTAGTATGGGGCAGACTTGAGTTCATGTCTGTATTCCAAATCAGGCAGGGCAGAGATTTGAACCTATGTCTCCCACACTCCAGATAAGTGAGCTGATCACCAGGTGTTTGTCTAGTCTGGGGTGGGTGTCATCTCTGTCTTGTTTTTCATTAAAAGCTTCAGAAAGTCTCACGTTCGTCCCAGTGCAGAAAGGGAACATTTCTGAAATCTCATAAAACAGTTTCCCTCCCAGCTCTAATTGAAGCATGTGCTTAACTTTAAGCATGTGTTTAAAGTTCCGAAGCCAAAGGGATTTAAAAGCATGTGCTTAAATTTAAACAGGTGCTTAAGTGCTTTCTTGAATCAGTGCCTAAAACAGGATGCTGTCTCTCAACATACTAAAGTGAAGTGCCTTCAACATTAATTTTATGTTATCAACATTTGCCTCACTTAGCTGAAATCTATTTGGCAAAACAATCGAGAGCTGGACAGCAGTCCAGCTTATTTCTTTGACGTAAGAATTTAATACCTTGTCATATTACAGGTCATACCCTTTCCCCCTCTCATTTTACACAATATTAACTACAGATAATCTTCAGTGATTTGCTTTTGATGAAATGACCTACATACGTTGCCAATGTATATTATATAGTAACATGAAGAAATAAAAATGCATGACTCACTACGTAGGAATGCCACATTTAAAACATCTAGGGAGGTTTCTTTTCTCATCTCTCTCTCAGCTGCACAATCACAAAGAGACAAGTTTTAAACTCTCACCTCCTATCAATGTGGGAGTTCTTTTTTCATATTAACAGCTGAACAGACACCTAAATGTTCTCTCTATAGAGAAGAGTATTTCTCAAGAAACATTATAGGTTTTATTTATTTTACTTTGCCAAATGCTATCATATAGAGTAAGTCCCACATAAACTTAAGTACAAACTGTGACAGATTTTCCATTTTATTTTGCCACATGGGACTGCTCGCATGTGTAAAGTAATACACATATATAAGTCTTCGCCGAATTGGGACCGTAAAAATCTCTAGGCTGCCTCAGTTGCTCATTTGTACAATAGGGAAAATAGTCTGTCCCTTCTTCCACCCTTTGTCTGTCTTGTCTACATACAGTGTACATTTTGCAGGACAGGGACTAACTATGCACCTTGCATGGGGGGGGGGGGCCTAAGGACTCCTCTAATAGAAATAATATACAAGCAATAGCTACATCAGATGAAAAATCACAAATACATATCTACCCTCAATTAAACGGAAAAAAAGTTTCACTAAATATTGTATATTAAATAAGGGGGGAAATCTCAAAGGGGTTTGACTTCATTGGGAAATTACACCGTATTACAACATGACCCTGGGGAGCCATGGTAACTCACATGATATTACGTACCCAAGAGAGATCCACGGTTGGCGTAAATTGGCACAGGTCCATTGACTTTGATGGAGTGTCATTGATTTGCACAAGAGGAGGATCTGGCCCTCAGCCCATCCAAGGGAATGTCATGTTTTAAATTTATCTTTAGGACCTATCCATTTTCAGAGGGTAGCCCTCATGTCATTATTTGGGACAGTTTCAAAATAAATTACAAAAAAAAAAATATCAGATCAGACTGGAGAGTTCTCTCAGGAAGAATATGAAATAATTTTAAAACAATTTGCCAAATCTAATGTATAGCCAATATAAACCAATTAAATATAAATTACTTCGTGCTATAGCTGTGTGAGTGCTGGGGTTGTGAAAAGAAGGTTCTATAGGAAAATGTTGTTCAGTTCATATAGTAAAACACAGTCTGTTTACACTGAGTTTATGTAGTGACCAGCTAATAGGGTGGAAGTCACTCATTGAGTATGTGCTGTAGAAAGCCCCAATGCAGCATAATCATAAGACCATAAGAACTGCCGTACTGGGTCAGACCAATGTTCTGTCTAGCCCAGTATCCTGTTTCCAACAGTGACCAGTACCAGAGCTTCAGGGCAACAGAACTACAGCACAGGGCAACTTTGGAGAGATCCACCCCTGCGTGCTCCTCCCAGTTTTTCGTAGTCAGAAGTTTAGGGTTGCCCTGGGCATGGGAGTCCATCCCTGACCATCTTGACTAATAGCAATCAACGTACCTATCTTCCATGAACTTATCTAGTTCTGTTGTGAACCCAGTTATACTTTTGCTGTCCATCTCTGAATCTCTTCCAGTTCCACTATATTCTTTTGGAGATGGGGCAGCCAGAACTGGACACAATATTTAAGGTGTGGGCATACTACCAATAGTGACATGATATTTTCTGTCTTATTTTCTATCCTTTTCCTAATGGTTCCTAACATTCCATTAGCCTTTTTGACTGCTGCTGTATGTTGAGAGAACTTTCCACAATGACTCCAAGATCTCTTTCTTGAGTGGTAACAGCTCATTTAGACCCCATCTCTATATATGTGTGGTTGAGATTACGTTTTCCAATGGGCATTACTTTGCATTTATCAACATTGAATTTCATCTGCCATTTTGTTGACCAGTCACCCAGTTGTGTGAGATCCCCCTGTAACTCTTTGCAGTCAGCTTTGGACTGCCTTGAATAATTTTGTATCATCTGTAAATTTTGCTACTTCCTTTTCCAGATCATTAATCACTGTGGGGTCTCACTCTGCCATGAGCTCGGTCAGAAGGCCTCTAAATGCCACTGCACTATTGCTAGTGGTGGCGATCTGAGGGATGGCTCTCTGCGAGGTCTTTACTCCAACACCACATAACCCCACCATGCTACCCTATTCCACTCTCCTTGGGCTCTGACATAAGGTGAGTTGGAGACAGTCCGAGGAAACGGAGGAGGGGTGGCTATTGGGTTTGAGATGCAGCTGGTCTATTTTTTTGTAGGGAATTTTGAAGAAAATGGTTTTAAATTTCCTGTGAAAGTCTTGCAGTTTTTCAGTGAAAAACATTTTTTAAACCAAAACCCAAACAATATTTCTGTAAAAATTGAAAAATGTTCAGTTTTGTTTTGCAAGTGTTTTGTTTTTTTAAAACACATTTTCCTGTGGAAATTTTCGTTTAGGAAAAAAACTGTTTTCTGTCAGGAAAAAAAGGCCAGCTGTGTTTACAATTACATGGAATCAGTGGCCATAAAGCCGATACAAGTGATGCATCTCTTCCAGCCATGGGACAGAACAGAGGTCACAGAAGGTCTGTTGTGGACATCTTATAAATTAGGGATTAATGAATTCCCCCCCCCCCCGCCTACACACACACACAACCTCCACATTGCTCCTCAGCCAAACCCATTCACTATAAGCGAGTACGAAGACCACCACCTGCAGATGTTTGGGCTAGAAAGGGATAGTGGGTGTAGTTTTCTCTCTCAGTGACACTGTTTCAATATGTATATAATTGTTTGGATATCACGGTGGATTTACAGTTACAGAAAAAATCATTCTTGTCCTGTGCTGCTACTTTAGAAAACATAAAATATGCAGAATGATATCCTGGCAAACAAAGCTTCACAACAATGCAGCCTATTTTCTTCTTCTGAACTGTTGTAAATCAATTGTGTTACTTTTGTGCCGTATTTAATCTACGTGTAGGAGGTCTACATTTGTTTTTAATAATAGGAGGAAAGTAATGAGATGTCAAGGAACAGTTTCCTTAGGCCAGAGACTTCAAAGGTGAGTCTGGCAGCTTGTCCCGCTCTTTCTGCTTGAATCAGCCTGAAAATTTTTAAGAGTAACTGCCCATTTTAAATAATTATCGTTAGCAATTTGAAACCATGCCGCATGTGAATCTATGATAGAACACTTATGCCATCATCTGATTTTCAGTGCCAGCTCTACATCAGAAAACAACTGAATCCAGATGCTGGATTAAAACAATAAATAAAAACTGCAAATGAGCATATAGTTCTTTCAGCTTATGTGAAATGCTCATGCTGCTTAATGCTGCGGTTTGGTTAAACGAGAGTTATGGACTGGATTAACTCGTTGTTGAAGTCTCATACATTTCCTTTGATTGTCAGGGCTGTAAACTATCTTCCCGGGAGAAATATCAAGGGCAGGTATAGATTCCACTGCAGACTTCTTTTGTATGCCAGTTGGCCATACAGGATTTTTTTTTTTTTTTTTTTTTTGCTTAACCGCTATGAACACCTCCCATGCAGTCAAATTTATACACCTCAGTATAGGCAAGAAGTAAAAGAGCGCTTTTTTTCCCCTTTGCAAAAATCGTGTCTGATTTCCTTATTTGCCCCATCCCTACGACCCCTCCCCAGCACACGTCTTGGTTTGCAGAGACTTGCATGCCTATAAAACCACAATGCCACTTTCAGGCCCACTCTTGCTCTTGTTGAACTCAACATTACTTTTGTAACGGGCTCAGGCTATTAGATGGAAAAGACACGTGGGTGGTGAATGCATTAAGAACGCCTGTTTCTGGGGCATTGCCTATGAAAATAATTGGTGATGAAAATCATTCTAAGTAGGATTTTTGCATTGTTCTGTCATGCAAATGTTATTTATACAGCACAAATATGAGTGGGATTCTGAAAAGCACTCAGCCCTGGCCTAGTTCTAATCCCATTGAAGCCAATGGCAGTTTCAGCAATAACAGAGTCGGGCCAATAATGACCGCTTTTGAAAATCCCACTGTAAGAGTATTCAGGCTCTTTGTTACTTCATCTTCACTCGGGTGTCGCTGGGAGCAGACACTGGCCCGCATAGAGCAATGACACCTGAAATGAACACAAATTGTACTAAATGATTTTGCCTTTGCACAAAAGGATTCTAAATCTATAAGTGCTGTCACATCATGAAAGAGATAATGTGTTAATTTCAGCTGGCAACACACCTCTGTAGAACATACACACACGTCAACGCAAT
Organism: Emys orbicularis; assembly: GCF_028017835.1. Taxonomy (NCBI): domain Eukaryota; kingdom Metazoa; phylum Chordata; order Testudines; family Emydidae; genus Emys; species Emys orbicularis. The sequence continues at coordinate 5,784,582 of NC_088687.1, read as the reverse complement.
GGGATTGCCGCGTGTAATTTGGACACTATGAATAGCATAGCCACATCTCATTGCTTAATTTGCACTTGTGGAGTCTTGCTGCTGGCATCACTTGTTTATTTTTCCAGTGTGTGACGTTTGGCTTATTGATGTACAGTCATAACAGACGCTGGTGTCAGGCAGGAGAAGGAAAAACCGGAGGTGCTAACAAGGAATATTAGGACCAGCTCTGTGCGTGCATTCTGAGACAGTTAAAATTAACATAAATTGACTCAATTTGTGTGAGAGACAAGGTGGGGGAGAGAATATCTTTTATTGGACCAACTTCTGATGGTGAGAAAGACAAGCTTTCAAGCTACAGCAAGCTATTCTTCAGGGCTGAAGATACTACCTCCCTCACCTTGTCTCTCTAATATCCTGGGACCAACATGACTACAACAACACTGCATCCAATAGTGTGTAGCAGACCTGACCTCCAAACTGAAAGGTAAATCTACTTAAAAAATACACCCGTTTTATTGTTTTATCATCTTTTAGCACACACTGAGTCAGCAGATAGAAGCAAATATATTTGGGCAGTGTTTAAAATGACACCTTTTACAAATGGAACTACCTAATCTGGTGTGAGAGAATTAATGAGCTTCTCATGTAAATCACACATAATTTACAGTGGAATTTGTCCTTGTGCCAACAGGCACTTGCACTGCATAGTAATGAAAACAGGGGGTTGGAGATGTGAAGCTATCTGCAACCTTGTTGTTTCTTGCCTCTGCTTCTCCCTGGATAGTCAAAGCAGTATAAACCATTTCAAAGAGCAACAGGATTATTTGCGGCACAATGTTACCTTCCTCTTCAATTTCTTGTTCCACACCCGGATTCAATGACATTACTGAGGACATTAGGGATCATTAATTTTAAATATTAACAACATATTTGGGGCACAACTGTGACCTGCGTAACACACCTGCACAAAGAGGCACAAGGGTACCTGTATCACAGCTAGCAGGACGGGGGAACAACAGCTTCCATGTGACTGTCCTCCCCCTCCTCTGCTGGACTTGATTGTGGTCCCCAGCATGCCAGTCAGCTCATATTGGCAAGTGTGGAGGATGTAGCAATCTACCCCTGGTATACAGCTGGTGGAAATTACTTGCTCCTTGGGAAAACCAGCAGCCATATTCCAACCAAGTTACAATACGGTCCCTGGAGTGCTACACAGCTGCTTGCTCCTTATTCAGGGTTTGTGGCAGAACCACAATCTGGTTTTGGGTTACCAGAAAACACACTCCAATCAAACAAAAGATCCCGCAGGATCTCACATAACCAACACTCTGCAGTGCTGTGTAACAATAGTTATAAGGTACTGGATCTCATCCCACCTATCTCAGCAGAAAGCACGTCAACCTTTTAACCTTTCCCTTAAGAGAAGTTGTTGAGCATTCTGAGACCCTCTATATCCTCAGCCACACAGCGCACGCCCAGCATTCCATGGCCAAAGCAACTGGGGGTGGGGTGTTCAAATAATTGTTTTCTTCTTCTTTAGCCTTGAATATAAATACATTTGCTTTCAAATCATGAATTTACAAGAGTTTCCCCATTTGTCTCTTTCTGTTATTATAATAATGTTCTTTTTGCTCTCTGGCAATTCAAAAAAACCACTCGTCTATGTTTCCTGGTACTCGGTACAGCCCAAATAACACGTAAAAGTTCATTAATAAAAATCATAAAGACACAGGCAAAGAAGCCAATATTACAAAGCCTAGGAACATCACACCATTGTACTAGTCTATGCACACGCTTGACTCCCATTAACACACTGTGAAGGCAGTAGGTTCTAGTAGCTACAGCTGTCTTGGGAGACAGCAGGGTGACTGGAACATGGGACTGGAACATGGGATTGGTAATGAGAACTCTTATTCCCAGCTCTTCCACTCACTGTGTCACGAATCTCTCCTCGACTCAGTATTCCCATCTGTAAGAACAGGGGTCTGGATAGTTACTCATCTTTGTGAAGAGATTGGATATCTGTGGGTGAAAAGTGCTACATATGCATTATTATTACTGGACGGTAAGAACCAGTTGGCCTACAAAGAGGATATCAATTTTCAGAAAATTCACAGCTACCCAGAGGTTTTCTTTGGCTTGTGCTTTTGTTGCTAGAGGTTCTGTGCTTTATCCCTGCCACCTGATGTAGTTATTCATTTCTTTGACAGTAGTGCCTAGAGTATCCAACCGTGATTCCGGTCCCATGCTGCTAGGCACCAGGCAGACGCATAACTAAGCAAGACACACAAAGGATGGCAAGGGAAAGAGAGTTGCCCAAGGTCAGTGACAGAGCTGGGAACAGAAACCGGCCCCTCCTGATTTCCAGGCTATTACCTTGTCCCCTGGACCACCCCTCAACATGCATGAGGTATGGCTGCTGTTGCTTCTTTCTAGGTGTGTGGGCTGCCACAGGATTTACTACTCTGTTTCCATAATAGTTATTACAGGCAAAAAAGCAGCTCTTCACTGATGTGCTGTCACCTCAATAACAACATGATTTGCGTTGGAAACAGAACCTTTGAGTGTCCCATAGAGCAATGCAACGAGCCCTCCGACCAGTGAGCTGATACACATTGCCATTTAAAGCCAAAGCGAGGAAAATCTAGATAAAATAAATAAATCCTTCAACCAAACATTAAAAAATATATGAACCTTTAGAATGGCCAGCACTGTAAATGGCTTAAACAGTATCCTCTGACCAAACCAATTTTTTTCACTATCCAATAGCTTTTCTTAGCATAAATCATGAAGGATCTAGCCTTGAGACAAGCTCACACGGCCCTGTGACCTACAATACAGAACTCCTCAACATAACAGGGGAAATCCTGGGCCCACTGAAGCCAGTGACAAAACTTCCATTAACTTCAGTGGAGCCAGGTCTGTGCTTATGCAGCTCAGTGTCCGGCAACTTTCCTTATTTGAGACAATATAATTTGTGCCCACAATGTTGCACTAAGCATGGGATAGTTCTTAACTTTGACGCTTTTTGCCAAACACTGCAGAATACAAAAATATTAAGAAAAAATGCAAAAATAGCAGTAAGAATATCCTCAAAGACCTCAGGAGTTGGCCCCAACTACATTTAAGTAAGATTTAAATTTGAAAGTGAACATGAAGAACAGAAATTGTTAAAGTTCAAAATATGTTTCCCTTATATTTATCCAAACTCATCATCCTTATTGTTATATTTACAGCTCTGTCATTGGTGAGGGTCACAAGATCTTAGTTTAAATGAAATCTCAACCCAGCTGCAGCTAATTTAGGCCAAAGGACCTTGGATGAGGTTATTGTGCTCTCACTTAAGTTAGTTTACACAGGTGCGATTACAACGACCTCAGTGGAGTTACTCCAGATTTAAACCTGAGAGAGTAGAGTCAGGGTCCATTATTGTCAAAGAAAACAGATGGGAGCTTTTAGCCGATCATTTCCCCCACTACTCTTTGGTTTCAAAATACGATCTTCAGTGGGCATTATATTATACATAATATGTTTTATCTAAATGTCTCCAAGGGGCAGAGTCTGCCACCATTATTCAGTTCACTAGTACCGTCTTCTGAATAATCCCACCGAAATCAGCAAGTCTATTTGGGCAGTAAGGCACTAGTCAATGTGACTAAAGGTGGCAGAACTGTCCCTGATTTTGCACAGCAAATAAATGTAAGCAGGTGCATATCTGAAGTTTAACTGATAGTATGTGACACCTTCCCAATGTCAAACATCCTGGAAAACTAAAGAAAACCTCAGTGGATGCCAAGGAATGACTGCAACTGTACATACAGGGATTGTGCCAAGTTCTGTCCTCCTTTACGCTAGCATGAATCCTGAGCAACTCCCCTGCCTCTTACAGAGATCCTGATTCACGGCGGGGTCTCTCAGAGCAGAGAGGGGCCATTAGCATCTATGAGGCTGATACTTTCATACATTTCTCAATTGTGTTTCAAAGACTGTATTGAAGTCAATAGGAACTACAGCTGAGCAGGGATCCTGGAAATCTGTTTGCCGCAGAAAAATGCGGAATTTGTGTTTTTACACAGAATCTTTATTTTTTACATTTTGTGAAAAAATAAAAACATACAGTAGAACCCCATTTATCTGAGCCTCCATTATCCAGCTCCCCATACTAGTCAAACTGGGGCTCCCGCTGAAGCACGAACCCTGCCACCCAGGGCTGAAGCTCTCTCGATTAACCACATTTTTGATTATCCGATCTAGCCCCAGTCCCAATCAGATCAGACAAATGGGGTTCCACTGTGTCAATAAAACATTGTGTTCAACTGATACATATATATATATATTATGGCTACTGAAACTAAAGTTCAGCATTTCATTTTAAACACGGAAAATCACAAATCTTTATGTTTTTTATGGGAGAATTTTGGGGGTTTTATCACAGAAAACTAGGATCCCTGAGGCAGGGTAACTGAAAGTAGAATTGGGCAATGAAGATTACAGATTAAAAATTGCTAAAATAAACATGACCATAACTTTTGAACTGCTACAGCTGAGCGTTCCCATTTCAGAACAGGACAAAATAACAGTTTGAGTCTGTGGTGAGCAAAATCTACTTTGACCATCCCCCATTCAGCCGTGGTGTCATCTCCTTCTTTCACTTGCACTTCTTAGTTTTGTAACAAGTCTCATTGTGTCACTCAAACTCAACAATACTTTCCCCCTAAATAAACAGAGTCCACTGCTAGCTGTCGTGTCACAGTAACACCTGGAGTCAGCAGATGGTGCTTCCCAGTTAGACTCTCTGAATCACCTGTTTTATCAGCCGTAGTAAGTGCCATAGCCTTCAGCTTCCCAATGCCCAAGTTCTTTTAACAGTATAAAGTCCCCATGTTTCTCTAGCTGAACTATCACTCTAAATAGTCCCATTTATTGGTATTGTACATTACAAATCACGTCAACAGATATTCTATCTGTTTCACTTATACATTACTTGAGAGTAATTTATATCTTAAAAAATACATAGGAGGACATTTCCAGAAGAACCAAAGGCAATTTGGCACCCAACTTCCATTGAAAGTCAGTGGGATTTGAGCATCTAATTCCTAGGCTCTTTAGAAAATCCAATCATATGATATGTAAATATGGAGTGAAATCTTTACCCTACTGAAGTCAATGAGAGTTTTGCCATTGACTTCAATAGGGCCAAGATTTCACCCCTGATGTGTAAGGGTTCCAATCATACAAGAAAACTAAGCAATGGTCAAAGGAGAATTTTATTCAGAGGTAAATATACTGTTTATGGTTATGAAATCCCTAGGATAATCTGTTGAATACTATCATTATTAACTCTCACAAGGTTTTGGTTCCATGGAATTTGCACAAAACACGTCAGCAACATTTTGAGTTTAGCCACATTGGTTTATTTCTAAAGCCTTATACAGTGTCTTCTGGTCAACACAGCAGTGAACTCATTTCAATTTGTTGTCGTATCATGCAATGGAAAACATACGTTTCTCCTGTGCTTCTGATTAGCTGTTTAAGTACAGTGATTTGAGGAGATGTAACAAAGTGCCAGGAGTGGCCCAATGAGGAGCTATGCTGGAAACATGCTTGCCATAGTCTGTTTCCCTTCTCTGATTAGCCCTTTGGTGTCCTAACTTCTGGGAAAGGAGGGAGTCTTTCCTCTTTATGCCCTCCCCTGGCTGCTAAAAGGGATCTCCCATTATTCTTTCATTTTCTCATCTCTTAGCCTGGCTGCTGCAAAGGATGGAGCATTTTCCCCCCGTCTCTCGCTATGTCTTAGCAGGTATGAGGAAAGAGTGTTCTCCCCTTACTAACTTTAACTGGCTGCTGAGAGACATACAGGGTGACCAAGCAATTCCCACACCCACGGTGAATGTGCTCATACAGGAAACATTCTGCATGCTCCCCACAGGTCAGAGTGAATGAGGCACTGTCAGATCCACAATCTCTGTGAAAGCTACTTATGGGTTGAGTATCCCAGAGTTGTTTAAACTAAGGCTGGAGCTTGTTCCCACTGAAGTCAATGAGAGCAAGATCGGGTCCCTAGCTTCCTACATTTAGGATTACATTACGTCTGTTTTTCACCTGCTCTTCCTCTTTTGTTTCAACACTATGCCCCAGCTATGTCGGCAATCCAACAGAGCATGTGTATCCTTTTAAGATGTGAGAAGACCCGTTGACTTTAATGGTACAACTCACCTCATAGTGTCATAGACTTTACGGCCAGAAGGACTCACCAGATCATCCAGTCTGACCCGCGGTGCACAACAGGCCACCCAGCACCCACATGCTAAACCCGACAACCAGAATTAGACCAGAGTATTCCAGCCCTCAGGAGACTAGACTATTGTATGCCACAGGCAGAGAACAGATAAGCACCTATTTAAGTACTTGGCAAGATTGCCGTACAAATTCTGCCCTCAGTTACATCCGTGCAATCTTAATGATGTCAATGGGGCTGAACGAGTGTCACGGGGCAGAACTGGGCTCATTCTTGGCCCTATAGGCTGGGAAGTGGTCTCCCTAATTTCTCAGGCAGCAGTTTATGAAATTGTATATTATTATTACAGGGCCTGTTTATATTCTCACAGTAATTTCCATTGACTTCAATGCAGCTATTCCTGATTTACATCATTCAACATCATAGGAGAATCAAGTACACAAAGTACAAAATAAAACTGACATGTATATTAACATATCAGGGAACCACAAATAACAAAATAGGCCAAGATTCTCAAAATGGAAAATTAGATCCCTAGATCCATATTTAGGTCCCAAAAGTGTCCTGACTTTCCTAATAACCCAAGCTGCTCCCATTGGTTTCAACAGGAGACAAGTTACACCAACTCTAAGCTCTTTCAAAAACTCCCACCCACTGTCCTTAGAGTGACCGCCCACCTCGCTGAATGGCTGATTAATGATCTCTCATTATTTCCCATCAAGAGCTGGGATTTTTGCACATTTTTTGGTGCTGTTACAAAGAAACACACGGACTGGGTGTGCAATGTGATTACAATCCACCAACCTGTGCAGTCCGTTTTGTACTCATCTGAAATATCCATTAAAAACCTCCACAGAAATAATAACCCCCCTGTCTATAGTTCTGTTTTGGTCAGGCAATAACTAGTTAAAGCATTAAGCACCCCTGGCTTCTCATTAGCCTACGTCAGTGGTCATTAATTGGTCATTACTGGCACGGATGCAGGCCAGTAATGCTTACCTATAACTCAATGTACCAATGCACTGTTACACTTGGCCACCTCATGGGCAACAACTTACATAGGAATTCATGATAAGTGAGAGAAGGTTAGTCTCATGAAATATATTCACAGATATGCAATACAGAAAAAACAGAAAAGGAAGGTAATGCAGATGAGTTGCCATACCATATATACAACAGCAACAAAAGCTCCTGTGGTGCCTCACGTTCTTTATTCGGTGCCTGTCAGCTCTGAGTGTTGATTATATGTAAGTAAAATTAATTCTCATAGTCGTATTCCTCTTAATGAAATTTCTCCGAGCAGCCCAGAACTACAAACATTTACATACTAATTTACTCCGTAGAACCAATTAGGCATTCTTAAAACGACTTTCCACTAGAAAATCTCAGCATTGTGTCAGACACTTTATATTTGGGTCTGATTTTCATGTCACCTTTCCTCTCATTGCTTGTGTCTCGGAGGAAGCTTCATTAGGGTTTCACATAGCACAAAATGGATCTAAATATTCCTGAAAGGAATGGGAGAAATGAGTCAGAAGGAACTGTGATTTACTGCATGTTGGTGTATCCACTATATATTGCCTGATGCAGGAACTAGATGGAATTCTATGGCTTGTATTATGCAAGAAATCAGACTAGTCAATCTGAATTGTTCCTTTCAGCCTTAAAAAACAAAATCTATAAAATCATGAGTACAAGAGCCACCAAGAAATACCATTACCTTGGAGTTAAGGTTGAACAGATGTTCCGTCAGTCCTTTCAGAAAAAGCCTTAAAAGCAGTTTTTTTAAAAAACGTAGACACAAACTTTTAAGTTGCTATTTCTAAAACCAACTAAGGCAGTTAAGTGCCCATCTCCTACTGACTTTTGATGAGTGTTGGCCATTTAACTCTTGCTTTTGAAAAAACCACTCTCAACCAACAACTTAAAGTTTCACTTAAAAACAAAAATAACAAAGAGGAAAAAATATGAACATGATAAGCCACAAGTGAGGGCTCAAACAACCTTAACATGGCCACAGAAAAAGAGATGCTCTGTGACAATTATCTGTCACGAAGGTTCATTGCACAAGTGACCAGATGAAGCATAATACCTTTCTCCATACGCGGGCAGCCCCATTCTGAGACTCGCCCTACAGCTGAGAGACAATTTAGGGGGGAGGGAAAACTCAGTGGTTTGAGCATTAGCCTGCTAAACCCAGGGTTGTGAGATCAATCTCTGAGGGGGCCACTTAGGGATCTGGGGCAAAATCAGTACTCTTGGTCCCGCTAGTGAAGGCAGGGGGGTGGACTCAATGACCTTTCAGGGTCCCTTCCAGCTCTATGAGATAGTTATATCTCCATATATTTATATTAACTGCAGTAGTCCCATTGTGTGAGAGGCAGAGCACGGCATGCTACCCAAGGAGCAGTGCACAATTCCCTCCCTTTTTCCTCTTGCTGTCATAATTTGCTGTTGGTCCATGCCAGAAGCAAACTGCCACTCCTTATGTGCTGGCTCTACCCACCTCCCCAGGGTGGAATGGCAGGCATGCAGCATCCCATTACTTCTGAACACCCAGAACTAATGTCCAGGAAGGCTACACAGATGTTTAAGGGGGATTCCTACACCCCCCCCCCTTATGCCCCTGCATGCCTGCACATTCCAAGGGACATTCAAGCCCATGGAAATCAATAGGACTATTTGAAAGGCAAGGTTACACTGTCTGCGTGAGATTGAAGGCCTCTGGCACCACTTAAGTTCCATCACTAAGATACAGTCTTTCCTCACCATTCATGCAGCTAAGACGTTCATCCAGGTTCTCACCATCTCGGCCAATGCAACATTCTCTTCTCTTGCTGCATGCTCACCCATGCAAAATGCTATTGCAAAGATCCTTTTTCTAGTGTGTTGTTTGACCATTCACCCCTCTTAGTATTTCTTCACTGGCTCTCCCTTCTCTTTCTTTCTCTCTCTCTCTGGTATGGCAACAAACAGAAACTTGTCTTCATCTTTAAGGCCCTTCACAGCCTATCCCCACACTATCTGTCTTCTCTTCTCTGCAACAGAGATGTCACCCCCGCTTCCGCCCTGCCACAAATGCTGCCCTTCTTCACCTACTTGTAACATTTTCAAACAAGCGCCTTAATGATGTTATGGCCCTTACACAGAAAACTAGGGCTACCATATGTCCGGATTTCCCCGGACATGTCCGGCTTTTCGATCTATAAATAGCCATCCGGGGGGGATTTCTAAAAATCTAAAAATGCCCGGGATTTCCCCCCGGTCGGCTATTTATAGACAGAAAAGCAGCGGCCAAGCACCGCTAGGCAGCCAAAGCCCCTTCCCTGCTCCCCCCATCTCCTGCAGCCCCTGCAGCCTTACCACGCCGTCCAGCCCCGCAGCTGTCTTCCCCCTCCTCCCCTCCCCTGAACGCTCCACCCCCAGCTCCTCCCCCTCCCCTGTTTCCCGCGAATCAGATCTTCGCGGGAAGTCTGAAAAGAAGCAGGGGCAGGCGGGCGGCAGCAGCAGGTAAGCTGGGGCGGGGGGGGGGAGGAGGAGAGCTCTGGGGAGGCACGGCCCTGGCCGAGCGGCTCCCTCCGGCCCGGGCCGAGCGGCGCCCGGCGGCCCCAGCGGCTCAGGCCCGGCTCGGGCCCCGGCCCCGGTTCCGGCCGAGCGCACCAGCCCAGCCCCAGTGGCTTTGGCCCGGCTGGGGCCCCAGGGCGGTGGCCCCGGTTCTGGCCGAGCGCGCCAGCCCGGCCCCAGCCGAGTGGCGCCAGCCGAGCACCCCCGGCCCCAGCCGCTCTGGCCCGGCCCGGCTCAGGCCCCAGGGCGGCGGCCCCAGTTCCGGCCGAGCGCGCGGGCCCAACCCCGGCCAAGCACCTCTGGCCTGGCCCCAAGCCCCGCGACCCCGGCCGGAGCTCCGGCCGGAGCACAGCCCGATTCCTGGGCTCTTTAAAGCCTGCTCTAGTCAGGGGACCGGGGGTGGGGTTGGAGGTTCTGAGGGGGGCAGTCAGGGGGTGGGAAGTGGGAGGGAGTGGATGGGGCGGGGCAGGGGCGGGGCTAGAGCGGGGCTCCTCCCCCCCCCGTGTCCTCTTTTTTGCTTGTGGAAATATGGTAACCCTAAGAAAACCCAAAGCTCATTGTATCAGAAGCTCCTCTGTCTGAAACCATTTCTAAAATTGATCCTCCATAGGTCACATCTTCCATAATCCGCCCACACACCATAAAACTTCAGTACCTTCTCCAGATTTAAAGTTACAACCTAAGACAGAAGTGCAACCGTCCTAGAGGGCCAAAGTTAAAGTTGTTTGAGTGACTTTACTTGTGGTCCTGTAAGATTCACAATGGCCTAGTTTTGTATGCTGGGTTGGTTGGTTGGTTGGTTTTTTTAAATGGAACCTTAACCCTTTTAAAGCTTTTTCTAAAAAGAATGGTAATGTGTCAGTTCAAGCATAATCACTAGTTTAAAATTAGAGCTGGTCAAAAAATGGGGTTTTCCCCAGCAGAAAATAGCTATTTTGGGCAAAAATTCAAAAAACATTTTGGCCCAAAAGGGGCCATTTTGCCTCATGGGAGTTGTAGTTTGCATGCCTCATGCTCCCGCTATCCTCTATAAGCCAGGCTCCCTCGTCCAACTACATCTCCCCAAATCATTTGGACAGAAGATTTGCACCCCTGAGAAGGTGCTGATTAGGAGTGCAGGGGAAGACATGAGTGAGAGAGAGAGGGCAGCAAGGGCTGGTTAGTGGGGCACACAGCGGGCAGTGACAGGCCTGGGGCTTAGGAGAACTGTGTCTAGAGAAGGCAGCACTAAGCAGAAGAGGTCCTTGGGAAGACAGCAGCAGAAGAGCAATGGATGGGGAATGCACAGGCTCGGGGGAGACAGCAGTTTATGGAGAGGCAGTTGGGAGGGGCTGACAGGGTAGTTCGCATGGGGGTAGTGGAGGGTTGCTAGCTGGGGAGAGGTTGTTGGCTGAGGTGGGCAGGGCAGCAGGAAGTGGGGGATGTGGGATAGGTGGGGTTTGGAGCAAGGGATTGTGGGTGGTAGCAGGGAAGATAAGTGATTTTGGCAGCAACATGGAGTAATTGGTGGAGAGGACAGATGTGATTAAGGGGCAGGTTTCTCTGTGCCGGGGAAATCGCTGCCTATATTTGAGATCTATCAACGTAAAGATTAGACTGAATGGGATTCAGGTGCCTAACTCCCTTAGGCTCCTTTGAAAATATTACACAGAAAGGGATAACTCTTGAATTGTTAGCACTTACACAATACTGCATATTCATTTTCATTATTTTTCTAAAACTTGCATCTTGACTAGCCTGTTCAGTGGTAGACGTTTGGCATTGCAAATCTTTTGTCCAGAAAGAGTATAAACGAAGGTGAACTGCAACTGAACCTCATGACGAGTCTCTGTTGATGCTGCTATCTTATCTAAAAGCTCTTCTCCAGCTGTAGTTTGTAGACCATCACTGGTCCACGGAGGGAAGGTAGCTAATGAGAAGCTCTATTATGGAGTAGTCCAGAGAATGAAAAGCCGGCTAGTTAACATAGAAGTTTGAGCTGTAATTTTTGACTGCTGAGTTCTGAAGTTTGGTCGGTGTACATCAGGTCAGACTGCTTTGTCTCTTTAAAAACGGAGTGGTAAGTATTAACAACAACAAAACACACTCGTATATATTAGGGCTCCTTGTTAATACAAATACAAGGGAAATCCCTTGTAATTCTTTCATACCTTTGCCAAGTCACTCATCTCTAAACTCCACCAATTAGCACAGCCGAACATTAATCTTTAGTGCAGTTGGTTAAAGCAAGCTCACTATTGATTGCAGCACAATGAACTGACCTACTGAAAAATGTTGCTGAGGAACAGACATGGAAATAGACAAGTAGTTACTGCTTCCACAGGGGATAATTGTGGTGGTGGGGGTGGTGCTCTAACAAGAATCTTATCCTTGCATGTCACTTCAATGTAAATTTGAAGTGAATCAACAAAAGCAAGACACCCCCCCCCCGCCTCTTCTTTCTTCACAAAGATTCATGCCAAAGTGCACATGCCTTTATTTCACTAGCATCCCCAAATCCTTGAAGAGCAGTTTCCACAGCATCCGTTTTTTGTTTGTTTTAACAGCAATGGCTCAGAAACAGAGTCCTTAAAGGCAGAGGTGTCAGGTCCTCGACACCACAAAGGTAGGGAATGGGGGCCAGAGGTTTGGCTGAGCTATGCTGCTGCACGCAAGGGTTGTGCTCTCTACCCAAAGGGTTCGCTCTGTGTGTTCATCGGGGTGCAGAATGGGGCCCACTGGAACGTAACTGCAGTTTGTGCAACACAAGCACAGCAGCAGCACGTCTCCTCAGGAACTCATCAGACCTGTCGTCCACGACCTACACTGGCTTTCCACAGAAGAGCGAAGCAAGTTCTTGGTCCATATCTTCAAAGCGCTCAATGGCCTGGCACTAGGCTACCAAAAAAGAGCCTGAAGACCATGGCCAACAACTCTGCTCCTGTGGCACAATGGAACTCTCTAGAAGAAGGGTAAAGCTTGTCTGTGCAAGACACTCCACAGCACTATTTCTCCCCATGGGGAGGGGATGAGGGAACAACATGGGGTGGAGACTAGTCACATTATTTAACGCACTATTGAGAGGCGCTCAGATTTAAAAATTTTATTAAAATGATGTTAAAAAAAATAGTGAACAGAGTTTGAGCATAGAAGTTTCTGGTTATCAGGGAATAACATACAGATTATCGAGGGTGCAAAGTTTGGTTTAAGATAAGGTGGCATGAGCAATACATAATCTGCAATATCCCCGATTGGGGGTAAAAGGTTGATGGGTCAAAGTACAGACATTGAGATATGAGGGCATGAAGTTCATAAAGTGGCTATGTTCAGGTGTGGAGTATAATGAGTGGATATGATGATGAGGATGGATTGACCCTCATTTGGTGAGATTTAATGTTTAGGGAGTTTATGGTTCCAGTTCATATGATCCAACGGAGAAGGTCACTTGGTCCCTTTCTCGTAGTGGGAGAATGATGTCACTCTGGCTCACGCCTCCTGGTACTGTCGGTGGCCAGTGATGTGCTCGATGTAGATGTCCCTGGACCATCGGATGGCGTCTGAGACCATGAGGCGCCGCATGAGACGTGCATAGCATCGACCGATCCCGCAGGTCCGCACACACGCTCGTTGCAGGGGTCCCAGGCGCCCAGGGCTCCGACAATCAGGGCGTCCATCTGCACCTCATAGCCCTTCGCTCTCAGGGTGTCAGCCAGGGGGGCGTACTTTTCCAGCTTACGAGCTCGGGCTTCGCAAAATGCCGGAGTCCTGTTCTCAAAGGAGACGGTGACGTCGACGAGGATGAACTTTTTCTGGGCCTCGTCGGTAACAACCACGTCAGGTCGTAGCTGGCTGTCAGTACCGGGGATGGTGCAGTTCACGGAGATCTCCCCCAGGCGTGGCGCGATGGCTTTCACCAGGCAGTTCTGGATGGCGTTGTGGCACAGCTGCCAGGCTCTGGAGTGGGGTTTGCAGCTGCACAGGACGTGGGGCCGGGTCTCGCTGGGGTAGCCGCACTTCCTGCAACGCTTGTCTCGGTTCCCGTGGCGGACGGCTCCGTTGAGCGGGACGCAGTTGAGCCGGGCACGGTGGATGAACCGCCAGTCGGCGAAACGGGTGAAGCCGCCCCCGGCGAGGAAGTGGTTGCTGATGTCCCACTTGCTGGTCAACTCAAAGGCTTTACCCTGGTCCGGTTTACGCTTCAGGGTTTCCACGTACAACGAGTGGATGGCGGCCTTCAGAGTCCTCTCCAGCAAGCCCCTGGCGCTCGGGGTGACGATGGTGTTGCCGTCTGACCTGATCTGCGGCACCCAGACTCCCAGCTCCTGGCGCTCCTCGCACCACTCCCAGCGGCAGCCGATGCGCTTCCCCAGGTGACGCGTGGCGTTGCGAGTGCGGGACCACAGTGAAGCGATGTCGCGCCTGTCCCGTCCGAATTCCCCATCCAGGGAGCCGCTCAGGAAGGTGGCGATGTCTTGGTTCGAGGGGGCTCTGCCGATCTGCTTCTCTGTCGCATCATGCAGGGCGTTCGCCGCAATGTTCCTCACCGTGGCGTCAGGACATGTCAGCAGGCGGAAGGCGTGGGTGATCACCGCGACGTCACACAGGTCACCCATGCGGGGGACGTTGGCGCCGCCGTGCCTGTGGGCGATGTAGACCAGCTCGTTGCTGGCTCTCTGGGGAAGGCACAGCCACTTCTTCACCAGCTTCCGGATGATCTTGTCTGCCTTGTTGAGGGGCACCTTCGCCACAGCGGATCCCCTTAGGGTGAACGAGATGCGTGGGATCAGGAAGGTGTTCAGGGCATTTATCTTCTGCCACGGTGCCAGCAGGGAGGCATCAATCTTGGCGGCGTCCTGCAAGATCTCCTGGATGGTGTCCTCGGGTGTCTGCCAGACACGGAACCCTGTTGGCGTGCCCAGGTGCTGGTATGCCTGCCCCTCTGCCAGGGGGATGACGGGCTCACCCTGGATCTGGAACCCCCTTTTGCTGCCGTCAATGTGCAGAGTTGCGCACTTCTTCGCATTGAAGCGGAGCCCCATCCAGTCAGTAGCTCGGCTGGTGGCATCTAGCATACCTTGGAGGCTCTCTGGGTTGTCCGCGGTCAGAACCAGATCGTCCGCGTAGGCCAGAATGCTGAGTTTCTTGCCGTGCAGGTCGAAGCCGGTCGGGCCGCTGGAGATGGCTCGGATGAGCGGTTCCATGGCCAGGTTGAAGATGATGGGGCTAAGGGGGCATCCTTGTTTCACGCCGCGGCGGATGGGGATGGCGTCCGTCTCTCCGTCCGTGGCGTGGATGGTGGTGGTGCAGTCCTTGTAGAGGTCCCGGAGGATATGGATGAAGGTTTCTGGCATCCCGAACTCTCCCAGGGTGGCAAAGATGTGATGGTGGGGTATGGACCCAAAGGCGTTGGTCAGGTCAAGCCATGCTACTAAGACTAGAACTCGAAGAGAAGCAGTCACACATAAAAACACAGCACATCTGACCCAACCCAATTAAGTAAGCATAATTCTGTATGTCTGTGTTCAGTTTAAACTGCCCATGTTCAGACATTTTTATCTGTGTGTGTGTGTCTATGTAACCGCATAATAAAATACCTTATTATAGTGTAAACATACAAAGGAGATGGAATGTTGTTGCAGAAACATTGATTATAAAATTTCCTGATTTGTCTGCAGTTAAACCTCTGCTTTAATATTGAATGTGTTTTGCATTTTTATTGATTTTTCAAAGCCAAAAAAGGAGAAATTAAAGGAAAACAAGAAATAACGTATTACAACAAGCACCAAACAACATACCTAAGGGAGGCCTCATTCCTGCAAACATTTCCATATGTTTGTACTTTCAACACCTGAGTAGTGCTGCTGAAGTCAATGGGACTACTCAGGTATCTACAGTTAAAGCCTCAGAGTCCAGCTGTGATCCCATTGATGTTAATGTCAAAGTTCCCATTGACTTCATGAGCTCAGAATCGAGCTCTTCATGGGAATGTCCAATCCTCAAATATGGCTGGCTGGAATTTTTGCTCACTCCTCCAGAAAAACAAATTCACTGCTGAGACCAGATCTGAGAAATTTTGCTCCCAAAACTAATGGTTTGTGAAAGTTATAAATCCCTGAAAATAGGGACTGGGAATGAAAGCTCCATCTGAATCACAACAGCTAATGCAAAAGTGCATTCTGGAAAGAAATATAACCTGCAATGCCTTATGTGAATTCTGCAGAATACAAGAAGGTCACCAACTGAGTAAACATCAAATGAAGGATTATCCTTATTTATGAGGAAGCCATTCCAGCAAGAAATTGAATCAGGGACTTTGGTATCCAAAAGCAACATGTCTATCTATTGAGCTGAAGGAGAATCTGCTCTCTCTATCAACAATAATCCTGTTTGAGATCTGTAAATATCAGTCTGATGCCCAAAAAGAGACATGTGTTCCACAGACTCCCTTTTCCTTTGGATAACTCCAGTTTAAGTATGGACATCATCCAGCCCTGATTATTTGTTAAAGCCAGATGAGACCAGGCACAGTATTTCAAAAATACAGATTTTGCTCCTTTAATTGCAACTTTCCATGACTTCATGACTTATTTATCTTAGGAAGCACTCAAACATCTACTATATCGCTGTGATCCCTACAGAGCATCCTATTAGCTTTAAAATTTTATAAGCCACTATGTACTTGACAAGTTAACAAGGGTTATAACGTGGGGGGGGGGCAACATACTGGGCTCAGATCAACCCAACCCCAAAATCCTAAGTTTTTTAGAAAGCATAGTGCAAAGGTTTATATTAAAAAGGAAGAACTTATCACAATATTGACTTTATTGCAATAAGTGCCAATATTTTCTACTCCTGAGCTATCATCAATGTGATAAGATCAATGCTTCCTTTTTAATGAAAACCATATTTACCGCACACACACTGGCTGTAAAATACCAAATAGGCTCTCCAGATGATGAATAAAGAACACACCATCCCTCTTCCCCCAACAGCTTTTCAATTAAAATTGTACGTGTGGCGTCTCAGCACACATCACTCATAAGGATATATACAAGAAGTTAAGGAAAACAACCTAGGGCCTAATCCCACTGAAGTCAAGGAAAGGGCTGCGGATCAGGCCCTTACACTGTGAATGTCCAGTAAGCACTCTTCCTCTCATGGCCAGCCCTCATTCAGGACAGCACATGTGCCAAGTGTGTGACTTTAAACAACGGACAGGTTCATGTTATCCTAATGCAATTTTTTTGTTTTTTGGCAACAAAAACATTTGTTCTTCGCTTTCTGATCATGCACTATGGTTGAAAGGATAGGAACGTAGAATGGCCAGAGTGGCTCTGACCAGTGGTGCATTTAGCTCAGTATCCCGTTGCTGACAGTGACAAGATGAGGTCTGTTAAGGCCTAATTTTAAAACCTGACCCGAACCCAGTCAGACCACAGCCAACCCAAACCAGACCCGAGCGCATTGAGTTGTTTTCCTGCCACACCCAAACCAGGGCCGGCTCCAGGCACCAGCCCACCAAGCATGTGCTTGGGGCGGCGCCTGGAGGGGGGCGGCGCGGCGGGGCGCTCCAGCCCGAGAGCGGGGCCACAACTGGGCTCGCCGCCCTCCCCGCGGCGCTCCGGCCGCCGGGGAGAGCGGAGCCGCAGCGGGCTCGCCGCCCTCCCCCGGCGCTCTGGCCGGTCGGGGAGAGCGGGGCCCCGGCCGGGCTCTCCGCTCTCCTCCCGGCGCTCTGGGCGGCAAAAAAGCCAGAGCCGGCCCTGACCCGAACCCAGCACTTGTAGTCGGGTCCCTTCGGTTTGGATTGCAAGGATCTAGTGCAGAGGGACTCGGTGCTTGGTTTTATGCTGCAGTGTCTCTCATGGGCCTGCAGGGGCCGCTGTGGGGCGGGCTGTGGCTCCTAATTACTATATGTCCAGGACAGACAGGAAGCTGAGTTCAAGAGAGAGAGAAACAGCTGCTGCCTGGCCCTCAGTTCCCCATCCCATGGAACCAGCCCAGCCCCACACCCCGTCTAGCTCTGCACTCAGTTCCAGTCCAGGCCACTGCAGCTGCTGTCTGTCCAGGCAGCAAGGGTGGTGTGGTGCTGAGAACACAGCGATTAGGACCCCCCAGGAGGTCATATACCTGCCATATAGTGGCCCCCACAAGCCTCAGAGAGACACCCCAGCATAGAATAGGCCGCCAAATCCTGCTAAACTCTTTCCTTCAGTTATGTCAGATACTAACGGCATATTGGGCTGCATTAATAGGAGCATTGCCAGCAGATCAAGGGAAGTGATTATTCCCCTCTATTCGGCACTGGTGAGGCCACATCTGGAGTATTGCATCCAGTTTTGGGCCCCCCACTACAGAAAGGATGTGGACAAATTGGAGAGAGTCCAACGGAGGGCAATGAAAATGATTAGGGGGCTGGGGCACATGACTTATGAGGAGAGGCTGAGGGAACTGGGCTTATTTAGTCTGCAGAAGAGAAGAGTGAGGGGGGATTTGATAGCAGCCTTCAACTACCTGAAGGGGGTTTCCAAAGAGGATGGAGCTCGGCTGTTCTCAGTTGTGGCAGATGACAGAACAAGGAACAAAGGTCTCAAGTTGCAGTGGGGGAGGTCTAGGTTGGATATTAGGAAACTCTGTTTCACTAGGAGGGTGGTGAAGCACTGGAATGGGTTACCTAGGGAGGTGGTGGAATCTCCATCATTAGAGGTTATTAAGTTCCGGCTTGACAAAGCCCTGGCTGGGATGATTTAGTTGGGGTTGGTCCTGAGGTCTCTTCCAACCATAATCTTCTATGATTCTATGATGGTGTGTGGTGTACAGGAATCTCTGCAGAACAGAACAGTCTTGTGGCAATGAATTCCACAGGCTAAGGCTCTGTCTACACTACAGACCTTCCAACGGCACAGTTGTACCACTGCACTGCTGTACGGTCTCCCGTGTAGCCGCTCTACACTAACAGGAAAGAGCTCTCCTGTCGGCATAAGTAAAGCACCTTCAATGATTGGAGGTAGTTATGTCGGCGGGAGAGCGTCTCTCACTGACATAGCACTGTCCACACCAGCGCTTTTGTCGGTGCAACTTATGTTGGTCAGGGGTGTGTTTTTTTTCCACACTCCTGACCAACAAAAGTGTTAGTGTAGATGTGGCTTAGTTGTGTGTTGGGGGAATATTTATAACATTTTTACAAATGAGAAGTTTCTTCATAGAGATGAAGCACCAGAAAACTCATCACAGGAAGGTTGAGTGTCTGTTGAGTTTGTGGTTCTCATATTAAAATCAATAAAATAACATTATATGCACAGAAACTTCTGGGCTCCCTCTGGCAGAAGTAGTGCGGGCACTTGATGTCCTGTCAGACCCAAGGGATTGGGCAACTTCTACATGGCAGCAGCTCCACTGGAACTTAGTGCTTGGGGGGGGGGGGTGGATAGTGGATCCATTGCCAAAATCCAATATGAGGGTCACGTTTTGAACATCAAGTACTACATGGACACGAAGTCAAAGTGGCATCTGGAGCAGTACCATAGCATCCTGAAAGAAGAAGATCTGTTCCTCTGGTTCCTTGTGGAGATACCCAGCAGAAAGCTTAATCTTTGGGCTGCATGCTGAATCCCTGGATCTGGCCCTTACATTTTCTGCTTTTAAAAAGGAAGGAAAAATAGAGGACACAGGTAGGCTGAGATATTCACAGCTACCTACAGGGTTGAGATGCCCAATTCCCCTTAGATGTAATGGTGTCATAATCCCTTAGGCAGTTTTGAAAAGGTCACCTGTACTGCACAGAACCACAAACGGGTCAAGACAAACCCACCTCGTAATGATTTGCTGATTGCCACATCAAGTTTTAGAGGAGAGAGAGAAACCGAATTAAAAATTACTTTTCACATCATTAAGCATCAGTTCAAAACAGCTTAATATTTCCATAGTCCGATCATTGTATTTCTTCAAGGTACCAGTAACAACAGTATGTTACTTTCATACCAAACTGAACCAAAGTGCTATCTACTTAAAGCTGGAAACTATGTGTGCACTGCAACTGAATATTTGATTAACACTTCTGAAAGAACCTGAGTGCCAGGGAAATTTCCCACTGGACCGTACGGCATGACACTTTTATTTTACAAATGCAAATTGAATTGAAGCTGCATTTCCAAAGTCCATTTTGTTAAGAAAATCCAAGAGTGATGTATGTTATAGGCACTTTGTTTCATCCCTCTGTACATTATCAAGGATGATCTCAAATCTGTGTGATTTGGTATATATTATATCAGGCTTAGTAGTAAACTTAGCAACTTTGCTGGATCAATGAAAAAGTTTGGTTCATTTTCAAGATCACTTGGTGAACAATGAACATGTAGACTATTAAAAACTGCTGCAGAGGGCGGTTCTTGAAGCACTGATATTACAAACTCAAACAGTAGCACAATTTAATAAAAGCCAGTGGGATTCAGAGTAATAATAAAGCTTGCCATGATGAGAAGATTGAAAAAAACTACTCTGTGTGTGTCCATTATCCCCTTATTCTTTATTACAGAAACAAAACTTGAGAATCAGAATGTCAGCCTTTTTCAGCACTGGTGGGTTCCTATGGACTTGGAAAAGTAAAAATATTGTAGATTCTTTTAAGGATAATTAAATATTTTCAAAGTGAAAAATATGTAGAATATGTTTAGAAGGAAATGACTAGAAGTGGCAAATAGCCCATTGTTTGGATCCACAAGATGTTTGTATTCAGACTTCCAAATATAAATGTGTATCTGACCTAACCCCTCTCTGGATAGAGACTTTTTGTGGAGGGGTGGGGAGGAGGGGAATCTGCCTTCTCTCCCCCCATTCCTGAACTGAATGTCTGACAGTGCAGGCCCATTAGAGCGCACATACACTTCTATACTTGTAAGGGTCTTCAATTGCAACTCCCTCAGGCCCATTCAAGCCTTTA
Source organism: Emys orbicularis (assembly GCF_028017835.1). Taxonomy (NCBI): domain Eukaryota; kingdom Metazoa; phylum Chordata; order Testudines; family Emydidae; genus Emys; species Emys orbicularis. The sequence continues at coordinate 5,763,883 of NC_088687.1, read as the reverse complement.
AGATGTGTGCACTAAATCAGTGAACTCTGGGGTGTCTCCAGGAGCGGCACCAGGGTTTTTGCCGCCCTAGGCGGCAGCGCTCCTCCTCAGAGCATTTAGCGGCGGGGGTCCTTCCGCTCTGCGTCTTCGGGGCACTTCGGCAGTGGGTCCCGGAGCGAGTGAAGGACCTGCTGCCGAATTTCTGCCGAAAACCCGGAGCGGAAGGACCCCCGCCGCCGAATTTCCGCCAAGAACGGCAAAATGCCGCCCCCCAAATCCTGCCGCCCTAGGCAACTGCCTAGGGTCACCTAGTGGAAGCGCCGGCCCTGGGTGTCTCTATGGCCCCGAGGTTCAGGGACCTGAAGGAGAAGCAGGGGTGATGTGTTGGCCACAGCTGCTGTAGAATGGGGCAGACAAGATGGCTTTGGTAGAGGGAGTAGGCCTACATTCCTGGTCCCTAAAAACACAGGATGCAGGAGCAGGCCAGACGTCCATTATATGAACATCTGAGTGGAAGGAATGACTCCGGTGTCACTCTTGTAAAGCTCTAGTTAGAGTGGGGGAAGCCAGCCAATTTCCTGATACTTGCCTGAAGAGAAAGTGAGGGTGTGGGGAGCCTGACAGGATGTCTATTCTCCCTGCTGACTCAAGCTAGGGGAGTGGGTTTATCAGGATTTCTCCCCCGCCCCCTCCCTCTGGTTTTATGCAGCTCAGAGCAAGCGGCCAGTGTTCAGGACTTACAGCTGCACCTGCGTCACCAGGGGGTATGCTACCAGCTTCAGGGTTCCTGGTCATGTTGCATAGGGATGAGTATTTGTCAGTCAAATATTTAACTTGCCTAATAGCACGCATGCGTGCACACACAAATTTCCTACTGGATTTACCCACCCACCTTAGAATATTGACTGTGCAGAAATACTTCTGGCAAGACAGTTCAATAAAAAGAAGCATCTTATCGCAACATTAGCTTCTTACAATTCTGCATCAAAAATACCTTTATTTGTGCATATATTGTGACATCTTACAGCTTTTCCAGACAATGCTACCACTAGCTCTTATCTCCTCTCTGTCAATTTCATATCCAGACAGATGTTTAAGTCCAATTCTTTCCAGTATTAAAATGTTATGGACTTTAAGTCAGGCAGTTTCTCGGAAAATGTTAAAATGTATATCGCAGTGCATTTTCAAATGCTAATAGGGTAAAAAACTCTTGAGGCAGATGGGAACAAAGAACTCAGTAAGGAACTTAATAAAGCTAATCAGCGTTACATGCATAAATCTCTGGGCTACAGAATAAGAATATATTCCCCAAACTCCCAACTGACGTCTACTGCAATAATATAAGCTAGCGATGTGGATTCTTTTAATCTCTATCCCCCACCACTCTTCTAAAAATTAGCTTCTTGTAAATCAGTGTTCCCTTGTGGAATGATGTTCCTTATGCATCTGCCCAGCCATCTCTACAGCCAGTCTGTTGTCACACATACTTATATCATAAATCTGTCATCACTGGTTGACACCTTCCAAGTTCCATTCAGAATCATTGAGTCACATCATGGGTTTTTTTTTTAATTAATTATTTATAAAGAACTTCAATGGCATTTGACAGGCAAAAATGTACTTGGTTCTTTAAATCTAAATTTGTTAAAACATCTTCAGTCATCCATGGTTCAGATTTGCTAGAGTACTATAGAAAACATACCTCTTAATTTTCCTCTTCTAAATAAGAGCACAGTTGCTATTTTATTTATTATTATTAGAAAGACAAAAGATTCAGTCAGGCCCCTCTTGAAGTAGTTAATAGGCCTATCATTCCCTAGGACTACCCCAACCAATCTACAGATAAAATCATTAATCACTTCAATTCTACAAGTCATGATTTCTAATTGAAAACTAACCTATAAATACCTATTTTACTGCGAGGACTGTGTGATAAATAAATTCTAGTGGTCAGTAAAATATTCACAAAGGAAATTACCATTAAAAATGACTTTTCATTTCCAAGCGCATCTTCCTAATTAAAATGGCTGCTTCCCATACATATCCCAGAAGTGCAGTTTGCAATAATTGAAGAGTCTTTGAAAGCACAATTCTCATCACAATAATTACAATAACTTCATGCCATCGTCTTCTGACTGCTCAATGGAAACTATAGCCTTTTAATATATACCACGCTCCTCAATGTTGACAATGTTATCGCTTCTTTATCTCTCCACTAGATCGCAAGGAATTTAAATGCAGAGTAAAAGACAGACAAGGTGCGTGAGGGAATATCTTTTATTGGACCAACTTGTGTGGTGAGAGAGACAAGCTTGAACAAGAAGCAACAAGTCGGTTCAATAAAAGATATTCATTCACCCACCTTGTGTCTCTAATATCCTGGTACCAATACGGCTACAACAACACTGAGTAAAAGAAAACATGTAAAATGTTCAAATGCCTATATGTGCATTCTCCTAAGCGAGGGTTAAATCCCCCCCACCCCCAGTATAGAGGAGGAGCACAAGGTCCTACATCTACCATTTAAGTCCTACAGTGAAAGGCAAATCCAGATCTCATTACCCAACTCAAAGATTCCACCATGGCAGGTTAAGTGAGAAGAATGCTTTCCACATGGCTCCAGAGTGGCAACTAAGCTACTTGAAAGAGACTCCTCCAACTGGGGCCCCATGTAGACAAAGACAATGAGCAAGTCTGCCAGGAGCTGTGTTTGGGATGAGGTGTAATTAACACATTTTTAAACACCAGTTAGCATCTAGCGCAGACAAAGGCAGTGGTGTTTAAAACCACATTTGCTGGTCATGGGCAACCCTGGAGTAATCTTCTCAGCCCTAGCAAGCCCAATGGAGGGTGCATGTCCCATGGGGAAGAGTGCAGAGTATCTATGGAACATCAGATTTCCTCGTCCACCTCTACTCCAATCTCCCTCCACCTCTGCCCCCAGCACTGTCTTAACTAGTGCATTGGGCCTTACGGCCTTTTGCATCTGGATTAACTGCACCAGTAATGAAATAAGGACCAAATCCCCTGCTGCTACTGCAGCTCCACTGACTTCAATTTACATCAGCAGGGATCTGGCTCCCAATTTTTCAGCACATCCCAAACACCCACCTGCTTGCTTGCCTTTCATTGTATAAGAAGGTTTACACAGAGCACAGAAAGAAATACTCAGCGTAAAACTAAAAATGACTCAATTGAGACTTGAAAGAAGGCAACCACTGCGAGCCAAGTGCTGGCTGAAATACTAGCTATAAATATTTGAATTATTCTGTGCAACAATAACATTTCTGAACATAACAAATAGACAGTACCAATGTTTATATTAGAAGTTTTTCCTCTTTGTTGCTTTGTGTTTGTGTGTAGGAATCTGACACACTGCCTATAAAATCATAGATCGTAGAGGAGTTAGGGTCACAATTTCAAGGGAGCTCAGCTCCCAGTTAAGCACCCACGTGAACTGGCCAGATTTTCAGAGGGCTCCGCACGGCACCCAACAACTCCTACTGAGAACAGGAACTGCTGGAGCCCCAATTCCACAGACTGCTTAAGCACATGCCCAATTGGAGCCTCCATGCTGTGACCTTCCTGAAATCAGGCCAATTCATTTAGGTGCCTCAATGGGCATTAAATACCTTTGAAAATCTCTCTGTAGATTGACAGAACAAAGCTGCTGATTGTGCCTAAATCTCTTCTCTTAAAAACAATAATAATTCGGAAAATCTCAAGTTGCTGTTTTAAATCCTGCACAAGCAGAGTTTATTTGAAACATTTATAACAAGCCTTATGTATTACTAGTTATTTATTCTTTAGTATAAACACTTAAAAATTTAATTACACGCTCTGTCAGAGCTATCTAATATATGGGCAATCTTAACTACAAACCACCATTCTGTTCTCTCCGCTAACCTCTCCCACTCTTTGAAATTACCTTCAGATGTTTATTAGGGAACATTAGTGCCTGTGAAATCTATCAATAGATAGAGGTAAAGTGTGTCACACCGTCCAGTGCCATCGACTTAATTCTTGTGTCGTCAACTGCTGGCCAGTAATTTAATTCTTAAATGCGGATACAATTTTATGGAATTTTTCCTGAGGCAAGTTCTTGTAGCTTTTCCAATTTGGGGGCTGAGGGGAGACTTTTAGAATTATTATATCACAAGCTGTAATCCTCCAACTCAACTAGTTTTACAAAGGTGCTCTGAATGTTTGGGTTAATTGCACTTTTAGGGGAGAGTTATTCAATTAAAAATCACAGGTGACTATAGTTCAGAAAATAATCCTCCATCTGTCTGAGTGCACAGAGCCCACTCTTTAGCAGGACTGCCTCCGGCAAACTTGTCTGCAACATCACTTAGATTTAGCTGGGAAGGTTTACTGGAAACTAACTGGCAGTAAAGCGCTAAAGCTATGCACAAAGCAACACCAGACAAAGGACATTAGAGAACTGACTAGCGTATTTATGTTTGAACTCAAAGAGAGAAACACAAGCAAGAATATGGTTGAAATTTACCATCTGCCCTTTCTTGTAGTGTTGCTATTATTGGCCAATGTAGAATATGATCTCTACATACTGGAAATTATGCAGGGGGAAATGAAGACAATGCATTTAGCAAGAGGTGTTTTCCCTGTTCCATTAACTGCAGGGTGATTACCAATTAGTTGTGAAAGTTATGAAAGCAATTTGTAACTTTATGCATCTGATGGCATTTATACTGCAGGGAGCTGGCAACCAACAGCACATAATGCAGCCTCTAGTGCTGGGGTGGGGTTTAATTAATAAATCAGAAGTGAATTACAGCTGTACTTTCAATGTACCGCATCAGAATCCTGCCCGCAGTCTGTGCTATTAATTTGCACATTTTAAACTGACTGAAACTAACATGCAAAATGAACTAAACTAATCGCCATCCTGGGGACAGCTGTAAACCAAAAAAGAATGAGGCTTCATGGCAAGCTTCTAAGGCAGATTTGGACCTAGTCTCCACACAGGTGTCTCATTACAGCCAGGGTGCTCTGACTGAAATCATTAAGACATCACAGTAATAAAGTGGCAATGCATCACAGTTCTGGGATATAGTTCCTCACGCCCTGATCTCACTTTTTAGATAGGAAGCAGAAAACTCACATAAACACTTTAAAATTAAAGTTTACTTTAAAACAAATAGAACATCTCTTTTACTTAAAACAACATATAAAGGGAACATGGTACACATTGTAGATTGATGAAAAGCTACTTTGACGAGGCACATCCTAAATCACCGCTTGCTTTAGGTCTCATGTGATGTAGAGTTGCTATGGTAAATATGCAAGCTTTACTCCTGAACAAAATAAATGAGGCCATGTAACCGAGAGAACATCTCTTGCATTCATCAGCAATAGGAATATTTTTAAGCTAACTGCATCAGTTGTAACTGTAAACAGGAAATGGCATTATTAATATTAATTAGTTGTACTGCAGTAGCACCTACGAGTCCTAGTCACAGACCAGGATTTCACTGCGCTAGGCACTGTACACACTCAGAACAAAGAGACAAAGAGCTTCCAATCGTACTGTACAAACTGCAAGGGGGGGGGTGAAGAATTGATTTTTTAAAAAACACTTTGTATTCATTGTAGCAAGGGCAAATTGTTTATTACAAGTAATTTCAAATATTAAAGAGAGAAGATACCTTGAAGATGGAGGCATTAATAGTCTTGTGTCGACCTGGTGACAGTAGACCCCTTAAGTGAAAGGGAATTTCCCCCAGCAATTCAGCCACGGTATCTATTCCTCTCTAATATGGGGATAATACTTGCTTATCCCCAGCAATGAGGTATTGTGAACATTAACCAGTTAACATTGTTCAAGTGCATGGAGGCTGAAAGCACTATGTAAGTGCTGGCTAATTATTACAAGTCTCTTCTGAATAACTAAAGCAGTTTTGTTCCCCAAGAGAATATGTTTGGGTGTATCAACAGCACTGTAGAGCAGAGATGAGGCCTAGGAATAACAAATCGAGTGGAATAGGAGAGAGAAAGAGAGAACTCAACGTTCTCCAGACTCCAAAACATGCCTAGGTTACATCTCCCAATTTCTGCTCTTTAGCCAGTAGGCCAAAATGGGAAAAGAAGTAGGAGAACTGTCTATTACAGGCCACGCAGCAATGGCAGAAAGACCAGAACAAAGACAATTCCTTTACAAAGGTGGGAAAGGAGTGTAAAGGTAACAGAATCAATTATATGATGGACACCAACTCAATTATAGCAACCTATAGCCAGTATATTATTCAGAGATTAATGCAGGTCAGCCGGCATATAAGAAATCCCTGATGACACTAAGTTTGGGGCCAAAAGAAGATGATCAGTGGAAGCATCTCTGGGACACAGGCACAGCTGTCAGCAGGACTCAAAGGGAAGAGGCACAGTGACATTGATTTCAAGAAGGTATAATCCATCCCTCTACCCATAGGAGCATTTAAGTGCAAACTGGGGATTTCACCAGCAGCTTGTCATTTGTGGCTCATCCTGGACGTTACCCGACAGAACGGTATCATTGCTCAGCAGTTCAAAAGGTGTAGCTGGCTCCCTGCCCCCATCGGCAGGCTCTTCCTTCAACTTCCCAGTGATGTCCCCTGGGAGTAAGACCCCAGAAACGACAGGCAGAACAGGACGGCATGCAGCTGCACACATTTTTAGCAAAATCTTCCCATTTTGTTTTGCCCATGTTTGCTCTCCTGTAACCCAGTTTGTCACACACTGTAACATCCCCTCCAGTTCTCTAGACCAAACTTTAGCAATGATTTCAAACTCATTATTTAAGAGAGAGATTACTTTATATGAGACCATGTCTGACAGGTCAACTTGAATAGCAATTAGGTGGCATTTTCACTAAGAGATTTGGGGAAATTATTAAAGTTTCTTAAGCAGTAATAAAACTGTAATAAGCTCTTCTCAAGAAGATCATCAGGTAAAAAACTACAGCCAGGTAAGAGTGCAAAATTATTATCCATGAAAATTTCTTTGAATTTTTAAACAAATTCACTTCAGTCATCTCCATAGCCCTTTTTGCATTTGCTTTTGATGTACATCTAAGAGACTGAGTTTTACTTGCAGAAACCTTAATGGAAAATGAAATTCAAAGTCACACATGCAAATGTTTCTGGAAAGAGTAGCTTACATTTATACCAGATCTGCTTGTGCATATACCCGCTTAGAGAAAAGAAACAATCCCATGCGACTTATACGAGCAATCGCAACGAACCAATCCAGCCTCAAGAGTGAACACTGAACACTTGCCTAGTCCATGATCAATCATCCCTAAGGTTAAATCAGAGTTGTTGAATAACAAATTCAAGAGCAGAAAGTAGGCTACATGTGTTGACTCGGGCAAGGCGTACACTTAGAAGGCTTTGCCGGTAGAGTTTTATTAGCAAAGTACTTCTAGTATACACAGTGTATACCAGCAAAACTGCATTTTTGTCAGCATAGCCTATTCCGGCCTTCTGAGTAAAGTTAGGTACACTAGCAAAAGTGATTTTGCCAGTGTAGCTGCATCTAAAATAGGGGCTTTTGTCAGTGCAGTTTTAGTTGCAAATCACACCTCACCACACTTGACCAACATAGCTATGATGGCAAAATTTGCAGTGTAGAGCTGGCTTAAATAATTCGTTATGAACTATTCGCTCAGCTCTAACTAAAGCCTAATGTGATCTCAGCTGGAACCCCACTGCAGAGAAATAACTGAGATCCCCATTTGAATATAACATTGACTTTTGAATCGTTACTGTAACGACAATTAAATAGCATGAATACAGACATGTGTAAGAAATAATATGATGTACTCATATCACTGAAAAAGCCATGGTCACTTTTTGACTGTACTAAGACATTCTAAACCCTTTTTTCTGGGTCTGATACTAATTCTGTATTCCTCTCTTCATTTTAAATAGACACTAACTGTTTTCAGTGGTAGACTACCATGATTGCGTGCCTTAATTTTTTTGACATGAAGTACTTTTGCATTTCTAAAGGAAGAACTTTTTGGAAAGTGCCAATCAATTTTGCATGGCCTCAAACATCTTAGCAGAATTGTGTGCAGACCCAGATCTTTCAGAAGAACTCAGCTGCCATTTAGGCATATAAGTAAGAGCCCCGATTTTCAAAAAAGGCTCCCCACCAAGAAGCCTGTGTTAAAAAAAAATGGGAGCTGCAACATGCTGATCTCTTGAAAATCTGTCCCTCAATCTCCAATTCCTCAACATTCAGTCACAGAATAGAACCTAAACTGCACATTATTTTTGTGAAGACAGAATAGTAATTTAGCAAGAGACTAGCAGAACTTGCTCTGCTTAGGCTCCATTGGGGCTTTCATTATAACTGCCTGTTTTCACATGCTCAGAACCTTCTGAAAAATTCCCTTTGTGGACAGAAAGTTTCCATGTTTAGTCTTAGCCCAGAGGTGAACTGTTCTGGAAAATGTGAGCAAAATTTCTTCAGGAGTTTTTGAATTATATGCAAATGAAAAATAATTATTTTCCTTTGGGCAGGAAAAATTTAAGATGATGTTTTAGCTCACATGTAACTCAAAACTCACTGAACTTTAAACATTAACATTTTCAGGTTGCACAATCCTCTCAGAGATCTTTGCATTATTGGATAAAATAAAGATGACAAAAAGAAAGGATTTAGAAGCATTTCAAATTTTGGCTCACACCTAAAATAAAAACCACAGGTGGGGGAGGAAATTTCTCTGAGATTACAGTTCTCACAGCATCATGAAATTGCAAATATTGTATATTAGGTTGTGCTGGTTTTTTTCTTTTTAAATATGTGCTTTAATGCATGGCTTAAAATACCTAGGATAGGCAACATGGCAGAGCTGGCATATTTTAACTTTGGCATTACTCTTAAAGTATGTATGCATGGGAAAAGTGATCCTGTTCTTTAGTTTTGCAGCATCACATGTATACACTGCAAACACAAAGCTTGCCCTCACCATACATATCCACCTACGGGTGTGGGTAAATGCAGTGGAAACAGCTTCGCTTTGGACTGAGCCAGCCTGACAGAGCAGGTCAGCTCAGAGTATGATGGTTTATTTTGTGAGTGTACTGGGGGATGCACTAGGGAGCACACCTCACTGCTGCTCCAAAATAAAAAAAAAAAAAAGCCATTGTCACTCCCCTCTAGTGCATGTCATTGCTACAGCATACGGCACAGCGAGTTCTGGCTGGCCAAACTTGCAGACAACAACAGTACTAGGTAGAGAGGTACATGAGCTGGGGTAGCAAGTTTACTGGTTAATGATCAGTGGATGATTACAGCTACCATCCTGCACCCACTGAAGTTGCTGAGAATTTTGTCCTTAGTTTAATGGATGAAGGATTTAGCATCACATCCCAGTGCTGTTCCCCATTCCCCCTCTTGCAAACCTGCACAGCAGAGGGCTCATCTTTGCCCATAATTTGTGAAGTCTAAACAATAGTTCAGGGTCCAATAAGTTAATTAATGTAACAATTTAACACTCTTATGTTACCAACAAGTTATTGAAATGTTCTCCATTACATTACGCTATATTACACACATATATATGCACACATCTGTATATATGTGTACATACCTGAAAATGCAGATATGCAAATTGTATTCTGGAACAAAAATAACCTAACAAGTTACTTACCCTACCAGCTGCACATAACGATCTCTTATAAACAAAATTCATAGTTGCTTTAAAGAAAATATTATGTAATTGTGAAGCATTAGAAGACATGTGTAATGAACAGGAGAGAGAAATGTTTAAGGTATATTGTGCCATGTAACCAACAGAACCTCAGTTTGCATTTTGATTTGTTAGTGGCTTACCTAAGACTGTTCCAATGCCATCTTGTATTATTAAATAATATTACTTAAAGAAGTGTTATAATGTTCCGGGCTGGAGCCTTAAAGTTCCAACCCGCCCACAAAGGATCCATTGCCCTGTGGGGTCAATTCCATTGAATATCTCAGAGCTCCTGTAAAAAATAAAACTATACTCTAGTCCTACAAGGCATCTGGAAATTTAAGGGTCCAGCGCTGTAGTTCCTTGTTACTCATAACAGAAGCTGTTCCCAGCACATGAGGCGATGGCAGGCAAAGAAAGCAACCATGTATAGGCATTAAAACTATACTGATACACTGGTTTAAGGGGGAGGATAAATGGACAAGCGGGCGTACATCAAATGCTTGGGATTCAGCCAATTTAGCTTCATTTAAAATAGTCTGCATCATGGGTGTTTTGAGCACCAGGCAGCATACATCAGATGTAGACAGTCAGGTAAGAACAGATCTGACTTGTCTTTGCCATCATCAGCTATCTGGTAAGTCTGGAAGGAAAGATTGTCAGCTGAATTAAAGCAGCACAGTCAATGGCATTCGTATACATATTTACACAGCTATATTAGAGTTTGAAAATAGATCACTGTTATCAAGTAACATATACAATTTTGGTTATCTAGTGTTTTTCATTTGGATAAAAGCTGAACAATGTGCACAAACAAAACAAAAATATTACCAGCACAAACTGAGGAATAATTCATCAATTTAAAAGAACTGCTTATGTAAATACGTACAAGTATTCCTGGAGAACAATGTGGAAGCTGCAAGCCTTCTGTTTTGGGTATTTCCTCTAACTTGCAGGACTTTTACTATACTGTGCCGTCATTTTTAAAATTATTGAGTAAGGCCCTTACTTATCAAAACTAGTAACAGCTACATATTTCTGTTTAAAAAGCAGTAACAATTTCAAACTCCATACCTTTCCAGGCAAGTTACAAACATGTCTGAAGCAGAAGAGGAGCAAAGGGATGGAGTAAGCCTGTTAACCAATACAAAATATGTTCTGAAGGAGAAAAAAATAGTCATACAGATGAGTTATTCAAACCAGTTATTCAAACTTCCTCATTCAAAGTACCATCTCTTCTCCCCGCCCCCCCCTCCCCCAACAGTGTATGGAAAAAGCTAATTAAATACTACAAGGGGGAAACACAAGGCAAAATAGTTCTCATGCAGACTACACTTGACCTTTCCTCTCTTAAGGTGACAAATGAACAACATGCTAATTATTATCTCATCTTCAATTTGCACTTAAAAACACATCAAGTTCTGCCTAGCAGAGAGGGCGGGGGCAGTGATTTTATAGAAACTACACAACTTGGCTTAATTGTATTTTGCTTTTGATGTCAAAGAAGCATTTATTCAAAGATCCCTTTGCCCAGTTGTATGGTTTAAGCAAAGCTGCTAATGTGGACATCAAACAGCTGTCATCTCCATTCTGACATGCTGAGTTGGACATCACTTGGTACAAAATTTAATATGAATAAGATCAGGCTTATGGAATAGCTGTCTTGCCCAAGATAACTTTGATCATATATGATAAAACTGGACTTCTGTCACCACAAAAGGAAAAATAAAGAAATGAGCTAATTAAAGTTGATTAAAACAGGCTCTATCATGCTACCTCCCCTCTGGGTAGTATATAGAAACAACACACTTTGGCCAATTATAGCTCATTAGTTCCTGAATCTGGGATTCCCTAATGTTCTGAATGGTCACTATTTTGTAAACAGGAAGCCATCATCCTCACCGTGCAGGAGAATCTTATCATTCTCCGTTCACAGCTACACAGTAGGGCTAACCAAGTCTCACAGCGTGTGGTAGGAAATACTACTACTAAATTTGGGCAGCAATTGATACAAATCTATTAAAGAACAGGGCTCCTACAAATACACACATGCATCACTTTACTGATATGTCACTACTCACACTAGTAAAGTGATGCATGTGCACAGGTGTTTGCAGAATTAGACCCTTGATGATCACGTAAATAATCTTTATAGTAAGCGTCCTGCTCGAAACCACCCACCCGTCCCCCGAAGATAGCCAAAAACATAGATAAAACCTCCTTGAAGAACCACCACAGCCCATATGGCAGCATTTAGATTAAGAGCTCAGGATGCCTGTAATCAGCAGTATCTGAGTCCTTTGCAGTGAAAGGTACAGCCCATACACACTCAAGGTTTGCAGATGGCCCTGTGTGCTTTCATCCCAGTCCAAGGGGTGGCTTTCTGCCAATAGCAAGTTGCTGCTGGACAGAGAAGCAACAACTTGCTTTGTATTTTCAGTAGTAAGTTACCCTAGAAAGAGAGAAGGAATACAACGTAATGTGACTTTTCCCTGACTACACTCATGCTTCCATAGCTCATGCTCCCATTTATGCTTTTTGTTGATCTTTTCAGTATCTCTTCCATGGGACTCTTTTGGAATTGTCAGGAGGGATGACTTCATACCAAGTAGGAGGTTTTGGCTCAGACTTTTGAGGCTGCCTTTGTAGGAACTTTTTATTCACTCTGTGACCTTAAACTGTATCAGGGCACATGGTCCCTTTAATCCTATTCAGTGAAATCCTTGGCAATTTAAGCCAATGGCAAGACTCCCAGTGGCATCAATAGGGCCAAGATTTCACCCTTGGAGGACCAGACAGAATTTTTCAAAAATGACTTTCAATGGGACTTGTGCTCTTGAATCCTTTAGTTGCTTTTCAAAAGTCACCTATTACTTTTTTGTTTTATTCTCCATAGCCAAGTCCTTCAATAACAGAAGTCTAACGTTAGGCTCCGAGGGCAAAATTTTCAAAAGTGACCAGATAACCAAACAGACTCAAGGCTAGATCCTAAAAGGTATTTAGGTACCTAACTCCTATTGAAATTAGTGGAAGCTAAGTGCTTAAACCCTTCAAGGATCTGGGTCTAATTCTCACTAAACGCCAATAGGGCCAGAGTCGCCTAAGTGACTTAGGTACCGCTGAAAATTTTACATAAGCAATCTGATTTTTAAAATTGCTGAGTGCCTAACAACTCATACAGAAGCCAATAGGAGCTTCTGGGTACCTAGACCTTTTAAAAACAAAGTTTCTTATTTTACACGTCTCTTTTTGAAAAATCTTGGCTATGAACATAAGATGGAGTTAAAATGACTAATCTTTTGTTTTATTTTCTCTGGAACATCAGAAACATAATGGTAATAGAGTCATTGATTCAAAAGCCCATTAGCTAATGCTAGAGAAGAATACGAAACTCGCAATTATTTTAAAAGGCTTCATATCCAAAAGGAAAACAGTTACTTTATGGTGCAAAAAACATTAAAATTCTTTTGAACCTATGAAAGACAGGAAATTCAGACCAAAAAATGAAAGTATGCCCTTAATGAAACCTTGTTAAACACAGATATTGATGTATATATGGTACAAATCAGCAGTCATTGTCCTGAGATTCTTTAATATCAGAAGCAGAAGAAAGAGAACATGTCAAGAAACCACAAGAAACACCTGGGAAGGAAAAGCAAACCAAAAAAATCTATTAAAAGAAATCAATGTCACAAACATAGCTGAAACTATCTGTACATTAGGGAGAGTCGAAGGCTGTTTGCTTGCAGTTATACAAGTTCGCTAGCTAGCCACATTTTATAATGGTAAGCCAGGGTTCAGCAGACTATTTACAAAAGTCAAGCTTAGGGTCAGGAAATACCTCGGCAAATTAAAAGCCATCAGATGCAGCCAGAACAATGTTTTTATAATAATAAAAATGTACATTACAGTTTCTTTATTAAAATGAAAATGAGCTTTCACTGGTTAAATAATTTTTCCTCTTGATCTATGTGCAGTTATGTAAACGGGAATGAAAATAGTTCTGAGAGTCTTTAAATATTTTATTGTTTGGATCAAAATGGTTCTTTTATGCCAAAAATGGATAAAGATTTATTTTTATAAGTGGGCTCAGCCACAAATCTTTTAGAAATCTTTTATCAACATTCCACTTTGAAACCTCCAGGCTGTAACTTTTACACTGAAGAATTCATTACATAATTGTATGCAGCTCTAACCAAACTATATTAGCTTGCTAAAAATCTGAACATATGTAATTTGTGCTTCGTGTGTAAGTTATACACAGACACAAGACGCAAACTTAGTACAAAGTACATATTGGATGACAGACTACCCTGCTCCCAAACTTTTCTGAATATAGACACGACGAGCATTTTTAAATGTCTGGTAAATATGAATAAGCTCTTTTGAGTTTTCTCTGAGAGATGACAAAACACACAAATTCTACACACGGTGAAATATGTCAGCCCAAAACAATGGAAAAAATTATGCATTAGTAAATAGTGTAATTTATATGCAAATTCCATATATATGAGCCCAGATGGTAGGTTGTCAAGACAATCAACAAGTAGAAGCTGGAAAAAACTGAGGTTTTGTTTTTGGGTTTGTTTGTTTTTTTAACAGGTGTCACAGTTCAGGGCGACTGCACCTGTATTCCCCCTCTATAGTCCAGCCAGGGCACCCACTCTTGGGCTTCTGGCTCCCCAGCCATCACTGCTCTTGGGAGGAAACAACCATCTCACTCCCTCCACACTGGGGTTTTAAAGCTGCACAGTTTCCTGCCTTCACTATGAATCCCCCAATAATACAGACTTCCTCAGCAGGCCTGTTCTGCTTTCTCCTCAGAGGCTACAAACAGCATAATTACCCACAGTTAAGGTACCACAGAGCTTTCTAAGCAAGCACATTTATTCTTAAGGTAAAAGTACTACAGAGAAAATTTGTATATTTAAAAAATAAGAGAACCTACACACATGCTAATAAGCTCATCAGAGCTCACCTCCTGATTCCAATAAAGGTGTTTCCAAGCCTCACCAAGGGGTGTTTGTGGTCACAAGTTCATAACAGCTCTCAGCTCAGAACAAGCATACTCGTGAATCTGAGATTCACTCTTTTATGCAGTTTGGACCTCTGGTCTGGTCCTCATGTAACAGGTGATCAGCAGACAACGGGTTTCTCCTCAGGGCACAACTCCAAAGGTAAGGTCTGAAGGTGAGAAGTTGCCTTCCTCTCCTCCCAAGTATTTCCTAGAAATCCCACTTAACTTTGTCTAGCACATTGTTTCAAAGAGACTTTTGAAGCTCGTCACACTTCCAAAGTTTACATTAGTCATGGATGCTAGAAAAGTTACATGCAACCCCACAATAACACACAAACATTTGCATTTATAATACAATGAGCTTCTAAGACACTTAAACTTAATTCATTAAGGTTTGCCCAAGATATTGCCGGAAATTGCTATTTCTATCAACAAGTATGTTCCAAGATTCATTAGTAATATTTCTTTCCAGCAGAGCAAGGTATTGCTTTACTTGGATTAAGATAGAATCATTTGGGGATAGATTTTCAGAGATTTAGTAGATTTTCAGAGATTTAGATAGATTTAGTGCCCCACACACAGGGCCTGGATTTTCCAAGTTCTCAGCACCTAGCAACTCCAATTGAGAACATCACTCAGAACAATGGGAGTTACTGGATGCTGATACCGTTCAAAAATCTGGCCTTAATCTTCAAGACACAAATCATCCCCTCGAGAGGGGTACCAATGCCTGTGGATCCCTTGCCAGGAGGGGCCAGTGCTGGCTCTGTGGCATCACTCCCCCTCTCTGACCGTGGTCTCCCTAAGGTCAGAAATAGAGCTGGTCAGAAAATAGGAATGTATGGGGGGGGTCCCCAGAAAATTTCTAGGAAAACAAACAAACAAAAAATATTTGTATCAAAAAATTTTCCACAGAAAATTTCAACTTGTTATCAACTGCCCCCCGCAAAAAAAAAAAAAAAAAACAGTAAAAAGTTGTCCAAAAACCCAAGGTTTCCTCACAATTCCCTAGAGACACTCCTAGCTCCTTTTCTTCCATCTCCCAGTCAACTACTTATCCCCCAGGCTGGTACAGACTGCAGCTGCTTAGTGCGTAAGCATGGCCCTGAATCCGCACAACTCCTCATCCCCCCTGAGTGCAGACTATGTGCCAAGGCAGGCTAGTTTGCACTGCAACCACCACCAGGTGGAGGACAGAGAAGAAGAGAAGGGCCAGCGGAGAAGGAAAGAGGGACAGAAGCCACTCCCAGGAAGGAGAACTGGGAAGGAGAAAAGAGACTCCTTCAAAGAGAGAAGATAAGTACAGTATGTGGTGGATACCAAGTGAACAGGGAAGGGAAGAGGAAAAGGAATAGAAATATAGGAAGCTATTCATTTAAACAAAAATAAATTGCAGATATGCACTGCTTTTAATCTATGATTTCATGGTAGCTCCACCATGAAAAAAACAGTATTAAAAAAATCCCCCCCAAATCCCAAACACAACAGATGTTGGTCACATTGCTTAATGCACTACTGGAAAGCACTCAGAAAGGATGCTGATGACACTGTTGTATGAATCTATATAGAACAGGACAGCAGAACAGAAACTTTGGGTTGGAAGGAAAGAAGAAGGGGGTCATGGCTGGGCTGCTTACAACACTATATACGTACCACCTGCACTTTCATCGGGAGAAGCTAAAAGTATGTTTTAATATTTTAGGAATTCATTTCTAGGTGTTCTTATGGGGCCTCGACCAATGCTGGATCTAATCCAATCAGTGCTGGATCATGCACTAGAAGAATAAAGATATTCACTATACTTTTCTTAGTGTGATAGCATCAAATTCCTTTTACCCAGACCACCTTTTAGCTTGCCCTCCCAAATCAACTCACAGGTGGCGGCTGAATACTGTTCCTACAAAGGATATTTCTACAGCATATCAAGAATCAGATCTTGAGTGTGGCAGAAGTCTGACTCCTGCTGAGGTCCCTTAGGTGTCTTCAAAATAATTCAGTTTATTTTACTGGTCCGGCTGGGACCTCCTGCCACAAACCACTTCCGCTGTATTGCTTAGGCAAACAGAGATACCAGTGGGACTGAAAAATGAGCACTGCTGTAACTAAAATGATGATCTGTGTCTGCAGAGATAAAAGTTGGAGGGGAGGTGTCAATGTTTATTGAGCTTCTTGGCACAATCAGTGGGATAACGCATTTAGGGTACGTCTACACTTACCTCCGGGTCCGACGGCAGGCAATCGGTGTTCTGGGATCGATCCCGGAAGTGCTCGCTGTCGACGCCGGTACTCCAGCTCGGCGAGAGGAGTACGCGGCATCGACGGGGGAGCCTGCCTGCAGCGTCTGGACCCGCAGTAAGTTCAGACTAAGGTACTTCGAATTCAGCTACGTTATTAACGTAGCTGAATTTGCGTACCTTAGTCCGAAGTGGGGGGGTAGTGTGGACCAGGCCTTAGAATAAGCCAGCAAAAAGCCCAGACTGCTCAAAGGAAGTTAGGATTTCACAAGGCCACACTTTTCTACCTTGAACTGTAATATACTGTTTACCAAAAGGGATTCACTTCCGCCTAGAAAGTGAGCTTCCATTTAAAACACACAGCTCATATTGTATACAACCTGTACTTTAGGAATACATATGACTAAAAGCATCTTTATACTTTGATTACAAGACACGACAGGCTAATGAAGGAACAAAGCAGCAAGATGCTCCCAGTCCCGTGGCAAAGAATGCTACATCTGTCATCTGCTACAAAAAGGCACCATTGTTCCGAATGACATGATAGACTTTAGGTGGAAGGAATAACAAAGGAACTGTCATATCAGAAGAACAAAAAGCAACGAATGTGGGGTCTATTCACTATGAAAAAACACCACCTTTTCTTTTCTGCTGACCTGTGTCTGCAGCTTATCGCAACTTTCTCAGGAAACAATGCAAGCTGCATCTTGATTTTGCAGCACCTAGTAATGCCATGCACATATTTTGGCATCTGATGTATTCTTTGTATTTCATTGGCAACCAAAGATAATGAACAAACAACAGGTTCAGGGGTTTGTTGTTGTTTTTTTTTCATTTCAGTAACTTAGTTTATAGTGTCCAAAAATGTATGTGATAATTCTTACAGGAGTGGTAACTGCAATACAGTCTGTTTTATTTGTGCTTTTATTTAGGGAAAACACAGTTTCAAAGCAAAACTTTTCCTTCACACACCTATACAAAGTCCCTTACAATCCTCTCATTCTAATTCCCTTCCCTTTGGAGGGAACATGTCACAGACAAAATCCTTGCATCTAAGGAGAGGCAGACATTTTAAAATTCTTCCTAAGCAACGAGAAAAATATTCAGTGTTCCCACAGAAAAGAATTTCTTATCCGTATCAGACTAATAGAAGGATCTGTTCTAGTAACTACCTTAAACTTGCCAGGTTTTTGACAGTTTTTATAAAGTTATTCAGTTTTGCCAGATGCATTTTTGATAGTAAATGATTTAAAATGTATGTGATGTAGTCTATTTTTTCTTGAGGTGTTGAACTCAGTCAGCCAAGTGGTCAGTTGGCATTTCAAGGGGTCAGAGTGAGCAATGGGTTCCTGGTTCAGCAAGTCTTCCCAGGTTGGCAGGCTTTAAATCTAGTCAAGGGAAGGAGAGAAGACAAATCTAGTCAAGGAAAAAATCTAGGAATATACTTCCAGACATGGGTTAATTTCACCCCTGGCCTACGACAACTGGGCCAGAGAAGTATGAATTTGAAGAGCTGAAAGCAGAAAGGCAAATTATGAACAAGAAGCTAGAAGAGAAAGAGGACACAGAAACTGCTGGAAAGTCATGATTTTTGGTGAATCGGTCCTGATCATCAGAACTCCTCCTCATATCCCTCAGCCTTCAGACTGACCAGTGGTAATACGCGTGACAAATGGCCAAGAATACTTCGTCTGGCAACTTACCACAATTTACAGATAATGGATTTTTAAAAAAAGTTTTGTAAACGATAACGTCTGTTTTAAGGCGGCCTCCTCACGGTGAGTAAAATACACCCGTTTTATCAATGATGGGGGGAGTACCAGGATGCCTGGATACTGTGGGGTTTGCTCAGAGGACTCTGGGTTTCTCATGGGGCACTTGTGAGACCCTTCCAGGGGTTCCCAGGGTTGTGAGGCACCTGACTATCACCTCTCGTTAGCATGAGGGTGCCTGGTCTGGACTTGCCAGGGATCAGTTCCCTGCCTCTGGCAACACCAGCCCGGCCTGCCAGGCCCCCGCAGGCCCCGCTCTCTTGGTGCAGGTTACTGATTGGCTCACACCAACCCCAGCGCCCTCCCTATGGAGCACCCACCCCCTGATCCACTCAGCTCGCTGCACTCTGATTCTCTGCTCCCAAAGGAACAGCGCACACCAGCTTCCTAGATCCAACTCAGGATCCTCACCTCGCTTCACGCACACAACATATATATTCTTGTTTTCACTACAAATAGAAGCTTATCATCACAGAACAGAGATTCAAATGAGAGTAAGTAAAGCCATTGGAAACACATGGTTACACATAAAAGAGAACCATAACATGCTTTCTAGAGCCCAAACTTAACTCACAAGACGTTCCCCTGTCTCCTACAGAATAGCTACACCAAGTCCTTCTCCCAATGTTTTCAACCAGGATGGCTGAGATTCTTCTTTCATAAGATCAAGCCCATGAACAGCTTGTCTTCCCAGACCAAAGGATTCCCGGGCGTCTCTCTGCACCCCCAGATATCCCAGACCAGACCGCTGATCTTCAATGCCCCCACCTCTCAGCTGTTTACTTCTTCCTATTAATTTCCTTCTGAAGGTACCACCAGCTCTTCATTAGCATTTGCTTTAGTATGGGAATAGACTTCTATTGTCAGACACACAATGATCCACCAGGGAGATAAGTGGAGAAGTTTGTCTCAAGACACACTACTTCTGAGTGCCTGCCTTTCACTACAAGACCTAGACAACATAATTTCCAACACAAAGACATAACTCCTCCCATAGTCTCTCTCCATACAGACATCTCACACTCATTATGAAGACCAGTGTGAAACAGGCTTTCAGCAAAGACCTTACCTGACATTCTTTTGGTGAACCCAGGGAATCCCTGTACCCCTATGTGCCCTTTTGCCCTTGGGTAACAACTAGAAGGAAGGGGGCTTGGTCCTTCAGCCCCAGTGCAGTTTACCTAAGGATCCCTCCAGCTCCCCTCCCTCGCCCCCCCCAGTTAATGCATCCCACCCCTCCCCCATGCACTTAATGAAGACCTGGCTCTACCCGCTGCAGGGCTCCACTGCTGCTCTGGTTCCCAGCTGCTCTTTCCCTCCAGCTCTGATTTCCAGAGGGGAGAGCAGCAGGCTCGGCTGCTGTATTTCCCACAGGGGAAAGGAAGGACCAGCCTGTCCAGACACCAATGGTTCGTGGTCTGCTCCACTCCCTTCTCCTCACGAATAATGTAACCACCCACCTTGGTCCTCCCTTATCCAAAACACTCGCACCCCTTCCCTGGGAGCCTGTCTCTGCTCCTGGGAAACAGGTCTCCTCCTACTACTGCTCCAGGACACCATGGTAGCCTGTAGCACAAGTCTAACAAGTCACAAGGATTGAGAGCATGAGTCACTGCATCTTGATCTTAGGAGCCAGAGTGCCCATAAAACCTGTGAATAGGTGTGACAGGGTGTTTTAGGCCCAGTGACCCCTGGCTGGAGGCCTCAGGGTCCTACCACGCCTTGTCCTAAAAAGGAGCAGTAGAGAAGTCCTCCAAGCTCCCTAGAGTGGCTGCAGGGGAAGCAGCCAATGAGAGAAACTGCAAGGAGCAGCCAGTCAGAGTCCAGGAGGACCATATAAACGAAGTGAGCTAGAGACAGTCAGTTGATGCCTAGAGCTGAAGGAGTGAGAACTGTGTTCCTTGCTGGCTGTGGGAGCGGCAGGACCACTGACAGATCAGTTGCTGGCAGAGACCAGGGGCACAAAAAGGAGCTGCTGGAGCGCTGCTGGCACTGAGCCCAAGGCAGTTGCTGGCAGGGACTAGGGGATCAAGAAGGAGCACTTGGCTGGCTGCTGGGACTGAGTAAAAGACTTCAGCCCTACTGAAAGGATGAAGCATTTGTGAAGGTGCTGGGGCCCTGGGGAAATGGCCTGTGAACTGCAGCAGCACAGTGACTACTTAAAGGGGGCACAGCAGCACGTGGCTGCTATTCATAAGGTCCCTAGGCTGGGACTTTGAGTAGTGGGCGGACCTGGGTCCCCCCCACATTAGCCACTAGGGAAATAGCATTAGGTTCGAAGAAGGGGAATTTGCATAAGCCCAGGAAAAGGGCTGAAGACCTGGAAGAGGGTCAGCCTTTGAATCATAGAAGAGTAGGGTTGGAAGAGATCTCAGGAGGTCATCTAGTCCAACCCCCTGCTCACAGCAGGACCAACCTCAACTTTGGTGCTTTGATACCTCCGGAAAGGGATGGGATGGTTTAATGGCCCAGCTAGGATCAGAAAGGCCCAGAGCAGGCGAAGACAGTGTCTCCAGGGAGGAAGCCGTGGGGGCACAGCCTCATACCAGGGCTGGGACTATTTAAAGACTGAACCCGGGGAGGGCTACAGAGATACCAACGGAAGGGCACTGGGATAGGCCCCTATTGGACTGTTTACTTCGGAAGGGCTTTGTTTGTTTCACATACAGACTGTGTGTGACTCGGCTGGAGGGCTGTGTCGTTGAAAACCTGCCAGAGAAACCACCACCAGAGGTCACTGCAGACTAAGAGCACAGGCACACACACCTGGCCAGGGGCCACTCACGAGAGGAGAGTGCGACCCCGTTACAATCGGGCACAGAGGGAGATCTGTAACACTCTGAACCATGGGTTCCCACAAGAGTACCAGGGAGAGAATCAGCCCTGATGGGTAACTTAGCACACACACATCCCTTGGTTGTGATGTCTGCTCCACCCACATCTAGAAAGATCCCAGAGTTGCTGGACTGTGGCAAGACAATGATCCAGAAGCTCACTTGACTACACGCAAGAGGACAGGCCACTCAATCTGGATATTACAGGAAACAAACTTGTTCCACATTGAACTGGAAAGGCCCTGTGATATAGAGCAACAATAAGTGCAAACACCAAGGCACCTTCCTTTATGACTTCTTGGTCCCCACTAATTCTCTGCAGTGCAGGTTTGCCACCTTCTAGGAATTCCCCCTCTCTCCCATCATGTCAATCTGAGATTGGCCCTTTATTTTTGGGAGACAAAATTATAGCTGCATTCCTTAAAGGTCCATTTTATAACTACCAGCTGCTGTTTGCCACATCTCTCTTCCTATTGTGTTTTCCCTTTCTGGAAAGTTATGATGCATCTGGGGCAGACAGACATTCAGGAAGTTTTGGTACAGAAAGGACGAGGTAAAAGATTGGTTCTGTAAATGGACAAAACCAGAAATTTGACCTATAACGCAGAGAACTGAGAGTTTTTTTCTTAGGACAGTCCCTCTCCAAGCTGAATTGTGAAAACGGCTGCTGGAAATAGGCACACCAGCTTGAGATATTTTGGGAGAGCAGGGGGAAAGAGAGACATCTCTTTGGCAGAGAACATCACCCTGACTTGGAGGGAAACAGACCCAACAGGCCAACATTGAGATGCATTCCTGTTACACTTCATGAGTGGAAAGCAGAGGGTTAAATATTCAAAAGCTTCCAATTTCTTATTTGGAAGCACTGGGGATAATTTCTATTCGAAATTAGGTCTTTACGAATAAAAGTGGAATTACAGTGACCTATTGCTAACACCTCAGAACAGCTTGACTCATAGCATTTCAAACCCGCCAATTCAATGCAAGGCACTCAGATCATTCTCAAGTAATTTTTCTGTTAAAGATCAGTTTTGTTGCTTTCAATCTCAGTTGTAATATAAAACCTTATATTTCGACGACTGCTGATTTCAAGGAATGATTTGTGCATCATGTTTTGCAGTTATTAGCCTAAGGAAATACCAGTGACATAATTTAGCAATTACAGCAGATAAGCTCACCTATTAAAGAACAATGCTAGCAGTGTTTTTCCTTTTTCTTCATATTAATCCCGCACACATTTTGTTAAGTAATTCATGGTTACTGAAAGTTTTACAATTCTAGAAATACTTTGTAGCCTGAACCAGATGCTAATCTTAATTTTTAAAAAAATGTTCATAAAACCAACAAAGAGATAACATCAGTGATTAATGACCCAAATTTTCCATCATGTCATTTTTGAAAGATCGTTAAGGAAAACTCCCTAGTGAAATGTACTTTTAAAACATTACTTGAGGTCTGGATTTTTTTGATTTCCGTCTCTTATTTTTTTTCTGGAATAGAAACACTAATCTCTGTATCCTTAAAAAAAATTAAACATGATAAGAAAGCTGATCATTTACAAGAATTAAACCACTGAACTTCACCAGCGAAGCAGAAATAATGAGTTTTCTGAACCTTTAACATTTTGGTACTGACTACGAAAGGAGTCAACAGAAGTCTGTGCAGAACTCAAGTTAAGAAGTATACCATATATCATTTACTCTTGCATGACAACTACTCAAAATCTATAAGATGGAAACCCTCTGTTCAATAGCTGTGGACTGGTAAATTGTTTATTGCCCTAGATCGGGATAGGCAACCTATGGCACTCGTGCCGAAGGCGGCACGCGAGCTGATTTTCAGTGGCACTCACACTGCCCGGGTCCTGGCCACCGGTCCGGGGGCCTCTGCATTTTAATTTAATTTTAAATGAAGCTTCTTAAACATTTTAAAAACCTTATTTACTTTACATACAACAATAAGAAAGAGCCCTTCTAAAAACATTAAAATGTATTACTGGCAAGCGAAACCTTAAATTAGAGTGATTCAATGAAGACTCGGCACAGAACTTCTGAAAGGTTGCCGACCCCTGCCCTAGATGAATCAAAAAGCACAGGGAGGGCTGTCCCTAACAAAACAATGCTAAATATTTTGACACTTTGGTTGATTTCCAGTGTAATACAATAGCTAATATCACTGCACTCCACATAAATACTGAGGCCCCAGTTCTCATTGGGAGATAGGCCCCTGTGGTGGGGCGGCTGCCCCACACGGGAAGATGGAGGATTAAAGCAGCCCTCACAGAGGCTGCACAAAACCCAACCAATGGGAGGAGGGCTTGTAGAGAGCCAATCAGGGAAAGGTTTTTTGGAGCAGCCAATCAGGGCCAGGGATGGCCATATAAGAAGGGTTGCTCAACAAAGCAGAAGCAGTCTCTCCCTGGAGTGCAAGAGAGAAGCACTGGTTGCCTTAGAGGAGCACCTTAGATAGAGCAGTGCTAGGCAGGGTCAGGGGAGCAATAGGGAGCA
This sequence comes from Emys orbicularis, assembly GCF_028017835.1. Classification (NCBI taxonomy): domain Eukaryota; kingdom Metazoa; phylum Chordata; order Testudines; family Emydidae; genus Emys; species Emys orbicularis. The sequence goes on along the minus strand of NC_088687.1, from coordinate 5,739,843 downwards.
CCAGCCTGAGGATGGCCAGACTAAGGCCCCTGATACAAAGGGCTGGGAAGGGGTTAGCGCTATGGGGAAGTGGTCCAGGGAAATAGGCGGTGGGAGTTAGAGTAGCAGCAGCACATGGCCACTGAGTATAGGGGCCCTGGGTCAGGGCCCGGAGTAGTGGACGGGCCCGCCCCCCCTCTTCTTTTCCCCTGCTTGCCACAGAGGGGTGGCCAGTATTCAGACTGCAGTTTATCCCCTGAGATGAGGGGCTAGAACGAGGGCTGCAGTAAGCCACAGCAGCAAGTAAATGGACTAGAGACAGCCGGTTCCCCCGGAAGGGGGGAAAAGGCGGAGTGGGGCACAATCGGAGCGCCGTGCCCAGAAGAGGATGCCGCGGTCCAGGGAGTGACGTGGGTCTTAGAGGTGGAGCAGAGAAGTGAAGACGGTGAGACATCACTAGAGGAAGGCGCACCGGCAACCAAGAGCTAATTCCCAGCATGGCCAGCAGGAGGCGCCAAGGTGGTGAGTCCCACCCTGTCACAGCCCCTAAATACTTTCTAGGACCTGGCCTTAAAGCCTTACATTTTGATGTGTGCAACACCAACCCCTTCAGCTAGTCCACAGTCATATCCCCCATTCACTTTGATGGGAGTTCTGCTGGAGTATGAAATGTATGATTTGGCCAATGGTATATGAATTTATACTCAGGAATTTAACACTCACTGTTGAATTCCTCTCCCTTTAGACCCCGCTTCATAATTTCTGCTAAGCCTTAACAAATGAAGCATTTGCCATAAATTTCTACTGAAGAAAGCATACAAATCCCACGGAGAAGTAGCTAGCTGTGATCTACAACTGTTTCAGCAATCGGATAATCAATACCTTCTAAACGCATCTGACTCTTTGCTTGGTATACATTGACTATGTGAAATTGCAGTGTTGCAAAAAGGAGCATTTTTTTATATTGCATGAGGTTCAGATTATTATATTCGTGATTATTTCTCTTGGAAATTCTCTCTCCTAGTAAATCATCTTTTCTATCTTCACTTAGGAAAGTTTACACACAGCTTTGTAGGATGTCACTGAAGTGTGAGCAAACTATTTACATTTCTGCCATATGTCTACTGATATCCTGCAGCTGTCTATATAATTTACAATTATATACTAAATTTCTGCTTGCGTAATCATTTGCATACTCTACTAATTGCATGTTTTTAACGCCACTTAAGTAGATTAAATAATTTTAAAAATTAGACCTTGGATTTTCTTTTCTCTCTCTTCGCCCCCCCCACCCCACCCCCCTCGTTAATCAGGGGTCTGTGCACATATTGCTGATTAAGTGATTTTAAGCTTTCTCCCTGGGACATTTAAAGAACACCTCTATTGCAAGGGATGAGTTATTTTACTGAGTCTGAATGGATTCCTGTGGTCCCATCCCCGCCCCCATTATGTTCAGTTGGATTGTGGCTTGCCCTTGTTCCTTGCTTGTGCCCCTGTACTTTCTCCTACCATTGCCTTCCCTGCCCACGGACGGAAGAATGGTCATAGCGGGTCAGACCAGTGACTGATCTAGCCCAGTACCCTGTCTTCCAACCGTGGCTGGTGCCAGGTACAACTGTAGTCTCTGTTCATTTTTGAGCTGGAGTCCGTTAGAGAATAAGTGATCCAAAAAGAAAAGGCAGGGAGAAGGCAGGATCATGTCATCCCTACCTCTTCTGCAGTGCCCAGCTGTGAAGGCAGCATGCAGAGCACTCTTCTAAGGGGTGGTGCAGCGAGCATGCTCACACGGCATACTGCAAGGTCTGGCATTATGGCCCCAATTCAACCAAGTATGTATGCACATGCTGAACTTTAAGCATGGCATCTAAGTATGGGAGTAGTCCCGCTGACTTCAGTAGGACTGCTGAAATTCCTAAAGCTAAGCACGTGCTTAGGAGCTTTGCTACATCATTGCCTGTGAGTCACTGCTTCCCCAAGCTCCCCCTGGGCCATGTGGGCTCCACACTGCCAAGGGCACAGTCTGGCCCTGCTGCTGTTTTGTGTGGATGATCACAGCTCTAACCTGCACAACACAGAAGTGACCAAAATCTGCTACAGCTCAAACTTGAGATGAAACTGAGCCAAAATGTAAACTCCAGGAGTTGCTTCTCCAGTAATTCATTCAAGAACATATTATGCAAATTTCTTATTTAAATAAAGTGACTTTTCACAGGCCAGAAGCAGAATTTCCATGTTTAGCCAAGATAATGTTTTACTGTCAAATAAGTTAATCTGCATAAGGCTCACAAACAAACAAAGCTCTCAGAGTAATTTGCATAGCCAGCAGGCCACTAGCTTTCACACAGTAAGCCAAGGCAAAGCAACACGCAAACAGATAATAATAAAAGGTGGCATCGCTATTGGGGCAAGGAACTATGGGAGGCTTTTCAGATTCAAACAAGCAATCAGCTTGAGGATGGACTTGCGGCCCAGCTATCGGTATTTAGTGGGAATGCACAATGACTAGACAATAGAAACCAATCATCATTAACCAGCAGTCTGAAATGAAGTTCCTCCCTTTCAGTATTTTGGCGGATTTTTCCACAAGCATTTCGGTGCTTACAATCCTTGGTAATTTCTGAAGTGACACTCTAGGCAGCGCTTGGCTCGGTACGCTGTGCACGGCCCAGTTCAAGTCAGCGCGAGAACAGCGACACGGCAGCTGGCAGCAAGCCTCCCAGCTGGGAGGCAAACCCACACAGGCCGGGCTCAAGCTAGTGTGCTACAAATAGTGTGGACGCTGGAGCTGAGCCTCACACCTAGAGGGTCAGGTGGCTAGCCCAAGCTGCAAAGGTCCACACGGCTATTTTTAGCACACTAGCTCAAACCCCACTAGCACTAGTCTGCAGTGTAGACATACCCTGAGAGGGCCTGGTTGCTAGGTGTAGACTGCAAATCCCAAGGCAGGCCATGAGTTAATTCAGTGGTAACCTTGCAGAAGTAAGGGTGGGGGTGAGGGAAGATGTTCATCGCCCCAGCTCTGTGCACTATACAGCAGGTAATTTCTTTCTGGGAAAGATTATTCCTGATACTCTGATCCATCTGTATTGACCGACTGATTTCTTACCCTACACTTGGTTGTGAGACAAAGGCGGGAAAGAAGAGGATTTTGGGGAGCCTGTTCCGGCTGTCTCCAGTTGAGTTCTTCCCAAGATAAGCAAAACACCGCCCAGGGAAGGGGTAATCCTCTAGTAACTTCTATTTGAAGGAAGTAGCCTAGGCACTGAAACAGCTAGCATAAAATCTAGGCTGAGCATCTAACTGCTTTCAGGGGTCCAAAGTCAGGCCTTCTGGGAGGAGCCGATAGCCACAGGGGCCTGCTCAGAGACATTGCCGTGCTTCCCCATGTTCTGCTGGCTTGGGGCAGCCAAACCTTCCACCATTTCTCAACAGTGGGGAATCACACAAACCAAACACTGCACAGGGGAACGTGCTACGTTTTCTATCCTTTACATGAGAACAACTAGGGTAGGAGTGAAGCAGCCTTTAATCATTAGTATGGTCTCCACAATATAGGCTCACACGACTCTCACAAAGGGGATGGATTTTTTTAGGGTTTATGCTACTCAGATCAACTTGTTTCTCCACTCAGGTGGAGAAGGCACTAACCAGGTTTTCCCCAGAACTCCTGGGTGTAGTGGGGAAGTTCTGGCCACTGGACAGTTATCTGAAGGTGAAGTTGTTCTCTGACCCTGGATATATTACTACAGATTATACCGAAACCAGCTGGAGACTAAATTTCTAACTCCCATTAAGGACCCTCTTCATGAATCATCAGGCCATTTGTTTAATATTTAATACAACTCTTAGTTACACTAAAAAATTGTTTAACAAGAGGAGCCTATACAATTAGAAACATGCAACTAAGTCAGAGATCAACAAACCCTCTCTCTGCTTTGGGACTGCAACAAATCTAGGCCCATTACGTTTATTTTTTCACTCTTGAGATGGCAAGAAGTGATGGAACACTAACATTTAACATAAACATATCTGATTGCAGCCTCAAGAGAGCCTCACATCACCCATTTGAAAACTTAGCAATGGCACTGTCTCAAGACTAGAAAGAAAGATTCAGGCACTCAGACATGTGTTGAAGTCATATAAAGGGTGGGAAATTAAAAGCAGGGAAAACAGCAGTCTTGGGATTTTATATGTACAGAACAATATAAATGGTGCTACATAAACTCTTACAATCTCTTACACAATAATGTAATTATTGTGCACTTTAGAAATAAAATTCAGAAGACAGCCGTTTTAAATCTGTACGCAAAACATTTCAGTACACTGTACCAGAGCCAGGATCTTTCCGGCAAGATGCCTCTCTGAATAAGTCTAAAATATGTTGTTGTAAATGCATTTGCTCTTTATTTTAAGAAGTTCTGATTATTCTAACTACTACTAAACCTGACACATGCAAGGAGTCTCATTAGCTTCCATGGGATTACTCATCTGAATATGGTCTGCAGAGTCAGGCCCAAATCCAATTATGCACTATGGGCTTGATTCTGTGTGGTGCTGTCTTCCATTCCCATTCAAGCCAACTCAGAAGTCCTAGGGTGTTTCTCCAATCAAATTATATGAATATAACTGTTGATACACTGACTTTATCTGCCACATCAGAGTAATCTCCACTGAGTATGTCAGGGGCATGGGGTGGGAGAGGATATATTAAAATCCAATTTTATAAAGCATCTTGAAGAGAGTTTTTAGGCCAAAGCAGGGATTAGGATTCAATCCACTGCAGATTTCCATCCAGAGGAATCTCTTTACAGTCCCACTACTCTGCTGAAATGAAGCCCTCCCATGTCTTTTCACTCGCATCCATTCTCCAAATCGAAGATTTACAATACCAAAAAGTGGCATGAGGAGAGGGGAACAACACTGAAGGGAACACCACTAGCAGCTGTCTTTGTGTTTGGACATGCCAGGCAAATGCCAGTTTCACTGCAAGGGCTTATAAAAGCTTCTCAGGACAGCCTCACCCCAACATAAATTATGTCAGCAGAACCAATGGCTCCTGACTACACAGGTATTCTTGCAGAGCAGCTCCTGAGTGACCCCCACCTCCCAACCAGTAGAATAGGAGGCATGGCCAGTGAACATTAATAAACACGAGGTCTGGAAGGGATATATGTCCATGTGCTTCAGGCATAAGCCAACAAATGGGGTTTAAAACAAAACTTGCCTGGGACAGCGTATCCCACTGTTACGTCCTGCAGGGTTGCTTGCATCTTCCTCTGAAACAACTGGTGCTGGGCAAGATGGACTGTGGATCTGATCCCATTTGCCAATTCCTATGGCTCTAGGTAGGAATCTCCCATGCGCCCTGTCTACAGTGATGCCTCTTGTGGCCACTGGCCGAACACTGCAAGCAACCTTCACAAGAGGGACTGCTGGGGCAAATGCAAAGGGCACCGAATGGGCCTCAGCAATAGTTGAAGATCTGATGCAGTGGGTCCAACTCTGCTCCTGCTGAAGCCAATTGCAAAACGCCCAGTTACTTCACTGGGATCGCTGTGAATGGCCAGCTGCAAGTGCCGTGGGGAAATCCGACGCTTCTTGCTGCAGGCAGCGACTTCCCCAGCAATATCCACAATCTCATGAGTCACTTATTGAAGCACCGCGGCCATATATACTGGGGCTCCAGCTCCAATACGGTCTGCAAATTGTCCTTTGCGGAGCAATCTGTCTATGCGACTGACAGACAACTGCAGCCCAGCCCGGGAAGAACGGGTGATTTTGGCCTTAGGGTCTTTTGCGGTTGAGGTCTCACCAGAGTGCTCAGACTCAGTCTCAGACATGTGGCAGACTTCTAGTGTTCCAGCAACACTTGGCTTGACTTTCTTGGCTTTCTTTTGTTTTCTCTGCTTGGTTTACCTGAGTCTTTACTCAGGAATTGGCCTGCCTAGCTTTTTTCTTGACTTGCTTGGCTTCAGTGGATGTTTCCTTGCTTGGCTCCACTTGCCTGTGTCTTTCTTTGCTTGGCTTGCCTGACTCTCTTTCCTTCTGTTCCTGGCTCTGTTCACTTGGTTTTCTCTCTCTTATTTTGCCTTCTTTGATTTCTTCCTGGTCTGGCCTGATTATGACTGGCCTGACAAAGTGTGGCTTGGCTAAGCCACCTCTTGAAATCACCACAGTAGTATGCTGACCCTGTCTGAGCCTGCAGCCCTTTATAACCTCAGTGCAGACAGAGAAAATATACTTTCTGATTGGTTGTCTGAGAACCAATGGGCAGCTACTTCATTTGTTACCCAAGCCAGAGGGGATATGTCATCCTTTTATGACATCATTCCCATTGATTCACCGTTTGTGTTGGATTTTTAGTCAGTGATAGCTGCTATTAGCAAAACTCATCCTGTAACAGCATGAAATACGCTTTGGTTACATTTTGAAAATTAGATGCCTTAAATTAGGCACCTAAATAACTTATAAGTGGCCTGATTTGAAGAGGAGCTGAGCACCCACAGCTCCTGTTGATTTCACTAGGAGTTTTGAGTGCTCAGCACCTATGGAAATCAGGTCACTTTTAGTTAGTTGCTTAAAAGTGGGTTTAGGGGCTGAAATTCAGGCATCCTAAAGTTTGAAAATATTGGCCAGTTTCTCTGGAGCCCTTAACTTGGTGATGCTTCCCGTCTCTTAGAGAACCCTCATGGCACCCAAGCCCATGGTAAGGGTTCTTTGCCATTCCAGAAACCCAAGTGTTCACCATTTGTCACTCTCAGGTTTGATTAGCTGCTTCTCTTGTTCGTGAGCTATTTTCTGAGACCGGTTTAAAAACAGCATCTGCCTCACATCAGGCCAAATCCATTGTGTGATGTTGCACTCTATATGATTTTATGAAAATATGCTAATGAGTCAAATATAATGTAACTGGAATATGCTTCACGCAAAAGGTCTCTTGTAAGGTATCATTACAAAGCTTATAATCTACGGAGTGTGGTCATCCTATTTGTATAAATGTACCACTCATGTATCTGAAACTAGAAATATGAAATATAACTCTGAGGGCCTATTGTAATTATGCAAAGTGTGGGCCATTAATGGTGGTTTGGAATCTTGATGACTCCCACAAAGCAGGACAATCGTCTGCAGATGGCTCTCTTTTACTTGTCAGTCTCCCTGTATACCTGTGTGCTGGCAAGTGGGTAATGTTTTCCCTTTAAAAAGGTGATCAAAGTTTATGTGAACCCCTCCAGGTATTTAATAATTTCAGAAAGCCTGATTCTAGTATCACTTATACTGTATAAATCTGATATTACTCTAAACGAGTCAATGGTTTTATAATGGGGTAACTAAAAAACTAACAAAACAAAACAAAACAAAAAGAAAAACCAGGCCCATAGGCTTTATCCTTCATGTGTAATGGATTAAATTTTTCTGTCATGAGTTTGTTCTTTTTTCTGTTTTCACAAAACATGCAATACACATCAACTTCACTATGGGAAAAATGGTCCTAATCTTCAGTCTATTGAGGAAATGCCTGAAAAAAACACAGAAATCACCTCCCAGAATCTACACGATTTAGACATTTATGCTCCAATACGTCTGTTGGTCTATAAGGTGCCACAGGACTCTTTGTCGCTTTTTACAGATCCAGACTAACACGGCTACCTCTCTGATACTTGACACCATTTAGACAATTTCTGATGTAAATTTCTTAATGAAATGATTGAGTTCTATCTTTCTAGGCTTTTATACCATATTATCAATGCAGCTACCTGACCAACTGAATGATCCCTTAAAATTGTAGGATAGTAAAAGAGGAAATTAATTCACAAAAGAAGACCAGGCATTTTAACTGCTTTTATTAGACCAGACTGATGCATTTGAAAAGAGCCTTGCAATCAAGTGAATGTCATTTCTCCCAAATCTGGGGTGGCAGTCTCCCCTTTGCTCTGTTCTCACTTAACAGGGACAGGAGCAGAGGCAATCCTTCTCTTGCTGGCTCTCCACTGGGAACAGGAGCAGGGCCAACAACAGCATCTTCATAGTCTTTGAAATTCTGTAATCCTGAATGCAACAAAACACTGCTTCACTTCCTAACACACAGCAAAGATGGGGGAGGTCAGCAAGCTGAGAGTCCACCCCAGCCTCAAGCTGACTGATACAACCTCAGTCAAATTACACCGACGTTTCACAGTTAACTAATAGTTATTTCACACTGTTACATGTCATCTTCCAGAGGTTCTTTTTAAGAATACAGTCACTGATTCAGCTGATGTGGTATTGTACATCTAATATAAACACAGCAGATGTAACACATTTCTCAAATGAAAAGGAATGTTCCAGAGCATCCTTACAAGGCCTCCGTGTTCACATTCAACAGGTTGTATTTAGCACTTTGTCTGGTGTTCCACAGCAACACAAATAAAGTAAACCAGGAAATAATTACAACTACTTTTATTTCTTGACTCATGGTCAACATACATAATAAACTGCCATGATATTTTAATAGTATAAGGCCAGATCCTGCCAACCCTGATGCACTAGCATAATTTTACTCAGTCACTATTTACACAAGCAAAGAAACTTAGGCGTGATGAGACTGATCATTTCAGAGCCTAACTTTTAGGCTCCTGGAAAATCACTGGGATTCACAAAACCTGCTTTCGGTGCCTGGATGGGGAGAGGTGGGCACCTGAGAATGGGATTCACAAAGTTAGCATGCTAGGCAGCTCCTTGCCTAAGCTAGCCCATGGGAGATGCCTTGACAAGGGGTGTGTGCTAAGCCCTGCCCCTCTCATGGAGATATGCGCCTACATCTAGGCTGCAGGGAGGTGCCTCCTTCTGCTTGGGATTCTCTGCAGTGAACTCTCTTGGGGGTTAGGCGCCTACACCATTTTTGCAAGAAGGCCACTCTCCCTGATAACTTTAACCCGGTCACCAGGGTCCTTACCTGGGACATGGGAGACCCATGGTTCAAGTCCCCACTCCAGCTGAGGGGGAGAAGAGATTTGAAAGAGACTCCAGCACCTCTCAGGTGAGGGCCCAGGGCTATGGGATATTCTGACGTGTGTGTGGCAGCGGGCGGGGTCTCTCAGTCTCACCTACTGAATCTGTTCCAGTCTGGATAAGGAATGAAAGATGAATGGGGTCAGAGGGAGAACAGTCATGGGAATGACTCCGTATCCTGGGGGTTAGAGCATTCACCTGGGCAGTGGCAGACCCAGGTCCAGTCCTCCTGCTCCAGCGACATTTATTAACTATTTATCCACAGTGGAACAGCTTCAACAGGAGAGACGAGGGAGCCCCACCCCAGCGTATCCCATAGCCCAGTGGCTCGGAGGCTCACAAAAGACATGGTAGATCCTAGTTCAAATCCCTACTTCCCCTCAGGCAAACATTTAGGCGCCAAGCAAAATTTAGGCACCTACAGGGTTTGGGGGCAGCTGTGCTGGGCTTTGTGAATCCCTGTGGGGCCTGATCCTGGGGTTTTGAGGTGCCTAGGGTGGCAGTTTGATGCTTAAGTCCTTTTTTGGGAGGGGGGGGAATCTAGCCCATGGTCTCTGGGGTGCCGGCAGCCAGGGAAATCCCAGAGGCAACTGGCCTGGAGGCAGAGTTCACACCCTGTCCCTTGAAAAGCAATGCCTACCCAACTACAGGCCTTGCTGGCAAGAAAATGTTGTCCTTGCCATCTCGTTCGCTCTCCCCCATTTCTCAATCTGCAAGATGATTAGAATAATACTTACTTGTATGCTCCCCAGCAGGGTTAATTAGTTAATGTTTGGAAGCAGTCTGAAGATGAAAAGTACTGAGTGAGTGCTAAATGCTGGGCCAGATCCTCAGCTGGTGGAAACTGGCATAGTTCCACTTGTAGCAGAGGATATGGCCCATGATTATTTTGCCTTACTATCAAGATTATGTATAAATAAATAACACGGGGTTATATTAAAGTAATAACCTTCGTGCTTTCTCTTATGCACCCCCTTAGGCATGGGGAAAGCTGCAGGGCCATGACAGTACTGTATTCTCCTTCAAACCTCCCCTTAAAACTCACCTCTGCTGGGACGCCTCCAAATGACTTGGCACTGACTAGACAGCTGGTTTGCTGCGATCGCTGCATGGTACACTTACCATCATCCTCTCACCCATGCTTTGTGCTGCCCGATCTGTTCATTGTTGTCTCTCATCTTACGCTTGGATTGGGAGGCGTTTGAGGACAGGGACTGTCTTTTCGTTGCATGTACAGTGATGAGCACACAAATACATACCACCGAAATAATGACCTTTGTTCTTCGGCAAAGTCTGTATAAGGTTACAGCTACAATACTCTGAAGTCTAATACCAACACTGCATCCCAGGTTCAATATTATGAAGACACTTGTCAATTACATGTATATACTAGACCTACTTGGTGGGTGTGGGGGTGTACATAAAATTCATAAGCATATAAAGCAATTGAAGAGGTTTAACTTGTGCACTCTAATGTGGTATACAGCCACGTACACTTATAAAAGAGACTGTACTTTTGCAGATTTTTTTTTAAAGAATAAAAAATGTTTATGCAGGATTTTTTAAAACCTTAAAATTGCGAACATGTGGCTTAAAAGAAAGACTGATTTGCAGACAAAACTATCACTTGACTAAACTAAAGTAGTTATAAGGAGAGACAAAGTGACTCTTTAAATATTATAGAGACTGGCAGGGTTGCCTTCCTCAGGGGGCTTACAATAACACAGCTGCTCCTGGAAGGAGAAGAGACACAAGCAGCTTGCATACATCTCACACCAGGAAGCCCTGGCTTACAGAAGGAGAAGCACCTTCATCCTCTGAACATATGCCAAAGGGAGGTTCTTCAGCAGCATAAAGTGCCTTCCAATTAGATTGTTTTTTTTCTCTTGGATAAGCCTGGCATGCAAAGAGAGAAGGAGAATCAGAGACCATGGGGCTGCATTTGTGCATGCTTATGATAAAGGGAAGCACGTTATTATGCTAAACTGCAAACACACTGTAGCTTCCTAGTGCATTTATTCCTTCGTAATAAGTAGAATGATTTTCTAGTGAACAGCTTCTAGACAGTGGGCCTGATTTAGTCTCCCTGTTAGCAGAGTAAAGTCAGGAGTACATGCATCAAAGTCAGTGGGGTTATGCCAAGTTAAAGCCTGTGTAAGTGAGATCAGGTTCAGACCCGTTGAGTAAGCATTAAAGAACAGTTCCTTACCCTACAGTAACTGTGTATCTTCAAATTGGTGCATGTCCACTTTCCTATGAAGAAGTGGTAAACTTATTAATGAGTTTGCACTGTCCAAGGGAACCTTGAGCAGTGCAAGATGGTATATTTCTGGGGTGCAAGGCTGAGGAGCTGGGGAAATTGGCTGGAACCTCTCTATTGATGATTCATGAGTGGCTGGGAGATCATTCATGTAACTCAGTTGGGTGTGTCCTTGCCTGTGGATGTCTGTGTAAGTGCAGTGCCTGTCAGAGACTTGTAACTTGACTTCAGCATCACAGTGAGAGAGACAGCCCAAGTTGGTAGGACAGAGAGCTCAGCGGTCCCACAGTCCAGATTGCATCCCAGGGACCCCATCACACCTAGTCACTATCACTTCAGCCAGGAGAGTAAGATCATCTTCAGAGCGAGGTGGTGCAGGAGCATTCAGAAAGAGACTCAAATAGAGGCTCTCCAGTCTCTGGAGCACTATTTTGAGGTCCCAGGCAGGAGTGGGTTCTCTGACAGGTGGAGAAGTGTGTAGTAGCTCTTTAAGAAACTTTAATATACTGACAGGTTTCAGAGTAGCAGCCGTGTTAGTCTGTATCCGCAAAAAGAACAGGAGTACTTGTGGCACCTTAGAGACTAACAAATTTATTAGAGCATAAGCTTTCGTGGGCTACAACCCACTTCTTCGGATGCATATAGAGTGAAACATATATTGAGGAGATATATATACACACACATACAGAGAGCATGAACAGGTGGGAGTTGTCTTACCAACTCTGAGAGGCCAATTAAGTAAGAGAAATTTACTTAACACTTGCTTCTTATCAAACTGTCTGTACTGAGCCATCTTGATTATACTTCAAAAGTTTTTTTTCTCTTACCTAATTGGCCTCTCAGAGTTGGTAAGACAACTCCCACCTGTTCATGCTCTCTGTATGTGTGTGTATATATATCTCCTCAATATATGTTTCACTCTATATGCATCCGAAGAAGTGGGTTGTAGCCCACGAAAGCTTATGCTCTAATAAATTTGTTAGTCTCTAAGGTGCCACAAGTACTCCTGGTTTTTTTTTAATATACTGTGGGATGAGAGAAAACTGAACACAATTTATAGGTGGGTGATGAGCTGAAATCGCTGTGAGCTGGACTCTAATGGAGCTGAGCGAAAGACCAGTCTCCTTGATGTGTAGTAAGTAGTCAAGAATGTGCAGTACCGAAGCCTGGGCCAGGCCTTTCTGAGCTGCCCATATTGAGAACCTCTGACATTTTAAAGAATCCATTCTTCCAGCAAAGGTTTTCCTGCTTTGTATCAGGATCTCCTGGTCCTGTAGGGAGCAGTCTCTGTCCATGGTGCTCAGAGCCAGCCAGGGTATCAGCTGCAGTTAGTTCAGGTTTGGATAGAATACCCATCCATGGTGCAGATCCAGACTGGATCAGACATTCCTGCATGGAATGGACATCTGGAAGCTGAAACTGATTCATCCATTATAGAGCCACAGAGTGATTGTGGTTTTGTCTCTTGATCTTGGAAATCGCTCTGAAAATCAGGGGGATTGGTGGGCAGGTATACAGCCAACCACTGTTCCACGGCAGGAGGAAAGCATCTGAGAGCGACCCTGGATTCAGGCCTCCTCTTGAGCAGAAGTTCTGACCCTGTGTGTCATCCTTCATGGCAAATATGTCAATTGTGGTGAATCCCCACTGATGGAAGACTGCTTCTGTGCCTGATCCGTGCAATAACCTTTCCTGGTTGGTCACTAACGTCCGGCTCAGGAAGTCTGCTAAGTCACTGCCAGGAGGTGAAGGACCATCAGTGTTACCTCGTTCCAATGGCACCCATTCCCAAAGTCAATGTCTTCCGGGCAGAGTGGGGAGGAGTGGGCACCCCCTTGCTTGTTCATGTAGTCATGGCTGTCATGCTGTCTGTGAAGTTCTATACTATTGAGTTTTGCAGAACAGGCAGATGTACCACACAGGCCAGTCTGATGGGTCCAAGCTCTAGACCAGTGGTTCTCAAACTAGGGCCGCCACTTGTTCAGGGAAAGCCCCTGGCGGGCCGGGCCGGTTTGTTTACCTGCCGCGTCCGCAGGTTCGGCCGATCGCGGCTCCCACTGGCTGCAGTTCGCCGCTCCAGGCCAATGGGCGCTTCTGCAACTACTAACGACGCAGGGTTTGGATGGGGGGAGTAAAAGTACTTGAAAATTTTAGGGGGCGCTTGGTAGCATTTCTGCACCTCCTTGTACATTGGCTGAATTGTGGTCGGGGTTCCCCAGGAGCCCTTAGCCAGCTCCAGCGTGCCTTCATTGATAGGCCAGGGTGATCTGATGCAGTTAGGATGTCAAAGAGTTTAGGGGATCTCTCCTGTATGACCATCATTTCTATATCCAGGGTATCCATGATGAGTCAGGGGATCCAGGGGCTAGTTGGACTACCTTCTCAGCACTGATGGTCTAGGCAGCAATGGTATGCCTAACCCCGAGCTTCCTGGATCAGCAGGAAGGGGACCTGCTATGGGACATGTGGCATGATGGTGCCCTTTAGGGCCAGTATGGCCAAGGTGGCACATTGATTGGGTACTGGCCTGGGTTTGGCTGATCAGCCCATTGGCACTCATGTCTCTGCTGGGTCACTGCCCTGGAGGGAGGTCTCCTGTACCAACTCAAAAGCCACTTTCAAAGCATAGCGCAGAGGCATCCCTGCTTGACACCTGTGGGACTGTGCGATCGAGCAGGGGTGATGAAGAGAAATATTCCAAGAGTGGTGGTGCTGAGGGGGATGTTCTCAACTCTGGCCCCACTGCCGCATAAAGACCAATGACATTCCTGGAGGGGTTCCAACAGTTCGGTGTGGGTGTGTGCACCTCGGGCCCGTAATTGGTGCCAGTGCCTTTGCTGGTACCAGTGCTGGCAGTGTCAGCTAGCTTAACACCACTCCTCTGGCAGTGCACTTAGACGCCTTGTCCCAGGAGCAGTGATGTCTTTGTTCCTTTCTATGGGCAGCGTTTCTGTGTTTGGAGCCACAGATGGTCTCCACTTGGTCCTACCTCTTGGTGTCAGCTCTCAAGAGGACTTCACTGCTGCTGAGGTCAGCGCTGATCTGTTGGTGCCAGAAGGCATTGTCGGCATCGGCTGCCTTGGCAGCCCCACTGTCAGAGCAATTGGCGTTGATGAGCCCCAGGCCAATTTTGATAGGGTTTTCCTCCCTGTCTTCTGCTTGATGCAGGACCAGAGTGTGGTGCCAGCTGAGAGAGAGGCACTTGCTGAGGTGGATGTCTCTGCCGGGTCTGCGGCAACGTGTGGCGATTGCTCGAGCAGGTCAAGTTTTAGCCGCATGCCCCTCAACTTGCGAGTCCTCAACAAGAAGGATTTATGCAGCAAGGGGATGTACCTTTCCTCAGACAGAAAAGATATCGTCTGTACCCACAAACCAGGGGGGATGAGTCTGCCACAGGTGAGGCAGGGATTAAACCCTGAAGCCTTAGAGTCCACCGTGGCGGTTGGCACTGGGTGCCTAGCCCCACTGTACAGGGAGCAGTGTCCAGGCGGTACCCTATAGGCCTTTTATTTGTATTTAAATGGCCACCTAAAAATAAACAAATTAAAAAACGTGAAGAAGGATTTCTTCACAAAATGTAGTTTAGAAGTTAAACTGAAGAGAGTTGTGGGTCAGACCCTCACCAGCTTCCATCTCTCTGCCACGGGTAATAAGAAGGAAGTGAGAGAGGTTGCCAGCAGTTCTGCCCTGTATGCCCATGCATGGGAACATGCGGAGATACAGGGTGCATGCATGGCCTGAATAGACATGGGTATTCCAAAAACAATCTAATACCTTGGGCACACATGCACTATGGTGGGATACACACTGAGCACATACTCAAATAATAATTACTAGACACTTTTATAGTGTCTTAACACTGCATACTGAAATGGATGTTTCTGCCTGAAGGAATTATCATACCACAGATAGGGCATCTCATTCACTCCTACCTTATTTTTCCTCTACAAGTTGCCAATATATGTAGACAAACATTGCAAGCCACATTTGTAGCATACAAGAAAACTGCAAACATGGGCCCCAATCCTGCAGAAACATACACACATACTTAACTTTAAGCATATGATTAAACCTATGAAAGTCAACAGAGCTACTCACATGCTTTAAGATACATATCCATATAAGTGTTTACTGGACTGAGGCCATGAAAAAAAGCTGCTTTTATAAAAAGTTTAAATAAACTATTCTCATGAGTTCTCACCACATAAAGACCACGAGTGACCTTTAGTCTTTTCGGACATTTGAGAGAGAGACTCAAGTTGTTCGGCAGCATATGGCCCATGCTGCACATTTTAAATACCAAATGGAGAAAAGGAAATCAGTTCCCAGTGTAAGAGATTTCAATGATTCCAAGAGCCACCGAATTTCTTCACACCCTTGTTTCAGAGAAGTCAAAACCAAAGAGAAATTTATGGCTGTCAATTTGAAGGCTCTGACCTGAAGTCCTGGCACGTGGAGTGACGCTGCTGCACTTCAGATATGACGGCATCACCATAACATGGTAACACTGTTGTCCAAAAGACAGGGTGCCCGTTGTTACACACCAGTCATGCGTGATGTGGAAAAGCTGAAGGCACAGTTGAACCTATTAACTTTAGGGCATCAGCCTTTCGGTTTGGGAGATTGGACAAAGCTGGATATTTGCTAATGTGGGTGCAGATCTTCCTCCTCCAGTTTGTTTCCTATTCTGTGTCTCATTGAAACGTCTCTAATTAGAAAAATATATCCCTTCTTCCTCCCCAGGAGGATGCAGCATAATGAGATGAGGCTCTGGGCCTTCACCCCTAGAAATCCAGGGCGAGATTTTCTAAAGCACTTAGAGCTGGCCTATCTCTGCTCCCAACCAATTAGGCTACATTAAGTTATGTTGACCAAAATACACACCACAAGTATTCTAGTTATAAATATACCCTTAAGCACTAATTCAATTTTAAGATGAGGTTTGTAGACTCCTAACTCCACACTTACACTCCTAAATAATGGACCTGATTTACAAAAGTAGTGAGCACCCATCAGCTCCCATCCAAGTCAGTGGGCTGGCTACACAGCACTTTTCAAAACCAGGTAATTTAGGATTTGATCCTGTTCCCATTGACTTCAATGGTGCAGGAATAGGGCCTTATTAGGAGCCTACAACCCCAATCCTGCAAAGACTTACAAATGTGCTTAACCTTACGTGCTGCGACTAGTGTTACTGAAGCCAATCATACTGCTTACAATGTGGAAAGAGGAGCAGGCGTGTAAGTTTTTGCAGGAGCAGGACTTAAATATGGATTTAGGAGCCCAACTTTAGGCCTTCCATTTTGAAAATCCTGGTCAACGTTTTTTTTTGCATATACTTCTAATTGGCATAACAGCTCTTGCCTTCTACACAGAGCCACAGGAGAAGCATCTCTGACGTCGAGCCGACAATCTATAGTGGCGAGGCTCAATGCAGCATTAGAATTGTGGCCACAAGCTTATAAAAATGGCGATGACCATTCCTGTCTCAGGACTTTTTTCCCATTCACGTACTGTACTTTATTCTGCTGTAATTTTTTCTTTTAAAACTTAAAAAATCCAAACCTGAATCTATAATTGGTCTATCTAAATGATAGACAGCATATGTGAAGGAACAGCCTGTTAGTCCTGACTGTTGGAGTAATGAATAGAGAATCTGACATGTTAAATTCCTTCACCTCCAATTGGAATAATAAATTATACACTTTCATATCATCATAATACTAAACTCCTCTTAAAAATAGAATTATTCCTTTGGGGTATATTTATAGTAAAAAAAAAAAAAAAAAAAAACTTACCCAAAGCTATTAAATTTAAAATATCTTTATATTAATATAATCAGATAGAATCTTTTCTCTCACATTTTTAGGAATCTAGAAGTAGGGCTTGTTAATGTGGAGTCTACGTTTTCAGAAGGGTCCCTTAATTTTGTCTTGCCTTTAGTTGGGCATCCAAAAATTTGGACTGGTCCTCTCTGTTCTGCAGTAAAGAAACATGCACACGGTAATGTCACTTTGCTATGCTGCAAGGGATGCCACTGCACAGAGGAATTTTTGCCCCTTCTCATTTAGGGCATGTCAACACCACCCCGCAGTTCAGACCACCTGGATGAGAACTACAGCGCCCCCGGGGCTCCACCATACCTCCCCGATGTAGCCGCTGCGGCATGAACGAAAAGATTGTTAAGTTCGTATTCACGTAGTTCTCTTCAAACCGGACGACATTAATGCAAAGTGGGAACCTTTTAGTTCGTGCCCCCAGCATCCACACAGGGGAGTTACACCGTGGCGCTTTGGTGGGCATTGCTATTCACTCCCCTGTAGTACAAACTGCAGGAGCAGCATATATGCACCTTTAATCAATTCAGGCTTTCTATTGACTTCGATGGGAGCAGGATCAGGCCCTCGCAGTTCTACAGGCACTGCCATTTCTACACTGTACTAAACCCTTCAAACTTCATCCTCAGGCCGTACAACTTCCGTGAAACAAATCACCAGGTCAATTCAGTTTGTTTCACAAAGTACACAGCCTAAATAGAAAAGTACAGTCATGAACCGCAGGGAAATGACTAAGCCAAACTGAGTGCATTTAAACTCTTCAATTTAGTTTGCATGGAAGGACACACAGTTTTAAGACTTTTTCTGATTTAGACTTTAATCAAATTGCTACATTCTGAGACCTTAAGACTCAGATGTGAATGGTGTTATGCACGCACAAACGGGACTCAGGAGGGATAAAATACCCCCTTACTTCTTTGCACAAACTACCTGCACCACAGGGGGGCAAGAGAAGATTTAACATCTTCATGTGGGTGGGAAGTAGACCAACAGGGTCGGAGAGCTCTCCCCCAGCTCCACGCATCAACCAGTGCAGCTGAGCTGACACACCAAGGGAAGTAACTGGGCCAGCCGTAGGGCTGGAAAAGATAAATCCCCCTCCATCACCTCACCCCAGAATAAGGCAGGGAACCAGGAACCAGACTGAGTCACAATACATTCCCCAGGTCTGCCCTTACTTGCAGCAAAGCCACAATTGAGCCCTTGGTAGGGAGTGCGGGGGAGAGATGGGGATATAGGAAAACGTTGCACTTCCACTCACCTAGCCTTCCTACCAAGTGACTGTAGGTGACCCAGTCAGCCATGTCGTTTCCTAATGAATATCGCATGCCATGTGAAAAACTAAACCTCAAGCCATCTGCACTGAGAATTCCACCCCCTTTCATTTCAATCAGAACATAAACAGAAGAACATAAGTCCTTTCTTGTCTTCAGTTCTAGTTTTGTGTCTTGATCTGATCAGGTATCTTCTCTTTCAAGAACAGTTTTCACAATTGGGAGGCTTAAGTAAAATCTGAGACAAGGGAGGATTTCCACCACCTCAGCAGAAATCTTCTTACATCCCAAATAAATGCACCTTATTCATTTATAGGGCCATCCTCCTAATAATGCAATCACCTGTCATGGGAGATATATCCACGTACTGTCTGGGGCATGTGATCTGTGTGTGAGCCACATATTCCCAGACGACTTTACTTGCAAGTTAGTACAGAAAGCATTGGTCATTTTCAATATTTAAAATAAAATAAAAAAACAATGTTTTAAAAAATATTGGACTGGGACCAAATCCCAAAGGTCTTACTGAGATTGTACACAGTCCCTCGCCCAGGAAATTCCTAGTGGAGACACTGGTTGTTTGCCTGGGTAAGCACTGTGTGAACAGGGAGGTTCTGATCATACCTCTCGGCGTTAACACACCCATAACCCAGACCCAGCAGAGCACTTAAGAAAACCTTTAGCTCCCAGTGAAGTCAAGTGTGTTGCTGAATCAGGGCCAGTGTCAGGGTCCTCTTGTGATATTCCCTCTGCCTTCTATTGGGAGATGGGGTTTGTCTCCCCGCTTTCCTTCCACAACCTGGGAGAAAAATCAAGGGTCAGACCCACAAACCTGGTGGCTGTCCTGAGAGGTGTCCTGTACTGGGGGATCTGGTAAGGAGCACAAAGGCTGGCTGTATTAGCTTTCCAGGGAAGTGGATGTGGACTTGTGGGGGAGAGGAGGAGGAAGGGAAGAAAACAGGACATTATCTGCATCTTTAGACACCTAAAGACCTTTAAAAACAGGCCCCATGTGCCCTACCTGGAATCACCCCAGTTCACTCACTCTTCCATTAGTCCATCCCTCCCCCACATGAATTCCTGGACTCATGGAGCACCCTCAGCAGTGTCGCGGGAAAGGGGAAATGTTGCTGGGGAACAGGTTCCCCCCTTTCCATGTGCATGGGGGAAATGAGATCCACACACTAAGAGGACCCTCTGTGAGGTGATCAAAAGACCCAAGTGGGACCTTTGTAAGGGCTGTGAGAGTTGGTCCATTGTTCATAACTGAACAATCTCTGCCAAATCCCCCCCTCAGCTACAATGTTGGGAATTAATACTTTATTATTATCTGTCATACAGTAGCCCCTTAGGGCATCACCTGATATTGGGACCCCACTGTGGTAGGCACTGTAGAAACAGATAGTAGGAGACAGTCCCTGCTCCAAAGCACTGAAGTGGACAAGACAGACAAAAGGCGAAACAGTCATAGAGAGGTGACGTGACTTGCCCAGGGTCACACAGCACATCAGTGGCAGAGTCAGAAACAGAACCCAGGTCCCCTGAATCCCAGTCCAGAGCCCTGCCAACTAAACACATTGGCTCCAAGAACTCAATGGCATGACTCCAAGAGCTGAATATGGCCCAATAAGTATGGCTTCCAGCACATGCAACAACAGCACTGTACTCTCAACCATCTTTACAACCCTTTTCCATTCCATGCATTTTACGCTTTGACATTACATTGCAGCACTGCTCTGGAGCCTCACGCCTCCTGCCATCATGTGAATTGGAGCAGTGTCTCTCAACTACTGGTCCGTGGACCGACGCTGGTCCCGGAGATCTCCCTGACACAATTTAGGAAGGCAGCAAACCAGTCCCTGGTATCCAAACGACTGAGAAACACTGAATCGGACAACCAAAGTAATGTGTTATTCCAATTGCTGTGGGGCTGATAAATTGTAGCCCAAACTCCATCAAGAGCTTGGTCTTTATTAGTCCATTCTCCATCATTCAACATGTCTATAAGCTATTGCCAAACAGATTATACAGAGTGTTCCATTTATAACCTGCAATCAGTAAGTAGGAAGCAAATTATATTATTCTGGTAACTGTTTAATGTTTGTCGCTAGACATTCAAGCCCATGAAATGCTTACTTACCCAATAAGTCCAAAACGCACTATTCATCTGAATGGAAACTACAAAAAATAGCTGCAAAGAAATCTGTGCTCTAGCATACAGTACGAAAATGAACTAATAAATACTGACACTATGCTTCTTAGCACACAAAGTAACATTTTAGTAATGCTTGAAGTTAATATGTGCCATTTTGTTGTTATCTATGCACACTCAAAATGCCTTATCCTTTCCACACCATAAACTCTACACAGTACAGGGTGAGATCAAAATCAATATTCAAGACCATGAAAATTAAAAGCAACATGAATTATTTTAGTTTTGCCTACAACAGTTTCTTATCCGCTATTTTCCCTCCTCTCTCTGGCCTTACTATAATCTTTCAACTACATGACAGACTTGTGAGATAAAAAGATTTCCTAACTTTCAAGTTACACTAGAACCGCAGAGTTACAAACACGGTGGGAATGGAGGTAGTTCATAACTCTGTTCAAAATGTGATGGTTGTTCTTTCAAAAGTTTACAACCGAACACTGACTTAATACAGCTTTGAAACTTTACTATGCAGAAGGAAAATGCTGCTTTTAACCATCTTAAATTAAATGAAACAAACACAGTTTCCTTACTATGTCAAATCATTTTTTTAAAACTTTCCCTTTATGTTTTTAGTAGTTTACGTTTAGCACAGTACTGTGCTGTATTTGCCTTTTTTTTGGTCTCTGCTGCTGCCTGATTGCGTACTTCCGGTTCCAAATAGGTGTGTGCTTGACCGGTCAATTCGTAACTCTGGTGTTCGTACCTCTGAGACTCTACTGTAATACCCTGAATACCTTTGAGGAGCTAGGCCTAAGCACTGAATCAACCCGTGGGACCAGCTTGTGGCTTTTCCATCATTGGTCTGTTCCGGGAGATCGTGCAGAGGTGCACTGCCCCAGCGAGCAGGTACAACGACTCCAGGCGAAATGCAGCTGCTGCAATGTTTTCGAAAGCTGTTCATTTTCATGGAACAACTTATACTCTGCTGCTTCCCTTGGGGTAGCTTCCAACCCCTGAGAGTGCCAACCCCCCCCCCCCAATCCCCGCTAACCTCTTTGCAACCTATTAATTTACTATTTAGAAATAAGTGTATTCATTATTAATCTCACTTATGGAGTGTCACACTCAGCCCAACTCGGAAAGCTATGCAGCTCCACCCAGAACAATGCAGGCGTGTGGAATTGCCCATCCACACAGAAGTACAATGGACTTCCTCCAGAGTGCTGTCAAATGACCAGGGTAAACAAATTGAAGGGGTGTGGGGAAGCAGTTCTAGTTACCTTGAGTGTCACTTAAGACAACAGCATATTGAGTATACAGTCTTTAAAATACTGAGTACTGAAAAGGATGAGTTTAAGGCAAGGGTGGGCAAACTTTTTGGCACAAGGGCCACATTGGGGTTGCAAAACTGTATGGAGGGCAGGGTAGAGAAGGCTGTGCCTTCCCAAACAGCCTGGCCCCCGCCCCCGATCCGCCCCCTCCCACTTCCTGCCCCCTGACTGCCCCCCTCAGAACCTCTGACCCATCCAACCCCCCCGTTCCTTGTCCCCTAACCACCCCCTCCCTGGACCCCCCACCTCAACCTCCCCCAGGACGCCACCCCCTATCCAACCCCCCTGCTCCCAGTCCCCTGACTGCTCTGACCCCTATCCACACCCCCGCCCCTGCCCCAGGACTCCCACGCTTATCCAACCCCCCTCCCCCGTACTCCATCCCCTGACCGCCCCCCAGAACCTCCGCCCCATCTAACCGCCCCCTGCTCCCTGTCCCCTGACTGCCCCCCGGAACCTCCCACCCCTTATCCAGCCCCGGCCCCCTTACCATGCCACTCAGAGCAGCATGTCTGGCAGCCGCGCCGCCCAGCCGGAGCCAGACACACTGCCACGCTGCTCACACGGCGGCATGACTGTGCGGGAGGGGGGGCAGTGGGGAAGGGGCTGGGAGCTCATGCGCCGGGCAGGACGGTCCTGCGGGCTGGATGTGGGCTGTAGTTTGCCCACCTCTGAGTTAAGGTCTACACTTTCAAAAGTGGACAGTGATTCTAGACACCTATCATTTTGGCTGCCCAATTTGAGACACCTTAAAGGAGTCTGGTTTTTAGAAATGCTAAGCACCCACCTTCTGCAAAATCCAGTCCCTCTATGGTGTCTCAAGCTGGATACCCCAAAAAACAAGGCATCCAGAATCACCAGTCACTTTAGAAAACATAGGCTGAAGAGTGGAGCTTGCAAAAGCACCTAAGTGGCTTAGAAGCACAAGTAGTCCCATTGACTTCCAATGAGATCTGCGCTCCTAAGTAACTCAGATGGTTTTGAAAATGCAGGACCTTCTAGCCCAGCAAGGCCTCCTGTTTCCAATTACAGCAAACTATACAGGCCTGTGCACTACCTCTGTGTGCAAAACGCAAATCCACTCCGTTCAAGGACTTTGGCACTGTGAGACTAAACACCTGACGTTCGGGATCATCCTTTAAGGATTGAAGATCAAATCCAGTAAGAATTGTGAGGTGAGGGAAATTAAAAAAATTAATCCATAAAGCCTGTTGTTGGAGTAATTTTACAAGTCAGAAGGCTTGTGCATTTACTTTTGGAGACAGTGAAGGGGCATGTAGCCGTACAGTCTGTCTACAGAGTTGATATTCTTTAGTTTTATTCAGATATATAATAGATCAGTTAAACACTCCATTGTACATGTGTTACAACCAAGCTTTACAAAATCTGTCAAATTACAATCCTTGGAAAGCTCGCCAGCCAAACAACTGTAACAGGCAATTTGAGAAGATACTCCCCAGGAATTAAAATTTTGTAAACATACATTTCAGCTAATTGCATTCTTGTTCTCGGTACACTGAAGGCACCATTTAGCCAAAGCATTTGTCGACAGAGTTGAGTTCCTTTAATTTAATGAACACTGAGCTCAACTGGTATATGGTCAGGATCAACGTGCAATGCTAATGGAGAAAGGATGTCTAATATCATTTCAAGTGTTTAAGTTACAGCCAAGTCTATTAAGGCAAAACTATTTTATCTGTTTTGCTCAGGCAAACAGTGAGACAGATTTGAAAGAGTTTCCATGGGAAGAACTGATTCTTAAATGGTCACATAGATCAGAGAATTAAATTTCCACTATTAATTACAACTAGCATGTCCAAACCTGCAGCTGGAAGTGGTCATTTTGCCAGCAAGTTATATCATTAGTAACATCAATATAGTACTGGTGCTGTCACGAACCACGGCACTTTTTAAAAGCAATATGGCTGCCCCCAACAACAGGCTTAGACAGGACAATGCCAGTTGTAATTCAGAACAGAACCTCACACTCCTAATGCAGTCAGTGTCAAAACTTCACTTCAGAAGGACTGGCCCCTTATTTGCAGTTCCATTTCACCACTCGGGTGGATTATCCATTATACGAAATCTTTACATCAAGAATGTGTGCATTTCTAAAAGTCATGGTCTAGCCCAGCCACAAGTTATCAGGCCAGATGCAGGAATCACGGGTGGAATTCTCTGGCCTGTGTAATGCTAGAGGTCAGACTCACTAGATGATCATAATGCTTCCTTAAAAATCTATTAAGTCACGTGAAGAAAAGCATCTTAGTTTTCAAACTTTCACGCTTCTAAGCTGAATCATATGGGGTAACGTTCTGCTTAAAGCGATGGCAGTGACTGGGAAAAAGCAGAAAGGACTGCCTTTGGTGGGAAAACTGCTCTACTTACTAACATTCATCTGAATACAGTAGTTGTGTCTGTTCCAGTCAAGGTAATTTCCCAGGGAACTATCTGTGGAATCCATGTACTCTGCACTTCGGGGATTTCAGAGAAATAAGAAGAGAGGTTGATATTTTCTAAAGATATTGGTCTTCATCTGTTCAGAGAAAAATACATTCAAACACGCATAGCATTTTAGAGTAATATTGTTCTATTACTTTCCAGTGATTAAGATATGGCTAACCTCTTTGAGGAGTTAGTTATTCCTTCCAGAGGTTCCTGCGATACAGTCAGTTTTGACTGGAAACTCAAAATGTTGTTTAAGGCACTAAGCAGCAGCCAGACAGTTCACGTTTTCCTCATTGCACTGGCAGCTATTTGTTCCAAATGCTCAAGGTATCTTCATGCAGATTTCAAAAGGCCAGTGTTTATGCATGTAGATTCTGAAGGGCATTTGCTGGATGGCTGACACACACTGACAGCAAGCACATCTCCAGGAATGGAATGAGCAGAAAAGACTGCCTGAATAATTGATGTGCTTTTACTCTGCCCGATGGCCCAGTTATTACATTGTTCACTCTCTTCAACTGCCTGTGGTTTCTAAATTAATTAGAAATCTTAATGTCATGGCCAACCAGTTAAAAAAAGGCACTGAATACAAAATGAGTTGGGACTGGTATTAATGCCCTTGAGCCCTGGAAATTCTTACTTTGGCCTGGTCATGCAAAGAATAAAACATAGCCAGGTTTCTAGAACTCAGTATCTCTGAGTAATCCTGGTTTCTGAGGTTATAAGGGACCCTTATGCCAAATGTATGAGCCTCAAGAGTAAGACTCCTATTTTATATGGGTGGGGATTCAGCCCCAATGGTCCATCAAGACAGCTGCAGAAAACACTACCCTGGAAGAACTCACGCCCAGCAGTTGGGATTTGCTCAACGTGATGGAGAACAATGTAAATATACAAAACATACTTCAACCAGAGCTGCCGTTACCTAGTGCCACATTGCACAAAATGTAAAAAACCCTGTTAAACCTAATAGTTACTGTATGCCCAGCTGACCTACGCCTATAGTTTATCCAGCCAAATGACTAGTCAGGAATCCTTCCACAGCTAAAATGAACTGCTCACTACTTACTGCCTGATCCCAGAGAGAATGAGAGAGGCTAATAAATGTTACATATTCATCAAATAGACAAATATGACAATAAATACCAATTACTATTTGTTTGCACCATGCATAGCCTTATTTTCTTACAATACTGCACTGCTCCTACTTAAATTCTAAATCTATAGTGTCTACAGCACTTCAGAAAACCAATGGGAATAATTCAGATGTTTGAGGATCTACAGTCACATCCCATTACAGCATTCAGGGTTACTTTCCAAGTCCTTGGAAAGCGTTTAGCCATGCTGTATTTTTGCGGCATTTTTTAGTTTCTTATTTATCTGAAAACAGCAATAGAGTTTAAAATCTGATTTACAACTGTAAGCACTCCAAAAACATAATAAATAACAATGAATGGTTTCACTGAAATTATTTTAAATTTCTCAGCTAATTTAGGGACTAATATTTCACTTTCCTATAAAGGAGCACCAAGTAATCAAAATGTCAAGTAAAATACAATAGTGCAGCATAATCTTTCTCTTTGCCAACATACAGCATGTTATTGTAACCTGCAGGATATCTAGAATATAATTCTACAGGAGCCATTAATACCTTTTTATTGTTCCTTTTTTAAAAATTCAGGGACTTACATGATTTTAGAAAAAAACAGACTGTGATTCTCCCTTTTTGACATGCATAATACAGCATGCACTCAGAACAATGAGTGTTCAAATCCTAATAGACAACTATCCCCAATTACCATTTACAGATAACTTGTCTCTGAATTATCATTTCAGGTGGAGAGAAAAAAGCAAGCTAGGCTGGATGACAGGGAGATCTCAAAGACAGAAGTTCTCATGGAGCTTTAAACAGCATTATAATTCCTAATGCAATTACTTGCTAAAAGAATTTCACCCATCATCATTAGCAAGGCAATTGAAATCTGAAAGAGCAGAAACTACAGAGGGTGATATTTCTGTAAAAAGACCAATACAGTTATATTTAAACACTTTTTGGAGGCTAAACATTTGGTCCGTACATTTTCCCTGCATGTTTTCTTGCCAGGTATATATTTGGTATTAAACTGCAAACACAGTACAGCACTATAAAAGGACCTGAAGCAGCCGTATGTTTCATAGACTCAGATTTTAGGTGATCATGATGGTCACATCTAGCTTTAGTCTGACTTCCTGCACATTGCAAGCCACAGAACTTCACCCACCCACTCCTGTAATAGACCCCTGACCTCCGGCTGAGTTACTGAGTTATCCTCAAATCATGATTTAAAGACTTCAAGTTACAGACAATCCACCATTTACTCTAGTTTAAACCTGCAAGCAACCTGTGATCCATGCTGCAGAGGAAGGCAACCCCCCCCCCCCCCACCCACCCCCAGGTCTCAGCCAATCTGACCTGGGAAAAAATTCCATCCTGATCCAAATATGGTGATCAGGTGGACCCTGAACGCAAACCCCACCAGCAAGACACATGAGAAAGAGTTCTCTGTAGTAGGCAGTTTTATCATACTCCTCCCACCCAATAAATTTATCAAGCTGAGTCTTGAAGCCAGTTAGGTTGTTTGCCCCCACTTCTTCCCTTGGAAGGCTCTTCCAAACCTTCATCTAATTTCAATCCTAAACCGTTTGATGGCCAGTTTATATCCATTTGTCCACATTGGTCTCCAACTTAAATAACTCATCTCCCTCCCTGGTATTTATCCCTCTGGTGTATGTATAGAGAACAATCATATCTCCCCTCAGCCTTCATTTGGTTAGGCTAAACAAGCCAAGCTCTTTGAGTCTTCTCTCATAAGGTAGGTTTCCTCTGGTCATGCTAATAGCTCTTCTCTGTACCTGTTCCAGTTTTAATTCATCTTTCTTAAACATGGGAGACCAAAATTGCACACAGTATTCTAGATGAGGTCTCACCAGTTCCTTGTATAATGGTACTAACACTTCCCTATCTCTACTGTAAATACCTTGCCTGATGCATCCAAGGATTGCATTAGCCTGTTTCACAGCCATATCACATTGGCGGCTCATAGTCATCCTGTGATCAACCAATACACCGAGGTCCTTCTCTTCCTCTGTCGCTTCCAACTGATACATCCCAGCTTTTGGCAAAAATTCTTGTTGTTAGCCATTAAGTGCATAACCTTGCACTTTGCACTGTTAAATTTCATCCCACTTCTATTACTCCAGTTTTCAAGGTCGTCAAGATCTTCTTGTATGACATTCCAGTTCTCCTCCATATTGTCAACACCTCCCAACTTTGGGTCACCACAGATTTTATTAGCACACTCCCACTTATTGTGCCAAAGTCAGTAATGAAAATGTTAAATAAGATTGGTCCCAAGACTGATCCCTGAGGAACTCCACTAGTAACCTCCCTGTAGCCTGACAGTTCACCTTTCAGTATGACCCATTGTAGTCTCCCCTTTAACCAGTTCCTTATTCACCTTTCAGTTCTCATATTAATCCTCACCTTCTAAATTAGCTAATAATTCCCTATGTGGAAATGTATCAAATGCCTTATTGAAATCCAGGTAGATTAGATCTATTGCATTTCTATTGTCTACAAAAATCAGTTATTCTTCTCAAAGAAAGATGAGGTTGGTCTGGCATGATCTACCTTTTGACAAACCATGATGTATTTTATCCCAATTACCGTTTACCTCTATGTCCCTAACTACTTTCTCTTTCAAAATGTGTTCCATAACCTTGTATACAACTGAGGTCAAACTAACAAGATTATAGTTTCCTGGATTACTTTTTTGCCCTTTCTTAAAAATAGGTACTATATTAGCAATTCTCCAGTCATAGGGTACCACCCCTGAGTTTATGGATTTATTAAAAATTCTTGCTATTGGGCTTGCAATTTCATATGCTGGTTCCTTTAATATTCTTGGATGGAGATTATCCAGGTTACCCGATTTGGTCCCCTTAAAATGCTTCAGTTTGACTTCCACGTCAGATTTGGTAATTTCCATATCCTCATTTACCATTAGCCATCCTGCCACTACCTCTACCTTCTTCATCACCCATATTAAAAACTGAGACAAAGTATTCATTTAGGTGTTGGGCCATGCCTAGATTATCTTTACTCTCCACCCCATCCTCAGTGCTTAGCGGTCCCACATCTTCTTTCCTTGTTTTCTCTTTATTCATATGGCTATAGAACCTTTTACTATTGGTTTTAAATTCCTTTGAAAGGTCCAACTCTGCTTGGCTTTTGGCACTTCTCACTTTTCCCCTACACTTTCTGACCTCCAAGAGGTATCTTCCTTTTTGATCCATCCCATCTTCCATTCCTGCTTTCTCTTAATAACCTGTTTGAGATGCTGCGATGGAATATACCCCTGTATTCACACCCGACACACTACTGTAACAATCTTCGCACAAAGTATGCCTTATAAGGTACCATTTGAAAACGCTGAATTTGTTGGATCAATAACATCGTGGCAAAGAGCACATAGCAGCATAATATGTGAAGTTATAAACAAACTGAGATCATGACTAAAAGTGTATTTTCCAAATAAGTCTGGGGAGTGCCGAAACCAGTTCCTTGAATACAAAGGTCAAGAAGATGCCTCAGCCAGGTGTAAACAAGGCTGATGGACCATTACCTCATTGGCCATTCTTTGGCAGGAAAAAGGGGGCAGGGGCAAAAATCTACATTTTTAGCAAAGAAACAGCATGGAGTTCCCTTCCACACAGACCGTCTGTCGCCTTGCTCCCAGCTGGAAATGTTCAGAGGGGGACTGAAACTATAAAAAGCAGGGGGAAACACCCGGAGGCACCCTCCTTCTCTCTGTCCTTGCCCATCGCATTCACTCCACCTGAACAGACAAAGAAAGCAGCTGTTGGACTCTGGGGGAGGGGTCCTGATCTAAAGAGTTTGGTCAGTAACACTGCTGAAAGCATGGGGTGAGAAAACTTTGAATCGAATGTAGTTTGTTAAGTTAGGCAGCAGTAAGTGTTTTCTCTTTATTTTCCTTGTAACCATTTCTGACTTTTATGCCTCATTACTTGTATTCACTTAAAATCTCTCTCTCTCTCTCTCTCTCTCTTTGCAGTTAATAAAGTTGTTTTCTCTAAACCAGTGTGCTCAAGCTGAAGTGTCTGGTAACTCCATGTGGGGTAACAAGTTGTATGCATATTATTCCCTTAAAGAAATAACACACTCAGTGTATTTGCACTGTCCAGGAGAGGTCTGGGCAGTACAGGACATGCGTCTCTGGGGGAACATGTGGGACTGGGAGTGTGCTGGGGTCACCATGTGATAATCTGTAAGGCTGGTGAGAACCAAGGGGTGGCTGGCTGGCTGCAGCACACACACAGACATAGCTGGGAGTGGCTTGCATGCTGGAGGCTGTTTGTGAGCAGCAAGACATTGTAAAGGCCCCCCCAGGCTACAGGGAAGGGGTGACACAGCTACTCAATAGTCTGGATTGTGCCCAGGTATGTCACAGATGCTTCCTCATCCAGGCTGGTCTGCAACCCTCCCCTACGCATTTTTTTCCCCTTGCTTGGGATGCAGGCTTCAGGAACTCTGACAAAGTAATTTCAAACCTCCTCCACATTCAGATCCTTGAGTTCTTCAGTCCAATCCACTCCCCTAATTCCCTGATTTTTTGTTTCCTTTTTTCAAATCAAAGACCCTTGTTGCAGACTTATTTTTGTTTATCCTTCCATTTAGTTTAGACTGAACTAGCTCATGATCATCTGAACCAAGGTTGTCCTACCTGTTAGCATTATCGGTACTGGCACTATCTTTCCTCTTAATGTCCATTCTCCTACCCTCTGCTGTTCCTTTCTCCATTGCTGCATCCTCTCTTCTTGATTTCCCATCTGTCTCCCCTGAACTCCCAGTTTAAAGTTCTTTTAATCAGTTGTGCCAGTCCTCTGTCCGTGAATGCCTCCCAGTGGTCAAACATCCCAAAGCCCTCCTTATAGCATCACTGCCTGAGCCGTCTGTCCATCATCATAATCTTGTCACACCTTCATTCTTCTCCTGTAGGGACAGGTAAAATTCCACTGAAGATCACTCAGGCCTCCAATTCCTTAAGTGTCTTCCCCAGCCTGGCACAATGTGTACCATTTGTTCCTATGTGAAGGACAATAATTGGATTTCTTCCTGCTATCATTAGGATCCACTTCACACTCAGGTCCACATCCTGTATCTTAAGCTCCCAGCAGACAGCACACCCTTCTGTTATCCAGATTAGCTCTGGTGATAGGCCTGTCCGCTCTTCTTAGTAGGGAGGCCCCAGTGATGTAGACTTGCCTCTTCCTGGGGTTGGTGTGACTCTCTGGCCTTCCTCCTGTTCTTTCTGGCTCCCCGTCCTCTTCTCTTTTTGTTCTTCCTTGCAATCTTCTGCGCGTCATCTTCTATCCTCTGGGGGCTCCGAACTCTGGCTATCTCTATTGCTTCATCCCCTCTTCTTGTAGGACTATCCACTCTTCTCTCCTGCCTTTCTCTCCCACCTCTGTAACTGCCTGCTGCACGCCTTCATTATCCAACTCAGCAAACCTGTAACTCAGCTCTATTTCTCCTTCATCAGCCAGTCTTGACCTCTGCCTGGTTCTTCCAGTCACATGCTTCCATTGGCCACATTCCCCACCCAGCGGTCTCCCCTCACAGTTCGCCAGTCCGTAGTTTCCACCTGCATCTCCAGACCTCGGATCTTCTCTTCCATAAGCACTTCATACAAATAAACAAACAAAGCTCTTTTCGGGTCCCTGCTCCAGGATAATGTACATCCCACAGCTTCCACATCTGGTTATCTTCATTGTCTCGTCCATTCCTTGGGTCACAGCCACTGCTGCCTCTGTATCTGTCATAGTTTTCCCACCTAAACTCCTGGCAAGAGAAAAACCAACCCACACGCAAAACAAAACCACAACACCACACACCCCCTTCCCCAAATTCCCCTTACAAACTCCCCCTCAAACTCTCCTGTTTTCAGCTCTGTTTGTTGGCTGGCTTCTTTATAGGTCCCCTAATCATGGAATCCTCACCCACTATTCAGGGCTCTGCTGTGATCAAAGGCTCTGCTTCTCTCACAGCACACTTCCCTCTACCAGCCTTTCCTGATGAATGAGGAGCTAGATCTACTTCTAGACAAGAAATATATACATTTCTAAAGCATACACATGCCTACATAACAAAATATAGCCTTGTAATATTGTAGTCTATTTATTTTTGCTGTCTTTGCTTATTGATCACTACAGAAGTGCATTGTGCTAATTTATCAAGGATGCAGCAATGTAGATGTAGAGAATTTAAGTCATCACTCCACTGCATTTTTCAAAAGAGAGCAGTGAAATAATGTCTCATAAGAATCCCTTAAATGTTTCTGCAGTCTCTTTCCTGATCTTCATGTAATTTCCTCTCCTTAGGTTCTTTGCATTTTGGTTACATTTTCTGGTGGGTTAGTTCCTAAAGTTTGCTTATTTATATTAAAAACATCCCACACATCCAATCTATGTATTTCCTTTCACTTTACACTCTGTGGCATCTCTGATTTCTCCCCACTTTGAAAGTAAACTTTGGGACCCATTCCCTCCCCTACATCCCAGCGCAGAGGGAAGTCTGCACCCCTAGTTCCTTGCCTTGGAATCATAAGAGGAAGGAGTGCTTCCCCACGCAATGGAAGCCAGCCATGGGTGACTTGAGCTCTGCAGAGCTCGCAGAGGTAAAATGAGGAAACCCTCCCAACCTTGCAGAGCAGCTTGGCAAAGAAACTAGAGATTGAGGCTATAGTAACGTACATGGCTTCCCCTTCTGCTGTTTGCAATCCCTTCAGTCAGGACCTGCCCTGAGCAGTATGGCTCATGCAAGCGCGATGACCACCATTTTGTTTCATGCTAGAGATTGAAACAGGGACCTCCACACTTGCCCAAAGCTATACAAGTATACTAAATAGCTATACCAGGTGAACAAAGAAAAAGTAGATGATTGTGCAGCCTTTTTCACTGGAGCGTATGAACACCTGTTTTTCTCTTTCACCTCTTTAACCCATATGCTTGCTGCATCATTTCACAGTGTGATAGTCTGCGTCTTTTTATTTCATCAACATCTTGTTTTGTTACTTTTATTCCCATTTTGCTCTTATGGCAAAGGAGCGCTGTAAAGAAATATGACTGTGCCTAGGAAATGACATTTTTTAATGCCATAAGCAATGACAGTATTGCTATAGATTTGCACAGTGTGACACAGTTATCTATACCAGTGCTTCAAACATTTTGCAACAGCTAACAAAGAAGGCTAGACTCTATGAACTAATAATTACCTTATCTTGTTCTTCAGTTGCTAAAAATCCATACGCTATTTTTTGCAAATTACTGAAATCAGCATTTCTGGAAGAAAAAAAAAAAAAGAAAAAAATTAGGCTCATTTACACAGCTATGGAAATGTTTTTCTGATACATGTTCACAACACACACCGATTAGCACAGTTTTCCCGGGATATATAGATCTGGTTTATTAAGGACTATGTGAATTTTTAATGTGAATATTTACATAGCATATCTTTTTACGGAAGGCAACCATGGTGCATACCTCCCCCAGATTAAAGAGAATACTGACAGCTCTCAATGCCAATTAGAAAGAAAAGAGAAAAGAACATTGGCAAAGAAAGGGCTATGTACTTATGTTCCATATCAGAACCATTTTTGTATTTATATAATTCTAAGGTGCAAGCCTGCTTCCATTTTATATCAACTATTCCACTCAAGAAGTGCAGGAACAAGTTTTTATGCCTTAGTTTTCTTTCCAAATTTATTTACACATCTATTACACTTCTATAACGTACAGGGGAGGGGACAATGACTTATTTCATTTATGAGTCACATATTAAAATGACAAAAAGAAATTAAAAGCCGTTAAGTCCCAGTAAGGTGGAATCCAGTGTTAATGAAGTCTAGTCATTGCCAAGGAATCACCTAAAGCAGCAGTTCTCTACATCTTTCATAATATGGACTATTTCATTGGAAAGAGATTTCTTCTGTGTCATCTCCTCTACCAGACTCCAAGTTCTCTGCTAAGTGCTTATCAAGAAATTTCATTCTACACATTGTCGGATCTGCAAACCAGAGGTGGTCCAAGCAGAGGTGGATTAAGGTTTCCTGGGGCCCCTCGCCACCCCTTCCACCTGTGGTTCCGCCCCCTCTGCATGTGACCCTGCCTATGGCCCCACCCTTTTCTGCCCCTTCCCCAGAGCCCTGCCCCAGTTCCACCCAGGATCTCCCCCCCCCCACTACAGCCCCAAGACCAGAGAAGCTCTATCCCCCTGCCACGGCCCCAGGCTGCAGCAGGAGTAACAGCTCCCCAGCCCTGAGGCTGTGGCAGGTAGCGAGAGCTCCTCCAGTCCCAGGGCCGCAGCAGGGGTCCCGGTGCTGGGGCTTCCCCTGCCGCCTGCCAGCTTCTGCCAGGGACAGGGTGGGGGGTGGTGGGGGCTTCCCCTGTGGCCAGCCAGCTTCTGCTAGGGTCAGGGTGCAGGAGAATGGGGTCTTCCTCCATCCACTGGTGGGGAGCGGGGTTGGGTGCGCAGGGGTTTGCCCTGCCCGACCACCAGGGAGCAGGTCGGGGGTGTGGGGGTTCCCCTCGCTGCCACTGTCCGGAAGCTGGGTCGGGCTGTGAGGGCTTCACCAGACCACACGGGACTCCGGGGGGCCCCAGTTGGCCAGAGCCCCTGGGCACAGGCCCCATAGGCCCAGTGACTAATCCACTACTGGGTCCAAGGACCATGGGTTCAGAACCATCAACCTATAGTGAAATTCTGGCCCCATTGACTTCCCTGGATCAAGATTTCACCACTGGAGTGAGATATATCCAGGAACTAGAGGCCCTTTTCCTTTGAAGTGATGCCCAATGAGCCTTGTTCTGAATAGGGATATCCGTCCACAAGTGAGGACCCCACTGAATAAAATGATAGCAAATTTCAGCGCAACAATGTTGAACCTTGGTCAGTTAATGGAGCTATATAAGGTGACATGGGTGAAATCCTGGCCCTACTTAAGCCAATGGGAGCTGTGTCCTTGACTTCAGCAAAGCCAGGATTTCAACCCAATTCTTCATATTCTTCTGCTCCTTTGGCACTTTGAAAGGAAGGCTGGTCTTGTGATTAGCCTAGGACTCCAACGCTATCTTATCTGGTTAGATGTACAGCAATGCTAAAGAGCAGTCAACTGTAGCTGAAGATGCTCAAGACTTTTGAAAATCAGGCAAATTTATCTAGGAAACTAAGTGTGGACTTGGCAGCCTATAGGTCATGGTTCATGGCTGACTGGGCACACCCCCTTGTAGGTGGATGTGGTGTTGCAGGTGAGCCCTTACTTGACTTTTCCCTCACCCAGGGTATCAACAAGTCCAGACAGATCACTAGATGCTAAAGAACACTCCTTTATGGTCAGTCTCATTTCATAACAGAAAAGCCAATGCAGAACATGAACCAAGCCTTCGCCCCAACATCTCAGCTGGGTGACCAGGTCGATCTTAGCCCATCTGTCCCACACCTGAGTCCAGTGCTCGCCTCTAACCACACTCTTCCTCAGGAGATCTCTCGGTACTGCTCTCTGCCTCTGCTGGTAGGCCTCTTGCATCTGCCAGAGTAGGATCCTTCTCTGGAGTCAGGGGTAGGGAGGTCCATCCCCTGCGACTCTACTCAGGGACAGGGGTGATCCTTGCCAGGCTGGGCTTCCAGTCAGTGACTGGGAGACCCATGGCTGAGACCAGACCCTCTTGGATACAGGGCTAGAGTTACACGCCCCAAGCACAGCATCTTCAGTGCCCCCCCCCCACACACACTTGCCTACAGCTGTCCTTCGTGTTGTATACAATTTTAGAGAGGTAAAGCACTCCTAGGCACGTGCCTACTGTGCCTAATGGGAAATCCGGCCCTGCTTGGATATCTGTCAACTGCTGCCACCCATTTAGGAGGCTCTCATCTTACACACTCCCCATTCTGGTGGATTCCCCACAGAGCTCACCCTCTAGGCTCCCAGCTCAACCCTCTGGCTAAGGCCTCTCCTGGGAGCTCCTCTCCACAGGAGCGTCCTCCCTCCCTTAGGAGCTCCCCACTAACTGAGCGTGGGGAACCTTTATTAGGTCCAGATGCTCATTTACTAATCAGCCACCTGGGACAATCAGTTACCCCCAGATGGGACCTTCATAAGACAGTCACGGGCAGACTGAGCCCTAAGGCCCCATCCAGGCCAGCTGCCCCATGACACTAACCTTCAGGCTGCCGGGTTTTTTAACATTTGTCCATAGCGTACAAATACACATGAACAGGAACAATTAATGTGAACTTTTATAAGGGGTCTGATCCTACAGCCTTTATTCAGCAAAAAGAAAGAGGTGTGTACTTGGGCTCAAGGTAAGGTTAGCTGTCATTTTACCCTGCCCATGAAAGAACCAGATGCTAACTGCTTCCAGTCTTGGAATTTGATTCAAAGTGGATGATTTTGAGAAGGAAATACAGTTTTACAAGTGCAGAATAGACTATGCAACACCTCAAGAGGAACATCCAACATGCTTTTATTTCTAGACAAAGTGTGATTTGGTTGGACTACGGCAGTTATATATTATAGCAGCCACTACACTATGCTTTAAAAAACCACTGGAGAATAACTTTTATCTGACTGCAGCACTATATGGCAGAAACAATGGTTTGCCATAATAGTCTCAAGAAGTTAATATTAGTTTGCCTCCCAATTACCTGGCAACAATTTTTCAAATAAAATTCAAACAACAGGCTCTTAATTTCATTTACAACACCCCTGATTTCACATTTCCCTGTATATAAAATTGTACAGGTAGCACAATGTACAGTGGTTTATGGCTCTGTTGTGTCAGTTTCCCATTCAGTGCATGTTTCCCCTCACCCCCATGCATCTTCTTTTATAAGACTAGAGTGCTGGCTACAGAATATTCTTCCCCACGAATTCCAGATGTATAACCCTGACCTGGCATAACCCTTTGCACACTATTCACGTGCCGATTTCAAATGTGGTTTGGGGATTCCTTTTGTTATTTTAATCACACAAGGAACCAACCAAATGGATGTGTGCTGGACAGACTTTGCAAAGTATTTGGCAGGGCAGAGGAACTGCTTGGATTCAGAGTCATCTGAAGCCCTAACTCATGGAAAGTATGTGGTATCCCATCCTGTTCTCCCCAGGATACAGTTTAAATACAGTGGGTGTCGTTTTAACGTTGACTCTCGTTAACATTAAGAGGAGTTACAGTTAATTCCCCACACAGGCCAGAAGTTCCCTCTTGCCCCATCCCACTCAAGCTAGCCACTCTCCAAGTCTTAGTCCCACACCCTCTGCACTTGTCCAATGTGTTCTCAAAAACCATGTGTTGTTTCTAACTCAGTTGTTTGCAGCCTGACACAACAGATTCCAGGTGCATCTTGGAACTTTGACAAGTGGCATCACCCAGGACTCTTTGATGAAGAGCCATGTTAAGTGGGGAATCTTGTCTCTCTCACTCCATCCCACGGTGGGAGAACAAGCTAAATAATCTACACTCAGGCCACAACTGCCAAGATTACTGCTAAATGGATAGCACAGCTGCATCAACACAGTCAACTCCTGCTAATGGTCCTGCTGGTGCGCTAAAGGTTCATGTCTCCATATCCTCTGGGACTAATGCATTTGTGTAAATGGAGCAAGGACACCACTCAGCCTCTACATGTGCCAAGATGAAGACAATTAATCTAAAACTATTCTGGCTTCCTGACTTCCACACCACCCCAGAAGGTATTATTAGAAGAAGCAATGATAAATGCCATCTACTCTACCAATTCAACAAGATATAAATGATATAAGCATAGGTTGTTTTACTCCACCAATGCTGCAAAACAGAAGACTACTGAACATTCACACTAATGCTGGGAGACCCACTGGCCTAAACTTCCAAAAGTGAGTCTCAATTTTGGGAGCCCAACTTTAGACAATTTAAAGGTGCCAAGCACCCAATCTCTAATAATCAGGGCCCTTAAGGTGCCACAAATTAGACACCCCAAAAAATCACTTTTCAAAATTGAGGTTGTTGTGAGTTTTGTAAATTAATAAGTGAACTCAGTGAATGAGGAGCATGAGGCTAATGTTCTACAAAATGCATTTGGTTCAGTTATTTGGTGCGTGCAGTTTAGTTTTAACTGGCGAGATGTTGCAAATATTTAGCGTCGGTCCTACATATGGTAGATTGCTGCCCACAACACAAAAACCACTGCCATTATCACTAAGTCTCAGCAGAGAGAAACGAACAGCCACCCAGTCTGAAGAACTCCTAGATCCAGGTCATGGCGAAAACCAATCATGCGATAGTGTAGGGAAGTTTCCATTGTCACTGCCCTTGCTGCACCAGTCCTGTGGATCACGATATGAACTTCAGCCTACTAGAACTACATTAACCAACATGCAACATGCTTTTCAAACACAAATATTACCATCCTCCACTACGGAACTATTTTGATAACCGCTATTAAAGTTAACAATTATTAGCAGCATTACAGCAGCCCCTAGAAGCTTCAACGGAGATGAGAGCCCTTTTGGTCTCAAAAAAAAAAAAAAACCCCTCAAGGAGCTTACAATCTAAATAGACAAGATGTGCAAAAGGTGGGAGGGGAAATAAATGCATGGAGAGGGGGTTGCACTTGCTAAAGCTCACACAGCAGGTCTGCGGCAGACTCAGGAATAAAACAGCTCTCCTATCTCCCAAAGCAGCTTCCTAGCCACTCGGTCATGCTGCCTCTCCAGTAATAAGCTGGTCAACTACTAACCAACTTGATTTATCAAATGCAAAGTGCAGATCGAACAATTCATACTGTACCTAGCGCTCATATGCAGCCACACAAACGAAACATGGTTGACACAGTTATACCAAGGGTCAAATTTTCAAGAGTGCTCAGCTGCCATATGACAGGTTTCAGAGTAGCAGCCGTGTTAGTCTGTATCCGCAAAAATAACAGGAGTACTTGTGGCACCTTAGAGACTAACAAATTTATTAGAGCATAAGCTTTCGTGGGCTACAGCCCACTTCTTCGGATGCATATGCATCCGAAGAAGTGGGCTGTAGCCCACGAAAGCTTATGCTCTAATAAATTTGTTAGTCTCTAAGGTGCCACAAGTACTCCTGTTATTTTTGCAGCTGCCATATGTGAGGCTTGACTTACACCACAGCTGGTGTAAGTAAGAGGTCTGTCGTACTCTTTTATTATTAACGTGACACCAATATGCTGAACCTCAATTCAGCCCTGCCAATACAAGCTGGGTGAAGCGCTAAGACAGGACGCTGTGCTGGCGTCAGCAAGTCTACTTCTCACACTTCTTATGCATGAATTTGTACAAAGCTCCATAAAGACAAAACGACTCCTCTCTCCACATGGACACCGCTACCCCTACCCTTTTCTTTTATCTTCCAAAGGAATGGTTTCACACTTGCTGGGTACATTAGAGACACATCGATCTTGTTAGCTCTTTCTTCTTCAATTGCCACTTTCCACAGAGAGGCTGATGCTCAGACATTCTTCTCAACCTCATGTTTACAACTTTTAAGAAATGGTCCAACTAGATATGCACAAATTTCAAGGTAAATGGGCCGTTTTATCTCATGCTCTTAAATTTTAATAGGATTATGTACTGAAAATCTACAGTAACATTTGCAAGTCAGAAACTCGAGTCCCTCATATGTAAGTGTTTAGATACTTAAAATATTAATATGTAACCAGTGAGATTACAAAAGGTTACATTTCTAACTATCTTTTTCCTGAAAATCTAACACACTAATGTCAAAATAAATGTGATATATTTTCCACAGATTACTAGCAAAGTCCTTCAAACACAGCGAGGCTGGAACTTTATTAAACTTCCTTCTATACAATTAATCTGAAAAGGAGAGAGAATTTCGCGTTTCACAAAGAAAGGATGGAAAAAGTAAATGTGTGCAAAATGAATAAAGCTTTTAGCCTTCGCAAACAATGTTAGCACATAAAATATTAATAGCAATGCTCAATTAATCTTCGGCAAGAATTAGAGGCAATTGCCTGTAGCTCATATTATGGATTACTTTGGTTTACCATTTAAAATGTTAGAGCCTACCACCATGGCTGCGTATCACAGGGCTGTACATTATCCTCTGTAACATGCAGCAAAGAGTCCTGTGGCACCTTATAGACTAACAGACGTATTGGAGCATGAGCTTTCGTGGGTGAATAGTATTCACCACGAAAGCTCATGCTCCAATACGTCTGTTAGTCTATAAGGTGCCACGGGACTCTTTGCTGCTTTTACAGATCCAGACTAACATGGCTGCCCCTCTGATACTCTGTAACATGGTGCATTACAGTAACACCAATCCTGCTCTCAATTAAATTAATGGTAAACTCCCATTAACTTCACCTGGAACAGATGCAGGCCCATAGTGGCCAGAAGAGGATTCAGTCTAGCAATCTAAATACAGCCCAGACATAACAGATTAATGATTCGAAACAGAGGGGATGCTGGCTCTCATTTTAACACTTCTGCGGTAAAGAACGGAGCAGCTCATTTCCCTAACCCAAGGATAACTTGGTAGGTTTCCCGAACAATTTCCTCTTCAGCAATTTTTGCTTTCTGTTTCTCTCTCTCTCTCTCTCCTCCTTGCTCTAATGCCTAATGATTTTCAAACTCACTATGTGAATGTACTACAAGCTTAGAACCTACCCATGACACATCCCTTTGGGCCCACTGCAGATCAAATTTGGTTCTGCTACAGTTGGCAGGAAATATTTACAATTTCTACCGTTTAAGAAAATTACACATTTTTTAAAAGATCAAATTACAGGGCAGAATTTTCACCTCCGGTGCACACAGCAGTTTTTCTCCCCATAGCAAGACTCTTTGTTGTATGTTATAAAGCACAGAAAGCCAATCAGAGAAAAAGTCACACCATCACTGCAAGCAGCTTAGATTCCAAAGTGAAATTCTGCCCTCTGAAAAATATCTGCAGTGAATCCTAACGTCAATGGGGCCCAGATTTCACCCTAGATTGACACCTACTGCAGCCCATGGGGATTGTTCATACATAGAGGAGATCAGAATTTGATCCACAGTTTGGAACTATGCAATATTTACAGCTTAGTTAACAGCGATTTCCCAGCAATATATTTTAACAGCTCTTCTTCAAGCACTGGATATTATGTTGGCATAACACTCTCCAAACTCTTCTGCTTCGTGTAAATTCCTGGCGAAGTATTTAGGAGATAAAAATGATTAATCCTAATTAAAATGAAAATCAAGAAAATGATACAGTCTGTTGCATCTACTTGATGACTCAAAAGCCTCTCTCATTTCAATGTTAATTGTCTCTTTATACAAATGTGCAATACTCTAATACACACAGAATAATGTTGTTGTATTTTTCTACACTTGCAATATTAAGGGCCAGATGTTGGAAAGTGCTCACCATCCATCTAGGCACCTAAACAAGGGCCAGTTTTGCACCTAAACGGGTGCTGAGCACTTTCTAACATCTGACACTAAGGGCATCTTAAAACCACAGCGAAGGGCAGGGAACAGCATCGAGGCACACACCCTCCCAGAGAGGGCTGCTTTGGGCACTGTGCTTCATCCAATGTACTGCCCTTAAAGGGGTCGCTGTCTTCACATTAGCCAGAGAGTGACCTTGGGCTGCTCCTCCAAGTCAATACTGCGTTACATCTAGTAATTTTCTGCAAAAGTTGTTTCCCTAGAGGCTGCCTCCATTTTGAAGCGCAGCATAGGAAGGAATGTACCAAAATCCATAGGCTGGAGAGCATGTGACTGCATCTCCAAGGGAGGCCTATTCCAGTGACTCTGGGAGATACAGAGCAGCCCGACCACATATGGCCAGCAATGAGGCAACCCGACCTGAGCAGTGACCTGCCGCCTTACTGTCCTCCACCGGAGAAACACAAACCAAGCAACACCAGGAGTATCATCAGCAACACACACACACGGAGCAACGGTTCCCCTGAAAAAAAAATCAACCCTGCAAAGCCAGCCAGCTGCAGCAGAGAGACAGACGGGACAGGAGGGAGAAGCTAACAAGCAAAGCAAAGGTGGGCTGTCTCTCTCACAGTGGGGTAGAGAGGAAGCAGAGTAGGATATGTCTCTACTAGCAGGCCAGGGGCAGTGCAGGGCAGGTTGACTCCTAGGTGCAGCAAAACCCAGTTGGGAGGCGAAGCATTCTCTCAATGGGAAACAGGGAGCAGACTATGGTTCAGGAGAGGCTGTTGTCTATGGATCAGGACAGGGGAGAAGGGCAAGGTTTACAGAGGTACACAGGCAAATTGGGTAAGACTTCTGCTTGCAGCACTGCTTCCTGGCCGGTGACCCAACTAGTCCAACTTTGCCCCAAACCCATTAGAGGGAAAAAGGAGATTGGTAAAATGGAAGTACAGTAACTCCTCACTTAACGTTGTAGTTCTGTTCCTGAAACATGTGACTTTTTTGTTACTTTTATTCCCATATTGCTCTTTATGCGAAACGATGTTAAGCGAATCCAATTTCCGCATAAGAATTAATGTAAATGGGGGGGTTAGGTTCCAGGGAAATTTTTCCCCCCAGACAAAAGACACACACACACACACACAGAGTATACGTTTTAAACAAACAATTTAATACTGGTACATAGTGATGATGATTGTGAAGCTTGATTGAGGTGGAGGAGTCAGAGGGTGGGATATTTCCCTTACTGCTAAATAATGAACTAGCAATTGGCTGAGCCCTCAAGGGTTAACTCTCTCTCTACACTAAGCAGCAGGAATGGAGGGAGATATGCGCATTTCCTTTAAGTACACTGCCTTGTTAATTAGATCAGC
Source organism: Emys orbicularis (assembly GCF_028017835.1). NCBI lineage: Eukaryota > Metazoa > Chordata > Testudines > Emydidae > Emys > Emys orbicularis. The sequence goes on along the minus strand of NC_088687.1, from coordinate 5,697,678 downwards.
TTGCTGATAGGCAGCTGCTGCAAGCTCCCTCCATCCTGAGTCCTGGTCTGTCCCCCCTGCTCTATGGAAGATGGGGTAAGCGGGCTGCAGAAGCAGGGGGGAGAGGGACACCCTGACATTAGCCCCCCTCTTCCTTCCCTCACCCCCCCCCGCACAGCAAGCAGGAGTCTCGGGGAGCAGCTCCAAGGCAGAGGGCAGGAGCAGCACATGGCAGTGGGGGGAGGGACACAGCTGAACTGCAGGCAGCTGCTGCACAGGGAACTTTGGGGAGCGGAGAGCTCATAGGGGAGCTGCTGGTCCACCCTGGTTCCAAGCCCCCACCAGCTAGCTGCAACGGGCTGCTCTTCCTGCAAGCAGTAGACAAAGCAGGCGGCTGCCAAACAACGTTAGAAGGGAGCATTGCACAACTTTAAACGAGCATGTTCCCTAATTGATCAGCAAGGTAACAACGTTAACCGGGACGACTTTAAGTGAGGAGTTACTGTAGTGAAGGCTGGAAAGTGGAAAACAGTCCATATTCCTAGTGGTGTCATTGGAACGGCAACACTCGAGGAGTGAAATTTAACCAAAACTTCACCAAAGCCCAGTCTCTATATTCATTTGCATGGTGTTGTCTATTCCACATGAGTTGGGGGACATACGCAAATTTCTTCTCGCTGCAGAAGAAAGCCCTTAACCCATTTCTTATAACAAGGCTATCAAAGTGCTACTGCATGGACATGTGGCACAGGAGTTAAAGTTCTAGAGTAGGAATAATGACAGAAATCCAGGGCAGAGACCCTGGATTTAGTCTGTAAATGAAAACATGGAGGGACGAATCTATTGCCTGTCTCACTCCAGGGACTCTACCTATGGTAGATAAGGGATGGATCTGGCTTGGTATCAGTCTCCTCCTCTGCTATCTACCACATTAAAAAGAAATCCAAATGCAAACCGTATCCAGTCAGAATCTTTAGAATACATAGCTGCTTAAAGGAAAAACTTGAACTAAGCTAAGTGGTGAAGACAAACTGGATACAAGCCAGAATCTGCTATGTTATTTGCTTAGACACCATTTATTATGGTTACATTTTATTATACAGTAGTAAAAAATTACAAGGCAACATCCTGTGTTATTTCCCACTGGGATAAATGATACAGATGGACTATTAAGTCTCAACACCAGAACCAGCATGCCAGATTACATTCCATTTGTACCTTTATAATGTGTCAATAGCCTGACATTTATGCCTGTTGATGGCAAAGCTATTTATATTATAGACATTTAAAATGTGCCATAAAACATGTAGCATGATAAAAATCTAGACCCCTCACAATTCCTACAAAAAACAGTAAACCTACCACAGAACACCCAAACAAGCACCTGCACCCTAAACTAAAAATACCATCTGTTTCTTCATGCCTGCCTAGTGTTTTTTTTTAATGCTAATGTCCTCACACAAATAATTACTACAAACACTGTACTGCACTTGTCCTTCAGTAAGAAGTCATATTTATTTATTTATTTCAATGTTTGCTCTTTCACACACACCGGCCATCTTTATGATTTAGTTCTTGAGCTTTTACGCCTTTGAGCCCAACTGTGTATTAGCAAAAGATGAACTGTGCAAACGAGGTGTCTCAAGGATTTGGTAAAGGAAGCGCCCTGCCTGGTTTAATTGATGGTTCTAATTTAACTTTAGTTAGCAGTGACCAAAAATTGTACTTTGACAGCTGTTCAGTCACATGGGTGACTGAGATCACTAATGTGAATTGCAAATACTGAGTTGCAACAGGGTTTCAAGACCAGGTCCCTAAAAGTATTTAGGCACCTCACAGCTGTTGATTTCATTAGGAATAAGATGCCAAAATACCCTTGAGATGATGGGCCTAAGTGCCTAATTCCCATTGGCCCCTTTGAAAATCCCAGCTTCGTTACACAGGATTTCAAGTCACAAAAAAGCACCCACACAACTGATATTAACGAACATCCTTCTTGGAAGAGTGAGCACCCAGGCCAAAGACTGAACAACTAAGGCACAGCGGAAGTGATGCCTGGGAATGTTCAGAGGGCTGCTACCCATTCTTTGGTCAGTTTTATTGACCAAAGAATCCACTCCTCAGGACCTTTCACAGGCACCAAGCTCACTCATACCATAACAGGAAACTGGGCAGGTGTTGTGGAGGCATTGAGAAATATGCAGCCTGGGAGGGTCACCTGTTCTAGTTAATATTTCCTAGCTGGGGGTAAGGAAAAGTTACTGACATGCAAACTCAAGGGGTCATGCAGGGATCATGTCTCAAAATAACTTTGACATAAGCAAGTCTCTGACGCTGCCAGTGCTCCTCACCAAACCAGTTAAAGTGAAATCACAAGCAGAAAGAAAAGCTGGTTTGTTCATAATGCCTCCCATTTTCAGGACTAAGAGATCAGCGGCATGGGGGCAAAACGTACCTTCCATGTTGCCCCATGACTCTGTTACAGCCCTGTTTAAGAGTCTGACCCAAAGCCCATTGATGTCAGTAGTGGCCTTTTCACTGACTTCCACAGGCATTTGACCAGGGCTATACGGGCTGGTGTTCACTTAGAAGAGTGCCACCATGGTCCTTTTCATTACAGTGGCTCCAGGGGAGAAAGTCAGAAAATGGTTCACTCCACTTAGTCAATGATTCCCCACTGGTGACATGGCTGCACTATATGAAAACTCATCTCCTAATTTATGTTTAGCTCTGATTCTCTACATCGTATACATCTCAGGATAGGTCTGTCGTACTCTTTTATTATTAACGTGACACCAATATGCTTAACCGAAATGTATGCCATTTAAAAGTCACTTTAGTTGTAAAAATTCAACCAGAGGAAACTATTGGGAATGTACATCACACTAATATAGAGGAGTAGTGGGCAATCATTTTATTCTGACCTGCGAATTATAAAAGAAAACAGAAATACATTATATACACATAAAGACATCTCTGGGTACAGGTGTTATGAAAGTCACTTAAATCATCCTGGTTTTGATCACTTGTGTGATGTGATGTCATCAGAAGCCTTTTATTGTTTTCACCTTTTTTTCCAGTTACTCTTAAATTATTGTGTGTGTTATTTCTTTATTTCTACTGCTCTGTGATGAACTGCAGTACCAGAAGATAAATTGCATTCAGTTCGCATATTTGACCTCCTCACTTGAACTCAGCCTGCTAATCCATCTCAGCTGGCACTATGTCTAATACACCATATGTCTGAGTAACTTTCAAACAGCTGTACCTTTTTGATACGTCTTTTTTCAACAAAAATATTTTCTTCATCCCCCAAAAAGTGACAGCAGAGACTAAAAACAAAACTCAATACACACAGCTCCAAACTAGTGAGAACTCTGAAGATCTGAATTTCGAACTGTGAGGTCCCGAAACACACAGCTTTCTCTCATTTCAGAACTGGGGCTGCGTGCTTTCCAGTTACTCATATAACATTTGTACAGGATGAAGCCCTTGTGCTTCATGAGATGTTACACCTTAAAAGTGCAAACAGGCTGATTTATGGGGAAATTGTTGGAGCAATTGCCCGTACTGCTGGTAACTCTACAGTGAAGTGCCATATGTATCTTAACCACAAGGGAGCAAGCACTCTTAGAAGAGCTTGGCCAACCTTTTTGAATGTGGGTGCCTCAGCGTTAGGCACCTAAATCCACAATGAGGCATCTACATAACAGTTGCCTGATTTCCATAGCTGCTGAAAGCCCACAACTCCCATTAAAGCCAACGGCAGCTACAGGTGCTCAAGACACCTGGAAATTAGGCCATTTGTGTTTGTACAGCAGCAAGCACAACGGGGTCCTAGTCGTTGATGGGCTCTCCTAGGCACTATGATAGTACACATACATCATAACATAATAAATAATAATAATTATATCAAGTATCAGGAGGTAGCCGTGTTAGTCTGTATCCACAAAAACAACAAGGAGTCCGGTTGCACTTTAAAGACTAACAGATTTATTTGGGCAGAAGCTTTCGTGGGTAAAAAACCTCACTTCTTCAGATTACTAAAAATAATAATTATAGTATGCCTTAATATGGATTTGGACATCTAAGGATCAAAGTTTTGGCCTTGAATTGTATCATCCCACTGAAGTGTGGAATCCCATACGGACGGGTCTACTGTGATCGGTGTAAACCAGTAACAAAATAAACAACTTGTCGGTGTGCTAATAATACACTGAACACAAAGCTAAACACACTGACTATTCCCAGGGGCTTTTAGAGTAAAGCTGCTGCTTCTTCTGGAGAAAAAAAAGGCAAAAAACTTCCAAGTTGTGAAACATAAAAATCCATTCCATTTCTCATTCCAGAGAAATCAACTATATTCTAATTACCACCTGTATTGGTACACAGATGTGGATCATAAACCATTCTAGCTAACACATTTTCTCTGTGTATTTGACAAGGTCACTGCTTCTAAACAGCCTTAGTGTTTGCCTTTTAAATTTATTTGCTTGGTTTCATCCTAAATTTAAAAATAAATAAATAAATTATAAAGTTTTGCTTGCAGTCAGTCAGCATAAACAAAGCATCTTGCAAATCTTTACCACACTTTTTCAGGGAAAGGACAAGAATAAGTGTTATAATAACTTGCTTAAATATCTGTGACCGAAGAGTTCTGCGGTTGGGAGCTGCAGTTTTCATTAGACACACCTGACCAAATAACAAAAATGCAGCTTTCCTTTTCTCTTTGCATTTCAAATAGGATGGGTTATCATCTCAAGCCAGTGGCTAACACTCATCTGTCATTTAATTTACAGATGCATTTACCACTTAAGGGAATTCAGGAAAGCACTTAAACACGTTTAACTTTAAGCATGTGCTTAAATCCTACTGAAATCAATGGGACCTAAGCCCATGCTTAAGTGCCAACCTGAACCAGGGCTTAAAACACAGCATTAAGTCCCCTCTAGCGAAGCTCTTAAGCACACATTTAACTTTAAGCATGTGAGCAGTCTCTGGCTGCAATTACACTAGTGACGTGCTTAAAATTAAGAATGTGCTTTCCTAGTCTGGGGCCTAAATGTATTTTTTCCAACAAAATGCTGGTCACATTACATCATAGAATACCAGGGTTAGAAGGGACCCCAGGAGGTCATCTAGTCCAACCCCCTGCTCAAAGCAGGACCAATCCCCAGACAGATTTTTGCCCCAGATCCCTAAATGGCCCCCTCAAGGATTAAACTCACAACCCTGGGTTCAGCAGGCCAATGCTCAAGCCACTGAGCTATCCCCCCAAACATAACTGGATTAACCAATTAGATTTGCATTTGTTACAAATCCTTTAATCTAATATTCATTTAATTATGTATTATCATTAGTAGCCTGGCATATTTATAAGAAAACAAGCATAAGCAAGTAAAAATACATGTTCTTACACATTTGCTTCAGGTAATAATTTAGCTCCTTTTCATCCCCTTCTAAATGTATATGCTAAAATTACACACCTATTTACATTCTATAAACACTCTGGATGGGATAGTTGGAATCTACATAATACTTGTCATCAGTAGATCTCAGAGTGCTTTATAATCTTTAATGTATTTATCCTCACAACATCCCTATGAAGTAGGGCAGTGCTATTATCTCCCTTTAACAGATGGGGAACTGAGACACAGAGAGGCTAAGTGACTTGTCTAAGGTCATGCAGGAAATACGTAGCAGAGCAGGGAATCAACCCAGGATCTTCCAAACCCTAGACTAGTGCCCTAACCACTGGATGAGCCTTCCTCTCCCAAAAACTAGATTGGTTTCAGTTTTAGATTTGATATTGATAGATTCTATAATCACAAATAGCTACATATAAGTTCCCTTCTTGTAATCAAAAATATATTGCACAAAGCCAACCTTTGCTGGCAGAGACACCAGAACAGGAGTGAAGCAGGGATTCTGCCCCATAGTCTAGTGTATAATACGTGTAGCGGTGCTGTCAAGGTCAGGTGCACACTAGATAAGACTGAATTTCTGTACCCAAGCCCACATTTCCTGCAGCTTCTAAGTTTTAGGAAATCAAATTCATTTGGGACTGATATTTTCCATACTTGGCCACCTCCCAGATGTAGGGTTCTTGGTTTTATTGCTGTTGTTTTGAGAAAGTTAGGCAACTGAATCAGCCATGTTTGAACTCAGCCTGCTCAAAAAAAAAAGTTCACTTTACCCATATGTTCCTATTCGAAATTTCGCATAAGCATATCTCAGTAGTTGCAGTAATGTTATTCAGCCTGAGCTTATTTTTTAGATTTCTGTAAGAAATAAATATCAAGCCAAGTTTGATTTTAAAAACAATTTTCATTGTTTTAAGTTTGAGCATTTTCAAAGTTTTTCATACACGAGATAAGCAACTCACACCCAACATCTTTCCGGAACTATGGGTTACCCAGTAGCAGAGAAACATTCATCTCTAGATATAAACAAACAAACAGTCTTTTGCTTTTAGTTATGGGATTGTCCCATTAGGTACAGACATTAAGACTTGACAGAGTTTAGGGTTTGATTCACAGCCTACCTAAATGAATGGAAAGACTCCCATTTACTTCAAGGGTTTTAGAGGAGGAAAAGAGTAGAAAGGAAAAATAATAAACAAAAGCAAAATGACGGTGATGCTGAAATGTGAAATGAGGAGGCAGAACAGAGACTAGGGAAGAACATGCAAACATCATGAAAGGAGTCCAGAAATGACACAAAAGGTAGTTGTTGGCCATTGAGATGTCTTGCTAGCTAGGGATGAGTCTCAGTCACACACTGGTACTGCACTCTGAATATGCAAAACCGAGGTACACTGTTAATGAAATATTTATAATTGAACCTTTAAAAAAGTGTTTGGGGGTAAAAATCAAAGACACAGCTGCCTGTCAAACTCTCTGAGCCACGTTCTAAGAGCTGTACAATTGTAGCAAGGAGCCAGTGTCCGCGCCTTCAACGACAGAAAGAAAAGTGGTCTCCTTCAGCAGGTGAAATACAAGGATTCTAAAGATGCAACATTATGGCTGGGCTACAGCAAGGATGAGGGACTACGAATGCTTCCAGTAGTTCCTCCAAATGGGACACCAGCTGGTGATAGAACATTACTATTTATTGTTTGTATTGCAGTAGTACCCCCAGTTATGAACCAGGACCCTACTGTGCTAGGCGCTGTACAGAAAGAACAAAAGACAGTCCCCTTCCCCAAACTGCTTACAGTCTAAGGGTACGTCTATACTTACCTCCGGGTTCGGTGGTAAGCAATCGATCTTCTGGGATCGATTTATCGCGTCTTGTCTAGACGCGATAAATCGATCCCAGAAGTGCTCGCCGTCGACACCGGTACTCCTGCTCCACGAGAGGAGTACGCAGAGTCAACGGGGGAGCCTGCCTGCCGCGTGTGGACCCGCGGTAAGTACCTTGTAGTTCGAACTAAGGTACTTCGACTTCAGCTACGTTATTCACGTAGCTGAAGTTGCGTATCTTAGTTCGAACTGGGGGGTTAGTGTGGACCAGCCCTAAGTATAAAGCTTTAGAATGACTGTGGAGGAAAAAACAGAGGTAACCTCTGAGCATTTTCCTCTGCCTAAACACGCATTCTGCCTGCTTCTGTGCTCCATAGGATGAATGGTTCTGGGACTGGGCGTGGTGCCTGCCAGCTCCTAGAATGCAAGATGCCTTAAGAGATGAAACACAAACAGACATTCCATCACCAAAACTTAATCCAGAAAGTAAATCGAGAGGCAGCAGGTCTTGTCTTACTTGGGGTAAGAGTTCCAGAGCTTTATGGATTACAGCAAGAAAATACCAGGAAAATAAAAGGAATATTAAACCGTGTGATATGCATACAAAACTGCTACCCACGGTGGGCAGTACCTTTGTTCTTGAGTGGCCTCAGGGGATTCCAAGGAGTAGGCACTACTCAACGTCACTATGGGTGGAAGACGTGGAACCACTGGAAGGCCAAGAAAATAAATTTGTTTCATGGAAAATCTGACCCGAAATAAGAAAATAAAACCTCTGGCAGTTGATGCTGAAGAAAAGCAAACAGCTCCATTTTCCCTCTTATTCTCATGACTCATTACAGACATAGTTTAGCCAAAATGTGTCAACTGTGGTACAGCATGGAGAAATCTCTGCTCAGAGCCATTCACACTAGTACTTCTCCACAGACATTCAAAACGTTTCACCAAAGAAAGAATGTTGGCTGAAAAAACATCAGACAACTGAAAAGGAAGAACATGATCCTTTAAACAGCACGAAAAAACAGTGGTAGTCATTTAATAGAATATTAGGTGGCAATATGTTCTCATCAAGTATTTTGTATTATCAGCAACATTTCTACTGTGGATAAAGCCTTTTATCTGGTTTTATGTAGAATTATGCACACAAATAAAATAAAACCCTAAAAAAGTAATCTATTTTCATGCGTATTATGTATCAACGGCTCAAATTTTCAGTCATTACTAATGAGCAGATCATATGCAAATTTAGTATAGCAGTCACACAGTTTACACACAGGTCTGCAATCAGTAAAAATTAGGACTGTATCATCAGTCTGCACTATAGCGCGTCTTAATCCCCATAAAAGCTTTCAATCTTCAATTCCGTAGCCTGTGCATAGCCACCGGATGAAACAAACGTAAAAAAGGAACTGGCTAGCAAGCTCGTAAAGATCCTGCCCCAACTGCAATCAACGGTAAAACACCAACTCACTTCAGTGAGAGCAGGATGGAGGCTTCATTCCCAACCCTAGAATACTATCAGCCTTTACAGACCAAACAGCTATGAAGAGGCCATTCTAGCTGAAACATCTCTAAAGCCACGTGGAGTGCAAAGTTGGCCAGCATTCTCCATCATTGGTACTGTACAATACCACTAAACTTTGACCAACTGGATTCAAGTAAATCAGGGTCTTTTAAAATTGTTTTTTGAAGAAACCCACCACTATTTCCATGTTCATACCAAGTGACTTTGCTAAGCACTCAAAAAAGTAGTATTGAGCTAAATCATGACAGTGCACAGTCTCAATGGCGGTTAGATCAACCTCTGTTTATATACATGAAAAACATGACGTGGTTAAAGTTACTCTGAACAGCAAAATGGGGCATTAAAATTACATTACAGGGTTTAAAATTAGACTGCATTGAAATGAAAGCCACCCCATAATGTCCCAGAGTTTCCCGTTTAAACACATCACACTAGTGCAAGACCCATCATCAAATGCATTTCAACTCTACCATTAAAACATATGTTAATGAGACACAAGCCAAATTCTGATCTCAGTTGCACTGGTATAAATTTTTACTGGAGCCACTCTGAATACACAATGGTCCCTGGAAGCCCATTTTAATTTACAAAACCTCAGTACTCCCCACAGTTAACTAGTAAAAAGTCTACCACTTCCCTGCCCGCGGTCAACAAGGCTGGGACCCTCACATGCATTCCCATAGCTCGTCTTCTCTTCCATCACCACCAAGACAATATTCCTCATATGGAACCAGTGGAGACAGAATGGCAAAAAAACTGAGCTGCTGTAATCAACAAAATGTGGAATATCAATGAAGTTACATGGAAGGCACATTTCTGCTGAGCCATATCAGAGAAATAAATTATAAAGAAATGTAACCACTGCCTATTAAGAGACAGATTTATATGATAGCTAAAGCTTTCACAGTTTATGAAACAATGTCCAATAAAATGGCATGGCAATGATTTAGTATGGTATTTAAATTCACTGTTACATACATTTTATATTTCAGACTGGTCTTCTCTGCTTGGTCATACGTCGGCTTTGCCTGATATACACATTCACTTTTGCATATTTAATAAACTTATCAACTTCCAGTTGAAATGACAATTTAAGAGATCTCTTCTCTGAAGGTTTGCTCTTAAATATACCAGATGACTCATATTCTCTGTTTTAATATATGCTTGGGATTGAAAAGGTGAAAAATGTTAAGAGCTGATATTCAGTGCTGTACTGCCTGGGGACAAAGCACCGAGATTGCAGCCCCTGGATTGAGGGGGGTGGGTGCGGGGGAGACACGTGGCTTAAAGCCACGTTTACACTCTCCCAATTCCTGGCTTACCCCAGAAGATGGAAAGGCCCCCATATAAGTTAGGATGCCCAGAGTGGGCTGGTCTAAGTTACAACAACCTGGCCTGGGCTTTCGGTCAGTAGCAGTGCAGCCTAAAATGTCCCTAGCACTGACCAACCCTGACACCCTTCTTCCTGCCCCCTTACAAAGTTAAACACCCTAGATGGCGCCTGTACCAGGCAGGGGATGGAATTCTTCCCCAGTCCCTACAGGGCCTTTACAAGCAATGTACAGGGACAGTAGCAGGGGTGACAGTCTCACCCTAGAATTTTTAGAGGAATAAATCCCTCCTCGGCATATCTTTTCAGCATTGTATGTTCATAAAGGCTCTCGTGTTACAACCCTGAATCAGATGAGTAGTCTATATTAATTGAAAACAACAGGGCTACCTGTCTAAAAAAGGCACATTCACATGAGCTTTGCAGCAACAGGGCCAAAGATGTTCTGGTAGAAAGGAAAATGGAGGCTTATTTGCAGCACTTTGACACAGACCCCTATAGATATTAAAGCATCAGGTAAGTGGTCAATAAAGGCCAGATTCTGCCACCCTATACTGGAATAGTGCCCTGTTCCACATATCATCATATTGACATCATGCCTATCTGAGACACTCATTTCTGGGGGGGGGGGGGGGGAGGCCTGGATAAACAGATTAGATCAGTGGTTCTCAACCCCCAGCCCAATTAGCACACAGCTCTGGCCCATGTGACATCCTCAAGGCCATACAGGTAATATATTTATTGTGTGGATGCAGCCCACATAACGTTGAGAGCTGCATATGCAGCCCACAATGGTAAACAGATTGAGAACCACTGGATTAGATTAAAAGAACAGGAGTACTTGTGGCACCTTAGAGACTAATAAATTTATTAGAGCATAAGCTTTCGAGGGCTACATCCCACTTCTTCGGATGCATATAGAGTGAAACATATATTGAGGAGATATATATACACACATACAGAGAGCATGAACAGGTGGGAGTTGTCTTACCAACTCTGAGAGGCCAATTAAGTAAGAGAAAAAAAACCTTTGAAGTGATAATCAAGATAGCTCAGTACAGACAGTTTGATAAGAAGCAAGTGTGAAAATACTTACAAGGGGAGATAGATTCAATGTTTGTAATGGCTCAGCCATTCCCAGTCTTTATTTAATCCTGAGTTGATTGTGTCTAGTTTGCATATCAATTCCAGCTCAGCAGTCTCTCGGAGTCTGTTTTTGAAGTTTTTCTGTTTTAAGATAGCCACCCGCAGGTCTGTCATAGAATGGCCAGACAGGTTAAAGTGTTCTCCCACTGGTTTTTGAGTATTATGATTCCTGATGTCAGATTTGTGTCCATTAATTCTTTTGCGTAGAGACTGTCCGGTTTGGCCAATGTACATGGCAGAGGGGCATTGCTGGCACCTGATGTGCCATCATCAGGAATCATAATACTAGGGCCAGAAGGGACCATTAAACATGTAGTCTGATGTCCTCTATAACACAGGTTCTTCTGCATTGAGCCCAGTAACTGCGGACAGACACAACTAATGGACGACCAGAGGCCAGCTGCACCACCACAAGTATCCTTACATTCAGGAGGCCGGAGGCTAGGATCATTCTCCCTTTCTATCCTGGAGACATACACACGGTTTACTCCAGTCATAGGGAACTAGGAATGGTGACAGGTGGTGGGGCCCCAATGGGGGAAATGAAAAGATCCAGAATACAGAGCTGTGATCAAATTATGATAAATATCATAACTTGTCAAAAAATGCCAATTATGTTTTGCTGGGAAATATTTTTTTTTAATTTCCCCCATAAGTTTTCCACATTTTTTAAATTGACAATCCAGTCAAAACTGCAACTAAAATTAAAATGTTTGTTCTCAGTGTAAAGTCTTTTTTTGTCAAAAAGAAAACGTTTCAAAAAAATATTTCCACCAGCACTACTAAATAGGAATGTAAAACTTTGCATTTATATAGTGCTCTTCATCTTCAAAGCATAAATACAAACTAATGAATTACTTGTGGTGCTGCATGCATGGGAAGTCTGTGGTTCCCTAACTCCTGAGAATCTATATAACACTCATTTTCTTAGGGTTTTTTTAATTATTAATTAATTATTATTATTATTTTTATCAGGCTTGATGTTTCAACCTGATTTGTGACCTCAACAATCAGCCAGATACCTAACCAATATCTGAGGTCTGGAAGGCTGAGACAATTTTAAGATTGAGAAGAGCCATAGGCACTGTGCAAAAATTCTGCTTTGGATCGTCTCAACTGTCATGAAAATTTCCAAGTCTGAGTCATCTAGCAGGCAGGATGTGGTGAATGCAGCTTGTAAAATGATATATTAACCAACGAAATAAAAGAGACAAAAAAGAAAAGAAGGAAAAGTCTTCGCAGATAAGACCTTTTGGATCCATTTTAACAGTGTCTATTTTCCAGAACGTCAGAGAACTTCTAATATTCATCCTCGAAGATTTACAGAATACATCTCTATCTTTTAATGTGGCAATTAGGAGAGTAAATAGTCTGGATTATTCTGTGCATCTTTGACCATATCAACAGCGATATGTCCAGCTATACAACTGAGAAAAGAAAAAGGAGCGTGTGCATACTCTTTGCCATCTAGTAACAAGCAAGCTTCATGCAATGTCTACAATACAGTGAACACTCTTGGAATCAGCCTATGAACTGTAGACTGTTGGACACCTGGCAGAATTTACATTAATGTCAAGGCAATGCCATGGATGGTTCACGAGGAGAACATACATCTACAGCTAATGTGGTATTATTATTAATAATTATTCGTATAGTCTAAATAGCTTCTTATGTTGCCTGTATTACCATTCTATCGTCGAACCATATTTGCACTGCGGTAGCATCTAGGAGCCCTAGTAATGGACCAGTGCCTCATTCTGCTAGGTGCTGTTCAAACACAGAACAAAGAGACAGTCCCTGCCTCAAAGGACATACAATTAAAATAGAAGACAGTGGACAACAGGTGGAGATAAACAAAGTACCCAGGGAAACAATGAGACAATTTTGGGCAGCATGATAGGCTGCAGTCTCAGCACAGCTGCCATGTCATGCCATGTTTTTTGTAGGCATGACAGCAAAGGAGAGTTTTAAGGAGAGTAATGTGGTGTTTGTGGCAAAATCCTCTGAAATGTGAGAGGCAGCATGCGGGAAAAGTATGTGGTTATCTGTTTGAAAATGTAACAAGTTTTCTAAAAGTTACGAGTTACTGGGAAAGTGGTTTATAATGGGCACAGAAATACAATCTTAAGTCAAGTGTGCATTAGTGCACCCTGTCTAGCATGTGGGGCAGAATCTCTATTTCACCCCAATTTAACAAGTGGGTGATGAAGGCTGGTGTCACCATTAGGACTTTAAGATTTCTACAATCCAAACATAAGAACAGTCATATTGGGTCAGACCAATGGTCCATCTAGCCCAGTATCTTGTCTTCTGACAGTGGCCAATGGCAGGTGCTTCAGAGGGAACGAACAGAACAAGCAATGATCAAGTGATCCATCACCTGTTGTCCACTCCCAGCTTCTGGCAATCAGAAATTAGGAATACCCAGAACATGGGGTTGCATCCCTGTCCATCCTGGCTCATAGCAATTGATGGAACTAACCTCCATGAACTTACCTAATGTTTTTTTTTTTAACCCTGTTATAGTTTTGGCCTTCACAACATCCCCTGGCAATGGGTTCCACAGGTTGACTGTGCATTGTGTGAAAAAATACCATAATTCTCAACGTGCCAAGGCCTAAACATGGGACTCCCAAGACCCAAAACTATTCATGCACGAAACTTAAAATGATGTCATACAGTCATAGAATATAAAGCTAGAAGGGCCCACCAGATCATCTAATCTGACCTCCTGCATATCACATGCCACCAACATCACCCACCCACCAATACACCCAGCCCCCGACCAGAATTAGACCAAAGTATCACAGCCTTCAGCATACTAAACTACTGATGTGGTGGTCTTTCCTTTAGCCTAAATAACTCCATCGAAAACCTGTTTGGGGATTCTTTTCAATCATTATTTTTAAAAAGAGTGACGAGACACCACATTCTATGGAACATAGGTAACTTCTGGCATCCCTCCACATATGGTACCCTTGACAGGTAGGCCCTAAAGAGATGGATATACATCTTGGGTATGATTTTAAAAACTGCCACAGGGCCTTGGATGCCCAGTTTTCATAAATTTCTAATGGCAGTTGGGTGTTCAGATCCTTTAGGTGGCTTTGAAAACCTCCCTAGTAATTTTCCAGGATTTTAAATTGTTTTCTGATGGTGGCAGGTTTTCACTGCTGAATGGCGATGGAAATCTCCTGCCTTGTTCAGAACCTAGTAAGTGAAACCTCCTCTTGCTGACTCACCCTATTTATTTTGTCTCACGACGGAACTTGAATGTAACCAGGGATATCATAGCAGAAGCTCCCCTCTAGAAAACCTTTGACCCTCAAAGAGAAGTCTCCTCTCTCTGTCCCTGACGAACAGGGCTGGCCGTTGTTCAGATCTTGGCACTTGCTACGATGAGTTTGACAGACAATTCTTTCTAGGATTGGAGCTCAAACACTTGCTTCGTTATGATTAAGACCCATAGTTAGAGATTTCGCATTTGTAGGCTGCCCCAACTGTGATCCTTGACTATTATTCCAATTTGTCACTAAAGTGACTCCCCGGAGGGAATTGCTGGAAGGACCTGTCCCAGGCTGGGTGCTCATTCTGTGATGAACTTGTAACCCCAGAAAAATCCCTGTGTGGGGATTGCAGGACCAATCACCAAGTGAAGGGGTAATCTCTGGTGAGCTAATCAGCATGGGTGTAGGTTCTTTTATTGTTTTTAATACATTTTCTCTGTAGTGCCTTTTCCTAGAGAATAAATGTGATTGCTCAGAAAGAACTGTGTAGTACCTTAACTTTGGGCAATTATGCTGTTTATAGCCTCTGAGAAGAGAGCTGAAGCAGGCTTATCTTAGGCAGTCTGTCTTTTGCTGGGGGAGATCACAGTATAGTCAGGGGACTGCACAGCCTCAAAACATAAGAACATAAGAACGGCCGTACTGGGTCAGACCAAAGGTCCATCCAGCCCAGTATCCTGTCTACCGACAGTGGCCAATGCCAGGTACCCCAGAGGGAGTGAACCTAACAGGCAATGATCAAGTGATCTCTCTCCTGCCATCCATCTCCACCCTCTGACAAACAGAGGCTAGGGACACCATTCCTTACCCGTCCTGGCTAATAGCCATTAATGGGCTTAACCTCCATGAATTTATCCAGTTCTCGTTTAAACGCTGTTATAGTCCTAGCCTTCATAACCTCCTCAGGTAAGGAGTTCCACAAGTTGACTGTGCGCTGCGTGAAGAAGAACTTCCTTTTATTTGTTTTAAACCTGCTGCCTATTAATTTCATTTGGTGACCCCTAGTTCTTGTATTATGGGAATAAGTAAATAACTTTTCCTTATCCACTTTCTCCACATCACTCATGATTTTATAGACCTCTATCATATCCCCCCTTAGTCTCCTCTTTTCCAAGCTGAAGAGTCCTAGCCTCTTTAATCTCTCCTCATATGGGACCCTCTCCAAACCCCTAAAACACTTCAGTCACAAGGGAAAGAGATGCAAGTGAGCTGACAGCTGAGGAGCCAGGAGTCTAGAGCGGGTGCCCTTGCTGGAGAGAGGGATTATGGAAGGTAGCTGCCCTGAACTGTGACAGCACCCTTCAGCACACACCTAGCAGTAGGGGCCTTTGGGGCAGGCCATGTAGGAGAGTGCTACATCAGCTCTCTGCCCAGGGGCAACTGCCCTGGTGCCAGGTGAACCCCTAGTAGCAGTGTTCAGGTGGTTTCCACTCCCTTTGCATTGCCTGAGTAGCGCAAAGGGAGCAGAACAAGATAGAGAATCTGCCTTGAAGGTCCCTAGACATGTTTAAAATAACCTATTTGGCCAGAAGCAGAACAGCCGGACACCCATACCCTTTGGGGGAAAGGATAAAAGGTATTTTTCCCATTCTGCAGGACAGACATCTATGCTCCACTGTGTATTTTATGTCAGACTCTGCTTTGAAACAACACTCTGAGACCCTCCCTTACCAAAATACTCACACTCCACCTTGTCCTGCTTGTAACAGGGTTCATTACTCACAGCTGGCACACCTCCCTCCTGGCTCCTCTGAGAATTAGCTCGCCACGCTCAGATGCCCCTCCCTGCAGTCCCTCAGCCTGGTGTCTCAATCTTACTCTCCAGGACTCAGGGCAGTCATCTTCTTTGTGGCTTGGCTGTCCCTCTTCGTGACTTGGCCCTGTGGCCAGCTCACTATAGTTGCCCCTTCCAGGGTCTGTGAATGTCTCTCTGGACAAGCTGTCCCTCTGCCCTTCCAGGCAGTCCTACGCCCAAGGCCATGCCACTTCCCCAGGGGCTGATCAGGGAATCTAGGCCCAGCCACCCTCTGCTCTGCTTTCCAGCTCAGGAACCCTGTGCTCCACAACTATGGTCTACTTACTCCCAGACCTGATTGCTGCTTCCCTGGGCTCTGTCCTACTTCCTCCTCCTATCCTCTGGCACCTCTAAGTGTACCATCTGTCCAAGCTCCCTCCACTCCCCATGGCTGCTTCCCCTTTTCGGTACCTTCCAGACCCTGGAATCTCCAAAACCCCTCCTTCCTGTCAGGGAGTGATAGCAGACTGTTTGCCCCTGCAGCCCCCTTCTGTTCTCAGCCTCTTAGCTTTATAGAAGCCTTGCCTGTTCCTGTCCACGTGAGCTTCAGCCTTCATTAAGTACTGTTGAGCCCTGGCTCTCCTCCAGGTACTGCCTATGTGGTTAATTGGCCCATCTAGCTCCCTTAACCCCTTCAGGAATGGTGTGGAGTGAATGCTGCCCCACTGCTTATATGGTCAGATATTCTTGTCTGCCACGGGCATACTCTTTGCTAAAACACAGACTCTGCAAGAGGACACATTGGCAGCTTGTTTCTTTCTCTCACGGTTTTACAGTATGGCAGCCAGCATAAACATACACACATCCACGCGATGGCGCGCCCTTCGGCCATCTGAGCACGGCTTTTCCTCAGACCTGCAGCCAACCTAACAAAGGACATCCTGATGATCCCAACCCTCCTATTTAAGAAACAGGTATCCTCATTTTCCTCTCCTTGCTGAATTCTGCTGCCTTCTGCCCGGATGCACGTGAGCTTCCTTCTCGGAGAAGGAGTCAGCTGGTAGGAAGTCCTCATGCCGTGCACCCGAAATCCACAAACCCAGGCAGCAAGAGACCCAGGAATGGTCCCAAAAGTCTCCTATACTTCATCATGCATAATTGCTGCCAATCTAGAGGGCCAGCTTGACCAGCTAATTATGTAAGTGAGCTGGTAGCACCAATGGGCAACTTTAATTCTGGCATTTCCTAAATTTTGAGTTCTTGATTTTTAACATAGATTTTGCATGTGCAATATCAATATATACTGTACGTGTGTTAGTGACAGGGCTGGGTATATGCTTGTGCCACCTGAAATAAAAGATGCCTGTTTGCTAAAGGGAAAAAGGTTAGGAAACAGAACTGACTTCTCAGACACTAAGCTTAGTTTACCATTCTCAGCTAAAAGAAAAGAATTCAAGCTTCTTCAGCTAGCCTATATTGCAACTGTCAGTACAAGATATTGTTTGCTATGGAAAACATAAGTAAGGTTAGAATACCTTAGAAATACAGTCACCTAGATGTTTCTGGACACATCCAAATCAGTCACTTTCTCAGAAGGGCAGGAAACTGTGTAGTGTTTATTGCTGTCGGAACAAACCAACCTTCAGGCAACCAGGGGTGTTGGTTATCTGAAGTTGTGTATCATGAAGGGCCAGATCATCCCCTCTGGTTCTAGGAGTGAAGAAGGGATGAGATCTAGCTGGAGAGGCTTTAGAAGAAGGGAGCACCAACTCCGCAGCATCATTCCACATCCCCCCTAGAACCTCAGGCAAGTTCATAGAATGATAGACTATCAGGGTTGGAAGGGACCTCAGGAGGTCATCTAGTCCAACCCCCTGCTCAAAGCAGGACCAATCCACAGACAGATTTTTGCCCTAGATCCCTAAATGGCCCCCTCAAGGATTGAACTCACAACCCTGGGTTTAGCAGGCTAATGCTCAAACCACTGAGCTATCCCTCCCCCACTCCAAGTTCCAACATCCAAGCTTCAGAGGGTCATGGCTATGTGAGATTTTGGCCTGGACTAGTTTGCAGTTAGCAAATTGCCCTTTCCTCAGGTTGGTCATCTCATCAATAAGATCATCTCCAACACCACATTGGATCTATTCTGACATTGTATCAATGGCTCCGTTCAGTACTTTCCGCCTCCTAAACTCCCTCTTTCTGGGCTCCAAGATACTTGACAACCCAAAGAAAAGCCCCTGCCCGTTTGTTTGTAGCTGTCCCTCGGGCTATTTTCATCACCACTCTCTATCCCTACGGTGAGCCAGACGAACACGGCACAGGAGGTGGCCCACCAAGCCACAGACAAGCTTTTCACCCTTTCTCCTCAGGGTGTTTTAGGGGGAAGGACCCTATAGGATTGCTCTGAGGTCTGGGTGCCCTAACAGGGTCTGTAAGGAAAAACTAACTTACTGCCTGAAAGGAAACAAAGAGACGACAGCCAAGAGACAGAGCAAAGCATCTGTCTGTCATGCTTATCAGCCCCCCATTACTGACGTGTCTGAGCACCTCACAATCACTACAGCACTCCTGTGAGGTAGGGCAATATTGTTACCCCATTATACTGGGGAGAGCTAAGGCACAGAGCGCAGGATGTCTGTGACAGAGCAGAGAACTGAACCTGGGTCTCCTCAGCTCTAACCATTGGACCCTCCTTCCTCTCAGACTGCTGCAGGAAATTTCGCGCTGTCTCTAATGGGGAGTTTTGCCTGATTATGGGCTGAGAACTTTGCCTGAGTGGCTATATTAGCTTGTTCATACTCCCTCGGCACAAAATGGCCAGGTGGAAATGCAGGGTGACAACTGACCCCTTGTGCCAGCACAGTGCCAACCAAGCATTATTCAGGGAGCAAAGTGGATCTGCTGAGACAATAATCCCTTTAAAGCTGCACCCTTCCCAAGCATGCAATAAGGACCAGACTACATCTCCATCCTCAGCAATGGGGCCATGAAAAAGAAAGACAAGGGGAATGCCCCTCCCCCTCAAAAGACATTTGAAAACATTATCCCCGTGGGTTTATTTTCCACTTCTATGTCCGCCCCTTTTCCCTGCCTCACCTGTGCATAGCGAAGGACCTCATGTTCCATACTCATGAATGACAGCCAAGTGAGTACACAGTATGCAGCTGTCAGGAAAGTCTGTGGATCCCTTTACAAAGATCAAATAGCGTTGCAAGGTGCCTGGCATGTTTACAAGAGAGCAAGCAATGAGCAAAGAGGTACAGTACACCTTAGCTCCATGATGTGATCACAAGTTAAGGACCTTGTAAATAGTTTATTCAAATTTTGTAGTGGTTGCATATATAAATAGCACACCTGGCATCCAGTTTGCGTAGGACCTGGATACATAATTCATGCTTAAAGGGACATGACCAACTTGAAATATATTCTAATTTAAAAAAAAAAAAAGAGTTAAAGATAGTTTCAGGTACTACACATTTGCCAGTTTTGCCATTTTACTGTCATTTTCCTGTTTCTAAAAGTGTTCTTTTCTTCCCTGTTCCTGTGTGAAAAAAAACACAAAAACAATGGTGGAAACCGTCTAACTAAATATAGAGGAGAAACAGGGAAAATGACTCTTTGCAAAGTGCTGCAAAACTGTGAAGAAACTGAACAGAATAAGAAAGATTTTTTTCCTCTCAATCATAGTCATTTTAGGTGTTACTTGTAACAGCAGGTTGAAAGAAGTTAGGCAGGTAGGTGATTTTAAAGTTGATGGTGTTCCGTTTACAGCACACAGATCCTCTTTCTAACAGCTGTTTTGATAAGGTTGAGGGTGTGGGTGACAGCACAGCAGAGGGACACTGTGCATAATCAGCATTCTCGCCAAATTACGTTTTTTCTGTATTATTTACAAAGGTGTCGAATGCCTAAAGGTTTCCACCAGATTCATTTGCCATCTCACTGTATTTAAGGCTGGAACATGAAACTTTTTTAAATTGGTACCTCTGTACTCTGACAGCATGACAATGTCTTGTACTGCCTAAGGCAAGGATATACTTAGCACGCTATGAAAAATAAACTCCAAAGTATCATCTCATAGCTAACCAACCATTTCATAGGGTAGATTTTTCTATCCTGATCTTAATGAAAAGAACACCAGATAAGAATTGAGATTAGTGTGGTCCATCTTATCCTAGCGTAGGGGGAAAGTCCAGAGAATAATAAAACAATAATAGTAATGATGACAGATACTTATACTGCAACTTTCGGCCAAGGATCCCTGAAGTGTTTTTACAGATTTTATAAGATCATTTTGCCCATCACTGAAAAGCAGTCACCTCAGCATTAAGGCCCTAATTCAACAAGGAACATAAACAGATAATTAAAGGTAGGCAGGTGCTTAACTATTTTGCTGAATCAAAGTCTGAACAGCAACACTATACAACAGTTGAGTGGGAAGTGAATTAGAATGCCATAGTGTGTCAGAACTGTAGGGAAATTTGGAGGAATTAGGAAGTAATTACTCAGTGGAATTTGGTCAGGATACTGGGACTAAGTTAGCCACTCTGCCATAAAGTGCTTTGGGATGTGGATGTAAGAATATATGAATTCATACACACATGGATCCATACAATACTTCAGAAAGGACAGTTACCTGTTCCGTAACTGGCGTTCTTCGAGATGTGTTGCTCAGGTGTATTCCACTATAGGTGTGCGTGCTCGCCACGTGCACCGGTGCCAGAAGTTTTTCCCTTAGCAGTACCCGTACTGGGGGAGCACCGCTGCGACCCCTGGAGTGGCACCGGTATATCGCGCCATAAAGGGGGCTGCGTGCTCCCCCCACCCTCAGTTCCTTCTTGCCAGACAACTCCGACAGAGGGGAAGGAGGGCAGGCTGTGGAATACACCTGAGCAACACATCTCGAAGAACGCCAGTTATGGAACAGGTAACTGTCCTTTCTTCTTCGAGTGATTGCTCAAGTGTATTCCACAGTAGGTGACTCCAAGCTATACCTGACGGAGGTGGGTAGGAGTTTTAAGGGTTACCTGGGCGGAGAACCGCCCTAGCAAACCCGGCGTCATCCCTCGTTTGGGAGACGATCGCATAGTGCGATGAAAAGGTGTGGACAGAGGACCATGTAGCAGCCCTGCATATGTCCTGAATAGGGACATGAGCCACATAGGCCGTTGACGAGGCCTGAGCTCTCGTTGAATGCGCCTTCACAATAGGAGGCGGGGGAACCCCTGCCAGGTCGTAACAGGTGCGAATGCATGAGGTGATCCAGCGGGAGATCCGCTGGGTGGACACCGGTCGTCCCCTCATGCGCTCGGCCAAAGCAATAAAAAGCTGGGGGACTTCCTAAATGGGCTGGTTCTGTCCAGATAAAAGGCCAGCGCTCTACGCACATCTAGCATGTGCAGGCGCCGTTCCTCATTGGAGGAATGGGGCTTAGGACAGAGGATCGGGAGGAAAATATCCTGATCCATGTGAAAAGCCGAGACTACCTTCGGCAAAAAGGCGGGGTGAGGGCGGAGCTGAACTTTGTCCTTGTGGAAGACCGTATACAGCGGTTCAGAGGTCAGGGCCCTGAGCTCAGAGACCTGGCGGGCTGAGGTGATAGCCACCAGGAATGCCACCTTCCACGATAAGTGGGACCATGAACACGTGGCTAAAGGCTCAAAAGGAGGCCCTGTGAGGCAGGAGAGCACTAGGTTCAGGTCCCAGAGCGGGACCGGGGGTCTGGCGTAAGGGAATGCCCGATCTAACCCTTTTAGAAACCGGGATGTCATGTGATGTGAAAACACCGAAAAGCCTTGCACCGGGGGGTGGAAAGCTGAGATGGCCGCTAGGTGTACCCTGATTGAGGAGGGCGCAAGCCCCTGGGTCCTAAGGGACAGGAAGTAATCGAGGACAAGCTGGATAGATGCGGAAGAGGGAGAGGAACCTCTATCCCTCGCCCACATAGAGAACCGATACCACTTGGCCAGGTAGGTTCGACGCGTGGAGGGTTTCCTACTTTCCAGCAGGACCCGTCTCACATCCTCAGAACACCTCCCTTCCTCCTCATTCAACCACGGAGCAGCCACGCTGTCAGGTGGAGTGGGGCTAGGTTGGGATAGAGGAGACGACCTTCCTCCTCGGAGAGGAGGTCCGGGTGGAGCGGCAGCCTGCGAGGGGGGACTGTTAAGAGTTGCAGTAGGGTCCCATACCAATGTTGACGGGCCCAGTCCGGGGCTATGAGGATAACCCGCACCCCGTCTGACTTCATCTTCTGTAGGACCCTGCCTATCAGAGGGAAGGGCGGGAAGGCGTACAACAGGGGCCCTGACCATGGGAGCAGGAACACATCCGATATCGCCCGTCGCCCTCTCCCGCTCTGGAGCAGAATCGGGGACACCGACGATTCTGGGCGGTGGCGAACAAGTCTATCTGGGGAGTACCCCACTGAAGGAAGATCCACCTGGCCACCTCCCTGTGCAGGGACCACTCGTGCTGTTGGGAGAAAACCCTGCTCAGGCGGTCCGCGAGCGTGTTGCTCTTGCCTGGCAGGTAAAAGGCCCACAGGAGTATGTTGTGAGCTATACAGAACTCCCACAGGAGCTGGGCTTCCTGGCATAAGGCCCGGGAACGCGTGTCCCCCTGCTTGTTGACATAATATATGGCGATCGTATTGTCCGTGAGGACTCTGACCACCTTCCCCTCTATGTGCTGGCAAAAAGTCATGCACGCCAGGCGTACAGCCCTGAGCTCCCTGACGTTTATGTGCAGGGCCAGGTCCTCGGGTGACCACATACCCTGGGTCCTGAAGTCCCCCACGTGGGCTCCCCAGCCCAGGTCCAAGGCATCCGACACTAGATCTAGTGAGGGAGGGAGCTCTCGGAAGGGGATACCGCGGAGCATGTTGCTCGGGAGGGACCACCATTGCAGGTCTGCCACCACCATTGGCGGCACCGTGATGACCTTGTCCAGGCCGTCCCTGGCCTGGGAGTACCGGGAGGCCAGCCAAAGCTGGAGGGGCCTCATCCGGAGCCTGGCATGTCGCACCACATAGGTGCATACTGCCATGTGGCCTAGGATTTGAAGGCACACCCGTGCCGTGGTTACCGGAAAGGCCGTGACCGAGGCGATGAGAGCTTTGAGCGTCTCGAATCTGTCCCGTGGGAGGGAGGCCGTGGCCACCCGGGAGTCTAACAGCGCTCCTATGAAACTTATGCGCTGAACCGGGACTAACGTGGATTTCTCCTCGTTCACCACTAGGCCCAGAGCTGCACAGGTGTTTAGCAGAAAGGTCATCTGCTCCTGCACCGGAGACTGAGACTTGCCTTTGAGCAGCCAATCGTCGAGGTAGGGGAAGATCTGCAGCCCTTTTCTCCTGAGATGGGCCGCCACCACCGCCATACACTTTGTAAAGACCCTGGGGGCAGTAGAAAGGCCAAAGGGGAGGACCGTAAACTGGTAGTGGTCCTGACCCACCAGGAAACGGAGGAAGCGCCTGTGGCCCTCGAAAATGTGGATGTGAAAGTACGCATCCTGGAGGTCCAGAGCCATAAACCAATCCCCTGGGTCTAGGGAGGGAATAATAGAGGCCAGGGACACCATGCGGAACTTGCAACGAACCAGGAACTGGTTGAGATTCCGCAGATCGAGGATAGGCCGAAGCCCGCCCTTCGCCTTGGGGATGAGGAAATACCTGGAGTAAAAACCTTTGCCCTGGAATTGCCGAAGTACTCTCTCCACAGCTCCCAGGGAGAGGAGGCGCTCTACCTCCTGGCTGAGTAGGAGGGCATGCTCCGGGTCCCTGGCTGGCTCCCGGGACGGAGGATGGTGGGGAGGGGGCAAAACGAACTGCAACCTGTACCCTTGGGAGAGGGTGCTGAGGACCCATCGGTCCGACGTTATACGGGACCATTGCAGTCGGAATGCCGATAAACGGTTGGCAAAACTCAACTTTATTAACTGGGGGGGGTACACTGGCGACAGGCCCGGTGACCCCCCACAACGAGTCAAAAACGCCGTTTCCCAGGCCTCTTGGCCTTTGAGGGGCCAGGTCATGAGGCCGAATGGGATTGGCGTTGGGATCGACACCTCTGCTCCCTCTGCCTTTTAGGCGGGGGCTCGTATCTGCCCCGAGCCGGAGGAGTGGAGGTTTGAGGCCTGGGCTTGTCCTTGGTGGGCCTAGCATCTGCAAGGTCGTACGGGAATCCTTCATCCCATGCAGACGTGTGTCCGTTTGTTCTGCAAACAGAGCCCTTCAGTCGAATGGCAGGTCCTGCATAATGGACTGGGACTCCACCGACAGGCCCAAGAGCGAAAGCCACGACGCCCTTTGCATGGAGACGGCCGCAGCCATCGAATGGGCGGTTGTGTCCGCTGCATCGGAAGCTGCCTGAAGTGTCGCCTTTGCTGCCGCAGCACCTTCCTCCACCAAGGCCCGGAACTCCTTCCCGTCCTTGTCTTGGAGGAGGGGTTCGAACTTGGGAAAGGATCCCCAAAGGTTAAAATCATAGTGGCTCAGTAGCGCTTGGCCTCTCTGAGCTGGAAACTCACGGAGGAATAAACCTTTTTTCCAAAGGCATCAAGCCTCCGAGCGTCCTTGTCCTTGGGGGTGGGAGCGGGCTGGCCGTTCCGCTCATGGTGGTGAACCGACTCTACCACCAAAGAGTTCGGAGCTGGGTGGGCGTATAGGTACTCATGCCCCTATGTGGGAACAAAATACTTCCTTTCGGCCCTCTTGGAAATGGGCCCAAGAGAGGCCGGGGTCTGCCAGAGGCCAGGGGTGATACTGGCCACCCCTTGATGCAGCGGGAGGGCCACATGCCCCGGTGCCGAGGAGGTGAGGACATTAAACAAAGTGTCCGAGGGCTCCTCCATCTCCTCGGCCTGGAGCTGGAGGTTTGCTGCCACCCTCCTAAGCAGCTCCTGGTCCTCCTGAGAGGCCGGAGGCTTTGGTGGGTCGACGTCCGGGCCCTGTCCCGAGGTCGGTGCCGGTGGTTCGGCGCCCACGGCCGGATCATGGTGCCGAGGAGGTGACACCGAGTGGCCTGAGAGGCTCCCGCCACAGGTCCCTGAGGCCACGGTGCCCACTGGCACCATTGTCCTTGCCAGGGAACAGCCTGGCACTGCGACGCATGGGGCCCTGGCAGAGCTGGTTGCTCCTGCGGAGCGGAGCGGCCCGGGGAGGGACGGCTGCGCACCGACGCCGAAGTCCTGGACGAGCGCACGGTGCCGTACGAACGACTGGAGCGGTCTCTAACATGACGTCTCCCGCCCCGAGACTTCGACCTGGACGACGAGGACAGGTAGATGTCAGAGGAGCTGTCTCTGGACTCCCTTCGGCGCCTGTGGCCACGGCACCTCGGTGCCAGGGACTCTCGGGATGCACTCCGAGCACAGTGTCTCTGACGATGGGTGCTAGAGTACGAGCGTCAGTGCCGATGGCGGCGAGACCTGTTCCTCTCAGGCTGGCTTGAGGAGGAATGGCGTCGCCTCTTATCACCTCCTCTACAGTCCCCGAGACCGGAGGAGTTAGACTCGCTCACAGAAGACCCAGCTCGCGGAGTAGAAGTGCAACGCGGGCCTCAGCTCGGCCCTTCCACCCAGGAAGGTACCTCAACATCCGATACCTCCGGGGAGGGCTGATGGGCGCCCAAGGACGGCTTTCCACGGGACCAGGGGCCCGACTGAGGTGGTCGACGCGCCGGTGCCGGGGCCAATGCCGACTCCATTAGTAGGGCCCAGAGTCAGATCTCATGCTCCCGCTTTGTCCGACCGAACTGGATACCACTAAAGGCTATAAGCGCTGCAGGCAAGGCTGGAGCGAGTTCCGACTACCTTCCCTGGCGGCAAGAAGGAACTGAGAGTGGGGGAAGCACGCAGCCCCCTTTATGGTGCGATATACCGGCATCACTCCAGGGGTTGCAGCGGTGCTCCCCCAGTACTGATACTGCTAAGGGAAAAACTTCCGGCACCGGTGCACGCACACCTATAGTGGAATACACATGAGCAATCACCCGAAGAAGAAATTTAAGTTAAGGTTGCTCAAGAAGGAGATTTTCAAAAGTACCTGGGACTTCTGGTCCTAAATCTCTTGGGCCCTTTTGAAAATCTCCCCCCAAAATCTAGGAAATCACCAGTCAAGCCTATGTTTACATGCAGCCCAACATAATACACTTCTCCTGCCGTTTCATCATCAATATAAAACACTCTCAGGTGCCTCAGTTTCCCCAAACAACTTTCATTACATTCTAGTGTCTATCCAACCACATGCACACCAGCATGGCCTGACATTCACAAACACACAGCCCTAACCCAGATGGATTAAGATACTGTTGTTTGTACACGAGTATTGCATCACAGCTACAATTGTGCATTTGGGGCCTTATCCATAGTCCACTGAGGTCAATGGGAAGATGTCCACTGACTTGAATTGACTTCGAATCAGGCTTTTTAATGTGGATTGTGAGGAACAGGATGCTGTTGTCGATGAGCAAGCTCCACTGCTCAAGCAGCCGGCTGGATTGTCCTTCTCTTCCTGTCACTTATTGATAACACGGGCTGGGGCATGGTAGGAGAGGACAGGGAGCAAGATAAAGCTGAAGCCAACGGAGCTGGAGGAGCCAAGCTTGCAGCTCTACTTGGAAGGAATCTTGTCAGCCCGATGACCCTCCTGTGGCTTGCTAGAGAGGAGCCTTCAAAGTGACATCGGAATGGCGATTCCCTTTGTAAAAGGGGGTCCTGTCCCATGGAGGAGGCAAACAGGGGCATGGGTGTTGTTGAGGAGACAGAGGTAGGGCTAGAAAGAGCCTGGTTAGGGTGGTAGCGAGGAGCCAGGGAGGAAGACAAGGTGGGAAGGCCAGCAAATGTAACCACTCAGGAGAGAGACCTGGGAACCACTGTGGACACCTGAGCAGAGACGCTTGATCTCCAGGCAGGTGTGGAGATCAAAAGCCAACTCAGTTCTGTTGTAGGTACTTACCTGGCCCCATTACCACAGGTTCTGAGCATGACACCATTTGTAATGCATTATCCTCCCAACACCCTTGTGAAGCAAGGAAGTGCTCTTACCCCATTGCACAGAGAGGGAGCAAAGAGACTACAGCCCAGACCCACAAAGCTATTTAGGCTCCTAATGTCCACTGATTTCAGATCACATCATTTGAAATCAATGGAAGTTAGGAACCTAAATAGCTTTGTGCATCTGGGCCAAAACGACGGGCTGCAGATCAAACAGGAAGCCCATGGTAAAACCGGGATCCCAACTCTGGTTTCTAGAGTCCCAGGCTAGTACCCTAACCACTGGACTATCCTTCCTCACTCATAGTAAGATGCATAAGGAATGGAACAGAGAATGAGACAGGCAATTTTGTAATCCCCTCGTATCAATGGAATTCTGGTCACCGTGCCTCAAAGCAAATACAGTCGAGGGTTCAGACACTGCCCACCTGAAGAGACTTCTGGATGAAGAAAGACTAAAAATATTGGGACAGCTTAGCACAGAGTGAATAGAAATAAAAGGGTACACAAGAGAGGTACGCAAAATAATTAATAGTATTCAAATGGTAAAACAGGAGCTCCAATCTATCCTTTATCAAATACGAGACCAAGGGAACATTCAGTGAAACAGAAAGGTAGCAAATGTGGGACTGATTAGAGGGGTTTGTTTTGTTTGTTCACACACACACACACACCCTGGCACAGCACATAATTAACTTACGGAACTCAATGCCACAAGACATTGCTGGGGTCAAGGGCTTAGTAGGTTTCATAAGATGGTTAGACATTTGTATGGATAATGAGAGCATCCACAAGTGTATTAAATAGGACGTTAAGCCACACTTAGAAAGGATAGAAACCTTAATGTTTCAGGGCACAAGCCAGCCACTTCTCCATTCCCACTGGTCAG
The DNA here is from genome assembly GCF_028017835.1 of Emys orbicularis. NCBI lineage: Eukaryota > Metazoa > Chordata > Testudines > Emydidae > Emys > Emys orbicularis. Next base: position 5,669,545 of record NC_088687.1, on the reverse strand, counting down.
GGAGATAGCATCAGAGAAGAGACATTGCTAGTGGATCTGGTATTTTTTTTTTACTTTTCTGTGAAGATCTAAGTCCAGTTATAATATGTGAGAGTGAGAGTGAGTGAGTGAGTGAGTGTGTGTGAGAGAGAGAGAGAGCGAGAGAGCGAGAGAGAGAGCGAGTGAGTGAGAGAAGTTTGGAGTGTGAGAGAAGTTTGGAGTTTGACAGGATTGCTACAAGGATGCAAAGTGAATCAGATTCTCGGGGAACATATTTTAAAATGATATTTCAAGGTTTTCTCTGCGGAAGCTAGTAAATAGTCTAACAATCAAACACTGCAGAAAATCCAATTGTGCCCTTAAGAGTTATTGGGCTAAATTTGGAGGCTAAATTCAATTATTAAAGCATGAAATAGAGAGACATCCATTTGTTGCCTTTTTCATCAGTCAAGTTGCTGTTCCTATGTCTTATAAACCATCTTGTGCCTTATATAAATTGCAACTGCTCCCTGCAGCCAAAAGTGGAAGAGACATGCAGGTCCAAAATGTACACCCTTCAACATTTTGGCATGTAGATTTATAAGTAAACTTTAGAACATAAAAATCATTGCCTAATGATAAATTTGCCCTGAGTAACCATACATTTCACTCTAGAAAATAAATAAATAAAGCATAAAGTGGAACCATTTAAAAATTCATGTTGTGATTCTTCATTACTGGAATAAACTTAATCAGTAGTGACAAAGACCTTCCTAATTCCAGAAGAAAGAGGAGTGGGACTATCTTCTCAGAAAATAAAAAGAGGCCATTGTGCATTAAAAACACAGTTTTTCAGATTTTTCCCTATGAGCCTAAAAGCACTTGAGCCAAGCAAGTTCACTGGATCTAACAGATGTACTCATCCTCCACCAGATATATAATGGGTCTTTTCAAACTGTTCCATCAAACACCGCAAACAAATCAACCTCTAAGGAAATAATGTCTGTAATTCATTTCTAAGAGGTTCAAAGAATTAAATCAAACATAGAAACAAAAAGGACATTTGCGAGACTTGCTCAGTTTTGTAGCATCCCATGTATTTATAACAGCACAAATACAGGATAACCCATTTCAGATGCAAGCAACAGTTACTAGGGATGTGATGTAGGCAAGAAAGAGTTGTAAGTGAAAATCAAATACAGCCATAAAAGAAGTATCCCTTTTCTATATGTGCAGGAAAGGAGCACTTTATCCAGAACCTGAAATTAAGGGGCTCTTCATTCAATTAAACTGCAGGATCCAAGCTCACCTTCATCAGAGTAGTTACAACACAACGATGGCACAGAAGATCACTGGTATAAAAACTTTTCAGTTGCCTGTTACAACTGAAATCTGACTATTCCCACTATTTTGAGTGGAAGAATTTCAGCATTATGTGCTAAGTACTGTATTAAGTTTCCTGAGAATGCTGCTTTGTGTCCCAGCCCTTCCATTGAACTTGTCAAGTTAACTACTCAATAGCTGTTGAAGAGCAGTCCAGAAATACTAGTATGCTCAATTTTACAGTCGAGTGAGACTCCCCTGTGCATCTAAAATATATACATCCTTTTTATTGCCAAACTATTTTAACATGGATGTATATTTTGTCTATCAAAAGAAAATTCTGATGAATCTACCTCTAAACTTTTAAGTGATAAATTCTTGGGACTAATTCTAGCCCATTTTGGTCAAATTTGCTTTAAAAAATAGATCTAAAGCCACTTGGCTAATATGTGTTACAACTTTGAATGTGGTTCTTTCAGTACACATTTGTAAGAACAAAACAAAGCCACAAAACAAAATTAAGGCTGTTCTCCAGTAAGGCTAAATATGGATCTTAGAACAAGAACTCAAGGTTTTGATTCAGTAACTGAAGCAATGATGTGATCAACTTTACAAAAATTTCAACAGCAATTCTTTATTCTAGTATAGCACCTTGAACACCTCAAGGGCTTTTGCATGTCAATTTTATTTTCTTCAGCCTGTCTTGCTGGAACTATGCTGCACCACTAAACTGATTAAATGAAAATATAAAAAGCTTCAGCAGGTAATGAGATTATGTAGATTGGGATATCCAGAACTGGCACTAAAAGAAAACTGTGAAAGTTTGGCTGTCTGGACAATCCACACATCACCTATTAATGGCTACACTGACTAATGATTGCCTGAGACCAATTTGCCACCGATATGGTAGCCTTTTAGGCACAAGATGTTACACTGGTTATGAGAGATAACAACATGTACCATGGTTTCCTCCAATGTTCCCTCTAATATTTTTCCATCCATGTGTGGAATGAATTTTTTTAGGTGCACCAAATTATCGAGGTAATGTGTGGATGTACGCCCCCAGTAGAAACAAAAAACCTAGATATAATACACCGGACCCTCGCTAGAACGCGGGATTTGGGATCCACGCACAGAACTGCGTTAAAGCAGGGACCGCGTTAAAATGAATTGCAATTAAAGTAATTAATTTTTAAAGTTACCACAGGGATAATTACTCCAGCCAGGACAGGTTAAGCATTTTAGAACTCACTACTCAAGGAATTAAATTTAAGCGTAAGAGAGAAATAAAAATTATGAAATGAATAGACCAGTCAAAAAACTCAAATAACGGCACTTTGAAAGAGTAAAATTACAGAGAATATATGTGCATTGCAGGAAGTACCAAGAAGTAACAACACCACCACCACAAGTATGTGTTGGGAGGTGAGTGTGAAAAACAGTGTGTGTGTGTGTGTGTGTGTGTGTGTGTGTGTGTGTGTGTGAGAGAGACTCACACAGTTAAGTGTGTGCAAGAGACTCTGTGTATGAGAGAGAGACGTGTTGCCCCTTTAAGTATGTTGCCCTTATAAGTAGATTGGCACTCAAAGCAGACAGCAGCAGCCACCAGCAAGCTCCCTCCATCCCACTCCTAAGCTCTGTCACATCCCATTCCCCCGCTCTGCAGAGATGGGGTACCGGGAGGCAGGAGGAGTGAGACACCCTGACATCAGCACCTGCTCTCCCCTCCCCGCTCTGCATAGCAAGCAGGAGACTCCCAGGAGCAGCTTGAAGGCAGAAGCAGCACAGCAGTGTGTGGGGGGGGGGGAGGCACCGAAGTGTGCGGCACTTGATGGCCTGCTGGACAGCTGCGCAGCTTAGAGGGAACTTAGGTTTCCTCCCATTTATTGTTTGTATTATGGTAGCAGTTAGGAACCTCAATCAAGATCAGGGCCCCATTGTACTGTAGATAGACTCAGTAAAAGATCGCCTCTGAACGGAGGGGTACACAATCGAGACCGCTCAGAGCAGGCACAGACAAAGGAAGTATCATTACCCCTGTTTCACAGATGGGGAAATGAGACAAAGAGTTTTCAAGGAACTAGAGATTTTGGGTCAGCTCATCCAACGAGACACACCTTGAAGTGGCCTGGTTTTCAGAAGGCGTTGAAAACCCACCCTCTCAAAATCAAGCCCTTGTGAGATGCTTCGAATTGGGCACCCATAAACTGAGGCATCCAATGTCAATAGTCATTTCTGAAAATTTGGGCGTATCTGACTTGCTCAAGGTCACACAGAAAACCTATGCCAGAGCCAGGAAATGAAAACAGATCTCCTGAATCCCTGTTTAGCGACTTAACCACAAGACCATCCTTCCTCTTTGAGTCCTAAATGAGTGATATTAAACCAACGGTTTTCTTGTGTAAAGACATTTTATGTACCTTCCCAGGAAGAAACATTCTTTACCTATATTACCTGGAATTGGTTGGTGGTGAAAATACCAGTTTGGCGTGAGTCCCTGTGCCAGCACCGCAGGATATACAATCCCACATAAGGCTGCAGAACTCCCCAGCTGACCCTGCCATGCTGTTAACAGGTGTTAAAACCCCAAATCAAATTCCTGCTGACTAATTGAGGCAGGTGTAGCTTGTTAACTGTACCAGGGCATTAGGGAGGTGGGCATGACCCTTTGGTTGGGGGGGAAACAGCAGATGCAGAGAGGCCTTGTAGAAAACCCAGGCTTTGGAAGGAACACGTCATGGTGCTTCCTAGTGAGTTATCCCATGGAATTCACTAGGAAGGCTTGCATTAGTAAAGAGAGTAAAATTCCTAGTGTCTCTCTTCTTAAATGCTAACGTCCTGTGAGGGGTAGGTCTTCACATCGACTTAACACATCCACATTTTTGCACCCACTTAGCACCTCTTAACACATTAAACATTAGTTATACCAGACCACTGGGCGGAGGTTAGCCCTTACATCTTCTCTGGAAGTTTTCATAAAGGTTAGCGAAGTTCAACAGTTGTTCTGAGCATAATTCACTTCAAATGTGATATTCAAACGACATTTTTATAGCCGTTTGCTGTGCAATATTTTAGTATATTTTGTTCCACCAAATGGATTTTTTGACCAAGGCAGCAAAGACGAACTCTAGCTTCTTGGGGTCATAGTGGAGGGAATAAATCCTGTCATTTTACATCTTTGTCAATCATAGTATTTATCACACAGATTAAGAGTTCGCCCATTAATAGTAGACAGTTGTAGACATTCCATAGAATATATGCCAGCACCCAATCCTGGAATCTTTCATAAGGCTATAAATTCTATATCCTCAACATAACAGATCACATAATTCTTTCTGTTGCCTGAACCATCAAAATCACTTATCTGCTCACACTACTTCTGACTAAATATTTAATACAGGAACATCAGAAGATGCCAGGCCAGGTTCACAGATGGTGTGAATTGGTGTAGTAGCTCCCCTGATGTCAATATCTCTTTGCCAAATTACACCAGCTGAGCATCTGACCCACAGTCAACAGATTCCACTTGAAAGCGAATAGACTGAGAAGTCTGTCCATTACAGTGGGATGAGCTGTGGCCAGGCAGGCATTCCCCAGGTCTCCTCAGTCGCAGTGTGGTTTTGTCCTTTCAAAGAAGGCGCAAGGGGCTTCCATTCACAGCCCATGGATCTCAGGGGACGTGCAGAGGTGGGTTCACAGGGATGTTTCCATGCCTCTGCTGTAGCTCCAGGGCCCCTCCATCTCCCTGCAGCACAGTGCCATGGTGATTGTAAGAACTGCCTACCCGGCAATTGCCCTGCTATTGCACCACAGTGTGGAAAACGTCCCACAGGAAAGTGGGTGCAGCCTCAGGCTGGGCTGATCCATGTTCCCTGCAGGGCCTGTAATGGGGGGAGGGTCTGATGTATGCCCTTCTCTTCATCTAGTGTCTCCCACTCCTGCCCACAGGCCCCAGGATCCTGTGGGGTCTGAGAACAAAGATGATCATGGCTGACCTCCTCCTCTGTGCTCCCCGGAAAACATCCGACCATCACAACCAGGGCTTGAGCTGTCAGGCCTAATGGCCAGAGCATCAAAGGTCAGAGGCCAGGAACAGCGCTGAAGGTCAGAGCCAAGAGACAGGTCCACCACTGCAGCTGGCAGAAGAGTCCTCTCCTGCACAGACACCTCCTGGACCACCTCCTGAGCTTACCTGGGGCACCTGGACCAATCAAGGGCCTCGAGGTAAGCTGCCAGTCCGGCCTTCCGAGGTGGTGTTTATCCCCATAGGGTCTATGTGATAATGCATAGAGGCCCTTCACAGCGGCTAGGCAGCAGTATGGCAGTGTCAGCCCCCTGTCCCCGCAGACAGAGGACACCTAGAACCTAGGTTCTAGTCCTGGCAGAAACTCCCACTGACAATGCTGCCCCCGAGCAAGAAGCAGGTTTCCATATGTAATGTGCTAAAGGAGGCCCTAAAAAAAAAAGCTATGTAAATGCTCGTACCTGATATTGTGCACGAAGTGCCTGATTCTGCACCCTTTGAAGCCAAGGGGAAAATTGCCATTTGGCTTCCATGAGGGCAGGACAGGGGCCCTAACGACATAATTCTACATCTGTGTTATCAGCTTAGCACATTATGAACGGGTAGACAGTCTTGTTGAAGAGCCATGGGTTTCAATATATTAAAGCCTCCAGTGCCTAAATTTAACAGAACTGTGGGGTGAAATCTTAGCCCCACTAAAGCCAAGGGGAGTTTTGCCACTGATTTCAATAGGACCAGGATTTCATCCCCGCTCCGTCAAGCCAGTGGCAGGACAGTTGTCCATAAAGATGGATTTTTTCCAGTCCGGTGCCACAAACTAGACTGGCCCAACTATTGATTAACTATATGGCTCTTCATTAAGGCAAAGTTTTCTGGCGTGGCACTGCCAGCGAAACTTGCATGGGCTGGGAATGAGCAAAACAGAAACGCACACTTCTGATACCCCTGCGCCCCTCCTGACTTTTAAAAATATTCCCGCACTGCTAGCAAACAAACACAGGTTTGAGTACTTTTTAAAATAGTACCACTTGAATATGTCAAAGAGATGCCTCTGAATAAAGTCTAACAAGTCAGTGCCATATACTCATGTCAGGGGACACTGGACTTTGTCAATACATATATTATCAGCCCAGCTGAAATCCATATACCAGTGGGAGGGGAGAGGGTAAAAAACTGCCAGGGTCTTGTGTCTTTAGGGTCTCCAATGGTCCTGTGTAGGGGTTGAGGAAAGAGGGCAAATTTATGGTCATATAAGAAAAAAAGTATTTACAAATGAGCAACACATGGCACCATTTCACTGCAAAAACACTAACGGGCCCTTTACTATGCTGGCACAAAATGTCCTGCTGGCAGTCACAACCAGGGCTTGAGCTGTCAGGCCTAATGGCCAGAGCATCAAAGGTCAGAGGCCAGGAACAGCGCTGAAGGTCAGAGCCAAGAGACAGGTCCACCACTGCAGCTGGCAGAAGAGTCCTCTCCTGCACAGACACCTCCTGGACCACCTCCTGAGCTTACCTGGGGCACCTGGACCAATCAAGGGCCTTGAGGTAAGCTGCCAGTCCGGCCTTCCGAGGTGGTGTTTATCCCCATAGGGTCTATGTGATAATGCATAGAGGCCCTTCACAGCGGCTAGGCAGCAGTATGGCAGTGTCAGCCCCCTGTCCCCGCAGACAGAGGACACCTAGAACCTAGGTTCTAGTCCTGGCAGAAACTCCCACTGACAATGCTGCCCCCGAGCAAGAAGCAGGTTTCCATATGTAATGTGCTAAAGGAGGCCCTAAAAAAAAAAGCTATGTAAATGCTCGTACCTGATATTGTGCACGAAGTGCCTGATTCTGCACCCTTTGAAGCCAAGGGGAAAATTGCCATTTGGCTTCCATGAGGGCAGGACAGGGGCCCTAACGACATAATTCTACATCTGTGTTATCAGCTTAGCACATTATGAACGGGTAGACAGTCTTGTTGAAGAGCCATGGGTTTCAATATATTAAAGCCTCCAGTGCCTAAATTTAACAGAACTGTGGGGTGAAATCTTAGCCCCACTAAAGCCAAGGGGAGTTTTGCCACTGATTTCAATAGGACCAGGATTTCATCCCCGCTCCGTCAAGCCAGTGGCAGGACAGTTGTCCATAAAGATGGATTTTTTCCAGTCCGGTGCCACAAACTAGACTGGCCCAACTATTGATTAACTATATGGCTCTTCATTAAGGCAAAGTTTTCTGGCGTGGCACTGCCAGCGAAACTTGCATGGGCTGGGAATGAGCAAAACAGAAACGCACACTTCTGATACCCCTGCGCCCCTCCTGACTTTTAAAAATATTCCCGCACTGCTAGCAAACAAACACAGGTTTGAGTACTTTTTAAAATAGTACCACTTGAATATGTCAAAGAGATGCCTCTGAATAAAGTCTAACAAGTCAGTGCCATATACTCATGTCAGGGGACACTGGACTTTGTCAATACATATATTATCAGCCCAGCTGAAATCCATATACCAGTGGGAGGGGAGAGGGTAAAAAACTGCCAGGGTCTTGTGTCTTTAGGGTCTCCAATGGTCCTGTGTAGGGGTTGAGGAAAGAGGGCAAATTTATGGTCATATAAGAAAAAAAGTATTTACAAATGAGCAACACATGGCACCATTTCACTGCAAAAACACTAACGGGCCCTTTACTATGCTGGCACAAAATGTCCTGCTGGCAGTCACAACCAGGGCTTGAGCTGTCAGGCCTAATGGCCAGAGCATCAAAGGTCAGAGGCCAGGAACAGCGCTGAAGGTCAGAGCCAAGAGACAGGTCCACCACTGCAGCTGGCAGAAGAGTCCTCTCCTGCACAGACACCTCCTGGACCACCTCCTGAGCTTACCTGGGGCACCTGGACCAATCAAGGGCCTTGAGGTAAGCTGCCAGTCCGGCCTTCCGAGGTGGTGTTTATCCCCATAGGGTCTATGTGATAATGCATAGAGGCCCTTCACAGCGGCTAGGCAGCAGTATGGCAGTGTCAGCCCCCTGTCCCCGCAGACAGAGGACACCTAGAACCTAGGTTCTAGTCCTGGCAGAAACTCCCACTGACAATGCTGCCCCCGAGCAAGAAGCAGGTTTCCATATGTAATGTGCTAAAGGAGGCCCTAAAAAAAAAAGCTATGTAAATGCTCGTACCTGATATTGTGCACGAAGTGCCTGATTCTGCACCCTTTGAAGCCAAGGGGAAAATTGCCATTTGGCTTCCATGAGGGCAGGACAGGGGCCCTAACGACATAATTCTACATCTGTGTTATCAGCTTAGCACATTATGAACGGGTAGACAGTCTTGTTGAAGAGCCATGGGTTTCAATATATTAAAGCCTCCAGTGCCTAAATTTAACAGAACTGTGGGGTGAAATCTTAGCCCCACTAAAGCCAAGGGGAGTTTTGCCACTGATTTCAATAGGACCAGGATTTCATCCCCGCTCCGTCAAGCCAGTGGCAGGACAGTTGTCCATAAAGATGGATTTTTTCCAGTCCGGTGCCACAAACTAGACTGGCCCAACTATTGATTAACTATATGGCTCTTCATTAAGGCAAAGTTTTCTGGCGTGGCACTGCCAGCGAAACTTGCATGGGCTGGGAATGAGCAAAACAGAAACGCACACTTCTGATACCCCTGCGCCCCTCCTGACTTTTAAAAATATTCCCGCACTGCTAGCAAACAAACACAGGTTTGAGTACTTTTTAAAATAGTACCACTTGAATATGTCAAAGAGATGCCTCTGAATAAAGTCTAACAAGTCAGTGCCATATACTCATGTCAGGGGACACTGGACTTTGTCAATACATATATTATCAGCCCAGCTGAAATCCATATACCAGTGGGAGGGGAGAGGGTAAAAAACTGCCAGGGTCTTGTGTCTTTAGGGTCTCCAATGGTCCTGTGTAGGGGTTGAGGAAAGAGGGCAAATTTATGGTCATATAAGAAAAAAAGTATTTACAAATGAGCAACACATGGCACCATTTCACTGCAAAAACACTAACGGGCCCTTTACTATGCTGGCACAAAATGTCCTGCTGGCAGTCAAACTTAAAATACGTTCCATACTACATGATTAGCGTATCTCCCAGGGTGGGGTACTTTAAATGGTGGTCACATGCTGCAGCTGGGGAGTAGAAGGATTTGGCTTGTGTTTTGCACTGTCCATAGACTGACAACTGTTCCTAATCATTCCTGCTGCCTTGTGGACAGTTTAGGGATCCCATGTGTTTATTCAGGGCCAGACTGTTAGGCTCCTACGTAACACAGTTCTGCAAGGGCACAGGAGGGAACAGACACACACACACACACACACACACACACACACACACACACACACACACACACACACACACCATTCCTGGTCCATAGTTGAGCAAAGCAGAATCATAGCCCTTGCATTCAGGGCAGCTCAGAAACAGCGGCTGAGTTCTTCCTCCCTGGGAGCAACTATCCAAAAAGAGGTTGGGGAGTGGTGGGGTATAGGTGAGGCCATGGCTTTAGCTCCACCACTCATAGGGAGAGGACACAGAACCTGATACAGAGCTGTTGTGATGTCCTGTGGCCCCTGCCTCCTGACCGAATGGGAAACTGGCGGTAGCATTCCTGGAGGTAGTACCCGTGGGGTTACCCCCCCTGTGCTGCCATCCACAGCACAGAACTGTGCCTAAAGCCTCTTCTGTACACACAGTTCCACCACGTTAACGATGTGCTTTTAAACGGATTTCATTCAACTGGTGCAGACTCCTGTCTGGACCCTTTTTAAATGATTTCAACCTGGCTTACAGGAGTTTAGCTTGTGTCATTAATGTACAGATGGGAGCGAAAGTGGTAGACCAAGTCTGATACCAATACAAAAGAGTGTTCAGGCTGGCTTAACTAAATTGGTTTTGAAAGTAATTTTAGTTTATCAGTGCAATGCCTGCGTGTACAAATGGCCTGAAAGGCATGATCTAGTCCTAAACAGGTAAACAAACTCCTCTGTGGACTTAGCATCATCTGAAATGAGCTTTCTTTAAAAAAATAAAAATAGTGTGCACCGAAGTTAACTTGAACCAGGATCAGAGAAAGCTGCATGTGTACTAGAGCGGTGTTACTCAAATGCTTGGCACACAGGAGCTAAGGTTGTATCTGCCCCTGCTCTACCCACTTGTGGGGAGAAAAAAATAAATAAATCAGTAAAGCACCAGCCACTTCATGTCTGCTCAATTTAGCCCTTTCTGCGAGCACAGATAATTCCTGATAGCAAACATCCAAAGTGTCTGAATTTCAGAGAGCCTGACAGCCCTTTCAATCAGGTCAACCCTAACAGAGACAATAATCAGGCTTCCCCTGATGAGTTTCATTCACAGAGTGGGGCTGATTATGGAGCGGGTCGAATCATTGCACAGTATTGACTGGAAATCAATTTTCAGCTTGAGGTACTGTGGAGAACATCGAGTACCCGGTGAAGCTGAGGCAGGAGTGGGATTCAATCGCCTACCCAACCATGTCAAATAAAAGCCTGCACACAAAGAAGCCACTTTTTTTTTTTTATCCCAAAACATGTTTTTTAAAGGTGGGTTCTATAATGAAAATATCCCCTACATTTTAAAGCATGTACTAAATCAGGGGTAGGCAACCTATGGCACGCGTGCCGAAGGCAGCACGTGAGCTGATTTTCAGTGGCACTCACACTGTCCGGGTCCTGGCCACCAGTCCAGGGGACTCTGCATTTTAATTAAATTTTAAATGAAGCTTCTTAAACATTTTAAAAACATTATGTTCTTTACATTCAACAATAGTTTAGTTATATATTATAGACTTACAGAAAGAGCCCTTCTAAAAACGTTAAAATGTATTACTGGCACGTGAAACCTTAAATTAGAGTGAATAAATGAAGACTTGGCACACCACTTCTAAAAGGTTGCCGATCCCTGTACTAAATCATCACTTTTTGTTGTATCATTCAAGCTATTCAACCGAAGTTAGATTTCCCTCCTCTCCCTATTTCTTTAAGGGAAAGAGCTTTGTATTAAAGAGAGACTTTGCATGACTTGCTGATCCTATGCTCCCATCTTCCAATAATTAAAATTCTCTGATTTGCTCCGTATGCATAGGATTTCTTTCCCCCCACGTATTTCACAGATTCTGGCTCTCACAACGCAATAGAAGCCCATGCTGGTGCTAAAAATGACTAGTGATGGCATGTTCTTTGTAGACCTGCCACTTGCCACAATAGATTACTATTTACTTCTAACCATTCTGGGTCTTAGGAGGAAACACCTTTAGTATAATGGAATAAAACATACATTTGAAATCACGGCTGTTAAACCAGTAGGACAATGCTTAGGTCAATGAAAGACAAAACACAGTGCCCGGTTGTCAGACATGGGCACCTATGATAGGACACTTGGTTCCACAGTCCTGCGTGCTGCTCTCCACTTGCAGTGTGCCGCGTACCGACCTGTAGGAGAAGTGGAGGGAAGCCAAAGTGACACGACAACAAGGGCATTCTCCAATGTACCTCCTAGACACCATGGAATTCAGTGGCAGGAAGGGTGAGTTCTGGAACGGTGGATAAGAGTCACAGGTGAACTGCCTCTCTGCATGGGCTGCTTCCCTCTGGTCTAGCACAATTCTGATCAGAAATCCAACCAAGAATTACTGCTGCTTGGCCCAGGAGGACTCTCCAAACATGACTGATCTCCCCAAGAGGGAGGTGTTGATTCGGAACCGTGCACCACAGGACAAGGGGGTGGGGTGTATGGAGACCATGTGCTCATGCAGATATGCTCATGGCCCTCTTCAGGTGTCCTCTGTTTGGCTCAGATCTACGGGAAGTTGAGCCCCCAAGTTTGGAAACTAGGCCTGGATTTGGACTAACCTGCACAAAATCTTGAGTTGTCCTTACACTGAGAGATGCTCAAAGCACTTCACAAAACACACAGCACGGTTTTAACACATGCACAGGACCCAGGCTCTGTTCTTCCCAGAGCGGCTTCTCTTAAGCACAGTGAGCAAAGTGAAATGGATCAGCTTCCTCCCCGCCATACTGTGTAAGAGCTGCCGCACAAACTACAGATCTGGACACTGCAGAGCACTAATTTGGAGACCTATATCACTTCTGTCTTCTCTGTCTGCTGAGTAAATGTTTTCAAACTAACTATGTATTTATACCACAGACTGTAATAGTGTTGTGTTAGCGTCTCTGATAGTCTAAAACTATGGCAGCATTAGGGGGTACATTTTCAACACAGAGTGTGGGGATTGAGCCAAGAGATTCCCATTACGGCCAATAAGAGTTGCATGGCTCAATCACAGCACACACTGTGCTGAAAATTTAGGCCTATGAGACTAAGTGAATCCTCCAAAAGCAAGGAAATATGGTAGAAGATCTTCCCATTCCTACCTCACTCCCTGTGGGTCTAGATCTTACTGTATGTATATACTGTACTGGCGGCCTTTCTTGTTCACAGACTCCCTGCGGTGTCGCACAGAACGGGGCACTCGTTCTAACTGCTGGCGCTATGTACCAGGAGAGGTGTTTAGTGTGTCTGCAGCACTTGTCAGCCAGTGGCACACCATCCTTCTTGAGAGACGCTGTTGTGGAATCCAAGTGCCAGTTGGGAAGTAGGCAATACCTCCTCCCTCTTGAACAAGAGCATGTCAACCCCTCACCCCGGGCCAGCAGAGGCGGGATCGGAAGAAGCATGCTGGCCCGATGTGAAATCGGCCGATTGCCCAGTTTGGGCACAGCGTCAGGCGTGGGAGTAGGTGAGACGAGCAACAGGAGCTCATTGTTATATGAGCTCTGAAACGAGGGTACGGATAGCGCAGGTCTAGCATGTCCTCACCCGCTTTCAGATGATGCCAGGTGTTACCCTGCTAAATTCAGAACAATAAGGTCGTGACAGCTGGGCCCTCTGATGTGTCAAATGGCAAGTGTCCCCTTTTTGGTCCCTGGCCTCAGCAAGGGGTCAAGTTCAGAGCCAGATTCTGCTCCCACTCAAGTTAATGGCAGCCCTGGCAGGTGAAGACAATGGATACTTGAGTCAGACACCGTCCTAAAGGCCGCAGCCCATGCCCCAATACAGTAAACCAGCACATCTTCACAGGCGATACGACAGCCAGCTCCAAAGTAAATGAGCACAGAGCCCACTATCGGGAATACTCTGCAGACAAGGAGGAGCTGCCAGCATCTCCTCAAAAGGAATACTTTCAACATGCCTACAAGTAATCAGCCAGCTAATTAACGAAGGAAGGAAGGTTTAGGCACAGCCAGATGTACCTGACGTGCATTATTTATTTATTTATTTCAGAAGTCCAGCTTCCCAGCTGCTGCAAATCAGCCGTAGCGACCCGGGAGTCGAGGGAGCCAGAGACTCAGCTGCTGTACATCAGCGCAGTTCCACTGAAGTCAATGGAACAATGTCAGCTTAACGGCAGGTGTGGCCCGCAGTGGACCACCCATTGACTCTGCTTCGCATTGCTCCTGCACCACAAAGCAGAGGTACAATTGGTTTAAGTGTCCAGCTGACAAAGTGGCCTTGCACAGGGGAATCCTGCAGCAGTGTAGACCCAACATGCATGACGTACTTACAGTTTCCTTTCTCACAAAGTAATCCGCACCCTCTCAGGGTGGTGCTCCTTCCCTTGTAGGGGTGACTGGGCCACACAAAAGCTGATGAGCTTGCTAAAGCCTTGGCTGAGAGAGGGGTCTTTCAGCCCAACCAGCTGGTCTCGGGGTTTTATAGCCAGAGGTCCCAGGTTCAATCCACAATGCAGGCAACCCACCCACAGGCATGGCATTATTCTAGCACTTCCACATCAACTGTTCCTGAGGTTTCCCTGCAGTTCCTGAGTTGTCTCTAACACTATGACTTGGCTCCCCCAGCTTTCAAAAGTATTATGTATGTTACTCGTGGCTTCCAGGAGGTGATCCAGATGCTTGTTTTAAGCATCACTCTTTCTGACCAACATAACAGAGATATTTTTAAAATATGTCTAACAGGGAGAAAACCTGTTACTGAGGCGGACTTCCAAGGAGATCCAACCCACATCTTTCACTCTCTGACACTGATCCCACCAGCTAGAAATGCCCTTTGCAATATTCATTTGGATTTTAGGTGCCTTGGCAGTCTCTCCAACACTCAGAAAGAGGGGAACGCCACACAAGATCCAATTCATTTTGACTTAGAAATCCTGGGCTGTCCCCAGGCATTTTGCCGGCAAGATGGATAGAGTTTTCAGTGCTCCCTGGAGTGGCTAAGCATGCACACACAAAAAAGCCTGACCAATCAGTGGAGCAAAAGGAAAAAGCAGCCAGTTCAGCACCCGCTGGACGTTGGCACCCAGAGCAACCGCCTTGCCTGCCCATCCCTAGAACCAGCCGTGTATAAATCACTAACTGCATGATCATTAAAAGAGAAAATAAACAGAGGCCAATTGAACTCCCATGCAGCACCTCCCTAGAGCCCTCATGACCCTCTCAACTTCTCAATAAGCTTGTTAACTAAGTTTGTTGCAGAAATTCTTCCACACAGAAAGCACTGGCTCCATCTGTCTTCGGTACCTATATGGCCTCGCATTACCATAGCGTCCAAGCCCCTCACAATCTTTAATCCTTAGAACATCCCTGTGAAGCAGAGAAGTGCTGTTGTCCCCATTTTACAGATGGGAAACTGAGGCACAGAGCAACTTTGTGACTTACCCCATTTCACAAAGGAAAAGAGGGGCTTGAACCCACTTCTTTCAGACCTTAGGTTACTGTCCTAACCACTGGACCGTCCTGCCTCTCAGAACACAAAGTTCAACAGCAACCCTAGAGTTCGCTTTACAGTAACTACTCAAGGCAATGCTTCACAGCTAAGCAGTTAATAGCACCACTTCCAATGGTGAACTTTCATTGGCAATTTTTGGGTGCCCAAATTTAGACACCTTAGATACATGTTCAGCAAAGATTTTATGTACAATAAAGAAAAAGGACACAAGACAGTTTACACAAAACACAGTTAGAACTTCCCACTGAGTTTAAACAACGAGAGTAAAATGTTTCAGTACAAACCAATCCCAAAAACTGGCGCTAGAGCTGATAATTACTATACTATTTTTATTTCTAGCTCAGCTAAAATGAAATTTACTTACAGTGAATGCTGGCAAAGTGCACCTCATTTTATAGGGAAATAGAATATTATTCCTAGTTGGTTCCAATGACTGCAGTATGGCAAGAAACTAGAGATTGTCAAACACTTGCCTCCCATCTCACGCTCTAACTATTCTACCATATTAATATAAACAAGAATCAAGGTGTCCACAAAAAGTATTAGGTATACTAGGTGAAATACTGACCCCACAGAAATCAATGGAAGTTTTGCCATAGTCTTCAATGGGGCCAGGATTTCTTCTATTGTATTTGCATATAAACCGCACCAATTTATAAAGCATATGTTAACATATGCTTGAATCTAATGTTTTTCTATTTCTCTTTATTTGCTTTAACTAGCTCTATTGTTTCTATCCTGAATTCCTTCTGCTTATAGACCTGTTGAGTCCTATCATTTATAATCTCTTCTTCCAACTGCAACTGTGCTTTCCTCAGTCTCTCTCATTTTCTGCATCACATACATGAAAAGGATCACGTGGGAGTCCGCTGGAAGGTAACAGTAAAAGCAGCAAAGCTTTGTAATCCAGGAAACTAAAATAAGCAAAATGACCCTGCACAAACCTGACAGCAAGCACGAGAACTACTAACAGCATTTAAAAATGCAAGTTGCCAGAGCATGTCATTTTCATGCTGCTGCTTATCTTTCAACCTTCTAAAAAGCAAATATAGGACAAAGTCCTAGAATAAAATAAGCAAGGTAAAATTAGCAATGAAAGCTTAAAATGGGAGGGTAAATTCTTCACTCTAAACAACATTTGCTGTCATTTCTGAATTCCCAATGTACACACATCTAAAAACACTGAAGTGAGATAATAACCAGACTCAGTAAGGCAAAAATTCATCTTGGTTTAAAACAAGGGATGGTTCCTGCAGTGAGAACCAGTTGATAGAAATTACAGTTGGGTGTCAGAGCCGGTAAAGTTTCAATGTACTGATTAAAAAAATAAGAGTCATTAGAAAATTCTGGCTACCATACAGCAGCACTGTGCACACATTCAATGGGATCACAGGTTTCCTTTTTTATTATTGTGCTAACATATGCAGGTGGGAAAAGTACACCAAATTAATTAAGTAACTTCAGAGTGGCTTAGAAGTAGAAATAATTTGAATTTAAAAAACAGCCCGAGACTTGCAAAGCACAAAAATCCTATTTAGCACCGAAGGTATTCAATTCTTATTGGTAGGTTTCTGCAACCTTTTACACCAAAGCAGAACAGATGAGCTGCTCCTCCTTTCTCAACTGATAGCAACAGTCCATTTCTAGCTCCTCCACTCGCAATCCCCAACAATATGTCCCGGTATTTTTCCTATGGCCACCACAGTATTGTAATATACTATAACTTACAATTCTTTAGAACTTCTAACCAATACCTGGTTATTTAATTCCCATAACTAGAGGGGAATACAGGCAGGAGTATAGTTAGGAAGTATGGCCAAGATTTTCAAAAGAGACTAGCGATTATGGTGTACAACTCATGCCTCCGTACAGGGACTGGATTGTCAGAGGGAACTGAGCACTCACTCTTTGAGAATCAGGTCTCTTTAAAGTGTTTCAAGTTGGGTTCCAATAACTCAGGCACCCAAAATCACTTGTCACTTGAAAGTCTTGGCCGTACTTCCTAACTTTACTGAATTGTCTGTGAGCTTCGGGAAGGGTCGTCCTGAGATGGTGTTGCAGAATTGAGAAATAAAATTAACAGGTGAGAATTCTCATTTCTGCAGCATCACTGCTCCATTTGCTTACTGAACGGACCTGCTCCTTAGCCTCAAAAACTGCATATTCAAGTGAAAAGGGGCAGGAGAGGAGGACTGACTCAGGAAGGAAACTTCTTTTTGACACTTACTTCCTTTGGTGGAATGAAAGGATCCAGCAGACAGTGGCACGTCTAATTATGAGACGGGCCTCAGATAACGTAAGATGTAGAATTCTAGGAGACCCATGAACAGCTTTGCAGTTCCAACCGCACCACTATATGATCACACCCAGCTGGCTCAGGTTAGGTATCTAAATCCACAGTTAAAAACCTAAATCATTTGACTTGATTTTCAGCTTGCTGAGCACCTCTGGAAACCAGGTCAAATTAGTTAAGTGCTTAAATGCAGATTTAGGTACCCGCATTTGCAAATGTTGCCCTAACATTTTACTGATCAAAGCCTGTCAATACTTTTCTGCAAAAGATTTCTCTCTCTGCAACACAAGAGCTTATTTTAAATAACTTGTTTTGATTACTAACATGTGTCCTCACTTAGATTTTATTTCATGGTGAAATTTAGATGCAGTTATGATTTCAAGTTTTAAAACACTGTAACAGCCGATTTGAGTGGATAAACAGACTAAGCATAGTTAAGAGTCCCACTGGGAAATCTTAAAAAGATGAATTTATTCATATGCAAACATTTGCATGTCACTCAACTCAGAAAAACTCCAGTTGTGTTGAGACCACAGGAAAAAAGCCAGCTACATGAAGAAAATCTGATACTAGAGAAGTCCAAAGATTGTAAGAAAATCTATTAAGAGTAGTTATGTTTTGAAATGTTATCCTACACAATAGTCAGTTCCCTTTCATACATATTGTTAACAGTTTTTCCTAGGTGGAAGGCTAGTTTAAATTATTAAAATCTCAGTCTGTTATGAACGACTTCTTTGTGCTTTAACCAAATAGTTAAAAGTCATTTCGGATATTTGAATGCAAATAACCTGTGTATCCTCTTCCAAGCAATAAACAGCACAAGTAAAACACGGATTTTCTCACCCGGATACACAGTCACAATGTAAGAGTTCTATTATAACAGTGCTACATCAACTATTTAGAAAATAATAAATAAGCTGAGGAAATAATTATCTACCTAATATGCTTACTTCCAAAGTGTGTCTCATATGAAAAAGGACACCTGATTATCAAACACAAAAGACTTATGTTCATATAATATTATAGGATAAGGGTGGGATTTGCAATAGAAGCCAGTGCTGGCCTAACTCTGCCCCCACTAGAGTCAGCAGCAGAGCTCCCATCACTGGATGAAATGGAAGTTTTGCCACTGACATCAGTGGGGCCAGGATTTCATGCATATTCTTTAATAAGAGCAGAGTTAGGCCACCAGCAAGTGCTCTAGAAAACCCCACCCTGTCATTTTCAATATTCAGAAGTCGAAGAATGAAAAAGTTATGGCTCTCAGTCACATTACTTCCGCCATGGTGCACATTCAACACATAGCCCCATCCTGGCTTGACCACACCCCAGGGTTTCAGCCCCAAAGCACCACTTAAAAACCTAAGGCCTTGTCTACACTAAAGGGAAAAGTTGATCTAAGCTATGCAATTTGAGTTACGTGAATAGCGTAACTCAAATCGACGTAGCTTAGACCTACTTACCGCGGGGTCCACACTATGCGATGTCAACGGGAGACGCTCTCCCGTTGACTCCCCCTACTAGTCTCGATCCGGTGGAGTACAGGAGTCGACGGGAGAGCAATCCGCGGTCGATTAAATCGACTGTTAAACTGTTAAATCGACTGCCGATGCATCGATCGCTGCTCGTCTATTCCCCGGTAAGTGTAGACAAGCCCTAAGTGAAAAGAAGTTCCTTGTTAGTAATTGTACAGTGCTTGTGTGGTTGCTAATGTCCGCTCCCTGCCCTTGTTATCACATTAAGGTAATATTTAATACAGAGAAACCCTGATTAAACGAAGAGTTACCAATCAAATCTGCAGGTTAAAGGGAAGTGGGTTAATTCCCCTGGATTGCAAGAGCAGGGTTAATCCCTTTGGAGCTGCTAAACCAACCTCCTCCCCCTCCCCTCACCCGCAAAAAAATCACTTTAAAAGAAAAAGAAAAAGGCTAAACAGGTACATTTTTCTATTTCTATGAAATGATTCTGCTTCTACTTCTACATGTGGGGCCAGGTAGGTAAAGGACTTCAGGGTCATAATTAGGGCTGTTGATTAACCGCAGTTAACTCACACGATTAACTCAAAAAAATTAATCGCGGTTAATCGCAGTTTTAATCGCACTGTTAAACAATAGAATACCAATTGGAACTTATTAAGTATTTTTACGTGTTTTTCTACATTTTCAAATATATTTATTTCAATTACAACACAGAATACAAAGTATACAGTGATCGCTTTATATTATTTTTATTACAAATATTTGCAATGTAAAAATGATAAACAAAAAAAATAGTGTTTTTCAATTCACCTCATAAAAGTACCTTAGTGCAATCTCTATCATGAAAATGCAATTTACAAATATAGACTTTTTTTATTACATAACTGCACTCAAAAACAAAACAATGTAAAACTTTAGAGCCTACAAGTCCACTCAGTTCTACTTCTTGGTCAGCCAATTGCTAAGAGAAACAAGTTTGTTTACATTTACGGGAGATACTGCTGCCTGCTTCTTATTTACAATGTAACCTGAAAATGAAAACAGGCATTCACATGGCAATTTTTGTAGCCAGCATTGCAAGGTATTTATGTGCCAGATATGCTAAATATTCATCATGCTTCGGCCACCATTCCAGAGGACATGTTTCCATGCTGATTACGCTCATTAAAAAAATATTTATTTTATTTAAATTTGTGACTGAACTTGTTGGGGGAGAACTGTATGCTTCCTGCTCTGTTTTACCCACATTCTGCCATATATTTCATGTTACCACAGTCTCGGATGATGACCCAGCACATGTTGTTCGTCTTAAGAACACCTTCACCGCAGATTTGACAAAATGCAAAGAAGGTACCAATGTGAGATTTCTAAAGATAGCTACAGCACTCAACCCATGATTTAAGAATCTGAAGTGCCTTCCAAAATCTGAAGAGGACAAGGTGTGGAGCATGCTTTCAGAAGTGTTAAAAGAGCAACACTCTGATGCGGAAACTACAGAACCTGAACCACCAAAAAAGAAAATCAACCTTCTGCTGGTGACATCTGACTCAGATGATGAAAACAAACATAAGTCGGTCCGTACTGCTTTGGTTTGTTATTGAGTAAAACGCATCATCAGCATGGGCGCATGTCCTCTGGAATGGTGGTTGAAGCATGAAGGGACATATGAAACTTTAGTGCATCTGGCATGTAAATATCTTGTGACACAGGCTACAACAGTGCCATGTGAATGCCTGTTCTCATTTTCAGATGACACTGTAAACAAGAAGCAGGCAGCATTATCTCCTACAAATGTAACCAAACTTGTTTTTCTGAGCGATTGGCTGAACAGGAAGTAGGACTAAGCGGACTCGTAGGCTCTAAATTTTTCCATTATTTTATTTTTAAAAGCAGTTATTTTTTGTACATAATTCTACATTTGTCAGTTCAACTTTCATGTTAAAGAGATTTCACTAGAGTACTTGTATGAGGTGAATTGAAAAATACTATTTCTTTTGTTTTTTACAGTGCAAATATTTGTAATCAAAAGTAACGATAAAGTGAGCACTATACACTTTGTATTCTGTATTGTAATTGAAATCAATATATTTGAAAATGTAGAAAACATCCAAAATATTTAAATGAATGGTATTCTATTATTAACAGCATAATTAATTGTGATTAATCTTTATTTGCGCAATTAATTACACTGCTCTACAGCCAAAATGCTTCTGAAATAAATGTAGTCAAACTTTACTAATTCTGGGTCACTGAGAATGAAAGTGATGCTTAAAATTGTTGATTGGCTCTAGTTTTCAATATATGCTATTGGGTCAGTATATACGACCCTTGACTTGGGAATGGCGGAGGATAAGTGAGTTATAAAGGGAAGGGATCTCAATTTAAACCAGAAATGACTAAAATACATCTTTGACTGGATCTATGAATAAATCTATGACTGGGTTTGGACAGTACTTGCTTTTTAGGCAAAACAATGAATGATGCAATCTGAAGCTGGTATTGCGTCATACATGATATGAATTGCATCATGTTATTCCTAGAAGTCATGGATGATGCAATCATAACGAAGCTTACATCACTCTGCTGAACAAATTGCCCTATATCAGCTCTAGAAATCATACAGTGTCGTGCTCTCTTATTTGTCAGTGTTTGATTTTGCAAAGGGACACATTTCTGTTTAGCCAAAGTGAGCAGAGATGCCTCGTACTTGTGTGAACAGTGCAGATAACTTCTGCTATGTTTGTGGTGAAGTGACTTTTGCATCACAAAAGTGCAGTATAACCACTATGGCTAAGAAAGCCTATCACCTTTATTTTGGCTGCAAAATTGGAGATCAGGACAAGAGGTGGGCCCCCCACACATATGCTGCAACACTTGTGCAACAAATCTTCGCCAGTGGTTGAACAGGAAAAGGAAATCTATGCCTTTTGCAGTGCCAATGATTTGGAGAGAGCCAACAGATCATACCAGCAATTGTTACTTCTGCATGGTGCCTCCAGTTGGGAAAGGTGTGTCAAAGAAGAAAAAGTGGACTGTGCATTATCCAAACATTCCATCAGCTATACGCCCAGTACCCCACGGAGAAGGACTGCCGGTTCCTGATGCACCAGAATCATTCTCACTTGAGTCAGATGAGGAAGAGGAAGAGGATGAAACTTCTGGTCCTGAACCATCAATGTCACAGGACCCACATTTTCTCCCATCCTCCTCCTCTGAACCACACCTCATAACACAAGGTGAACTGAATGACCTTGTCAGGGATTTGGAACTACCCAAGAGTAAGGCAGAGCTGTTGGGCTCCAGACTACAGCAGTGGAATCTCCTGGCAGGTGATGTTAGGGTTTCCATGTTCCGTGACCGTCAAAAGGATCTTGTCCCATTCTTCTTCATGGAAGGTGATCTTGTAGCCTGCAACAACATCGATGGTGTGATGGCAGCCCTCAACTTCGTTCACGATCCAGATGAGTGGAGACTGTTCATTGATTCATCGAAGACGAGTCTTCAAGCTGTTTTACTGCATAATGGCAATGTTTTGCCATCAATTCCAGTTGGTCATGCAGTCCATATGAAGGAAACCTATGACAACATGAAACAACTTTTGAGGTGCATAAACTATGACCAACATCAGTGGCAGCTTTGTGGCAATTTGAAGGTTGTTGCTCTCTTGCTTAGTCTGCAGACTGGATACACAAAGTACTGCTGTTTTCTCTGCGAATGGGATAGTCGTGCAAGAGATTCCCACTACATCAAGAAAGATTGGCCACTCCGACAGTCATTGGAGCCTGGGAGGAAAAGTGTTCAGCATCCGCCACTTGTTGAATCAAGGAAGATTTTGTTACCACCCTTACACATCAAGCTGGGTCCGATGAAGAACTTTGTCAAGGCCATTGACAAAACACAAGCAGCTTTCAAGTACCTCCGTGGAAAATTTCCAAGGTTAAGTGAAGCTAAGTTAAAGGAAGGTGTCTTTGTTGGTCCTCAGATTCGTGAACTTCTTCGAGATGATGCATTTGACCATGCACTGCGTGGCAAGGAAAAGACGGCATGGAAAGCCTTCCAGTTAGTGGCAATCAATTTTCTCGGAAACAACAAGGCAGACAACTACAGGTTGTTGGTGGAAAACCTCCTCAAGGCATACAAAAGCCTTGGTTGCAACATATCACTAAAGATACATTTTTTGCACTCTCATCTAGATTTTTTTCCACCGAACTGCGGAGCAGTGAGCGACGAGCACGGCGAGCGATTTCACCAGGACATTGCAACAATGGAGAAACGCTATCAGGGCAAATGGAGCCCATCAATGCTTGCAGACTATTGCTGGACAGTGACAAGAGATGCTCCATTTAATGAATACAAGAGACAAGCCAAGAAGCGCCGAGTAGACACTGAATAGGACTAAACTATGTACAGAATAGTTTTTTGCCTTTTGTTTCATAATAAATTTTATTTATATAACCCTTTTGCTGATTTTTAAAGTGTTACATAAACAGGACAGGTGAAATATTATCATGTAAAGCAACCATAAACACATGAAAAGACCTAGGTTTACAATTTATGATTAAAACTCTATCTACACAATATACATAGACATAAAATGTAAAAACTTATATATCTTAGAAACAGTAGCCAATCAGTTGTTTTAATTGTCATATTTGAATTCAGCACATCAAAATACATAATAAATAGCACATTTTATCTCTGAAGCAGACGACTTCTCAAAAATTGTAGACCAGTGTTACAATTAATTTTTTATTCACGCTATTAATTGCGATTAATTTTTTAATCGCTTGACAGCCGTATTCACAATGTATGACAAGTAGGTGAGCAACTTTTCAGGGAAGGAAGAGCCTCTAAAGAAGGGATAGATTCCACCTTAACCGAAGTGGAAGCAGGATGCTGGCAGAGAACATTGATGTTGTTTAGGGGATTATTTGAACTAAGGAACAGGAAAACCAACAGGTCTGAGGAGCACTCAGTTTAGAGAAGGACATTTGCTAGGGGTATCGGTAGCTGGAGGTGGGACAGGTTGACTTGAGGTTTGCATTCTGCAAACGTAACAGGATGTCAGACAAAAAAAGTTCAATAAAAAGAGCATCTAGCCAAAAATAAAGCCCACAAATGATCATATACCAATTGTGAGAAGTTTAAAAACACAAGGAGTTGAACTGGAATGCTGGGCAATGGAAGAGGGCCTTAACATGACAGGAACTTCTGAAAGATGATGGAATCACAAAACTCAACAGCATACCAAAATACTTAGCTACAAATTTTACCGGATGGACAGGACATGTAGCAGGTGTGAGACAGTAGCACTATAGCTAAAGGGATTCCATAGCCTCTAATGAGATAGAGTTACCAAGTGGAGAGGACCACACACTACGCAACCCAAGTCATAAGAAAAGACACATAATTAGGGCTGGCTGAAAAAAGAAAAAAATCTCCAACAAAATCAAAGCTATTTTCTTTTCATGGAGTTTGAAGTAGACTAGCAATTTTCTATGATATTTATAGATTTTATTTTAATTCTTTTTGAATCGAAGAGGTCACCAAAACTTTTAACTTATTGAAATTCCCGGTATTTAGTAACTGAAAATTTTCTGTTCCCCTCTGAATAAACATTTCAACAACATTTTTAAAAATCGTGAAACAGTTTGTGCTTAATGAAAAATATCTATAATGCTGATGATTTTTTACAAAACTTTTTATTTCAAAATGAGGCCATTTTTCAATGAAAATACCCCTTTCATCTGAAAAATTTCCATCAGCTCTAAACGTAACCTTCTGAACAGGAAAAAGATATTGAGTGTACAATGTGGAGAATCAAAGAGACTCTGAAAAACAGTAATAATGGGTGACTTCAAATACCTGTATCTAAACGGATCAAATGCCCCACTGAGATGTGATTTAGAGACATAATTTACTGATAGCTTAAAGGACTGCTTCTTGTAAATAGCTAGCTCCAGAATACATATGAGAGGCTATTCTCAACTTAACCCAAAGTAACTATAACTGAAACACTTATAATAGTGACCACAGTATCATTACCCTCAATATCCTCGTTAAAGGAAAGTTACCAAAAACAGTTACACTAAAATTAAAAAAGGTTGGGTTTTTCCCCAAACAATGAGGAAGTAAAAAATGCGGAAACTGAACTCCATAGACCCAGAATGGAGGCTCTTTAAGCATGTCACAATTGACTCATAGAAGGTATGCATGCCTCTAAAGTAAAACCAGAAGCAGGAAGGCAAGGGGGAAAAAAACATAGCCTGGTTAAATGGCAAGATTACAAAGTTATCTGAGACAAACAAATATCTCTTAGCCAATGGAAATGCAGCTCAAATGAAGGCAGCAGAAAGGACAATAAATTGTGACAGATAAAATGTGAGATAAAAATTAGGAGAGGTAAGAGTGAACCTGCAGAACCAACAGCTGAAAAATATATATCACAATTTTTTCTAAGTATATCAGAAGCAGGGAATCAGAGAGAACTGGGAATCAGCTGGACTACCAGGTTGTTAAAGGAGTAATTAAAAAGAGGATAAGGACATTGCATAGAAGGTCATCTGGAAGATGATGTTCAGTTCTGCTAACCCTGTCTGAAAAAAGCTACAGCAGAAATAGAAGGGGTCCAGAGACAGAAAAAAAGAATTATCAGAAATGCCTGGAAAAGCTTCCGTAGGAGGAATGATTGAAAGGATGTTTAATTAGAGAAGGAAGAGAACAGAAGCATAAAATATAATAAATAATATAGAGAAGGTCAGCTGGGGGCGATGAACATAAGAATACAAGAACAGCCATACTGGGTCAGACCAAAGATCCATCTAGCCCAGTATCCTGCCTTCCGACAGTGGCCAATGTCAGGTGCCCCAGAGGGAATGAACACAACAGGTAATCATCAAGTGATCCATCCCCTGTCGCCCATTCCCATCTTCTGGCAAACAGAGATGAGACTATATGATACTACAATCCTGGAGTGGTTTGCAGTGCATAAACTTTCACTTTGTTCATGGAATAACTTACATTTTTAGGATGTTTTAAGAGTCATAGAAAAGTATCACATTAAAGGCAAGTGGAAAGGACAACTCATTGAGACAGGCCTACCTGCCATGCTGCATGCACCCTACTGCTATAAATATGTACCAAAATAATTTGTTAAAAAAAAAAAATCATGATTGACAACAAATACTATGTCTCTTTGATACTGTAAAAAGCAAGCAGACCTAGTCCAGCCTTCCGCTGTAATGAATTGTGACTGAGGCCTGAGGCTCTGCTTTCTTTGACTAAGCCACAAGCACCAGTATCCAATGCAGAGGAGCTGGAGGCAGGCTTCTCACCATCTGACTTGATTCATCCACCAGATTGTCTGGGGCCCCTCATTTTCTTTGCCTGCAGGAGCAACTTTCAACCCTTCCCTTCAGAGGTTTGGTACACTCATGGCTTTGCTAATGCCTTCTACTCTATTAGCAGCAGCTACACTGCTTAGAATTGGCATGTAGTAATCTAAAAAGGAGACAGAGAAGAGCCATGAATCCCAATGCAAAAACTCCCGTTCCAAATGTGGTGAGCAAAACCCCCGTTTATGAACCTCAACCAAAACACTTTCCCCTCCTTCCCAAAAATCAATTACTGCTGAAAAGGATTTAATTTTAGAAAGAGGCAAACAGACAAAACCCGATAAACATTCCAGGATTAGCAATACTCCTGGAGCATTTACGTGTTCCCGTTAAAGCACCACATCTCAGGTGACAGGCAAAGCGCTAGTTTACATCACTAGCTGCGACTAATTTGGTGCTTGTTTTTCCTGCAGCACAACCTGCATTACTGGGTGTGGCTTTAATCGCTATATCAGAGGTAGCAACAACAAAAAGCAAATGGACTGCACTGTACCCAGGCCTGTCAGAGGGAATATTTCACAAAGTTCCAGAAATATTCCCTGGAGAGCTACACCTCTATCTGATTAAAATAAAATACACATATACATAGATGCGCATTACTACCCTCGCCCCCACCCCCTCCCCACCCCCAGAATCCCAGCAACAAACAAGGAAACAATTGGTTAATTAAAATACAACACTCTTCAGAGGGAAGCAACCTTCACCACCAGGGTTTCTACAAAACAAAGTAGGAGGGATCCTGCACAAATATTCTACAATTAACAGCAGCTGCTCTTCAAACAACACTGCATCTCTCATTTACCTGGAGTGTTTTTTCACATCTGTGCACAGCAGTCACAGCTGCTACCTTCGTCAGGAAAAGATGCTCTCACCCTTGAAAAACACGATACACATTACAAGCAACTCCTACACAAAATTCAGCCATATGTACAGCAGCTTCCAATTTACTGTAATGTAGCCAATTACCAGTGTTTCATTCATTATAACACGGTACCCACACCGTTTTTAATACTTTAATACTTTTAAAAATATATTTTATGCATTCCCATGGCCTATTCATTGTAATAACAGCAGATATGCTAGTTGGTTGCTCTACTCACAGTAAATTTAAGAGGACCAAGTATGGTTTCTAATAATTTAACATACATGCTTTTAAAGCCATTCATAAAGCTAGTTAACTGCCTGTTACTCCATGGAAAATCTACGGTAGCCCACACATATCTGATGCCTATCAAGCTTCACATCATCTGCCAATAGCATCGCCAGAGATTTAAATCCTCATCGCCTCACAGTGCAACACCTGCCCTCAAAACGTGTGACAGAGACTCAAGCTAATGGACAGAAATGCGGGGAAGCTGTGTGTGTTATAAGGCTCAGATCTGTCACAGAGAATTCCCCAATCATGGTTTCATGATGCAACATTTTTGATGTCAGTAAATTACAGCAATAAAAAGGTCGGTTCCTATCAGATCCACCCGGGTAGAGGTAAATATTTGTCTGAAATGAGAGGTCTCTTTACTTACAGAGACCTGAGAGCAATGAGGACACTCCTCACTCTTGGGTCAACTAACTGAACATTCTCCAGGCATTAATCTCTGGCCAAATCCTACAGGTGACATTTCCATCCAAGTCAAGGCTAAGCCAAGACTGCAGGATCTGGCCCACAGTCACAGAAAGAACATCAGTTCCACAACTCAAAGAGAGAGCTATCAGGGTGTCCCAGGAAGAATACATTTGTAGTGCACACTCCCAGGGTGATTTCAGCTTTAAACTGACACCTCATCAGCAAAAAGCAGCATTCTCAAAGGAGAGCTTCAAGTTTTCTTCTCTCCCACTCATCAGCGACAAGTAGTAAACATTTGCCAGAAAGTGAAGGGGCCTGATTCATCAGCTTCTGCAGAATTTCAGTTTCTAGCTTTTAGAGGGCCAAAGAACTCGCTCTGATCCTACTCACATCAGCGTAAGGCAGTGGTAACGCCACTGAAGTCAACAGAGAACAAGCCTGAAACTGATGCAAATGAGAAGGGAATCAGGCCTCAAGTTTTCAGCTCTTATATTTGCAAACGCAGCCCTGAAAATGGGAACCAATGCAGTGCTATGTTCCTAACTCTGCAAGCAGACAGCTCTCCCATCTCTATGACACACAGAATTTTGCCAAGCAGCTAGAGTGGGGGGCGGGAGGCAACTACTCCATGCTATTCACAACATGGTGGACAGCAATGAAACTGACAAGGCTCAGTTTCAGTCTGCTGTGGCTTGTTATGAGTAGATGCAGGGGAAGGCACTGCTGGTACCATTCCTGGGGAGAAGGATCCAGAGGCTGGAAGTGGGGTAAAATTGCAGCAGTCAAGTCACCAAAAAGGGGGAGATTGTGGACCCATTTCCACACTAACTAGGATGGGGTGGGGAAAAGAGGAGGACAACCCTTTCTCCTTTCTAGCTGCAGAGAAGGGAACTTCAAATGAATCACACACTTAAACCCTAGAGGCAAATATGAAACATGCAGGGCTGAGCAGGGTCCAGGAAAAGCATCCTGGTAGGAGTCCAAGCAAGCTCCCCTTCCCAGCATCTGTGAGTGGGAACCAGGACCTTTGACCTCTCCGGGGGGGTTCCTTCCCCACGCACTTCATCTTTCCTATCAGCCTCTAGCTTTTGGGTTTAATCCACAGGCTACATAAAAATGCTTCTCTGTGGATCTGAGACTATGCCTGACACAGCAAAAGATTCTAATCAAAATGTATTGGACATTGCAGAGGCTGTGCAAAATGGGGGCTTTGTCCTCTGATACTTGTTGGAGCTGTAATAAAGAAAAAGGAAACTTGATATATAGGCTATGGGACTGTACAACAGCCAGGCAGCTGTGGGAAGAGGCTAAGGAAACAAGAGTGAAAACAGTGTTTGGCTTCAACAACCAAACATCAGCTGAAAATTATATCATAGGTTAGGTACCTACTACAGTGGGTTTAACTCCACTATGAAGACTTTGGTACTTGAGGGCTGCAATGATCACCAAGCGCATGATCTTACAAACATGGAGGAGAGGCTTCTGCCGAGAACAGAGCGGTATTTGGACCTGTCTGACTTAGCAGGAAAAGAAAGAATAGCTTGTTGACTAGAGCAATTCTATCAATTTGACAAAATTTGGACTCCATTTCTTGATACATTTGGATGAAAAATGCTGAGACGGTTGAAATAATGTTAGAGTTCCATTCTAGCTGACCACTCCACTCTTTCCCTCCTTAACACGCTACCCTTTTTTGCCTACTTATATATGTAACTTCTTTTCTGGTTACCCCCCAACATGTTATGACTGTGTTATATTGTCTAATTTTGTATTGTCTAGTCTTGTAACATTGACAAGTTGTAAAGTCGTGTAATTATATAATTTTATTGTCTAGCCTGTTAAATGTGCAACATTCAGTTACAAGCTGTACATCATTTACCTTTTTGTATTTTTATTGTTTCTTTATGAATATTTTAAAAAGATATCACACATAAAAATCCATTGTGCTATTAGGTCTGGGCAATAGTGTTGTTTTTATAAAGACAGTCACCATTAGCAGGTGGGCATGGAGGGACTGGGCTCCAGTGGGAGTCTCCAAAGGCATTGTGTGACACCTATGAGGGTTCTGGAGGACTGTAGGCCAGTGGGAAACTCACTCCCCTCTGATAGGGTGCAGGGTGCATTACCTCAGTGTCTAGCAGCCCCCCATGGGGACAGACTCATGCTGGCCTTACATGCCCTGCGGCGGGGGGGGGTCAATTATTTTTTGTCAAGGTCCAAATTTCTTGGTCAGGGTCTAGTCAACCAGAGACTCCAAAGAAAATGATAAATAATAAATAATAAGTAAATAAAAAGATTTTGGGGTCCGTTTAAAAGCGTCTGGCGGTCCAGATTTTGCCCAGAGGCCACCTATTGACTACTCCGGCCCCACGGGATTTGCAACCATGCCTAAGTCAGACTATTTTTTCTCACACACACACACACACACACACACACACACACACACACACACACACACACACACACACACACACACACACACACACACAGGCTTTTTGACCAAAATGCATTTTTTCTTCCAAAGAAGTTTTAGTTTTCAGTCAAAATTTTTCAGTTTTAAATTGTTTTCACCTAAAACTGAAAAAAAAATGGTTTTCAGTTTTTCATTTTAAAAAAACTGAAAAAATTAATGGGACATTATAAAAAAAAAATGAGAAAAACATTTGGTACTTTTCAAACAGCGCCTGCTCCAGGAGATGTGCAAATGAAATATCTCTGCCCTGCCCCCATCTCTTTTCTTGATGTAATTGCACATTCTGGGCGGTAGGATTATACAAATTCTAAGAAAGACCAACTATCCATAGAGTCTTGGAGCCCTTGACGTAACTCAAGAACAACACTCCAGTAAAACTAAAATGCAGCAATACCGTCCAATGTAGAACCCATCATCAGTCCTGCCTCTCCAAAACTCCTCACCTTACAGTTCTCCCTTCATCATTTTCAAAAGCCTGGGGGAAAAGATGTACCTTGTATCATGCCCCGAAGCTTTTCAGGCAAAAGGGGAAAACGGGAGGAGTGGAGAGACAAGACAAGACATTCATGGACAAGTAGGACTCCGGGCAGACATAGGAGAGTGAGAAAATTAGTATAAGCCATGCCACTTGGTGGGCATGTGGCACTCCATCCGCCTCTGGTGGTGGCTAGGCCAGCAAGAGATTGACAAGCCTGCTACATTTTGGTTAACAGAGCTGGAGCTTAAAGCTCAGGTATTGGAGGCACCTGCATTAAGATCCAGAAATCCCAGGTTCAATCCCTGCTGCTGACAAGCCACATAGGTGAATCAGTGTTTCATTGGGGAGATGTTTCACCAATAACTTCTGGAGGGGAATAAAGCCTTCTCTAATCTGTGATTCTTCCTCTTTCCATCTTCCCCGCCCCACGGCTCAGAATCCCTAGAAAACTATTTGACCACCAACTGCGCTCCGTTAAAGCCTTGATAAAAACAACAATTCAAGATTAAAAAATTATAACAGGTCACCACATATGCCTGATGTTAAAGAAAAATCATTCTTGTGTGTTAGAACCATTTTTTCACCACGAATACTAATTTCATCCGCAGGCACCTAGCCTTGCAACGCTGTCACAGATAAGGGTGTCTAACAAGCGTGATCTATACACTCAGCATAGTTCCCATTCTCGTTCCATCTTTTTCATTCTCTATTATATTTTGGCTTATGTACGTATGGCCTCTTCCATGCATCTCAGGCCAAGGGAGGCCTGTATTGACCTGTACAACTCTGTAGTTTATACAGATGAAGAACACAGAAAATTTACACTGTATAACCTGCTTATAAACACACTGTGTGCTGATACACCATTAGTTTGGTCCAAAGTACAGGTCCTAATAATTTACTGCATTCTGGCCCCGAGCCAGCATCATGCTTAGAAACATGTACAACTTTAAGCACAGGAGCTGTCCTGTTGAAGCCATACATGCGCTTTACAAGATCAGGGCCTTAGATTGCAAGAAGAAACACAACTATTATTTCTGTTGCAATAGACACTCCACTCAGAGTAAGGACCCCCATGGATAACTTGCTATACAAGCAGAAAAGAAAGATATGGCATCGGCTACAAACAAACAGTTTACAATCTAACATGTAGACACCTGAACACACACAGACCATACATAAAATAATACAATTTGAGAGCAAATCACTATTTCAATGTGATTTAAAAGCAATGCATTCCCACTTTCAAATGCAAGCTAGAAAAAAGAAAGTGAACATGTCTGAAGGCAAAAATTAACAGCATCCACTGTGTGGCGCAGCTGCGATTATTATGTAATGATGGAGGTGTGGCTGCAAAGCCCAAAGGTCACCTTGCATTTTGGAAGGTAGAGTTCCTGTCTGGCCTATTCAGTCACGAGACACTGCAAACCATCTACATCATAGGCTGCAATCCTCTCTCGCAGACGAAAGGATGCCAGCTCAGAGCTCCTGCAGGGGGCAGGACAGACTGTGGCAGGCAGCAGTTTACAGGCGGCTGTTGTTGCTAGGTTATGCAACGTTTAAATAAAATAATGTAATTGTTATATAAACACTCTCCATGCCTTACTCAAAAGAATAAGCCAAAACTACCATTAAGTTACATTTTCTTTTTTTTCTCCAATAAGTTAACGGGACCAAGAATGGGTTAGATAAGAAAGCCTCATATGGCCGCATGCTCAGGTTTAAACAGAAGAGTCTAATCAAGATTGTTCAGAAGGGTTGCTCCTGCATTAAAATATAGAGTTAAAAATGGTAACAGCTTCTCAGGGTAGACAAATGCAAAAAAACCCTCTAGAATGTAAGACATCCCCCTGCTGTTATGAGAAACAAAGGAGAAATCAAAGACCTTTTAACATTATTTCTATCACTTCTTGGCTGATGCATCCAAATCCATCTGTGACTGAAAAGCAAACTGCAGCTTTACCTTGTTCATTTGCATCAGTGTTTAAATCCAATTTTTATTTAGATTAACGAGGCGATGGCACATGCATGGTGTAACACTGGCTATCACTTAAGACTTTTGGATAGCAAGACATCTGGATCAATCTAGTTGGGATTAGTCAAGTACTGTGCAGATTACAGCAACCATAACTTGGACTCAACTTCTGTTTCACATTTACATACATCTGTACAGGAGGCCACTACAAACTGGAAAGAATAATCCTGCTTCACTTTGAAAATTACATTCCTCATCATGACGAAGGAGGAGGAGGAAAGTATCACACTAACATTATGATGTTGTTTTAGTTAGCTCTGCACTACTTCCAACACATACTTAAGAAAAATAAAAATACAAATCATATAAAGCCAGATCAGTGACATTTTACCCATTTACAATCCTTGGCAGGGGGAGGGATAGCTCAGTGGTTTGAGCTGCTAAACCTAGGGTTGTGAGCTCAATCCTTGAGGGGGGGGATTTGAGGATTTAATTGGAGATTGGTCCTGCCTTGAGCAAGGGATTGGACTAGATGACCTCCTGAGGTCCCTTCCAACCCTGATATTCTATGATTCAAGCATCATCATATTACTTGATAGGATGTATTAAATACATACCCCAAACATACATTAACATATCAGTAATGGAGTTGTGTATAGTAGAACATGTGAGCAAGCTAAAATGCATAAGAACTTCCATGAAGTTATGCCAGTGTAAAATAATGCCTTTCAAATACATCCTGAAATTGGGTAGAATTCCAACTCCTGCTGACACTAAGAGGGTGTTTTCCCTATGTCAGAACTGAAGAATGAATCTTATAATTTGTTTGAAAAGCACAGCCTTTAGAAGCTTTTGCATTACTGAAGCATCGTTCAGACAAAACCAGTTAATTTCCTGAAATGCACATATTTACTTTAATATACGCATAAAACAGAGTGAGGAGTTGTGCCACAAACATAGAACTGACTTTTAGGCAAAGGTGTCAAAAAGCAAAAGACAGCAACATGGCTCTGTGATTGTAAGGACCTTATTTTATTAATCATTTATTTATTTATTATTTATTAATAATTAATTATTTATTATTATTAAATTCAGTAGTGGTTGTCCTGATGCTTATTATTTGGCTGAATGAGCCGAAGTGAGACTCCCCGGGCAGCTGCTGACATAATGACTGATTGTGTGGTGGAGCTGAGAATGTGAATGATGATGAATTTTGAAAGGCTCTGGAATTTGTGAATAACAAAAGTAGCTACAGTTCCGAAAATCTCACCATTTGTTCTCAGCAACAAAGGAAGACTCAAAGGCCTTTGTTTAACAAAATGATTCAAAAACCGGATAGGAGAGGAATTAAGGGTTATCTCTACTGGCATAATACAGCAAGCAGATTGTGTCCCTAAGTAGAAAGAATTGTGAATGTATTCTGGTTAACATATTGTAAGCAGAATTACTATGCTTCTGTTGCTTTTATTCCAATTCTGATACTGTTACAGGATTTCCCATGTAAGTAATTCTCAAGGTCCAGAGGGGTCTCAGACAAAATTCAGCCCCGGTGTAAAAGGGGGCACTTGACTACAAGGGGAGTCATGCATGCTTATTTACAAGGGGGAATTTAGTCCTTCATGAAAAAATAATATATATAATGAAGAGAACATTTAAACATCTTCCCATAGGTAAGGACATTGGTTTGCTTAGATTCTTCTGGAACATAGTTAACATGCAGTTATTTTTCTCCTTAAAAATTAATTGAGATTTAACATTAAACAAACAGATTTTAAACACATTGTGATTAATTACATGTATTGTTTTTATTGCAATAGCACCTAGCCGCCCCAGTCATGGACCGTAGCCCACTGAGCGAGGTGTTGTACACACACAGAACAGACGGTCCCTGCCCCCAAAGATCTTGCATTTGACCATGACAAGAAACAAGCACTTTTGTTTCAGGCAGCTTATTGCAGGAGTACGCATTAACTCAGCAAAAGATGTAAACCTGCTACAGAGTCATACCGTACTGGCAACTGCTACCCAAATAAATAGAAACTCAAATTAAAAGACTTTGTCGTGTGAGCAGTAAACGGAGATGTGCTGGAGTGCAAAGAATGGGAAAGACTTTTTATCGTGAACGCTGTCAAGCATGAGAAATTAAATACCAGCCAAAAACATTGTTGGTTTAGCATCAGAATTGGACATCATAAATCAGGAGAAGTGCATTAAAAGGGCAGGGGGGACACCAAAACACTATTAGGACCAGTTTTTCATGAGCTCAAAGACTCATACGGCATGTCTACACCGCAATAAAACACCCACAGCTGACCCAGGTCAGCTGACTTGGGTTTGTGGGTCTTGGGCTGCAGGGTTATACAACTGCAGTGTAGATGTTTGTGCTCCAGCTTGAGTCTGACTGTTTACACTGCAATTTTAAGCCCCACAGAGTCTGCAGGCACTAGGGTGACCAGACAGCAAATGTGAAAAATCGGGTGGGGGGTAATAGGAGCCTATATAAGAAAAAGACCCAAAAATCGTGACTGTCCCTATAAAATCAGGACATCTGGTCACCTTAGCCGGCACGGGCCAGCCATGGGGTTCTTTATTGCAGTGTAGACTTACCCACAGACTTCAAGGCCAGAAGGGGCCAGCACAATCATCTAGTCCAGATGTGGGCAAACTACAGCCCGCGGGCCACATCCGGCCCATGGGACTCGACTGTCCTACCCAGCCCCTGAGCTCCCAGCCGGGGAGCCTAGTCCCCAGCCCCTCACCCGCAGCCACGCGGGCCACGCTCTGGCCCGCCACTCCCGCTGGGCAGCGTGGGGAGCGCAGCTGTCTCTGGCTGGGTGTCGCGGCTGCAAGCTCCTGCTGCTAGTAAGAGGGCGGGAAGCAGAGGGGTTGGGTAAGGGAGCGGGGGGTCCTGTGGGCCAGTCAAGGAGGAGGGGGTGGTTGGATGGGACAGAGGTTCTGGGGGGGCGGTCAGGGGATGAGTAACAGGGAGGGTTGGCTGTGGGAGTCCCAGGGGGCCTGATAGGGGTGGGGAGGGCACTCAGGGGACAGGGAGCGGGGGGGTTGGATAAGGGGGTGGGATGCTGGCGGGCAGTTAGGGGTGGGGGGTCCCGGGAGGGGGTGGTCAGGGGATGAGGAGCAGATGGTGGTTGGATAGGGGGTGGGAGTCCCAGGAGGGCTGTATGGGAGCAGGGGTATGGATAGGGGTTGGAGCAGTCAGGGGACAGGGAGCAGGGGGCGTGGATAAGGGGGGGGTCCCGGGAGGGGGCAGTCAAGGGACAAGGAGCAGGGTGGGTTGGATGGGTCGGAGGTTCTGAGGGGGGCAGTCAGGGGGCGGGAA
Organism: Emys orbicularis; assembly: GCF_028017835.1. Taxonomy (NCBI): domain Eukaryota; kingdom Metazoa; phylum Chordata; order Testudines; family Emydidae; genus Emys; species Emys orbicularis. The sequence goes on along the minus strand of NC_088687.1, from coordinate 5,633,484 downwards.
GTGGGAGGGGGCGGGGGCCAGGCTGTTTGGGGAGGCACAGCCTTCCCTACCCGGCCCTCCATACAGTTGTACAACCCCAATGTGGCCCTCGGGCCAAAAAGTTTGCCCACCCCTGACCTCCTGCACATCACCCAGCCACTCCTGTAATAGGACTGTATCCTCTGGCAGAGTTACTGCAGGCCTCAACTCTTGATTTAAAGCTCAGCTCTCCTGCTATGCCATTAAGGCACCTAAGGGAAACGAGGGTGTTTTCAAAAGGACTCAGTACCCAGCAGATTCCATTGTTCTCAAAATGACCCTCCTCTGGCTTCATTTGTGGGTGCGGAGTGCTTTTGACCCAGCATGGCTTGTCTTCTACAGTTACGCCTGAAACAATTATACCGCATTATCTTCTGTAGCACAGGAGATGAGTTTGAAAACTTGGAGATGTTTTGTGGATTCAGACCTAGCTATATTTCCCCTCTAGGCTTTAGAAACAAATCTTTATACAAGAACAAAGCAACCTGCCTCATGATGCTCTATGCTAAGAGCCTGCTCCAAAGCCCATTGAACACAATGGGAAGACACCCACTGATTGCAGCTAGCTTTGTATCAGGACTTAACAGGGAAAATACAGTCAAAATGTTTCAAAACCATGTAGCGATCATGTGCTCCCCACTGCAATTAGCAACGGCTGAGGCCCTTCTTGCCTTTGGTTTATACTTCACAGTTTGCCATGATACAGAAAACTCATTAGCTGTAAATGCTGCAAAAGTACTAGGGGTAAACTCCTGGCCCCCTTCAAGTCAACTGGGCTCTTCGCCATTCACTTCAAAGGGGCCAGGATTTCATTCTTGGGGCAAGATTCAGCTTTGGTGTAAAAAAGTACAATTCCCCTAACTTCAAAGTGAGCCTCATCGATTGAAGCTAGACTTGATCCTATATCCCGAAGATAATAATTATTAATTTCCTCTAACAAAACAGAGGAGTAAAAGGACGACAAGTTAGAACAGACCATGTTGTTCAAAATGTGCAGCATTACCTAGGCAAAAAGCATCTTTAGATCCACCCCTGCATTCCCCGTGCAGCAAAATCCTTCACTGCAGCAAGGAAAGATGTGCCAACAGGCCCTAGGGATAACAGCACCATGAAGAGTTAGGTTAGGTTAGGCCTTTGATGGGCCTTCACTGGGTTTGTGTGCCCTGACTACTCTGTAGAAGGTATGTCTAATTCTGGCATGCAATAGTCCATATCCCACTCTCAGACAAACGTGCTCCACCTACCTGGATTGCAATGGGAAAGGCAGGAGCAGAAATCAGAATCGCCAACCCCAAATGTTCAAAAATCACAAGTCTGCCCCTCCCCAAAATCAGGAGATTGGCTTGAAAATCAGGAGGCTTTGGTTTTTTGGTTTGTTTGTTTGTTTGTTTGTTTTAAATAAATATTGGATTCTTTTTATCTATCTCCTGGCTTTTGAGCCTTAGGGTATACTCACTTCACATTTTCAAAGTTTTTTCTCTGCAGTTATGAGGACAAGAAACTTATTTTTTTTTTTTTAATGAAAGCTGAGATTCTCATTGCAAGCCCATGATTCCAGCAGCTGGAGCTTTAAGAAAAACACTAAAAATGATGGGACTCATGACAAAAATCACAAGAGTTGGCAACACTGAGAATTTGCCCAAAGGGTAATAGATTCAGAAGCTGGGTATCAAATAGTCATACACAGCATAGAGAAAAGGCATGTAAAACAATAGAGGTTTGGACAGTTTAAAAAAGTACATTTTCCAGTTGTAATGTCTTTGAAATGCGGTTTAACACCTGTTTTTAATTCTGCTGCATGGCCTGTCTGTTTGAACGCTTACTTTTCTAGCCTTAGCTATAATCACACAATATCATGTCTGATACTGATATTAAACTCTGGAAACACCACAGTCATAGTTCACCAACCCTAAAGTTTCAAAGTAAAGCCTTCTGTTATTTACATTTGCTCAGCACTTTGTGTTTTGACATGCAGTAATCTTAGTTTACTGTTTAAAAGAAAACTCTTAATTCCAGTCCAAGACCTATTATCCCCACTGTCAACCCCATTTTATCCTTTAGTCTACAGCAACGGTAATTTATGTTTCAAAATATAAGGCATGGCAGTGTCTGTAGTCTAGCTGTTGATTTCCATTTCTTGTGTGTATTGAAATCTGCAGGTCTGCTGAAAGGCATATGGAGTTCTGAAAGGTTTCCTTACTCCTACTTTTGCAAGATATTTACTCAGCACAAGTAAAGCATTTGCTTTTGTTCCTCTTGCCTGACATTCCATCAACCTGAAAGACCTGTTCTTCAGCAAAGGGGTCATTCTACCTTCTGTTTCATTTCCTGTGCCTCTCAGCTAGTAGTGATCTGGTTCTGATTTTTCATCATTGCTTTCCAACACAATGCTAAGTTGTGTTACCCCCTCACATGCGGCCTCCCAAAGCTGAACAAGAACTCAAATATTTGCATTAAACCCAAACCTATTTATTTTTATTGGGGCAGGGTGAATCTTGTTATACTTGATAAAAGTGAAAAATACATACACATACAAACACACATGCACACACATATATAAAATAAGCATTTAGTTTCAGAGAATAAAAAATGTTCAACTCATACTTCTAATATTTAGAATCCGAGTCTCCTCTCCGATTAGAGTTAGGAATAACAGTGCTGAAGTCAGTGACATTACAGGAATTAATTCAGGGTTGTTCTGTGACCTGTGTGGTACAGGAGGTCAAGCTAGATGATCACAATGGTCCATTCTGGCCTTATAATATGAATCTGACACATCACACCCATTTCACACTGCGAGAAGAAAATCAGGCACTTTGCATTTACATAGTGCTTTCCATCTTCAAAGCACTTTACAAATATTAACTAATCAATCTTCCCAATGCCACTGTGAGGTGGGTAAGGAAATAAATCCTCCTTGCACAGACAAGGAACAGAGAGACTCTAAAGCTACGTCTCCACTGGATTAAAAGACATGCAGCATGACTGCAGCTGGCCCAAATCAGCGGACGATCTGACAAGGCTAAAAACTGCAGTGTAGATGTTCAGGCTTGGGCTAGAGCCTGGTCTCTGGGACCCTCCCCCATCCTGGAGTCCCTGAGCCCAAGTCAGTTGACACAAGCCAGGCATGGGTGTTTAATTGCAGTATAGACATAAGTGCAGGAGGATGGTGAGGTGACTAAAGCACACAAAACCATGTCCCTGAAAATGTGGATTTTTGCTCCCTGCTTTGCTACACGTTTGCCATGACACTTTGGGCAAATCAGCACATTTTTCTATGCCCCTCAGGGTCAGTCTGTACAAGGGATTTTTGCTCTGGTGTAGCTTAGCCTCAGGGTTAAATTGTACCCACCACTACAATCCCTGCTTTGTACTGATGCACTACATCTATCCTAGGGGTTTGCATGGCCTAACTACATCACAGCAGCCACACCAGTGCAAAAATCCCTCACGTAGACAGTCCCTGAATCCTTCCAACTATGAAAATGAGAACACTAATACTTCACCTATCAGGGGATGCTGTGAACTTTAATTCATTAATGTTTATAGAGCAACTTGAGATCTTCAAACAGGAGGTGCTACGTAAGTGCAAAGTATTATAAAGTGACTTGTCCAAGGCCAAAGGATCAATCAGTGGCGCAGCTGGGATTGGACTAGAGGAATATCTAGCTCTCGTACCCATGGTAAAACTAGAGAAACGTCCACACTGCACACCACTGGCGGCAAGGGCTCTGGAAAGCAGTGGGGAAAGACTCCAGCAGCACTGAGCCTTTCCCTGCTGCCAGAGCCTTTCGTTGCAGCTAGGAAAGGTTCTGGCAGCAGAACATTACACTGCTAAAAAAAAAAAGCAGTGTAGACGGCGGAGGTACTGCTTGGGTGAGTAGAGAGCCACGCAAGGTACTTGCCCTAAGGTTCTGGCATCTTTACTCACCTAAGCAGAACCCCACTGTCTACACTGCTATTTATATTCGTGCTGGCGGGGCTAGTTACATGCGTTATCTACATGATGCCCTAAGAGTTGTGCCATGTAGACATACCCTACACGACACCTTGCTTCTTCAGGTCAGCCTGTGCTGCCAGCCACTGTGGGAAGCTGCCAATGAAAACACGAGACTACTATATTTACCAAGCCTGTTTGGAGTGAGACGAAACAGCAAGTTATACACCAGTAACCAGCGTTTTGTACCATGTTAAGAAACAAGAACCAGGGCAGGTGCCAAGAACATGCCATGCAATGCTGTCCAGCTAGAAAGAACACCGACATTTTCATCTTTAGTATCAGGCTTTTTGCAAAGACTCTTGGAACCTCAGGGACTAGATGCAAATATTCCAATACTGCCACCTACTTCCACTGCCATCAGTGACAGGAGGCTCAACCATGAGCCAATTATGACAGAGCGACATGGTTCAAGTCAGGAAAAGACTACTGACCTACCCATCTATATCCCCAACTGCTGCCTGGCTGGGGAGACGTGGTGAGGGCAAATGGCAGATAACCTGCGGTCAATATGGTCTCTGGGTGGAACCTGACTGTCACATAAGACTTCCCTCCCAACCAGATCCTACAGCCTTCCCTCAGGGACAAATCCCTCCACAGCCAAGCAGCCACTTTTGGTTCAGGGACAGGCAATTCGACCTGTCAGCAGGAGTGAACCAAGCCCAGGATTTTATGAAAAGGGGGTGGGGGTGGGGGGGAAGGGACATCTATTCGGTTACCCGGGGCAAACCCAGGGTAGTTCCGTTGGCTTTAGTAGAGTCACTCTGCATTTACCCAGGTGGATTTGAGAACAGAATTCAGCCCTGTGTTTTTTCAACTGCCTCTGATCTCAGTGGTCATTAATGTGCAGATGGACACAATAGGCCTAACCAGCATGTCCCTATGCCCTCTAAATGACCTTTAATCAGCAAGACACAATGGAACAGAACTGCTGATTCAGAGCCGTTCCTGTCTGCCATGTCAATTCGTATTTACTCCTAATAATCTATAACTGCTGCTTCCTGCTCTGCCTGTTTTCATACACAAAAGTTACCAATTCTATTTGTCAGGGCTCTGTTGGGGGACGTAGACTATTTATTCATTTATTTTTTTGAGCAAGGCTCAGTTGAATCTGCATACTACGCTGCACAAACAGTGCCCTCCGGGAGCAGGCATTGGCGGAAATATAAATGTCTGTCATAAAGGAACAAGCTGGCAGCTTGACTTTATTATTTTCAAAACACCCAGAGATGACATTTTACCTTATGTGCTAACAACCGATTAAAGTTTGTGTTGCTAACTAGAACTCTATGCTGCAGACTAGAACGCTGCACAGACTTTTCAGGGGCACTATACAGAGGGGGGGGAGGGAAGTCTCAATTTTTTTCTCTTCCCCCATAAAATGTTACAGCTGAATTAGAAGCCAGCCACCGAATCCCTCCCACATATACACTACCTGCTCCCTGCAAAATTACACACCCAGTACTGCACGTCCCTCTCCCCAATCAAACCGGACACACATGCACACTGCCCTCCCCCCCTCCCCGCCCCCAATCTCCTTGCCCTGTCCAAGTCTATTCACACACACTGGAATTTGTTCTTTTTTCCGTGCACACTCTTAGTTTATCATTCTCTCTCCCTCTATGCCCTCCTTTTACTTTCTGGTGTCCCCCCCGTCCCTCAGTGTCACCTCAGTGTTCAAGGTAGGAAACAGTTTTTGAGGAGAAGTGGAGGAACTATTCCAGCATTTTGCTTCCTTCCCCTGGAGGCTGAGCAGGGAGTGGCAGGATGGGAAGGGGACACAGACAAAGGTTTGGTCAGGAGGACATTAGGAGAGGCTAGCAGCAGCAGGTGGGAGGGTTCCAGAGGAGAAAGAGAAGAGCATTTTCATTTTTGCCTATGCATGCACTAATGTCACACAAGGGTCAGAGTCCATCCAGCTGATTTCACAAGGGTCAATCACAGCAGATGGCCCCCGAGCCTGGCTTAACCTTTCTGTGACTTTTTTTTTTTTTTTTTTTTTTTAATTTTCATACTTTTTCATCCAACCTGTTCAAGGGTTATTGACCCAGATCTAGTTTTCTTTACTCGGACAAACCCCAGTTTGGCTTCCAAGTAAGCAGAGGCAAGATCAAGTTCTGCAACCACTTCGAGTTCCAAATGTCAGTTTTAGCTAGTAAGGAGGCAGGGAGGAAGTATGGTCCATTGGCTAGGGCAGCAGCCTCTGACTCGAGAGACTGGGCTTCAGGTCTCTGCTCTGCCTTAGGGAAGTCACTTGTGCCTCTCTTTCCCCATCTGTACAATTGGGATAATAGCACTGGCCTACCTCACCGGGTGCTGGAAGGATAAATGCATTACAGACTGTGAGGTGCCCAGATACTGTGGTGATGGGGGACAGATAAGTACCTACATCTAGATAGATACATGATGAAAGCTTAATCACAAGGTTCTAGTGGTTAGTTGCAATAAGTGACATAGCATAACGTGTATGATATAGTGTAATGTCTAAATAGGCCTTTAGATCTTACCGCAGTCAGACAGGAAGTGACTTACGAAGGAAGCAGGAAGGAGAGGTCTCAAATGATGAGTACCTGCTAGCTCATGAGTGGGCACCTGCTCCCACCTGACTTGCCTGCAGGGAGTGGCCCACTATGTGATCCAATTCATCGCCTAGTCAGCAGAGGCCCCCATGGTGTCTGGAGAGGGGGAAAAGGCCACTGCACCTGGAAGGCAAAGGGGAGTGGGCACTGGGAAAGAGCCAGGAGCAGCGGGCACAGCCTGGAGCTGGCTGCACAGGGGACGTTTGGGTAGCCGGCAGCAGGGATGGGTGACAGGCCAGGAGCAGAGCGCTGGGAGGCAGCTAGGGCAGCAGGCTCCTCTCTGGAAAAAGAAAGAGGGGGGCAAACAAACACAGAGGGAGGACGAGATGAGACAACAGGAAGAATCTTGGCTGATGATAATTAGCTGTTCTCTAATAAAGGAAAGGATCCAGGGCACTTTAGAGGAGCCCTCTGGGACAAGCCTGGCTGTGTATCATCCTACTGGGGTACTCCCTAAAAATCAGGATAGGAATGAATGCAACAGTTTATTGTAAGTGTCTATGAAGCCACTATCCCTAGGGCATTTACACCCTCCCCTGCCTGCCAGCTCCAGCAATTAAGCCTTTTCCTTTCAGCCACAAGAGGAAGTGCTCCTTGGGAGTTCCCCAGAGAGAAACCCTACAGAACCTAGAGGCAAAACTGTCATCAGGCTTAGCCTGGCGCTACTGGCTATCCGGGAAGGGTTAGGGTTAGAGTCCCCAGGGATTTGGATACCCAATTTTCATTAAAATAAATGGGAATTGGGCGTGCAAACCTCTAGGAAGCAGTAGAACTCTGAGCCATAGTGCATCACAGCATGCTAGCGCCCCCAGCAGCAGAGAGGGACAATTGCAAACAAACTAACGAGTCCTTCTTTTCTCTTCTTGTACCTCTGCTTCCTCATTTCATGGGAGAGGGGATTTAAATCTTTGGGCCATGGAACTTACCACCACCTGTAATTTACACAAGAGTAGAGTAGTTTACTCACCTCACGTTACAATCATGGCACATACACAAAAGTTGGATAAAAACAAAAAATATTTTTTCTGTGGGGCTGCAATGTAACACCACTTTCTTTCTTAGAATCCAGAACCCCAACACACACAAAACAAAAGCAGAGACACCCCAAGCAGGCTGCTCCCTCAGGCAGAGGGGCACAACTCACCCCAACATACTCTAAGCTAGCTCTCTGCATACTAACTGTTCCCAGCCCCAGATCACACACTATCCTACAAAGCCCCTACCCTGCAAGCCCAGTGATAGCTTATAACCTGCACGCTCTCACCACTGTATATCCCATTCACTGGCAGCATGCTCCCATAGGACAGACTGGTAATTATAGCAATGACTGCATTTTAAATTCTGCCATCTCTTGCATTAAAAGGTGCCTCATTGTTTAAGGCAGTATGATCTTCCGAGGTGGAGCTCTGTTCCCAAAAGGCTCCGATTGCATCTCCAAATTAGCTTAATAAAGATTTAAATTCAGGTGCTAAGAGGTGGGTCCAGCATAATATAGTCTCAGCTCCTTGTGACTATGTCCATAGCTTAAATTAATAAAAAGGAATGACGTTCCCCATGGGTAGAGCGGCATCTTTTCTCACGGCCTGACCGCCATTTTATTAGGCTGGTTACAGAACACATTCCAAGGTTTATACAGGCTCTGAGAAACGGCAACATTTGTTCAAGCATAAAACTTTCCCAGAAGTAATACTACCCTAAATTACCTACCATTTCTTCAAGTGGGCTGCTTTCCTTTTCCCAGGATGATTTTTATGCTTGTGGTAGGCATTAAAGGTAGACTTTCCAGACAGGTATATCGCACTAAAATGGAAATGTCAATATACTGAAATGGAATGTATCACATTTAACAAGATCATTACGTACATTTATACCGCAGAAGGCAATGACCACAAGATGCAATATGATTGTAACCTTACCCGTATATTACTAAAAACTTCTCCTCTAGCTGGCCCGGTGACACGCGAGCACACAGTGTGATGTTTATTACTATCAACTGGAACAACCACTTTTCAAGAGCTATTAACATTCGGGCTCAGGAAAAGTAAACTCTGGAAATAGCTAATTTGGCTTTTTGTATTGATATTGGGAGTAAGAAATCTGCATTATCTTTTTGCTAGTCAACTCAAAGAATGGTGAGTGGTTTAGTGACCACAAGCATGAACCACAATTCTCCAGAAGATTAAAAGGGATGAGGCATTTAAAACAAAATTTCCCTTGAGAAAAAAAAAATCAAATAAAAGATTTCAACAGAAGCCTCTCTCTGACCTGGCAGGGGGGAAAATTAAATTCCATTTGCATGTCAGAAGTGGACACACCAAACTCCTGTAAATGGTGTGTCTTGTTCTACAGTACAATGTTCTTTTCAGAACAGCAAACAGCTAGCCATGAGCTAATGAGAAATTTTAATTCTGGGCATGTGACTAGACTGAGTTTGTTCTAAACTGAAAGTGGCACATGCCTCATTCACTGCCAGTCAAACTGAAGGTGCCATTCAAGGTCCTCCTCTTCAATGGGCTAGGGCCCAATGACCTCAGGAATCAGCTCTTGCTATGCAGCCCACCCCATGGACCACCATGACTCTTTGCCTGTTGGACCCCAGGTGTCATTTTGCAATGCTCCCTCCAAGAATGCTCTTGGTACAGAACACATTGGAGAAGGAGCTCATATCTCACTTCCTGCAAAGCATCCTGCTAGACACACCTGTTTAAACAAGGCTATCCACCAACAACTACGTGAGAGTGACATCCAGTGCAAAAGGAATCAATCAACGTCACTCTAAGAAACCAGACGACTGGGGGAAGAGAGTGCTACCTTTCATAGGAACTGTAATGCATTTATAATTATTGGGAGGCAGTCAGTTCACATGTGTTTGAGTTACACACTTAGGAAAAGAACACAGTTTTTGCACATGGTCTGCCCATGTATAGCTCAAAACCAGAGGTAGAAGCTACAAGCCAAGCTTGTTCAGTGGAGGTCCTGAGACTTTAGAAAATCAAACAACCTTGAAGGAAATTAATTCAGTAGTTTAAAACTTTGGAGCGTTTAATGTGTTAAAATAGGAGGCTGACAATTCCTCTGTCCAGTTTTGTGAAACACTCTTAGAATTCATTTGTTAAGGATGTCTCAGCAAAGGATACATTTGCTGAATTTAAAACATCATACCTTTACAACTACCAAACCACTGTTTCTCAGCTTTGGTTTTCCTTCATAGATCTGATTCAGACTCATTAAAAAAAAAAACAAGCCATATTTGAGATATAATGATTCAGTACTTTACAGTTAGGAACGTTTAAAGCCAGCACATTGAAACTTTTTTGTATTTGAATTTGCAGACCTATTCAAAGCTCTAGCAGTTTGGAACATCATGAGGCTCTGAAAAGCTTTAGATGTGAATTGGTGAACAGTAACTGCAGCTAAGTTGTCCACAGGGGACGAGCCGAGATCCACAAAGGAATTCAGGCATTGCAGTGCTCAGAGCCAGGGGGTTGGCACCTAGCTCCCTATACAATGCATGAGGAGAGACAGGTGCCCGCGAAAGGAATCCACAAAAGTCAATATGCAAGGTAGAGAGTCACGGAAAGTAGACAACAGCAGATGCCAGTGTGAGGGGGGTGTGCTAAGCCCTGCCCCCCTCTGGAAATTAGGCACCACAGTCCAGGCCGGAGGGAGGTGCTTATCTCGGCTTGCAATCCACAGCTGGGAACCTCTTTCCAGGAGCCAGGTGCTTATGCCATTTCTTGCAAGACGAGGGTGGGGCACACCTGACTCCACATAAACAGCCAAGGGAGGTGAGAGGAGGAGGCTGCCTACCTTATAACCTTAACCCAGCAGTTAGGGATCTCACCCAGGATGTGGGAGACCCAGGTTAAGCCCCCCTCCCTCATCTGATGAGGAGAAGGGAGTTGAACAGGCATTTCACGCCTCTTGGGTGAGCGCCCTAACCACTGGACCAGAGTCATTCTTAAAAGTTAAGTATGTGCTTACGTGCTTTCCTGACTAGGGACGTGCGTAAGCATGCCCTTAAATGTTTTGCTGAATTGGAGCCTGGCTGAGGACATTTCTCGCCATTAGACTAAAGTTTCTGCAGACAGGAAGAATTTAGCTCTGAAGTTTGAAGTGCAGGTATTTGCCATTAGTGACTCAAGCACTATCCAGTGAGATTGCATCTGACCTTTCAAACGATTTTCCTGGTTGTCATTAACTTGTCCTAGTGGACTGAGGAGATAATGGCCCCGTCACTTCACCAACCACACTTCGTTCACCATATGGACATGATCAGATATTTGCCCAAACTGCCTTTTCAATTCCATCTTTCTACTTTATTTGCACTCTGCTCAGCTCCCCTCACTCATATGCTGATACAGTAAATCTTTGCTTAGGTCTACAGTTTTCTAAAACTTGTGTACAATGAATCATCAAGGTTGTGTTTGAGTAATCTATAAAAGAGTGCTTACTGTGTGTGTAAGCATTTCTTAGTAATCTGAACCATAAAATACAGTGTAATATTTTCATATGTTTCGCATTGAGGCTAACCCTCTTAATGGTCAAATAACTCAATGGCTTATATAATTATTTGTCATTACAAAATATTATAGCACTTTGGTTCAAATACAGTCATCAGCTAAAAGTGATCAAGGTGGTTGTGTTTTATTACCATACGCTGTTTGACTTCTAAAAGAAACGGGCAAGTTACTTTGTTGAATTGTCTTCATTTTTAGGTGCCCAGCCGGACACATCGGTTGCTTTTTGGCAGGCGGATGCCAACACTCTCTGAAATTAGGCCCCTTTCAAGTACCTCAAGTTACCCATGAACTGAGGTACCCAGAATCGTTCAGCATTTTTGACAGTTTTGGCCAATATCAATAAATAATTTAGTTATGGGCATTTCTATGGGGCTTATCACCATAGTATTTGAATTTTGTTCTCATCTTTTCTCTTCGTATTCCCTTCTGGGCAGAGATCCCCCATAAAAAAAAATACATTGGGCATATAAGTATGTTATAAGCAATGAAAAACATTACTGTAAAGTGGAAGCTGAAATCCATCCCTAACTGGAAGAGGTGCTACTTGGAACCTATCTATGGTACTTTTCTGGCCCTATCACTGTTTTATCTGAGCCTCTCACGATATAGATATTTACCGGCACAACCTCCCTGTGAACTGGGACAGTGCTATTATCCCCATGTTTACAGATGGTGAACTATCGTACAGAGAGACAAAGTGACTTGCCCAAGGCCAGAGAGGGAGACTGTGGCAGAGAAGTAGCATCACCGTTCCTGCCTATGCATTTGCACCCGCTATAGTACTACTGGTAGATGCTGACATTTCAGAATCAGCTAACGCAATAATAATATTGGACAATGTGGTTACAGAATTATACAATACAACTACATGCAGTCCACAACATAGTTATCTTAGCAGAGTGAAACAGAAATTAAGCAGCCCAGAGTCGATAAGGGAGATAGCTGATGGTAGTTTGTCTTGCAATTTTGCTGACAACTTTGCTGTACATGAAAAATTCCCTCAGCTAAGCTGTTCACGGCTAACGCATCAGCTAAAAGATCTCCAAACCATTCTTACAGCTCAGCCAATTGACAGGGGAGAGATCCCGCTGCAGGTGGAATCTGACACGAACAGCCACCAACACCGGACAAGGTCAGCAAACATAACTGGAGCTAAAATGTAACTGTACCGATTACTGAAAAATGTTCTCGTCAAAGGTCCCCCTGAGGGCTTACAGTCCTAGAAAAGAAATCAAAGGGAAAGAGTCTATCCGTCAGCAGGTCTAGAGGGATCAATAGAATATTTACAGCTCCTGCCCTCTTCCCCACACCTGTTAACGACCTACCTAGTTTCCCAGGAAGCTTCTTAGCGACATGCAGCTCAGCTAATGGTACTCAGGTCCCTGAAAAGTTCTCATTTGAGACATCTGGACATAGTCGTCTGTGAGTGAAGTTTAACTTCCTAATTAAATATTATGCCTTCTGGTGCGAGTCACTTTCCTCCTTTCTTTTTTACACCAAGGTCAGAAGAAAGAGATTCTCTGTTTTTGTAGAATGGATTTTTTTATTGCTCATGAAAGCTAGTGAATAATGGCAGTGGCTACAGCCAAGCATCAGTTTCCAAGTCCCCATCTGCGTCTCTCTCCAGAGAAGATGTACCTCTAAGACAGGACCATTTTTTGTTCTCTGTGAGCTATTTCATTCCAACCGCCAGTGAGATAGTCAATAGCTTGCTGAGATTTTACAACTCTCAGGTTCTCCAGGAAAAGCAGAGCATGCCAAAGGGGAGAGAGGTGGCGAGCTCTCCAGTAAAACATAGGGTGCTGTGCTGAGCCTCCTAACAAAGCGTTTAACCATCTTCTCCCTCCCCTGCAACTAGAACAGCTTCTTGTAGCTGTTTTGAAGAATGTACCAAACTGCTCTAAAAGCTGGGAGGCAACTCCTCCATGACTATACGGCCAGTCATCCTCAACGACTAACAATGCTCCATACTAGTTGGTGAGCCAGGACTGCAGTCACCAGAGATTCAGGGGGCAAGGCTTCAACTCCGCATATGGCAACAGGAAGCCTGTGTTTTTCTGCTGTTCCCCACAGTTCTTGAGGCAACCCCGAGTGGGAGAATTCTGCTCTGCAGCACAGTTCAGCTGGATCTAGGGTGACCAGACATCCCGATAAAATCGGGACCGTCCCGATATTTCGGTGTCTGTCCAGCGTCCCGACCGATCTTCGGTCGGCATGCATTTTGTCCCGATATCCGCCGGCAGCACTGTGGGTTTTTTTGGTTTTTTTGCTCAGCCGGCAGGACTAGGGTTTTTTTTTTTTTGCTCTGCCGGCGGGAACCCCCCTGCCCTGTGTCCCGATATTTTCTTCCCCTCATCTGGTCACCCTAGCTGGATCCTGGAGAGCTAGGGCAGTTTGCAGTTTGGATGAGCACTCTTTGGAGAAGGGACAAGGCTTTGCACACAAACCAAAGACATGTGGGTGGGGCTGGAGGAAGAGCCCTAGTGTTGAGAAAGGGCATTTCTTCTTGGCTCTCCAGAGTGCCTGGGCAGAGCCATGTTCTCCCCTCCCCTCCCTCAACTACTGGTGCTAGAGGGATAGTTGGGCTTTGGAGGGAGTATAAGAACTTTCCCCTCCTTGCAAGTTTGCTCCCTGCCGGCAGCCATTACTCAGTGGAGTCATCTTCGCCTACAGCCTGTCGGCTGCCTGTTACCATCAGCAAAGACAAAAGCAGCCTCTCTGAGTGTCCACCTGTACCAGGGAGCACAGAGTGGGGAAATGAGATTGCACTTTCTAAAGACCCAGAGTCCTCCAACTCTCCATCACCACCAGAGAGAGAGAACTAGGGGGGAGAGGTGAACGGAGCGGAGAGCTTGAACTGGATAGGTGTAGAGAAGGGGAGAGGAAAGCGGAGCATGAGGATGCGGATGGGAGAGTGCAGCGGGGGGGATGAAGGAACGAGAATGGAGATTTTCAAAAATTGGAACCTGCTCCTGTCCTCTCAATCTGAAAGAGCATGTGCGGGAAGTCCTCATGCTCCAAAGCAGCGACTGTGAAAGGTCTATGGCCCCAACCCTGCAAACACTTACACAAATGAGAAACTTCATGCATGCGAGTAGCCCATTGACTTTAGTGTGATGACTTGTGCAAGGTTACTTACTTGTGTAAGGTTGTGTGTATTTGCAGGATTGGGAGGAATATCATGGAAACAGCTTCCCTGACACTATCTTAGCAGTTAGCTTCTGGTCCTGACTAGAACTGGATAGTGCAGAGTGGCCAAGGAAAGGAATTTTGTTTTAACAGTTTAGCGCAGCCTCTGGCCCTTCAGAAACATTTTAACAGTTCAGGGCAGTTCTGATTTTATCTGGACTTGTTCCCTCAACCCTAACTTTGAGCCAGTTTGTGGATTTAAAAGGAATATCTAGAGATTTAATGGAAATCTGACCAGCATATGAGTGGATTCTGTAATGAACTGGCTTCTTGGTAATACATCCACATGGCAGAAAATGGTTTAACACAGTGTGGTGGAGCAGGGCCTAAAGAGCTATGGAAGAAGCATGACCAGCTAACGATTATAATTACATGCAAGGGGTGAAATCCTGGCCTTGCTGATGTCAGTTGAAGTCTTCACATTAATGTCAGTGGGATCAGGGTTTTACCCAAGGGATTTGTGTGCATGTTTAGCAAAATAATTATTCTAAAAACTCCAGGCTCTGCTGCATAAAAGTGAGCTACTGATCTTCACATTTGACTGTCTAATTTTTAAGCAGAATTCTATACAGGAAGATAATAGACTGCAAAGATAGATTTTTTTAGGTCATAAGGTTTGTAAAACTTTAATTGGGGAGCGTTGCACTGAAGGATTGGAGCCCACAAGACATTTATAGCTTATTAACTCAAAGCTTTGCATGGAAACTACAGACCAACCTTCCTACACTGTGTTATAGGAGAGTCTCGTTCTGGACACTTGTCTACCTGAATCAAACTCGATATGCACTTAAAAAACGTTCACTCTGGTCTTATGAAGAGAAAAATGATACCTGAACATGCCATCCAGGATAACAAAAAACGGAGCCAGCTTTGAGGATTTATTAGAGCTGAGCATCAGCTCCTGTTTGAGTAGATATCTGCCCTGTTTTCAAAACTCATGATGTAATTTAGCCTTCCACAATACAGCTTACGTTCCTGTGGAAGTCAATGGCAGTTTGCTGCTTTGAAATACATTGTAATATCACTCATGAATTCTCTGCAATCAAATTGATGAAAAGAGAGAGCTTGGAAGAGAAACCAGAAGTGCAATGAAAATTGCTCATTGAACATTTATTTAAAACTTCTAAATCGTTAAAAAGAGAAAATGACACTATCCGTAATGAGTGAAGTGCCAGCAGAGAGGCACAAAATCCAACCTCTAAACAGAAACCAGTGTGCTAGGACCAAACAGGCACTATTCAGAGCTTATGGACTGGAATAACACCAACACACCACTTATGCAGGGAAATACACATCCAGTGGGATCTTGCCAACTAGCTGCATGCTCACCCCATGCTACCCTCCACATCCACGCTGATCTGCGTAGGGCAGGCAGAGACCCACTGCCACTCCAGCAGGGGCTGCTGGGGTTCCTTCCATTTACTGTACTATAGTATGGTGATGAAAACACTTTGGGTTTCTTTTCACCAGTAGTTCACAGGCTCCCACACCAGGCTGACATATTATTGTAAAATCTGGGCTTTGCTCCATAACTTTCTGTCTTTAGAAATATTTTTAAAGAAAGTATTTACTTACTTCTGAAGTTTTTCTTTGAAGAAGCCTGAGATAGGAACAATAGAGATCTAAAAATTTCTGTAAGCTGTGTTGGGAAAATGGGGTTATATTATTATTCTATGTGGTCCTATTCTTCTATGTTAAGACTAGCTATTGCCATAAGAGTGCCATTCAGAAGCATGAGAGAGATGATTAAAGTGAAATGATTTTACAGATGCAGGGTTAAATTTGATGGATAAATAATTAAGCTGCCCTACAAGAATCCAAAACGTTTTAGCCAACAGCAGTACACAGCAAACACCATTTTTTACCCTAAATTTAAGGACATTAACAAGTGCCTTCATTATCCTAATATCCAAAGAATCTCCGGAGCTAAGCATTATGTTTGCATTGTTTTCAAGCTTACATCATTATTTAGTGTGTAACATTCTTTTAACACAAAACATCAAGAAGTTCCAAACATACATCTGTGAGCACTATGAGTAAACCCACTGGCTGGATCTCACTGGTATGCCAACTAGCAGTGAAATGGTATAAAATCTTGGTATTTAAATAAAATAAAATAAAATATGGTCATAATTTTAATGTTACCATTAACTTGAGCTAGGATTCAGAAAAGTATTTAACCAGAACTTAAAGCTAGTCATGGGCTTAAGTGTCTTGTTGAAACTGGGCCTAAAATTATTGGAGTTAAAAAGTGAGAGCAGAAAGTTGAAAACTGTTCCCTCCCCATGCACTTGTAGCTAACACTAATTCGGTTGTATTTTCAAAAGTGCTCGCCCTAAGGGTCAGATTTTCAAAACAGCTCAGCTCCCATTTAGGCATAAGGAAAACAGAAACCTCTGGGTGCTGAGTGCTTTTGAAAATCTGGCCCTAGTTGTTTTTGGTGATGATCCTTTTAGATTTCATAAAGTCTGCATCTCACTTTATTGTATCCTACATATGTGATTAATGAAGGAGGTTAGTGGAGTCACTTCTTCTCTGGACTCTCCTCTTTCATTCTATCACACTACCTGGTACTTGGGAACCAGCCAAACTGTAAAGGTTAATAAAAAATAAATTTAAAAAAAAAATCAAGAGAAAAATCTGTGTTAAATTCCCAACTCATCAGAAACCAGAGCTTTTTTCCACATATGGGGATTTCTACAGACCCGGGCCTTGCCTCACAGCTCCAACAATATCAACTGCACATTTTAATAGCAGAATTAGGCACCAGATTAGCCTTTGCGGCAGGCAAGTGGTGAAAGCCCTGCAGAAGCTCAGTGGGCTCTTTTTCACATCCGTGTGGCCAGCAGCAAGCTCATGTATTCCCCTCTGTGCAGCTCAATTTCCCCTCAGTATTTCCCTATGTGCAGCTCAATGTTAGATCCATTTGCCCGCAAATTTATTTTGCAAAACATAAGAATTGATTTCCCAGCTTGTCTAAGGAGCAATAATACATTCCGTATTAACAGGAAAAATGCTTCTCTTTTCCTAAATCTCCATAATTAAAATGTTGACATTACTTTAGGGAAAAGTAGCTTCTCGTCCCCTGGCTAATGCTCACACACGAACGGTTGGGCAGCTTCAACTTTCTGAATGAAAGACGATGGGCAGATATGGTGAAGAATGATCTTTGGTCACAGAGAGGTCAATCTGGTTTCAGTCAAGGAAATAAGCTCACAATCATTTTGGGGTAGATTGTCAAGTGCTTAAGGGACTTTGAGGCACAAATCCCAGGGGCTTTCAGTGGGACTTGCACTCCTAAAGTCTTAGATAACATTTTTCACAAGCACTGTATTGACTTCAGAGCCTAAATTCCACTGACTCACAATGAGTCTTAGGACTTGTCTACACTGTGCATTAGTCCACACTAAAGGGAAGGAAATTCTAATGCACATAGGGTGTTGCACACTGACTGGCCCATGGGTACCCTCCTGGCATTCACTAACAGTTCCCTAGAGTACATTAATATAGTCCATTTCAAACAGTATTACATTAATGTGCACAGGGGGCCAGTTAGTAACACGCTAGTGAGCACTAGAATTTACACCTCTAGTGTGGACTAACGCACAGTGTAGAGAAGCCTTTAGACTCCTTAGGCCCAGACACAAATACTTTTGTGGATTTAACTCCCATTGACATTAATGGGGCTTGGGTGCCTAAATTCCTTCAAAGACCTGGGCCTAAGTCACTTTTGAAAGTGTGTACTTAGGTGCCTAAGTCACTGAAGTGGTTTTCAAAATGTCCCTCTCCATACTCCTCACGGCAAATATTGATCATTTAACCTCCTATCACTTAGTAGTGGGGGGAATATTTTTCCATGTCTCTAGAAACAATTCCCTTTGGGTGACTGATTTTCATAACAACACTGAAAACAACATGACGACAGAAATTAAATAAGGATTGTCATAATAATGAAAGCAGCTCATCATGACTGTGTGTCAAATATCTAATTTTACTACTTTCTGTCACATTTTTCGCTTACACAGTCTTGGCTGTTTCTCACTCAGAAGCGAGACATCTCATTCCGAGATCGAGCAGTTGCGGAAAGAATCCGGTTGAAACATCCTGCTTCATTACCATAAATGAAACAATGTTCACTTGTTAAAGGTGTTTTCAACCTTAAGATTATATTATGAGTTAAAAGAGAGAGAGAGAGAGAGATGGGCACTAAGATTTCAGAATATAATATCCTTGCTCAAAGTGTCTAGAAGCCCTCAGTAGCCTGTGCTACACAACATACACTTTAGGGTTAGGATTCCCAGCACTGTTGAAATTAGCATGTAGAGCAGGGTATATTTTTTTTAGTGAATAGTAAATTCACCAAAGAAATGATTTTTTGGTTACCAAAACTATTAGTGAATTCACGTCAAATTCGGCAAATCATTTCAGCTGGAAAAAAAAATGAAAAAAATCTCAAAAAAGTCAAAATGATTCATTTTGGCCATTTCTAATTGAATATTTCATTTCAGCCATTTTGAAATGTGTATTCTTTTAAAACAAAACACTTCGGCTTTTTGTTTGAAAATGGTGTTTTCCACCAAAAGTTAACTTTAAAAAAATTAAAAGGGTGAAAAAACACCCCAAAATGACCCCAAACTAAAAAGGAAAAATATTGTTTTACATCAAATTATTCAAAAAAGTTTCTTACCGGGTTGAACAAGCATTTTCACTTCAGTGTGAAAAAACAGAAAAATTCAATTCTGGTTCAAACTGAACTGAACTTTTCTTTTTGCGGGGTCAGGGGGAGCGGGACGCATTTTCTATTCAGCCTTGAAAGAGAAATACACTTATTCAATCAGCTCTATTACCACCCACCCCGCCACTGAATTTCCTTAGGTTAACTTCTTTGAAAATCCTGGCTTACGATGGGTTACATTAATAAGTTAATAGTTCAGCAGCTAACAAATTAAACAAAAACCTTTTAATTCCCCAAAACCCAATTCAGTGGTTGTTGTTGCAGAGACTCAAAATTGATCCCTGAAGAATAAATGCTCTGTGTTCTATAATGGCAGTAGTAAATGCTACAACTAAATATATTTTGCTTGTTTTCAAATTCCGAGTGGGATATGCCTTTTTGGATGCATCATTGCTCTTTCCAATACTAAACTTGTAAAAATTGTTTGTCCCCCACTAGTAAAAGCCCAAATTTAGCACATATGGAAGCATACCTTGTCAGGTAGACATCCTTTTATTTCTCATTGCAAGTAAACATCTGAAATGAAAAGCAAAGGTCTGCAGGGTATTTGATTATTCAGTGTAGTTCTACATAACAGTTCAGAGGTCTCCAGAAAGAAGAGATTGTCAGAAAATGAAAACATTTTTTGTGAAAATTTTCAAAATTTTAATTTTGAAATGTTCAAAATGGACCTTTTTCCAATTTGGGGGGGTTTAATAGTTTTATTGGCATTAACAATTGCATCAAAATGTTATCAACATTTAAAAATTCAACATTTTCACACAAAAATTGAAAAAAAAAATGAAAAATAGGCACAATTTTATTTTGCACTGCCAGTAATTTTTATTGAAAAATTCTGATTTTGGAAAAAAGGCCATTTAACGACAAGCACCCTTTTATTCAAAAAAGCTCTACTAGAAATACAGGCTAAGCAGTTATCCTGTGTTTCTCATTATTTCTTTCAATGCTGAATAATTATTATTTTTAGAATAAAATATGCAATACAGTGTTGAAAATTACTGCTTTTAAAATACAGCATGAAGTAGTACAATCGTCACAGATCAAAAGGATAATTTATGTCCTATATTATAATTTATAATATATTATAAAAATTAATTATGTCATGTGATGAAACCTCCAAGAAAATGTACAACCAAAATTGGCAACTCTAGGTTTTCCTCCCATCAATTCAACTCTCCGAGAGGCAGTAACTACCGGTAGATTGGTGGAAAAATTCTTCTGTCAACCTTGCCGCATCTACCTTAAGGATTAGGTTGACTAAGGTGCAAAATCCTTCACAGCCCTGAGCAATCCAATTGGGCTGATCTAATATTTAGGTGTAGACCAGGCCTTAGTAGCGTAATGTCAAATTATCTAAGTTCTGCAAGAGTCAAACAGAATAATCACTTTGGACGGTTTAGAATGGAGACAGAAATTGAGCATGTTTTGCCCTGTTAAAATGAAGAGGGAAAAAACATTTTCTCTTATGAAATATTTACCACTCAACCCCTGTTGCCTAAGGTCAAATGTCATTGCTTTACTAACCTTTTCTACTTTCCACTCATGTTTTACTTTTAGAGGAGGAGCTGCTATTCTTTGTAGTTTTACTGACCTTAAATCAAGGGTAGACTTTTCTAATCTCGTTTTAGCTTCAAACCATTTCCTAAATGGAAACACACAGCTGTTCAAGGTTGGTCAAGATTTTAAACTTTGTTTTGTATCTTGCATTATAGCTTTGTTCAGTGCCTTTTAGGGCTGTATCACATTCACATCTTTCTTATGCATGCTCTAGCCATTCCCTCTTACTGATACAAGCTAAGTGCCTACTGTACCTTCTCCCAAATTAAGAGCTCACCAATATCAGCCTCTGCAAAGAACTGATCAGTGACAACATTTCCACTCATTCACCCATAGATTATTGTTGCATAAGCAATGCACAGAACTATCTGTTGGAAACCTTTTTCTTGGAAAGGAGAGCATATTGGATAGAACTACTGCTTTAACTTCACCTCTGTTTTGGATAAACCACAGCTGGTTTGCAAAAAGCAATGCTTATCTGCCCTTGGGACAGGCAACACATGAACTGCTGGACTGATAAGTACGCATGGCACAACAGCTTGATGGGTAACACCTTACATTCGCACACACAGCATTTAGAGAAAAATAGCATGCCACATTCTAACTGTAGAGCTGAGCACACTGCAGAAAGCAGTCCATTAAACCTCCAGAGGATGGAGTAGACTCCAGTGATTTTCTAACCCCCCAATCTAGATCTACTAAGAGGGATTTGCTGCAGTGCAGCTACCGATACTTAGGGAATGTGGCAGTTGGGTTTAGTGGGCAAAATTCTGACTTCGGACACTCCTGAACCACTGGGGATACACTACGTGCAATTGAGGCATGAATGTGTCCCATTGGGAAGAAATGGCAGACTACATAGAAGGTTGAAGCGTGGCTATATCTCCCCGTATCAGCCTTGTGTTCCTATCCAAAGTCAAAGTACTCGACATGGCGAATGAAACCTTCCCCATGGCCCGTAATAGAAAGATGGGCATGAACAGCAAAATTACTGTCCCCAAACAGAAAAATCTGACTGTCCCACATTAATTTAGTCAGCGCAGATTACAGAGCAATCCTACAGCAAAGTTAACTGAACGCTCTGTGAAAGCCACTAGGGCTGGGCTGATCACCAAGAAAATTCAATTGACTGATCTCTTCACATTTGGATTAAAATGCACTCACTTTGACAAGCTCATGAGGTAGAAGATCTCATTTCCAGAAAGTCTTAGGAGACAGCTGGAACAGAAATATAACATACAGCAGTCTCAGTCAACAAAATGATTGCAAAATTACTTCACAGCAGACTTTCACTACTGCAAATCCAGTTATTTTGAGTAATTTTGGTCTTTTTAAAAAGATACCAACTACTCGAGATTGAACAAACATAACAAGGTTGATAAGTGATCAGGACAATTTTCCCTACTTGTAAAATAACATTCACACACAATGGCTTTGATACCCATCAATTTGAGAGGCACTCTTCAAGCACAGCCCACCCACTAGCCGGGAGCAAAAGCTTTATTTGCCAAGCCAAATGTATCTTCCAGCCTCGACACACTGACTTCTACAGATTTAAAACATTAAATCCAGTGCGGCAGCTCAGGAGTTCAAGAGAGAGGAGAGAAAAAGCAAAAGGGGAAAACACAATTACCTCTGTCGAAAGCCCTGAATACTGAGCACCCCCGCATACAGCCGCGGGAAATCAGCGCCCCCCCCCTTCTTAGCCACCAACATGCATCCATAGAATGCAGAAGGCTCACTGGGGCAGGGGCCATCTTTTTGTTCTGTGATTGTACAGTGCCTAGCACACTGCAGGTCTGGTCCATGACTGGGACTGCTAGATGATTAATAAATAATCACAGAAAGAATCCAGCATAAGGGAGAGACATTTAAAAACGCAAACAAACCCAAATGAACAAAAGTTATTAAATAATGCATGAAGGACACAAAAGCTGGCAACAGCATCAGTTGCAGTAACATGTCGCATATCATGTCCAAAAGCCATGCTGCACTAGTCTGGGCTCTATCTGTCCAAGGGAACCTCGTTGATCTCAGGGTCCCCAGAGAATCCTGCTGAAATTCATAGGGTTCCATCTACTGTAGGTTTCCTCCACCTGGAAACAGTTGCTTTAGATCGCAGTTTATGATTTCCACACAGTACAAATAAGGCGTGTAATTTCCTGAAACTCTCAGTCCTGCTCTGGTAATATTTAATTGCCTGTTTGACATCAAAGGTGTGCAGCTGGACCTCTTCAAGATGACATGGACACAGATAAAATGAGGAGAGCGAGGCTTTGATTCTAACAAAAGGCAGAATTGATTTTCAGAGCCGGCTCTGCTGCTGATCATAAAAACACCCTGACGGTGATCCTAGGAAGATGCTTCGGGATGGCTCACCTTTCCCATACACTTATTCTCCTGGAAGATGGAACAGCAACTAGAAAGGCCACTTTTATACACCGTAGTTAGGAAATGTGTTGATTCCTGCCAAGCACCCAAACGGGGGTTTAGAAAGAGCTTCTAGGACCGTCCTGCAAAACTATTCTGCTAAGCCAGCATGGTACTGTTAAAAAAAACACACTGATGCAGTGAGTGATCCTATTGTTACTAGAATCACACTTACAGCAGCACTCAGAAGCCTCACTCATAATAGCATCCCATTGTGTTAATAAGCAGTATACCAACATAGCCTCTAACCCTGCAGAGACTAACAGCAAGTGAAGCTGAACAGTACCATTGCTTTCAAAGGGATTATTCCTAGGGAGCAAAGCTAGCACGTGCAAAAGTCTTGGCAGAATTGGAGCTTCTGAAAGAAACGGACCCCTGCCCCCACAAGCTTACAATCTAATTTTATGACAAGATGCAACAAGTGGGCATAACACACACAAAGGGGAACAACCACAGTTACAGAGGGGAGATCAGGGGTTGCTAGAGCACAAGTTGTGTATGACCCCCAGAAGAACGCTCCACAGTTATGGGACGTGGCAAACCTGGGTTCCGTTCCCTGTTCCACCACAGACTTCCTGCATGACCTTCAGTGACTCAACTGGTCTCTCTGTGCCTCAGTTTCCAGCCTGTATCAAGGGGATAATCAAAGGGTGTTGTGGGGATAAATCGGTTCAACAGACTGTGGTAATGGCAGCCATGTGAGCGGGAGCCTATTTCAATTGTTCCTCATTTTAACCTCTTTTTCCTTCTTTTTTTCCAAAAATAACCCCCTGCTTTTCCTAGTTTTATTAATTTATTCCCCCCCCCCATCTACCTTTGGGTAATTCCAATTATTTTTAAATCTTCGCCTCCTTCTGTGGTGTGTGGTGGGGTGGTCATTGGTGGATTTTTTTGATTTGGGTTTTTTAATAACCCCCTGACTGTTTAATCCCAAATTTAAAAATATATATATTTTAACCCTTTTCTATTAACCTTTTTTATTTCATAACTTCAAAAAAATAAAATCCAAACAACAATCCTAATAGATTCAGACCTCGGTTAGTCACTTTTTCTGCAGCCTTTGTTCTCCTCATGGTCCAGTCACATCCATTTTCTCCCCAGGAAGTCAAGTCCCCTTTAAACAAACCATCCCCAGTTAAACACTGGGGATGAACCACAAGTACCTGCCACCGCTCAGCTGCTTTTGTCTCCTAGAGAGATCTGGGACCTTTCCGAGGGATGAGCAGGGATACAGCTCCATGTAGTTAATGGCAGGAGTAACTCAGACCACACTTCCCTCATCAGCGTCTCACTCCAAGGGCAGAGTGTATGTATGAGGGGGAGAGATGGCCCTTACTAGTTCTTGCCCCTGTCCCCTGCTGCTGTTTGCTCAAGCGGTACTGAGGCCTTTCACGGATTGATCCTTGGCCAAGTAGATCACTGCTGACCCATTTGGGTGGAAAATGGTGGGGAAAGTGGGTACTTGGGCCTTGCCGCCTCAGTCTCTTTCCCCCAAAGTGTTCGGTAGGGGCCGCTCTGACTACCCCTTGCTACTGCCAGCTAATGCAGGATTGCCAAGCCCAAGTGTTCAGAAATCATAAGTCAAGCCCCCCAAAATGAGACTGGTTTAAAAATCACACATATTTGGGAGTCTTCCTATTGGCCTTCTACCTGTTGAGCTGTTAGGGGTCAGATTTTCAAGGTTTTCTCCACAACCAACAGGGCTAAAAACTTGGGGGTGGGGGAGGTTAAATGAAAGCTGAGCTTCTCACAGGACTCCAGAAGTTGTGGGGCTTTAAGAAAAAACACTTAATATTGCAAAACTCACAATAAAATCATGTGAGTTGGCAACGCAGTCTAGTTTTCCACTGAAACACTAACACATATCTTGTGCTAACCTTGTGAATCAAATGCCAGGTTCTTGATAGAAAAGTCATCCACCTGCTATTTTAATTGGTGTGAGAGAAATCTATTGCCACAAGCAGCCTGCTAGCCCATACAAGCCTAGGAATCCATATTTGCTGGAAATTCCTTCCTAAGCATCTATGGCATATCAGATAGAACTGCACACAGTATTGTCCTGATGTGAAATGTAACCTGAATTAATTAGGAACCAAATAATTAGGCAAAACACAGCTTGTAAAATTATCAAAGGACATCTAATATCTGAATTGTACAAGATGTTACAATAAAGGCAATATTTGCATAATCTGTCAGGAGCGATACAAATAACTGAACATTTTTCTTATTAACTCTGAAATAATCTTTAAACCTATTAATATTAGTTTAGCCTCAGACCCAGGGAGGAGAAAGGTGGTCTGTAGCATGTCTGCTGATTGTAAGAAAGAGGAATCTAAAAGCCATGCTTCTGGATCCAGTGTTTCAAACAGTCAGCAGTCTCTGAGAAAAAAACCACATTAGTGCTTGATGAAATTAACTAAAGATTGGACAGGACTGGCGATCCAAAAAAACCCACAACCACCTGTTTTGTTATACTTTTATAAGATTTAAAGAAAAACAAACAAACACACAAAATAAAGGTAATTAAGTTAACATCAAGCTATAAATTAAGGAAAAACTTGGCAAAAAACAAAAAGTAAACATATTCCAATTAAAGAATATCACCTGCCCAGAACAGATACTATGCCACCATGCTAAAAGGTAATGTACACAAGACTAAAAAACAGACCCGATGTAAAAACATGCAAGACACAAACTTCTGTAAAATCAGGGTTATAGTTACCAATTGCTATTTTTGCAAAACCAGAAAAACAGTTCATGAAGCAAATAAATTGGGATGGAATAACACTGCATTAGGGAGTTTCAACTGCACCTAGGTTTTGTTTAAAAAAACCAACACACGCATAGGCTCACGGAACAGAGCTTGAGCCTGCAAGCAGGAAGCCCTTGGACCAAAGCACAAGCCACAGAAGTAGGGCAGGGATGATCGTCAGTGTAAGCTACTGGAGGCTAAAATCTAGATCTGTGGTACTGAGTATTTGCACTAGCGTATCGATAAAGATCCATTTTTCTGACTGAACAAGTAATTCAGAGTGAAAAGTTACTCTCTGAATAGCATGGGACACATCTCAGTTCTCAAGTAGAGATACAAGCTTAATGCACAGGATATCAGATCAGTTCTGTAAATGCCAGATTTTGATCAATGACCAACACCAGTGGGACAGGTGGCAGGATGCCTCAGATGGCAGCAACTGTTGTCTCCGGCCCCAGGGCTGACTGCAGTGCCTCCCGCTGAGGCCTGACCTCGCTGTCAATACTGACTCTGCAGCACACTGTTAGAAAAGGGTGAGCCATTAAAGCGTCCGTTCTTCAGACAAGTTACGCCAAGGTGACTTCTCTCTTGGAGTTAAAGCTCTATTTCAGGAAAGTTTGCTAGCGAATACTGCCAATATTCTACCTGCCGGTAAAACATCCTGATGCCTAAAGCAGCATGTAAGTTATACCTGATTCCAAGCCTGTACCTGGGTGCTCATAAGACTACCGGGGGGGGGGGGAAACAAAACTTAATTAGGTCTGATCCAAGAAGGAAAGTATAGCTTCATTATTGTGGCTTTTATTTCATGCAGACATAGAGATTATTGTTTTATATGATATGAGATGGGGAAGGGGGGGGGGGGAGGAAGGCCTTAGGAGTGAATGCAGCCACACAATCCCAAATGTAACCTAAGAAACACAAGCCTGACTTCAAAAATGATATCTCTAAGGGCAAATTCTTTATAGGAATTGACAGTACTACTGCCTCTGCATCCCAGCAGCAGGCAACATGCACAGGAGCACCAGCATGCAAAGTGGTTTGCACCTCGCTCGGGCTAAAACAATGGAAGATTCTACCCCCGTACAGGCTTAAAAGTGGGTATATTAGGTGGGGGAACATCAGGGCAGTGACTCGCATACTGTGCGGGCCCAAAGAGCTGTGCATTAAGCCTATCACAGTGATGAAATGTTCCAGCTTTACAGCTGAAGTAACAGTCACCACACAACAGAAGCACTGATGGAGCTGAAGTATTCCAATTACGAAGTACTGTTTCAGTGCAACAGAGGGATACAAGGATGCAGAAGGCCGCAGCTCATTGCATGCATGCTCTACACGGCCCAGATGCACATTTTTGTTTGCAGCATTGTTTTGACAACTTACGCATGATTGCCTGAGCTATCCAGGTGCATCTGGGAGCCTGGATTTTGGATTTCCTCTGAACAGCATCACAGCAACTGGTAGCCAGTTCCAGCCTCTGGTCTGTGGATGGAGAGGGACGGAGTGGGAAATGGATCCTGCACACAGTAGCAGGTCCATATTTTGCAGAACTGGACCCTTAAAGGCTCACTTTCCCTCTGTATGAGCAGCTTCTCCAGATAAACTTCAAGTGATTTAGAAGGGATTAAATAGCTATTTCTATATGGCTGATCCATATGTATTTTTACCTATAGAAATAGTAGCTTGGGAGTGAAACAAAGGGTTGATGGATTTTCAGAAGGTGAGCTAGGCAACCACTTATTTTTAGTTAAGTTTTAGTAATTAGCTTTCCCGATCATCATTAGTATCATGCCCAGGATTCCTACTTTAATAGAATGTTTACCACTTCATGGTCTGAAGATTCCCTGGTATATAATTAAGACCAGAGAAATACTGCAGTCAGCAGTTGCATGAATATGATACAGTGATATACAATATCTAGCATATAGGTTATGTAGTTTGTGTATATATAATCTTAATTCCTTCATGCACCCACTCCTTCTATCCATGCTATTTATAGCTGTGGACTTCACAGCACTATATTTATAAAAACATTGTTTATATACCACTTTGCATGTTTGTTTGCCCTGCATATTTGTAATTAGCTATGTGGAACATTTCTTTTGTCATTGTGTTGAAAAAAATACTATCAAACGAAGCTAAACACATTTCTGCAATTGGCCTGCATATTTTGTGGCCCGTTAAAAGGTTGGTTACAAATTAGTTGGGAAGTGGAGTAGGGAAGATAGGAATACATCATTTATTAGTGTTCTGATATAATACCACCCCTCTTTTGAAGCCCTGCTCTGCCTAACAATCTTGCTTTTGGAAAAAGACAATAACCGTATAACTGCAGAGGGTGAAAGTCTGTTCAGGAAAATATAAGATTCCTGTCAAGTGTAAACATGATTATGTTGGTTATGCAAGATCCTGGACGTAGTCAGCTGTATTCTGAATACCAATTTATATAAGAATGCACCATAATGAGTTTACAGAAAAGTTACTTTGCAAAGGTCCTTCATATACCATGCTATTAATTATACTGAAAAGAATAAAACCCGCAATCCTTATTATTACTTATTGGAGTCAGCTGAGTTGACTCATCTGTATTTATTTAAAATCAAGCACTAGCTCCGGATTAAAAAATACAATATGAAGACAGAGCTGAAATGTCAGCAATCATCTCACACCTAAGCCACGGATTTAAAGAACAGAATATTAAAAAAGGACTATGAAAATTTACTTCTCTACACTTGACGTGGGCATGGCAGGAAGGGTAAATTCTAATCCAAAATTACTGCATTCATCATTTTCTCCACAAGCTTTTATCTCAAGTTGTCGTCGTTGTTGTTTAAAGCAAGGGGCCACATCTATCCAAACAACCAAAATGGGGCTCATTGTCTTGCAAATAGAATATAATTCTACTCCTACTGAACTCACTGATAATATTTTCATTGATTCGCTGAAAGCAGGAGAAAGGTTAAAATATTTGAACTTCCACCCTCGTTCGGCCATGTCTTCACCAGCAAAAGGGTTGTGTTTTACAGCTGACGCACACTAGCTGTAGCTCACTGTAGAAACCCTAGTACAGACAAGGCTTTGTAGTTCTTGCTGTGGTGTAGCTAAGAGGTCATCCCCAGGCGGGGTGGATAGAGAGGATTTAGCCAAACTACTTTGCGATAAAAACTACAGGTTCATTGTCTCCGCTAGGATTTTGCAGCAAGAGACAGCTATAGCATGCATTAGTTATCCCCTGTATAAAACCCCTATTTTGGCAGTGAAGACAACCTCAGAGCTTACACCTTCAGGACAACAGGGATCACACGCATTGTCTTTGATCTCTGCTCTATGCTTCCTTCTGACAGCTGGACCTTCTCAGTTCCTGGACCCCATCCTTCCCCAAGTAGGGTTCTGATGCTGACCCAGCGAAGTCAAGTCTATATCCCTTTTTACCCTCCTTTTGTCTCCAGCCCTCCATTTTGGATTCCTACCACCCGCCTTGCCCAGTGCTGTTGGTCTGTTGTGTCTGTGCTGGCTGCACAAATTTCTTTTAAATATCTGGTACTGCATTCCAGATAATCCATCAGGGGATGGACACTTTAAGAAATAATAAATACATCAAATAAATAAATCTCATTTAACGTCGTAATAAAGTGATGAAGGCCAAATGTCTTAGACTGAAAGTAGTTTCTCATGTCTTCTTATTCACTGTCGCTATCCTCCATTTACTGGAAACTCCATTTCCTCTGCAATGAGCTATATTTCCTTGTTCAAAAGCCCACGGTATCCAGTATATTTAGTAATTTATCATAGTTTGAGTCACATATAGTTCACAAACTGGAGCTTTTAATTTAAACTCTCATTTTACCCAACAGTCAAAATAAAGTTCCCAAGAAAGTATTTAGAAGAGCAATGCAACCACTTAAATAATGACCCTTCTTTTGCAGTTATTGTGATTGGCCATAGGAAGAGAGCAAAAATCAAGATGAAAGAGAAACTAACAAACTTGCTGTCCTGCCCAAATTCACATTACAGTCTTTCCCTGCATTCGTTGTAGCCAATGGCTTATAGGGAATTCAATACTGCCAACCTGAATTATTAAAAAATCATGAGATTGGCTTTAAAGTCATGAGATTTTTTAAAACAACAACTCTGGGGATCTTTTTATTGGTGTCATAGTCTATATGGTTCATATTTTCAAACGTTTCTCTGCAACTATGAGGGCTAGAAACTTACATTTTAAATGAAAGCTGAGATTCTCTTGTAATACACATGAATCCAGGAGCTGGGACTTTAAGAAAAATACCAAATATTGAAAGCTTACAACAGAAATTCAGAGAGTTGGGAGCACTGGAAATTTCACCTCGATCAGCAGTGCAAGTTGAAGCCTTTATTTGTAGCCTGTAGCATCATTCACACACTCTATCCCAGAGTTACACATGATTAAAAAAAATGCGGCTACACAGTAAAAGTTTGTAAGCTTTTCGGAGAGCTTTTCTTTTACCATGTATCCGCAGGGAGCCCTGATCCTGGTTGGAAGCTCTGGGAACAACTGTATTACAAATAAATAATAGTACTGTAGATGAAAGATGTGCTTGTGGCATAGCAGTGCCTAGAAGATTGGTTAAATCAATAACCATAATGAGCACCACTCACAATACTATCTTTAAGGGTTAGCATTCCCTTTGATAAAGCAAAGCTCTGTTGGCTGTCAGAAAGGAGGGCAAAGCTGCTCTTTAATTTTTATTGTGCTTGTAACTTGTGTCAGAGGCACCTAGCACTTAGGAT
Source organism: Emys orbicularis (assembly GCF_028017835.1). Lineage (NCBI taxonomy): Eukaryota > Metazoa > Chordata > Testudines > Emydidae > Emys > Emys orbicularis. Next base: position 5,602,937 of record NC_088687.1, on the reverse strand, counting down.
AGGTGAGTCTATTTATTTTTATATAAATCCTAAATAAACAATAAAACAGATCCCAGTTTATAGCATTTTTACAACTTGCACAGAAACTTAGGGCACATGGGGCTGATTCTCAGTTACCCAGGAGTCAAATCACCTGTGAGAAGCAGGTATAAAAAACTATCAGAGTGGAATGTCAGTGCTTCTCACCCATGTGAGTCACCATGCAAGACGCTGGAGAAAAGCATCTGTCTCAAAGCCTCAACCTGGAGGCAATGGTTTTAAAAACAGCATTTACACAGAATTCTTTGTTTGTCACTTGCAACACAATTGCACAAAACAATAGTATGCTTTTTGGGGGACTGATTCAAAGCTTATGAAAGTCAAAGGAAAGTTTCCTGCTGACATTAATGGGTTTAGAACCAGGCCCTCTGAGCCTACTTTTGTATTTATTTATTTATTTATTTATATTGGGGGGGGCACTTTTTAAATTTTGTAAAATAACAGTTTCACTGGATCCGTGCACTAAATCTAGCAGAGTAGTTTCACCTGCAATTTTCAGGTGTCCACGTGGACGTGTGATGCTCTGGTCAGTGATTCAAAAGGATAACGTCTCCCATGAGAGATTTTACAATTTACCTTTGGAGCCATTACTATGTGACGCTGCTTTCAGTAACACTCCCTAAAATTACACATTTACCAAACATACCATTAGGGCTGAATGGTCTCCTCCTCTAGAAAAAGGAATGAGATGGCATGAGCAGAGTGACCAAAAAACTTGAAATGCAGCAGGCCATTGTTCATGCACAAGTGTACATGTCACAAGGAGTGGGGCACATGGAGACAAACACTCTCCAGCCCAGCCCTTGGCAATACAAAAAGCAGCAGGGCAGAGTAACACTGATAAAGACCAACCACCCAACTCCACACACAGACAGACACCACCATAGGGAATCTGTGGAAGCCAGGAAAAATATCCCTCAATATCTCCTTGGGCAGTAAATGACTTTCCTGATACTGTACTTGGTAAACTGTCAGCAGCTAGAGGGAATTGTTACAATAAATTGCCTGTCAACTATCTAGGTTGCCAGCACACCACAAGTTGCACCTCTGGCAACAATAACTTTCAGTGCCTTTAGCTTGGGAAGCATTCATCGCAAATGGTTTCCCAGCTGACCCCGTCCCACTGTTCCGCTAGCTTCCTCCCCATTCCACTCTCCAGATTGTGTATGGTATGCTGCTGGTTTTACAGGAAGAAGGATATGTCACATTTGACATACTGCACCACCTAAGCACTCTGGCTCAGATCCCCAACTTCCCCAAATGCCTAACTTCCTACCTAAATATCTTTGAGGATCTGGGCCTTTATCGCTGCATGGGAAGAACATTTAAGGCTCTATTGATTGTATCTTGCATCACACTCCCTCACTTGGTGTGGCACAAGTCAAGGGACCCACCTTGGCCCATAGTTCATATGGCATACACTTTTGAAACAGTCTCTATTTACCAAAACAACAGAAAGACTCAGATTTAAGGGGGGTTCGAATTTGTTTTAAATCTCTGAGTGAATTAAAAATAAAAGCTATGTCTACACTCGTGGCACCGCGTAGAGTACTGGCGCTACACCCCCCCCCCCCATCCTGGGTATAAACAGCAGTGTAGCAGTGAGGCACTACTTAGGAGAGCAGAGTACAGTTCCCTACACACCTGAACCCCCAAGGTACATACCATTCATGGCTCTCTGCATGCCCAAGCAGTGATTCCCCGTCTACACTGCTATTTTCAGCAATGTAGCATCCCACTACCTCCCCGCTGCCGGAGCCTTTCTCTGCCGGAAGCAGCCACCAGCATAGACCATTGTGGACGTAGCCTGCCTTTCACTGCGGTGCGTAGCTACACATGTAGTGCCTGTACGCCACACACCGCCGTAAGTGTAGACATAGCCTACATCATGAAGTAAATGCACAAAACAAATATATTCTAATGACACGGTCTAAGGTACTTAGGTACCCCACTTCCCGATTAATATAGTCTCTGAGCACCTCACAATCTTTAATGAATTCATCTTCACAACACCTGGAAGTGCTGTTATCCCCATGTTACAGATGGGAAACTGAGGCTCAGAGAGGCCAAGTGACTTGGTCACAAAGGAAGTCTGTGGTATAGCATGGAATTCAACCTGGGTTTCCCAAGTCCCAGGCTATTATTATTTACTGTTTGTATTATCATAGTACCTAGGAGTCCAGTCATGGACCAGGACTCCATTGTACAAACACAGCTGTCCTTTCTCTCTGACCACTGGGCCATCCTCTCGGGGTACAAGCTTTGAAAATAAATAATTTTCCTTTTATTTCCATCTTAAGTTTGACACTGAGATCTGATCCTTGGTGGGCGTGACAAATGAAACGATAAGAGAGACTCATCGCACCCACAGTGCTGCAAACCCTCACCATTTTATCATGGGCATGTCTTGCAATATCAGATGTTTCTGTTAAAGCCCTACCTCATCACTGCAGAGAAAAGCTTGTACGCATGACCTCTCAAGGCAAACAGCTCATAAGGCAAATAAAAAGATCCCAACATTTATCATTTCTTTAAAAGCTCATGATGGTTAAGCCAATCTCATGACTTCGGGGGACTTGACTCATGATTTTTGAAGGCTTGGAGCTGGCACCACTGACAGAAGCCCAGTTCACTTTGTAACCTGCCCCCTGCACACGACTGGCCATGGTTGTGCTCCTTGCGTCCATGTGAACTCAAGGACAGCAGAAGGGCAGCAGCGCGAGTCCTGCAGAAAGTGGGGCAGAGAGGGTGCCAGGGCCAGGTGAGGTGACCTGTGTGTGTCGCTCTGTTACCAAGTGGCAGTCAGGAGACACGTCGCAGGGTCAGGGTCAAACTCGGTCAGGATACCAAGGAGTCAGAGTCAGGCACCAGGTTACCGACACAAGGCAAGCAGCAGAGTTGGGGACGAACCAGGGTCAGAAGCTGGAGTGTAGGCTCCACAGAAAGGCAAGGTCTGAAGTGGAAGCAAGCAGTCTGCATCACTGCTCTGACAGCTCCGCACGCATTCATATACCAGCATGACCCAATCAGTCGGCTGCGGGGGGCCATCACTCAGACCCTGCTGGGTGGTACGTCCTGAAGCATTTAGCTTCACAAGATCCTCCAGCAAAAACCCAGCCTGAGCTTCCAATGGCAACGTGGAAGTGTCAGCAGCCTAGAACCACCACAGTCCCTGGTTTTAGTCCTGCAGCGCCTTACAACGGAGTGGGAAGGAGATAAGACTATGGCTTCTCCCTCCACCAGCCTGCTGAGCTGGTTGGCCACAGAAGGAAGTGCGTGATGACCTCCTGAAAGGGGGTGACACCAGACACACACCACTGCAGCAATCATGCTAGAGAGCTCCAGGAGGCAATTACACTCACTGAGACAGCTCCTGGAGCCACACCTGTACAACCCAACTGAGCCCTTAATTAGAACAGACACAGCTCTGCAGGGGCACTGGTGCAAGCATAGTGTGCTACCCCAAAGCAGAATGCAGAGCTGTAGTCCCATGCAACAGACAGCACAGTCCCTTTGCACCTGTGCAGCAGGATCGCAACACTCCCATTCTGCTGCAGCTAAGAGACCACACTCCCTTTTCACAGGCAAAAGGCAGAGGAGAAGCAGAGCTTTTGCTTGAGAGGGGGAAAAAAATAAAAAGCAAGCTGGTGGGTTTTCTGGGCTGTAGCAATTGCTGTTTAATTCCTCTAAAATCCAGTCAACTAGAATTCCTGGCTTTGTCCCAAGCAGTTCTTTAAAAAGGTTACCACCAGCGTAACTGACTGAAATCAAAGCCTGCAACCGTTAACAATTCTCCAGAGTAGTACTTGTCACTAGACTGAACAAATTCAGAGTTAGCAGCAATAATCTGCAACACTTGCATCCTTGTGTCTGAATCCACGCTGTTATGCGTTCTCAGGCAGGTCCTCATGTCCCCACTCCTCACCATTTCACCCCCAAAACATCATATAGCCTTTTCTCTACTGCTTACAGTTTTTTTATTGTAAGACGAAAGCCAAGCAATTAACCTGGACCAAATCTGCTCTAATTGGTTATAAATAAAGAAACACCAGCCTGTTTGCAAGTACAATAGCTTTGCTGTCCATTCATAATTTAGCATGTGCTACTTCACTCCTAGGAACACCTTGGTATTCAGCTACTTCCCTTTCACTGGCACCCCATACCCTGACCTTTTTTATTTTAGAAACTGAATGGCCATTGTTAGTGTCCCTGCAGCTGGAACTGACACAGTAACACAGAGTAATACTCTCACCACATTTAACGACAACTTTTATTAGATGCTAGCGGCATGCCAGACTCTTTCTGGTGCCCTTATCTCAGAAATACATTTGCCGTCACCCAGCTAGTGAGTACAAAAGCATTTACTCCTCATATTAAAACATGCTCCAGCTCTGTGTGAAACAGGGTCAGGTATTTATTATTCATTACCATTGCAGGCATTTTTAGGGCATTTCACAAGGATGCATTTTACATGGTTTAAAGTTGGGCCTGTCCATTCTCTCCAATCAGATGGAACAGGTATGCTGCTAACCACATTTCTCTTTAGTCCCTAAGCACATGCGTAAGTCTTTCATTACTACAAAGTAAGGTCCTGATACCGCAAACTGTTGGATTTTTACATATCAACCCCTGGGGCAGAAAAACTCAGAAGTGACTCAGAAAACGGTGAAGCCATGGAGCTGCTGAGGCATCATGCTACAAGGGAGACAATCTCACGTTGGCCTTCTCATGGGGAATGGGACATGGCTCTCCAATCCCACAAACATTGCAAGAACCACTGGAATTTCCAAGTGCCTGGAGAGGGGGCCCCTCTGCACCAGCCTTCTCCCCACATGGCAGTATAACTTTGTTCGGAGCAGTGTTTTCACCAAGCTGAGGGCAGAGCGTAGAGAGCAGGCTGTTACATACGTTCATGCTGACAGCTTCAGCATTTATGCGTATGGAAAATTCCACCGGGCCCTCCTTAGGGGAATGATGCCATGTAGAACTGCCATGTAGAACAGCCATGCCCTTGCTACACCTACCATCCTCCATCCTGAAATAGGTACGTTCCCACCCTGCATATCTCAGACCAGGTAGTTAAGGGAGACATTATTGCCATGCACACCTGAGCCTTCTCAGTTCTTAATTTGTTGTCCCTTAAAGAAGAAACCTTCCAAACTGTCGATTCTCTGCCCTCTCCCCACGCCAAATGTACACTACTGATGTAGAAAGGTTTCCCAGGTTCAGGTGGAGTAATGATGTCATTGAATCTCCTCTCCCTACTTCTACCCTGACAGGCCAATTCTGGATGGCATTGGTCTGTGCCCATTTCATAGTACCCACATTGAAAAGCAGAAAGGGCCCTCTGTGCCTTAACATACAAAAACTGGGTAGAGTCTTAGAAATCTAGTCAAACATTAGTTCATTCTTTCTGCCGGGGCATTGTCCTCACCTTGCACAAAGGTGACAGTCAGACTTTATCAAATGTAATGCTTACCCTAACAGATAGTATTGTGAATGGCACTCACTACAATTACTGACTTTAAAGCCTTTCATGCCTTGATGTATAAATCCTACATAAATAAGCACAATAAAATAAATCCCATTTTATAGCATTTTACAACTTTTGGCAGATGAGGCCCAATTCTTGGTTACCCAATACATTATGTGGTCAAAATATACCTTTCCTAGCAGTGAAGACAAGGCCAGAGCTGAATAGCAGCGGTAACCTCAACATGAAGCAAAGAGATTCATCACAACCAAGGTTAACTTTTCACAAAGGTAGGTAATTCTATCTTTACACAGTTGTTCCTCAGCACTATTGAAACGCACTTCCATGAGCGCCTGTTAACAGAAGCTGCTTTAAAAGGCAGGTCTCAGCTCTTTAGAACTATATACTGCCATGGAAACAGTTTGAGATCCAAAGGATTCTCTTTGAGAGATTTTGCCCTCTTGGAGATGCACGTTTCCAAGGCACCCTTTTGGTAAATTGGAAAAAAATGGTTCCAGTCAGGAGAAAAATCATAGCATCGGGCAACGCAGCAGCTCTTCTAGTTGTGTTCTGATCTCAGTCATCTAGCCTCTGATTGGAAGGCTATTTATCTGCAGTCAGAGAAAAGGACTTCCCAATGCTGAAATAGAAACCAGAGCCTGAAAAAGGTCACTGTACTTCGTACTCAGGCTGCCAGAAGCTTGCTCTGTCCACATTTAGTTCCACTTTCTCAGTGAGACGTGGTTTTAACTTTCCAAAGAGCAATTTACTTTTTAAAATGTGGTAGACATTACTTAAAAAAAAGATCAGACTCATTCCAGATGGCAAGTGTTCCCATCCACAAGACACCGACAAGCTCGGGCTAAAACCCAATTGTCCTGAAGTCACTTCTACATGAGTTGTAACTTTCAAATGGAACCACATGGCCCAACATTTTCATGAAAAGTAAAGCCATGGGCACAAGTAAGAAATGAGAGGTCTGTCCACCCCATATTTGCTCAATATTTTTGCCCTAGAACCCAATTTTTGAACTTGGCTGCATAAAGCTATGCATCTAATCACTGTTGAAACTACCTAAATACAAACAGGTGCCTAAGGCCTGTCTACATGAGAAAGTTTCACTGGTTTAGATAACAGTGTGATTTTAAACCAATTTAGCAAACAAGAACAAACTCTGTGCAGACACTTTGCTTTAAGGATGGCTTATTTGGGTTTCACTTCAGTCGCATAGGAAGAGGCTTAAGCTAAACAAAACAACCCACTATTTACCCAAATAAAAGTGTCCACATGGGGTGTGGCAGTGGTTTAGCTAAACAGTTTTAAAAACCAATTTAAGTGAAACCGGTGCAGCTTTCTCGTGCAGACGAGGCCTAACATTAACAGCCAACTCTCCAACAAAATGAGCCTCACATTACCAGAGAAAACTTTGATCTGACTTCAACCTCAAAATTACCTGCTTTTCTTTAAAAGATCTCTGAAAGCAGAAAAAAAATGAACAACGTACGGATAACTGATGGGCATGGCCACTAAGACTGAAAATAGCAAGGACTGGAGTAGTGCTGTACCTGAACCTGGTGTGAAACTGGGGTGTTTGTCTTTCCACTAATTTTGCTTGTACTGTTTCACATGTGTTTGGTATGCACTAAGAACTGAATGCTTTGCACCAGCTCTAACAGAAAGCTTGGAGAACTTAGCAAACACACTGAAATGAATGAGACAGTGCTGAGTGGAGAAATGGAAGGTCTAGGTGCCCTTTAATGAACAGATGATTAAAGTGCTATAAAAGGGTAAGTGGTATCTCTCTGTGGTGTGTTGCAGGAGACTGTAAACCAGGAATGGACAGGCAGATGAACTGCAGCTCTTGCCTTCTGCAGATTCCAAAACATGCATTCACTGCAGCCTCCTCACTTGGGAATGGTGCACAACAATCACCCCTCTATGCGGGGTTGAAGAGATACCATGTATTTAGAGTGGTTTTCAGATTTGGAGTGAGCCGGCCTTGTTCAGCTTCCCCATCTCACGCAGGAAAGTGTGCAGTGACTCTCGCCAGCAAGGAGCCCCAAAAACACAGCTGGAAAGGAATGCTAATAAAACAATTCTGAGCTGTCCAATGCAGCAATGAGAGCTTTAGGAATGGAACCACACCACAGATACAACTTGCTTCTCCATTATTATTTTTAGAGATTTCCTTAAGCCTCATACAAGATGCATATGAGAAATGAACTGCCATCTATACTCTGTTATGGAGACTGTGTGCCTGGCAGGAACTCAAAAAGGTAAAGCTTCTCAGTCTTAGATCCATGATAAAAACACAGGAATTGCCAGACTGGATTACACCCAAGGTCCATTTAGTCCTGTATCCCATCGCTGACAGTAGCCAGCACTAGATGCCTTAGAGGAAGGTGCAAGAAGGTAATGAACAATGATGGGATGACTGATCCCCTATCAGTTAGTGTTTGGCTCTGACCCCAATTATCTGCACAGAGGAGGACATAACATTGGCAGATATGAACATGATAGTGAAGATGCTTCTCCTTCCCCACGCACGACAGGCGTTTTGAGAGAGAACACAGCAAAGCTGAACATATTTTAATGGCAAAAGAAAGCCTCTCTGAGGACTGGCACAGGAAATTTGCCAACCTTTTCTATTGAGAGATTTCAACTATTTCTTCTGGGGTCTATTTTAAGATCATTCCAGTGACATTCCTTAACAGGGATTACATTGTGTTTCAATTAATTTTGTACAACATTATAATTCATTGTTTGGTGCTACCCTGAAAAAAATGCTAACCTGTTAACAATTCATACATGGTGCAAACTGATGAGCTCTAACACCAAGGTGGAAGAAACAAGACAAAAAACATTTGGCATTTCCTTCCAGGGCAGAGGGAGGCACTCCGTTTGGACACTTGCTCCTTTAATGAGCAACAGGGGCTACATACCAATAAAGTCTCCCTTAAGTAACTGGTACAAGAGGTTCAGGGTAGGAATATACCCGGGCGTTCTGAATTATACTCTTGTCCTTGCATGCACACAATACTCGGGGCTTGAAAATTTACTGGGACACATTCTCAAGCAAGTATTAGTCATAGCCCCAGGCAAAAATAGCTGAATAACCAACCCTGCGTGCCTCCATGCGGGCTTTTTTAAATTTATATTATCTAAGCTTCACGTCCAGCACTATAAAATCCAATTCCAGCCCTTCCTGTGCCCCCCCCCATATAAATTAATTCTCCTGCTCCCCCACTCACTTTGATAATCCTCCCAAACAAATCATTCCCCACTCTGACCACCACCTCTGGCCAGGACTTCTTTCTGCTTTCTTTCTTTGCCTTCCTGGGTAGGCAAAAGGCCCACTGCCCCCAACTCTGCACCTTGACCCAGTTCCACCCTCCCCTTCTCTTAAAGAAACCGCACCTGATCTGCTGTGCACCTTTGCTCTGCTCCCTATCTCCACCCTTTCTAGCCAGAGAAGGAGCCAACTTCCAGGCAAGCTGGTTTTTCAATACCCAGATACTTATACCAATAAAGAAAGAAGTGACCTAATCCAGCCCTCACTTAAGTCAATGGAAGTCCTGTTGCCTTCAGTGTGAGATGATTGGGCCCCTAGAGGGATCCAGCCTCTGAATATGTCCAACTGAGAACATTCAGATCCCCTTAGCTCTTCAGCAGGATCTCAAGCATTCGAGTATACCACAGACCCCATGGAACTGTGCAGAATGCTAAGAGCGCATTCACTGAATGGCATGGTGCTGTGCGATACGAACTGAAGCCAAAAATTGGAGTGATTACAAAAGCGTTGGCTTTCTTTTTTATTAATGAGACTCTGTTTTCTACCACTTTAATAGGCCACACTATGGCAAGACTGCATGAGAAAACTCATGGGGAACTCTTAGACACAGACTATCCTGTAATCTTGCTTATTCCGCAACTTGGATGACTGTCAAGGTCAAGCAGACATGATCGAATCAACATCTCCTTTTAAAATCTAAACCTAATAACAAAAACACACGTCTTTCTAAAACTTTGAACAATGTGACAGCAAATAACTCATGCTCCAGGAAACTCGGTCAACATCTAGCGCAGAAGTGAACATGTGTGTTAATCGTCTGTAACTTTGTAGCGAATTAAGGCTCAGCCAGTAGGACTCTGCAAAGTGATGTGCTACCAGCAATTCCACCAACAGCTCCTGCAGAAATGATCTCCTTGAGTTTGTGATAAAGCTTCTGTCTTAGCAGTGCATGTGCTTACAGAGTAAAGGGAGGAAGGAATCTATTTTTTCCTCCCATTCAAACAAACCCAGTTTCTTCAAGCCACAAGCAAGGAAACAGGCAACATCAACAAGTATGGGTCACTGGATACGTTTACAGCCCATTGCTGAAACAATATATAGAATCTATTGATAGCATCGCGTGGACTTCAACATGTGACTTTTGAAATGGATTGTGGGTAAGACACTGTAGTGGGGAGAGGGTGAGTCAGATTCCTTTCCCTGGGAATTTACTTTGAAAATATCTGACTCGATGCAATCCGGAGTATTTCGACTGCAAAAATATTGTGCCCCATCGTCAGCAGGTGTAAAGTGGCATAGATCTGTTAAAGTCAATGGGCCCTGTTTACTTCAAGGGAGCTGCACTGATATACTCCAGCCAAGGATCTGGCCCATTGTCCTGAAGTCTTTTTATGAGCTCCAGGGCTCAGTTGTCTGATAGGAATGTCTGAACAGTATCCACGGCAGCAGGGAAGCCACCAAAGCCTTCCCTGGCATTTGATGATGGAGTTTTAATCAGTAGTTTCTGGAAAACAGCGAGAGCTTCTAGCACATCACCAATTCTGCAGAGTGTATTTAGGCTACTACATTTCATAAGGTACCTTGACTAAGGGTATGTCTACACTACAGGATTAATCCGAATTTATATCATTCGAATTTAGGAAACCGATTTTATAAATTCAAATGTATTCGGCCACACTAGGCACCATTAATTCGGTGGTGTGCGTCCAAGCTACCGTAGTAGCATCGATTTCCAGAGCGTTGCATTGTGGGTAGCCAATAACATTGAATTGCCAATAACTTCGAATTGCGGCCACACTAACCTTAATTCGGATTAACAATACCGATTTTGACGCTACTCCTCTCGTCGAGGAGGAGTACAGAAATCGAATTAAAGGGCTCTTTAATTCGAATTAAATGGCTTCGTTGTGTGGATGGGTCAAGCGTTAATTCGAATTAAAGCAGCTAAATCCGAATTAAAGTCGTAGTGTAGACCAGGCCAAAGTATCAACCTTCGCTCCTTAGAGAAAACAATTTAACCCCCTTACAGCAGACATCAAAAACTTCGTGACTTCAGTTCTTTAAAACAACACATACATGTTGTGTTCTCTTAAACTAATCAGATATTCACGCATTTTCTCATTTAAAAGAAGCTGACATTTGCTACCAGAACCTCAGCTGGTGTAGATCAGTACAGCTCCCCTAACTTCAGTGGCGCTGCATCAGTTTACACCGTCATCATTTCAAAGTGCTTTTATCTGCAACTGTTTAACTTTAAAACAGAGAATTAGGATTTATAAAGAGCAAGTAGCAAAAATATGAATTTGAGAGGATACCCTTATGTTTACGGTGACAGAATGTGAAATCATAATTTCTGTTTCAAAAGAGCCTCATCAGGAATGTAATTAACAACTGGACTCAGGTTTGCACTTCTACTCTTTGAAATGGGTGACAGACTTATGCAAACTATTTGTTCTAAACCCATTTTCAATCACTATTCACTTTCCAGAATGTTCATCTTTCAGGATGAAATTCTCCAGGCTGGCTCTCTTCCCAAAGGTCACTTTTTAGAAGAGCAGCTGCAAATGCTGTTAAGTCACTAGCACTAGGAAAAGTATGGAAAGGGGGAGGACCCATTTCCTCCATTATATAAAATATTCTTGTGACGTTTTTTGAAGCTAGGCTTGTGTGGCAAAGGGTTAGGGGAGACCTGAAATTTGATATGGACATATCGCTCATTGAGAAGTGTCTGAGTTGTCCAGTGAAAACTGGTTTTTATTCAACCCAGTTATGGGCCTTTGGGGGGAAATATAATCCACGTTTTGTGCATGACTGGTACGATTTCTCAGCAATTATTATAAGAGAAAGTAGACTTCAATGCATTTACATGCATGGCTAACAGACACACATTTGACTCTGCCTCTGAATTATTCTGAGTCAACCAGGAGCCATTTCCAAATGTTTCTGGGAAATGCTGGGTCTGGTGAAAGGAATTTTCCTTCTCCAGGCACATGCACAGGACTGAGAGCTACACAGAAGCCCCGTGCTTATCTCAGGAATCTGTAGGTTTGAGAAGGGTAGAACCTCTGGCTTCTTTCCTACCCACCTCCTCAATGAAAATGCCAGGGAAACTCTTAGACCTAAACCTCATGAACTTTTGACTCCCAGATGCAGGTGAGCAAGTATGCAGAACAGGGTCCTTTACAATGTAAGTTGCCACACATGGAGCAAACAAGTTACAGTAGAACCAATCTCTATATCAGTCTTACAAATGACCAGTCATAAGAGCCATTTTCTCGGTGGAAAAGTATCACCTAACGGAAGTGATGTCAATGAAGAACAGGTCAACAGCCCTTCACATTCAAATGCCTTCTGTGCATTTGAAATCACTCTGCAAGGGTTTGAAGGACAAGAAGAAAGTGGCTCAATGCACCACTCTGCAACTTATGCGCCATACCGGCTGTGATTCTGAGATGTTCCATTTTATGAGCTTTTTGATTTTATTAACTCCTTAATCTCCAATGAGTTTGTAAAATACGGCATGTGCGTATGCATATAATATAAATATGCATATAATTTCCAGTGCATGACAGAGGTCACATTTTCCACGGGGCTGAGACCTGTCCTCCCTTTTTGCATCTACAAAATCAGCCCTTTCACTTTTTCCAACTTGCAATGGAATTGTGGGTGCAAATCTAACACATCTAACTACACCTCTACCCCGATATAATGCTGTCCTCGGGAGCCAAAAAATCTTACTGCGTTATAGGTGAAATCGCGTTATATTGAACTTGCTTTGATCCACCAGAGTGAGCAACCCCTCCCCCCCCCCGCCCCCGGAGCACTGCTTTACCGCGTTATATCCGAATTCGTGTTAGATCGGGTCACGTTATATCGAGGTAGAGGTGTATCTGTATGTGCAAATCCTACAAAACAAGATTATGCAGCCTGTATGTCTGTTGGTCAGCGTTTAAACAAGCTGTGCTACTGATGTGCATAGTTACGCATTCAAGTATTCTAATCTGCAGGTGCAAAAACAGTCTTTGGAAAATGTATCCCATACGTCCCTATTTGGTTTGAAGTTTAATAAAGTTACTGTACAAACTATACAGTTCTGCCTGGCTCATATGATAAAAAACATAGAACAGATCTGCCAGGAGAAAGATATTTTGTGATCGAATGAGAACGGCTACAGCTGGTTGATTATAAGCTATATTTGGTACATGTTGGGTACAACCAACCAAGGAACTCTCCCTATTATTTACAGAGTGACAGATAAAGGAAAGTGAGGTATAGTCTGATGAACAAGCTCTCTCCTAAAGCAGATTTAGACACTATTCATTCCCTGCTTTTGAGGGCACAGGCCTCCTTAGCTGCTATTATAGAATAAATTCCAGCACTCAGAACATTTCAAGGAGGAATCATTTCTACCACTGGCTCTGGCTTTATTTTTCCCTCACTTTGATATTGTTTAGATGTGCTGCTGAAAGAAAAAATGGCTTGTGTCTCTAAGAATACAAAAGTATTTTAGAAAAACGCAAGGAATCTACTTTTTAAATTCATTAAAGATTTTGTCCACATGCTTTTGGTTATTAACTATTTCATCACCGCCATATTGCACATGTTATGAAACAAATCTTGGAATACATGTTCACTGGGAAGAAGTAAAACTTAATAGACCAGGTCAAAGATTTAAAGCCAGCTTCACATATTTAATGTAGCTCATTCATCCTGAGTACAATGGCTCAGCAAAATGCCTGCTGCAATCAACTTATACAAAAGTAAAAGGAGCCACAGTGTATACAATAGATCTGCTAAAATAGGGAATGAAAAAAAATCTGTATATTTTATATTGCTCATAGGTAAAAGCTGAGAAAGTCAAGGGTGAGATTTTCAAAAGCACTCAGAGTTGTCTAACTCTGCCAGTGACGTCCGTGGGAGCTGAGTTAGTACAATGCTGAGTGCTTCCAAAAATCCAACCTTAGCTCTATCACTTTGATGAAAGCATTAGATAAACAGCCATTATGACTTCATCCATCTAACTGAAAATAACCATAGTTACATGGAACTTTGTGAATTAAGAAGCATTTCACTACTAACGCAAGAAGAGAGAGAAGCCTTTGCTTTGAAATCTATACGTCTATAGAAAAGTGACCTTACGGGCAAAAACTGTACCCTTAGGATCAGGAGGGCAAGGCCTGAAAAGCGGCAGAACTGCAGCAGCTTCATGGAGGTGTGAGGAAGACAATAGGTGCAAGATAGACATGGAATCTGTACACTGCTCGCATGGCAGCAAACAGGGGTTCACAGCAATGAGGGGAGCAAGGGATATGGGAGGTGGGATCACTGGAGCCATGACTGCATGGCGGGGGTAGACCTGATAAAAGTTTTTTTCTGTGTGATAAAGTGCATCAAAACACACACACCAAAAACAAACCTAAATGTTTTGCAAACGTGTGTCAACATTATCAACATTTTCCATTTTTTCCTATAATTTTTTCATAGAAGGGTTTACCTAAATCATTATCGAGAGTTTTCCATTTACCAAAAGCTGCACTGGATTCCAGTGAAAATTGGATTTTGACATGCAAACAAATTCCATTAAAATCACAGAAGAGTGGGGGGGAGGGGGAGAATGGGTCCATTTCAAATCTTGGGAACCAAAAGTAACTTTGAAAGTTGTCCCGGTATCCTTTCTCCCTGTTCTGGTGCGCTCTGCTGGGGAGGACAGCGGGAGGCCTGGAAGTGACCCCATTCCTTGAGAGCGGAGTTCACCTCCGCTACTTCACACCCTGCAGCTGGACTGTGAGTGAGGATTCCATTCCCCCAGCCTGCACATAGGTCCCCTGTGCAAACCTTGCTTTCCTGGGCTCAGTGCAGGAGGCCAAGGTCTGACCCTAAACTGGTCTTTTATCTCTTTGCACAGGCACCAACTTTGCTTAACACCCACTGGCAGCCAGCTCCCCTCCTCCCCTCCTGTGTCTCCCGTCTGCCGGAGGCCCTGCCAATCAACTCCTCCCCCTCCCTCCCAGCACCTCCCCACCCGCTGGGATCAGCTGTTCCGCAGCATGCAGGAGGCGCTGCAGGGAGGGGGAGGAGCGGGAACAGGGCAGAACTGGGCGGGAAGAGGCAGGCCAGGTGTGGGGCCTTGGAGGAAAGGGTGGAGTGGGCAGGGCCTGTGGGGGACTGGGGCAGGAAAAGGTGGGGCAGGGTAGGGCCTTGGGGGAAGGGGTGGAGTGGGGCCTGGGGCTGAATGGGGGTTGAACACCCCTGGGCAAAGGAAAAAGCCAGCACCTGTGTCTCTTTGCTAGAGCAGCATAAAGATTGAACTGAAATGTGTCCTTCCATTTTGTAAGTCAGTTTAGCCTTACAATTGCACAGCACCACTTCCTTTCCTTGTTTCCAGATGGTTCCCCGCCTCCCCACCCCGAGTCCCCTAACTTGGGTGGGCTGTAAAGAATACTTATGAAACAACCAATGGATCCGTTTTGTCTTGGAGAGGTTTCACATATTGTAAGAGAGCACCAGTATTCAAGACTGTCTAGGCACTGGCCTCCCTGTGTGTCACCATGAGCAAGCAGAGCTGGTGTCCTTTGTCATTCAGTCATGATTCCTCTCCAGCTGGTTAAGGGGTGGTGATGACTGAATAAACATATAGCCTCATCTAGTCATCAGACACAGGGACGATGGCCATAATCTAGGATCTTCCTGGGAGTGGGGTAAAAATAGGGGAAAAGGGCACTTTAGCCTCCCAGGACTGGATTATTTCTGCTGCCTCCCCCCAACCTACTGAAATAAGTCATCACTCCACTGCACACACTTCTCCCTCTGGGGAAAGGATGAGAGAACCAACAACACCTGACAGACATTAGTTATGTTGCTTAATGCACTACTGGAAGGTGCTTAAATACTACGGTAAGGAGCACAGAGTAAAAGACAATATACAAAGATAGGTAGAGTACATTTTTTCATATCTCCTCATGTGAAATGTTCTACTCCATAGCTTCCCAGAGTATAAATGACCTTTTGGAAGTAGCCTGGAAAGTTAGTGCACTGTATAAGACTGTCCTGGGGTACTACAATTAGCATTTTAAAAGGACAACACTATTTTACAATTCACAAAACACCATGAAAGCTCTTATTTACTTGCATGCTGACTACATATGTTGTACTTAGATGTCACTGCAGATAACTTGCTAATTACACTTGGAAATACCCAAGTAATTACCAGAGAATCTTCCCTTTGGTTCAGAAGAGCATTCACGTTTACATGACAAAATATCATGCCCACAACAAGCAACTGGTTCAAACAAAAAGTATTTGTGGAATCTGGCCAAGGGTAATTAAGTGATCAATTGTTAACATGCAACAACAAGTATTTACCTGAAACACCTGCAATATAAGAGAGAATGCTATCAAGAGCTTACACCAACCAGGCCAACTGTACAAAAGCAAGCCCTTCCCCAAGGTTGTATCAGATATTTCAGACTGATAATTTATTTTCTGCTCCTGAATGCAGAAAATCATATTACCAGAGCTGATATTCATCAGAATATTTTGAACTGAATATTTCAACTGCTTTAACTGAATTTAAATCGATAACCCCAATACTGTGGTTAGTTTTATTGAATTGCACATTGAAATAATATCATTTCAATTATGTGATAATCACAGTATGAAACTACTACAGGTTTTATTTGTTCAGCTGGAAGGTAAGATGTGCTAGTTCTTCATTTGAAAATCAGATGTATGATAGCTTTTAATGTTATTTTATTGAATGATCTCTCAGGGTTTGCACTACTATAAAGTGTAATATGACCTTTCAAAGAAAGGTCAACAACTTGAAAGGATTTGGTCTTTGAAACCATTTCTTTTTGCTTTCAGAAACAGCCAAATAGGGAAGTCAAAAGTGTGTTTTAAAAAGGGTCTTCTTGGAGAAATTAAACAATCTTAAAGAGATTAATTTTCTTTCCCTTCTTTATCAGGCAATTTATACCACTTTTAACTTGGCATATCTTGAAATTCATCTGTTCTCATTGGGCCAGTTGACTATGACTAAGACATTCGTCTTTAAACATCTCAGGGACGTATAACATATCTATAAGTGGCTAAATGTTAACCTCAGAAGACAAAAATTACATGCACAGTACTATATTTACACAACAGATAGGAAAATCTTCCTAAATAATTTTGGACAAACTGTATGCTAACAGCCTTGAGGCATTAATAATAACTTGTGCACTGGGAATTTCTATGCATATTCTGCATTACTGGCTGTGCTATTCATGAAAAATGTATGCCTGCTGCAAAAACCACTGATCTACAAAGAGCTCATGTTATTCAGGCTTTTAAAATGCAGTCCAGACACCCCATTTAATTCCAGAAAGGTAACTTTTACTGACCTTTGATTCCATTTCACAAAGTCAACAGTATGTTATAAAAGTGGGGAGGTGGCAGAAAGGGAAGGATTAGGCCAAGTGAACTGAAAACTGGACTGAACAAGGAGGAACAGTTTAAAATGAAGCATATGCTTATGTGTTTTGATGAGTCACTGCTAATACCCCCATTCTACAGACCAGCGAACTGAGGCAGAGAGCTGTGAAGCTTTGCCTACAACCCTCAAAGTCTGTGACAGAGCTAGGAACAGACTCCCAGCCTTTGGATTGCCAAGCCCTTGCTCTCACTTTCAGACCACACTGGCAGCTCAGGAAAAGGGATGTTTCTTAATGCTTCTCTGAATCCACAGGCCAGCTTCCTTGCAAATAAGCAACAGTATCAAACACACAAGAAAGCATTTCTAAGTCAGGTCCATGCTGTCCTCTTTCTTCTTAGCGGCTCCATCCAAAAATACATGTTGGGTCCATAACATGGAGTGTTCCTTCAAATAGGGATAAGCAAGAGGCAAACTGAAGGGGAATGAATTGCTCAAGTGGTCTAGTTCAGAACCAATGCTAATCCCTAGCTCTTACCTAGTGTTTTTCCATCAGCAGATCTCAAAGCACTTTACTAAGGAGGTCAGTAGCATTATCCCCATTTCACAATTGGGGAAACTGAGGCACAGAGCAGGGCTGTGACTTGCCCCAGGTCACCCATCAAACCAGTGGCAGAGCTGAGACTAGAACCCAGGTCTCCCAAATATTTACACACACACACACACACACACACACACACACACACACACACACACACACTAAAAAAATCCTGCTTGAGTTGCTTTTTCCCCCTTAATGTTTAAACTTAGATGCACTGAAGTGAATTAAACTTGTTAGACAAATGTTCACTAAAATCATCACTGGCTTCAATTACATTGACCTAATTACATGGATAAAACACTATTTGATATACTTTCCCCCCACTATCTCAATGACAAACAGCTCTTACTTCCAACACCAAGCATTTATGTCTACTTTCCATCTATTTTGAATTAAGTTGGTTTATCACCACCATTGGAGGAAAAGCCTGCTTTCCATTCCCATTCAGATTCTATTACCTGCTATATTAGAATCCCTATAAACCTCTCTGAGTATGTCAGAAGAGTGATAAGTGCTCAGTCATGTTCCAAACCTCTTGCTTTTTCTTGCTTGCTTGAGTGGAACTAGCTGGCATCACCAGCCGACACAATACGCTGTAAAGTGGGGATAATCTCTCTCTACCTCACAGGGCTGTTGTGAGGATAAATACATTAAAAACTGCAAAATGCTCTGATATTTACTGATGAAAAATACTGTACAAGAGTTAGGTATTATTGCTCTCCATTTCCCACAATTGGAGATCAACTCCTAAGTTATGCATTGAGCTTGAAGGTGTGTATAGATTTATTACAATGAGTTGGGGTTTTTTTTTGTTTGTTGGGGGGGGGGGGGTTAGAGGGCAATATTGTGCTCAAGTGCCCAGATGCCAGTATGCAATGAAGTGTTTTGGACACTCAAGTTACATACCATCTATGCGATGAATGTTCACTGCAAAAATAATCTCCGATGAGAAACGTGCAGTGTGAGATCATGCTCTTCACAAAAAGGACTTGAAGCTGAATCAAAATAGGACTATAATGACCTAGAGATGCACCCGATTTTCACATTCAGAAACATTAATCTGTATGCATGGGCCCTAGCAGATCTAGCCAAGAAACTATTGCCACTGCAATGCCTTAAGCTGAAGAGTGTCAGTGTGTGGCAATTAGCTATATTAATTTCCAACAGGCCCATAAAAGTGGTTATTTAACATGCATAACACATACCGATCATTTGTATGTAATTCTTCTGTTGGGAATTAATCCACTAGAATCCACGTGTTGCCCAACATAACACTTGTGTACTGTGCTTTTCTCCCAAAACTTACAGACGCAGGGCTGGGAAGAGCCAAGTTAGAGCACTACCTATAATTTTATTCTACTTGCGGCCAAGCTTAGCCTGGGTCTTTTGCTATATGTACAAATGCTAATTACAACTCAACACTAATTCTAATTCTGACATGTGCTAATTAGAAGATCACATCTTCTGCTGAGTCGGCATCACTTTTCAAAATGAAAATATTAATCAATTTGCAAAATTCAAAAAACAAAACCAATCCACTGAAAGTAGGAATTTTAGCCCTTGGTTCAATTAGTACCGAAGTGCAACATTGAGAGTGCTCAAGAGCAAATGTCGGCATTTGTATGTTTTTGCAAATATGTTTCAGTGAAAACAAAAGATTTTTCAGCAATGCATTATTTTGTCTGTTCTCAGCGATCCGTGTTAACTTTTTCTTCTCATCCCATTTGTTTCTTCTTTAGCCTCCCTCTCTCTTTGGAATTGCAACACTACTGATATGTGAAAATAACCTTACCCTAAAATATGTCAGGGTATTCCAAACATAGGTCCCAATCCTGCAAACACTCATGGAGCATGCTTAATTTTAAGCCCCCGAGAAACCCCATTTAAATCAACGGGACTATTTGCATGCTAAAAAGTTAAGCACACACATAAGTGTTTGCAGGATTTGAGCCAAGGTTGGTAATAGTAACAACTTGGTTTACATTCTATCACCTAACTGCTTGCAGTAAATGGTGTCTCTGCATGTTTAGCCAGGTGCATTACACAGAGAAGAGAGAGCTGGGGTAGAATGTGAAGAATGATTGAAAGAAACAATCAGTGAGTTTAATGCTAGTGGACATTGTTAGACAGAGGGCAGTTCTAGAGCAGGGGTTCTCAAGCTCTTTCTATAGTGTGACTACCTCTTAAAAGAGGTGCCTCCACAGCTGCGTAACAGCCTGGTAGCAAATTCTTACACGTGAAGTGGGTGAGCATTTTCAGCAGTTTTCATTATGAAAATTGTAGGGGAGGGAGAGAGTTACACCTTTTGGAAAAAACATGAATCCCACTTTCTCCTTTTGCTCTTCATTCATCTGCCCTCCCATCTACAGCACCCCTTCTTCCCCCACAGCAGCAGGATCATCTCTTCCTGGTCCTATCCCTGCCCTGCATGTGATTTCCTGCTGCAGGGTTCTTTCTCCCCACTCCTGCTCCAGACATGCTGCTGAGCTGCCTGGCGTCCCTCTGCCCTGCACACACGGCTCCTGCTGGCATAAATATAATAAATAAATAAAATAACAGGAGTACTTGTGGCACCTTAGAGACTAACGAATTTATTAGAGCATAAGCTTTCGTGGGCTACAACCCACTTCTTCGGATATGCATCCGAAGAAGTGGGTTGTAGCCCACGAAAGCTTATGCTCTAATAAATTCGTTAGTCTCTAAGGTGCCACAAGTACTCCTGTTATTTTTGCGGATACAGACTAACACGGCTGCTACTCTGAAATAAATAAAAGCAGATCGGTTGCCATGAAAATCGTAAACCTTTAAATGATTATTCCCACTCTCAGGGCCACGCTTAATCTGTGAGGCCACAGCCCTCCCCAGGCAAGACACTTAACCCCTCCAAGTCTCGGCTTCTCCTGCAGTAACACTACACTGCCTGAACCACAGAAGCCCCATTGTCCGAGGCTGCATATCCTAGAGGCAGAGAGGGACTAATTCCCCCCTCTGTCACCCCCTCCGTTCTGCACATGGCAGTATCACACAGGATGGAATGTATGGACAGCGCATACACACAGCGCGGCATTGTGCTGGATACCACAGCAGCACCAATGCCCAGCCCTGGGGCACAGAGGTCCCTGCGGGTGCTGGGGGACTGCAACCAGTAAACCCTGCACCAGCAGGGTGGGTGAACGAAGCCTAGATAGGCGAAGCAAATTGGTCATTTCTACCTGTCTTTGGGTTTCCCAGAGTGCTACGATATTATGGTAGTGGGTGTTTCACGGATCAGTGAGGGCTGTACAGACTTGAGCAGTGTTTAGTACTGTACCTTCTCAGGAAGGAGAGGGTTCTGCGTGCATGTCTTTGTGGCTTTCTCCTGCTCCCCCTAAACTCTCTCCCTTATTACTTTGGCTATGGTGGTAATGTCCTGTTAAAGAAGGAGTTCCCGCAGCATGCCCTGAAAGCAGCCAGACCCCTCTGGAATCTAATTTCATAGCCAGAGCTATTCAACTGAGAACGATGCCTCTGGTTCTCCTGGATTGTGAAATGCGCTACCCTGGAGGAACAAAGTTGTCTTGGCAGGTCAAGGAGAAAGTGCAGTTGCTGAGGTAGCTGTGTCTTGACCCTACTGACAGCCTTGAAGCTAAGGACTAAGGCCTAAATACCTTTGAGGATCTGGATCTAAGGCCTTGAACTCACAATGCAAATAGGCTGGGAGGCAGTGGAGGGATGGTTGGAGATGGGATGATATTTAACAGAATATTTTCATCCACTGTTGGCTTTTTGAGGACCAGATGGACTATTGTGCTTTTCAAGGAGGTTGGCAGGTTTGTTTCTCTGAAGAAATTGCTGATGACTGGAAATTGGAAATTCTGACTGCAGTGAATATGGAACGCTATGGGGTATGCCATAACACTTACTGTACTCCAGAAGGATATCTATTGATGGAATATGGGACACAGGAAGTAGTCACATATCAAATAATGTCCAATTTTCTTATCTCCCCTCAAGAAAAATAAGAAACCCACACTGAAAATAGCAAAATTTAAAATTCATGTTAGGACAGTAATAAAATAAGGTTCTTAAATTATTTAGCACTGAGCTAGCTTAAAATGTTTCCTGTGTGTTGCTTTACTACAACATGCAACAAACAGAACCTTGCCTTGGGCGTGGTGGTTTATATTTGTATTTCTAAGGAAATCACAAGCCAGGCATACTGCATTTTTCTCCATGTTAATATTAAAATGTTCTTTTCATATGTGGTGTATTTCCTATCTTCATCTATCATATGTATCTCTATACTCTATAGGGATATCCCTGGACACGCTTTTAAAGAAACGGTCATCATACAAGCACTTTACAATTTCTACTTTGGGGAAAGTGGTACTCTACAATACATCTACAGCTAATAATAAACTGAAACCAGTTATGAATTAGTCATGTTGATAAAAGGTGTAACAAAAAGTTACCAGTATAATTTTGTAATGCACAAGAAACACTATCAAAGCCTGCTTTAAATAGAATAGGCAATTCAATCAGGAAAAATGTGAAAGAGGCTTTCAGCTGAAAAAAAAAAGTCTTAAATCATTAATTAAGCTAAGTTTTTTAATGTATGCAAATTAAATTATATCTGCATATTTCACTGGACTAAAGCCTGTGTGCATACTTTACTCGGGAAACAGTCTTGTGATGAGATAAGGAAGAAATGGTGACAATTTTTATCTTTTTTATTACTTTGGATTGTAAAGAGTTCACATAACTTACACTCTCTTTGTGAAAGATACAAAATCTATCAGCAAAGCCCAGGTCTTCAGGAGGTAAAAATAGGCAATGGCTGTTTAAGTTAGTGGAAGCTATGTTCAAGTATATCAATTTGACCTTAGTTTGTACAAAACTAACATCAGACTAGTTTACAACAGTAATTTGCTGCAATAGCTAACATTTTCCAACAAAAATAGGAGAAATAATAAAATTTGATTAAATATTATTTTACTGAAATTTCTGCTGTAACCAAGAAAAAAAATCAAGCACAGGTATAAACCAGAGATTAACACCTTCTTGGATTTGATCAATGTTTATATGACTCTGAATAACACTTATATATTACCTCATATGTCTCATCCAATGGGATTTAGGATATGAAAATCCAGGTAGGCAATAGACCCCTTAGAAATAGCAGACCTAGCATCCCCGCTCTTCCAGAAACAATTGTTTCACCCCAGTGCACCTCCACATAGCATCAATAATGACTCCATAAAAATTGCCACAATGAAAGTATCAAAGATCAGTGCAGTGCAAGAGATTCCAAATATCTCACTTTATATTCCATAGAATCATAGAACTGGAATTGACCTTAAGAAGTCATCTAGTCCAGTTCCCTTCACTCAGGGCAGGACTACGTACTATCTAAACCACCCCTGACAGGTGTTTGGCTAACCTGCTCTTAAAAATCTCCAATGATGGAGATTCCACAACCTCCCTAGGCAATTTATTCCAGTGCTTAACCACCCTGACAGTTAGGAAGTTTTTGCTAATGTCCACCCTAAACCATCCTTGCTGCAATTGAAGCCCATTGCTTCTTGTTCTATCACCAGAGGTTAACGAGAACAATTTTTCTCCCTTCTCCTTGTAACAACCTTTTATGTACTTGAAAACTGTTATGTCCCCTCTCAGTCTTTCTTTTCCAGACTAAACAAACCCAATTGTTTCAATCTTCCCTCATAGGTCATGTTTTCTAGACCTTTAATCATTGCTCTTCTCTGGACTTTCTCCAGTTTGTCCACATCTTTCCTGAAAGGTGGTGCCCAGAACTGGACGCAATACTCCAGTGGAGGACTAATCAGCATGGAGTAGAGCAGAAGAATTACTTCTCGTGTCTTGCTTACAATACTCCTGCTAATACATCCCAGAATTATGTTTGCTTTTTTTGCAGTGTTACACTGTTGACTCATATTTACCTTGTGATCCACTATGACCCCCAGATCCCTTTCCGCAGTACTTCTTCCTAGGCAGTCATCTCCCACTTTGTATGTGTGCAACTGATTGTTCCTTCCTAAGTGGAGTACTTTCCATTTGTCCCATCCTGAAACAGAATTTACTAGTCTCTTATTTACTATAATAGTTTTAAAAGTTCATCTCACCTAAAACAGGAGAAATACCTTCAGTAAATGTTTGAGTTTGTTAAGAAGGGATGCATTCTAAAGCAACCTTAAACCAAAGCAAAGCTGTCTGACTTTCTTTACTACCTGCAAGCAAAGAGAGATGGTTAATTGGTGACCCTGTTTAACTTCTACTTTGCTCAACATGTAATATTCACCAGTTCCTCCTGCTGTATTTGGATCCATTATTGCAGCGCACTGAGCACCTCCTGTGTGGTGCTGAGCCACCTCAACTTGAAATAAAAGTCCATGTCTTGCAGCATCAGACTCTTGGGCCCAATTCAGCCAAACATTTAAGCTCACACTCATACTTTGTTTTAAGGGCAAGTTTAAATCACATTATCACACATGCTTAAATGCTTTGCTGAATCAGGACCCTACTTTAGTTTCTCTCCAGTCAACCAACAGATCACACAATACCTACGGACCAATGAAAAGAACAAATCCTACAGCATTTGTAATTGGCTTTCAAACACCACTAATGTTGATTGAATGCAACAATTACTGCTTATTAATCTTCGATTTTCTTTTAAACACAAAGAGTGATTACATGAAGACGATAACTAAATGTCATTCACTAAATGTCAATACACACTTATTTTATTATTTACAAAAAATGTAAGCTGCAGCAACATCAGGAATGGAGCTAAAATGACAAACATTCTTTGAAGTTATGCTCACAGCATAAATACCTACAGATTGTATGGACCAAACATTTCACATGGGGAAAAAAAAAAAAAAAAAGCTACTATTAGAGAAAACCTACCAGAAAAAAACATCTTATGAATAGATCGGTTTCCCCTTAGCAATGAGTAATGCAGAAAAAATATTAAACCTGGAAAGTTGCTTGACAAATTTTACCCTTATGGATATTGCTTGACATACATACCTTCTCTCAACTGAACATCTAAAATGGCCACACAAGAAACAATCCAGAAGTATTCATCCACTGCCTTCCATTGGAAACAAGCTGCAGAAGGCAAAGCTAATTAATTCAGCCTGCTGAAGAGGGTCCTACATTTTAAGAAAGACCCTTCATGAAAGAGAGTTGTTAAACAACTTAAAGAAGTTGCCGTCTAAATGGGCTTTCTATTTCCCATGCTCCACAACACTCTATCCTAAGACAGGTCCCCCTTTCCATTGCTAAGGGATATGTTCCCTGGATAGTCATTGCCTCAAGAAATGTCTTAGTAGCTTAGAGACACACAAATGGTTAGCCAAGGATGCAATGCCATAAAGGCCTCTAGCAGCTGAGATTGGGCTGAAATGGAATGAGGGGTCTTGCCACTCTGGCTCTGTGAAAAATGTCAAATAGTCAGGAAAGGTTTGGAATCTGAAAGCTTGACGGTAAGAGGCTATGTCCCAGCCACCCCCATACCTTTTCATACCACAGAGGAAGAGTCTGTCTGCCTCCTGTGAAAGAGGTGAAAGGAACTAAATACATAGTGCTTGAATTCCTAATAAAGATCTACGGTCCAGCAAGATTCCTGATCTTTCACCTATCTCCAAGGAAAAAGGTCTCTTCAGTGATTAAGGGCAGGCTGGTGGGAGAGAGACAGGGAAAATACTACCCACGTGAACTACTGGCACATACTTTACTGAATTTATCATTTAGTTGGGCAAAATCCACACACAGCGAAAACTTGCCAGCTTGGTTAACTGCTACAGCTTCCGAGTAATATAT
The DNA here is from genome assembly GCF_028017835.1 of Emys orbicularis. Taxonomy (NCBI): domain Eukaryota; kingdom Metazoa; phylum Chordata; order Testudines; family Emydidae; genus Emys; species Emys orbicularis. The sequence goes on along the minus strand of NC_088687.1, from coordinate 5,577,298 downwards.
AGTAGCTTTCTGCTACCTTTGGAATTTTCTCCAGAGGTTCTACATCAGGGGTTCTCAAACTTTTGTACTGGTGACCCCTTTCACATAGCAAGCCTCTCAGTGCGACCCCCCCCCTTACATATATAAAAACATGTTTTTAATTTATAACACCATTATAAATGCTGGAGGCAAAGCTGGGTTTGAGGTGGAGCGTGACAGCTCGCGACCCCCCCCATGTAATAACCTCGTGACCCCCTGAGGGGTCCCGACCCCCAGTTTGAGAACCCCTGTTCTACATATACTTGCAGCCTTGACTGTCTTTTACACAGACAGCTAAAAATTACGGTTGTCATTTGACTCTCCAGTTTTCACAGATTACTTAAATGTTAAGGAGCAGCAGCCGAGTGGCACTGATGAACTGAAAGCAATCGACACGTATGAAACATTTTGGTTTAAAAAAACAATCAAATTATTATGTGTTACTTTTAACTTCTCTTTGCTCAGAAGCTTGAACATAAGTTTGTTCTTCGCAACTGCTGTCCTTTTACCGACGTATGTCAAGCATTCCCCATGCCCCCATTTTTCTAATGGAGCTTGAAATTAACATAAAAAAACCCTTGAAAAATCAACCTCACAGAAGTCAGCACAGTTCTAGGAACAGTTTGTGTTAACAGCTGCTGCAAAACCAGAGGGAACACGAGCCCACATTAAAATAATTAATATTTAAGTTTCTCACAATGAGAGGAGAAAATATGCAAAAATGAAGATTGAGGTTGAGAATCCGGGAGGAAAATGCTCCCTACATTACAGTTTTAAAACAGATCAAATTTTAGCTGACACTATTCAACTGTATCCTTAACTTAGATTGTGTCCACACTAACCCCCCACTTCGGACTAAGGTACGCAAATTCAGCTACGTTAATAACGTAGCTGAATTCAAAGTACCTTAGTCCGAACTTACCGCGGGTCCAGACGCGGCAGGCAGGCTCCCCCGTCGATGCCGCGTACTCCTCTCGCCGAGCTGGAGTACCGGCATCGACGGCGAGCACTTCCGGGATCGATCCGGGATCGATTTATCGCATCTAGACAAGGCGCGATAAATCGAGCCCAGAAGATCGATTGCCTGCCGCCGAACCAGGAAGTAAGTGTAGACGTACCCTTTAAAATAGTGTTAATATACTGCCCCAAATTCAACCAATTTATTTTTTAGATACAAATATTAAAGCTCTATTAACTTGGATCCTGATTTACCTTCAGGATCCAACCGGAAGTATTTTCTTTATTACAATTAGGATTTGTTTATATTTTATTGATTTTTTTTTCAGAATTTGCTAAATTTGAAAAAATAAAAAACATATTCTAAAGCAGATAGATATACCGGTAATAAAGGTTAATGCGTAAATTTAAGCATGTGTTTAAATCCCATGGGACTTGACCATATGTGTAGGTGCTGTCCTGGAAAGTAATGGATAGAAAAACTCATGCATAAGTGCATTCCCAAATCAGGGCCTCTCTGATGCATGTTTCAAATTGTATACACTTTTTTCTATGGGTTTTGGTTTAATCCAAGCAGGCAGATCTGTGCATAGCATTTTGTTTGGCCACAAGGGACTGGGGCTAATGCCAACTTTGCTAAGTAATAGACACAAAATTTTAAACCAAAACAAAACACCTAAATGTGGGTATGTCACATTTAACCCATGTTGATAAGAACAACATAGTGTCACTGAATTAAAACAATTGCAATGAAACATATACGTTGAATCATAATATTATGCGGGGGGGGGGAGGCAGGTAGGTACAGGGCAAGATATATATTATTTTTACATTTCAGGGATTTTATTTTGAAACATGGTTGGCAAAATGAGGAAGCCAAAGGCCTTCTTAGTAACAACAGAATATAGTAAAACATCTGCACTATAACTATTTATTTTCAACAACAAAGCTAAAAAATTAAACATGGTATTTTTTTTCCTTCAAGACTACACTGGCTGCATTGTTCTGATAGGACATTTACAACTACATGTAAAATGAAAAAGTGAATTTTTAATCTACAATTAAGTGAAAACTCAATGACATTTTCAGTTAAAAATGATCTGGAACACAAGGACTTTTAAACATTCCTTCATAACTATCCGATATGCAGTATTTAACTGTTTAGTTTCCTTTTAGCCACACAAAAAGATGTACATAATGTTACATTTACACAAAATAAGCTTGTGTAAGTCACATTAAAGCAGACACAAACAATAGTATTACACAAAACATATTGTCAGTATACATGTGATTTCCTTTTCTTGGCAAAGCCTAAAAAACGCAGTTTTTCAATAGCAGAAGGTGGCTTACAAATGTATCTGCTTTACATACTATAATTTAGAATACTGAGGTCACTAGCTCTTAATTGAATGCAACAGCTACCAGAGAGTCCATAAATACTGGCATCACATTAAGTAAGCACCTTTGAAGTACAAGGATCTCACAAGTCAAATAAAAGGAGCAGAGCGTGTTCCTTTGTTCGCTTATTCTGCTGCAGCATGTATTTCTATGTTAGTCCAAATAAATTCTTCCACATAAGCATACTCCTATGTCTAATTCAAGAGAAATGGCAGTTTAAGAATGTAGTCACCTGCTTAAAAGATAAAACCAACAGTCCAGGCAGAAAACCAGCATTAAGTAGCTAGAAACTGGACAGTATGTTTAGCACATCACGTTTGCAATACTGATAGGCTTGGGGGTGTGAGCTGTGTATACAAAGGACTCTAAGGCACTAGAATTATAGTTTTCCCTCATGTTAATTCTCAGATTTCTGTAGTTCTGCGTGAGTTTCATAATGACTCAACACAAAGTAAAGAAAAAATGTTGTCCTGTCTTATATGACTATGCCAGAATTGGGAAGAAGAAATATAACCTTGCAGAAGCAGGGCAAGATATAGTGATCTAGCAGTCTCTGGAGCTCTAGGCACAGAGCCCAACTAACATGGTAGGGGTCTGATTTTCAAAGGGGATAGTCAGCTGCAGTTCCCACTGGAATGAGGGTGGACCTGGCAGCCCTCAGAAAACCAGGCCAGTGGGATCTTTCCATTGATCCCAGGAGCATGGAGATAGGTCCAGCCCTCATGTACCTAGTCTGTCATCCACAGCAGACATTATGGAGGGGAACACATTCTGCTCCTTTTGGAAGCAGCACTGAAGGGCCATGTAGACCCTGAGTGCACGTTGCAGGCCCACAGTCTTCATCTTCATCAAGAAGGATGTTGACAGATTGGAGATGGTTCAGAAAAGAGCCACAATAATGATTAAAGGATTAGAAGACATGCCTTATAGTGATAGATTCAAAGAGCTCAATCTATTTAGCTCAACAATGAGGAGGTTAAAAGGTGGCTTAATCACAGTCTATTAGCCCCTATACAGGAACAAACATTTAATAATGGGCTCTGCAATCTAGCAGAGAAAGGTCCAACATGATCCAATGGCTGGACATTGAAGCTAGACAAATTCAGACTGGAAATAAGGTGTACATTTTTAACAGTGAGAGTAAATAACCACTGGAAATTTACCAACAGTCATGATGGATACTCCATCACTGACAATTTCTAAATCAAGGTGGGATGTTTTCCTGAGAGACCTGCTCTAGGAGTTATTTTGGGCAAGTTCTCTGGCCTGTGTTATACAGGAGGTCAGACTAGATGATCACAATGGTCCCTTCTAGCATGAGAATCTATGAACCTTTACTGCAGGCTGACTGACTCAAGGAACCACTGCTGTTCAGCTGCCTTGTTCTTCTCTCCTCATGTGCCCATCCCCAAGACATAGTTTTGCCCTAAGTTTACAACCTTTATAAAGAAAAAGATGTTAATAAGGCCTCCAGATTGCAGCACACACATACCCACTATGTGTTTGCACAGTCCTAGCACAAAGGGACCTGACCTCAGCTGGCACTACTGTTATACAGATAATAATGGTAACTCCCACTGAAGTCAATGCATATCTGAACGCAGATCTATCCCCCATGATGTATTAACTAATCCTTTGCCTTTTTAACATCTCTTTAGAATTGCTTTTAATTACATTTCAATCTTTATGACTGGAGGTACAGTGTCTCTACGTGGAAAGATTATTATGAAAAAAGAAAAGGAGAGTAGCAAAAACACATCACGGGGTGTCACAAGCGATATAGTCACAATATGTAGAGCACAGATGAATTGTTTACAAGTGGCTAAAAACAACAGAGGGGAAATTGCCAGTCATTCAGATTCCATTGTGCTTTTATTTATTTCTGTAGCATTCAAGGTACGTGCCTTATGCTAATTCAACATCAGCCACCGGCCCTTGGGAGTAATGGAGAGTTTTTTTTCAAGGGTCCAGGGCCCTTAAGGACCATATGTTATTTCAATGTATTTGAATAAACTTTCAGCCATTGGCTGGATTGACACTGTAGCATTAGGTACAAGTTTGCCACACAGATTAAATTTAAAATTGGAAATGAATTTCTAGGCCCTAGAGATTGGTTTTCTATTTTTTCTGCTATTAAAAAAAATTCATTTCTATCACAGAAAATGCAGTAGTACAATAGAAATATCTACTTAAGGAGATACCTGTGGCATAAATAGACAAGGCAGAAGTATACATGTCCTGTGCATCAAATTCCAGCATCGCCACAAAAGCCTTTTAAAGTCAATGTGTGCTAACCACTTTCATGTTCTACAGACTATCCGTCTGCACATAGAATCATAGAATCATAGAATATCAGGGTTGGAAGGGACCTCAAGAGGTCATCTAGTCCAACCCCCTGCTCAAAGCAGGACCAATTCCCAACTAAATCATCCCAGCCAGGGCTTTGTCAAGCCGGGCCTTAAAAACCTCCAAGGAAGGAGACTCCACCACCTCCCTAGGTAACGCATTCCAGTGCTTCACCACCCTCCTAGTGAAATAGTGTTTCCTAATATCCAACCTGGACCTCCCCCACTGCAACTTGAGACCATTGCTCCTTGTTCTGTCATCTGCCACCACTGAGAACAGCCGAACTCCATCCTCTTTGGAACCTCCCTTCAGGTAGTTGAAGGCTGCTATCAAATCCCCCCTCATTCTTCTCTTCTGGAGACTAAACAATCCCAGTTCCCTCAGCCTCTCCTCATAAGTCATGTGCTCCAGACCCCTAATCATTTTTGTTGCCCTCCGCTGGACTCTTTCCAATTTTTCCACATCCTTCTTGTAGTGTGGGGCCCAAAATTGGACACAGTATTCCAGATGAGGCCTCACCAATGTCGAATAAAGGGGAACGATCACGTTCCTCGATCTGCTGGCAATGCCCCTACTTATACAGCCCAAAATGCCGTTAGCCTTCTTGGCAACAAGAGCACACTGTTGACTCATATCCAGCTTCTCGTCCACTGTGACCCCTAGGTCCTTTTCTGCAGAACTGCTACCTAGCCATTCGGTCCCTAGTCTGTAGCAGTGCATGGGATTCTTCCGTCCTAAGTGCAGGACTCTGCACTTATCCTTGTTGAACCTCATCAGGTTTTTTTTGGCCCAATCCTCTAATTTGTCTAGGTCCCTCTGTATCCGATCCCTACCCTCTAGTGTATCTACCACGCCTCCTAGTTTAGTGTCATCTGCAAACTTGCTGAGAGTGCAGTCCACACCATCCTCCAGATCATTAATAAAGATATTAAACAAAACCGGCCCCAGGACCGACCCTTGGGGCACTCCGCTTGAAACCGGCTGCCAACTAGACATGGAGCCATTGATCACTACCCGTTGAGCCCGACGATCTAGCCAGCTTTCTATCCACCTTACAGTCCATTCATCCAGCCCATATTTCTTTAACTTGGCGGCAAGAATACTGTGGGAGACTGTGTCAAAAGCTTTGCTAAAGTCAAGGAATAACACATCCACTGCTTTCCCCTCATCCACAGAGCCAGTTATCTCATCATAGAAGGCAATTAGGTTAGTCAGGCACGACTTCCCTTTGGTGAATCCATGCTGACTGTTCCTGATCACTTTCCTCTCCTCTAAGTGTTTCATAATTGATTCCTTGAGGACCTGTTCCATGATTTTTCCAGGGACTGAGGTGAGGCTGACTGGCCTGTAGTTCCCCGGATCCTCCTTCTTCCCTTTTTTAAAGATGGGCACTACATTAGCCTTTTTCCAGTCATCCGGGACCTCCCCCGATCGCCATGAGTTTTCAAAAATAATGGCTAATGGCTCTGCAATCTCATCCGCCAACTCCTTTAGCACCCTCGGATGCAGCGCATCCGGCCCCATGGACTTGTGCACATCCAGTTTTTCTAAATAGTCCCGAACCACTTCTTTCTCCACATAGGGCTGGTCACCTTCTCCCCATATTGTGCTGCCCAGTGCAGCAGTCTGGGAGCTGACCTTGTTTGTGAAGACAGAGGCAAAAAAATCATTGAGTACATTAGCTTTTTCCACATCCTCGGTCACTAGGTTGCCTCCCACATTCAGTAAGGGGCCCACACTTTCCTTGACTTTCTTCTTGTTGCTAACATACCTGAAGAAACCTTTCTTGTTACTCTTAACATCTCTTGCTAGCTGCAACTCCAAGTGTGATTTGGCCTTCCTGATTTCATTCCTGCATGCCTGAGCAATAGTTTTATACTCCTCCCTGGTCATTTGTCCAATCTTCCACTTCTTGTAAGCTTCTTTTTTGCGTTTAAGTTCAGCAAGGATTTCACTGTTTAGCCAAGCTGGTCGCCTGCCATATTTACTATTCTTTCTACACATCGGGATGTTTTTTTCCTGCAACCGCAATAAGGATTCTTTAAAATACAGCCAGCTCTCCTGGACCCCTTTGCCCTTCATGTTATTCTCCCAGGGGATCCTGCCCATCTGTTCCCTGAGGGAGTCAAAGTCTGCTTTTCTGAAGTCCAGGGTCCGTATTCTGCTGCTCTCCTTTCTTCCTTGTGTCAGGATCCTGAACTCGACCATCTCATGGTCACTGCCTCCCAGGTTCCCATCCACTTTTGCTTCCCCTACTAATTCTTCCCTGTTTGTGAGCAGCAGGTCAAGAAAAGCTCTGCCCCTAGTTGGTTCCTCCAGGACTTGCACCAGGAAATTGTCCCCTACACTTTCCAAAAACTTCCTGGATTGTCTGTGCACCGCTGTATTGCTCTCCCAGCAGATATCAGGGTGATTAAAGTCTCCCATGAGAACCAGGGCCTGCGATCTAGCAACTTCTGCTAGTTGCCAGAAGAAAGCCTCATCCACCTCATCCACCAATGAACCTCATCCCATGGCTCTTTGTCTGTACAGTATGTGGCTCTTTAGGGCCCTAGCAATGGCACTTCTGGGCTCCATCAGTCTAACTGGCATTGCAGTTGGTGCTTATGACATAGTCCATTTTGGTAGGGTGTAGTGGATGCAGATGGATGCCCAAGCTTGGTTCTCTTACCAATTGGTACTCCAATTCCTTAGCCTGCATACCAGGCAAAGTACACAGACCACTGGTTCCTGGAAAGCTTTCCAAGTTCCTTGATACTCTCAAAGAACTTTGTTCAGTAATTTAACGGTTAAGCAAAAAACAAACAGGCAAGCTTACAAGACCACTGCAACCATGGAAAAGCAACCATTGGAAGCCCAGGAAATTCAGAGCCATGGATGAATGCAAAAACAAAACAAAACCCCCAAGCATTTGTAAATATGGAAATATAAGGATAAGGCACCCAAATAACGTAACTCTGCCTCTGCATTAACAGTAACCTCTCAACTTCCCTTCCCTTCCATCTTCCTTTCTTGTCCAGTATGTAAGAGATGTTATTTTTGGACCCAAGAACTCTTCTAAGGTCTTTCACAAATGGGCAGCCCTTGGCCCACTGTGCACATCATACGATTCAGGAAGCCACTTTATGTATCCACCTTTTAGGCGGTGAATTGAAATGTGATTAAATAATTGGTTTCATGCACAAACCTCCCCAAAAGCAAGTGCAATTCATGAAATAACAAAAGGTTATTGTCAAGGTGGGTTGATTTAAATCAAAGCAATTTAAATCAGCAAGCAGAAAACCTTGATTTAAATAATCAATTTTAATTGTGTTTTGCATTTGTACTTTTTATCTATTTTTGTAAAGAAAGGTTGCTTCTCATTAGTTAGCAGCCCTTAAAACATGTTGATTTGCAACTAAATACAACCCTTACACTAAATTTGGTGTTTCTTTGTGCTAACCAGGAGGATACACTATAGATATACATATTTATGTAAGCAATTATATAGCTTAAAATTTATTCAAATTCTTATTTTTACATTTTTATTATGTTAGAAAATGGCAACGGATGTGCTTGTTATTTACAAGATGATTAATTTTTTATTTGTGATGTGTGTCAAACTCCATTTGGATGGAAATTCAAATTCAATTAAAAATGCACGCAAACAGCATTTTTAATTAAATAAAACTACCTTAGAAGTGCTGGACACAAGTTTATCAATCCGTGTTTTGCGTTTAAAACTAACTGATTTATTAAACAGTTTGTGTGCTGTGTTTAGTGAATTGAACTGGTTGTTTCTGGTCACCATGTCTTCAAGATTTTAGAACTAGTAGATTTCACACCTTCTCACACCTAGTTTTTTATTCACAGTGTGGAAGAAAAAAACAAGCTTTCCTGCTTTTTCAACTCCCACTTGGTTTATTAACTTTTAATAAACTACTTATTGAACTGAACAAATTGAATCCATTTGAAGCAAAGAAAATATTCTCTCTGTATCTGCAGAAGAGGCTACTGCTGTCAGAAGCTGTTCTAACACATCAACAAACTCTGGTTCCAGCTGCTTAGCCAGTGACTTCCACCAATTCAGTGAATTGATTTTCTTTAAAATTTGACAGCAAACATGCACTGCTTAATATTATCTTTTGTTTTAATTAATTTTAATATATTATAGTAAGTTTAGGCATTAATATAGATTGTCAATTTCAAATTTAATTTTAATACTTTTAGTTAATAAACTTGTATTTAATTTAAAATTTAAATAACAAACCTGATAAAAATCCAATACATTTTATTTTTATTTTTTATCTTATCGACTTTTATCCACCCTGGTTAGCATGCAGACAAAGCATGTAGATTAGTTTCGTAATCTGGTGTAGGCGGTTTGTGTACATTTACTTTTTGAGGAATTCTGCGCCAAAAAATAAAATATTCTGCACCAAAAAATAAAAATTCTGCACACAATATTTTAAAATTCTGCAAAATTCTGAAAATGTTGTCAAACATAACACTACATAATCATGCCAGTTTCAATTATTTTGGTAATTTATTGCAAAATACCTGTCAGCAAGTATGTCTGTAACAATTCAGATCCACAAAAATCCCCCCAGGAGTAGAGAGTTAAAGCAACTCCTTTGACAGCCCAGTTCCTGTTTCTCTTCCCCTCCCCCGCAAGCCTAGCTGGGGGGCCAGACACCCACAACCCCTCCCCTCCAGAGCCCAGCTGCAGCCCCCCCCCCCGGCCAATACACCCAAATTCCCTACCCCCAAGAGCCTAGCCACGCCTCCCCCAGCCCAGATACCTGCACACCTCCCCCCAGAGTTCAGCTGGGTGCCCCCCCAGCCCAGATGCCACACCCCCACCCTTCAGAGTCCAGGAATCCAGAGGGGAAAAAAACCAGTCTGATGCTCAGTCCCAGACTTGTGTGGATTTTCCTGTGCTCCACCCCTCATTCTCTCCCCCTGGCAGGGTCTTCTATGTGCGAGCTGGGCTCTACCTGGTCCAGCGGCCCATACTGGCAGCCAGCAGCACTGCAGCCCATTTCTGTGGGGAGAAAGAAAATTCTGCACAAAAAACATTAATTTCTGCAAAATTCTGCATTGTGAAGTGGCACAGAGTTCCCCCAGGAGTATATTGAATCATTAACTGTGTCCAAAGACACTTGTATAACTGTTGCCACTTGGTATCTTAATTAACTCCTTAGATCTCAGAAATGACTTCACAATACATTCAACTCAGTGGGACTTCATTTCCCCAGGAAGGATTAAGGGGAACCTCTGCAGGATCAGATATATATTCTCCTTATTACACAGTCCCTTTTGGTAGGGTGCAGTGGGGGCACAGGATGCCAGAAGTAGGTTCCTGAGTTAGGTGCTCTTGCTGCTTGTAGAGATTAATTAATAATTCGTAACTAATAATCAGAGTACTTTCGCCTCTTCCATTCATGGAGGATCAGTGAGGAGATCAACATCTCCAGTTCACAACCACTCAACAGATTCTTCTGCAAATGTTTTAAATTCTATGACTTGACTGCAAACTTTTCTCTGAGAGTATGCTCGCTATTTGATTGGGAAGTCACAGGATACTGTTTCTGGTCCCTGGGCAGACAAATAGGCAAACAATTCCCACACAACTACTCACAGTGCAACTTTGAAATTTGCTTTCCATAAACAATACACACCAGCAAAATGTGATAATTCAAATATTCACAAAAAGCAAACAAAACAGGAGTGTAAACATGGCTGAAGTAAATTCATGAAGAAGTTCAACTGAATATCCACAGAACATTTTTGCACTATTCACTAGCAAGAGCACAAATCGTGACGGGGGCTGGGATGAGTGGACTCTGGGGTTCTGTTTGGGTTTTCTTTACATATTCATAGATTTCTAAGGCCAGAAGGAACCATTGTGATCATCTAATTTCAACTCCAGCACAGGATACAGAATTTCACCCAGTGTTTCTTGCATGAAACTCAACTTCTTAACTAGCACATTCGTTTTAGAATTCTTGGTTTAAAGATTCCAGCAGATTGAACATTTACCACTTCCCTTGGTAATCAGTTCCAATAGTTAATTACCCTCTTTAAAAAATTGTGCCTTATTTCCAGTTTTGAACTTTGCTGACTTCAATCTCCAGCAAATATGGTATACATTTGAACGCTGTCTTTTTGTTAGGAAAATGGCTAGAGTACACATTCTGAAAAATGAAATCATAGAAGCCCAGAATTCCACACACTATTCTAACATTCCTGAATCACCACTGAATTATTTCTCAAGTATGCCCATAGTCAATTCAAAATTAAATGCACTAGATCAACTTCATTTGAAGTTTCTAGGCAAAGCCAGTTTTGAGGTAAGATGTTGTGCGTCGGGGGATTAGAATTTTCTAAACTTGATTAAGACCTATTTTGCTAAGTCCAAACTCCATCTCAAAAATGACTCATCTGAATCACTGCAAAATTTTGGCAAAAAATATTCTCGGCTGGCTAGAGACCAAACATACAAAACATGAAGCGGAAAGGACCTTTTTGAGGATTTTAGAGAAATAGTCAAAATCAGGATTATAAGGGAAAGCAGGTTTCACCTTAATTAGAGAAAGGAAACTGTCTCTCCATAATACATGAGCAAGAAGTACCAAGCAAATAGACCTAGCAATAGGAAAGATAATGAGATCCATTTCCCAGTGATGACTTCTTCCAAAATATAAATGAAACAGGGACCTATATTCAGGGCAATAGATAAAAAGGAAAACAAGGATTCCCCCCTTCCCACCTTTGCAGTAGTCATAAAATGGAAAGAGGTGCAAGGATGTTCATTTATCTTTTTGCATCAGTCCATGCTGATTTCTTGTTTCTACCATGCAACATCACCCCATATTGCAGAACAGCACAACACGAATATTGCAAAGAAACCTCAAGACATCATGATGTGATTAATTTGTGGCTCCCAGCATCTCCATCAAATGATGAAGTGCCTCTCCAGCTGTTGAAGGCTGGCTACAGAAAGCACTGGTCTATCTTACACAAAGGGCACTCCTACTGATTGTTATTCTATGTGCCCCTATTGATGAAAGATGTCCTCCTTCCTTAATTTAAATATTTTCACCACATTACAGTGGTATAAGTCTTTCTATATCACCTTTTCGTACTTTGGATCTCGAAAAGCACTTTGTGTAATGAGTTAGAGAATGGTGGTGCAGGGATTGAAAGAAAACAGAGCAGTCATTGCATACCTGGAGACAGGCAAAGGCCCTTGGGAAGTTCAAACCTGTTTTACTGAAAGGGGAACACTGGCCAGGACACAGTTTTTGAGACCAATGGGATCTTCAACTTCCCTCCCCAATCACTAACAAGACACCAGTGAGGAGGGTACAGAGTTTAACGTGAAAGCAGCTCAACCATCAATGCCTACCCTGCAAACATGTACATCTTTAACTGCTCCCATTCTACCAAGAGACCAAAAAAAAAAAAGTTAGAAACATGCAAGAGTGGGCCATAAATACCAAGGTGATAGATGTCTTAGAAATAGTTGATTAAACAGAGACTAGACAGCCTCTCCTGTCAACCATAGATAGGAGCCCAAAGTCTATAGAGGATGTATTTAATAAATGACAACAGGTGCCTAATTTGCACCCTAGGCAGCTATACTAACTTAAGAAACAATAATTCAATGTAACCAATATGCACATAAATCAAGCAGCAACCTCACAAAACAGGGTAAGCAAATAGCCAAGCTGCACAAGCTTAATAACTTACTTAGTTTGTTCTCACTGCAGGGCAAGTACCATCCCTCTCTTTTATGTTTTGTGCAGGGCTACTGCAATGGGGCCCTGGCCTCTAGGAGCTACTGCAATACTAGAAATAAATAATAATAAATTCCTCACTTTGCCTGCCTGTCACCCTTTGTGTAGCACTGACTTCCCCCACAGCTCTTACAGAAGGAGAGCTTTGCAGGAGTGCTCACTGAAAGTCAACAGCTTCGAGATATTGTGCACAAGATGGCTGGGGGAGGGGGGAATAGAGTGCATTCCACAAGGAAAGGGCCCTCCCAAAGAACTTCCTGACAGCAATTCCTTCTGAACAATTCCTTCTGAGATTGGGGGGGGGGGAGGAGGAGAATGCATGTCAAGGTCTGCACAGGCACTCAAACTAAACTGCAGCACTATAGCATAGGGAGAGAGGCAGTATCTCTCACCTAGGCAGGCCGTTGGTCATTTAGCCCCAGATCCTCAAATGGACTCAAAGGAAGTAAGGAGCCTAATTACCTTGGGGGACCTGGACCTTAGGGCTTTATACATCAATACCAACCCTTTACTCTGCACTCAGAACCCCATAAGCAGATCACAAAGCACCGGTTGAACACGCTCGCAGCCTGTCAAGCGTGCTGCTTTATTCTGCACTAGCTTGTACTGTAGTACGGGGACCATGACTCTTTTACCTTGCACTGGAGCAGGCTGATGAAACAAACCCTTTAAAAAGGCACTGCCACAGTCAGAATCCTCAGCTTCAGTCTTACAGCCTTAAAACAAAGCGGGTGGCTTGTCGCCTGAAGATTCCGCTTTTTTGGGGGGCACGGGGGGGAGTGTTGTTTGTTTGTTTGCAAACGCCTGTGAAAGCAGAGGCCGTACTGGCAGGACATTCAGGTATCGGTAGCACACACTAGCACGCTGACCTCCTGCACACACAAGGCTCCAGAAGCCTGCGTGCAATACTCTCCTAGCACCTTGTAACAGAAACATGGGGACACAGAAGGGACTCTGCAAGGCCTTCCAAAGTGAACGACTGTCAATAAATGTGGACCTGACTCTGTTGCCATTACGCTGAGTAGCAACTTAGTCTGTGAGCAGCCTCACTAGAATCAACAAGACTTCTAGTCAAGTGCTATTCAGTCTCAAAGGGTGGCAGAACCTGGCCCTGTGCTATTTACTATTCTGTGCTGTGAGTGCTCACTAGGGGACAGAATCCAAGTCCCTTATTTGCGCTGAACAATACTTAACTCCATCAGTAGCCTTCAGTGAAGTCAATGGGTCCACATCTGGAAAAAGGGGCAGCTCACAGTAGGGACAGATTTTGACACCCTTATTATGAATTATTATTATTATTATTTTAATTGCATGAATTTAGTGGCAGTGCAAAGTGCGGAACCAAACTGAAGCCCCAGTCTTCACTACCCAGTGGGCATCCCAATTCCACCACAACCAGTCCCCTTCTTAAATCCAGGCTCCTTTGTCTGCTCACCTCACCCTGCCCAACAGGAGCCATCCCTCCCAGCACAAGAAAGATAAGGAGTGCAGCCTAGGTATCTGCCTCTCAGTAGCAGGAGTGAGACAGAGCAACAAGCAGCCAGATTAACCAATTCTCGGACAGCCCTGGAAAAGGGGAAGGGGCAGCTGCAATGCAATCTGCAGTCTCCGGCTGCGAGCCAGGACTTGCGTGTGCACATAGACTTACACTACAGGCACGTAACCCAATCACCACCCTGCTGCACTCTTCCTTTTTAATTAAAACTTAACTTCCGTTAAACTTCAACGGATGCCAGATAAAATTTACTCTTTTTTTTTTTTTTTAAAGCCACTCTTGAAATTTGTCTGCAGTGGACCTTTTAACTTTACAATCCTTTTAGTAGCTACAATGTTAAGTATTAATACTTCTTTTTAATGTTGCTGTTCTGAAGTGTCTCACCTAAAGAGGAAAAATGAAGATGTGCATTTTATTTCAAATGATCATTAAAATTTCAGAAACACATTACCAGGACTTTTACAGAGGCTCAGCTTTGCAATTTTCCTATAGGGCCACTATCTGAGAACCTAATTAGGCCGTGTATTTCTAGAGAAAATTAAATGGCAAATAGGGTTTAATCTGGCCAAGTTTTCAACTTCATTTTATCTACTGACTTCCAATTTCAATAGTACAGAATGGAATCGGACCATAAACTTCTCTGAAGGTGAGGAAATGGCTCTAAGGTAAAAATACATCCATATGCAGGGTCTCACCTTAGGGCCTACCCCTCAGGCAGGTGAGTGGAGAGGACAGAAGATTCCTTTCCCTTGCCCCTTACATAGTGCATGTAATAGACAGGCCCATCTGCAGCCCCTGCACTCCAGTGAGCACAGGAACTGCTCCTTCCATCCTCACTCATGGGTGCATAGGGCCCCTTCCAGTGCCCAGTGGAGTGAATGAGAGTGGGCATATGACCAGGGAGAACAGGCGCCGACTATCTGATTTCCCTGGGGTTGCTCCACCCCTGCCCCACCCCCATTCCACCCCTTCCCCCAAGGCCCCATCCCTGCCCCGCTCCATTCCACCCCCTCCACTGAGCGCGCCCCACCCTCGCTCTGCCTCTTCCCTCCCCTGCTCCTCCCCTCCCCCGCAACGCCTCCTGTCCGCCGCTGAACAGCTGTTCAGCAGTGGACAGGAGGCGCTGGGGGAAGGGGGAGGAGCTGATCGGCGGGGCCAGCTGGTAGGTGCACCCACTCTTTTTTCCCTGTGGGTGCTCCAGCCCCGGAGCACCCATGGAATCAGCACCTATGCCAGGGAGAATAAGCTGTGCCCTGGATAGGGTGACCAGATGTCCCGATTTTATGGGGACAGTCCCAATTTTGGGGTCTTTTTCTTATATAGGCTCCTATTACCCCCCACCCCCGTCCCGATTTTTCAGATTTGCTGTCTAGTCATCCTAGCCCTGGAAAGAGCTGTATTAGTGATCACGTTCCTGCAGAGCAACCACGGGGAATCCTTTCCTGAGCTCGCTCAACACAGCACAGCTCCACCCGGCCATCCACACCGGACTACGCCCAAATGACACCCTCCAGGAACTCAGGGAGGATGATTTTTGACAGCCCTTGTTATTCTATAAATTAACCTCTGTAAAATTAGCCATTTGAGGTTATACGAGTCGAGAGCTCATTCTGGTGTTCCCCATTTCTAACTCCCACACTCTTCCTATAGTGGAAAAAACTGCTCCTGTGATATCTAGTTGTAGATTTGTGGACAAGTGCCTCAAAACCATGCTTGGGGAAAGCTTCCTATATGCCACATACTTATTGATGACTTTCTTTCCCATACACTAGGAGACAATGCAACTCACTGTCCCAGTAGCCTGATAGTGAGAAGTAATCTCCTAGCTAGGCCAATCAAAAGTCACAGCAGAATGCACTGGGCTCCCAGACGCACAAATTCCTGTATTTCCTGTAATCTCCAAGAAAACATTTCACACCCATTGGGATTAGTTATGCTGAGAAAAGAAAAATTTCTGCGTGATTGAAAGTAATAAAGGCCCAGATCCACAAAGAGACTTAGGTGTTGGGATGCTCACACTACATGTAACTTTTAGAAAGTGACAGGAATAATGTGATCCCCAAAGCCTGAGTTAGGCACCTAGGCTCCCGATCCAATGCATGGGGAAAGCTAGATGCCCCAGAAAAAACAAGAAAAACCCCATATGCTAGCCAACGGGAGAGGCCCAGCCCTGCTTCAGAGACTGGTGCCTAAATCCAAGCTGTAGAGAAGCGCCTGTCTCTGCTTGTGATCCACAGCCAGGAACGCCTGTGCTGGAGTCAGGCATGTTGGGCACCTACGTTTTTCCTTGTGAGAATGAGTTAGGTGCCTACCTCACTCCACACACAACAGCGGGAGGAGGAGCAGCCCACCTTTAGCCCAGTGGTTAGAGCACTCACCAGGGATGTGGCAGATCGAAGTTCAATGCCCCCAACTTGCCAAAGGAGGAGAAAGGATTTGAACAGGGGTCTCCCACACCTCTCAGGAGAGTGCTCTAACCACTGGGCTCTGGAATATTCTGATGTGGGGCTGCCTCAGTCTCTCCTCCTGAAGCTGTTCCATTTCCGATTAAATAACTGATGAGAGAGAACAGCTGGATTACCTGGTGGTAAAGGCAACCATTTGGGAGACCCAGGGGCTAGTCCCCCTGCTCCCATCACTTTTTCATGATTTATATGCAGTGGAATGGCTTCAAGTGACTTTAGGTGCCTACTGGGTGAAGTGGCAGCCAAGCAGAAAATTGCAGTGACACCCAAGTACCTTCATGGATCTGGGCCACATGACTTAATATAGCTTTACAGAAAACAGACCAACTAATCGGGGAGCACAGAACATGAGCAGCTGGAGCATCAGACGCTAGCGGACTCAAAAGGCCACACCTTGCCATATCATTAAGGCAATGAACTCACATCCTCGACTGACCCATACAAGTAGCAGCTTTGGTTTTATCTCTAGGAGGAAAAACCACTTAATCACCACTCTGCCCTGAAATAAAAGAGTATACACAACTGCTGCTCAGTGCAGGGGAAAACCAGGATGGAACAGAATGCAGTTTTAGAGCAGAGGTGCTCCAGGGCTTCCTTCATTCATGAGCAAACTTCCTTTTAAACAAAAAACAAAAAAAGTCATTTTTTTTTTTTACAGGGAAAGCATAAGTTGCTCTAAAAGTCCCATTTCTCACCTTCAGAACTCAGCAGCGTGTGTGTTTATATTTCAAACATGTAAAAATGCTGCTAGGTATTTTATGTTCATTGTCAGCCCCACATATAAGGAAAAGTAAGGAACATAACCATGTGTCAGCAGCTGGAAATCCTATGCACGCCAAACACTCAATGAAATCTCATCCCTGTGAACCTAGGAGTTACATAGAAAATTACAATGAAGTGTGTTGGTGGGGGAAAAAACATATGTTGCATACATCAGATAACATACCATGGACTACTTTACAGGAATGAGTATATTTACCATAATTAGATTGGAAGTGCCATAGTAACTGTGATTTCATAAGGAAGCACTATGATTGTATATTACTGGAATCTACAAGAACCTGGAGAAGTTGAAGAGAACATTTATCTAGAGACCATATTTAAGCAGCATCAGATCTAACATAACATGTAAATACTAAGGGCCAGATTCTGTCATCTGTACTAGTACCCTACTCCACAAGTGATTCTGATGGGTCTACTCATAAAGTATTACTCATTGTGAGCAATGGTAGCTGAATCTGGCCCCAGGCTGTAAATGTCAATTAAGCAAAAATGTTTATTATATACAACCAAATAGGTGTGCAAAGGATTATATACACTTCAAGATATACTGACATACAGTCCATAAAATTAAGCACCTATATAACTCTACAGGATCAGGTCCTAAGAGATAAATAACCACCTTTGTAAGGTTTCCCATTTCTGCTACAAAGTATGGTAGACTGATTTTCCCGTGCATACAGCCTATTTGCTCTTGTGCACTTGTGTTATCTGTTCATTCCCTCTCTCTTCTCTCTCTCTCTCTCATCACCCTCTCTATGCAGGAAAAAAAACTGTCGTTGCACAGCTATCTCACTGTCATCTATTATTCAAGAAAGGTCTCATTGAATAAATGTCTGTTCAGAGTCTCTAAACAAATTTCATTTCTGAACACCAGTGTCTGCAGCCCAGCGGGCTATTTCAGCAAGATAAGATCACACATTTAATCAAACGCTTCAAAAAAGAAATACACACCAAGTTTGCTTAATAACGTCAAATAATAAAAGTGCAGTGTTGATGGCATACTAATTTTTAGCGTTCTTTCTTCTTTGAGGGTTGACTCAATAGCCAAGGTCAAGCGTACATGGGATTTCTACTAATTAGGGTTTCTGGTAAGTGCTGGCTACTCTCCGGACCGGTCTACTCCAGCCACTTAACCATAGTTTTGCCCAAAACTGTGGCAGTCCCTCTTCATTTGAAATGAAACAGCTGCACACATTCTAACAAGTATGACTGACATAAAGGCATAACACAATGGGGTCCTAATCCATGATCGAGGCTCTTAGGCATTGTGATACAATTCATTTGTATTAACACCACCACTGCTAAATCAATATATTGTGTGTAGATTGATGACAGAATTAACAACCTCAGTAGTTAATAAGGAACCACCAACATCAGTGGCTGCATAGATGTTATAACATATAGGTAAGTTACAAAAAAGAGCGCTCCTTTCTCGATCGTCCACTCATTATTTGGCTACAGCTCCTGTTGCGGTAAGCTGGAGTTTGGGTTAAGTAAGGAATTGTGGCCAGAACACACAATGTGAGCTTTACCATTTATTTTGACTGCAGCAAGACTATCTCCTAAGAACAGCAGGAATCAGCCCAAGAATTCTGGACTTTATGATCTGCACCGGCCAGGCCAGATTCCCATGATGTGATGTGATGGAGATACAGTAGTCACCGATAGCTTGTATATCATGCAGACTTCTAAGTCTATGATCTAATTTTTCATGTTTCCAGCAATGCTACAGAGACACATCTGCTTTGCCTCAAAACTACGTGAGTTCTGGGGCAAACCTGGACATCCTTACTCCGGGCCAAATTGCAGCCCCTACATCTGTGGGATTCTCCACACCCAGAGCTCTCCCTCCCGCACAAATTTCTCAGGAGGGTGTTCTATGGGTACTGGGATCCACGTGGTGGAAGGGGCTGAGTGGGCAGGGCCAGGTTTATGGAGGAAACAAATTGACCCCCTCCAAAGATCAGGATGGAAGGATAATACAGACCCAAACTGTATTATCTTCCCCTGCAATGGGGAGTCCCCTTAACAGTGCACTCCGGGCTGCAAAGTGTCTGCTGCAGGAGCCCTGTCACACATTCTCCAAGGGAGCCATATGGCAACAGGGCACTCACTGGAGACCCAGGTTTTCCCACGGGAAGGGACAATCAGACTCTCTGGTCTGACTCAGGTAAACTGCTGATGAAGTCATTAGAGCTGTGCCTAATAAGGCCCAAGTAAAAACTGAGGGCCAGATCCTGTCTCACACCAAATGTTATCTTACTGCTCAAGTATACTCCCGCTGAAATCAATGGGATTGTTCAGAGTAAGGTGTTTTACTCAGCTTCAGGGGAACAGAGTCTGACCCTGAAGAAAGAACAGCAGGATCGAACCCTTGATGGATAGGGGATGTACACCGGCATTTCTTGGCAAATTAGGAGTGCTAGAACACCACTCTAGTTTTATGCGTGAAGTCCAAGGTTCCAAAATTAACGCTTTTCCACGTGGAAGGGCCATCTTCCACATGGTGTTTGTTATACATACGTACTATCTAGAGGCAGGTCCTGATTGGTCAATCCATTTCTAACGCTCCACCAAGTACGCTACAGTACTAACTGTTAACTACTTGTCTATAGTAACAATTTACCTCTCCATAAAACAAGCTGAGAGCTATTTAAAACACCTATCAGTCTGAATTTGGCATGAGAATGCATATATCACTTTGGAACCAAGGTTTAAAAAACAATACTTAATTTTTAATATTTCTTACCCCTCCCTCAAAAAAAGAAAAATGGTATCCATTAAAGAGAACAGAAATGACCTCCCACTGCAGCAGCTTTACGCTATGAAACATCAATGATGTATCACGCTCACACTATTCACTTCCTCTAGAAGAAAATGGAGTACAGCCTGGAGTGGGGGAGGTTTAGGTTGGATATTAGGAAAAACTTTTTCACTAGGAGGGTGGTGAAGCAGTGGAATGGGTTACCTAGGGAGGTGGTGGAATCTCCTTCCTTAGAGCTTTTTAAGGTCAGGCTTGACAAAGCCCTGGCTGGGATGATTTAGCTGGGGATTGGTCCTGCTTTGAGCAGGGGGTTAGACTAGATGACCTCCTGCGGTCCCTTCCAACCCTGATAGTCTATGAGTCTATGATTCTTTCTAATGATTCAAGGCCCACATTGTGACATCCTCACTCACACTGAATACCACCTTACACCACAAACTGTCCTATCAATGGGGCTACATGAGGAGTAAGGTACTACTCAATGTGAGTAAATACATCAAAGCCAAGCCTAACACAGCTATCCATTTGGCATAGTCCCCAATACCGTACCCTATTATTATTGAAAAATACAGATGCAACTAAATAAAATAAACACATACATACATACATAAAACAGCAACCAAGGGTTTTAAGTTATATGGCAGACATTTTTGGTACAAAAATTGTAGTATTTAAGGCTCATTACAAAAAAAAAAAGGGATAGCCATCCTCCCTGAAGTAATTGACAGGAATTTGCATCATTTTGAACTGACAAAGTGTCAGACTGTGACACAAATACTGGCAAAAATTCTGTGAAAGCAAAGGAGTTAAACACAATCTTTGAAACCCTCTTCAGTTCTACCCAGCGGTGAAATCTATTCACAAAGATGACTATGAGGACTCTCCCCCCTCCCACCCCCACCAGCCTTTGGAATAGCTTTGAGGGAAGGAAGGTGAAAAAAAACAGGGAGCCATTGAAAAATCTCCTTACGGGGTCAGCTGTCAATGGAATGCATTTTAGTATTCAGGATACCCACCCATGCAGAACATCAAAAACTGGGCTTTGGTCCCTCCCCTATTCTCACAGGCTTAAGCTAATGCTCAGTTTCTGGAGCTGTACTGAATAGGAACACACACTGCCTCTGCAGGACTTGTAAACAGCAATACAAGCCGATCAAATAGAACGGGGGTATAGTTTCTACTTCATGTTTCCCTTTTCTTGTGGCATACTCTAGCACAACAAATCTGGTACATTAAAAAAAAGGTCAACTGCTCTAGAGCTCCATGTGTTAATGTCCTTTAACGTACAGCCTTTCCCTCATTCCAATGGGAAAGCAGACCCACACAGATATGGATACAGCTGTTTAATTTAAATGTTTTATCCCCAGCTTTTAAAAAAAATGTTATTCATTTCTGCACAAAATGAGCAATTTGCTTATTTCAGATTTAAACCTGTGTAACTCTGGAACTCCTGTAGTTCCTTTCTGATTTAAATCATCTTTGGAATCTGAAATGCAAGGTCTCATCTTGTTTTACAACAGTGCTGTAAGCAAACTTTTGGGGGGTATGAGTGCCATCCACTGAAGAAATCCCTCAAATCATGGTTTTGTTGTTGTTTTTGCCCATTTCCAGTTAACTCCACTAATACAAAGCTTAAAAAGCTGGTGATAAACTTGAAAACAAAACATGGTTTGTACATAAAAGTCCTGGTACTGGCAAAATGATGCATCACCATCCATTTTTTAAATAGTTTTTTCCCCCAAAAGTTTTCCGTAAGATTAATAGCTCTTTGCAATGTATCCCTCAGTTGAAGTCAATCCTCGGATGCCACCATTAGTAGTTGTGAAATTTACATTTATGATGAGATTACAGTTCCAATCCCTTTCCAGTTGAAGCTAGCTGAAAAATTCCCATTGACCACAATGGAAGATGGATTGGGTCCAATCACTTCAGAGTGGGAAGAGGCTGCAGGAATACATAAACAAGAGCCAACACAGACTTCAACTAAATCTGTGGCTCCTCAGTGCTTCGGAAAATTGGGCCACTTTTATTTAGGTGCCTAAATTTGAATGTTGATGCTTAACTTCAGGCAGCCATGTTTGAGCATTTTGACCCAAGATTTTCTTTTCTTCATACCTACATCTTTAACACATAAGGGAAGGAACAAAGGAAAAAATAAAAAGCAAAACAACATTTTCTCTCCACACAATTCCAAAAATTTCCATGAAGCATTAGAAGCATTTTAAAGCAAAAAAACAGAAAGTTACAACTTCTCAACAAACAGCATTTTGTTTCCACTTTCAATAGTTAGAATGAAAAATAATGTTACCTCATGTCTAACAGAAATCACTGGATTTGCTAAACGTTCCTATCCCTCTAATTTTGAGTAGAGGGTCCCTTTCAAATGTTCAAACAGTAGATTTACATCTATAACTAGCTACTTGGCTGGTAAGTGGGGGGATGGGTGAAAGGGTCGTTAGGGAGAAGACTGACATCTTTTAAAAAGATACTATAGAATGTGTGTATGTATACATGATTATTAAAAACGTAAGTAGTTCACGGGAGATTTACAAATTGCTCAGAGCTTCACCTCCCTTAGGTCAGTCTTCAGAACAGGAGAAATCAGCTTTTGGGGCACTGGAATCAAACATTTCAACTCCTTATGAGGGACCTAATTATAAAAGAGCCACTTATATGCACACACTTTAAGTCAGTAATCCTCCAAAGACCCTTATGCCCATACACTGCCCCAGTGACTTCAGTGCGACTCCACATGGTCATAAAATCACAATCATGGAGCTTCTTTTGTAGAATCAGGCCCTTTAGTCTTGATGTTTGACTTAAGTTTCAGAAACATTCAATTCCCATAGCTGTAGATTCATAGAAAAACAGGGTTGGAAGGGACCTCAGGAGGTCATCTAGTCCAACCCCCTGCTCAAAGCAGGACTAACTCCCAATTTTTGCCCCGGAACCCTAAATGACCCCCTTGAGGATTGAACTTACAAGCCTAGGTTTAGCAGGCCAATGCTCAAACCACTAAGCTATCCCTCCCCTGAGTTCAGATACAGTGGGTCAGATTCTCAGATGGTGTAATCAGCATATGCCAATTTATACCAGCTGAGGATCTGACTTAACCTGCTTAAAGCAAATGCAGTGAGAAAAATTAAACCAAGGGCCCAAACTTGTATCCACTGAAGTCAAAGTTTTGCCATTGACTGCAATGGGAGTTAGATTTGAAGTATTCATTTTATAATTACTAGAATTCCTCCGGTTTAATCACTGAAATGTTAACTGTAGTATTTACCAAATAAAAGGTATCATTTCATAAAATTGACGTTGTTATGCTATTTCTTAACAGATGCTATGTAAACTTAATGACAATTAGGCATTTAAATTATATGCGTAATTTAATATCAGACTGTGACAGCTTCTAAATACAGCTTTACTCTCCTCCGAGCCAGATTCCTTTCATGACCCATGAAATGCAACCTATCTTGATTTTCATTTATATGTTCTCACTATAGTTTTAAAAATACACAGAGCAGACTTCAAGTTCTCAATTATTTACACTGGTTCATTAAGACTGAAATATTATATCAACTGCTAGAACAGTGATGCTGAAAATACACAGAAATACATTTGAAACAATACTGTAGCTAGGTCTCCTTTGAGTGTCAGTCCTTTTCAATTCTGATCAATAGATATTCTTTTCTCCATCTTGACTGTTCATTCTAAGTGGTTCCAAAAAACCAGAAACCGAAGACTTGATCTGTGTTAGGTTTCCTAGCTGAATTTGTTTCAATTACACACAATATATTCTACAGACTATGCTGTCAGATGTTGTGCACTTCTGTACTGAAGTGTTTAACTACAGATGATGTGGTAGAAGTCACAATATTTTCCAACAGCTCAAGTTTTCAACAAAATGATCTGTTGGCTTATATGTTCAAATATATACTCACGCGCATACATATATATTTTACACATGCACCCGCCTTCCAACCCCTAAGGTCCAATCCAACTCTTGCTGAACTCAATAGTATTCCCTTAGAAGGGTATGCAAATTGTTTGAAGTATAAATGAAAAAACGTGGCAATGAAATTCTGATTAACTGGTGGCAGAATTGCAATACTGTATTGTATTAATTTGTACCATACCATGATCCGCAACAAAGACATTTCAAAACGTGTTTTGTTTTAGTCTATGTACACCAAGTTATCCCAGTCTCTCCTACAGGAAATGAATGGTGGTTTCAATCAGTTAGGATAAATCCCATTGGACAGAGCTGTTGTACAATCACAAAAGTAGTCCAGAAAAGAGAAATTTAGCTTGTTATTGCTTGCCAGGCAAGCTTCTACCCTACCATAAGCAAACCTTTGGTGCACTGAATGACCAACACATCCGTCCTGCAGCTGAAATTGGAAGCTGGCTTCATGCTTCAACTTCCTCATATACACCACTAAATGGAGGAACTCATAATTTGCGCAATGGGCCCATCAATTTATCACATTTCTTTTCTGCCTCACCTCTGCCAGTTGGCCCTATACTGACATAGATACTTAATTACAGGCTCCAACCTTCTCCCATTAAATTCAACGGAAGTTTTGCCACTGGTGACTTTAGGGGGAGCAAGAACACATCTACATACGCACTCTACACAAAGTGTAGTCTGGAATGAAATTGCTTCTTGCTGACGTTAATGAGGAATTAATTGGGGACAACCAAACTTAAGATCGAGCTGGTCCCCGCACAAGCCAACTTTAAAGCACCGTGGCCGGCATACAGGAATATGACAAATGACAAGTGTTTTAAACTAGGTATCTTGTGCATTACTCCAACTACAGCTAACTCAGAGCTACAGTATGGACAATGGAATACAATTTTAGGATGTAAGGAATCACATCAAAGATTTGAGTATAAGTCAGTTTCTCTCTAGATAAATAGCCAAGACTTTAAAAGTGGGTGCCTATGGTCAGGCTCCTACAGCTCTGTTTAGGCACCTAATGTAGGTGGCCTGATTTTCAGATGTACTGAGCACACAGAAGCTCTGCGAGTCTTCAAAAAAATCAATGGTTACTGCTGGATGCTCAGCGCCTGTGAAAATTAGAAAACTTGCATAGGTGTTTACATAAGGAGTTAGGAGCTGTAACTTGAAACGCTTGCCAAACAGCAGTTGTGAAAACTTTCTACCAGAGGCTGGCATGGCCATACTTAAGAATGACAAAGAATGTCCCAGTGTTCTATAAATATCCCACAGGAGAGTAAATGGCTACAAACAAAGCCAGAATGTGGTTCTTCACACTATAAATATTTCCATTTTTAGATATAGATACGGTGCATTTTCAGTATTCTTGCTATAGCAACTGGGCAGCTGTAGGAGGAAAAAGACAGCAGCAGAGAACAGCTAGAAGTTCAAGGAACTGGAGTGAGGTCATTTGAGTTCTTACACATGTAGTAAGTGCCTCTTAATCCCACTACAACAAGCAGCCCAACCAATGACAGCAGCAAAAGAGTGGCAGGTCTCTGTGCATCTCTATGCTACCCAACAGCCCCAGAACTCTCCCCAATAATCTACTATTATGAGACCCAGCACTCAGCATGACCTAAGCATCTCTGAGATCAAAATTTTTAGTATTATTTCTGGATTTTCTCTAGATAGGGGCATACCAAGAGAAGGATTTTTCTAGCCAGAATCACCCTAGATCCTAGCATAGAACCTCTCGCATCTACTGTGCAACTTAATTTTTTCCAAGAGAAATACAGAGCCGGCACTCACGTGAAACTTAAATGAACAGATTGCAGTCCAGGTAACGTTTCTGGCCAAAACTCCACGCTAGTCTACACACTCTCTCTCTTCCTATAACCCCTTCCTGCTCTCTCAGTCCCACCTCCTTCACCTGTCTTTGCACCTTATTTCAGGTATGTGTAAAATAATCCTCTAATAAATGCACACCAGCCCTCCTCTCTCCCCACATGCACTTAGATCAAAAGCTCCTGAAATGTCCCCAGTTCTAATGTCCCCATTCCTGTTCCAATGACCACACTCTTCTCTATATCTCATACTTGTTTTTATTGTCACTGTACTTATTCGTGCTTCCAACATGAAAAATCCTCAGGGCAGGGAAAATATTCTTGGTTGGACACACTGACCAAGTGTATAAGTCAGACACGCTATACAAATGTCAAATACTAATATAATTTGCCCATCCTTAATTGTTTCGTAGGTTATCCACTCCCATAAATCCTAAATGAATTAGAAAATAATGGAAACAAATCTATTTTAATGTTCTTTAATCTTCTCAGATCACCAGAAATTACGTCTAATAAAACAACCGTGTTGGCTAAAGATGTCCATGCCACACGTTTATAAACTCACGAAAAAGGAGATTGAAAAAAGCACACACACCCAAAAACCCCATTAAATATAACAGGCTTCATCTAGCACAAGTATTTTTAAAGATCTTCCAATTTATGTTCATGGAAAGAATGATCTGGTTTCTCTCACAAGGCTGTGAAATACCTTGAGGAGCTTTGTAATTTACTATGTTGTAACACTTGCAAAATGTACCACTGTCCAGTCAGTAGATTCAATGGGAGGTCTTACATCTTCACCTAAACTCTACTCACATTTTACATGTACCTAACGAAGCAATCACTTCTTTTATCGTCTGCAGACAATACAACCAACTGTATCTCAGGGAAGCAACAGGGTGTGTGCTGTATTCTTTAATTAACAAGAGCAGCTGGGAAATAAAACTCAAGCACTCCTACCACATCACCTTCGGCTAAACCCTACAATAGAGATGGACACAACTCTGATGACATCACAACCTGTGGAATGTATGAATACTATGGAACACATGCTGCTAGGAAACAAAGGACATTGATGATACCAAATCTTCAAATGTACAGCCTTGGAGACACTTAGGATGAATTTTCTAGATTGAGAAACAAATCATTCCATGTTCCCTCAACAACCAACTCCTGTCTTGTGGAGCAAAATAGCTGAAGGGAGACTTGGTAACCTTATGCTTGCTAAACAGTATTAAATTGCTTATATATTCAAAAATTACAGTTCACTGTTTTTCTTTGGCTAACCTGCATTGCAATTAAACACGCTTTATACTAATATTAAATGTTTCCTTCCCCCCCATGCATTCCAAAAGATAAACTACATATTAATTAATCTGAGTGAAGGGTGAGTCAAAATTCAATATTTTCCTTTTAAGAACCTCAGAACATTTGGAAATGGATATGCAAAGGCTTTCCATCTGTGTTCACTCTGTTGTTGTTTTGGTTTGGTGTAGTAACAGGAGACAATACAGTTACCTTTAGTGCTCTACGCTAAATAAGGAAACCAGGCTTATAACAAACACCAAAACAGCAGCAGTTTGAATCACAACAAAGGGATTGTATCACCACTATTAATATTGCGGCTACTAAAATTTGAGGTGAGTTGTTCTACCTTAAGAAAAACCAGTCATAATAGAGCACTAACCTTAAGTTTGTAACCAAACATTGGCACTGATACATGGATTTTTCTCTCTTCTTGCTGTTAAATAAGGACAGGGTAGATTTTTCTCTCTTTTTTGGACAGCAGTCCCTTTAACTTGTACACCTTATATAGCCCATAAAACTATAGAAGAATTTTTCCAAAATGAATACACAGTGGAAGCATTTTTGTACCCCAAACCCTGGAAATTATGATATATTGGCTCCACAAAACCCACACTATTTCTCAATATCGAACAGCTAGTATTGGCTACGCTCTCTTACTAGATAGCATTTCAAAATGATAATGGAGAAGCCTTCAAAAGACTTCATTGAAGAATGATTTTTTTTTTCTTGGCTTGGTTTTGAAAATCTTGATCTAATGCTTTGGAATAATCAGTGCAACAATACAGAAAGCAATTATAACTAGCAGGCTGCCTATCTGCCTTATAGCAAGACACAGAAGGCATTTTCCCCCTTTCCCTGGCTCTAGCCATCTCCACATTTCCTAAGCAGCTGGCTGCATGGAATCCAAACCGGGAGTGCAAGAATTCTAATACTTCCTAACGAGTAATGTGAATGGGAAAGTAAATACAACAGACATCAGTTGTTTTGGCTGTAACTACGATTGTTGCAGCGATACACAGCAATTCATTTCTTCGGCTGTTTACAAATTGTTTTAACAACCGCAGAGAAAAATCACATGCGAAGCCTACTCCAGAGGTTCCTTTTATACCTAGCTCCCAATCTCTCTCGCAAAAATATAAACATCTGTGCATCTATGGGGAGGATGGGGGATGAACAAAACAACTGATCCTGGACTATATTGTTGCCATTGGCGACATTGTACTTAAGTCTGTTAATGAGATCCAGCCCTCGAAGACAAAATCCCAGGGACACAGGGCAGATTTTGGGGCGCTGCACCTAACATCTTCATGAGCACTAAATGCGCCGAGCTTTGTTAGACTAGAATATGGGGACGGGTTCCTCAACCGGGCTCACCGCCTGTACCAATCAGCAGCCGTGCAACCAGATTTCCAAGTTAAACAGTCACAGGATGATTGCAAGGGAAAGGCAAATAAATAATTAAATGGGAAAATAAAGCGAGCGCTCAAGAAAGGGATGCAATTTTCATCCTCCACCCTTCTGTGCCGGCCCCTCTTGCTCACATCCCTCGCTCTGCTGTACGCCAGCCCTACTCCTGTAGCAGGCAAAGGGGCTGCTTCAAAATCCAGATCTCCAAAGGAGGAGGGGGGGACAAGCTTTGATGGCTCTTAAAATCCTTTGTGGTCTACCTCAGCCGTGTCTCTCCCCCATTGCCGGGCGAGGAGGTGCCCGAAGAGGCTGGGGAAGGTAGGATGAAAACCTCTTTCCCCCCACACCCACACCCCCCAGCTCAGCAGCATGCCCGAATATCCCCGCTCGCGCCCCCTCCCCGCACGCCGCCCGGGAAAGTGGTGGTTTATTGGGGCCACCCTTCCATGCATCCCTCCCTGTAGCCAGCCACGGAAGGGTTTGCACAGCCGGCATTTCGCAGAACACCCACAAACCCAGCAGCCAGACGCGGTGCCTTGCCTAGGAAGCCAGAAGGGGGGGGGGGGGGAAGGAAAAATAAAATAACCCCCCATCGGGTCTCCTTTATCCCCCCTCCCCAATCTGAGCCACCCCTCCCTGCAGCCCAGAGCCATCACCTGCACCACTCCCCGCCGGCCGGGCACCAGGCACTGCCCGCGGCACGGCACGGCACAGCACAGCCGCCCGCGATGCGCACAGCGCTATTTCCAGGACAACACGCGCTCGCGGCTCCTGGAGGAAACTATCCTGGGGAAACAGCCCCGCTCGGTGCCCCGGGGGCGGCGGGACTCTGCGCTCCGCAGGGGGCGGGGGAGGCGATGGAGGGGGGCCCTTAGGAGCAGTTACCTTCAGTCCGGCCCGGAGCGCTCCGTCCCCATCAGTCCTCAACAACCTGCGGCGGCGGCGAGCTGCCTCCCGGAGCCAGCCATGGGCGCGGGGCGCGGGCTGGCCGCTGTGTCACAGCCCCGGCGCAGCACGGGAAGGGGGGGCAAGCCCCCAAAGTCGCTCCTGTGCCTCCTGGTCCTGCCGCTCCGTCCGCGGGGAGAGCCCGGCGGCGCCCCTCGCCTCCCAACTTCGGAGCGCGCTCAGGGCAGCGGCCGGCGGCCCCGCGCACCCCCCGGAACAGAGCGGCTCGGCTGCGGCAGAGTCATTCCCCGGGCTGCCGCTGCTCGCGGAGAAAAGACGCCGCTGAAGAGAGACCACGAGAAAAAACCATCCCCCCTCCCCCCCCTTCTCCTTCCTTCTCCACCTCCTCCGCCGGCACCAGCTGGGCTCAGAGCCGCCTTCCCCGCCGCGCGGCCGTCTCGCTCTGCATGGGGCTGCCGGGGCCAACGGGGCTGCTGCTCCTCGGCCCCCCCCCCGCCGCGCTGGGGGGCTGCGCCGCCGCCCCTTCCCCTCCCGGCAGAGCCCACCCCTCCTGGGCGGCGTGCGCCAAGCGGGGATCGGCTTAGCGAGCCGGGCAGCTGCGGGCGGGCGGGAGCCGCCTCCTCCTCATCGCCGGGGAGCCGGGCAACCAGCCGCCGCCGCCTGCAGCCCCGGAGCGAGCGAGCCGGGCTGGGGATGCGGGAGAGCGGCGGAGCCGAGAGCCAGCCGGCGGCCGCACGCAAAACCCGGCTCCGGAGCCCAGTGCTGGCTGCGCGGACGCGGGCTCCACCTACCGCGCGGCACGCGCACTGAGGGGGGCAGGCGGGGGGGCTGGGGGCGCCCCCCTGCGCCTTCGGAGGGGTAGGAGACGGGCTAGGGCTCCGGTGGCGGCGAACCCTCGCCCGGGGCGCCCTGAATCCGGGCTTAGGGTCTGAGGACGTGGCGTGTAGCACCCTAGCGCCCACTGCAGCCCCGCGGTGCTAGGAGCTGTACATGCCCACACCCGGAGCCAGGCCCTGCCCCCACAGAGCCTACCAGCTTAGCCTCCGAAGCACACAAAGGGGGGCAGGGGAAACTGAGGCACAGACCGGGGGAGACGCTTGCCTGTGCCCCCCCAGCAGGTGAAGTTGTAAGGCCTTTGAGGAAGGGGCTGTCTATTACCGTGGGTATGTACAGCGTGGAGTACAACTGGACCCTGTTCTCAGGGGGATCTCTAATGCAAAAAACACACAAATATTCATTATTATTAAAGTGAGGGGAAGGGAAAGCCCCCCTCCCTATCCTGCACAATAGCACAATGCCCCCATGGTCACCCCACTCTTCCTCCCTCTCCACCCAAGCACTCCTGCACTTCACCACTGCCCTTTTGGCCATGGTCCCGGAGCAGCACACCCATGTGTTACCCGAAATTGGGTCAGCTAGTAAGCTTAGGGTGGACTAATGACCCACCAGAGTTTGGCAGAAAGCAGCACGTTTATTATATTGATAGCTAAGCTATCACACTCATCCTCGCATACTGATGCTCCCAGGACAGGCACGGTACTGGAGATGTCAGGATCCTTCAAGGTAAGTGTCCCACAGCGCAGCAATGGATGGTGTGATGAAGGTATGTCTTCCCGAGGCACGATGGAATGCAACGCGGCGAACCTCTGGCTGGGCAGTCTGGGCGAAGGGCCTTCACCGGAGGTACAATCTTGTGAGTGCACTGCTGAGCACATGGCCCCTTCCCCTTTTACGGACCTGCTCCTCATGGCCTGTGACTAGAGATGACTGGTTGGTCACACTCCACCTCGGGCAGTGTCCATGCATTGGGTGTGTGATCGCTGCCTAATCGGAGTCCCAGATACTTGTCTACCTGGGAGCTCTTCTGATCTTCCAGCTGTTGAACCAGCCCATTCATCCCTCAAGCATTCCAGGTAGGGTGACCAGATGTCCCGATTTTATAGGGACTGTCCCAATTTTTGGGTTTTTTTCTTATATAGGCTCCTATTACCCCCACCCCCATCCCGATTTTTCACATTTGCTGTCTGGTCACCCTAATTCCAGGAGGAAGGGGAGGGGGAAAGCCACTTCACAGGTATTCAAAGAGGGAGAGGAGACAAAAGGGGGCTGAAGGTGTAACAGACCTTTTGAACATACAGGTTATACAGAGCATACAGATCATTGCTGCTCCTACAACACCATGCACCTCCAGGTTTCCTCAGCTGCCATCCGAAGCTGATGCCCATGCTCTCCACCTTGTCCCTAAAGCTTTCCATACCTTTCTCTTACTCTCTCCTGTCTCCATTGGTCCTACCATCCAAAACCTCCTAGTCCTCCCCACTTCTCTCCTGGTACCCTGACCACAGCTCTATTTGCCTCTCCTACGCCTCCATTCAACCTCTCAGCTTCCCTTAGCTTCCTCTCCCTCTGCACAAAGGGGCTCTCAAATTTCATCCTCTTCCCTCTCTGAGACCCTACTGCACTCTCATTCCCTCCCCCACCCCAGCCTGCATATTCTCCTCTTCCCTCCCTGCCCTGCCTCTCCTTGGACTTCCCCTTCCAGCTCTTCTGACAGGAGGGTGATTATACTGATGCTGCCAATTCTGGCAAGTAACTAGATCTTAGCCCCTGAGGGAACCAGTCTGAGAAGCTCCCACTCAGGTGAGATGTTCAGCCATGCTCAAGAGGAAACACCCCTTTAATTGGCTGCCTTCCCCATTGGCCTGCCTCCTAAGGGAAGAGCAGCCAATCATGGTGGCTTCAGGAGGCAGGCAAAGCTCTCCCCCCGTCCCCTGTCCCAAAAAACTCTGGCTACAGAGGGGAAACAGGGGGAGGGAGCAGAAAGAGCCCAGCAGGTCAAACAATGAGTCAGTCAGTTCCTCTCCTCTCCCCTCTCCATACAAAATTACTTACTGTGAAGAGCTACAAAAGGATCTCACAAAACTGGGTGACTGGGCAACAAAATGGCAGATGAAATTCAATGTTGATAAATGTAATGTAATGCATATTGGAAAACATAATCCCAGCGATACATACAAAATGATGGGGTCTGAATTAGCTGTTACCACTCAAGAAGGAGATCTTGGGCCTGGTCTACACTAGGCTTTTATGTCGAATTTAGCGCCGTTACATCGAATTAACCCTGCACCCGTCCACACCACGAAGCTATTTAGTTCGACATAGAGCTCTCTTAAATTCGACTTCTGTACTCCTCCAAAACGAGAGGAGTAGCGCTAAATTCGAAATGGCCATATCGAATTAGGCTAGGTGTGGATGGAAATCGACGGTAATAGCTCCGGGAGCTATCCCACAGTGCACCACTCTGTTGACGCTCTGGACAGCAGTCCGAGCTCGGATGCTCTGATCAGCCACACAGGAAAAGCCCCGGGAAAATTTGAATTCCTTTTCCTGTCTGGCCAGTTTGAATCTCATTCCCTGTTTGGACAGCGTGGCGAGCTCAGCAGCACTGGCAACGATGCAGAGCTCTCCAGCAGAGATGGTCATGCAATCTAATAGAAGGAGGGCCCCAGCATGGACTGATCGGGAAGTCTTGGATCTCATCGCTGTGTGGGGCGATGAGTCCGTGCTTTCAGAGCTGCGCTCCAAAAGACGGAATGCAAAGATCTACGAGAAGATCTCTAAAGCCATGGCAGAGAGAGGATACAGCCGGGATGCAACGCAGTGCCGCGTGAAAATCAAGGAGCTGAGACAAGGCTACCAAAAAACCAAAGAGGCAAACGGACGCTCCGGATCCCATCCCCACACATCCCGTTTCTACGAGGCACTGCATTCCATCCTAGGTGCGGCCGCCACCACTACCCCACCACTGACCGTGGACTCTGAGGATGGGATATTGTCCGCGGCAGGTTCCTCGTCGGACATGTTAGCGGACGGGGAAGATGAAGAAGGAGATGAGGAGGACGAGGCAGTCGACAGCGCTGGCACCGCTGATTTCCCCGACAGCCAGGAGCTCTTCATCACCCTTACCGAGATCCCCTACCAACCGTCCCCATCCCTTACCCCGGAGACAGAATCAGGGGAAGGATCAAGCAGTGAGTGCTTTAAATATCTAAACATTTATTTTTACAAGAACTAGAATATTTATAATATTAACAATGGCTGTTTATTAAAGTGCTTAAACATGTAAACAATTAACTGCAAAAAAACTGGAATATTTACAATCGTAACAAAGGGTTTTTCATGATTTGTCTGCCTTAGGCTCTTCACAATTTAGTCCCAAGTATTTAAAATTTTTTTTACAATGTCCGGTAAGTCATGATTATGCTGCCCAAGACGCTCCACTCTTTAGTCCCAGTGCACCTACGCGAAAATCCGGTCAATATGGCCGGGGATGGAGGCGAAATCCTCATAGGAGAACTCCTCGTAGGTCTCAAGAAGGTACATTTCCAGCCTGTTCATCAGGTTCCTGGGTAGGGCGATCTTATTGGGCCCTCCGTGGTAGGACACGTTACCGCGCCACGACACCATCAGATAGTCTGGTATCATTGCCCTGCAGAGCATAGCGGCAAACGGCCCTGGTTTCTGAAGGCTTTCTCGAAACATCCTTTCCCTCTGGGACTCCGAGATCCTCAGCAGGGTGATGTCGCTCATTACGCCCTGCTTTGAATTAGGGAGGGGAATGTTAGTATTGGGACTGCTTTACAGCCACGCGGTGGAGGGAGAGGGGCAGCATACAGGGATCTTTCCCTGGAACAGCCGCGAGGGGGTGGGACAGGGGCATAGTTCATGCTGTCCTGATTGCTGGCAGCAGAGACTGGCATTGCTTTCAATGTGAAAGGAGGCCAGTGCTACTAGTACAGTTTTAAGCAGCCAGAAGTCTACGGCTTACCATGATTGCACGCTACAGAAGTTCAGGTGTCCTGCCACGCTTCTCAGATAACTGCAAGACCACTGCAGGACCCCAGGCACTGAAGGCGATGGCCGAAAATTCGACCTTGTCCTGAGTGCGCATGTGAGAGGTGCAGTGCATGGTCTTGTTCACAGAGAAAGACTAGGTTCTTTGTACACAACTTCATTTATCTGTCTCAGGAATTCACTCCATTTTTCCCATTCACACAGACACATCTGCGACTGTCTCCCAACCCAGCCTGTCAGCACACTCCCAGAGGCTAGCGCAGATTAGGAGGAGGAAGAAGAAGACGCGGGAGGACATGTTCTCAGAACTAATGAGCTGTTCCCGAGCCCAGGCAGCCCAGCAGACACAGTGGAGGGAGAACTTGTCCCAAATGCACCGAGCAGTCATGGAACGGGAGGAGAGGTGGCGTCAGGAGGACCAGCAGGCTACTGAAAAGCTGCTTGGACTTCTGAGGGAGCAAACGGACACGCTCCGGCGCCTTGTGGATGTTCTGCAAGACCGGAGGCAGGAGGACAGAGCCCCGCTGCGGTCTATCTCTAACCGCCCTCCCCCGCCACCAAGTCCCACACCCCCCTCACCCAAAGTACAAAGAAGGAGGGGCGGCAAGGGCCGTTAAAACTTTCAGTCAACCCCTGCAGACTGCTCTAGCACTAGAAGGCTCTCATTCCCCAAAATTTTAAAAGTCCTTTCCTACACACCTCACAGAAGCCCCCGTGCAAGTTTCAACCCCCACGTTTCATGTGTGGTTCATAATAAAATATTCGTTTCTGTTAATTACTGTTTCCATGATTTTATTTTGGAGGAGAGTCTGTCTGAACGAGGGGAAGGGGC
The DNA here is from genome assembly GCF_028017835.1 of Emys orbicularis. NCBI lineage: Eukaryota > Metazoa > Chordata > Testudines > Emydidae > Emys > Emys orbicularis. The sequence continues at coordinate 5,542,194 of NC_088687.1, read as the reverse complement.
ATGGTAATTGGACAGGACAGTCACCTTTACCAGGGTACAGAGGCGGGGTCAGGTCCAGGATCAGGACACATACCCAGTGCAGTGACTAGTGACCCTGTTCAATCTGGGAGGTGGTTTTCGTGTTCTGGGGGGGGGGGGGTTGCTCTGTGACTTTGTGGCGGGGGAGGGCAGTTACAGATCTAATGCATCACAGAGCCCCGCAGCAGGGGAGCTGTAACCCTCCTCCCCCTGCCAGACAGTCACATAGCCGACACATACACGCTGTCCCGCCCAGGAGGGCTGGCAGGCTCTGTTGAAACAACCAGTCCACCACTGCGGAACCCGTCATTCCTGGAGTTTAGAAGCATCATTTGCATCACAACAGTAAACCCGCACCCCGCCACAGTCTGCGTCCCAGGTTTAAAACATTCCCGCGAAAACAGTAATAAAGACAACGGTGTTCATTAACAAAACAGAACAGATTTTATTTTTTGGGAAGGGGGTGAAGGGGGTATGTAACTGGAGAGGATAGTCAACGGTAACTGGGTAAAGAAACGGTGGCAAGTTCAGGTTCTGAGTCCACAAACTTAAAATTCACTGGTGACCCTGCTCAGTCTGGAAACTGTCTTTCAAAGCCTCCCGGATGCACAGTGCGTCCCGCTGGGCTCTTCTAATCTCCCGGCTGTCTGGCTGGGAGTAATCAGCAGCCAGGCGATTTGCCTCAACCTCCCACCCCACCATAAAGGTCTCCCCCTTGCTCTCACAGAGATTGTGGAGCACACAGCAAGCTGCAATAACAATGGGGATATTGGTTTCGCTGAGATCACAGCGAGTCAGTAAGCTTCTCCATCTCCCCTTGAGACGGCCAAAAGCACACTCCACCACCATTCTGCACTTGCTGAGCCGGTAGTTGAACAGTTCTTTTTCTGTGTCCAGGGCGCCAGTATAGGGCTTCATGAGCCAGGGCATTAGCGGGTATGCTGGGTCCCCGAGGATCACTGTAGGCATCTCCACATCCCCAAGAGTTATTTTGTGGTCCGGGAAGTAAATACCTTCCTGCAGCCTTCTAAACAGACCAGAGTTCCTGAACACGCGAGCGTCATGAACCTTGCCCGGCCATCCAACGTTGATGTTAGTAAAACGTCCCTTATGGTCCACCAGTGCTTGCAGCACCATTGAAAAGTAGCCCTTTCGGTTGATGTACTGGCTGGCCTGGTGGTCCGGTCCCAGGATAGGGATGTGAGTCCCATCTATAGCCCCACCGCAGTTTGGGAATCCCATCGCGGCGAAGCCATCTATGATGGCCTGCGCGTTTCCCAGGGTCACTACCTTTGACAGCAGTACCTTCACGATTGCCTTGGCTACTTGCATGACAACAACCCCCACGGTAGACTTGCCCACGCCAAACTGGTTCGCGACTGACCGGTAGCTGTCCGGCGTTGCGAGCTTCCAGAGGGCTATGGCCACTCGCTTCTGGACAGTCAGGGCTGCTCGCATCCGGGTGTCCTTGCGCTTCAGGGCAGGGGACAGCAACTCACAAAGTTCGAGGAAAGTCCCCTTCCGCATGCGAAAGTTTCGCAGCCACTGGGATTCATCCCAGACCTGAAGCACTATGCGGTCCCACCAGTCCGTGCTTGTTTCACGGGCCCAGAATCGCCGTTCCACAGTATCCACAAGACCCATTGCCACCGTGATGTCCTCGGCACTGGGTGTCGTGGTTTCAGACAGGCGTGTGCTACTCTCGGAGTTCAGGTCCTGACCCCGGTGCCGTAGCCTCCTCGCCTGATTTCTCTCTATCTGCCTCAGTGAAAGGTCGATGATGAGCTGCGATGCGTTGACAACGGCCACAACTGCAGCGATGGTCACAGCGGGATCCATGCTCGCAGTGCTGTGGCGTCCGCGCTGTCACTGACCAGAAAAGTGCGCGAACTGATTTCCCGCCGGCGCTTTCAGGGAGGGAGGGCGGGAGTGACGGTTGGATGACGACAGTTACCCAAAAGCACCCTCGACACATTTTTTTACCCAGAAGGCAATGGCGGCTCGACCCAGAATTCCAATGGGCAGCGGGGACTGCGGGAACTGTGGGATAGCTGCCCACAGTGCACCGCTTCCAATGTCGACGCTTGCCCCGTTAGTGTGGACTGACAAAGTCGAATTACTGTCCTTAGTGTGGACACACACGTTCGACTTTGTAATATCGACTCCACATATTCGATTTAACTAAAATCGAACTACTCTCGTAGTGTAGACATACCCTTGGAGTCATTGTCAATAGTTCTGTGACATCCACTCAATATGCAGCAGCAGTCAGAAAAGCAAACAGAATATTACGAACCATTAGGAAAAGGATAAATGAGAAGTCAGAAAACATCATAATGCCACTATATAAATCCATGGTTCGTCCGCACCTTGAATACTGCATGTCGTTCTGGACACTGTGTTGGGCTAGCCCTCCCTCCCTCCCTCCCTCCCTCCCCCACCATGGGAGGCTGGAGCTGGCATTGCTGCTCGCTAGAGCCCTGCTTGTCCCCCACCCAAGCCCTGCCTCCTCCTCTACGTGGGGCTGGCAGCGCCACTTGCTCCCCCTACATGTTCCTCTACACCCCACTTTTTGACAAAAGTGAGTATTTGTCCCATTTCCTCTTGCCAACTGATCAAGTTGGCAAGAGCAAATGGGACAAATGCTCACTTTTGCTAAAAAAGTCGGGACAGCCAGGACAGAGCTTTAAAAAGAGACTATCCTGGCCAAAACGGAACATATGGTCACCCTCTACAGAGAAGGGCAACAAAATGATTAGGGGTATGGAATCGCTTTCGTATGAAGAAAGAGTAAAAAGACGAGGACTTTTCAGCTTGGAAAAGAGACGACCAAGATAGATAGAGATCTATAAAATCATGTATGGTGTGCAGAAAGTGAATAAGGAAGTGTTATTTACTCCTCCACATAACGAACCAGTGGCCACCCAATGAAATTAATAGGCAAACAAAAGGAAGTACTTCACACAACACACAATCAACCTGTGGATCTTGTTGCCAGGGGATGTTGTAAAGGGCAAAACTATAATGGGGTTCAGAAAAGAACTAGATATGTTCAGGAGGATAGGTCCATGGATGGCTATTATCCAAAGATGGTCAGGGATGCAACCCCATTCTCTGTGTGTCCCTAAACCTCTGACTGCCAGAAGCTGGAAATGGGCGACAGGGGGTTGGATCACTTGATGATTACCTGTTCTGTTCATTCCCTCTGGAGCACCTGGCATTGGCCACTGTCGGTAGACAGGATACTGGCCTAGATGGACCTTTGGTCTGACCCAGTATGGCCGCTCTTATGTTCCTGCAATGCCAGGACTGGTAGGGAGAGGAGGATGAAGAACTTCTGCAGCTGCTGGAGGAGCAGAGGTGGAGGGCAGTACTGATATGGTGGCAGCACCGAGGGTTGGGGAGCTACATATTTGCTTGATGGGCTAGGGTGTGGGTAGATGTAGGGATGGGGGGGAACACAATTAATTAGATTTTGGGGGAGACACTGGGAATGCCACACCACCAGACAGCCAGTAGTGGGGGCCAGCACCATGCTATGCATTTGGGAACACTGGGAACACTAAGTCATACACGCACACACATGGTGGACAAGGGGAGTTCAAAAATCAAGACAGACCAAAAAACACAGTATAATTGTTTGGGCTTTTTAAACAAATCTCCTGCCTTGGGGGCCAGTCTCATGACTTTTGGGGGTCTGACTACCGGGTTTTGAATTTGGGGGGTTAGCAACACTGTAAAGATGCTGGATGGCGTCAGGACACCCAGCAACAAGTCGCTTTCAAACCATTCCAGCGGCTCACACCATTTTAAGAGCTTTGCAAAATGGGAGGTATTTGCAGTGTGCAACAACACTAACTTCATTGATATGACAAATTCATAAACAATGTAACATATCTTTGTACGCCAGTAAAAGATGCACTTTCTGTTAACTATTTGCATAACTCACCTATCTACAGCTATACTCGTATTAAAAAGCCTCCAGTAACACCTCCTACCTCCTCCAGCTTTCTGTCTCTTTCCATTGCTGCTTCTTCCTGACTGCTCTCCTCTTTCCGCTTCAGCTCTCTCCCCACAGCTTTCCACCAAATCCCCATCTTCGCCCGAGTTCCCCACCTCTCTACCTTATCTCATGGGTTCCTTGCCTGTGCTTCCCATCAGCTTCCAACCTTGTACCTAACTTCTCCCCCAGTGCCCACCTACATCCCTTTCAGTCCCTGCCTAACCCCATTTTCCATGCCTTCCCCCTAGTCTCTTACTCCCCACCCCCCTACTGAACTTTCATCCTCCCAATCTATGTCCCTCTTCCACTCCCACACTTCCTGCTTCCCAGGGCCGGCTCCAGGCACCAGCTGAGCAAGCTGGTGCTTGGGGCAGCAGACTGTTCGAGGCGGCATTCTGCCCAATCCTAGGGCGGCACGGCCGCTTTTTTTTTTTTTTTTTTTTCTTGTTCCGCTCCGGCCACCCTGTAGGGGGCGGCGGCGCGGAGAACCAGAGCGCCCTGCAGGGCAGTCCTCTTCCTTCCCTCCCCGCCGACCAGAGTGGAGCCCTCGCGGCAGGTGGCAGGAGGCGGCGCAGCGGGAGGGGCCACGTGGCAGCGCCCCTGCTGTAGCCCTGGCCGCCCCCTTCTCTCTCTCTCCCGCCCTCCCCCTCCTCCTCCAAGCCGGTCTCCCTGCACCCGCGCTCCGGCCGCGCCGCAGGTTTTTTTTTTTTTTTTTTTTGCTTTGCTGTTCTGGCCGCCCCATTTTTTTTTTTTTTTTGCTTGGGGCGGCCAAAAAGCCAGAGCCGGCCCTGCTGCTTCCCCACCTCCATCCCACCCCATCCTCCTAGGTCTGCCTTCTGTCCCCTCCAATATCTGCCTTCCAGGAGTTCCCCCTGCAGTTCTTGCAGGAGAGGAAGCAGACTGGCAGTGCAGGTGAGAAGGGTGTGTGGGTTAACTAGATTCGAGTTGGGAGAAGCATAGGTGGCGAGTTATATGGGCCCTTGGTGCCCGTGCACCACCAATATTCAGGAATGTGGGCCTGGCTCCACCAATGTTTGGGCTGATATTTTCAGATCCATCCCGTCCTTAGGACAGACTGAGGCAACCGCCCCGGGCCCCGCGCTTCAGGGGGATGTGGGGTCCAGGGCGGCATGGGGGGTTAGCGAGGGGCCTGGCGCCGGCAGCAGCGAGAGACCCAGCCCGCCCCTCTCTGCCTCTTCCCGCCCCTGCTCTGCCCCTCCCCGCCCCCATTCCACCCCTTTGCCAAGCGCCCACCCCACCTCTTTCCAGCTTCCGCCCCCTCCCCCGAGCGACACTGGGAGCCGGGGGGGGAGGGGGGGCGGAGCGGAGTGGGCTGGGGCCGGGTCACTCGCTGCTGCCAGCGCCAGGCCCCCCTCTAACCCCCCAGGCCGTCCTGGACCCCGCATCCCCCTGAAGCACGGGGCCTGGGGCAGTTGCCCTGGTCTGTCCTATGGACAGGACGGCTCTGCTTGGATCCGTTCTAGACACCACCAAAAATTATACAACTCTGGCGCCCACGGGGAGAAGGACAAAACCACAGCTGTCTCCTCTCCAGGTTGAGAGCTGTGTGCCTCCACCCTTCTGGTAATTATAACTATGCAGCTGTAAGTAATAATAGATAGTATAATCTTGTTATTGTTAGTTTATACTTTATTATATTTTAGATGTTTGTAAAGGGCCTCTGGGCTGGAAAGTGCTTGCTGAAATTATTAATATTTTTCTGGATTTTTTTGTTTGTTTTGTCCGAATGATGTAAAATTGAAATGTTTTCTGTAAGAAAAGGAATATATAAAGGCAAACTTTTCACATGTATAGAAGGCAAGTGCTTCCGTGGTGTTTTTAAAAAGTAGTAAACTTGATTCGACAAAGCACCCAGGGCTACATCTTTGCAGTCTTTCCTCACCCAAGATCCCCAGTGACTTCATGAACTGCAGGATAAGCATCCCTTAGTCAGCAGATTCCCCTCTAGAGAACCAAATCATGAATATAAGGTACATAGCACCCACTGTACGTGTTCATATATGAGTGTGGTGTAGTGAGGACTGTGTTAGGATTGCAAGCTACCACTTTAAGAGTGGGGCTTCCTGGTCCTGCTTGCAGGCCAGGGGGCTCTGTAGAGAAGCATGGGAGCGACAGGAGTCAGTCTGTAGCCAGCAGCTTAGAGTAAGGTGGGGTGAGTTGTGCTTGTGTTTTAGGGAGCAGCCTGTTTTCTCTCTGTTTTTTGGTTCTTGTGTGTTCTTGCTCTGAATTCTAAGAAATTGCTCTTCCAGAGAGAGCATTTTATGTTTCTATCTAACTTCTTTGTGTATGCCATGAATATAACAATGAACAGTATGCCAAATTATATCCCAGTCACCAGACACATCTGCACAGTCCTTGTACTCCCAATATTGTTTATGGGACAATGGGATAAATCCTGCTTGCCAAACTTGGTCCCTGATTCAGGAAAGCACTTAAGCATATGCTTAACTCCATTGCTACTCAGGACAGCACTTAAGCTTCCGCTTAAAGTTAAGCACATGCTTAAGTATTATCCTGAGTACAGGTGTTTTCCTGTACTTACGGTTCACCCCAGTTAGACTACTTTGATAAATCAGGGTCTTCAAGTAATTATTAGTGTGCTATGAGCAGGAAAGAGGAGTGAATGCACAAAAAAGAACAAGTTAATGCTTTGCTTTCTTGGTAATATGATCAGGGCCTATATTCTAGCACCCGCAAGAGCAAAACAGAAGTATTTGAGCCAAGGAATAAGACAAATTTCAGTAGGGAAACAAAACTAGATTTTTAGAGTTATACAAGATCTATCCTGAGAGTTTCCTTTTCAAATAAAACTCTGCTATGCAATATTAAGTAACACCTCGACATGTGATTAAAACGAATGTTAAAAATTATGTAATACACAGGTTAAGAAAAGAGTGTCTGTGCATCTGGGTATAGTGCTTAGATTATCCACAAATACATATAAAGAGATATTGGTCTTTGGTGCTAAATGATGTGATATTCCCAAGTCGCACTGACAAATTTTAAAAATGGCCTAGCATCAAAACAGTTCTATAATTTCATGACTATTCAGATTCTTTTACTACACTCATTGTCCTAGCATCCGTATGTTTTTGTCTACACAGGTGCTTGAATCCTGGGCCTTCAGATTAAAAATTCAGTACTTTACTGAACAAACTATATCGGCATGTCAGTCCAAGTGCTTTTTCAGCATTATTGCTTGCCAGAATTCTCTCTCCCACAGCAAATCAGTGCTTCGGATTATGTTCCCCAAATGATTTATTTGAATATGATTTTGCTTTTTTCTGCTCATATTTCTAATTTCTCTAGGGTTTTTTTGTGTTATTTCTTTCCACGTGAGTGTTTGCAACACCCACCCATTTTAGTATCCTCTGCAAATGTAATTAACGTTCCTTTTACACATTCCTTCAAGATTAATGAAGATCTTAAATAAGATACACATCACTGCAGTACCCCACAAGTAGATATCCTTAGGTATGAATGCTGCCACATGGATAGCAACCAGTTCCTGATCCATGTGACAGTTTTTATATCCAAGCCAATCTGAGTTAATTGTTAGAGTCAGGTTTCATTCCATAAGAGGCTATCACATGCTTTACTAAAATCCAGATCTAGTAAGCGTGTCAAGTTTCCTTCATCCACTAATTTTGTAATTCTGTCAAACAAAGCAATCAAGCTTGTCTGGCACCATTGGCTCCCTGTCTGTCTAACTGTGACACACCTCACCATGGCATCTGAGTGCCTGTACAAACACAGATCTTTAATAATTGTTCCATTAATTTAGTATGGATTAAAATTAGATTTAGCAGACTGTAACTGCCAAGATTAATGTGTTTTTCTTTTCTGAAGATTGGTACCACATTTGCTTTCTGCCATTCTCTAGTACCTCCTGATATTGTTGTAATGTTTCAGAAATATTTGTTGCTGTAAGGTTCAGCTACCAATTTCCCTAACATTGTGATACACACCACCTGGATCAGCTGATTGGTATAGGTTCACATTTGCTAAGTATTGCCTCCCCTACTCTTTATGAATAGCTATCTTTCACAAAGTTTTCATTACTTCATCATTGTTCAGAACTCCTTGCCTATATTTTTCTTTTTTTAAATTTAACACCTATAACATGTCAATACTATCAATGATTTTAGAAATATGTAGCATGCATTTCCTTCCAGATCCCACACAACTTGACCCAGACCTACAACATGGCTTTCATTTCATATCACATATCTCCATATCAGCTTCATTACACCAGGGCCTGATCCAAAGCACATTAAAAGACTCTTTTGGAGTTTGGGAGACTGATCCAAAGTCAGTTAATGATTTCAGCTTTGGCATCATCTTTGTTTCTTTCTCCTACTCTTGTTTTTGGCCCTGATTCAGCAAAGCACTTAAGCACATGCTTATCTTTAAGTAAGAGGGTTGGGGTGGATAATCAATTGAACATGGTGCAACACAGTGGCCAAAAGGGTGAATGCAATCTTCGGTTGCATAAAGAGGGGAATCTCAAGTAGGAGTAGAGCGATTATTTTACCTGTGGCTTTGGCACCAGTGTGACTGCTGCTGGAATACTGTGTCCAGTTCTGGTGCCCACAATTCAAGAAGGATGTTGATAAATTGGAGAGGGGTCAGAAAAGAGCCTCGAGAATGATTAAAAACATGTCTAATAGCGATAGACTCAAGGAGCTCAGTATCAGAGGGGTAGCCATGTTAGTCTGTATCCACAAAAACAATGAGGAGTCCGGTGCCACCTTAAAGGTGCCACCGGACTCCTCGTTGGTTTCAAGGAGCTCAGTCTATTTAGCTTAACAAAGGTAAGGTTAAAGGGTGGCTTGTATACAGTCTGTAAATACTTACATGGGGAGCAAATATTTAATAATGGCCTCTTCAATCTAGCAGAGACAGAGATAAAATGATCCAATGGCTGGAAGATGAAAATAGACAAATCCAGACTGGAAATAAGACCTAAATTTTTCACGGTGGGAGTAACCACTGAAACAGCGTACCAAGGTTTATAGTGGATCCTCAATGTCTGGCAATTTTTAAAACAAGATTAGATGTTTTTTCTAAAAGATCTGCTCTAGGAATTATTTTAGAGACGCTCTCTGGCCTGCGTTATACAGTTAGCCAGACAAGATGATCACAATGGTCCCTTTTGTCCTTGGAGTCTATAAATCTATGAATAAATCCATCCTTATTCAATAGAGCACTAAGCACAATCTTAGCTTTAGGTGCATGCTTAGGTCCTATTACCTTAAGTGGGACTTAAACACATGCTTAAAAATTAAGTGTTTTGCTGAATCAAGGCCCACATGCTTTCTTAGCTGCTGCCGCAATGCACTGAGCCATTACTCAGCCCTAGTACACCAGGCTGAGATTCTGTCCTGTGCCTTTAAGTCACCTTTGCACTCTTCTCCTGACCCAGGTCTGCCCCAGCCATAATTTAGATAGTCCTGGGGGCCTGTCTACATTACAGCAGCTGCAGCACTACCTGAAATTGCAAGAGCACAGCATGCTGCAGCTTCCCTCCTGACATGCCCCCACCTGTGCTCCTCTCTAGTATGCCCCACATGCCAAGTCGTCAGTGGGGGTCCCTGGAGCTGTCTCCCTCAGTGCCTGCACTGGGGTAATTCTCCCACAAGCGGAACTTTTCATGTATAGAGCTCCTTGCACAGCTTCATCCAGTGTCCAGGGGCCCGAGTGGAGGGTGCAGCTCTCATCCCAGCTCTCCTCCCGCTTCCTATTTAAATTCCCTTGTAATGACTAATTTTACCCAGGACTACCCACAAAACTAGCTCATATCAGACACATTCCCTCTCTCTCCCCCAAATTAACTGAGGACAAACAATACAATTCTGATTCAACCATCTCCTCTGATTCTAGTTCATCCCATCTTCTCTAGGTCAGTGCTTCAGATTGTAAGCTCTTCAGGGCAGGGAATATCTTTGATGGGATTTTCAAAGGAGCTCCCTGTTGCTCCCACTGAATTTAGGAGCAGTTTTACAATGGACTTCAGTGGGAGCAGAATTAGGCCAATGCTTAGCACTTTTGAACCCCACTGCTTTTATGTGTGTGTCTTGTACAGAGCCATGCATGTGATAAGCACTTAAGAAATGAAATAACTACTAGGGTTTTGAGCATTGGCCTGCTAAACCTGGGGTTGTGAGTTCAATCCTTGAGGGGGCCATTTAGGGATCTGGGGAAAAAATCTGTCTGGGGATTGGTCCTGCTTTGAGCAGGGGGTTGGGCTAGATGACCTCCTGAGGTCCCTTCCAAACCTGATATTCTATGATAGTAACTCTTTAATGTTTCAAAATTACTATGAATTTTCAGCTGCCCTGTTATGATGCTGAGCAATAACTATACAATTATGATTCAGGCACATACATATTTGTTCTCCCAGTTCAGACTAAACTATTTTTAAAAGACTTGTTTTTCTAATTTTTTCCCTATCATGGCATCACTACAGGCCAGAGGTAAGGCTGTTTGGGTAACTTCACTGTGCATTCCTTACATTCACATGTTTGGATTTCCTTCAAGTGTAAACTTAACTCTGAATTTCTTGGGTTTAATAGACTCAGATCCTCTAAAGTATTTAGATACCCAATTCCCCTTGCAATCATTTGAGTTAAGCACCTATATACCTTTTGAGGAGCTGAGCTACATTATTCGTTTTGAGGATAATTATGACATCACTTTAATTATTTTTTTACCTGTACATTACTGATACATACCCTCACCATAACTCCATGTTAACGGAGGTTTTCTGGGGGGTTGGTATGGGAATTTCTTTAGTTTTTAAAAATGTAGTACACAAAGGCTGAACAAGAAACCCAAAGAGGAAGCTACCGTGCACTATTTCTAATAATTGAATATATAGTATATAAACTTTTATTTCTTTTAAGTTTAAAGGGCAGATTCAGCCAAAGCACACCAGCCAGGTAACTCGCTTTGCATTGCTAGATCAGCATGAAGCGGACAAAGAGTACTAGCCCTTAATTTTGCAACTGACTTATTTGTTCAAAGGGCTTATGTTAGTGACTCTGGCTGTTATATGGAGTGAGGGACAGGGAGAGCCCAGCCCCCGAGTCCCAGTGTCTCTAAGTCTCTAGTTAAGGTGCTCCCAGTACACTCCTGCCTCAGTAGGAGGATGTGTTGCCTCAGTGCACAGTGGAACTTAGTCTGCGGCATCACAGGGAGGCTTTCAGGCACGGATGACCGAGCTTGCATGCTGTTTTAAAAACAGGGTCAGTTGGACCAAGCAATCGAACAATCAGAGCTCTTGACACAGGTGTTCAGATGCTCTCACACCACTGAGCTATTACAGCCAGGAGAAATGTTGCCTGTATATTAGCTGGGGAGGAAAGGCAGTGACTGGTTGAATTACCACTGATCTCACAATGGCCCCACTTCAGAATTAACTGGAGCTGTTAGCTCGAGTCTTTCTGTCGTCTACATAATCATAGCAATTAGAGACAACAATCACTAATAACTTTCGTTAATTACAACCTATTTCCTTCAAATGTAGCCCATCCACTAGATTTCAATTAATTTTTAACTATATGCAACGTGTAAGGTGTCTGCATTGTTCCATTCCTGAGACCAGGTGGGACAAAAAAAGACTGACCAGATGCTGAACACCTTAAAATTGATTAAAAACGATGTCCTTTAACGAACCATTTCGTGGATTTTATTTGTCAATTCTCAAAAAGTTCATTCTGTATTTAAAAACAAGGTGCTGTCAGTTTGGGGAGGATTCACTGCCTTGCACATACAAAATGAAGAGGTTGCACTGTGCATGTGCGTGCGGCCCTGGAGCTGCCCATCCAGCCTGGGAAGAATGGTTCCCTACTATAAGCACCCCCCAGACCTGCGAGGGGGGTGAAGAACCCCAGGAAGAGCAGAGGTCAGGCTGAGGAGCTGGATACGATTTGAGATTGGGGGGCAGAATTAACTGCTGGGCAGATGTGGGGGTGAGCTCCTACAGTGGAGGCCAAAATCCCCTTACCCAATAAGCGAGAGCTGGCAACACTAATTCTCACCCACACATGGGGGATGGGCAGGGGGCGTTCAAAGATCAAAAACAGAGGGGGAAAAACACACAATGTAATTTGTTTTAAGTAATCTCCTGATTTTGGGGTCCAACTCATGATTGGGCATCTCTTGATCAGGACATTCTTTGTAAATAAACAGGGTTGTTGCACCAATGAATATGCCTGACTTGGTATCATTAATTTCTCCTCCTAACAGGAACAACTCTGGGAGGACCTGTATGTTGGCCAGCTGCTTAGATCAGAAGAGGCAACTGTAAAAATATACATCAAGAGTCTGGAGCAGCCCTTAATGAATATATTAGGGACTGCTCCAGGGTCTCAAGATTCATAAAATCAAAGTATATGCCTTGGTCTTCAAGTTGTGTATGGTATAGTCAACCATCCCATCAAAGAATACCCATTTCTAGTGGATTAGGAACTTTTACATGTTATGATAAACTCCAAAATATTAGCTGAAGGAAGGGAGGAAATCTCTCAGGCATATGTTGCAGAATTAACATACAGTATGCATTATGCTGATGTCCAGAAGAAGTTTCCAGTTCAGATTGCATGCTAGGCTTGAATGAAAGCTGAGCTCATGGAAGAAATATTGCATTACCCTTTAGGGAATGTGGACACATTGCTTTTTCAGTATCCGTAGCTAGCAGCGTCTACAATACTAGTATCAGCTGTAACCACTTATCTTACCTATCTCCCCGCAAGCAAGAGTAAGACCAGAAAAGTAGGAAAAGTGGTAGTCTTACATTGACACCATTAGGAGGTTTTAAGCCATTTGTGAAACAAGAGTAGCAAATTATCAGGGGAAAGAAGTCAACGTTATAAACTGTACTCCCCAAGTACTTTAACCATGATGATATAAATTTAGTATGTTCAGTATTAACAGTGAAATTCTAAACTTAATAGGAAATTAACTTCCTTTCTGAAGGTCACACTGTGATGTTAAATTGATTCTGATCATTTTAAGGACTAAATGCGATAGTTATGGGTGAATTAGGATAGATGGATGGATGCAAGGAAGAAACCAACATCACCAATCAGCATGGCATTCTGCTTTTTCCCTATCCTTTGTAGATTGCACACATTCACCTGGAACAAAGTACATGCTGCAAGGCATACAGGTTTGCAAATAATAAAATTGAGTAGACTTGCTTGTACCAAATAAGGAGACTCCATTCAAAGAAACACAGATAAAGGGAGATCTCAGCCAGATTAGTGGTGCATGCAGTTTAACGTGAAGAAACATAAATCAAATAAGACTGGGTCAAAACATAGCCAAAGGGATAATGCTGAAAATCATGGCTTTAAACAATGGATTGTTGTATACAGACATGTAGTCTATCTTCTGAATCCTTTGTGGCATCTTTCTACCTCCGGGGCTTCATTTCAGAAATCAGTGAAATTATTAAAAAAAAAAGTTAGCTTTTGTTTTCCTAGTGCCCCTCATATTATACCAGTTCTCAAAGGAATATTGTACCCCTTTCTGTAAAATGGACCCGCACACTCTTGTCTCACATTCATTTTGTAAATCTTTTCAAACCCCCTCTGAAAGGTTCTCAGGAAAAGGATCTGAGATTGATGGGAGATGTAATCTTAAAATAGTCAGCACAGTGTCTGGCAGCAATAAAGAAAGTAAACAAAACCCTGAGATGTATCAGAGGCACAGAACAAATCAGAAGAGATTATAGAAATATACAAAGGGCTCCAGAAACCATCACACCTGAAGGACTGTGGAAAATGCTGGGTGCCATATTACAGGCTATTGACAAGATGACAAATGTGCAAAGATGGCAGCTGGAATGCGGGATAGTCTTAAATGTTTATAAAGAGGGCTATAGTTAGTTTTGTACTCCAAAAAAAGGGGGGATTAAGAAGAGATCTCTAATATATAAGAGGAATACAATTTTGTAAGGTAAAGAAAAATGAGCAGGATGTAGCTAAAAATGTTACATGAAGGAAAACAAGATGACGTATATAGTGTTAGCAACCAACACAAAGAAAGGGTCACATATTAACCATTTAGAATACTAGCTTATCCCAGACTGCCAGCCAAATGAGCCACAGATGTTGGTCTATAGCTGGGGAAGATTTTCAGAAGCCCCTATGGGATTTTTGGAGCATAAATCCCATTGAAAGTCAATGGGAACAGTGCTCCTAAATCCCTTCAGCACTTTTGAAAACCCCCTCCATTTATCTCTATTCTTATGCCTATAGCTTATATAGGCATATTAAGTGAAATAACTGGCATGTAGCATGTGTCGCAGATTGACCAACAGTAACACATATATATTTGTGCGTTTCTGGCATGTCTTTGAGCGTGCACTTATGTGCTAACCAGTAGTCTGATTTGGGTAAAGGAATTCACTGACATCACACTCAAATCATCCCTACCTAGTCTCTTCTTCTGAAGTATGAGATAAATGGCTCAGCTCTGTATTCCAGGAAGTTTTCCAGATTAAGCCAGATTCCTCTGTTTGTCACGTGTACCACAAGGTGCATCGGAGTATAGATTCAGCAGTGGGAAAAATCAGGAAGAGGCTAGAAAAGTGACTTTTGTCAATCAGAATAAGAATTTTTCCCGGGTGGTAGATAGAGGAATGTTCTGCAGATGAAGGGCAGTTGTGAATATCCAACAAGCAGTCACAGACCAACTGGTGGCATCTCTCAGCAGGGCATGATATAGCTGGTGACGTGGCTACTGATATAAATTGCCACATCGGCCCTATGACGAGGACATCAAGGGGAATAAAAACTGCCTTAAAATAAATCTTGCTGGGGCAGGTTGGGTTCAGTAGTCTCAGTAGGCAGCTCATGCAGGAGAAGGGAAACTCCGATTGCAAACCAAGGGGGTTAGGCTTGGACGCCCGACCTGTAAAGCTTGTCTAATAGATATGCTTATGTGAACTGGTGTCCATGTCAAGTGTACCTCAGAGGGCTAGAGCGTTCCTCACAAGCAACATAGAATAGCTTGGCCTGGTTGTTGTAACTGGGCAAGGGCTGCTAACGTTAAAGACGTGAGTGAGGAAGTGGAGTAAGCTAAGATATGCAAGATGGAATGTAAGAATGCTGACGGGAAGAAGCCTGGAGCTGTATGAGATCTTAAAGAGGGGTATGTGTACAAGAGACTAAATGGAAAGGTTGTGAAGTGAAGATGCTAGTGAAGGGTTACAAAAATCTACTATTCAGGGATTTCAACCTCCTGAAATAGTATTGGAGTTATTCTGGATCAAACCAGGCAGAGATATGTAATAGAGGTTACCAGAAGTTCAGACCAACTGACGAGAATTAAACTGTGTTGGGTAGAGGTAACTATCCGTATAGTAAAGGGGTATGCATCACAGTTAGGAGAGCATCAAAGGTAAAAAAAAAGGAGTTTTTTGATGAGTTGTGCCTTAATTGGAAACATACCACCCAGTGAAAAGATAATTATGAGAGCAGATCTAAATGCACACGGAAAGGCAAAGACTGGATATGAAACAGTCCATGGAGGGCTCAGCCTTGGAACCAGAAATTTGGAGGAGGAAATGGCTCTACAGACTTGTCTGGCACTGGTGACTGCAAACACACACTTTCAGAAGAGGGAAAACCACCTCATAACCTATGCCAGTGGAGGACACAAGTCCAAAATCAATTTCTTTTTAACAAGAAGTGATCATGAATAATCATTTGTAAAGTAATACCCAGCAACTACATTGTGATTCAATGCAGACTTCTTATGGACATCAGAATGCAGAGAACCTTGGAAACAGCCGAACTCCTAGGCACCATAAAGGCCTAAGTGGTAGAAACTTAAAGATGGGAATGAAAAAAATCTTTAAACAAGAAGTAATGCATATATTTCCTGATTACACACAGGGATATGTGGAGGACAACTGGTTCAAACTAAAGTTAATGTAGCTGGAAATGGCACATGACTTCTTAGGACTGATGAAACTGAAAAGGATACAAAGGGATATTTGGTGGCGGAATCCTCAAGTTAAAGAATCCATTGAGAAGAAAAAAGGTTACTTAAAAAATGGCAGGCCAGTGGTTTGAGTAGTGATAAGATGGCGTATATGGAGGCAAAAAAGGAGGTCAAAAGAAATGTTGCGACAGCTAAAAATTTGGCCTGTGATGAGCTATACAATCAGTTAGGAGGATATGACGGAGAAAAGCCCATCTACAAACTTGCTAAGGTAAGAGAGAAAATGAAGAGGGATGTGAACGAGTTTGCTTCTATTAGAAATGAACATGGCATACTGAAAATGAATGGTGAATCAATATATGATGTCTGGAGCGTTTTTATTGAAGAGGGGTGAATGAGGAGAATCCAAGGGAGGAACAAAGAACATATAAGCCGAACCAGACGCAACAGATTGCATACAGGAGGAAAAGGTTGTAGAAGCACATGGGACTTAGGCCTGATGAAGTATCAGTGGATGTGCTAACGAATCTGGGAAAGGAAAGTGTCGCATATCTTATAAGTCTGTTCAATGATATTTTTAAACATAAAGGAGATATTACACTGTGTGCTAATTATCGCCCAGTTAAGCTAGGGTGACCAGATGTCTCGATTTTATAGGGACAGACCTGATTTTTGGGTCTTTTTCTTATATAGGCTCCTATTACCCCCCCCCCCCCATCCCGATTTTTCACATTTGCTGTCTGGTAAGTTAAGCTGATGTCACATGCTATGAAAGTACGGGAGAAGCTTGTTGAGTAGCATCTGCCTGGAACAGTTGAAATTTAGAATGGTCAGCATGGATTTATGCCAGGATGGAGTACAATTGATACCATCTTTGCTCTACAAATCCTCATGGAGATGTTCAGAGAAAAGAGATGGCAACTGGGTATGGTCTTTGTGGGCTTGGAGAAGGTGTGTGATCATGTACCAAAACAATTTGTTTGGTGGAGTTTGTAATGGAGAGGAGTGCCAGAAGGATATATCCGTCTAATCCAGGTTATGTATGATGGAGTGACTACCATAGTCAAAGCCAAATGCGGCTACATCAGAGAATTTCCAATAAACATTGCCCTGCATCAGGAGGCAGCATTGAGCCGTTTTTTGTCTGCAGTTGTCATATGCTGGAATTATTATTATTTCTGCAGGATAATACCAGAACACTAATTTAACCATAAATTCCTTTATTAAATCCAAAGACTAAATGGTTTTTATACAATTGCTCTAAACATGCCTAAAAATCCTAAAAAATAAGCCATTTACTACATCCAAACAGTAACAAAACATTTATAAGCATTAGCTCATGAAACTTACAAACGGGAAAATCCCAGAGGTGCTTAGACCCACATTACTTGGCTTGAATGTGGTCAGGCAGGTATTAGCAATGAACTCTTTAAGAGTTTACTTTTTATACCTGTTGACAAACAAGTGATGTTATTGCCAGTTACTGACTTCAGCTAAAAATCTCTTTGAGACAGTTCACCCTTATTTCCAGTCTTCATCCAGGTAAGATTTACAACCTCATTTCTCCCCAAGGCCTTTCCTCACTGTCTCTTCCCCTCCTTCTTGCTGACCAATAACTTTTTCTTTACACCTGGGTTCACGTAGGCCCTAATTTTAGAGAGAACATTTGCATGTGGGCTCTTTTTAAGATAGATTCTCTTTGTCTTATTTAAAACCATCTGCAGTCACCCCTGATGGTCAGAGGCCTTCTTTCTATAGACTTCCCCTTATCTCATTAGTTATTCTTTGAGCCAGACATCCTCCCTATATCATTCCTTCTGGCCTTATAACTCATCACTTCCAGGGATTTTCTTTTTACAACACCTATTTCTTTAACCAAACGTAAACTAACTTTAATTCTCTAATTTTATATTTATTCTACATCAGGGGTGTGATAAGTGAGACTACACCTCTATCCCGATATAACGCGAGCCAATATAACATGAATTCGGCTATAACGCGGCAAAGCAGCGCTCCGGGGGAGGCGGGGCTGCGCGCTCCGGCGGATCAAAGCAAGTTTGATAGAACGCGGTTTCACCTATAACGCGGTAAGATGATTTTGGCTCTCGAGGACACGTTCTATCGGGGTAGAGGTGTATATGAAAGGTGCCCCCTTAGACTATGCTGTTAGTTGTTAACTTAGTGATGTGTGCAGAAGATTGTGAGATCCCGCAAACCAGTGTCAACGCAGTTTTGAGCAGGCGGGACTTATAGTGAACATTGGTAAGCCTGGAGCTTTGATAACTGAGGGAGGAGGACCCACTATAAAGGATATTACAGGCAGAGAGCTTAGAAGAATGAAAGAATTTAAATACAAAGGATCTAATGATTGCTGACAATGGTGCCTGCCTGAGTGATGCATGGTCTTGTACCAAAGCTGATTGGTGCAAATGGTGGGAGCTGATCCCATTTCTCTCTGATAAAAGGATGCCAATAAAGTTAAACGATAGAGTGTATAAAACTGTAATTCAAGCCATCCTAATGTACAGACCTGAGACTTGGCCAGCCACAAGAAAAGAAATCAGTATACTCTCAACCACAGAAATGGAGAAGTTGAGATTGTCAAATGATTGGACACTCTGTGATAAGAAAGAAAATGAGGTTGTGAGGGGCCTACTCTGGATTGCCCCAATTGAAAACAAGTAGAGGGAAGCTTAGCTGCATTGATATGAACATGTCCAATGGAGACCTGAGAGTTATATTAGTGGGATGATCCTTGCAATCGTCATGGACGAAAAACAACCAATGGGAAATCCAAAGACTCTGTACATGGACTGGACATCAGTGGACCTTAGAGAGACCAATTTGCATGACAGCCAGGCATACAATCATGAGTTTTGGAAGAAGGCTATACAAGTTACTGACTTCAAATAGGAAAGTGGCAAGAAAGAGGAAGAACACCTATACATTGAATATATGAGTAGTGTAATGGACAGAGAATTAGGACCAAGATTTTCCAAAGCATTTGAAATACTTTTCAATACTGTTTTGGTGCCGAGTTTGAAATACCTTAGAAGGGACTAATATTCAAAGGGTATAGATGCTCAGCATTTCTGAACAAGCCCTTTTAAGCTGTCTCAAGTTTACCTATGAACTGAGGCATCCAAAATCACTAGTCACTTTTGTGTCAAGACCCACAACTTCTATTAACACTAATGGAAGCTTCAAGTCTGATTCCCCAAACACAGTACTATTCATCTTCTGTGTTCTTCGATATTCCGGATAATGTTGAATTATATTGTACCTGAAAACTTGAGTAAGGGGAAGGTCTTTGAATTCAGCCTTTGTGTTTCAGTATCTATCCAACGGTTTAGATCTATAGGAGGTGGAGATAGTGTTAATTTTGACTATGGCACATGAATCAAGCATTTGCTGTTGGCTTGTTCTTTCCTTTCAAACACCCCACCAGTGTTAGGATGCAAGGGACAGATCGGCAGCTGAGTTTTCCCCCAGAAATAATGCAACAATGGGACAGATTCTCAGCTGGTGTATATTGGAATAGCTCTACTGACTTCAACTGGGATATGCTGAATTATACCAGAGGAGAAATGCGGCCATTTGCCTCCAAAGCATGCCACAATTCCAAATTGCTACTACAAGCTAGGCACGAACTGCAATATGGCCATTTCCCCACAATGTTTACTACACAGTGCTACATGTTTGCTAATGACATTTGAAAGGAGCTGGATATCACAGATTTGGCAGGCAAACTTTGTCAAATATGCTGCGATTGGCACAAATTCTATCTTTTTAATCACTCGTCCAAGTATCTTGGATGCCCACCATAAGCTTCCTCTAGATCATGCCCTACTCTTCCGTGCAAAGCTTCCTAAAGCTGTAGAACAGCCTTCTTCTTTGAGAAAGAATACAGAAAAGTGTGTGTGTATCTGTGAGTATGCATATGTGCATGTGGCTGGCATGTGTCTGCGTGTGAAAGGGGAGTGAGGACTCAGCTGGAAGCAGGAGATTTATGAACAATTGGATGGCAACATCATTCCACTGAGCTCTGTAATGTTTCTATGCCAAGTCTATAAATACGACTGAATTCCAACATGCTCTTTTTATGGCCACCATTTCCTGCGTTGTCAGCTGTGCTGCATACCAGCCATTCACACTAGTGTTGCAGAAGGTCCATTAGTTCTTTTATCTATTAGAAAAGGCTTGTGCTGGTGGGATTCTACTAGCACTAAGCATGTATGACCCACTAATGGCCTCATTCTCTTAGACACCCAAGGCTTGGTTTTTGCCTTTTTCCAAGAGAGTGGAAGTTTTCTTGTTAAGAGATTTTAAAGACCTCATGCCTCCAGATGTTTGCTGCCTTTCCATTGATTGACATGCATGCGACAAATGTTGCAAATAGGATCAGTGGATAAACACCTGTAGAGTGCTGACTTATCTTGTTATGACTTGGAGCATCCATGGCTACCTAGACCCTGGGGCACTTTTTTCTGTCCTAAAGCAAAGTATATTTATCTCTTACACCTTGCGTGGAACAGAATATCCATGCATATAGAAAGAAAGCTCCCAAATCTAATTTGTAGTGAACAGAAGCTCACCTCATAATGTTAGCATCCCAATTGCCACCTTTGCTGGTAGTTTTAGCAGAGGGCTGAATGGGCGTGATTGCACGTGATCTTGGATTAAATGGCCATGGATATTGAATTGTGTTCTCAGCTCTAGAGGTGATCCTGCCAGAATACTGTTGAGGGAAAGTGGATGGGTGAGAGAGGGTAAGACAGATGCTTGCATTGCTACTCAGTGCTTTAACATATAAGGCACTATATAAATGCTATGCATTACTCTATATGTGTATAAATATGTATTAATAATAACAACAGATAATGATTTATTGCAGTCTCCAGGGCTGGAAATCTGACACCTTTCACAAGAGCCACATTCAATTGAAGCAAACACCCAATGAAGTCCAACGTTTGATGATAATTTTAAGGAATAACTAACAGCAGGGGAGGTGTTCAGCACAACCAACCGGATGTAGAGGGCCCTCAAGTCCCATTGCCCATTAACTCACAGTTCTGAGCTGATTGTTATCAGGAGGATGTGATAAGAATGTCCACAGACTTGGGGCTTGATCTTGGGATGTGCTGAGTAGAACTGAATGGATGATGGAATATTCAGTTAAAAAAATCTGGCTGGATTTGAACCAAAACTTATTTTTTGTCAAAACAAAAAACTAAAAAAAAAAAAAAATTATATTGAATTGACTGAAAGGTTTCAGGTTGATTCAAAATGACTTTTTGTTTGTTTGTTTTTCAATTAATTTTGAGCTGACCAAAATGTTTTGGTCAACTAAAAAATTATTATTATTTTTAGTTTTTCATTTCAATTCTTCTGTTCTCAGGTGTTTTCACCCCCTTTTTATTGTGTGAGTGTGTGTCTTTGTAATTGGCCAAATTTAAATTTGAGAGAGACAAACAGTACAAGGGTAAGTAACAATTACAACATGTATTAAAAACCAGTATCACATATTCACTTTGGCCCCAATTCAGGAAATACTTAAGCCCATTCCTATTGAGGACTGCAGAAAGACTCATGATTAAGTGCTCTCCTGATTAGGGATGCTTTCCTGAATCAAGGCCTTCGCAAATAGAAAATATTGATATATCACCTGTGTTATGACTAAATACTGCCTAGACCTAAAGTTAGTTAAAAGATGTTTGCTGTAAATGCCACAGATGCTCATGCCGAGAACTAAGACAGCTGGCTCAGTGAAAGATTACTCAGATACCTTCCAAGGCCTATGATAGCTGGAAGAATTCCAGATAAACATGTCTGTAACTCTGGTTATTAATTCAGCAAGAAAAAAAATCTCATTATCTCACAGGTATAGTAAAATGTGATGCAGACAATATGGAAAAGCAGGGACTTATTGAAAAAGGAGAACAACCTATAGACTCAGTTAATTCTCTGGCTGGAATTAAAAAAGACAAATAAACCAAGGATATGCATTGATTCATGCTATTTAAGTAAAGCCAAAAAGATGTGAATGTTATCTGGTGAAAACTGCCAAAGTGACATCTGAGCTCTCAGCAGCAAAATCTCTCAGTATTAGGTGTGGAACATGCAATCCTGCAAGTAAAGGTGAGTGAGTCAAGCTCTAGTTTATTGACTTATAATAAACATATAGTTTTCAAATGGTGTAAGAAATACCTTTTGGTATTAGCTCTGCTCCTGAGGTATTTCAAAGAGTAATTTCACAGATATATGCAGGATTAAAAGGTGCTGACGTTATAATGCATGCACCTTAATTTGGGTTAGGCACCTTAAAGATCATCACCATTTACTGTAGGCAAATTTGGAAGAACTTTCACCTCCCTGCATTGTGATGTGGTGCATCTGAATATGCAGCACAAAACTGCACTGGCTTTTTTTTTTTTTTTTTTTTTTTGCTACTTTATCACATTGCAAATTGAGGGCCAGATCCTCAGCTGGTGTATGTGGGCTTATTTGACTCCCCTAACTTCTTCACCAACAGCTCAGTGGAGATATTCTGCTTTACACAAACTGAGGCTCAACCAACATTGTCTAATTTTCTGTTCATTCTCAGCCTGAGGCCTTTTCCTCATTACTGCTTCTTATATTTCTTCTCTCTTAAGTATGAATGTAGATAATTTCTCCCTACCATATTGCCTTTGAATTTACCAAGTTCAATATCATTGTTATTTTCTGTCCATGTGGTTAGGTTCCTTTGTATTATTCTGGTTTCTTTGTGGGGGATGTTCACAATTCCTCCCAACTTATTAATACCTACAAATTTCATTCATTTTCTGTTTATTCCTAATACCAGATCATTAATGAGGATGTTAAGACTGGACCTAGCACTAATGTCTGTTATGCGATCAAGTAACTTCTCTCAATTTTATGTACTGTTGTTCAGCATTACCCCTTCTCTGGCCTTTTTAACCAGCTTTCAACCCACTTGAAAAGAGCTAGTGACTAAATTATGAATGCATTTGGCCCTTTTTTCTTTTAATGAATTATTTACAAAGTCTTTGAAAAAAATTCAAAATAACAAACCAGTAAAATTCAAGAAACACTGTGTAAACATAACTCAGTCTGTGGGCTGTTGCTTTGATTATATCTTTAACCATTCACTACCCATTATTTTTGGTATGTGATTGGTTACTTAAGTCACATGACATTGTTTCTGCTTCCTGATAGGATGAGTGAAATTTTCTAAACAGAAAGAGGGAACTCAAGGATGTTTAAAGATGTCCACATGATCATTTTGGCATGATCATTTAGCTGGATATACATTTGCACAAGTGCATGATTTCACCCACCTTCCTGCAGTATTTACACAGACTATTTTTAGATTGTTCTTTCTGAGTTAGTTTACCCTTTTTCTTAAAGAGATATTATAAAAAACAATAGCTGATGCTGTACTAAAATCTAAATATATCACACCTACACTTTCATCCACTGATTTTTGTAATTCTGTTAAGAAAAGGGAATTAACTTTGTCTGTTAAAATTTCTTTTTTTATAAACCATGTTGCATAGAGTTCACATTTTTATCTCTAGGTGTTCAACTATTCTTTTAATATTTGTTTCTTTAGTAGGAATTTATTTAATCAGGGATGATGATTGCAAGGGTAGCAGATTTTTTTTTTCTTTTTTGAAAATCTGTACTACGTTCATTTCTTTACTCCTGAGGGCATTCAGCACCAAAAAATTAAAATTTCTGTGCACAATATTTTAAAATTCTGCAGAATTCTGCAAATTTTATTTGTCAAATAAATGTTGAGGCTCTAGCATGGCATTGGAGAGGCCGCTGGCTGCACAGAGGTGGGGGATCACTGTGCAGCTCCCCCCAGGACAAGGGGGGTTCTGAGTGCGGGTGGTGAGGCTTGGCCGGAGGGTCTGGGTATGAGAGGGTCTAGATGCACAGGGGTTGGGTAGATGGGGGAGCAGCTCCCTGTACAAGGATCCTTCCCCCTGCAGCTGAGGAGCCATGGGTGCAGGAAGCGGGGGAAGGGGAGGAGGAGTTTGCAGAGCTTCCTGCAGCTGGGGAAGAAATCTGGGGGTGGGTCTGACCCAGCCCTGGATGCCGTGCAAGGGGAGAGGAAGTTCCATCCATCCCAGCCCAGCCAGGACTAGCAGCTGAGCCTGGCGCAGGGTAAGAGTCACCAGCTGGATCTTCCCCAGTCCCACCTCCGGCCACACAGTGATTTACCTCTCTGCTGGCTGCCCGGGGCACCTGAAACATACTGCTGGGGAGGGTTGCCTGACTGCTCTGTTGGCTTCCCTTTGCTTCCCTGTCAGAAAGTCATTTTTCTGCAGAGAAACAAAGAAATCTGTGGGGGACATAAATTCTGTGCACGCGCAGTGGTGCAGAATTCTTCCAGGAGTAAATCTTTGGATAGCTCACAAGTTGTGTGTGAGTTTTCAGAACTAATCAGTGACACAGTAAATAGGGCTGGTTGAAAAATTGTGGTTGAAACTTTTGATGGAAAATTGAGTTTTTGGTGAAATGACAGTTTTCACAGAGTGTCTATTTTTCTTTATTTTTCTTTATTTTTAATCAAAAACTGATTTTTTCAGTTTCTGGCAAAGTCCAGCCAGAAATTGGGTTTTGGTTGCCAAAAGAAATTGAAATTTTCAGCTAAAAAAATCCTTTCCCCACCAGCTTTAACGTTACATTTTGTAGTTGGTTGCATTAATACCCTGAGATGTGTATCATCTGGACCAAATAATTTGTATATGTTCACATTTTCCAAATATTGCACCTTATTCACTAGGTTTCTTAATCCCCACATTTTTTCCCATGAAATCTTATTTCCTTGTATTGCTGCACTCTGAACTCATTCAGTAGTTCATGCTCTCTGGCTCCAATCTTCCCTTTTTACTCTATCTCTGTAAGTTCCCTCCTATTACTATATAGAGCAGGCACTTTTCACTCTGAGATCAGAATATATCTAGGAGATTGTAGGCAGTTTCACTCACTGCTGTAGCACTCCCTGGCATCAGGGCACGGCATTACAGGGGCTTTGACCTCCTTGGCCCTGCAGTGGCCTGTTTCTGTCTACAACTTAGCCCTCTGGCTAAGTCACATCTGGTCCAGACCACTTTGGATCTTTCTCCCCCCTTGGGTTCCTCTTCTGCCCACTTTCTCAGCTCCCTTATGTCTATCCACTCACTTCCCTGCTCTTAGTTTCAATCTGGCTCAGAGAAACCAACTGTTCTGCTGTTCTGATGACCGTCCCCTGGTTTCTCACAGTCTGATTCCCAGAAGTCCCTTCACATTCTTCAGGGCCTTGCGCAGCAACCCAGCTTGCTCCCTATGGTTCCACAACCCTGACTGATTTTTCACAGCCCTTTTTGAGGTCTAGGTGTCCATTAAGCTATCACTGGACCCTGTAGTTCCCCACCCCCTTCAGGTTGGGAATCTACTAATTAGTTGTGCCACAGGTAGCGCTTGTGCCATTTTCCCTAAAAGGGGCCAGGCACCCTGCAACAGAGGTGTTGTCTGAGATCCGGAGAACCTGGGATCATTAAAGATCCCACAGAAGTTTTTGCAAGATCTGGCGTCTTACCAGATGCCCGCACTGATGTGCAGTAGAGAAAGCTACATCCATCAGCCACAGGTGGATCCCAGATGCCTGAGAAGAAGATGCAGAGCTATAAGGCAGGGTGCATGAACCAGACACCTTCACACACCAAGAGCTGTATTGACATCAGCTGACTTAACATTCTAAAAACTGCTGTGAGCTGTGGCGAGAGAGGCCAGGAGAAAAAGAATGGAGGGAGAGTGGCAAAGGAGAAGGTGAACCTCAAAAACAGACTCCGAGTAGGAGCTAATGCATGGGTAAGTGGTGAGGGCTTGGGTCAGAAAAGGAAGAAAGGAATATATATCTAGTAGGAGAAAGTTAAGGGCTGAGCAGGATTAAAATTAGAGGCAAATGGGCATGTCCCCCCAAATGTAGTCTTTTCCCTCTCCTTTGTGTGTTGGCTATTTTTATGGTGAGATTTTCAGAGGAGTTGAAGGGAGTTGGACACCTGAATGTCATTGAGCTGGGTGCCTTGATCCCTTAGGGGCCTTTGAAAATTCTTGCCTTATATTCAGAACTCTTGAGGCCAGGGACTTGCCCAGGGCCGGCCCATAACATTTTAGCACCTGAGGCGGGAGCCCAAATGATGCCCCCGTGCCCCCTCGCTTGGGCCAAAACTTTGAAAGGTCTCAATTCTGCCTTCTTCCTGTTCTACTCCTCTCATGGTACTGCTCTGCTACCTACCCCAATAAAGGAGAACTAACAATTTAAAATGCCTTGTTCAAAAATTTTAAGTAATACGTAACTTTCAAATGCTTGAACAGCAAATGTAACTTTTGTTGTCTGCATAGTAAACACTGGCATTTTTATCTGATTGAATAATCAAAGTGGTGCTTTCCGTTCCTTCTTGGTTGCAAAGATTTGAACTGCTTCCTGAAGATCCACAGTCTGGGCCAGCTCATGCTCTACTGAGATGGTTGCAAGGCCGACCAGCCTCTCCTGTGTCATTGTGGGCGTAGATGTTTTTTTATGAACTTCAGCTTGGAGAAGTTGCGTTCTCCACTGGCAACTGTTACAGGAAGTGTTAGAAGTATGTGCAGAGCAACAAAAGCATTTGGAAAGAGGGTGGTCATCTTATTTATGCACATATATTCCAGAACAGCCTTTGCAGTTGATCCTGCTGAACACTGTCTCTAGTGCCCTGCATTGCTGGTGTAGGTCTTCTTCAGGTATAGTGAGGAGTTTTGGAATATCATACAACATCCCAAATATACTGCTGTGTTCCTTGAGCTGCATGAAACGTTCTTCAACTGACTGTATTGCACAATCTAGCACCTGGTTAAAGAATTCAACTTTGAATTGTTGTTTGGGGTCTCTTATGGCATTATCCCATGCCTCGTAATCAAAATGTCTTCTTCTTCGGTGACTCTTGTATTCGTGAATGGGTGGGAAAATAGCTTCAGTGTGAAGTTCCTCTGCCAACTTCTGTGCACTCTTCAGAAAGGTTTGAAATCCCTCATCTGACCAGTAAGACTGTAGGTATGACTTTGCTTTGTCCAGTTGTTCCATTGCTCCAGATATATCAAGGTCAACACCTTGGAGTCTCTTGCTTACAACATTTCTTTCAAACCGTATGTCATGCCACAACACTAAGCCACACAGAAATTTGAAGTTATGTATGTTTCTGGTGATTCCATTTCCCTCTGCCACTGTTCTCCCATGAACAGTTCCTGTCATAGCATTATCCTCCATAATGGCAACTATTGCATCATCTATCTTCCCAATTTGGTGTTTGATAGGCTTTATCACCTCCACTCGACTTTCCCATCATGTGGCACTCAGTGGTTTCAGTGTCAGAGAGGATGTTCCCAGATGTTGCTTCACAATTTGCCATCGATGAAATTGCCATTGATGCAGAGAAAAATACATAGATGCTTTGAATTACATTAAAAGATTCAGCAGCCTCACTAGAAGCTGATGCTGCATCACTGACCACCAAGTTCAATGAATGAGAACTGTACGGGACAAAAAAAGCTTGAGGGTTTAACTCTCGGATCAGTGTCTGCACTCCTCTGTTCTTTCCTCTCATGTTGGCACCATTATCGTAGCCCTGACCTTTCATGTCAGCTATCGCAATTCCCATATCTTCCAGCTTTTTAAGAAGCACAGTTGTCATACCAGCTCCTGTAGTATCATCAATGTCAATAAATTCTAGAAAATGCTCTCTGACAGTCACCATTGCAGGGACATTTTCACTAGGTTCTGTTGTTGTTACAAAACGCACCATTAAAGTCATTTGTTCTGTATGGTTGATGTCAGGTGTGCAGTCCAGAATAACAGAGTAATATCTTGCTGGCTTCAGATCTGCCACAATCTTGTGTTTGACTTTTGTTGCCAGTAACTGTATGATCTCATTTTGAATTGTTTTTCCAAGGTAGTGGTGTGTGTACATTTCTTGGGTGGTGACTCTTCTTAGATGCTCCTGGAGTACAGCATCAAACTCAGCCATCAGCTCCACAATTTTAAGGAAGTTTCCATTGTTTGTCACATACAGCTGATCTGAAGTGCCACGCAGTGCTAGGTTTTGGGTAGCAAGCATTCTCGCAATGGCAATGAGCCTTTTCAGAACATTTTGCCAGTAAAGAGACTCTGATGCAATCTTCTCTTGATGCTGATCATCTATGGTGGCCTTTAACCTTAGTCTCATCTCAAGCACTTTCCATCTATGGAATGCTCTCTGGTGATTTGCTGCCTTCTCATGGCATGCCAGATTTCTAGCCAGATTTTTCCAGAAGGCAGTGTGGAAGGCCCTGTGTTTTGCATTGTCATCATTCCAGGCTGACCCAGCTCACCCCCTTGAGGGCAGGCCCTTAGTTGATTTTTCCCTCACCCAGGGTATCAACAAGTCCAGACAGATTGTTAGATGCTAAAGAACATGCCCTTGTGGAGGGTTTAATTGATTAACAGAAAAGCCAACACAGAATATGAACCAAGCCTTCATCCCAACATCTCAGCTGGGTGACCAGAGTCATTTTTAGTCCATCTGTCCCCCCCCGAGTCCAGTGCTCGCCTCTAACCGGGCTTTTCCCCAGGGGGTGTCTCGGTACTGCTCTCTGCCCCTGCTGGTAGGCCTTTTGCCTCTACCAGAGAAGGATCCTTCTCTGGAGTCAGGGGTCCAGGGAGGTCCATCCCCTGTGATTCTGCTCCAAGGACAGGGGTGATCCTTGCCAGGCTGGGCTTCCAGCCAGTGACTGGGAGACCCATGGCTAAGGCCAAACCCTCTTGGGTGCCTGCCAACAGCAGCCCTCCAGCTAGGAGCTTCTCCTCTTTAGGAGCGCCTCTTACAGGCTCCTTGGAGAGATCCCTCTCTAGGCTCCCTACTCAGTCTTCTGACTCAGGCCTCTCATGGGAGCTCCACTCTACCGGAGTTTCCTGCCCCAATTAGGAGTTTCCCATTAACTGGCCTTTATTAGGCCCAGGTGCTTGTTGAATCAGCCCCTGCCACAGTCAATTACCCCAGATGGGGCCTTCATAAGGCAGTCACTGGCAGACTGAGCCTGAACTCCCCATTAACTGCCCTGTGATGTACATGGACTAGAAAGGCCTAAGTGTGAGATATGCACCAGTATAACTAACCGTGTTCACATTAGGGATTGTATCATGGTAACTATATTGGTAAAAAACATCACCCTCCTAATCAATATAGTTATATGGCTACAAAAACCATGTTTACACCAGGCTTAAATTCTGACTACATTATGTCCTGTCTATCTAGATTCCCTCTCTATTTTCAGTCTGATAAATTATTTTCTGTTACTGTTCTGTGTTTAGTGTTGCTATGTACTGTTTTGGAGCTGCTACATGTCACCCCAGCAGCTGCATGTCAGTGGAAGTCATTTCCTTCAGTGAAGAGACAGACATATTTGCCAAGAGATGTAGGGTCCTTTGGGATCTGAGTGGCTACATAAATGCCCAGTGTTCTCAGTGGGCAGAAGCCGGTTAATTTGATAGCCCAGTATTAGGGAACTGTGTGAGCAAGGTGCCTTCCTGCTGCTAATATGAGTGGTCACCTTGTCATTGCCTGCTGATGGAACTAGTGGCTGCCTAAGAGGGTCCCCACCAATTTCCTCTTCAGCATATTACAGAAAACTCGGTGTGGTATTAAAGTGAGGAAATTCCATTTCAGACAACTCAGAAACAGTAATATTTGTGCAAGAGGTCAGCATACAGCGTCAATTACTCCATGTCACCAGATCACAGAAGAAGAAAATAAAAACTGAAATAGAACTAGGTTTCCTGCACAATGTTTTACTGTATCAGAATTGGTTCTCTTTCAAGTAGACACTACGGGAGCTCAGACACAATAGGCAATGATTTCTTACATTGTTCAAAGCAAAAAGTATTTGTACAGTAATGCAAATAGAAGCCAATGGCCTGCTGGGCTGCTGTTGAAGGAAAATGTTTGCAGAGATGTTGGAAGTGGCTCAACAAAGTCCTACAGCAGGCCATGCTGGGACTCCATTTGTGGTCAGGATTGCAGGCAAACACTAGTTTCTTGCTGTGAGCAAGATGATGGTTCGGTGCTGGCCTGTCCCCATTGTTTAGGAGCTGCCAGTTCTTGGGTCTGGGTACAAGGGGGAACAAAGTCTTCTCACCAAAGGCCCCCCCTTCAGAAGCAGATAGGCTAAGGAATAGGAAGAACCAGTGCTCCCGCACACCACACCAGCTGGCATATATAGTGTGGGGAGCACACTGCATCTGACAATGGGCATATTCCCTGTGCCACAGGGAAGTGAGGAGCTCCAGAGGGACTGATCCTTAGCCTGTGACTGAGCTCAGAGGGTTTTGATAGTATAGTTATACCAGCACAACCCTGTAATGTAGACATAGGCTAGGTCTACACTACCCGCCTGAATCGGCGGGTAGAAATCGACCTCTCGGGGATCGATTTATCGCGTCCCGTTGGGACGCGACAATCGATCCCCGAATCGACGCTCTTACTCCACCAGCGAAGGTGGGAGTAAGCGCCAGCGACGGGAAGCCGCAGAGGTCGATTTTGCCGCCGTCCCTACAGCAGGGTAAGTCGGCTGCGATACGTCGAATTCAGCTACGCTATTCGCGTAGCTGAATTTGCGTATCTTAAATCGACCCCCCCCTTGAGTGAAGACGTACCCATAGTTATATCAATAAAGTAGCGCTTAGCGTTCCCCCAGTCAGTATAAGCTATACTGATAGAAGCACAGTTAAACTGGTATAACTGCAGCTACATTCGAGCTTTACTTGCACAAATGTATGTTGAGGGGGAAAAAATCAAACCACTCGTAACTGACAAAAAAATGCTGGTAAAACTCAAGTTTAGATCACACCTCTGCCAAGTGTTTCTCAGGCCCAATTGCTTTCAGGATCTGATTTTTGGGGGGCAAGGGGTGCAGTTATGTGCCACCCATTACATTGGGCCGCATGTGAAAGCTCAGACTAACTCGAAGAATCAGAGTCTTAGGGCTTGGATAATCCAGAATAAAGTAAGGGGGAATTTGAAGCACATTAACTATTCCTGCCTAACTCCGTGTGTGGACCCTTATTCCAGAAAAAGAGTGTCCATACATTGAGGCCTGGTCTACACTACAAGTTTAGGTCGAATTTAGCAGCGTTAAATCGAATTAAGCCTGGACACGTCCACACAACGAAGCCCTTTTTTTTGACTTAAAGGGCCCTTTAAACCGGTTTCTTTACTCCACCTCTGACGAGGGGATTAGCGCTGAAATCGGCCTTTGCGGGTTGGATTTGGGGTAGTGTGGATGGAATTTGATGGTACTGGCCTCCGGGAGCTATCCCAGAGTGCTTCATTGTGACCGCTCTGGACAGCACTGTGATGCACTGAGCAGGTAGACAGGAAAAGCCCTGCGAACTTTTGAATTTCATTTCCTGTTTGCCCAGCGTGGAGAGCACAGGTGACCACGCAGAGCTCATCAGCACAGGTAACCATGATGGAGTCCCAGGATCGCAAAAGAGCTCCAGCATGGACCGAACGGGAGATATGGGATCTGCTCGCCATATGGGGAGACGAATCAGTGCTAGCTGAACTCCGTAGCAGTAAACGAAATGGCAAAATATTAGAAAAAGTCTCAAAGGCCATGAAGGACAGAGGCCATAACAGGGATGCACAGCAGTGCTGCGTGAAAATTAAGGAGCTAAGGCAAGCCTACCACAAAGCCAGAGAGGCAAACGGAAGGTCCGGGGCAGAGCCGCAAACATGCCGCTTCTACACATGCCATGCTAGGGGGTTCAGCCACCACTACCCCAACCGTGTGCTTTGACTCCATCAATGGAGAAACATGCAACAGGGAAGCGGGTTCAGGGTACGAGGAAGATGATGATGAAGACAATGAAGATAGCTCACAGCAAGGAAGCGGAGAAACCGGTTTCCCCAACAGCCAGGATATGTTTATCACTCTGGACCTGGAACCAGTAACCCCAGAACTCACCCAAGGCGTGCTCCCAGACTCTGAGGGCACACAAGGGACCTCTGGTGAGTGTACCTTTGTAAATATTACACATGGTTTAAAAGCAAGCGTGTTTAATGATTAATTTGCCCTGGCAATCGCGGCCAGTACAGCTACTGGAAAAGTCTGTTAACGTGTATGGGGATGGAGCAGAAATCCTCCAGGGATATCTCCAGAAAGCTCTCCTTCATGTACTCCCAAAGCCTTTGCAAAAGGTTTCTGGGGAGGGCTGCCTTATCCCGTCCGCCGTGGTAGGACACTTTACCACTCCAGGCCAGTGGCAAGTAGTCTGGAATCATTGCATAACAAAGCATGGCAGCGTATGGTCCCGGTGTTTGCTGGCATGCAGACAACATCCATTCTTTATCTCTCTTTGTTATCCTCAGGAGAGTGATATCATTCACGGTCACCTGGTTGAAATGGGGTGATTTTATTAAGGGGACATTCAGAGGTGCCCGTTCCTGCTCGACTGAACAGAAATGTTCCCTGCTGTTAGCCACGCGGTGGAGGGGAGGGGTGAAGTGATCATCCCAGAAAATTGGGTTTGTGTGTGGGGGGGTAGTTGGGTTTGTGCTGCATGTTAACCCGGAAACCGCAGCCCCTCCTTTTACATTGCAAACCCATTTTAAATGGCCAACCCAACGGGTGCTTGGTATGGGAAATGAGGGCGCTGCTGTTTGAAACCATTCCCACATGTTATGAAGGTTAAAAAAGCCAAAAGACTGTGGCTTACCATGGCTGCCTGCAAGTCGAATTCTGTTGCCTGGCACTGCGTGAGTGATCTCTCACACCAAACCGGCAGGCCCTCAATATAAGAGGAAAAATGCGACCTTGTAACGAAAACACATGTGCTGTGTAATGTGAACAGCAAAATTTAACGTGAAAGAGTGTACCCATTGTTCTCTAAAATGTGTCTTTTTTAACCACCTCTCCCTTCTCCTCCACCAGCTGCAAATGTTTCTCCTTCGCAGAGGCTAGTGAAGATTAGAAGGAGAAAACGGCGGACTCAGGATGATATGTTCTCGGAGCTCCAGATGTCCTCCCACGCTGACAGAGCACAGCAGAATGCGTGGAGGCAGTCAATGTCAGAGTGCAAAAAAGCACAATATGAACGAGAGGAGAGGTGGCGGGCTGAATCGCTGGCTGAAGAGAGCAAGTGGTGGGCTGAAGAGGATAGGTGGCGTCAGATTGCTGACAGAAGGCAAGAGTCGATGCTCCGGCTGCTGGAGCATCAAACTGATATGCTCCAGCATATGGTTGAGCTGCAGGAAAGGCAGCAGGAGCAGAGACCACCGCTACAGCCCCTGTGTAACCAACAGCCCTCCTCCCCAAGTTCCATAGCCTCCTCACCCAAACACCCAAGAATGCGG
Source organism: Emys orbicularis (assembly GCF_028017835.1). Classification (NCBI taxonomy): domain Eukaryota; kingdom Metazoa; phylum Chordata; order Testudines; family Emydidae; genus Emys; species Emys orbicularis. Next base: position 5,508,777 of record NC_088687.1, on the reverse strand, counting down.
TGGGGGGGCCTCCGGCCACCCAGCCACTCCACCCCAGATGATTGCCCAAGTTTTAAAGTTTTAAACTGCAGTGTGTCCTTTTCCTTCCCTCCTCCCCCACCACTCCCGGGCTACCTTGGCAGTTATCCCCCTAGTTGTGTGATGAATTAATAAAGAATGCATGAATGTGAAATAACAATGACTTTATTGCCTCTGCAAGCGGTGCTCGAAGGGGGGAGGGGAGGGTGGTTAGTTTACAGGGAAGTAGAATGAACCGTGGGAGGGGGGGGGAGGGTTCATCAAGGAGAAACAAACAGAAGTTTCACACTGTAGCCTGGCCAGTCACAAAACTGGTTTTCAAAGCTTCTCTGATGTGCACCGCGCCCTGCTGTGCTCCTGTAACCGCCCTGGTGTCTGGCTGCGTGTAATCAGCGGCCAGGCAATTTGCCTCAACCTCCCACCCCGCCATAAATGTCTCCCCCTTACTCTCACAGATATTGTGGAGCGCACAGCAAGCAGCAATAACAATGGGGATATTGGTTTCGCTGAGGTCTATCCGAGTCAGTAAACTGCGCCAGCGCACTTTTAAACGTCCAAATGCACAATCTACCACCATTCTGCACTTGCTCAGCCTATTGTTGAACAGGTCCTGACTACTGTCCAGGCTGCCTGTGTACGGCTTCATGAGCTATGGCATTAAGGAGTAGGCTGGGTCCCCAAGGATAACTATAGGCATTTCAACATACCCAATGGTTATTTTCTGGTCCGGGAAGAAAGTCCCTTCCTCCAGCTTTTGAAACAGACCAGAGTTCTTGAAGACGCGAGCATCATGTACCTTTCCCGGCCATCCCACGTTGATGTTAGTGGAACATCCCTTGTGATCCACCAGGGCTTGCAGCAGCATTGAAAAGTACCCCTTGCGGTTTATGTACTCGGTGGCTTGGTGCTCCAGTGGCAAGATACGGATATGGGTTCCGTCTATCGCCCCACCACAGTTAGGGAATCCCATTGCAGCAAAGTCATCCACTATGACCTGCACGTTTCCCAGAGTCACTACCCTTGATATCAGCAGGTCTTTGATTGCGTTGGCTACTTGGATCACAGCAGCCCCCACAGTAGATTTGCCCACTCCAAATTGCTTCCCGACTGACCAGTAGCTGTCTGGTGTTGCAAGCTTCCACAGGGCTATCGCCACTCGCTTCTCAACTCTGAGGGCTGCTCTCATCCTGGTATTCTGGCCCTTCAGGGCAGGGGAAAGCAAGTCACAAAGTTCCATGAAAGTGCCCTTACGCATGCGAAAGTTTCGCAGCCACTGGGAATTGTCCCACACCTGCAACACGATGCGGTCCCACCAGTCTGTGCTTGTTTCCCGGGCCCAGAATCGGCGTTCCATGGCATGAACCTGCCCCAGTAACACCATGATTTGCACATTGCTGGGGCCTGTACTTTGGGAGAGGTCTATGTCCATGTCAATTTCATCATCACTCTCGTCGCCGCGCTGCAATCGCCTCCTCGCCTGGTTTTGCTTTGGCATGTTCTGGCTCTGCATATACTCCAGGACAATGCGCGCGGTGTTCATAGTGCTCATAATTGCCGCGGTGATCTGAGCGGGCTTCATGATCCCAGTGCTAGCTATGGCGTCTGGGCTGAAAAAAGGCGCAAAACTATTGTCTGACTGAGGGAGGGAGGGAGGGGCGAGGGACGACATGGCTTACAGGGAATTAAAATCAACAAAGGTGGCTGTGCATCAGGGAGAAACACAAACAACTGTCACACAGAATGCCCCCCCCCCAAAGATTGAACTCAAAACCCTGGGTTTAGCAGGCCATTGATTTCATGGAGGGAGGGGGAAGCAAATGAATACAGAACAAATCTGGTCCATCTATCTTTTACATCTTAGGCTGGCAGCAGACGGTGCAGCATGACTGATAGCCATCGGCATCTTCTGGGTGCTTGGCAGAAGATGCTGCATTACGATTGCTAGCCATCATCGTCAAGACGGTGCAATAGGACTGCCGGCAGGACTGAGTCTCCAGGAGACAAACATGTCTGCCCAGGTGCCTCTGACCGAACTCACTGAGGAATACGACGATGCTGGATACCAGTGGTAGTACACCATCTACTGCCAAAAGGCAATTAGCTGCTGCTGTGTAGCAATGCAGTACCACGTCTGCCGGCACCCAGATGACATATGGTGACGGTGAGCTGAGTGGGCTCCATGCTTGCCGTGGTATGTTGTCTGCACAGGTAACCCAGGTAAAAAGGCGTGAATCGATTGTCTGCCGTTGCTCTGACGGAGGGGGAGGGGCCTGACGACATGTACCCAGAACCCCCCGCGACACTGTTTTTGCATCATCAGGCACTGGGATCTCAACCCAGAATTCCAATGGGTGGCGGAGACTGCGGGAACTGTGGGATAGCTACCCACAGTGCAACGTTCCAGAAGTCAACGCTAGCCTCGGTACTGTGGACGCGGTCCGCCGACTTAATGCACTTAGAGCATTTTATGTGGGGACACACACAATCAACTGTATAAAACCGATTTCTATAAAACCGGCTTCTATAAATTCAACTTATTTCGTAGTGTAGACATACCCTGAGTTCATGAGGAGTAGCTATTCCAGAATAATTTCTTGAGTAGACAAGGTGCAAAACCCTTCCTCATGTTGTACCCATTCCTTACTCCAGTTGCGGCCCTATTGAGTTCAATGGGATCACTCACCGAGTAAGGTACTATTCAGCATGAGTAAGGGTATGAGAATCTTGTCCAAAGTGAAACAAAACCCCAGAGTGACCCCAAGAGTGTCACCATGTTTGAATCCTACCACCAGTTCCAGAACCCGTCTTGTCTCCTACTGAAAATGGCGTGTGGCAGAGCATCTCCTTCAGCAAGTGTTCATGTACTTGAGGAAACTGAAAGCAAACAAAAGGCTTTGTCGAATGTCTAGTGAGAAACAAAAGCAGCAAAAGAAAGACACCTCTTTTCATTTCTGTCTGAATAAGAAATTCCAAGACATTATTATCTTATTTGCTTAAATACACAGACAAGTAACAGGGGAGTCATTTCCTTGTGTGCAGCACATTAGCTGCATTAAAGAATATCAGGCAGGCTGGCCAGGCCCTGGAGTTAGGATGTAAGTTAGCTTTAATTAATAATCTGTAAATTTTGTAATCATTAGTGGCTTCCTTACATTCAGGGGGAATAGCTAGAGGGGGCCACACTGGAGGAAAAGAGAGAAAAGTATACAAAGTGTTTTGGAACGTTTGCAAGAATTAGAACCTCCAGCCTTTCTGCAGACTCTCTCTGAACACTGGAGGGAATGTTACTGATGAGATCCTCTCAGTGCTAAGAACTATTTCCTCCCCAAACATGAACGGACTTTTCCAGAAGCAGGCACCATGCTAGCCCTGCAGTTCCAATACAAGTCATGTCTAGCTGCTATTCCTTCAGTAGAAGAATCTGAAACACCTCTACCGTCTCTTTTTGTAGCGTGTGGGGTAGCATTCCTTTAAATAGTTTGATAGCCCATACAAGCCTTCCTGTCTTCTACTGCAGATGTCACAGGGACCCAACTATATACACTGCTGCTCTTATCTAGTAGAGCTGGGCAGGAACCAGATTTTCCATTTGGCAAGAAATTCTGCCATTTCACTTTTTTTTTGTGGTAAATTCCAAACCAGAACAAAAACAAATTGTTCAGATTTCTCACAAAATGAAATTTGGAAAAAAAAAGAATTCAGGTCAAAGTGTTTTGTACCACTAAAACCCGAACATTTTGTTCTGATTTTCATCTTTTAAAACTTTTTTGTAATAAAATAAATAAAATCCATTTTGGAAAGAAAAATTGAAATGTCTCATTCCAAAAGCGTCAGTACGGGACATTTTGACATTATAAAGATTCTTCATTTTGGAGTTTTTCAAAACAAAAGCTCATTGAAATTGGCATGTTTTGATTTTGATGAAAAAGGCATTGTTTGTCAAAATATTTTGACAACGTTCTTCCAACCAGCTCTAGTAGCTAGGCCTTGTATGTTTGTATATAGTTAGTAAAAACAGTTATTTGAAACCCAACTCTTTCCCTGTTGTTTCCTTATATTCTTAATGTTTCATACACACAACCACACCCACCACTGCTTTGCTGATCCAGTGGATGGGTCCTGAACTCTCCCAGGCACCCTCTGCTTCCACCAGATATTGAGGGTAATTCCAATACCACTGCTCCCTTCTGCCATGTCAGAGATACCGTCTGGGTGAGGGTCATGGTGGGAGAGACTCCGCTTCTCTGGCTCACTGAACCCTCCTATCAGGCTTAGCTCTTGTGGGTTATATAAATATTCTATGACTCTTCCTAAAAAATGTGGATTTAGAAATTAAGGATTTAGGGTTAGATCCTCAACTTGTGTAAAATATCATAGCTCCATGGAAGTCAATGGAGCTGATATTTTTCACAGGCCGAGGATCTGGTCCATACAACTTCTACAACAAAATGATACGATATTTAACTGGCAGCATCCGGCTAACTCCTGAAATGTAAGCAGCTCCCATTAAACCTTCCATGGCCCGTTAGGAAGAACAAGCGTGTGAGCACCTGTTTCAGCAATGCACATATTAGACCAGTTTGTTCATGCAGTGAACAAAGTGAAAGGAAATGAAACTGACTATTGACAGATGTAAAACTGACTATACACAACGGGACAAGATAAAGAACTCTTCACCTATAACTAGGGCCCTACCAAATTCACGGTCCATTTTGATCAATTTCATGGCCAGAGGGTTTTTTAATTGGTCAAGTTCACGTTTTCAGCTGTTTACATCTGAAATTTCATGGTGCTGTAACTGTGGGGGTCCCAACCCAAAAGGTACCTGAGGTGGAGCTGCTCTCCCCACCTGCCAGCAGCCCTGCAGGGAAAGGACAAGTCCTGCCCCTCCCCAGCCCGCTGGGGACTCACAGCTAGGAGCCCAGGTGAGGTGCTCCCAGCAGCAGGGGGAGATTGGACTCACCGCCACAAGCTTCCTCCAGCTGCAGGAACCTCTGGGGCTGGTGCTCAGCCCCAGAGCTTCCTGCAGCAGGAACTCAGAGGTGGGTCTGATCTCCCCCCTCTCGTGAGAGCAGCCCGGAGGGGACTTGCAGCTAGGAGTCCCCTAGCTGGGGCACTCCCAGCAGCAAGGAGGAGATCAGATCAGATATCACAGGGAAGGGCTCATTTCACGGTTCATGACACATTTTTCATGGCTGTGAAATTGGTAGGGCCCTACTTCTAACGGGTCAGATTTCCCAAAGTGCCCCCCAACCAGCAGCATCCCCTGTGACACTCAAGTGCTGTCAGATGCACAAAGTGCATGTGTGCTGGGGGAACAGACAAGATGTCTTTGCTCTTCTCTTTTGGTTTTAGTTATCTTTAAAGAGTGTTAATATTAGTAAATGAAAAACTTTGAGAGAAATGGGTGTTTTGAATTAACATTCTGAGCAGAATTTTCAAAAGCATATTAGTGATTCAGGAGCACAAATCCCAGCGATTTTCAGTTAGATTTTGATCCTAACTCCCATAGCTTCTTTTGAAAATCCCACTCTGTCCCTTTAAGGGTTTGCTCTGAGTATTTATCTTTTCTAAGGAGCATTGGGTAGCACAGAGCAGCTTTCTGAAGAGCTATTAACATTTTATTTTCTTGATTTGGGGATTTAATGAATGCCACTAGAGTTGAAAGGAAAGTATGTGCAGAGAGATCGCCTAAAAGCAAAAGCCTCATGCATCAAAATGGAAGGCTCCTGGGGGAAAACCACAAAGGGATTTAGGTTCTCCAATAGTGGGCATCCAGGAACAGCACTGCAAACTTCAAAGCCAAGATAGGCACCTAGGCTTCCTATACAGTGCCTTGGACAAACAGGTGCCTACAAACATGATCCACAGAAGCCAGCATGCTAAGTGGGGAGCCACCTCAGCTGATCAATGGGAGATACTGACAAGAGGAGAGTTTCAAGGACCAGAATGCAGGGGCTCATGCCTAGTAGCTGGAGCAGGAATCAGTAGCCAGGAAAGGGAGTCCAAGGTCAGGAACCCGAGCGGAGGGTCAGAACCAGCTTACCTGAAGTGCGGGGAAGGCAAGTCCAAGGCAGACACAGGTGCTGTCAGAGCCATAGCTGACTCTTTCCCCAATCAGGGAGTGCAGCCAATCAGGCAGCCTGCTACAGGCCAGGTGTGCTCATTAGGTTGCCTGGAGACTGGTTCAGCTACAGGCCTTGGTCCCTGACAGTGAGTGCGCTAAGCCCTGCCCCGCTCTCAGAGATAAGTGCCAATGTCCAGGCTGCCAGGAGGCACCCATCTCTGCTTAGCGATGCACAAACTGGAACCTGTCACCTGGAGTCAGGCAGTTTAGGCACATTAGGCATTTCCTGCTGGAATGAGTTAGGCCCCTGCCTTGTTCCACACAAAATGGCTGGCGGAGGTAGTGGTGGTGGTGCCCCATAGTTAGAGTGCTCAGCACCAGCGGGGATGGTGGAGACCAGGTTCAATTCCCCCCTCTCCTCCAGAAAGGAAGAAGATCTGTGAACAGAGGTCTCCCGCATTTCAGATGCATGCTTTAACCAACCGAATGGAACACTTACAGAGCCAAGGTTTTGAAGACTCTTTTATTGCTACTTATCATAGCTTCATTGATCGAAATCCAGCTGAGGACCTAGCGCTGTATCCATGATGGTTTTGGGCCCTGTATGATCTTTATTTTAATATAAGCTCATGGAAAGTAACTGAAAATCATGACCATTGGTGGCCTAAGTCACATGAGTTGGTCTCTATCCAGTTCCTGGATGACAGGTATCGCCTCCATTAGCATTAATTGACAGGCTCGCTGGCATTCTCATTGGAAAGCACAAGGATGGAATGATCTAGAAATCTCACTGCCCTGCCATCAGGAGTGGGTGCCTCCTGCTAAGTGTGGGAGCCAGTTGTTGGAGTACAATGAGGAGTGGGAAGTTTGTAGTACTGCCCAAGCGACATCTGATCTGATGCTAAAAGAGGGAACTTTCCAATAGCTTTCACAAGCCAGAAGTCCACTTTCTGTCTTCAAACAAACAGGGACTAGCACTAAGCCAAACAAATCAGACTGCAGACTGATGCAGTGAAAGCTTCCTGATTCACTCCCCCAATGTACCCCAATAATGATCCGGGTCTCTCCCGAGCAAAGGCTGTCGCTAAGTCAAATCGAATCCCCGATGAAACTGAATCATTGCACTATTAGTAACAGTAGTGACAGAAAGGGACCTGTTTCACGCTCTAGGCACCAATAATGGCGACAGTCATGTAAAAACACAGGCTGGGATTCTCAAATGCGCCCAGTGTTGAGAGAACTCTTGTCCCATTGAAGACGAAGGTAGAACTCCCAATGGCTTCAATGGGAGCAGAGTTAGCTCAAGGCTGAGCTCTTCTGAAAAATCCCACTCACAGATGATATAACGAGAAGGAACCAGTGGCAACCCCACAAAGTACGAGGATAGCTAAACAGACTGTCCACACAGCCCCGATCAAAGGAAATATCTCATCATATTGAGCACTCCCCCTTTGTGCCCCATCTCCCTCTACAATAGCTCCCTTGAAAAGATGAGCTTTGCAGCATGTCTTGGAGGTTAACACACCCAGGGGATTTGGGACTGTTTTTCCTGGCTTGCTGACAACACGTGTCTATGTATGGAGCCTGCTTGTCCACAGCCTTGCCCCTTGTGTTGTTACTTTTGTGCAAAGCAGGTGTAAGATGCTATTGGTAATTGTGTGTGGGGGGGTGTCAGATGCTATTTCCTTGAGGCTGAGGGACCATTTTCACATAACCTCACGTACCCACTGGTAGGAATAAGGCCCTGCAGCTAGACAAGCTCAGTCTCCGGATAGCCTGACAAGCACAGCTGGGCTGCACCAGACAGACCCCGATACAATTCCTTGCCCGAGGAAGCCAGCTGGCTTGCTCCTAAGCCCAGCAGCCGTTCACTGATACTTGCAATGTTCACCCTGCCTGTGATAGTGCCTGTCTTGTGCTAGCCTTAGGGTCCTGCTTTGGGTCTAGCTGGGCCTCACTCCATGTAACCTATTTTGACTCTTGGCTCTGATTCCTAACCTCTGACTTCAGCTCTGGTAGCTGGCTTCAGGCTCTGACCCTCAGCTCTGGTTCCAGACGTGTGACTCTTGCTCCAACCACTAGGCCCCCCATCCTGATCTCTGACTTCCCCCTACCTAATTACACTCTGCGGCTTTTCGTTCAGTGACTGATGGTGAACATCACTATCTGTGCACTATCAGAAAGAAGTTTCCTTGCTTGTAGGCAAGAATCTCAACTTTGTTAGACTGATGACCCTTTCTTTGAAGTCCAAAAGCTTTCATGGCCCCCTTCACAATAAAAGTAAGAACACAAATGTACTAAGGATCATCATCATCATGTTCATATTATGTCTCTAGCATTTAGGGCAGTGACGAAGTTCCTCCACTCCTGTCTGTTTTTGGCAAGTCTTTCAGTGGTTCCACAGCTGTGCCCCAGGTTTTTCAGCTCGGCTTCCACAGCTCTTCGCCATGTTGTTTTCGGGCGGCCTCGTTTTTGCTTGCCTTCAGGCGTCCATCTTATTTCTACTCTGGTGATGGAATCAGTTTCCATCCGAAGCACATGGCCAATCCATCTCCAACGGCTCCTGGCAATGATGGTGTTCATATCTTCTTGAATGCACTGTGTCAATAGATCTTGGTTTGAGATTGTTCTGGGCCAAAAGATACGGAGGATTTTTCTGAGGCAGGTTGTATGGAATGAAGACAGTTTGGACATGTCATACTTTCTCATTCCCCAGCATTCTGCACTTTAAAGTAATGTTGAAAGTATGCAGGTCTGATCAATCTTGAGCTTGGTTTTGGTTTTGTATGTTGATGATTTCCAGACTGTATTTAAGCTCCTGAAGGTGTTCCTGGCTTTATTGATTTTGTTTTGGATGTCCTGGCTTGTTCTACCTCCTGGCTGATGGTGCTGCCCAAGTATGTGAATGTTTCTACATTGGTGAGAACATAATCCTCTATCTGTACTGGTGATGGTGAGGCAATATTACAGGTCATGATCTCTGTCTTATTGCAATTGATTTTCAGTCCAATTTGGTGGCTGAATGCGTTGAGTCCATTTGTTTTTTCTTGTATATGGTGTTGGGTATGTGATAGGAGAGCGAGATCATCTGAGAAGGCCAGGTTTTTAAGGGATGAGAAGGGTGTCCATTTAATGCCTCCTGGCATGTCTTCTGTTGTATGCTGCATTACCCAGTCGATGGCAATCTTGAAGAAGATTGCAGACATGAGACACCCCTGATGTACTCCTGTTTTGACTTCAAAACTGAGCTCACTGTGATCAACACTGCATGTAAAGTTGAAATAAAAGCTTTTGATTATGTTGATTATACGGAAAGGGATTCCATATGCCTGCAGAATGCACCATACGCTGGTCTTGTGAATGCTATCAAAAGCTTTCTCAAAAAGTCTATGAAGTTTATGTAGAGCTGCTGTTGCCATTCTAAACATTGTTCTATTATGTTTCGTAGAGTGAAGATCTTGTCTGTGCATCCACGCGCTTTCCGAAAACTGGCTTGCTCTTTTCTGAGAAGCTATCGACTGCATCTGATGTACACTGGATTATGATCTTACACAATACTTTGCTTGGCACAGATAAAAGTGTGATACCACACCAGTTATTACAATCACTGAGAGTTCCTTTCTTTAGTATCTTCACTATAACCCCATTGGTCCACTCATCTGGCACTTTTTTCCTTTCCCAGGCTGATGTAAATAGAGGGGCCAGGATAGATGCTGCTAACTTAGGATTTACCTTGAACAATTCTGCATTCAAGTTATTCTTGCCAGTAGCTTTCCCATTTTTTAAGGAGTTGATGGCTTGAATGATCTCTTCCTTAGTTGGAGTGTCTGTGTTGATATCAAGATCTTCTTCTGCTTCCTGGATGTTTGCTTCTTCTTTAGGTGGCTCCCTGTTCAGCAATTCTTTGAAATGCTCTGTCCAGCGCATTTCTTGTTCTTTTTCGGTTGTTAGTAGGTGTCCTTGTTTGTTCCTGATGAGAGTGTTTGTTGGTGTCTGCTGTTTACCACTGATAAGCTGCGTCATTTTGTAGACGGTTCCTTGTTCACCACGATAAGGATAAGCGTGTATAATTCATGTGTGTGCACATGTTTTGGGGGTCTGACAGAGTACTTGATCCTCAAAGGGGAAGGGGGTATGGGGAAAGAGATTCTTTGCTTTACACTGAAATGAAACTTTCAGTGCTTTGCTACCATCCAATTGCCTTTCATGACCATCTCCCCCCAGCCCCCGCCCAGGGTGCTGTAGTCCATCAGTTGAAAACCACTGTTTTAGATAATACCAACCCAAGATTTCTCCCATAAGAAAATGTGTAAGACCCTGACACATTATTTCCTTTGTAAGACCTCAGCCATCACGCATAGCAGCTGTAAAACTGAACGCCAGTCCTTAAACGTTACTTTGATCAATCTGAAGCCTCTTTGTGAATGAACAGTAGGCTCCTATCTTTTCCAGTAGAAACACTGGTTTTCTGGGGCACTTGTATTTAACACGTATTGAGGTGTTTTTTTTTTGCCCTGCTCATTTACATTTCTGGGTCTACATCCCACTGGCCTAGTCCTTTACAGCCATATCCTTGAAAAGCCAGCTCCTAAAATTGGAGAGGGAAAGGAAACTTGGCAATCCTGCTAATGGGGTTTCATTCCTTGATGCTTCCGAGGAAGCCTTTTGTCTGGTGTCTCAAAAATATCGACTCATGTTAATAATAGCCATCACTCCTGGGATTGCAGGTCTTTGTTGACTAGCTCTCGTAAATGAGAAGTGTGCATGTCTGAGGCTCCAGCACAAGCATGATTTTGTAAGAACAGCCATAACAAGTCGATACTTAAAAGCTCCTGGAAAAGACTCTGCTCCATTGAGCTAGTCACTTGTTTTTTAAGGGAAGTCTTTTTCAATGGCTTAGATGTATGTGCTCATCTAGGATTTCCATCTCTCTAAACGCTCCTAGGATTGGGGGCCTGCAAGTGTTGTCTACAGTGACTTGTCTCAATAAAGTAAGGTAATAAGGAGACCTGATCACCAAAGCTGTACTCTTTTCAACACCTGGATAACACTCTAGCTCAACCAGAAGTTATTGGGCGTGATGCAGGCATCACTGGGTGAGGTTCTCTGGCCTGTGTTATACAGGAGGTCAGACTGGATGATCATAATAGTCCCTTCTGGCATTGGAATCTATGGAACTCCTGAATATGGAATCTGTTTCTCTGGCTGTTCTGTGAGGACACTTGTTATATTGTACAGACTAAAGGAGTCTCTCTTGTATAATGTCAGAGTTGCTTAGGAAATTTAGTTTTGAGTGGCAGTATTTCTAGTAATAAACTATGGCCTTTCTTCTGCGCGCCTGTCTAGCCCTCCAGTAGGCAACACGGTGTTTTCTATGGACAGTGTATTTTCTCCCCACATTTTCAGTGCTCAGAGGACCTCCATGGAAGAAACCCTGGAGGGAGACAAACAACTCCCTCAAAGCTGCACTGCAGAGCTTATGGAGTTTTAGCTACTGCCTCCTCTAAGACTGGTGGTTGGCAGATTTGTCTGGTTGGAAAATTTCAGAGAAAACATTTTTTAATGGAAAATGGGGTTTTATTAAAACTTGATATTTTTCCTTGGGAAAAGAACAATTTTGCCAGGATTTTCCAATGGAAAATCAAAACAATATCTCTTTTTGGGTCAAAATTAGCCTCTTGCATCTTCCAGAGCTATTGTGGTATCTCATGGGAGTTGTAGTAAAAAAAAAAAGGGGGGGGAGGGATAGCTCAGTGGTTTGAGCATTGGCCTGCTAAACCCAGGGCTGTGAGTTCAATCCTTGAGGAGGCCACTTAGGGATCTGGAGCAAAAATCAGTACTTGGTCCTGCTAGTGAAGGCAGGGGGCTGGACTTGATGACCTTTCAAGGTCCCTTCCAGTTCTAGGAGATAGGATATCTCCATTAATTAATTAATTTTTTTTTTTTTGGTAGTTCCAGGTTGTCCCATTGGCTTACTATGCAACAAGGGAGATCGAGGTTAGATATTAGGAAAAACTTTCTAATTGTCAGGGTAGTAAAGCTCTGGAACAGGTTTCCAAGGTGTGACGTTATTGACATGAACTGTGACCGTATAGATCATGGTTGCAGCCAAGGTCATATAGTGGCACCAAATGTTGTACAAAGGTTGTCAAGTGAGGTGTTTATGAAAAGGTTATGATTTGCTGGTTTTGATTATGCTATCTGTATGCATGTATCATTTTTGTATTTAAAGCTATAAGTATTGGCTCTATACTGTCTGTATTTCAAACTTGTGCTATGCTTCTGGGTGACACCTCAGAGAATTTGGCGTCAGTACTGCCTAGCCTGCTTGATGGCCCATTAAGGACCATCAGCTATACAATTGACCCATTGAGAGAAGGCAGATACACCTTGTGACCCAGCAAGGTATGCAGGGACATGCCTATGGACAGAACCCTAAGGTTTCTCCATGCCATGTGCTGGGTAGCTTGTTTTTGGAACAAAGGAAGCACAGGCCACATGGCAAGAGACTATAAAAGGCTGCTGCATCTCCTCCATCTTGTCTTCAATCCTGCTTCTTACCTCTGGAGGAACTTTGCTACACTGAAGCTCTGAACAAAGGACTGAATGACCCATCCAAGCTGTGGATGTACTCCAGAGACTTGATTTGAGCCTGCAGTTAATTCCATCACTGCTACAAGCCTGAATCAAGAACTTTGCCAGCACTGTATGTAATTGATTCCTTTAACCAGTTTTAGCTCTCATCTATATTTCTTTCTTTTTATGAATAAACCTTTAGATTTAGATTCTAAAGGATTGGCAACAGAGTGATTTCTGGGTAAGATCTAACTGGTATATTAACCTGGGTCTGGGGCTTGATCCTTTGGGATTGGAAGAACCTTTTTTCTTTTACTGGGGTATTGGTTTTCATAACCATTTGTCCCCATAAGGAGTCGTGCTGGTGGTGATACAAGGGAACAGGAATATCTGAGGGAGTTGCTTGTATGACTTCTGGTTAGCCAGTGAGGTAAAACCGAAGTCTTCTCTGTTTGGCTGGGTTGGTGTGCGTAAAGGAACTCCATTTTTGGGCTGTAACTGCCGTACTCTAAGCAATTTGTCCTGAATTGATACTCTCAGTTGTGTCCTGCCAGAGGCCGCATTGTTACACAAGGGACGTTGTGAAATCCCTGTCATTGGATGGTCAGAGATGGTGTAAGTTTACTTAGTCCTAACTCAGCTCAGGGAGGCTCCCTTCCAGCCCTACATATGATTCTGTGCCTGCCTTCTCCATTGCGGGCCCTGCTTTCTAGGTGGATTACATCTCCCACAATGCACAGTGGTCTCTCCCTGCTGCTGCACTGCCACAGTGCATCATGGGAGTCTGTGAAAAGTTTCAATATTTTGACTTTCCAGCTTGATTTGGGATGAAAACAAATGTTGAAATATTGGCATTTTGTGTGGGTCAGAAATGCCATTCTTCAATCAGAGAGACAAGGTGTGGCAGGTAACGTCTTTTATTGGACCCACTTCTGGTGGTGAGAGAGAAGCTTTTGAGCTTATGCAGAGCTCTTCTTCAGGTATTCGGAGTTACAGAAAAAAGGAATTAACAGAGATTGGGAGCTACTTTGAAAAAGTAGAATAACGAGCAAATTGGGCTACTGAGCTGTGAAATTTTACAGAACAGAGGGCATTCCTCTGAAAGGAGGAAACAAAGAATGGTGGTGTGTGGGAAAAAAGACAGGGTGGAAAGCTATTTACAACAAAAGCTCTTTTAAAATATAGAACAGTTTTGCTATTTTAATATTTGAAAGAAAATTACAATGCTATTACCATCCAGCCCTGAAGAATTGCTCTGTGTGAGCTCAAAAGCTTCTCTCACTCACCAACAGAAGTTGGTCCAATAAAAGATATTGCCTCATCCTCCTTCTCTCTCTAATATCTTGGGACTGGCACAGCTACAACACTGCATTCCTCAATCAATTCCATTAGGAGCTCTAAACTGTGAAAGGGGTAAGACCTGCAAGTTCCATATTGGCAGAGTGGGAAGCAGACCTCAACCTAGGAAGCACCAAGCTATCACTGGGAATAGCTTTCTTCTCCATCCCTAGGGAGCTTTCCCTACCATTGCTTCTCTCCCTATGCACTATCCTATTTTCCACCTGAGAGGGCTGTGTCGGGTGACCGTGAATGCTGCAGGATTTCCAGCTCACATTTCTGTGGGATCCTGAAGAGAATGTCATTGAGAACAGCAACTCTCTGTCAACATTCCTCTCCTGAAATTTGTCCTTCTGTGTTCTTGTGGAGGCACTCTGTATATTTCCAAGGATGCGGTAAGCATGTGGGAGATCTGTTACTCCAAGTATACCTAACCATGCTGCTAGCTAGTGCTGCCCTCCACCAGCAAAAGAGGAGGTGCACGCAGGGAAGAGAGACAAGTGGGCAGCAGCTATGAAACAATCAAACGCGTTAAAAAAAAATCAGAGATGCCCATCAGTCAGAAGGTGATTCTTTTTTTCCTGCCCTATGATCAGGGGGTGGTGATGTAGGGGACTCCCAACCAGCAGCTACCATTTAACGAGGCATCAGCCCCTCCCAGTGGCCACAGTGCAGGCAGGGTAGGGGAACCCGGGCCCATCCTACTCCACCGGCTTCCAACCCGGGGCCCTGTAAGGCTGGTTTGACTGCTCACCTGTCTCTGTAGAGTGTCAGCCTCCAGTCAGCTTCCCTGGGCCTCTTCCTACTCTAGTCTGTGTCCCATTCGGCCACCTCCCAACTCTGGAGAACATCACCTTCTGGGCTTCCAGCCCTGTCCCAGCGAATGGGTGCTGTGTCTCCCCTGCTCACTGGCTCAATGCAGGCTCAGTGCAGTCCTCCTAGGGAGCTCTCAGGGTACTTCCTCCTCCTGGCTTGCCAACCACAGACTGAGCTGCCTGGCTGACTTTTAACCTTGGGTACCTCCAACCTGAGCATGCTCAGTAAGGGCATAGGGTGGGGCCTGCTTAGCCCATAACTGTTCCTTAACCCCCTCATGGCCAGTGAGGTGTTTATATACCCGGTCACATATCCTTACTTAAAGTGTGTGGCTCCACACATCTCTACTCCCACAGTGATTCTGTGAACTCAAGCCCTCCTTGAATATTTTTGGTAAACAATTAATTATTTATCAGGCTTTTACTACACAAAGAAGGGAAGTGGCTTTAAGTAATTAACGCAATCTCTCGGCTCCTACAGCAGATCATGTAGTTCTTTTTTAGGCCTTAGGACAGTTCTATGTCTATTAATACTTATGCAGTTTGATGTTCAAATAGTAATAACCATTGATGATTAAAATAGAAATTCACATTTTTGTCAGATTTCAATGGCAAAAGCAAACAATGTTTTGTTTTTCAAGCAACTGTAGCAATAACAAAAAGCTTAATTTCTTTTAGCTACTTTTATCCTTAAGAATCCAAAAAGCTTTACAAAGTTTGTACAGGAGTCATTTCACTCACCTGTGAATGCAGCATCCTCTGGGTTGGAATATTACAACTGTGACAGTGTACATCTAGATTACAAAACAGGACAGGAAGTGACTAGAATAATGTATTCATTTAAAACTGCAGGGAGAGTGTATGTCAGCAAAAGACAATTACTTAAACTGGAATTTGGCCAGGGCACTAGGGTTAAAAACCTTACTTTTGCAAAAAAGCAACATGGGATCTTAATGATGACAAGGTGTCAAGCACTACGATTTACAGCCTCGATCCAGCAAACACTTAAGCATGAAAATGCTCATCTTCCTGACCTTAGAATCAGACTTTGAGGCCAGAAGGGATCATCGTGATCATGTAGTCTGACTTTCTGCACATTGCAGGCCACAGAACCTTGCCCACCCACTCCTGTAATAGACCCTTAAGCTCTGGCTGAGTTACTGAAGTCTTCAAATCATGGTTTAAAAGACTTCAAGTTACAGACAATCCAATATTTACAATAGTTTAAACCTGCAAGTGACCCGTACCCCATGATGCAAAGGAAGGTACCCCCCCAGTGTCTCAGCCAATCTGACCGAGGGGAAAATTCCTTCCTGTCCCCAGATATGGCAATCAGTTGGACCCTGAGCATGTGGGCAAGACCCACCAGCCAGTCACCTGGGAAAGAATTCACTGTAGTAACTCAGAACCCTCCCCATCTAGTGTCCCATCACTGGCCATTGGGGATATTTTCAGCAAGCAGTCACACATCGGCTATATGCCATTGTAGGCAGTCTCATCATACTATCCCCTCCATAAATTTATCAAGCTCAGTCTTGAAGCCAGTTAGGTTTTTTCTCCCACTGCTCCCCTTGGAAGGCTGTTCCAGAACTTCACTCCTCTGATGGTTAGAAACCTTCATCTAATTTCAGGTATAAACTTGTTGATGGCCATAGAATCATAGAAGATTAGGGTTGGAAGAGACCTCAGGAGGTCATCTAGTCCAACCTTCTGCTCAAAGCAGGAGCAACACCAACAAAATCATCCCAGCCAGGGCTTTGTCAAGCTGGCCCTTAAAAACCTCTAAGGGTGGAGATTCCACCACCTCCCTAGGTAACCCATTCCAGTGCTTCACCACCCTTCTAGTGAAATAGTGTTTCTTAATATCCAACCTAGACCTCCCCCACTGCAACTTGAGACCATTACTCCTTGTTCTGTCATCTGCCACCACTGAGAACCACCTAGATCCATCCTCTTTGGAACCCCCTTCAGGTAGTTGAAGGCTGCTATCAAATCCCCCCTCACTCTTCTCTTCAGCAGACTAAATACGCCCTGCTCCCTCAGCCTCTCCTCCTAAGTCATGTGCCCCAGCCCCCTAATCATTTTTGTTGCCCTCCGATGGACTCTCCAATTTGTCCACATTCTTTCTGTAGTGGGGGGCCCAAAACTGGATGCAATACTCCAGATGTGGCCTCATCAGTGCCGAATAGAGGGGAATAATCACTTCCCCCGATCTGCTGGCAATGCTCCTACTAATGCAGCCCAACATGGCGTTAGCCTTCTTGGCAACAAGGGCACACTGTTGTCCCATATCCAGCTTCTCATCCCCTGTAATTCCCAGGTCCTTTTCTGCAGAACTGCCGCTTACCCAATCGGTCCCCAGCCTGTAGCAGTGCATGGGATTCTTCTGTCCTAAGCACAGGACTTTGCACTTGTCCTTGTTGAACCTCATCAGATTTCTTTTGGCCCAATCCTCTAATTTGTCTAGGTCCCTCTGTATCCTTCCCTACCCTCCAGCCTATCTACCTCTCCCTCCAGCTTAGTATCATCCGTGAACTTGCTGAGGGTGCAATCCATCCCATCATCCAGATCATTAATGAAGATGTTGAACAAAACCGGCCCCAGGACCGACCCCTGGGGCACTCCTCTTGATACTGGCTGCCAACTAGACATCGAGCCATTGATCACTACCCATTGAGCCTGACCATCTAGCCAGCTTTCTATCCACCTTAAAGTCCATTCATCCAATCCATACTTCTTTAACTTGCTGTCAAGAATACTGTGGGAGACCATGTGAAAAGCTTTGTTAAAGTCAAGGTACATCATGTCCACCGCTGTCCCAGTATCCACAGAGCCAGTTATCTCATCATAGAAGGCAATCAGGTTGGACAGGCATGATTTGCCCTTGGTGAATCCATGTTGACTGTTCCTGATCACCTTCCTCTCCTCCAAGTGCTTCAAAATGGATTCCTTGAGGACCTGCTCCATGATTTTTCTGGGGACTGTAGTTCCCCGGATTCTTCTTCTTCCCTTTTTTAAAGATGGCTCTATATTTGCCTTTCTCCAATTGTCCAGGGCCTTCCCCAATCACCACAAGTTTTCAAAGATAATGGCCAATGGCTCTGCAATCACATCAGCCAACTCCCTCAGCACCCTTGGATGCATTGCATGTGCACATCCAGCTTTTCTAAATAGTCAACCTGTTCTTTCACCACTGAGGGCTGCTCAATTTCTCCCCATACTGTGCTGCCCAGTGCAGCAATCTGGGAGCTGACCTTGTCTGTGAAGGCTGAGGCAAAAAAAGCATTGAGTACTTCAGCTTTTTCTACATTATCTGTCACTAGGTTGCCTCCCCCCATTCAGTAAGGGTCCCACACTTTCCCTGACCTTCTTGATGCTAACATACCTGTAGAAACCCTTCTTGTTACCCTTCACATCCCTTGCTAGCTGCAACTCCAAATGTGCTTTGGCCTTCCTGATTACACCCCTGCATGCTCTAGCAATATTTTTATACTCCTCCCTCTTCATCTGTCCAAGATTCCACTTCTTGTAAGCTTCCTTTTTGTGTTTAAGCTCACTGAAGATTTCTCTGTTAAGCCAAGCTAGTCGCCTGCCATATTTACTATTCTTTCTGCACACTGGGATGGTTTGTTCCTGCGCCCTCAATAAGGCTTCTTTAAAATACAGCCAGCTCTCCTGGACTCCTTCCCCCCCCCCCCATATTAGCTTCCCAGGGGATCCTGCATATCAGTTCCCTGAGGGAGTCAAAGTCTGCTTTTCTGAAGTCTAGGGTCTGTATTCTGCTGCTCTCCTTTCTTGCTTTTGTCAGGATCCTGAACTCGACCATCTCATGGTCACTGCTGCCCAGGTTGCCACCCCCTTCTACTTCCCCTACCAATTCTTCCCTGTTTGTGAGCAGCAGGTCAAGAGGAGCACGGCCCGAGTTGGTTCCTCCAGTACTTGCACCAGGAAGTTGTCCCCAACATGCTCCAAAAACTTCCTGGATTGTCTGTGCACTTCTGTATTGCTCTTCCAGCAGATGTCAGGGTGATTGAAGTTCCCCAGGGCCTGTGATCTTGAAACTGCTGTTAGTTGTCCAAAGAAAGCCTCGTCTACCTCATCCTCCTAGTCTGATGGTCTATAGGAGATGCCCACCACGACATCACCATTGTTGCTCTTGTCTCTAAACTTAACCCAAAGACTCTCAACAGGTTTTTATCCAGTTTCATACTAGAGCGCTGAGCAATCATACTGTTATCTTACATACAGTGCAACTCCTCCAACTTCTCTCCTTCCTGAACAGTTTATATCCATCCATGACAGTGCTCCAGTCATGTGAGTTACCCCACCAAGTCGCTGTTATTCCAGTCACATCATAGTTCCTTGACTGTGCCAGGACTTCCAATTCTTCCTGCTTGTTTCCCAGGCTTCTTGCGTTGGTGTACAGGCACCTAAGAAAACTAGCGGATTGCCCTACTTTCTCAGTATGAATCAGGAGGCCTTCCCTGTTGCACCCTCCTCCTTGTGTTTCCTCCCAGTATCCTGCTTCCCCACTTCCAGCCCCGGTGCACCCACGGAGTCGGCAACTATGCTAGTAGTCCTTCTCTTCATCTGTCCCAGTTTGAATTCATCTTTCTTAAACATAGGAGACCAGAACTGCTTACTTAACTTGAAGCATGAGTAGTCTCATTGACTTCACTGGGACTGCTCTTGTGCTTAAAATTAAGCTACTGGTTAAGCACGTTGCTGCACTGAGGCCACAGTGAGCCTTGACTTACAAGGAAAAATGACGTTAAGAGGTTTTTCACTCCACATATTTAGCCAGATTTTCCAGTGAGCTCGGCACCCAGCTGCTCCCACTTAGGCACGCAAGTGTCTTGATTTTCCAGAGTTCTCGGTACCCAGCTGTTACCATTGCTCTGAAGGGAGCTGAAGGGTGCTTCCTTTTGGAAGTCTGGCTACTTCATTTGAGTACCTAATGGAAGCTGAGCTCATTAGCAAGTCTGGTCCCTGGGGTGGCCTGTATTTCGCCAGATGCTGGTGACCAACCAGAAGTTTAATAAAACATTGGAGTATTATTGAAATCAGCTGATAAACACATAGTAGCTCCAGGCCTGGGCTTTGAAGACTAATAATGAGGCGTGCTTTCGATCCATGCTTTTATTATTAGAGCCCTGCAAATCCAGGGGTATCTGCTGCATAGAAAGAATTGTAGTCTCTCTGCCCGGAGTGGGGAAGGAGGTATGGGTCAGCGGAGTGGGCAGCAGAGCAGGAGGTCTCTGGGGAGAAGTGGGGTGGGGGGGCTTGACACAGCCCTGGTTCACTGCTGCATGGTGACCTGTGGAGCTGTTTAGAGCCCTGCAAATCTGCAGATATCTGCAGACAATTTTTGTGAATCGCGGATCTGCTGCAGATACATCTTTTTGTATCCATGCAGGGCTCTAATTATTATTTTTTTTATACAGAAGTTTTAATTTTTTATGAAGTGATCCTCTCTGAGTTGTTGCATACTGCATGTCTCTGCATCCTTGGGTAGTGGCCTAGATACTCTAACACAGCTAAGGTCACCACCCAAATGAGATGACTTTTCTTAAACTCTAAATAAAACAATCCACTTTAATTAATTTGATGTGCTTAAGAAGCACATGTATTTATTATGGATTGTTGTTTTAATGTATCTGTACAGAATGAATTTATTACAGTTGGGCAATTTGGTACATCCTTGTTTTAAAGTTTAATTGGATTCTTCTATGCTTAACCCTCAGGCTATCAGGTTTGAAATTCCCTTGTGCTGCATCTTTCATCTTTTTCCATTTTACACCTCGATGTCATTCTCTTTGCTGTGGAAGTTTTAAAAGTTGCGAGAGTAACGATGTTAAAAGAACCCATCTTTGTATGTAATAAGACAGCTTATTATTAAAACTAGTCAAATACAAAACTATTCATGACCAATTCTGAATCTTTGAAGTTGTTTTCATGAACAAGAGACCCATTTTTCTTTTTTCCCCAAATAAAATCAATTTTAAAATCAAATTATTGAAAACATGATCAATTTTTCATTTACCAAAACCATTTTTGGTAAACAAAAAATGTCACTACTGTTTTGATAATTATTTCAATAAAAATTGTAAAGTAAAATAAAATAACTAATTTCATTCAATTTTCCCAAACTTGATAGTTTCCTTGTGAAATGGACACACCTTTAGGTTTTTGGATTTTGTTTTTGATTTAAAAACAAATAATGCTACAGCAAAAATATTATTGAAAATGGTTATTAAAAAGTTGTTTACCAAAACTAGGCTTTTTGTTAAACGAGAAATTCAACATTATTTTTTAATTTAAAAAAATCCTAAAAATAGTTCAGAGAATAACTGACAATATCAACTATTTTTCATGAAATATTTCATTGTCTTTAAAAAATGGCTTTTTTTCATTTAAAAATATTTTTGTTCAAAAAATTTTTGCCCAGTGGTAGCTACTGATATATTGTAAAACTAAATGCTTCCACTGTTAAGAGTCCTCCCTTTGCTCCTGACTGTGTAATCATTACTGATATTGGTGGTCATTTACTGACACACATAATTCCATTGAAGTCTCTGACAACTCACAATATAGTAAGTGTTGCACAACTGAGTACTATAGGCTTGATCATGCTAGCTGCTGAGAACACTGGCTTTGATCCAGAAAAATGCTTAAGCATGTGCTTAACTTTAAGCATGTGAGTAGACCTGCTGAAATCAGCAAGACTATTCAGGGGGGAAGGTGCCACTCAGCACGAATAAAGGCATCAGAATCTCTCCAAGTCTAGGATCATTTGAATTGTCATGTTGTCATATCAATAATATTTCAATTCCTAACAGTATTTTTCCTTGCTATTTTAAAAATAATTTCAAAAATAATTTCACCTAAACATCTAGAGAATCTGGGATGACATCTAGGATGTTCCTGATGTCTCTAGTGATAACAGGTCTTGTGCACATTTGTGCTTCAATGTGAATTTTAATTTTGTAATAGATTATTTTTGTATTATCCTCGTGATAATAGGAGCACAACATATGACGAGGCATAAAAACCACGAGCATTTTTTCAATGCTTTACCACCACCCATTTCAAGATTTAAACCTGTGCTTTTAAAGGCAGGCAACCTCTTGGCTTTTCTTTGGGTATGTCTACACTACGAAATTAGGTCGAATTTATAGAAGCCGGTTTTATAGAAATTGTTTTTATACAGTCGATTGTGTGTGTCCCCACATAAAATGCTCTAAGTGCTGTGACAGACCCAGACCAATGGGGTACAGGAGTCTGGTAGAGGGCAAATATACTGGTCACTGGATGAGTAGTTTTCTGTTCCCTGAGTGACCAGAGCAGGAGCTGCACTAGAGTAATCAGGAACCTGCTAGAACCAGTTAAGGCAGGCAGGCTAATTAGGACACCTGGAGCCAATTAAGAAGAAGCTGCTAGAATCAATTAAGGCAGGCTAATCAGGGCACCTGGGTTTTAAAAGGAGCTCACTTCAGTTTGTGGTGAGAGTGTGAGGAGCTGGGAGCAAGAGGCGCAAGGAGCTGAGAGTGAGAGGGTGTGCTGCTGGAGGACTGAGGAGCACAAGCGTTATCAGACACCAGGAGGAAGGTCCTGTGGTGAGACTAAGGAAGGTGTTTGGAGGAGGCCATGGGGAAGTAGCCCAGGGAGTTGTAGCTGTCATGCAGCTGTTACAGGAGGCACTATAGACAGCTGCAGTCCATAGGGCCCTGGGCTGGAACCCGGAGTAGAGGGCAGGCCCAGGTTCCCCCCAAACCTCCCAATTGACCTGGACTGTGGGTTCTTCCAGAGGGGAAGGTCTCTGGGCTGTTCCCCAACCCACATGGTGAATCTCTGAGGCAAGAAAATCCGCCAATAAGCGCAGGACCCACCAAGATAGAGGAGGAACTTTGTCAGAGTGTATTAAGTCGGCGGACTGCGTCCACAGTACCGAGGCTAGCGTCGACTTCCGGAGCGTTGCATTGTGGGTAGCTATCCCACAGTTCCTGCAGTCTCCGCTGCCCATTGGAATTCTGGGTTGAGATCCGAATGCCTGATGAGGCAAAAACAGTGTCGCGGGGGATTCTGGGTACATGTCGTCAGCCCCCCCCCCCCCGTGAGAGCAATGGCAGACAATCGTTTCGCGCCTTTTTTCCTGGGTTACCTGTGCAGACGACATACCATGGCAAGCATGGAGCCCGCTCAGCTCAGCTCACCGTCACCATATGTCATCTGGGTGCCGGCAGACGTGGTACTGCATTGCTACACAGCAGCAGCTAATTGCCTTTTGGCAGTAGACGGTGCAGTATGACTGGTAGCCGTCATCGGCTATCTGGGTGCTGGCAGACGTGGGGCTGCATTGCTACACAGCAGCAGCTCCTTGCCTTTTGGCAGTGGATGGTGTATTACAACTGGTATCTGTCGTCGTCGTACTCCTCAGTGAGTTTGGTCAGAGGCGCCTGGGCAGACATGTTTTGTCTCCTGGAGACTCAGTCCTGCCGGCAGTCCTATTGCACCATCTTGACGATGATGGCTAGCAGTCGTAATGCAGCATCTTCTGCCAAACACCCAGAAGATGCCGATGGCTATCAGTCATGCTGTACCGTCTGCTGCCAGCCTAAGATGTAAAAGATATATGGACCAGATTTGTTCTGTATTCATTGGCTTCCCCCTCCCTCCGTGAAATCAACGGCCTGCTAAACCCAGGGTTTTGAGTTCAATCTTTGGGGGGGCCATTCTGTGTGACAGTTGTTTGTGTTTCTCCCTGATGCACAGCCACCTTTGTTGATTTTAATTCCCTGTAAGCCATGTCATCACTCGCCCCTCCCTCCCTCTGTCAGACAATAGTTTCGCGCCTTTTTTCAGCCCAGACGCCATAGCACTGGGATCATGGAGCCCGCTCAGATCACCATGGCAATTATGAGCACTATGAACACCACGCGCATTGTCCTGGAGTATATGCAGAGCCAGAACATGCCAAAGCAAAACCAGGCGAGGAGGCGATTGCAGCGCGGCGACGAGAGTGATGAAGAAATTGACATGGACATAGACCTCTCCCAAAGTACAGGCCCCAGCAATGTGCAAATCATGGTGTTACTGGGGCAGGTTCATGCCGTGGAACACCGATTCTGGGCCCGGAAAACAAGCACAGACTGGTGGGACCGCATCGTGTTGCAGGTGTAGGACGATTCCCAGTGGCTGCGAAACTTTCGCATGCGTAAGGGCACTTTCATGGAACTTTGTGACTTGCTTTCCCCTGCCCCGAAGCACCAGAATACCAGGATGAGAGCAGCCCTCACAGTTGAGAAGCGAGTGTCGATAGCCCTGTGGAAGCTTGTAACGCCAGAGAGCTACCGGTCAGTCGGGAATCAATTTGGAATGGTCAAATCTACTGTGGGGGCTGCTGTGATCCAAGTAGCCAACGCAATCAAAGACCTGCTGATATCAAGGGTAGTGACTCTGGGAAACGTGCAGGTCATAGTGGATGACTTTGCTGCAATGGGATTCCCTAACTGTGGTGGGGCAATAGACGGAACCCATATCCCTATCTTGTCACTGGAGCACCAAGCCACCGAGTACATAAACCGCAAGGGGTACTTTTCAATGCTGCTGCAAGCCCTGGTGGATCACAAGGGATGTTCCACTAACATCAACGTGGGATGGCCGGGAAAGGTACATGATGCTCGCGTCTTCGAGAACTCTGGTCTGTTTCAAAAGCTGGAGGAAGGGACTTTCTTCCCGGACCAGAAAATAACCGTTGGGGATGTTGAAATGCCTATCGTTATCCTTGGGAACTCTGACATTGACTGCCTCCACGCATTCTGCTGTGCTCTGTCAGCGTGGGAGGACATCTGGAACTCCGAGAACATATCATCCTGAGTCCGCCGTGTTCTCCTTCTAATCTTCACTAGCCTCTGTGAAGGAGAAACATTTGCAGCTGGTGGAGGAGAAGGGAGAGGTGGTTAAAAAAAGACACATTTTAGAGAACAATGGGTACACTCTTTCATGTTAAATTTTGCTGTTCACATTACACAGCACATGTGCTTTCGTTACAAGGTCGCATTTTTCCTCTTATATTGAGGGCCTGCCGGTTTGGTGTGAGAGATCACTCACGCAGTGCCAGGCAACAGATTTCGGCTTGCAGGCAGCCATGGTAAGCCACAGTCTTTTGGCTTTTTTAACCTTCATAACATGTGGGAATGGTTTCAAACAGCAGCGCCCTCATTTCCCATACCAAGCACCCGTTGGGTTGGCCATTTAAAATGGGTTTGCAATGTAAAAGGAGGGGCTGAGGTTTCCGGGTTAACATGCAACACAAACCCAACTAACCCCCCTCCCCCCCACACCCAATTCTCTGGGATGATCACTTCACCCCTCCCCCACACCGCGTGGCTAACAGCGGGGAATATTTCTGTTCAGCCGAGCAGGAATGTCCCCTTAATAAAATCACCCCATTTCAACCAGGTGACCGTGAATGATATCACTCTCCTGAGGATAACAAAGAGAGATAAGGAATGGATGTTGTCTGCATGCCAGCAAACACCGGGACCATACGCTGCCATGCTTTCTTATGCAATGATTCCAGACTACGTGCTACTGACCTGGCGTGGTAAAGTGTCCTACCATGGCGGACGGAGTAAGGCAGCCCTCCCCAGAAACCTTTTGCAAAGGCTTTGGGAGAACATGAAGGAGAGCTTTCTGGAGATGTCCCTGGAGGATTTCCGCTCCATCCCCATACACGTTAACAGACTTTTCCAGTAGCTGTACTGGCCGCAATTGCCAGGGCAAATTAATCATTAATCATTAAACACGCTTGCTTTTAAATCATGTGTAATATTTACAAAGGTACACTCGCCAGAGGTCCCTTGTGCGCCCTCAGGGTCTGGGAGCACGCCTTGGGTGAGTTCGGGGGTTACTGGTTCCAGGTCCAGGGTGATAAACATATCCTGGCTGTTGGGAAAACCGGTTTCTCCGCTTCCTTGCTGTGAGCTATCTTCATTGTCTTCATCATCATCTTCCTCATACCCCGAACCCGCTTCCCTGTTGCGTGCTTCTGCATTGATGGAGTCAAAGCACACAGTTGGGGTAGTGGTGGCTGCACTCCCTAGCATGGCATGCAGCACCGCGTAGAAGCGGCATGTTTGCGGCTCTGCCCCGGACCTTCCGTTTGCTTCTCTGGCTTTGTGGTAGGCTTGCCTTAGCTCCTTAATTTTCACGCGGCACTGCTGTGCGTCCTGTTATGGCCTCTGTCCTTCATGGCCTTTGAGACTTTTTCTAATATTTTGCCATTTCGTTTACTGCTACGGAGTTCAGCTAGCACTGATTCGTCTCCCCATATGGCGAGCAGATCCCATATCTCCCGTTCGGTCCATGCTGGAGCTCTTTTGCGATCCTGGGACTCCATCATGGTTACCTGTGCTGATGAGCTCTGCGTGGTCACCTGTGCTCTCCACGCTGGGCAAACAGGAAATGAAATTCAAAAGTTCGCGGGGCTTTTCCTGTCTACCTGGTCAGTGCATCTGAGTTGAGAGTGCTGTCCAGAGCGGTCACAATGAAGCACTGTGGGATAGCTCCCAGAGGCCAATACCGTCAAATTCCGTCCACACTACCCCAAATCCGACCCGCAAAGGCCGATTTTAGCACTAATCCCCTCGTCGGAGGTGGAGTAAAGAAACCGGTTTAAAGGCCCTTTTAAGTCGAAAAAAAGGGCTTCGTCGTGTGGACGTGTCCAGGCTTAATTCGATTTAACACTGCTAAATTCGACCTAAACTCGTAGTGTAGTGGCCGGCCTGTTCAGCTTAGCGGAATGAATAACATGAAATGCCAATGACAACATTAGTGCAGTAGTGAGGCTCAGAATTTGAATGCATGCAAGTCACAAAAATTGAATGCTAAGGTTCCCATATCGATGTTAACTTGGTCCAGCTGCTCAGATAGTACCCACCAAAGTGGACGCTGAATTGTAGCTGAATGAACATCTGTACAGTGTGGCCATGTTAGCTTTGGTGTGGAACATCAGCAACTGGATTGTCCCTTTCACTTTGAGTGGTGGGGACTCTGGGGCAGGACAGGGTCATTGTAGAAGAAGGGGGGCGGGCTGTGACTCTGGAATTGTCCCCTTTCACCTAACCCTGCAGAAACTCCCCTATGGCTACATCAGGTGGACAGGGCTTTGTATGTACTGAGGGATGATTGTTTGTTTGTTCCCCCATCCATACAGTGGGGCAAAACAATGGTAACATTATCTTATGCAGTGTGGACACCACATGGTGACTTCCATTCCTGAGTTGGGTTCAGGGGAGCCCCTGGGAGCATGGATTCTGCAGGAGTTGTATTGCCATGGGAGTCGAGGGAGGGAGTTACAGGAGGCAGTGCAGAAGCACAAGGCTGTCTGCCCGGAGGCCTTGGTTTTCCCAGGTTTTGGGACAGTGGTGGGTTAGGTGTAAGTGTGATAACTGATGGATTGGGAGGAAATAATGGCTGGACTCGGGGAGCTGGGAGGTGGGTGAGCTTTGTTTTGACTGACCTGGGATTATACCAGTTTCATGCAAATTGCATCACAGGCTTTTTTAAGGAGCAAACGCAGACAAGAGGCCAGTGCCCTTGCTACAGACTCGAGTATGGAGGCCACTTGGTACTGCCTCTTCCAATACAGAAGGGTCTTCTGGGGTAGCGAGGGACCTGTCCCACTGCTGCTGTCTGAGCCACGGCCAGACCCACCGCAGAACCGCCTATGGTTCCCTAACAACCGTCTGCTGGGGAGGAGATGCCTGATAATCCCTCCTAGCTCATGGTTTCTAGGGGCACTCAGTGGTTATCCTAGCAACTGTGGGGAGGGGTTATCTTTTCCCTTTCCTCAGCAAGTGAGATGGCTCCTCAGCTGCCACTCCCCTGGGCTGGCAGGCACTTGCTGTCCCCTTGCAAGAGCCCATTGACTGCAGTAGAAGTGCCCACACTGGGCCCCATAAGGGCCTGTTTGAGGGAGTGACACCTGGTGCCCCAAGAAACAAGGAGATAAGATGACAGCCCTAGGAGGAGCAGCAGTGGAGCAGACCACCAACCCCCCACTGAAGACAGCAGAGGTGAAGGGCCCTTGCGGATGGTTGAAGGCCATGGCCCTGGAGTTTCACGTCCCCGGTCTCTGCAATGCTGCCCCATCCAACAACTTAATTGGGATCATTTTCTGCTACCTGCACCATGGAGAACGTTCCAGGTACCCTTTCTCCATCCATGCATGGCGATGAACATATCAGGCAGGAACTATACCCGCATGGACCTCTGCTAGGTTTCCTAGGGTAACAACCACACACTTTTGATTTAAATGATGGGGGCTAACTAAATTCTGCTGTTAATGGAAACTGTGCTGGGAGGCAAATAAAAAGGTAATCCCTGTACCTCTCACTGCACCCACAGGGAGAGCTGCCTTGTGCAATTTTAGGGTCTTATTACTAATAACACTTTTATCCAGCTTGTAAACACACAGGTGTCTCTGGCTTCTGCATGCATCCATGACATGACCCAGAAAAGTATTAAGTAGAGATACTCAACAAAGAGGGGAAGGATGGTCCAGTAGTTAGGATTGTCGCCTAGGATTTAGGAGACTGGGGTTTGATTCTAGCAAGTCGCTTAGACTCTTTGTCTGCATTTCCCTACCTTGCAGAGGTGTAGTAGGGGGCCAGATAAGTATGATAAAGAAAATTCACAAGCTTCTTTTGAATTTCTTACTGCTCCTTCAGAATTTTGCAGTTTTGAAAAAACAAACACCAAAACACACCCAAATGTTTAACTCTCTCTAATACTGATCAGGATGGCTTACATTTCATTTAAAGGCTGCATTGTCATCTATTAGGATTTAGGCATGTACACAGGATTGATTAGATACTGTGGGCCAAATTACACCCTCACATATATCTTTGCAACCCCACTAATGATCAAGGAGTTGCACAGCTGTAAATAAAGGCAGAATTTGCCTTGTGAAACCTTCATTCCTGGTAATGGTGCAGAAGCAAGGAAGAACCTGACCTCACTGTCAGACCTGGAGGTGAATTGGCAGGGTTTAGGGATATTTAAAATAAATAAAATCAAAACCCTTTTTTTTACGTGTAATCTGAACTAATTTGATGTGGAAATCAGTGACACTCAGATCCCACTCTTCCAGAGTCCCCTTTCCCAGGCATCGCTCTCCCTGGTCTGTAAAAAGGGAATAGCAGTGCATGCTTACTTCCTTGCCATGTTATGAGACTTAACTCATTAATGGATGTAAGGCACTTAGTGATCCTCGGGGCCAGTTTAATCTCTGCTGTAACTTCCATTGACTTCGGTGTCATTACAATAGTGATGAATTTGGTCCGTTCTGCGTAGGTGGTTTATTCTTTTGCGTTTGCAGCCACTAGAGGGCGAATTGATCTCTCTCTTGTCACACCCAGCCACATTTGAACAAGTCTAATATATTCCATTCATTAGAAGGCATCGGCAAATTTATAGAGTGAGATACTTAACCCCCCACTGGCCCCTTTATTGCAACCCTTTTAACATGGCATACTGTAAAGTGGCCATCAAAGCCCTGTATTCAGCTGGAGGACAACTTCCTTGGTGCAGGCGCTGTAGTAGACAGCTGTAAGACTGCCCTCCGAGGACTGCCTCCCAAACCCTGGCACAAGGGACAAGCCGGAGTCAGGGCTGGGGTCTGGAGAAGTGGGCATGCAGTACTGCAAAGATTCTGGCACTGCCATGGCCCATAGGGAAGCCCGAGGGGGCTGCTTTAGCTTAGACAGAAATATCTTCCCAACGCTATGGCACCTGTAGACTTCAGAGGTCAGAGTCATCCTGAATGGAGGGCTGCCCCCATGTGCTTCTCTGCTGGCTCTCTGAGTTAACCCTGCTTCAAGCAACAGTGCCCAGTAGGATTTCTGCATGCAATCCCTCAGACTCAACAGGGGACTATGCTCTGGTCACGCCTCTTCCTTCCACAGCCCCAACATGGATTTCCACCCCCATGACTGGAGAGGAATGGTCTGGGCCATTGTGTTGCTATAAGGGGCACACCATGTTTCACACCCTGGACAATCAGTCTGGAGACAAGGTGGAAAATGTTACAGGGGAGGTAGTTCAAGTCTTCTAGTTACTGCCTTGTAAAACAGAGACACGGGGGCAATTGAAGAAATTGAAAGGCAGGAAATTCATAACTAATACAAGGAAATACTTGTTCACATAATGCACAATTAGCCTTTGGAACTCATTGCCACAGGATATCATTGAGGCCAAAAGATTCAAAGAGGATTGGATAATAAAAAACCACTCTAAGACCAAAACAATAATAAAAAACCAGAGTTTTGGAAGTGATCTAAACCCTTAAGCTTCAGGGAATAAGCCAACTTCATACTAATTGGGGTCAGGAGGAACCTTTCTCTGGAGTCAGGCTACCACATAATTTTTTTTTTTTTAAATATAGAGATATACCTCTATCTCATAGAACTGGAAAGGACTTTGAAAGGTCAGTGAGTCCACTCCCCTGCCTTTACAGCAGAACCAAGTACCATCCCTGACAGATTTTTGCCACAAATCCCTAAATGGCCCCCTCAAGGATTGAACTCACAACCCTGGGTTTAACAGACCAATGCTCAACCCACTGAGCTATCCCAGGGCTTCTTGCTTGTGTTCTTAAGACTAAAATCTTCTCCTTATTGTGTCCCATTGCATTTTGGTATTTCTATGGACAACTGCCACACGCCATGTACACTTACCTGGAGGACTTTCAATGCCTGTAATTCAGCCACACGCTTGAGTTTGGATCAGAATGTGAGTCTCGTAAAGAGAACACTGAGCATTGGAAGAGGGAGAAGAGGAGCCTTTTGAGTAAATCCTACACTGGTTAGCCACGGGTTGACAGGAGCCTAGGCCCAATTCCCTCACTGGGTGGCACCTGGCGGGGTGTTGGCCATAGCTGGTGAGTTGGTTCTTTGTCATGGAAGGAACACAGGTCAGTGAGAACCCTGCAGCCACTGTCTTGGTGGTAGACAGCAGAGCAACAGGAAGAAACAGCAGAGCAGGTACAGAAAAGATTGTGATGGAACTGGCCAGAGGTGGGATATCCTGCTGGGTCGAAGGCTTGTGCAGGGCCCTGAGGTAAAGGGGAAGAACTGGCTCACCCAGGCAAAGGCTGATCCCAGGAGCAGGAAGAGCCCAGCAAGGATAGGACTCATAGGCAGGGAGGCCTGGGGAGTGGAACCCTGCTTGATGTGAGGGTTGTGGTGGACCCAGAACGCAGCCCTGGGATGTGTAGCTCATTACAAGGATCTGACAAGGAGCTGGGGAGAAGGCCTGAAAAACAGGCTATAGTAGGAAGGAGACCAGGGAGGCAGCAGCAGGGAATCTGATGAAGCAGACCTTGGCTACTGGGTGTATGGTCTCAGTGTAGAAGGAGGGCCTTGGTTCCTCACCCTCTCACCTGTGGTAGTAATGTGGCCCCTGAGAAGGGAATAAAGACTACTGAGAGCCCTGAGTGAAGGGGTGTAAAGACCACGGGGCCTGGAGTTGAAGGCCAAAGACCAGATATAAGGATTGGGACTAATATTTGTCAGACCTCTTGTTACTCTGGAAGAGGTGGAACTTAGGGCACGTCTTCACTACCCGCCGGATCGGCGGGTAGCAATCGGTCTATCGGGGATCGACTTATCGCGTCTAGTGAAGACGCGATAAAATCAATCCCTGATCGCTCTGCCGTCGACTCCGGAAATCCACCGCGGCAAGAGGCGGCAGCGGAGTCGACGGCGGCGCGGCAGCGGTCGACTTGCCGCCGTCCTCACAGCCAGGTAAGTCGACCTAAAATATGCCACTTCAGCTACGCTATTCACGTAGCTGAAGTTGCGTATCTTCGGTCGACCCCCCGCTGTAGTGTAGACCTAGCCTAAGAGTGATCTGGCCAGAAGCTGAGTTGCCAGAAAGGAGTGACAGTCAGCAGGGGGTGCTAGAGACAAAAGCATTGTTATGCCCAGACTTGTTAAGGCTGCACCAATGGTGGGTCACCCCATCTACAGTATTTCTGTGCAGAAGCAAGCAAGGTATATGTTAAATGGGGGAACGAATGAATACTTGAGAAAAACCATACCTTTATTAGTAAGGCTAAGAATTAGTAAGGCTACAGGTATTTTTGGTAAAAGTTATGGACAGGTCAGGGACAATAAATAAACAATCACGGCCGGTGACCTGTCCATGACTTTTACCAAAAATACCCCTGACTAAATCTCTACTTTTGGGGCCCTGCTGCTCTGGGGGGCCCTGCTCCAGTGCTGGTGGTTGACTTCCCCACAGCTGCTACTCCCAGGGACTGCTCTCCAGACGGCCTCTGGGCGCCCCTGGGGCCGCTCCTGCTCGGGCAGTCCCCAGGGCACCCTCAGGACCGCTGCTCAGGCACTCCCCAGAGTCAGCCACACTGGCTGCTATTATGGTAGTCCCCGGAGCCAGCTGCCCGGGGCTACCCAAGCAGCGGCCAGTGTGGCTGGCCCCGGGGTAGCCCCCAGGACTGCTGCTTGGGCAATCCCTGGGACCAATTGCATCGGCCCCTGCTCGCGCAGTCCCTGGAGCCAACTGTCTGGGGCCAACCAGCTGGCCATGGGGTGCCCAAGCAGCTGGCCCCAGGGCCAGCTGCTTGGGTGGCCCTGACATCAGCTGCACTAGCCGCTACAGCAGTCACGAAGGTCACGGAAAGTCACGGAATCTGTGACTATCGCAACCTCAGTGAAATAATCGCAGCCTTAGCTCATAAAAGCCTGGGAGGTGAGACCCCTTCAGCTTCTTTACTAGTAATTCAAGTATAATTTAAGCAAAGTTCCTTTGTATTATGCAAGGTAGTTCAATAGTGCATTCCCATTAATGTGCTATACATTCAAAAGAAAAGCCCAGCAGAAGACAAAAGGTAAAAAGCTTGCTTTCAGAGCTGTGAGTTAAATGATTAGCTGCATACACTGAAAAGCTTATCTGGATGGCTTGCAGTCCCAGTTGGGCTATAGAAAAGTGAAATTCTTCTCTAAAGCACCCCAAAAAAGCTAATGTTGAATAGCTGCTGTGTGTGTGGTTTTTTCCTCTCGTGTGATGTTCATTAAAATTTAAAAACAGAAGCTCTTAAACATGAGAGGACATGTGAGTTTCTTGTGAGTACATTTATTCAAAATGAGTTTCATGAGGACAGGAAACATCAAGCACTATAAAAGCACAGTAACAGAGAAAGCCAAATTGTGCTTTCAGGCGTGGGCTACACTTCTGACTTATACTAGCATAGCTCTGTCGGCTAGTAGTGTGAAAAACCGCTCCCCTAACCACATAGCCATGTCGAAAACCCATCCAGTGTAGATGCAGCTCTACTGCTGGAAGAGTGCTCCAGTCAGCATAGCTAACGTCATTTGGGGAGGTGGCATTCCAGCACCAGCAGAAATGCTTTCTTTCAGTGTAGTGTAGACATAGCCTCAGTCCCACTGGAATAAGTGCGATGCACAGGAGTCAATGAAGTTACTCTGGACTTACTTTGGTTTAGATAAGAACAGAATTTGGTCCAGATATTGTTAACATGGCCATAGTGTGGTACTGATGGCTCTCCCCAAGGCAGGATAGGTTGATAATTAAGTGAAAATCCATCTCACCTGACCCTAGTGACAATAATGTTCAACGTGCAATACAAAGTATCTGTCTTGTAAGCAATTAAAAATCAGTTACTTACAGGGAGCGGTTAGTGAAGAAAGTACAAGAATCACAGTAATGGGTTCAGGCAAAGCATCAGTGGCTCCGACAGGAGACGTTCCTGCATCAGGATTTCACAAGGTGCTCACTCCCCTCTTCCTTAGACCATTGTTCTCCAGCTATAGCTCCGTGGAGTTACTCAGAACTTGCAGCAGTGTAGGTGAATGGAGAATGAGGCCTAAGGACTGCAGCGTTTGACCCTGTAGTTGTAGCTTAGGTTAATGGAGGGAGAAAAGGACACACCTGATTGTCTTTTGCATCACTTCAATCTGTATGTGAAATCCTGGCCCTGCTGAGTCAATGGAGAGATTCCTATTGATTTCAGTGGCCTCTGGATCAAGCCCTATGGCACAGTCCTGTGGTGGCTGGAATGGAGCAGCCTCTGGTGTGCTGAGGAGGCTGACCCAAAGCAAGTGGGGAGCATGGGCCTTGGAACCACACCTTCCTGCTGCTCCAGAAAAGGAGTCACATGTGCCTGCTGCTGACTGCCAGGTGAGGGAGGAGCAGGGCCCTTGTGGTGAGCTTGTTTGCTAGCTGTTGTGTGCTGTGTCAAAAGGAAGCATGGTCTGGTTAGGGCAGTAGGCTGGGCATCGAGACACCCAGGTTCAGTCTCTAGCTTTGCCACAGACTTTCCCGTGTGACCTTGGTCAAGTCACTTATCTCTCAGCTCCATGGCTGTGCAAAGGGGTTAATAACGCTGCCCTACCTCACAGGGGTGTGGGGAGGATAAATACAGTAAAGACTGAGATACTCCACTACTATAGTAACAGAGCCCTGATAGTGCTAGATGGGAAATAGCATGTGAGGAAGAGACAGTTTCCCTTCTAATGCATCTGCACAGGACAGAGTAGGAATTTTCCCAACATCTAACAACACACGAGTGCAGATTAGTTTAGAAACTAGGTAGGAACAGTGGCAGTAGAACAGCAAATGCCTTTCATCTTACAGCCCTGCATCTAAACTCACTGAGCAATGCCAACGTGACTTTCTGTGAGTCAGCACACGTGAAATGTAAAGGAACCGGGAATACTGCAGAAAATGTACGACATTAAGAGCATCAATAATAACTGGTGGGAGGGAGCAGTGCTGATTAAATACGCACTCGAAAAGCAGTTAAATAATTACCCAGTTATACTGTAGAATAACTGTAGTTATACAGTTCTCAGCACTAAGATGCTGGCACAAGCTCTGCAAACATACTAGCTCTGGGTTTCTGAACTCTATCGACTGACTAGTGTGCTGCCCCACAGAAACTAGTGCCAAAGGTCACATTTATTTGCGACTGGTTATTTTTTGGCAGTGAGGTCTATGGTGGGTCAAAATCCCTAAGCTCTGTTCTCTGCCACTAAATGGGGCAAACCACTTCCTCCCTGGGTGAGATTCACAAGGCAGCCCGAAGTGCCTAACATGGAAGGTAGGCCCCCAAGTCCAACATTTAGGCACCGCTGGTGTTCACCATGCCCCCCTCCCCCTAGCTTAGCACCTATGTGCCTTTCAGGGACTTTAATCGTGGAAACTTAAATTTTGGTGACTGGGCATGCACACAGCTAGCTCGGTCCTGACACCACCCAGGAGCTGAGACATTCCCACACCTAGCTTGCCTTTGGGGCCCAAGCTGATCGATGTGTTAAGAGAACATCTAATCCCATGCCGAATGGCCAGAGGAGGAGGTGGTGCTTCCCTTCTCTCGCTAATAAATCTTAGCCCCGTGATTAGGGGCCCTCACCCAAGATATGGGATACCCGGGTTAAATTTCCCCCCTCTGGATGCCTTGGAGAAGGGATTGAATTTGGGTCTCCCGTCTCCTAAGGAGTGCCCTTACCCTTGGGCGATGGGGTACCCTGAGGCAGGGCTGTTTCAATTTCCCCTGTTGAAGCCATTCCACTGCATATAAATAAGTAATATCCACTGGCTGAGAAGGACTGATCCCTGAGTCTCCTGCCTCCCAGGTGATTGCGCTACCCACCAGCACAGAGAGCCGGTCTCTCTCTGATCTAATTCATATTTATGGAGTTGTACAAAGTGGAACAGCTTCGACAGGAGAGATGGAAAGAGCTCTGCCATAGCCTGCAGGTTAGGGCACCCTCCTAGGAGAGAGAGGCTTGCGCGTGAAATCTTTTAACATGGGGAAACCGGTGCGCAGGCAGTAACCACACAAAACTTGACAGGAGGAAAACCCTGACCAGTGGCAAGGAGATCCAAGACAATCAGGGGCTTCACTCCTGCTGCCGCCTTCACAGCCGCAGAGTACTAGAAAGTCCCGTATATGCGCCCGATCCACCATTGGGGTCTTCTCGTGGAGACACGACTCCCGCCTTCAATCCCTTCTGCACATCAGGCAGAGAGAGGAATTGAACCTGGGTCTCCTCCATCCTGAGTGAGTGCTCTAACCAGCGGCCTAAAAGTTATTGGGGTGGGGAGGCACCAGCACCTCAATTGCTCTGGCTTAGGGGTCTAACTCCAGGAAAGGAGTCATGGCTGGGGATACCAAGCAGAGCTAGACGCCTGTCTCTCTTGTTCTGGGGCGGGACTTCAGGTCTACTGCTATCATTGGCACTTCCTATTGGCTAGGTTAAGTGGCTCCCTGCTCAGATTGCAGGTTTCTGTGACTCCCGCTTTTAGGCACCTATCTCTCCCCATGCATTGTATAGGGAGTCTGAATGCCTAACTCCAGATCATGAATCCCACTTGGTGGCAGGGCACTTTGACCCAGGATTGTGGGTCACCTTATTACACCCTGCCTCCAGTGGTGGCTGGGGGTCAGCTCTCTGATGCTACCAGCCCTTCTGCCACTCAAACGCTTTCCTCTGCCTTGCAGGTTAACAAGAGGTGCACTTTGACTCATTCCCTCATGATAGCCAGCCCCTGAACTGGCTATTCTCAGATTCCAGCTTCTCTGCCCCCAGAGGTGTAGTGTGCCTCAGTTTACCAGTTTTACCTTAAACTGCACAGCACTTGTGACCACTTACAGTAAAACAAAGGTAGATTTAATTAACAGAGAATAAAGATTGAGCCAGAAACAAGAGAGAGTGATGAAAACAAACAGTAACAACCAAAAACAAAATCATAAAACATGAACCTGGGTCTACACTTATTAATAGTTACTATTAATAGTTTTCTATCTAATAAAATAGGTTTCCTGCCCAAAGTTGTCGGTTGCAGAGCTAGCTAGTTTCACAAGAACCAGGATCCAAACGTTAATGAAGGACCCCTGCTTCGCAACAGGTTTTCTCACTGAAAGGATAAAAAGTGCTTCTCCCTAGTTTGTTATATTGAAACGGCATTTTGTTTCTATTCACAGATAGGGCAAACCCTCATCTTAAGTTTCTTCTTTGCTGTTAAGTGGTTTTGATTGTTTGTCATTGCCTCCGATGGTTTCCCATTCAAAATCTTAGTATTGTGCAAGGCTAAACAATTGAGGCCTGCATTGCATCACCGGCCAAACAGGTTGGGATGACAAGTCCCCCTCTTACCAGACAGGCCATTACTCAGATATACCGTCTCCCAGTGACCAATTTCTACTCCAGGTCCATAAAGCGTACTTTCAGTATAAATACACTATTCCTTAAATATTACCTGTACATGAATCTCACAAAGTTTATGAATCTTGACAAGTTATGAGCTTCTTGTAGACACCATGCATGTTACCTTTTATAGATAAATATCCTGCTAGACATGTTTGGTGTAGTGAGTTCCTAAGGTCTGAGATGAGAAATGTTTGCAAAGAACAGGGGATCCTTTGCCAAGGCTGTGTCACAGGCATGTAAAGTTAACAACTACAGTGCTCAGCATTGCAACTACTAAGTCCCCCCCCGTTGTGAATTCCATCCTTTGTGCCTTAATTTACATACCTGTAAAATGGACACAATGATAGCTCCTTCAGAGGTAGTGCTGCAAGCCTGAATTAATC
The DNA here is from genome assembly GCF_028017835.1 of Emys orbicularis. Taxonomy (NCBI): domain Eukaryota; kingdom Metazoa; phylum Chordata; order Testudines; family Emydidae; genus Emys; species Emys orbicularis. The sequence continues at coordinate 5,471,324 of NC_088687.1, read as the reverse complement.
GATGGACAATTGGAACAATTTACCAAGGGTCATGGTGGATTCTCCATTACTAGCAATTTTTCAATCAAGATTGGATGTTTTTTCTAAAAGATCTGCTCTAGGAATTTTGGGGGGGAAGTTGTCTGGCCTGTGCTATAGAGGAGGTCAGATTACCTGATCGTAACAGTCCCTTCTGGCCTTGGAGTCTGTGAATGATCGTCAAGTTTTCGGAGATGCTCAGCTGAATGGCACTACAGGCTTATTAGTTATAAATACACCTCTACCCTGATATAAAGCGACCCGATATAACATGAATTCGGATAGAACGTGGTAAAGCGGTGCTCCAGGGGGGGCGGGGCTGCACGCTCCGGCAGATCAAAGCAAGTTCGATATAACGCGGTTTCACCTATAACACGGTAAGATTTTTTGGCTCCCGAGGTCAGCGTTGTATCGGGGTAGAGGTGTATTCTTAAAATAGTGGCCTCCCCATCGAATGTGTTCTTCTGTTCTTTATGAAAATCCCAGGGCTTAAGTCCTGGCCTCACTGAAGTTACTGGGAGTTTTGCCATTGACTTCCCTGGGGTCAGAATTTCACCCTAGGTGTCTCTGCATTACCATTCTTGACTGCTCATTCTGAGCATGCCTTCCTGGAATGCAAAAAGCAGTATTCTGGTTCTCAGAAATATGGAGACAGAAAGAATGGCTGACACTGTAACCCCTGTCATTTAGATTAACTGATAACCCTCAAATGGGATACATTATCTGTGTGTGTGTGGGGAAATGTCTTTCTCTCCTGGCATTCCTGAGGTAGCACTTGATGTAGGTGGGGTGGAAGAAGGGTAGGTAGCGAAGGCTCAGACTGCAATCCATAACTGTCTCTGTTTCCAGTATTCTTCCTCTTGCAAAGTCTTGATCTAATTAAACTGTCATCACACAGTTACAGTAATGGTTTGAGGGCATTTGATAGAGCTTGACTGAAGTGGAAAAGAGGGAAATGAGGGATTCATTATGTCGATGACACAATGCATCACAAACCTGGGTGCTGATATCTAATCCTTCAGTTAAGTTAAAAAAATATTTATAACTGGAGGAGGAGGAGGAGGTGGAAGGGAATGTTTTCAATGATCTGTCTTCTAGCCTTCTTAAAGGGTCACTGTCTAACGTGAGATCCAGGGTTTAAAAATCTTTTGTACTCAACCCTGTTATCCCCATCTAGAGAGGCACTTGTGTGTGTTTGCTTCTGCTCTGTTGGGGATGGGTCCTATGTGGGGCCCATTGGCTGAGCAAATGGCTCAGCTCCCAGAATCCATGCAGAGCTCTATGCCTCTGCATCTGTTCCACACCCCACTGCTCACGCGAGCTCCCTGGCAGTGCTATTGAGCGATGGATGAAAAGTACTATCGAGGAGCTATGTAGTAGTATTACCCCACTGGATCCCTGCTTCCAGGATAATACTTTCTTCCTGCTTTGCTTTGTGGCTTTGAAATTTCATTTAGTGTCCAATGCTGAAAGCACAGGCTTCCCGAACTGATTATCATTGTGTAATGCCTCCGCAAAGGCTTTTACTACCATGTGTATTCGCTGACCCTCTTTGAGATGTCTGTGCTCTGCAGCGACTTAGTACTGGGTCTGAAGCCACTGTGGGAGCACGGCGTGAGGCTGGGGCTTGGGTTTGGATGGCTTTTTGATGCAGTTGTTAGGATTTCCAAATTGTGTCAAAACAGGTGTCTGTTGCCACAAGCATGAGAACGTGGTCTCCTAGCCCTTAGGGTCTGCTCCAATGCCCACTGAAATCGTCAGGAGCCTGTCCGTTGACTTCAGTGGGCATTGGATCGGCCCTTTAATTGTTTCACTTTGCTATATGTACACCACTGCAGAACTCATACAACTACAGTCACACCTCCAGATACTTCGATTTCACACTGCTACTGGCAGATAATAGAACGGCTGTGACACGGGGGGCAGGAAATATTTTTAAGTGTAAGAAAGTGCCCACACCACTGTTACTTTAAAACAGTAGGGACACGATTCTGCAAGGACTTACACACGTGCTTAACTTTACACATTGTGAGTAGCCTCATCAGCTTCAGCGACATTGCATAATCCTGGTGTAAATCATTGAGGACCGGGGCCTTAGATTGTGCCATACAAAAGAACTAACAAATTCTTCTGGTTGGCTCAGTCACCTGTGGTGTTGCACTGCAACCAGCCAGGATAAATATTAATAAGGACACCATTTCTGATGGGTCTTGGGGTACCCAGGACTGCGAGGCACCTGCCTCTAGCTTGAGAGAGTCTTGCTGGTGTTTAGGTGTGTGTGGGCTTCTGAACACCCACAGTCTCTTAGCTACTCAAGCCCTCTTCTCTTGGCTATGCCAGCCCTTACTTTGCCTGCAGGTTAAAAATAGGTACACCCTGAGTCCCTCTGAAGCATTCCCCCCTGTGATATCAGCCCCTGACACTGGCTTCTCTCAGAACTATCAGGTCTGCTGTTCCCAAAGGAACAGAACACACCAGCTCGTAAGATTCAATGCAGGATCTGCACCATGCTGAACATCACAGCGCTTCAATATATTTATAGTAGAAACAAGAATAAGTTTGGTAGCCAAGATTCAAGTGATTGTGAGTAAGAAATGAATGGTTACATGCAAAACAAAAACGTAACACACTTTCTAGAGACTAAACTTAACAGCCAAGTTCCTGTCTGAAGAAGCTTCTCGCCCGAAGTCCTCTACAATATTTTCAACCACAACTGGTTGAGGTCCTGTTTTCATGAACGTACGTGTGCTGTCCATTAGCTTCGTAGGTGCAGGATACCAGGCTGTCTTCTTTGCCTCATAGCAATACCACCACAGTCCATTGTCTTTATTCAGAGACAGGATAACTCCCAGGGCTTGTTTCCTGTGGACTCAATTCCTGTTGATTTCACACCTTTGTTACCCTTTGCCTGGGCACACATTCTGTTAGCTTACAGTGCTTAATTTATGTCCTGACAGAAACACATTTCTTATCTTCTGTCCGGAGGAAAACCTCTTTTTCACCTTTGGTGGTGAATTTGGTTGATACAGATTTAAAAAACAACAACCATATTTTCAGTGTGTATGTGTGATACTCCTTACTTCCTGTCTGTACATATATTTTACAATGATATTAATGGTCAGCGTGAAACTGGTTTTCATTTGAGACTTCACATAGTATTCTTTGAGCTACAATGTACACACCAGACTCATGAGATTTCTGTAACCCCTCTGTTAGCATTATGAGGTTCTCAGGTCGCACCTTGACAGCACTCTATAGCTGTAGATCTCAAAGTGTTTTACACAGGTAGGGAAATACTATCCCTGTTTTACAGATGGAGGAGAGTGAGGTGCACAGAAGGCTAAGTGACCTGCTCAGGATCATGAGTGGATACTAAGCCGTGGCAGAAATGTCCTCTGAAATAAATACATTTAAAAGCTTTAACAGGAAAGCGGATTGTGTCTCCACCTTCTTGACCGCCCCCCCGCCCAAAAAATCATGAGGGCAGAGATCTGAAATATAGACATTTTATAAAGGGTCTTATTTTCAAAACACTTTTTTTAATGGTTAGGTGATCCATCAAATATATAACAAAGGGAATATATATATTAGGGCTGTCAATTAATCACAGTTAACTCACGTGACTAACTCAAACAAATTAATCGTGATTAAAAAATTAATCGCTATTAATCACAGTTTTAATTGCACTGTTAAACAATAGAATACAAATTGAAATTTATTAAATATTTTGGATATTTTTCTACATTTTCATAGATGTATTCTGTGTTGTAACTGAAATCAAAGTGTACATTATTTTTTATTACAAATATTTGCACTGTAAAAATGATAAACAAAAGAAATAGTATTTTTAATTCACCTCATACAAGTACTGTAGTGCAATCTCTTCATCATGGAAGTGCAACTTACAAAAGTACATTTGTTTTTGTTACATAACTGCACTCTAAAAAACCAAAACAATGTAAAACTCTAGAGCCTACAAGTCCACTCAGTCCTACTTCTTGTTCAGCCAATCACTAAAGACAAACAAACTTGTTTACCTTTACAAGAGATAATGCTGCCGTCTTCTTATTTACGTCACCAGAAAGTGAGAACAGGCATTTGCATGGCACTTTTGTAGCTGGCATTGCAAGGTATTTACATGCCAGATATGCTAAACATTCGTATGCCCCTTCATGCTTTGGCCACCATTCCAGAGGACATGCTTCCATGCTGATGACGCTCGTAAAAAAAAAATGTGTTAATTAAATTTATGACAGAACTCCTTGGGAGGAGAATTGTATGTTCCCTGCTCTGTTTTACCCACATTCTGCCATGTATTTCATGTTATAGCAGTCTCAGATGATGACCCAGCACATGTTTTTCATTTTAAGAACACTTTCACTGCAAATTTCACAAAACGCAAAGAAGGTACCAATGTGAGATTTCTAAAGATAGCTACCGCACTCGACCCAAGATTTAAGAATCTGAGTGCCATCCAAAATCTGAGAGGGATGAGGTATGGAGCATGCTTTCAGAAGTCTTAAAAGAGCAACACTATGATGTGTAAACTACAGAACCTGAACCACCAAAAAAGAAAATCAACCTTCTGCTGGTGACATCTGACTCAGATAATGAAAACGAACATGTGTCGGTCCACACTGCTTTGGATTGTTATTGAGCAGAACCTGTCATTAACATGGACACATGTCCCCTGGAATGGTGGTTGAAGCATGAAGGGACATACAAATCTTTAGCACATCTGGCTCATAAATATCTTGCCACACCGGTTCCAACAGTGCCATGAGAACGCTTGTTCTCACTTTCAGGTGAAATTGTCTGAGCAATTGGCTGAACAAGAAGTAGGACTGAATGGACTTGCAGGCTGTAAAATTTTACAAAAATGATTAGGGGTATGGAACAGCTTCCGTATGAAGAGAGATTAATAAGATTGGGACTTTTCAGCTTGGAAAAGAGTCAACTAAGGGGGGATATGATAGAGGTCTATATAATCATGACTGGTGTTGAGAAAGTAAATAAGGAAGTGTTATTTACTCCTCATAACACAAGAACTAGGGGTCATTAAATGAAATTAATAGGCAGAAGGTTTAAAACAAACAAAATGAAGTATTTCTTCACACAACGCACAGTCAACCTGTGGAACTCTTTGCCAGAGGATGTTGTGAAGACTATAACAGGGTTCAAAAAAGAACTAGATAAATTCATGGAGGATAGGTTCATCAATGGCTATTAGCCAGGATGGACAGGGATGGTGTCCCTAGCCTCAGTTTGGCAGAAGCTGCGAATAGAAGACAGGGAATGGATCACTTGATGATTACTTGTTCTGTTCATTCCCTCTGGGGCAACCTGGCATTGGCAACTGTCAGAAGCCAGGATACTGGGCTAAATGGACCTTTGGTCTGACCCAGTATGGCCGTTCTTATGTTCTTAGGTGCATAATTATACATTTTAAACTTCAACTTTCATGATAAAGAGATTGCACTACAGTACTTGTATTAGGTAAATTGAAAAATACAATTTCTTTTGTTTTTTTTTATAGTGCAAATATTTATAATCAAAAATAAATATAAAGTGAGCACTGTACACTTTGTATTGTGTTGTAATTGAAATCAATATATTTGAAAATGTAGAAAACATCCAAAAATATTTAAATAAATGATATTCTAGTATTAACAGTGTGATTAATCATGATAAATTTTTTTAATCGCGCGATTAATCGCAATTGATTTTTTTTTAATTGCTTGACAGCCCTAATATATATAATATATACACACACATACACAGACACACACACACACACACACACACCTTTTCAGGTTGAGCCGACACAACAAACTAACCCAGCTTCACTCATGTAAATCATAGAACCCCTTTGATGTGTGTATATGAAGCCTTTTAAATTATAGTTGTGCAGTATCTCGAAGAGTATGGCTACTGGAAAGGACTTTTATTCCAGTGAGTATTTTGTGCTGAAAAAAGCTGTATATAAAAAGAGAAATATCAGTGTGCAGAGCTAGGCAGAAAACTTCTAATTAAACCGTCTGTGTGAGAAAACGGGGTTCAATTGAAATTGATTTTTTGTGTGGAAATATCAATTTCAAATTTTTTTTTCAAGCTTTAATTTTTTTGTTTAGAAAAAAACATTGGTTAAAAACTCCCTCCAATTGTTAACGTTGAAATGGTAGGTTTACTCCTCTTGGTTAATGTTTTCCAATTTGAATAGTTTGTACAGGGCTAATAAACGGTGTACCATTAATATAAAAGGTGACTGAATTATTATTGATAACTGAAAATAAAAAACATGGATTTTTTTTCTCCTAGACTCATTGGATCTGATTCTCCACTCTCCTCCACTGCCTTGCATCTTATGTTGTCATTTAGGCCAAGAATTTTCAAAAACGAGAGCCTAAAGTTAGTCCACATTTAGCTCCTTCTGTGGCCTGATTTCTAAACATGCAGAGCTCTCAGCAGCTCCCATTGAAGTTAACGGAGTTACTCTGCAATTACACAGGTTATACCTGTCGTGGTCAAAGACCCCCACGCAGTCATTTTAGTTCAAAGACTCATGCCTGAGGCCAGTTTATTGACATACAAACCAGTGCACTGGGGTGTAGTCCGGAGACCAACACCCCTAGCAACAGCTTACAGGCTGTTTTTATTCCATTAAACCACAAGCAGGGTACAAACAATACGTCATGAATTAAATCATTGGGGGCAAATCACAAGCTGAGCAGGAGTTGCACATGAGCTGATCACGAGCTAGGAAGCAGGGGTTGGGGTCAGGGGTTGGGGTCAGTCTTTTCACCCCCCTCCCTACCCTCTGACTTAATTTCCGAGGAGTGGGTGTTTGTTTGGGTAGAAGGGCGCTTGGTGGTTTCCGCAGGGGTGGTGCTCGGCCCTAGCTTAGGTACATTTCTCAAGACTTGGACTATGTCATTTTCCGGGGGATTTCAGCAAAGGCTTAAGGGGGGGCTAGTTTGCAGATAGCTGGACTATGGAAAATTGCAAATAGTTATAGCAGCAAGAATGATTAACTCTCTGCAAAACAATTTCTTAATATCGAGCATCTTACGTTATTTCCGTAGCTTCTTACGTTATTTCCGTAGCTTGCGGTTATCATATTTCATCAGTTATGAACATATTTCATTAGTACTACTGCAGGGGGGGGGGGGTTATTCTCCCATTCCCTCCTCTGTTGCTGCTTTTGACTGGGCATAGCCTCACAAACTGATTTGAGCAGTTTGGTTCAGGCTTTTAGGCCTACCCCATTACCCACGAAAGTCCTCAGTATGGCAGATTTCTAGGGGAGATGTTTCAGGGTCTTCAGGCCCAGGATCTTGGTTATCGGAAAGAAGGCCACCCTGCTCTATTTCCCCACATACCTAAGACCAGATTTTCTCCTCTTGAGGTCTGATCCAAAGCTTATTGAAGAAAATGGGAATCTTCCCATCTCTAGCTGCATATTACAGCTGTGGAATGTTTTTTTATCGAACCCATTTGTCATTGAAAAATTGATTTGATGTGAATTAAAGTTTTCCTGGGAAATTTTCATTGTGGTTGCAATTAGTTTTCCAACAAAACAACAAATGTTTCTTTATTTCATTGTAAAACTGAAATTCCATGAAAATGAAAATTCGGTTTGCTCAAAAATGGTCAGATAGCATTTTTTTTCAACCCACTGTTACATATCCTTCTGCAAGAGATGCAGCTTTGTTTGGATAACTCTCTGAAAATTCAAAACTCCTGTTAAAGTTCAATAGTTTCCTAATTTTAGTAGCTCTAAAGATTCTGGCATTCATGTAACTGGAACCATTCACTGGCCTTGTGTTTGGGTGGCCAGGCTGTTTTACAGGAAAGTATGAAGCTATCTTTCTTTATCCTATTTAGTAAAGGCATGAACTAACATGCTGAATATATATTTAATGGCTTTTATATCTTTTTCTCAAACTAGTTACAGCACAGCTCCTAGATTGGCTTACACAGCCATGACTAAGCTCTTGCAAGATAAGTGTATACTAATTTTAATCAGAAAATGATGTTACCTGGGAACATGGACAATGCTTCGTCCACTTTTTTGTTCCACTTTGACCTTTTGCTTTCTGATCTAGCATGAAACTAGTATAAACTAGCAGGTGCTGACACCACCTTGACAAAGAAAGAATTCAGCCCGTTAGGAGGAACAACATTCGGTTACCACCATCACTGGTGCCTCTGATCAGTAAGTTTCTTGGCCAATACACAAAGCCAAATATAATAATGTTCAAAATCCTGCTTAGAACCAAAATCAACCTTATCTACCTCCTTTTCAAGCAAAGAGAGCCAACGGCTCGATGTCTAGTTGGCAGTTGGTATTATGCGGAGTGCCCCAGGGGTTGGTCCTGGGGCCAGTTTTGGTCAACATCTATATTAATGATCTGGATGATGGGATTAATTGCACCCTCAGCAAGTTCTCAGATGACACTAAACTGGGGGGAGTGGTAGATATGCTGGAGGGTAGGGGTAGGGTCCAGAGTGACCTAGACAAATTGGAGGATTGGGCCAAAAGAAATCTGATGAGGTTCAACAAGGACAAGTGCAGAGTCCTGCACTAAGGATTGAAGAATCCCATGCACTGCTACAGGCTGGGGACCAACTGGCTAAGCAGCAGTTCTGCAGAAAAGGACCTGGGGATTACAGTGGACGAGAAGCTGGATATGAGTCAGCAGTGTGCCCTTGTTGCCAAGAAGGCCAACGGCATATTGGGCTGTATTAGTAGGAGCATTGCCAGCAGGGACGTGATTATTCCCCTCTATTCGACACTGGTGAGGCCACACCTGGAGTATTGCGTCCAGTTTTGGTCCCCCCTCTACAGAAGGGATGTGGACAAATTGGAGAGAGTCCAGCGTAGGGCAACAAAAATGACTAGGGGGCTGGAGCACGTGACTTATGAGGAGAGGCTGAGGGAACTGGGCTTATTTAGTCTGCAGAAGAGAAGAGTGAGGGGGGATTTGATAGCAGCCTTCAACTACCTGAAGGGGGATTCCAAAGAGGATGGAGCTCAGCTGTTCTCAGTGGTGGCAGATGACAGAAGAAGAAGCAATGGTCTCAAGTTGCAGTGGGGGAGGTCTAGGTTGGATATTAAGAAACACTATTTCACTAGGAGGGTGGTAAAGACTGGAATGGGTTACCTAGGGAGGTGGTGGAATCTCCATCCTTAAAGGTTTTTAAGGCCCGGCTTGACAAAGCCCTGGCTGGGATGATTTAGTTGGGGATTGGTCCTGCTTTTAGCAGGGGATTGGACTAGGTGACCTCCTGAGGTCTCTTTCAGCCCTAATCTTCTATGTTTCTATGAAAGAATATGTCCTCCTTCAAAATGAAAATGGGGAAATTGTTTATTTGAACAAAGCAGAGATTTGTCAAAGGGTTTTAAAATAAATAACATGCAAACATTAGCAAAAGAGATGACTTTCAAGAATTAAATGTTGGACCACTGTGATGTACATTGCCTGCAGCTCTGGCTGTCCAGATATATTCGCAGTATCTGAAGTGTACATGGTCAGGAAAGGAATATTTCATCTCTGCTCGTTCAACCTGTATAAGTCACTGATGCATTAACCTTCTAGAGAGGAGTGATTTTTAGTAAATGTTTGGACTGGTGAGGTCCTCTCTCTAAGTGCTTCAGAGAAAACACATGGCTCACAGGTAGAGAATGAATGGGAGAGTGCTCTACATACACCCTCTACTGGTAAAGACATTTGAACAACTGAAAATAGCCATGCTCTGGGGTCAAAATCTGCCCTTCTTAACACCAAGGAAACAACACCATCTTCTACAGCAGTGTTGTAAAGCTCTAATTGAAGTCATGGTTTGGTCCACTATGTGTATTGCTTTCTTCATTTTTAAAGGGTCTTAAGCAAAGTTTTCTAGACACTTTCATTTATACTGGGTGGATAGAAGGGAGAATCTTTAGCTTCAGGCAAACCTAGTAATGAGCATATGAAGCTTTGTTCTGAGTTTCCATTATGCAAAATGTGTTCAGGAAGCTCAAGGATTTAAGTTACTGTATCTTATTGTGTAGTTTCACTGTTCTGTATCAAGGAAGTGGGAAGAATGTATTACTAGGTAAAGTGCACTGATATTCTTGTTGGTGAAAATGTTTTCAGAGCTGTGAATTGCATGGGAGGCTGTGTGCTGAGGAGAATAATGGAGTTTATGAACCAAAATGTTTTCTTAGTGGAAATCTGGAAGAGGGATGGGACAGGGAAGAAGGAAAGGAATACATTTTCTGTTAGTACTCTCTCCTCTACTGCATTAAGAAAGAAGGAATTGTGCAAGCTTGCTTTTAGAAACCTCATAACCGGTACTGTAAAATTGGGGATGATGGCAATTTTAAAATAGTATTTCTTTTAAACAGAAGCGTAAGGTGGTAGGTAGTCACTTTTAATGCTTCGTAAGGGCATTTTGGTTGGATAATGATACTACTTAGCACTTACATAGCACATTAGGTCATTCAAAGGGATCTGACAAACATGATCTAATCTGCATAGCATCCCTGTGAGGCAGGCAGCTGCTAACAACCTCATGTTGCAGATGGGACAAGGAAGGCAGAGAGCTGAAAGGCTAGGTAGTGCCTACAGCTCAATGCTTTGTGGAGGAGTGGGTCACTAGAGTGAGAGTTTACCCTGGTGCAGAACCACCACTACTCTTTGAAAGGGTGGAGTTCCACTGGCTGTTTCATTTCAGCTTCATCCTGCTCCTGGGTGGCGCGTGGACCCCCCTGTTCGGGGAGGCTAGCTCCCTGCCCCACGTCTTCTGCCTGAGGCCCCACCCCCATTCTGCCCCTTCTGGCCCCCAGCTCTCACCAGCTGGTCCACCAGTGCAGCTCTGACGCCTGGCCGGTGCCTGGCGCAGCTCTGAGCCCCAGCCTGACTGGGAGGTGCCTGGAGCAGCCCGTGGCCCGGCCCCCACCGTGGCCTGGCTCCAAGGCTGTGGCAGGGACCATTAGCAGAGGTTTGGGGAGGCCTAGCCCCAGCGTCCATTACCCGCCACCCAGGATCCCGCTTCCTTTGATTTGCCAGCATGAGCCCAGAGCACACCTTGGCTGACCCCCAGCACAGGATGCGGAAGTTTTTTTGCCTTTACCCCGTGCCTACATATGGATCCACATAAACCAGACACACTTTGGGCCTGGGCATCTTGCCCTAAGCCAAAGAAAGAGTCCGTGCCAGAACTAGGATTAGAACTCAGGACTTCACAATACCCATGTCTATGCTGAAAACAAGAGAGCAAGAACTTGTGGTGTGTGTGGTTTTTTAGAGCAGACCACAGCTTAATAGAGAGGTCTTCTCATGGACCACTTCCCATACCTAACTCCCCTTCATGAGTTCAAAGCTGCCAAAAGCAGCTGGACACACATTGCCCTTAAAATTAGTGAGAATTGACTTTCCATAGATGGCACTGAAAATCTTGAGCCTAAAACCCCAACTGACAGATTCTGCCATCATTTCTCAGAATGAGTAATATTTATTCTGAGTAGGCCCTTTGACACCAGCAGAACTACTTGCAGAGTGAAGTGCTGCTCAGCACAAGAAAGGATAGAGAAATCTGACCCTTTAACTGTTTTCTTTTATATAGTGATATATCAATATAATCACATTGAAGTTTATGAACCTAAACCAAATTGCTTTACAGCTGACAGTGCCTAAAACAATATGGAGATATTGGGATGAACTATTTCCATATTTCAACAGGTCAGAAACCATCAAATGCATACAAACCATTGAGTTAGCCTGCTAGTAATCTCTTGCTGTCTATTTCTATGACCCCTATTACACTAGTATCTGAGCATCTTAGAATCATGGGGGTAGGAGGGTCTGCCAAGATCTTACAATCTTTAACCTCAGAGCACCACCATGAAGTGGCAAAGGCACAAAATGAGCTCAAACTAGCTACGGGAATAAAGGGAAACAAGAAGACTTTTTATCAATACATTAGAAGCAAGAGGAAGACCAAAGACAGGGTAGGCCCACTGCTTATTGAAGAGGGAGAAACAGTAACAGGAAACTTGGAAATGGCAGAGATGCTTAATGACTTCTTTGTTTCGGTCTTCACCGAGAAGTCTGAAGGAATGACTAACATAGTGAATGCTAATGGGAAGGGGGTAGGTTTAGCAGATAAAATAAAAAAAGAACAAGTTAAAAATCACTTAGAAGAGTTAGATGCCTGCAAGTCACCAGGGCCTGATGAAATGCATCCTAGAATACTCAAGGAGCTAATAGAGGAGGTATCTGAGCCTCTAGCTATTATCTTTGGAAAATCATGGGAGACGGGAGAGATTCCAGAAGACTGGAAAAGGGCAAATATAGTGCCCATCTATAAAAAGGGAAATAAAAACAACCCAGGAAACTACAGACCAGTTAGTTTAACTTCTGTGCCAGGGAAGATAATGGAGCAAGTAATTAAGGAAATCATCTGCAAACACTTGGAAGGTGGTAAGGTGATAGGGAACAGCCAGCATGGATTTGTAAAGAACAAATCATGTCAAACCAATCTGATAGCTTTCTTCGATAGGATAACGAGTCTTGTGGATAAGGGAGAAGCTGTGGATGTGGTATACCTAGACTTTAGTAAGGCATTTGATACTGTCTCGCATGATATTCTTATCGATAAACTAGGCAAATACAATTTAGATGGGGCTACTATAAGGTGGGTGCATAACTGGCTGGATAACCGTACTCAGAGAGTTGTTAATGGTTCCCAATCCTGCTGGAAAGGCATAACGAGTGGGGTTCCGCAGGGGTCTGTTTTGCGACCGTCTCTGTTCAATATCTTCATTAACGACTTAGATATTGGCATAGAAAGTACGCTTATCAAGTTTGCGGATGATACCAAACTGGGAGGGATTGCAACTGCTTTGGAGGACAGGGTCATATTTCAAAATGATCTGGACAAATTGGAGAAATGGTCTGAGTTAAACAGGATGAAGTTTAACAAAGACAAATGCAAAGTGCTCCACTTAGGAAGAAAAAATGTTTCACACATACAGAATGGGAAGAGACTGTCTAGGAAGGAGTACGGCAGAAAGGGATCTAGGGGTTATAGTGGACCACAAGCTAAATATGAGTCAACAGTGTGATGCTGTTGCAAAAAAAGCAAACATGATTCTGGGATGTATTAACAGGTGTGTTGTGAGCAAGACACGAGAAGTCATTCTTCCGCTCTACTCTGCTCTGGTTAGGCCTCAGCTGGAGTATTGTGTCCAGTTCTGGGCACCGCATTTCAAGAAAGATGTGGAGAAATTGGAAAGGGTCCAGAGAAGAGCAACAAGAATGATTAAAGGTCTTGAGAACATGACCTATGAAGGAAGGCTGAAAGAATTGGGTTTGTTTAGTTTGGAAAAGAGAAGACTGAGAGGGGACATGATAGCAGTTTTCAGGAATCTAAAAGGGTGTCATAAGGAGGAGGGAGAAAACTTGTTCACCTTAGCCTCTAAGGATAGAACAAGAAGCAATGGGCTTAAACTGCAGCAAGGGAGGTCTAGGTTGGACATTAGGAAAAAGTTCCTAACTGTCAGGGTGGTTAAACACTGGAATAAATTGCCTAGGGAGGTTGTGGAATCTCCATCTCTGGAGATATTTAAGAGTAGGTTAGATAAATGTCTATCATGGATGGTCTAGACAGTATTTGGTCCTGCCATGCGGGCAAGGGACTGGACTCGATGACCTCTCAAGGTCCCTTCCAGTCCTAGAATCTATGAATCTATGAATATGAATCTATGAAGTAGGAAAGTGCTGTTATCCCCATTTTAGAGGGGGCAACTGAGACCCAAGGACTAAGTGACTTTCCCAAGGTGACAAAGGAAGTCTGTGACAGAGCAGGGACTTGAAACTAGGTCTCCCAAGTCCTAGGAGAGTGCCCTAAACTTAACTCGTGAGACATTCTCCTGTTTCATGAAGGTTAGCTCACCCAAATTGTTGCTCCCAGCATTAAACAGCCAGCCCTGCTTGTCCCCTAGGTAAAGTATACATGGGTGTATCTCTGCACCCCCAGATATAGTTCCCACTATCCATTGTCCTCACTGGTAGACACTTAATAGCCTGAGTATAGCACACAGTATTTTTGCCTCACAGTTTTTGGCAGGGCCATAGGAACCTAATGTTGTACATCCAGTAGCGGATCTCCTTTAATATTATAGTGTAGAAAGTGGTATGCTATTACCAATATTCACGGCTCTTTAAAATTACATACCCAAGGGCTAACATTAAAGTAACACCAAGGATATTGACTCAGAGTCAAGACAACTGGGCTCGCCCTCACTTACCTTCTTTCTAGAACATTGTAACACACAAATTGGAGACTCACCTGTGCCTAACAACAGCAGGATTAACGAAGGACAGAGTGAAAACCTTGACTCTAAATTTCCATTTGGGAGTTTAATTCATGCCTTAAGTGCTGCTGCTTTAGCCTTGTATTTAGACGCTGACTCTTACACATAAAACAATAACACAAACCAGATTGTAGCAGCTTATCATGAGCATGCAAGATGGTGCCAGTGAAGCTCCCACCAACTAGTTCTTCAACAGAGACAGTGACCAATTAATGTTGACGGCAGCAGCTTCTCTTAAAGTATCTGTAGAGCCAGCTTGTGCTCAGAGAGGATCATACAGGTGATCAGCACTCTCATGTTAGCTCTGCACAGGAAGAGCCAAAATATGGAATTAGGAGAGGTACACCCAGGGGGTATCCACACCTTGCACGGCTGGGTTCCAAGGGACGAGAATGGCCAGCATGGCTAGTCTAGCTGCTTTTGGGGCCATTGCCCTGACTCCTTGTGCACCAGACCTTTTCACTGCAGGCTGGAGAACAGCTCGGAGGAGAGAGCAGCCAATCTCTGTAGAACAAGGGAAGAGAGGGTCATTGAGGGCTCTCCTGCCAGCATTCTTGAGCACATTATGGTCTCCATGGACATTATGCCCCATCTAGCCCTGCTACTGCATCACTTCTCCTCCTGGCTCCACTTGTATAGGGCCACATGTTTATTATTATTATTATTATTATTATTATTTATTTATTTATTTACTATTAGCAGCAGCTATATAAAGGGTCCAGTTGTCTCTACCAAAATAACAATGACATTTTCCCAAAACAAAATAAAATAATTAAAATAAAAGGAATAAACTGAAGAGGGAATTATGGCATGAGAACAGAGTGGATGTGAATGGCAACAATAGTAATACATGGGGGCGGGGGAACCTTTAAAGAGCACTGTTAAGGTTTGTTTGAAGGAGGGGAGACTTGGATTCAGACAGCTGTCAAGGGGGAGAAAGTTACGTACTCCGAGACCCGCCAGCACCAAGGCAGGATCACCTGTAAATGTATGATTCGACTGTAGGGTCTCTCCAGCCCATGGAGCACAGCTGTGATGCTCATGATGACCAGTTCCACCACAGGCGTGAGCTGCCCTGTGCCGCATTGGCATGTAGCTGCAGGCCATCCTACAAATGTCCATATGGCAAAGGAGCTGTTCACGAAGGACTGGGCTGAGAGCCGTGTCCTCAAGGAAAGTTCGCAACCTCTTAGGCCTCCACAGATGAAAACAAAATCCGGGATGATTCTCACCAAGAATCCAAGAGCAGGAGCTACAGGCTGTGTGAGGCTCCCATTAAGATGCTCTGCCCATCAATGGAGCAGTCACAACCGCCATCAGTCCTTCAAATGCCTTCCTTCACCGCACCTGCTGTGAGCAGAGATCGTCCTGCTGTGTCCGCTATGGATTCATTACAATGGTCGCTATGAAGTGGCAGGCTTATTTTAAAGGGCAGCTTTTCAAAGTCAAATTTGGGCTCACAATTAAAGTCACTTGGAAATGGACATCTAGCCCCACTGTGTGCCTTGGAAATTCTCCCCCAAAGCATTTAGTGGTATAGGCCCTGGATCCATTAAAGACCTCCCCTGTGAACCTCACCCTGTTGTGCTTATTCACCACCCTTCTCCCATTCAGATGAGCTGCTCCAATCACTTAATTAAAAAAAAAAAATCCTTTTAATCACTGTGAAGGTTGTGGCACCCTGTGATTATAATTGTCACAAATTGGACATGGATGTCATAAATATTCTAGGAAATGGGAATATATCTCACAAACAAGATGAAACAAATAACATTCATAAGCATGTAAATGCTGTCTCCAAATTGCTCTCTCTTTCCAGATGACTCAATGAAGCTCTCTGTCCTATGTACAACATTGGCTAGAGAACACTTTTCATACTGCAGGAAGTGACTGAGAGCACAGATATTGGTAGGACATTTAAAGTGATAGTATGACCTCATTGAGGGTACTATTGTAAGTTTTGCTTCCCTAACCTAAATGTAGGGCAGCTGACCTGTCTCCCCCGCCCAGGAAAGATTAATACCACACCCAAAGGCTTTTCTAACTCTTCCTTCAGAGCGTGTTTTTTTCTTTAAACACAATAAAACAGTCCTAATTCCACATTCATATTCTGCGAGCTTTTCTGCAGGGGCCCAGAGGTCTTTCCCATTCTTCTTCTCTTCCCCCTGTGCCAGGAGAACCTACCACAGGATCTGATCTCTCTACAGCAGCTCTTCTTTCCAAGGAAGCCATTTGCTGGCTTTTATCCTCACTTGCTTAGTCTCAGCTGTGGGGCAAAATCCCTCCCATGACACTAACGATATCGCAGAACTTGGAAACAGACCACAGCAATGAGTTAACAATAGTTAGAAGTTTGATGAAGCTTTCATAGTATGAGCTATTGAACAGATTGGTGTTACTGAGCCTGGGTAGAGAAAACTACACGCAGATTTTAATGAGGTGTTTAAGTGTCTGAATATTTGTATTGATTTACCATGAACATAAAACAATGAGAAAGGCACACAAATGGAAGACACCAAGTAACATTAAAGGAAAGATAAGAGGAAAGAGAATAAGAGATTATATAGTGAAAATAATTGCTAGAACAAAGCAAATCATTCACAACCAATAACGTATTAGATGTATTTAGTCTCTTTATGCTTGTGGAGTATCTACAAGGATGATTTCCTCAAATGTATTCCTCATGAGAGCTCCTCTGATGAAATTGCTGATGGCTTTTAAAGCTCCGTAGATTGTTCCCGTGGTTCTGAGTGTTCCATGTTTGCTGTTTGAATTATGGTGGTGCTGAGCCTGTGAACATACTGCCACACGCACTCTCTTTGACTCAGATCGGACTGCATGCAGGAATGGGTGTGTTCAGGATTCTCTACTGGCTCGATTGTGATTGGTTAGCTGAATCACATGGTGCTGTTTCTGTTCCCTGACTGGTAAGCTGACAGCATTCTGGTACATGCAAATGTAAAAAATGTGGCGCTTATTTGTTGCAAATACTCATCTATGTAACTTTGTAATTTTATTTTCTGCAAACATGCATGCCAAGGACTGTTTGTACAGCACCTTGCACAATGGTAGCTATCCCACTGTGCAAATGGTCACTTTCTCCTGCTAGGAGTTCTGGAAATGGATCACAGTGCATCATGGGGGTGGGATCCCCCTCCATGATGCAGTTTTCTTGATCCCATAATTCCAAGGGGTTCTGACTGCGTTTCATGCCATTTTTCAACTGCCCCTGTAAACTTTGCTCCTGCTATCTCCGCCTGAAAGCATGGATCCTGCACTGCTCACCAGTCTTGTGATGAGCATTATGAACACAACACAGCTGATCCTGCAGTATTTCATGAGCTGCGAATCTGAACAGTAATCCATGCTGCCTGTTCTGCTGTGTGCCATGGAAAGAAACAATTCAAGATTGATGTTGGCATTCATGGAGCAGCTACACATGGTGGATCGTCACGATTGGGTTCAGGAAACAAGCACTAAGTGTGGGCGCAAGGACACAAAAATGAGAACTGCCCTAACAGTGGAAAAGCGAGTGGCTACCAGTCAGTTGTGAATCAGTTTGGGGTTGGGAAGTCCACTGTTGGGGTTGCAGTGATTCAATATGCAGGGCCATTAATCGCCTCCTGCCACAAAGGTCTGTGACTCTGGGCAATGTATGGGAAATAGTGGATGGCTTTGTGGCAATGGAACTCCCAAACTGCAACCGGGAGATAGATGGCATGCCTATCCCAATTTTGGCCCCAGACCATCTTGCAACAGAGTACATCAACAGAAGGGACTACTTCTTTATGGTATTGGAGGGTCGTTTCACTGACATCAACGCGTGGTGATCAGGTAAGGTGCATAATGCACACATCTTCAGGAACATTGGCCTGTATAGAATGCTGCCTACAGGGACTTTCTTTCCAGACCAGAAGATTCTGATAGGGAATGTGGAAATGCCCATAGTGAACCTGGGAGATCTACCCCTTACTCCTGTGGCTCATGAAACCATACACAGGAAACCTTGACAGCAGCAATGAGCGCTTTACCAACAGGCTCAGCGAGTGCAGAATGACTGTAGACTGTGCGTTTGGCAGATTAAAGGGTTGCTGGTGCTGCCTTTTTGGCAGGTTCGACATTAACGAGGAAAGTATTCCCATGGTCATAGCAGCCTGCTGTGCGCTGCATAACATTTTGAAGCCAAGGGGGAAAAGTTTCTGCAGGGATTGAGCATTGAGGTGAATTGCCTGGCGGCTGACTTTGAGCACCAGATACCAGGGCTATTAGAGAGGCTCAACAGGGGGATCTTTGAATCAATGAGCCCAGTAATGCGTCTTTCTGTATTGAATTGAGCCAGGTATTGTTTACTCGCCACCTTGAATTACCCCTGTAATGATTCCTGCTAAGCGTTAATTCTAGTCTGAAAATGTTGTGATTGCCACTGTCTGAATTTCTGTTGCAACCATCCTGTGTAGGTCACAAATCAAGATTCGCTGTCTTTGTAAGACTCCATTTTTATTAAACAGTAATACACAGATTAACATTTCTTACAAGGAACATGACCGTGAGCAGCACTCTCTGAAGTGAGGATCTCACAGCTGAGTGTAAGCCCAGCTGTCATGATGGAAAATGTTCCTAGATGTGGAGTGCAAGGGGTACTGCAATGGGCCAGGAAAGTGTTTGGGGAGGGCAAGGAAGGAGGTTCTGTATGGGCTGCAGTGGGAGTCAAGTGCACATATGTTCCACCAACAGCCCAGTCTCTGTTTGGTCCTCCATGAGCTTTATTATCTGCTCCTGGCCCTGTCTCCTCTCCTGGCCCTGTCTCCTCTCCTGGCTATCCATCTGTAGTTTCTCAGTTATTGTCTCTCTCTCTACACTCTGTGCTCGCTATCAGCTTGATCAGATGAATACAGCAGTTCCCAAAACATGTCCTCCTTCCTCCTCCTCGTTTGCCTCCTTATCTGACGGTGCGTAGGAGCTGGCCCTCAAGGGCACATCTGTAGAAGCAAAAGAAACAATACACAGTCAGTATTGTGTGTGCACTCACAGTCTTGAATCATAAAAGTTACATACACCTCTTTCTCACTTTCCCTTGGCAAGCACGCAGCATGGCCAGACCACTAAACATGGTGAGTTTGGCCTGGGGAGGGGGAGAAGGTGCAAGATGGGATGAAGAGTCTGGGAGGTTTCAGAAGGTTATCAGTATAAATGCATGGGGACATTATTCTGAATACTGGCACCGGTTTCCATCGAATCTGAAATCACACTACTGAGGGTAATTGAAGATGCAAGTGGGCCTCTCCGACATGTGAGCAGCTTCAGACCGGTCTGTATGCTGCTTGCTTGTGTGCTGATTTGGTTTCTCCAGCAGTAATTGCTGATTGGCTGGCAAAGTTTCCTACAATGGGGGAAGAAACAAGGCAGCTCTGCCAAGGAACCTTCAGCAGAGAATTGCAGAGTCTCTGCAGGAAAGTTTCCTAGAGATCTCTACGGAGGATTTCCGGGAGAGCTTGGTGGTGCATTAACAAAGTTTTCCTCGGGGCCCACACTGCATAGCTGCGCAGGGGAATGCGAAGCAGATGCAAACAGTACTTAGTTGTTAATTTCAATCCCTTCTCCCATGTGTACCATGTAACAAACTATAGGCCACCTCTACTTTATGTATCTGTGCAGTATCAAAGCAAAATGAGCTCTCCTCTCTTGGTTCAGGCATGCCAGAGCTGGACTGCTAGGACTGGCTAGACCCCTCCGGAGTCAAAAAGAGGTCCTGGCTTGCCACGCCACCAGACGAGCCTGTTGCTTAGCCCATCCCCTTCCTCCAATTCGACCTCCTTGTCCACCGCTTCATCCTTGGGGTTGACTCGGCTGGCCGCTGCCTCCAGTCACCCCGAAGTATCCAGGGGGCTCTTGGCAGTGGAGGTGGGGTCACTGCTGAGGATGGTGTGAAGCTCCTTGTAGAAGCGGCATGTTTTTGGAGCTGCACCAGAGTGACAGTTGCCCTCCCTTGCCTTCTGGTACACCTGCCTCAGTTCCTTTACCTTCGCATGGCCTGGCTGTATGTCGCTTTCCTGCCCCTCCTCATCCAGGGCCTGAGCAATCTGCTCCTAGGGATGAAAGTTCCTAGGGCTGGATTGGAGCTGCCACTGCGCAGCCTCCTCTCCCAACAGATCCAGAAACTCCAGGGTACTCCACGCAGGAGCCTGTTGCTGTACAGAGACAGCATGGTCAGCTGGGAAGATGCGATGTGAGCTGCCCTGGCCGAGCAAACAGGACGTGGAATTTCAAAGATTCCCAGGGCTTTAAAGGAGGGTGTGTGCCTGTGTACTTGGCTGCAGGCCCACGGAGTTTAAACTGCTGACCAGAGCAGTCATGATGGGCATTGTGGGACACCTCCTGGAAGCTACTTAGGGTGACATAAGCAAGCGCAATGTCTACACCAGGGGTAGGCAACCTATGGCACGTGTGCCAAAGGCGGCACGCGAGCTGATTTTCAGTGGCACTCACACTGCCCAGGTCCTGGCCACCGGTCTGGGGGGCTCTGCATTTTAATTTAATTTTAAATGGACCTTCTTAAACATTTTTAAAACCTTATTTACTTTACATACAACAATAGTTTAGTTATATTATAGACTTATAGAAAGAGACCTTCTAAAAACGTTAAAATGTGTTACTGGCACGCAAAACCTTAAATTAGACTGAATAAATGAAGTCTCGGCACACCACTTCTGAAAGGTTGCCGACCCCTGGTCTACACTGACACTGTGTCTCTCTAACTTTGTTGCAAAAAGCTCTATGCTGCTTGTTGAGGTGGTTTTATTATGTTGGTGTAGCAGGAGAGTTAAATCGGTGGGAGGAGCATAGTTGTGTGTACACCTCCTCTGTTTTGTTGACGAAACCTGACTTTTGTCAACAAAACTGTAGTGTAGACAACGCCTTAGTTCTACAGAAACAAGGTGAGTGAGGCAATGTCTTTTATTGGACCAACATCAGTTGGTGAAAGACAAGTTTTTGAGATTACATAGCTCTTCTTCAGATCTGGGAAAGGTACTTGGCGTCACAGCTCAACGCAAGGTGGAACAGATTGTTTAGCATAAGTAGTTAACACATTTCAAGGGACCATTCAAGGTGAATTGACCCGTTCCCATCTCTTCAGTCATAGAGGGCGAAAGCGGGCAGGGAAAGAGCTGGTGGCAGGGAAGGGGTGGTTAAGTGGGTTACAGACTGTTGAAATAACCCATAAATCCAAGTGTGTCTATTCAGTCCATGATTTTTAGTGTCTAGCAAAGTTATGAATTTAAACTTCTAGGCTGGTCTCTTGTAGGTGTTGTGCAGGTTTCCTTTGACGATGAGGACTGAGGTCAGATAGAGAGTGA
Source organism: Emys orbicularis (assembly GCF_028017835.1). Lineage (NCBI taxonomy): Eukaryota > Metazoa > Chordata > Testudines > Emydidae > Emys > Emys orbicularis. Next base: position 5,449,589 of record NC_088687.1, on the reverse strand, counting down.
TTGCTTTTTCTCCTTTTCCCCCCTATGACTGGAGAGGTGTTAATTGACAACTTCACCTTGAATGGTCCCTTGAAAAATGTGTTAACTAGTTATGCTAAATAATCTGTTCCAATTTGTATTTAGCTCTGACACTCTGAGTACATTTCTGAAGAAGAGCTCTGTGTAGCTCAAAAGCTTGTGTCTCTCACTAACAGAAGCTGATCCAATAAAATATTACCTCCCCCATGTTGTCTCTCTAATATCCTGGGACCAACACATCTACAACAACATTGTGTACCTAGTTCTAACACTTGACATATCAGAGAAAGCTTCCCTTAACTTCAGTGGAAGCTTCACTTGAATAAGAAATACTGAATGAGTCTCCACAATTGGTACAATATGACATGATCAAATTACGATATAGAGTACATTGGTGGATATGAAAAATAAGCATTTCTCTTATTCTACTGAGAACTGTAATACGAAACACAGTGGTATATTCCTATTCTACGAATCAAATATTTTTCGAATGAGATGTTTTTATGCTGATAAAATAAATGTCATCTTTGTAGTGTCTGTTGAAATTTGTTAAACCAAGTGTTTTGGTGCCCTTGTACGGAAGCACATGGCTAATACCTTAACAACTCAGCCACGCTATTCCAGAAAACAGTGCTTCAGTTTTAAATATGATAGTAGTCTTGTGCTATCTTGTTGCTTAGTTAGACCCTAGTCCACCCCTTTCCTCAATGCCACACCCCTGCCCTGCCTCTTTCCGCCCCCTTCCCTGAGCGTGCTGCGTCCTCCCTCCTCCCCTCCCCCAGACTCCTGCATGCCACAAAACAGGTGATTGCGGTGGGCGGGAGGCGCGGGGAGGGAGGGGGAGGTGCTGATAGGGGGCTGTCGGTGGGTGTTCCAGCCCCAGAGCACCCACAGAGTCGGCGCCTATGCTGGCAAGGGAGGCAGTAGGGAAAGATTCCTGCAACAGGACAGTACGCTGCTAAAAACGGTCATGTAGATGGGGGAGGCACAGATTAAGGGTGTAGAGAACATATTCCAAAGGTGCAGGTATGTCTTTATCGTACATGCCTAAGCAGTGCATAAGTGTCTACACTACTTTTATAGCTGTGCTGGGGGGCATGCAGTGTATGTACTCTACATGCCATCGTAAGATATGTGCAGTGTAGACATACCTTTAATGAGGAATAGCAGCTAGTAAACCATGAGCACTACTTTCTATATCACCTGGGACTTTTCTTGGAGGCTTCTCAGCCAAGTGCTAACCCATCCCTGCTTAGTTCATGAGCTCTGGAGAGACAGCAGCCAGTTCTTCACACTAACACAAAATGGCGATGTGATAGAAAAGGATATCAAAATAGATCTTAAAGTGACACATGAGCCTCTTACACCAAAGGTGGTGACTGAAGTTTGTTTTCGTGCGGGGATTACAGCATTATTTTCTTTCATTTTAGTGTTGTCCCAAGAGAGAACATTCGTCAATTATTCAGCAATTCCAGGAGTGCTTCATCTCCTGGGGAGAGATGAATTCCACAAAACCAATTTTCAAGAAAGGACAATTGACCCAGTGGTGATTTTTTTTTTGTTTCTTTTCTCTTTTAAGAAAAACTACAAAGCCTATTAAGATGCATTGTGAATAATTGAGTCTGACAGTTCACGGCTTTAACAAGCTTGCCACTAAGGGAAAAAAGTCTAGAAACAAGTGGAAGGACAGACCAGGGATCATAGTTCATCCTCTCATTTGAAAAGCACACTGCAGAAACAAAGGTAACAAGCAGCTTATTAAATCACTCTTTTAATGTAAACCACTGTTCCATGTTTATAATACGTTCATGCCACTGTGTATAAAGAAGAACATATACACGTTCTTAGACAGAAATGATAGTCATGACTACTTCTGTGATTATATAGGAACTGCATCATCAATTAGAGTATGATAATGTGGGTACAAGAACAGATGGGAATAAACTGGCCATGAATGCATTTAGGCTGGAAATTGGAAGAAGGTTTCTAATCATCTGGGATGGGGTCTGTACCTCCACACAGGTCATGAAAGGGTTAACTAGAAACAAGGGACAATTAATGCTCCTGGCTGCACCAGAAGGATGGGTCTGACCCAAGTGAAGATGAGGCCCAGCTGGGTGGGAGCATAAGGGGAGGAGCCCAGATGAATGCGGGAGATGCAGGGAGAGAGGGGAGCAGAGAGCAGGGGAAAGGCCTGGAGCCAGGCAGATGTACAGTAAGCCTCTGGAGGGGCTGCAGAAAAGGGTCTGAAGAAAGACCAAGGTAGGAAAAGTCCAGGGAGGAGCCTGAGTGAGCAGAGCTTAGCTGCTCATCATGGGGTTGCTGGCCTGGAGCCCAGAGGAGTGCAAGTGCCTGGCTTCCCTTACCAGTCCACTGGGAAAGGTGGGGCGGAAACCCCCTGACACAAGGGGTGGGGGAGAATTAGTATGTAGAGGGATGAGCTCAGGTAGGGCAAAGCGTTGTGCTGAGTTGAGTTTATTGGACTTTGTTACCTCGGAAGGGGCGGGCACTAAACATGACCTGGCCAGAGCAATGAGACAAGGCAGACTCCCACAGGGGCAACGTGGTGACAGCAGAGAGCACTAGAGGAGGAGAATTTGCTACATCAGTCGTGCCCGTCCTTATTACACAAGAGGGCAACATAACCCTAAGCACAACCTTGTCTGGGCCAGACAGATCCGACAGATTTTAATGAGATTTAAAGTCACCAGCATTGATTTATATTTTAAGTTCAGCTTGGTTTCTATGTATTTAGATAGGTGATTTCTCTGTATAGTATTGTCTATTTAAAAACAAAGAAAGAAATCAGTGCATAAAACGTGTATCAGAATGATAGAAATCAGGGGGGAAAAAACAGCAAAGAACACACAACCCTCTCCCAAATCCCAAATCAAGAGCTGCCCAGGGCTGACAGCCCAAGCCCTGCCGCCCAGGGCTTATGATATGCTCTGGTGGATCATGTACGGCCCGCAGGCCATAGGTTGGGCATCCCTGTGCTATACATGACCAGTCTTCTACACCATCAGAGGGGTGAGGTTTTGGAACAGCGTTCCTATAGGAAGAGGGGACAAAGAACCTACCTAGTCTTAAAATGGAGTTTGATGAGTTTATGAACAGGATTGCATGACAATTGCCTGAGACAGCAGAGGACTGGACTCGGTGACCCAGGTGGTCCCGTCCAGTCGTATGTTCCTCTGACGTGCATCCCCAGGGAAAGTAAACTCTAGGTTGAGGATTAACGTGTTTTGGAAACAGGCTAGTTATAAGGACGTCCGTGCCAAAGCTTTGAAGACAGTGCGGCAAAGCCCGCATCAAGGCTCCTCCTGACACAACATCTGTATATGCTTCAAGGTGGAACCTCTCCTTCCATACAGTAGTGACAATGACTTTTCTCAGCCTGCAGGTGTGTGGATCAGCGCTCCTTGTGTAAGGATGTGGGTGTGGCTGCAGAGACCAATGGCCAGTCTCTATTTTGGAAGGCGGGGCTCCAGCCTGCAGGGGGAAGAACAAACAGCAGCGGGCTGCAGCTTACCGCAGGCTCTGGCTTCTGTGGTTTTTGTCAGGTTAGGGGAAAAAATGTCACTAACGACAAGCTCTCATTGCGTCAGTGCGAAGAACACCAAGACGGTGTCATCAATCCTCCAATGTAATCAGTATGCACGCTCCAGCACATACTGTATGCAGACACTGGAGAGATCAGCAGCAAGTGCTGGAGCAGTACGCCCAGGTTGGGAAGGACTAGCAGCCACATGGCCCTTGACTGCAGGGCATACATGTCTAAGGGAGCTCTAATCAAACAGCTGGGCAAAACACAGGACATGCCCTGCCAACAGCTACTGTGTGGATCTGCATCAAGAAATCTCATCTTATTGTTGAGCTTTAAAGCTCCCATAGACTAATATCATGTTTTATTTATACATGAATACATTGTTTTCTTTAGACATTAGAATATTTTAAAAAGATAATTACTTTATTTTATTTTGTTTTATTTTCAAATTTGTATTTATAATTATTGTAATTCCCGAGCGACGAGGGTGGGTACAGGCCTGTTCTGAATCAGGGAAATGCAAACAGCTCCCTAGTGGAAAGATGGCACACAGAGAATCTGAGACAACGCTTTACAGTTCTTCTATATTTTATAAACAACATAAAGTGAATTGATGGTTTCACTTAAAGATTTCGAGCTGGTATGTGAATTTTTTTTATAGATACAGGAAATATGGACGAGACAAACAAAGAATATATTTTTTAAATGGTAATTTTTTAAAGTATAGGTGAGCCCCTTCCCCAGTTTATTTAGATGATCCTGTATGCAAAGAAGTGATCAGTTTTCCAAATCCCCAAGCAGGAAAGAGACTCAGAGGATTGTCTGAGCCGCACAAGTACCTTCTTCCTATATAACAGGAGACAATGTAGGAAATCTAACATCTGAGTATCAGCAATGAGTCTAATTTAAAGCCTGCTGAATACTCCCCAGCAAGTGTGTGAATCCAGCATTTCAGCCTTTTGTGGAAATAATTAGAAAATGCAAATGTTTATGAAGTACATGAATTACATTCCACAATCTAGTTAATCTTGTTTTGAGCAACAAACAGTAGACTTCTGAAAACGAAGTGCCGCTTCTTGGGGAAAGGGAGATGGAACATAAAGATCACCAGGTGCTTCCCACAAACCACTACCACCAGCTTCTCTTTGGATGGCAACTGTCAAACCTATGGAAATGAGAATCTCTTCCTTCAGCCTCACTTGTAATAAAAATTCAACCTCAATTTTAAGATCCCAGCTTTTGGCTAAATAGCGCTGTGTCCAATCCAGCCATCAAAGTTAATGGGAGTTCTTAGAGGGAGGGACTGTGGTTACAGGAGGGAAGCATTTGGATGAGGCACCAGGAAGTCAGTCTGTGTGCACATGGCTGGAAAACTATCTGCAGCTGCAGCACCTCTGTAAATAGTTCTCTTAATTAAGAGCCAGTTTAGCTTTAGAAACACTGAGTCCCTCCAGGTTACTACCTGGCATGCAGCACCTGAAACAATAATATTAACTGAATAGTCTCTTTAACAATGTGTATTTAAAAGTGTGCACATGTAGTTCTTGATTTCAAAACTGGCGTTGAAACAATACCTGGTTAATTTTAATGCTTCCCAGTCATCAGTGAGCACCAGAGAGTTAGTAAAATTTGTTTGGGAGAGAGGGTGGCTTAGACAGAAGACGGATTCTGGTGCTCATATTGACTTTGGTCAAAGGGCGTGCCAAGGGTTATATCAAACTGCTCAGTCTTCATGGGAGTTACCTGTCTTCACATACACTTTCTCAGCAAATGATTGGAGTCCGTGGGGCAGATTCTGCTCTCAAACACACAAATTCAACCCTGCTGAAATGAAGCAGGGTGAAGGTCTGTGAGAGAGTGCAGAATTTGGTCATGTCTCTCTTTTCATTCACTTCTGCTTTGGGTTCTCAGTCTTTTCCCTTTCTAACTTTCTCCTGGTTGTCAACCCTTGTGAGCCTCTTCCCTTGCACGTGGTATTTGGGAACTAAGGTATTGGGTAATTTCCTCTCCCTGGGAACCTCCAGCAGCAGAGTGCAAAGACAGAGTTGTTTGGCATCATGCACAATAGAATAAAAATCACATTTTGCTGATGGGGGATTTTTTTTTCTTTTTTACCTGGTGGCACCCGGAGATGTTTGCAGAATCTGACAGCATCTGAATACTTCTCTTTTAATGCAGGTATTGCCTTGAAAAGTCTTGATATTGTGTCAGCTTTGATTAAGCATGGCCTATGTCTTTTACAAGAGACGTTGTGGCAGCTTTTCTGTCTTTCCAGTGTACTCATTCTAGGTCCCTTCTGAAAAACTGGTGGATCTGACTGTCTCTTCCTTTATTCACCTTGATAAAATGGATGAAAATCCCCTCTTTCTTCTCCTCTGTTTTTGCAAGCTGTTAAAGAAACAGACACTGAGGCAACTTGGAAATGATCAGATGTATTCTGCTTGGTGTTTACTGATGAAGACCCCTTAAGGCATCTGATGGCTAGCAAATCTCAGCCCGTCCCTCATTTGTTTGGAAAGGAATTGCTTCTGACATCTCTTCCTGCTGTATTCCCACTATAGGTCTTTTATCCCATCCAGGAAGGTGAAACACTCAATACAAGAGCTTCCTGCTATGTTAATTCTATGGTGCAAACTTTCTGCTGTCTTGCCCACACCAAAATGTGACCTCCTCAAAACCTCTGGGAACAGGATTTCCAAAGAGACTACGTAATGCAAGTCCCCCATGTGATAGAAAAACACACTGCTGCACATAAAACACCTTGTGTGTTACATTCATGGCTTAGAAACCATTTCTAGTCAGAAGTGCTGTGGAAGGCTCCTCTCTGTTCTTGTGATGACTCGATCCTGGGCGCTGGAACAAATGTGTCAAAAATAACTGGGAGTAGCAAGCTCCTTAATCATAAACATAGGGCGCTGATTTCATCAGTGTTGAGTATTTGGGCTAGGGAGGGTGGGTGGCTGAATAAACATTTCTCTCGGTTGTGCATTGTATTGGCAGTGGCTCTTCTTCTGTTCTCCAGAACTATTAGTCCCTGCTCTTTGGGGGCTTATCTAACTTCAGTCACTAGAGCAATTTGGCAGGAAAGTGCTAACCGAACAGAAAGGTGCCCTACATGCAGAATTGTGAGAGCAAACATCACAAGCAAATCACTTGCTGTACATTGTGTTTTTCTAATTTGCTCCTCTCTTCAGAGGGAGCTTTAGGAGACCATGAGCATAGGAAGCAATAAAAGGTTAGTGGGATTAGAATGCAAGGGAGTGCTATAACGATGAGGCTGTGTGACTGCATTAGAAAGGAGCTGGAATATGAGGAGGGAGAGTAACTGTCTCCCACAAGCCTAACACTAAGGCCATGTCTAAACGACCACTTATGTCGTCAAAGCTTACATTGCTCAGGGATGTGAACCCCTCCCTTCTCCTGCCCCTGAGCAACATAAATTTGCCAGCATAACTGGTAGTGTGCCCAGTGCTATGTTGACTCCTGCTGACATAGCTACCGTTGCTTGTTGAGGTGGTTTTATTATAGCGGCGGGAGAGCTCTCTCCCATCGGCAGAGCAGCCACTCGAGCAATCTGACAGGGGCGCAGCTGCATCGGTACAGCTGTGCCGTGGTAAGCTCTCTAGTGTTGACATGGTCTGTTCCTTCAGCAATCTGTCACAGCCCTATTGATGGACTAATTATCAAGCCTTTCACCGCCCCTTTGTTTCCTCCATTACTTGTGAGATTGTTCCCAGCCCTATGCATGTGGCTCAGAGAGGGGAGGGTATAAGCAGCCTTCCCCTCGGTGTGTAGAGTGTCTGTGAGTCTAGCACCTGTAGTGGTTCTAGAGCGCCCAGCGGGAGGGGAAGGCAGACAGCAGGGCAGAGGAGTGTGTACTGCACCCATTAACAGGGTGTCACACGCCCATGCTCCCCTTGTTCTTCAGGGTCAGCCTGTCAGTAGAGCTATGCTGGTTTACTTCAACCAGAACATCAGTCTCTGGAGGGTGGTCACCTTTTTAGAGGAAGTCCGTATGCTCTGTAGTCAGAGCAGCACAGCTCACTAACTGCTTACCCTCCTTGGCAGCGATCCTGCTCCACCTGAAATCAATGGGACTTTTTATCATTCGCTGCAATGGGAGTTGTTTCAGGGTGTGTGCTGATTTGTTTGGCCCACAATACCCTTTCAAAGGTCCTCTGCTCATTGCAGAAGTAACTTCACCAGTAAACACCTCTCTACAGCAGCCAGGGAGCTGCGTGACCTCTATGCTCTTAGTTACTGAAGGGGCTGATGTAAATACGTTCCTCACCTTGGGAAAGGCTGGTTGTGTCCTTCTGAAGAGGATGCTCAGAAAATTCGGCCAGAAATGTGTTCAGACTACGTTGGCACCGGATATTTTGTATTTGGGGGGGTAGGGGGGGAAAGTTGATCCAGCATCTTGACTCAGATTTTTATTCAAAGTGTGCAATGAATGTAACTAAAAGACTGTTTTCCCCAGTTAATGATTTTTTAATATTTTTATATTTAATCACATTAAAATGTGCTATAAAGTAAATAACTGAACTGAATTAGTCATTGCTGGCATATGGGAGTTCAGCTTTTGTTATTCCAGCTTCCTCCAGCGTCAGATCCAGGCCTGACATCAAATCTGACTGCACAGGCAGTTAACCCTGTGTCAGGGAGAGACAGGCTGGTTTTTTGGGTTACAGAACAGGACTGGGAGTAAGGAAATCTGTGTTCTAATCCTAGCTCCACCACTTCCCATATTCCCTTGGGCAAATCACTTAACTTCTCTGCACCTCTGGCTCCTCAGCTGGTGTGTATCTCATGCACAGCTGGGCATCACATCGAGTGATGTGGGAGAACTCAGCCTCCAGGAAACTCACAGTGCTGCATCATAATACACCACCACTAACTTGGCCACTATTGGCCAACCCCCTTCTCCTCTGGAGACCCAACAGGAGCAGTGAAGTCACAAGAATAAAATAACTGGGAAGAAGTGAGGTTCTTACCCACGAAAGCTTATGCTCCCAATACTTCTGTTAGTCTTAAAGGTGCCACAGGACCCTCTGTTGCTTTTTACAGATTCAGACTAACACGGCTAGGAAGAAGTGAGGTTCTTACCCACGAAAGCTTATGCTCCCAATACTTCTGTTAGTCTTAAAGGTGCCACAGGACCCTCTGTTGCTTTTCACAAGAATAAGGCATTCTTGCAGGGGAATGTGTCTTCTGTAAGGTGTTCAAGGCGGGCACCGTGTCTTTAGTTTGTTTGGAAAGCACAATGTGCCTTTACTATACTGTAAAACAATAACCACACTGAGGGCCAAATTAATCCCTGGTGCAAGTCAATGGTGTTACAACAGGGATGGAGCTAGCTCAAGGGCTTTGCCAGTATTTTCAAGTTCTGGTGATAATTTTGCCATTTTAGACTAAAAAACTAAATACAAGCAAAATATTCCTTCTTGTACATTAAAGCAGATCTGCGACATTTATCCAGTTTTGATGGCAAGCTTACGGCACTGGCCCAAGTAGACATGGACTGACTAATGGCTCTGAAAACTGCCACATGGCTTCTTGCGTCAGTGAATCACAAACTTCATACCCGAACTCCTAAAAATCTCTCCTTCCTCCGCTTGCCCCACACCGTGTGTGTGTGTGTGTGTGTGTGTGTGTGTGTGTGTGTGAGAGAGAGAGAGACAGAGACAGAGACTGAGAAAACCAGAGGCACAAATTATGGGTCCTATTCTGATCTCAGTTTACAGGTGTAAATCTCTTGAGACTTCATTTAAATCGATGGATTTACAGTGGGGTAATTCAGAGAAGAACGTGGCTCTGTAATGTGTGTTTGTAACCAAGGAAACAATTTAAAAAATAATACTACCGCCCTAGCACACATAATGACCATGGTCTGCCAAGATTTATGTGTATTTGATGGCTAGACAATCAGGCCCAAATACAAGGCAGTTAAAATGTAAGACCGTACTCGAGATTTTCCACAGCATTGCCTCTCACTTGCACTCATGTTCAGCATGTTTATGGAGCTACTGGCAGGGTTAGTGGCTCTGGTGTTTTCAATGTACTAGTGCCACCCTTCTCTGTGTGTCATTTGCTGCCCTCCTAGCCAATACAGTTAAGTGGCTTATCCAGCGTTGGCTAGGCCTTGGAAGTGGGCAAGCTGGCTGAGGTCCAATCTGAATAAGGGCATGTCTACACTACAGTCTTAAATTGACCTATGCTAGGTTGACTTACAGCCACCTCAGTAATGACTGCAGTAGCTGATGTCCACACGACCCTCCTGGTGGTGGTGCGCATCCTCCCCAGGAGCGCTTCCACCGACTAAAAAGGGGCAGTGTGTGTGTGACTCTCAGCCCTGCACAGCTCCCCGCTGGGAGCCCAGCTGCCCCACCAAGCTTCTCACCTCCCCGTTCCCAGCTGGGAGTGGGGGTGAATCTGATCAGGGCTTCTCACCTCTGGCGGGGAGATCCGCACCCGGAGTCCAGTTGGCTGCCACGCTCCCTGTGGGGAACTGAGAGCCTGGGGGGTGAGGGGCAGCCAGGCAGGCTCCTGGTGGGGAGATCCATGCATGGAGTCTGCTTGGCTGCCGTGCTCCCGGCGGGAAGGTAGCCGGGCTCTAGCCGGGGAGCATGGAGCTGGGACCCCCGGGGATAGCAGGGCTCCCGAGGAGTGGGGAGCCCGGGCAGCAGCCCAAATTGGTAGCCTGGGTGGCAGCCCAGCCGCACAGAGACCCAGTAGCAGCCTGGCTGGGGAGCTGGGAGACGGTTTTCTTGTGAATTTCACGGCTCCAGCTGTAGTGTGAACACTGACATAATTAGGTCAATGTAAACTGTCTTACATTGACCTAACTGTATAGCGTAGACTAGGCCTAAGACCAAAATGTTGTAGCTGTGTTGGTCCCAGGATACTTAACAAAACAAGATCGGTGAGGTAATATCTTTTATTGGACCAACGTCTGTTGGTGAAAGAGACAAGCTTTTTAGCTACATAGAGCTCTTCTTCAGGTTTGGGAAAGGTAAAGTGTCACAGCTAAACACAAGGTCGAACAGATAGTTTAGCATAAGTAATTAACACATATTCTAAGGGACCATTCAAGGTGAACTGGCCTGTTAACATCCCTGTACTCATAGGACAAAAAGGCGGGTTAGTGGGTTACGGATTGTTGTAATAAATCCAGTGTCTTTATTATACCATGATTTTTAGTGTCTAGCAAAGTTATGAATTTAAGTTCCCAGTCTCATCTTTTGAAAGTGTTGTGCAGGTTTCCTTTGAGGATGAGGACTCTCATGTCAGCTATAGAGTGATCGCTTTGTGAAAAGTGTTCGCCCACAGGTGACAGGGTGTTTTTGTCTTTTATCATTTTCCTGTGTGAATTCATTTGAGAGCGTAGTGATTGTCTGGTTTTGCCCTTATCCTGGTTATTGGGGCATTTAATGCACCAGATGAGGTACACCACATGTTGTGACAGGCACGTGTAGAACCCATGGATCTTGAAAGATGTGTTGTGGGGGGTCTTGATAATTGTAGCAGAGGAGATATGTCTGTAGGTTTGCATCTGTTGTTGTGGCAGGATCTGGTGCTGTTTTGAGTTGACGTGTCCTGGTCTGTGGGGAGCTTACTTCTAATGACGAGTTTAGAGAGATTGGGGGGTTGCTTGAAGGCCAGAAGAGGGGGTTCAGGAAAGATTTCTTTCAGGATGGTGTCCCTCTAGAGTATGGGTTGTAGTTGTTTGACGATACCCTGTATGGGTTCCAGTGAGGGGTGGTAGGTGACAACTAGGGGTGTGCAGTTGGAGGGAGTGCTATTTCTGCATTGAAGCAGGTTCTCTGAGGGTATTTGGGTGGCCCATTCCATGATGCGATCTGCTTCTCTGGTGCAGTGTCCTTGTCTGGTGAAGGCAGGTTTGAGTGTGTTGAGATGTATATCCCAGACCTTCTCCTCTGAGCATATTCTGTGGTATCTGAGTGTCTGGCTTTAGAGAACAGATTTCTTGCTGTTTGGGTTGGTTCTGGATCTATGAAGGTAGGTGTGCTGATCCGTGGGTTTCTTGTATATGGCTGTCTGTAGGGTTTCCTTGTTAAAGCTGATTGTGGTATCCAGGAAGTTGATACTGGTGTGGAGTGTTTGTTTAATGGACAGGTGGTGGTTGTTGAAGTTTTGGTGGAAATCTCTGAGGGAGTTTTAGTCGTCTGTCCAGAGGATGAAAATATCATCGATGTACCTCAGGTATAACATTGGTTTTGTGGTGCATTTGTCCAGAAATTCTTCTTCAAGGTGGCCCATAAAGAGATTGGCACGTTGGGGAGCCATCCTAGGACCCATGGCTGTTCCCGTGCCTCGGACAAAGTGTTTGCTGTTGAAGGTAACATTGTTATGGGTGCGGGTGAAATGGATGACTTGGTGGTGTGTTTGGGGTGGATATCTGAGGGTTGCCCATTTCCTTGTAAATATTTCAGGCAGGCAGCTCTGCTGTCAATGTGAGGGAAGTCGGTGTATAGGGAAGCGACATCCATGGTGGCAAGGACAGTGTTCTGAGGGAGGTTGATGATGATGTGGAGTTTTTCGGAGGAAGTTGGTTGTGTCAAAAGGCAAGCTTGGGAGCTTAAATTCATAACTTTGCTAGTCACTAAAAATAATGGACTGACCAGAGACACTGTATTTATGGCTGATTACAACAATCTGTAACCCACTAACCCCCGTTTTTGTCCTATGGCTGCAGAGATGTCACTGGCCACTTCACCTTGAATATTCCCTTAGCACATATTCTAACTACTTAAGTTAAACCATCTGTTTGACCTTGTGTTTAGCTGTGACACTCTGAGTACCTTTTTCAGACCAGAAGAAGAGCTCTGTGTGGCTCAAAGTTTGTCTCTCTCACCAACAGAAGTTGGTCCAATAAAGGATATTGCCTCCCTGACCTTGCCTCTCTAAGACAAGGCTGGCTGACAAGGCAATGAATCAATCTGTCCATTTGAAATCAGAGAGTGCATCATCATTTACAACTTGGGTCCACAATCTATGGCTAGATTCTATTTACATTGAAAGCTCTTCGGGGCTCTGCACAGCCCCCGAGCACAGGGGTGGGCAAACTTTTTGGCCCGAGGGCCACATCTGGGTGGGGAAATTGCACACAGGGCCATGAATGTAGGGCTGGGGCAGGGGGTTGGGGTGCAGGAGGGAGTGCGGGGTGTGGGAGGGCTCAGGGCAAGGGGTTGGGGTGCAGGAGGGGTGCAGGGTTCAGGAGGGGCTCAGGGCAGGGGGTTGTGGTGAAGGAGGGGTGCGGGGTGCGGCAGGGGGTTGGGATGCAGCAGGGGGCTCAAGGCAGGGGGTTAGGGGACTCAGGGCAGGGGGTTGGGGTATGGGGTTCAGGAGGGGTTCAGGGTGTGGGCTCTGGCCTGGCGTCGCTTACCTTGAGAGGCTCTGGGGTGGCAGTGGTGCACCGTGGGGCTAAGGCAGGCTCCCTTCCTGCCCTGGCCCTGCGCCGCTCCCGGAAGTGGCCAGCATGTCTGGAAGTGGCTCCTGGGGTTGGGGTGGGACAGGCGACTCCGCCGCACGCTGCCATCGCCTGCAGGTACCACCCCCGAAGCTCCCATTGGCCGTGGTTCCTCGTTCCCAGCCAATGGGAGCTGCGGGGGGCGGTACCTGCAGGTGAGGGCAACGCACGGAGCCCTCTTCTCCCCCCACAGGGGCTGCAGAGACGTGGTGCCAGCCACTTCTGGGAGCGGCGTGGGGCCAGGGCAGGCAGGGAGCCTGCCTTAGCCCTGCTGTGCCACGGGGCTGGCAACCCCATGGGCCGAATTGAAATCCCCGACGGGCCAGATCCAGCCTGCGGGCCGTAGTTTGCCCTCTCCTGCCCTAGCACGATGGGCACCAATTTCTGATTGAGGCCTGTTGGTGCTACTGTATCACAAATCATAAATAATAAGTTCATGGTATTTTGTATTACCATAGTACTTAGGAGTCCTAGTCATGGACCCAAACCCCATTGTGGTAGGTGCTGTACAAAGAGAACAAAAAGACAGTCCCTGCCCCACCTTTTTTCCCCTCCTGTGTCTGGCCAGGAGACAGCGACCATTTCTTTCAGATGAGGACCTTGCTACCATCACCCATGCCGTTGCAGAACTCCAGCCTTGAGGTGACACTGCTTTAACTGGGGCTATGCCTTACGTGCAGCCAGCAGATGAGGTTGGGGCAGAACGCAGCTGCTGGCTTGTAAAGTGGGGAATCACACCTGGAGCATATGCCACAAGTGGTCTGGGATGTGGATTGGCAGCCAGTTATTTTCTAAGCGGAGACAGAGGCTTGGCTTTTGACACCCAAATCTCCAGCCGGGTTAGACTCGAGGCTGTTCACTTCAGACACTATCTCTTCTCCCAGTTGCAGTCTGTAGAATCACCAAAGCTGGGCCCCGCTTGGCTTAACTGGGAGGGGGCTGCTGGCAGGGTATTGCACAGGAGGGGCCCTTGACTTAGGAACTTACTCCTTATCTTGATCCATAATAGTCAGGAGCTGCTGACTCTTAGGGTATGATGCAAAGCACCATCCATTCCCCCAGGCTTTGGAGGAGGCGGGTGGGGGGGATGGTGAGGGCTGTTGTTCAATGAAATGAGGTATTTCCTTGTTTATCTGTCTTGGTTTGTTATTTCTGGCAGTGAGAGTTGAAATGAAATCACTGGATTCATTTTTAATAAGGATTGTATTTAAATATCTGTCAAGACTGCCTGAAGGCAAGGATAAGGGCTTTTTATGATTATGTAGAAATAGAAATAAATACATAATAAATAAATATTCAGCATTAACTTGTAGATTTATAATGCACATCACAAAAATAGAAACCAAACCAACCAACCAGTGTGATGTGCAGCGAGGCGGAACAGCCATCCAGATTTTCAGCTTTACCTGTGATTTTCCTTGTTTGTCAATTTAAGTCACTGTTCCTGAAATGCAGTGGGTGAGAGGGTTAGTAATTGAATTTACCTTGCTGCTTCTGCAAACTGCCTAGCAGTCTATAACAGCTCCTTTTAGCCCTGTGGCCAAATTGCCTGTGTGCTCCTGTGTGTTGCATGAGTCCACTAGGCAGGCTGCACGTCTGTAATTCAATCTCAGTGCTAACAGATAACTAATAGAAAGTGATCAGCAAGTTAAAGATCTTTTACTTAAGGAGATAGAATTCCATGAGGTTATTTACAGCTACATGGTATTCAGTTTCTTCCTACTGCAGTGAGGTGGTATGGAGAATGTAAACGTGGTCTGCTAAGAGTTAAATGCAAAGGGAAGGATTTAGATCTGCCTTGGCAAGGTTGTACACCTTTATGATTGCAAAGATCCATATATTCAAAAGGATGGGGCTTCTAGGAAAACTTCAATCCACTTGCAAATTATTTGATTAAAAAATTCTGAAATACGGTATATGCAAATAATACTATTTACTGCAATTTAAAATATTCTAATAGAACTCTAAAATAATCCCAGATAGTCTAGGAACATACAAGTCTGCATATACACATGAACACACACGTTGTGAGAAACTCAGCAATAATGATGGCCGTGGTTGGTGATGGTGTAACACCGACAGACTCTGGTCGTCGTCGGGCGGGATGGGACCACTGGAGCTTAGTGCATGAGCCTCTACAGCATGAGCTAAAAGCCAACTGGCTCTTTGCTAATGCTGTAGAGCACACTCATTTTTTAACTCTCTCTAAGTGGTCTTGCTGCCACTAGTTGGGACACAATACCACACCAAGAAGTGGGACACTGGATGGAGTGGGCTGCTGCTCTTAGGTGGCACTGAGCATTCTTTCTCAGGTGCTTGGCTGGCTGGTTCTTGCTCACATGCTGAGGGTCTGACTGATCATAATATTCAGGACGGGGAAGGAATTTCCCCCCAAGACAGTTTGGCAGTGACCTTGGGGGGTTTTCACCTTCCTCTGCAATGTGTGGGTGTGGTTCACTTCCTGGATTATCTGGGCACATCTCATTTAATCAGTTCCCTGCCATTGCAGGGTCCTTGGGCACTCGTGTCACTTGGTCCCTCCATTTCTCTGCCCGTGGCATACAATAGTCTAATCTCCTGAAGGCTATAATACTTTGCTCTAATTTCAGTTGTTGGGTTTAGTTTGTGGGTGCTGGATGGTGCTGGTGACCCGTGATGGCCAGGAGGTCAGACTAGATGATCTGGTTGTCCTGTCTGACCATATACTGTATAACTCTAAGCCTTTCCCCCCCAGGTTTAGGTGACGGGGGCCCATGTTCACTGAGCAAAGTGGTACAGAGACAAAGCAGAGAATACTGTAAAAGTTTAGCATGGTCCCAGGTGGAAACCATGTAAAACCTCTGAGTGTCCACTTGAAACCACACTGTCACAGGTTTGAACATATTTGCTTTGTTGCACAAAGCCCATCATTTCATAGAAATAAATAATCAGATATTCAGTAGAGTTTTTGCCAAGAATTTTGGTATGCACCCCCATTAGCAAGCAGTTCTTTGTGAACATTTGATATTCAAAATGGGGGCTGTTTTCACGGGACATGTAGATCATTGAATATGTTTACAGAACCCTTTGGATGAGCAGAACTCTCACAGCCAGATTGCCGACAGGAATGCTTATGATTACACATTGGAAATTTGCTCTCCATGAATATTCTACTGCACTCACAATGCAGAGACAGTCAAAGCAAATTTATTTAAACATTTGAACGTATTCTCTGGGGAGATATATTTTGCAGTATTCACCCAGCTCTAGGGTACAATATTTGGAAGTGCCTAAGTCCCATTTTCAAAAGAGATGTAGGTGATTGGGAACCTGAGTCTCAATGAAAGGAAATTTGGCTCCGGAGAATCTAAATCACTTTTGAAAATGGGTCTTTGGGGCCTAAGGATTTTGAAAATGTAGCTTATGCTCAAATAAATTTGTTAGTTTCTAAGGTGCCACAAGTACGCCTGTTCTTTTTGCGGATACAGACTAACACGGCTGCTACTCTGAAATCTGACTCCTAATGAATGTACTGTATATAGGCCTGCAAAATATCTATCTATACTATATGGATATAAAATAATTCCCAGGGATGGTTCTTGTTTGGCCAGATATTTGTTCCCTGCAGGACTTGGAAGGGTGCTCTGAGAGCACTGAGATTTGATGTCCCTCAAAGGGAGTGGGCTGAACTGGGGGATGGACAATTTGCTCTCTTCCCTTAGAAGCCAAGTGCTGTAACACACTCCACTAGTGTAAATTTAGTCTCCAGATTTGTAGAGGGTTGACCAAGTCCATTTGTCCAACTTTGGTGTTGATATGTACATGGAGGACACCTGAACGTGGTTGGTAAGATTCTGTGGTTCATGAGGCTGGGATATTGGGAAAAGGTCAGACAGTTCTCCAATGGAGTCATTGGTGTCTTGGTTTATGGTGCTAACGTTTGAGATAGAGCTCGGGAAAGGAGAAGGCTGAAGATAGGCAGAGGTTTACAAAAGTAGGGTGAGACCTGACTGTCATTTACATAAGGCCACCTCACCACTATTAGCAAAGGGTTTTCACCTTTCACCTAGCTGCTCAGGAACTCTCTTGATTCTTCTTTGTATTCCTTTACCACAGTGGGTGACTTCAAGTCAGAGAGGACATGCATAACTTTCTGGGTAGCTTCTCAGCCCTGGGCTATCTGCTCATGACTCAGAGACTCCCTTCCCCCACACACCACTATTCTGGTCACTGTCCAACAGAACTGAGTAGGTGAGCATTAGCTACTTTGAGGAAAAGGTGCTTAGAATGTTTATTTCTGTTGCCTCGGAGATGCTGGCCGGGAAGACTTAACCACATTGTGTCATTGGTTTTAGAACACTCTGACATCACACCCCTTGCACAACAAGTACAACATTTTTGCCTACTCATTCATTTTTTCCTTATACACCATGGCCCAGCTCTTTGGGCTGGAACAATGCTGGCTTGCACCGGCTGAGAGTTTGGCCCCATATCTGGCAGTCCTTATGTGAGAGTTACTGTGTGTACTCCCCAGCGCCTATGGAGGCAGTCAGAGCAGTGTCCTCCACTTTCCCATCCAGACGGATTCAGTCAGAGCTGGATAAATGACTCCCCATACTAAAGAATGATGAACAAAACCATTAAAACATTTGGTCAGAAAGGTAATTAGCAAATGTCTTTGAAGAGCAATTGAGACACATGCCCCCAAGAATAAAAAGGATCGCTATATATGCCAGTAAAGAGAAAAGAAATGAGCAGGTAAGACACTTCCCCTTATGACTGCAAGACCTTGTATCACAGAACTGGCTATGAATGAGTAGCAGTTAGAAAAGGGGTGGGGTGAGGTGGGGAAACCACTGATCACCTTTACAGAGCAGATATTTAATTTTTTAGTGCATTTGTAACATATTCCTTCAATGCAGCATGAAGGATGCACAGAATCCAGCTTCTGTCGAGTTGGCAAGAGCCACACCCGTAGTGTTTAGTGGAGGTTTATGGCTTTTAAACTGGTATTGGAACAGCAGATCTCTCATGGCCCAGCTCCTTTGGCCCAAAATGCTGCTTGTGGAATGCTCACTGGTCGGGGCCGAAGTTATTGTCCTTTTCACCTCAAGGAAGTCTAAGATGCAGGTGGTGACCCATTAGGCATAAGGTATTCTCCAAGGCCCTTCTTCCCTCTGTACCTCAGGTATTATGTGAGAAATAGAGGCACGGAAAGTATTGAACATCTTTGTCCTGTTCATGTATGGGAAGGCCCATTATTGTGCTTAGAAAATTAGTTTTGTTTCAGCAATGGGGCACTACTTACTTTCAACAGATTTAGATAGCCAATAACCTTGTGTTAACAGTTCTCTGCAGGAAACCCTGGCACACCCAAAGTTACCAATTTTGACACCATACTGACAAAGGGTTCTTGTCTGTAACATCATTAACATTTTCCCTCTAAGGCTCCAAACTGGCTGAAAATGATGGAAATGTATATGGGAGTATGATAAAGGCAAGACTGAGTAGACTGAGGAACTTAGAAGTCATACACCAGAAAAAAATTGCAAATAGCCAATTTGGGTGAATTTTTTTTTTAAAGTATTTATGGACAATAAAAAGTGCTAAAGGACTAAAAATTCTTTCCCAATTGGGGTGTTTTAAACATCATTATTTCCCACAATCATCGGTCTAACAGATAATGTGCAATAAATTACTATGTCTATCTTTTGGTAGTAAGTATAGGTATCATCCCATCTCCCTAATTTGTTTTTCTTGACAATACTTGCCTCTCACTACAGGCTGGACTACGTTGCCATTTACCCTTAAGAGAAGTGTTTGCACACCAACCTATGTGCTTGAAATGATACATTTCATACATCTGATGCATTTTTCTATGTAAATACCTACTATTTTCCTTGAGAACCAACATATTTTCCTCAGCCACAGCACTGAAAAAAAAGTAAAACAAGCCTTTTTCCTGGAATCCCCTTCTATACAACATTTATGTTTTAAATTTTCTAAGTGACAGGTTATCGGGATTGTTATGAATTTATTTAATTATTGATATAAATAACATTGTATTTTCTTATTCAAATCCAGAGTTGGTTTTGAATTATGTGTATTGCTGGTGGTACTGGAGCGCTTATTCCCACAGGAAAATACATTTTTACTTCCCAGTTTGAAAATCCCAACATCCTACTCATCAATGTCACTCTCGTCAAACACGTCATCATTGTGAGTGATGGGATCAGCGGCTTTTTTGTCACTGTTCTTGCACTTCTGACTTTGACACAAGTCTGGGCAGGAAAGCCCAGCAGCAAGACACGAACCCCTCCTGGTTTGATGTTTCACATGCTTGCAGGCACAATGCACGGCCTGCAACATGTTATCTGGTGTTGGACTCCTTGTCATGCAGGTGATGGCAAGCTCCTTTTTTAATAAATGCCATCTCTGGCCAACAGGGGAAGGAGCATTCAACCTGTTGGCAAGAGAGTGCCTCATTATATCAGCCTGGTAATTTGCTCACTTGCTGTATTGGTGTGTAGAGCATCACATGTTGGTAGCAGGCTCTGTTTAGGCAGCAAAGATGATGCTGGGCAGAACACCTTATTTTGGGTAACATTAACCTCATGTGGAGGAGCTTGGCCATACAGATGGCACACAAATTTCTCAAGCACATGGAATGTTGAGTCTTGAAGTGTGACATCTTTCCCAAGGTCACTGGTGGCAACAACACCTGAACTTAAACGCAGTAGTCCATCTGGAGGAGCATGAGAAGGATTGGAGTCCAGGAGAGCTGGCTGTATTTTAAAGAATCCTTATTGAGGTTGCAGGAAAAAAACATCCCGATGTGTAGAAAGAATAGTAAATATGGCAGGCGACCAGCTTGGCTTAACAGTGAAATCCTTGCTGACCTTAAACGCAAAAAAGAAGCTTACAAGAAGTGGAAGATTGGACAAATGACCAGGGAGGAGTATAAAAATATTGCTCAGGCATGAAGGAGTGAAATCAGGAAGGCCAAATCACACTTGGAGTTGCAGCTAGCAAGAGATGTTAAGAGTAACAAGAAGGGTTTCTTCAGGTATGTTAGCAACAAGAAGAAAGTCAAGGAAAGTGTGGGCCCCTTGCTGAATGAGGGAAGCAACCTAGTGACAGAGGATGTGGAAAAAGCTATTGTACTCAATACTTTTTTTGCCTCTGTCTTCATGAACAAGGTCAGCTCCCAGACTGCTGCACTGGGCACCACAGTATGGGGAGAAGGTGACCAGCCCTCTGTGGAGAAAGAAGTGGTTCGGGACTATTTAGAAAAACTGGACGAGCACAAGTCCATGGGCCGGATGCGCTGCATCCGAGGGTGCTAAAGGAGTTGGCGGATGTAATTGCAGAGCCATTGGCCATTATCTTTGAAAACTCATGGCGATCGGGGGAGGTCCTGGATGACTGGAAAAAGGCTAATGTAGTGCCCATCTTTAAAAAAGGGAAGAAGGAGGATCCGGGGAACTACAGACCAGTCAGCCTTACCTCAGTCCCTGGAAAAATCATGGAGCAGGTCCTCAAGGAATCAATTCTGAAGCACTTAGAGGAGAGGAAAGTGATCAGGAACAGTCAGCATGGATTCACCAAGGGCAAGTCATGCCTGACTAACCTAATTGCCTTCTATGAGGAGATAACTGACTCTGTGGATGAGGAGAAAGCAGTGGATGTGTTATTCCTTGACTTTAGCAAAGCTTTTGATACGGTCTCCCACAGTATTCTTTCCAGCAAGTTAAAGAAGTATGGGCTGGATGAATGGACTACAAGGTGGCTAGATCGTCGGGCTCAATGGGTAGTGATCAACGGCTCCATATCTAGTTGGCAGCCAGTTTCAAGTGGAGTGCCCCAGGGGTCGGTCCTGGGGCCAGTTTTGTTCAATATCGTCATTAATGATCTGGAGGATGGCGTGGACTGCACTCTCAGGAAGTTTGCAGATGACACTAAACTGGGAGGAGTGGTAGATACGCTGGAGGGTAGGGATAGGATACAGAAGAACCTAGACAAATTAGAGGATTGGCCAAAAGAAACCTGATGAGGTACAACAAGGACAAGTGCAGAGTCCTGCACTTAGGAAGGAAGAATCCCATGCACTGTTACAGACTAGGGACCGAATGGCTAGGAAGCAGTTCTGCAGAAAAGGACCTAGGGATTACAGTGGACAAGAAGCTGGATATGAGTCAACAGTGTGCCCTTGTTGCCAAGAAGGCTAATGGCATTTTGGACTGTATAAGTGGGGGCATTGCCAGCAGATCGAGGGACGTGATCATTCCCCTCTATTCGACATTGGTGAGGCCTCATCTGGAGTTTACTGTGTCCAGTTTTGGGCCCCACACTACAAGAAGGATGTGGAAAAATTGGAAAGAGTCCAGCGGAGGGCAACAAAAATGATTAGGGGGCTGGAGCACATGACTTATGAGGAGAGGCTGAGGGAACTGGGATTGTTTAGTCTGCATGAGAAGAATGACGGGGGATTTGATAGCTGCTTTCTACTACCTGAAAGGGGGTTCCAAAGAGGATGCCAGATGACAGAACAAGGAGTAATGGTCTCAAGTTGCAGTTGGGGAGGTTTAGGTTGGACATTAGGAAAAACTTTTTCACTAGGAGGGTGGTGAAGCACTGGAATGGGTTACCTAGGGAGGTGGTGGAATCTCCTTCCTTAGAGGTTTTTAAGGTCAGGCTTGACAAAGCCCTGGCTGGGATGATTTAGTTGGGAATTGGTCCTGCTTTGAGCAGGGGGTTGGACTAGATGACCTCCTGAGGTCCCTTCCAACCCTGATATTCTATGATCATGCATTCAGTAGCCACAATAAGCAGAAGTACGCAAATAGAAAGATCCTGATAGCACAAGAATTCGGAACGATGGGACAGTGCAAGATCTTTCAGTTTGCATACTTCAGGCCTGCCATCGTTTCACACTTCCTCATTCTTACAATAGCTTTCCCATATTGTGACAAGATCCAGCAATGAACTGCTTTGTGTCAGTCCAACGAAACCACGGTTTGTTTTTTAATCTTTATTGCAGGTTTGTTCACGTGATTGAAGAGAATCCATATCCACTTTGACATTGGACTGTCTGCTTTCCTTGAGTGTTGCATTCTGTGTAACATTCTGGAGATGTGATGGGAAGTTTCACCATTTCTAGGCAGTGTGATGGAGGATACTGGGCATAGTTCATGTGATTGTAAGAGAAGAACCTGAGCATCATGAAGTGAATAGTTGAAAGTTGCAACTCCTCAGTCAGATTAAGGTGTTGCTCTCACAAAGAGGAGCAAGATTTGAATTATGTTGATGTAAGAGTTCCAGAAGGCATATGTTGGGGGTTCTCTTCATATTTCATGACCACATTGGTGAATTCATGAGCTCTACACAGAATATTCAGTGATTGAATGAGGAATACTAGCTTCACTTTTTTCTTTTTTGATGACCTGTAGGTTCTTGTCTGCTTTGTCCAGTGGTGATGATTTAAGGAAAGTCTGAAATCTCAGACACTGCATGCTTTCATACAGAAGTTTGTGTCTATCATATTGTGATTATAGTGGTGGCCACTCAGAACACCATTGATTGATTTGATCCTGGGGCGACAACTTCTAACTATGTCAAGACGTCAAGAAGTCCCACATTCACAAATCTTTTGCCGAGGACACCTAGAAATGGCATGCAGGTATGGAATTCGCCACGCTGCACACTATCAAACATCTTGTGTGGTCATAGTCTTTCCATCAGATTTATTGTGCTTTAGCATATATTGCTTGGTCAAAGATCAAGACTACATGCTTAATTTCAAGCTGATCAGCTATATAAATACTTCATTTCAGAATAGTGTACACAGTAGACGTCTCTGTTGGTGGTGCCTTGAAGACTGGAAGATAATGGATAGCTACCGTCTAGAGACTACAGTCATGTTGACAAGCAGTATGGAAACCTGTCCAGCCATGTGAGTCAGCATTGAGAGCCTTCATAAAAATGTATGCTAATTCAGTTCTCAGGGCTGATTCCAGGTTTGATCTGTATCTGTCAGCCTCTCATGGGGCATGTGCATCACAACTCAGCTTCTGTGGAACTTGCCTCTTGTTCTGATGGTACTGCTTTATTGCAAACCTGGGGGATGTTTTAAGATAACACCCTCCTTTTGGGAGTGGCTCTGTGCCTGATGTTGGGGCTGGTTCAGTGATGTGTCTCTGCAGCATTATTCCATTTGTAGGGTGGATGGTGCCATGCCCAGATAGGGTTTCTTCTCCAAAATCAATATTGTCCCAGGCTAGAATGCTTGGAGCCTTCTTTCCAAAGCCCAGTGGAACCTTTAACCGACCCTTTAATGAGCCGTAGCTGAGCAGGCCAGTGTCATGGCTAATTACTGCATTCTAAGATGCACAATGTTACAGTTTTAGTATGGAGACCACTTGAGATGATCCTGTCAAGTGTCTAATTGTCAATCCAAGGCAAAGGGATTTAGGGGTCTATTTTCAACCCTTGGATGCAAGGTGAACAATGTCTTGGCAAAGTGATAGGAGTTTAAATCCACATCATCTGGAAGATCAACATAGCCAGCCAGTGTCGGTACATCTGATGAACCAGTAACACAGGCCATTAAATTGTAAAGATCAAATGGCATGACAGACTTTGCATCGTCACCGGTGAAACTGATTGATGTTGGTGGTTGGGGACAGCTCATTCCAGGATTGGTGGCTGCATTGTGTGGAGTCCTAGCTGACTGCACATCAGGAACTGGTGTATTTATTCTTGATGATCAATGGGCTGGTTGATCAATGGGCTGGTTGATCATCAAGCCTGTGGTTGAGAATGAATTCGCTCCTCGTCACTCAGTTGTGTTCATATCTGTAGCTGCCTCTGATTGATAAGGAAATCTATTAAAAAGCATACTTGTTGACAGTGTGTCAGCATACCCCATCTCACTAACATTCTTGCGATATGGTGTATGAAAGGTAAGCTGAAGGAAGTCACATTTCAGACGATATTTCAGTCTGTCAACTCTGTAATACAAAAACATGCATGACTTCTAAAAAAAAACAACCCCAGGGTTTTCCACAAGGACATTGATTGTAGTTGTAATATACGAGTCTTGCTACGATGTTATAAATTTATATTTTACTATTCAAGATTTACTACAAACATAAAGATTAGAAAAATGCTGCCATGTTTAAATTTCCATTGGTCTCTACCATGATTGTGCCTGAATGGTTATGGAAATCTCTGCCTTTACAATGACTCACTTCCTGTAATTTGAAATATCAAGACCTTCATGCTTTTTTACACGTTTGATTAAAATCTGGGTACGGTTTTTTTTTGTCCTCTGCAATATCTCCTGGTGTACGATGAGACTCGAGTGGATGATAGTGGCACAGAAAAATATGCAGGCATTGTTGTACATCTGTTTAGCACAAGTAGGCTTATACTTATCTGCTGACTTTGTCAAAAATCTTGCATAGTCTCTCTAACAAGTTTCATGGTACTGGACATCAATTGACACACAATCTTGTCCTTGTATATGATTGACAATGCTCCGATCCTCTTTCAGTTCTTTTTAACTGTCTTGCATCTACGGTTTCTGCTTGGACTATTTGATCTTTCTTGTGTTTATGGGCCAGGGGGATGTACCGCTCCCTTTTCTTGCATATGCTGCACATAGCAGGAAGGGTTAGTCCAGATGCAGGGACACAGATGCCAGATCTTAACTGAAGTCTCTTTCTTGCGCTGGGTAAAGGTATGGCACTGGTACTAGAAGTGGTAGATTATACATGATCTTGTTTCCCCTGCAATATTAATGACTGAGCATAGTGTCTTCTTGCAATCTATGCACTCTTTGTCTAGAAAATGCCGAAAGCAGGTGGTCTGAAACCCAGAGTCACTGGGGATGTCATCAGATTCTTTTGACAGGTGCCATTGACATGATTCAGCAGTGGATCGTTGTATGGTGATAAAGTCCAACCATGCTGGAGCACATTCACGGTATTTGCCCCACCTGACATGTTTAAATGGTTGAGTGGACTCCTCCTTGATTGAGGTTAGATGCATATGACAATGCAAACCAGTTATAAAGCTGAATCTTAGATGATTGACAAGGGATTTCCTGATCATCGTCACCATCCTTGTGCATGGCCATATTGGTTTTGCAGGAATACACATGTTAACTGGCCAAATCCAAAGCCTCCAAGCTTTATATTGTCTCTTTTTATGTGGTGCAAGTGACTGGCTCTATACTGATCAACTTTCCAATACTTGTGCATGGGATGCTGAAAAGTTTATATTAAAAAAAAAAGTCTAGGAGACAATGAAATCACTTCCTGAAAATCTATATGGTAGACAATGTTCATTGCTATGCTTGCAGTATTACATAAATATTAATTGTTGTTGCTAGGAAAATGTAGTGGTGCTAGGTACAAGCACCCTTTATTGTGTTTCTGCCCTGTCATTGTTTTATTTGAAATTAAATTTCTCATCATTTGAGACATCAAAACCTCCCTGTGAAATGTAAAGACATTGTGCTAATTTTCTACAATGCTGCCACCAAGGAAAATATGCTGTTTTCCATGAAATCACATGTTTTTATGAATATTTAGGACAAACTTAATTTAAAATAGCATGCATTTTTACACCCAAATACTTTGCCTGGAGTTAAAATGGAACACGTTAATAGATATACTGAACCATGAGTATAGTTGATCATAGATAAATTAGGGGATAGGGTAATGTTTTGCCCCAGTAATAGTACCTAAATAGAGAGATGGCTGATTATTGCACATTATCTGTTTGCATGATCAATGAGGGACATTTTGGTGTATTATATGCAATCGAGAGACCAGACTTCGAGCTTTATAAACAATTTCATGCATAATTCAAAATAAAATACAAGCGTTTTTTTGAGCATTTTAAACATTTTCACCAGTGTACCAAGTATAGCTGTATGATCTTTTCACTGATTATTTCAGTTCATTTTCTGAATATTATCTTTCAATCATTTTGAACCATCTTGGGCCCAGATACATTATAGTGGAAATTATAGTTCAAGTTCTTTAATCAGTATGGTGTCAAAATTGGTTGATAGCCTGGTAACTTTGGATGTACTGTGATGGAAAACTGGAGGAGAACTTTTAACACAAGATCTCTCAGGTAATTGCCTACATAAAATTGCACAGAATATATAGTGCCCTTCTTGCTGGAATGGAACACCACAATAATGGACCTTTCCATATGGCCTAAATGTCCTTGGCTCACCTGAAATCCCAGTTATGCCATTTTCATCAGAGGGGTTTGGACAGGCAGAAGATAATACAGATTCTTAAGAGATGTGAAACTCTGGGCCAAATTAGACGGTGCGGTTTGACTGCTCTGCACTGCATCATTAGTGGAATTTTGCACTAAAGCTGGCATGACTGGCCCAGGGAGGATCAACCCAGCATAAGGATGTTTCTCTGGTATCCCAGAGCCTTCAGAGAGTCTCTCACATTGTTCTCCCTCCTTGCAGCTGGGGAAAAGGGGCATTGCTGGCAGAGAGGAGGTCTGGCAGCGATGCACTACTGCCATCCTTGTATGCAGTGCTGATAATATAAATTAGAGCAGCCATTGGGCTCTTCTATCTCTGTGCAGATCAGTTGCACCCTGAGATTTGGCCCTTTGTGTTTATTGTCCCGATAAAATCGGTAGGAATGTTCAATACTAGCTTGTCTTGGGGGAAAACAGTGTATTGGCTTTCTCTGCATCAGGATCGCAAAGCAGAACTCCTTTGTGGCGAATTGATAGCAACGAGAAATGCCACTTTGATGGGCGAACTACAGCAGGAAACCAGCGTAAAAGGCTCTTGGCCAAAGCCTGGATAATTAAATTGAGCTTCTAGTTTGGAGGTTTTAATAATTTTGACAGCTTGGGAAACCTTTTGATATGAAGATTAGCCAAAGACTGGAGCTAATGCTGGAATTTGGCCTGCTGCCCAGTGCTGACACTTGGACATAGCTGGGAATAGAGGGCAGTCAGCACCTTCCAGATTGGGCTCTTAGAAACACAGACTGGAGCCCTAGTTTCTAGGCTGAGCTAAGAAAACTGAAGAGGCTGTGGAATGCTGCAATCTGAGACTGTCTAATGAATGGGCAGGACTTCTGTGTTGCCCATGATGCTGCTCCAACAGAATTTCCAATGGGCTGATCTTGGATATACCACTTCAGCTCATTGTTAATTGTCTTCCGTGACCCTGACTTGGCTTCTCTCCATTCCTCTTGGTGCTTCCTCCAAACCCCTCAGACATTACTGACTCCCAGTTCTCTCAGTGGATTCTTTTAGGGTATTTGAGGACTTACATACGATGGGCCAGATTCACTGGTGCTGGAGCAGCGAGGGTGCAAGTGAGGCTCAGGGGAGACGTAGACAGTGCAGTAGCCTTTCCTGAGGATTCCTGCTGTGGTGGAAGCAGCTTTAAGTTCTGCTTGAACTTCACTGGAACTCTGCAGGCAGCAGTCATAGCGAAGAAGCAGTCAATTTCAACCCATTTGCATCCTGGTATGAACTTTGCAACAGCGCCTGTCTCTCCGTATGGCTGAACAGCCCCTCTGATTTCAACCGCCTCACCAAATGGGTGAGGCTTAAAAATCCATTTGTGGCTTGGGCTCCTGCCTCATTTAGATGTAGTTTGGCTAGTATGAGGATGCTTTCCTGCATTCTCATAGTGTAACTGCTATAGACCACCAGACCAGGGGGATGAGGTGGACGAGGCTTTCTTCTGGCAACTAGCAGAAGTTGCTAGATCGCAGGCCCTGGTTCTCATGGGAGACTTTAATCACCCTGATATCTGCTGGGAGAGCAATACAGCGGTGCACAGACAATCCAGGAAGTTTTTGGAAAGTGTAGGGGACAATTTCCTGGTGCAAGTGCTGGAGGAACCAACTAGGGGCAGAGCTTTTCTTGACCTGCTGCTCACAAACAGGGAAGAATTAGTAGGGGAAGCAAAAGTGGATGGGAACCTGGGAGGCAGTGACCATGAGATGGTCGAGTTCAGGATCCTGACACAAGGAAGAAAGGAGAGCAGTAGAATACGGACCCTGGACTTCAGAAAAGCAGACTTTGACTCCCTCAGGGAACAGATGAGCAGGATCCCCTGGGAGAATAACATGAAGGGCAAAGGGGTCCAGGAGAGCTGGCTGTATTTTAAAGAATGCTTATTGCGGTTGCAGGAACAAACCATCCCGCTGTGTAGAAAAAATAGTAAATATGGCAGGCGACCAGCTTGGCTAAACAGTGAAATCCTTGCTGATCTTAAACGCAAAAAAGAAGCTTACAAGAAGTGGAAGATTGGACAAATGACCAGGGAGGAGTATAAAAATATTGCTCAGGCATGCAGGAGTGAAATCAGGAAGGCCAAATCACACTTGGAGTTGCAGCTAGCGAGAGATGTTAAGAGTAACAAGAAGGGTTTCTTCAGGTATGTTAGCAACAAGAAGAAAGTCAAGGAAAGTGTGGGCCCCTTACTGAATGAGGGAGGCAACCTAGTGACCGAGGATGTGGAAAAAGCTAATGTACTCAATGATTTTTTTGCCTCTGTCTTCACGAACAAGGTCAGCTCCCAGACTGCTGCACTGGGCAGCACAGTATGGGGAGAAGGTGACCAGCCCTCTGTGGAGAAAGAAGTGGTTCGGGACTATTTAGAAAAACTGGACGTGCACAAGTCCATGGGGCCGGATGTGCTGCATCCGAGGGTGCTAAAGGAGTTAGCGGATGAGATTGCAGAGCCATTAGCCATTATTTTTGAAAACTCATGGCTATCGGGGGAGGTCCCGGATGACTGGAAAAAGGCTAATGTAGTGCCCATCTTTAAAAAAGGGAAGAAGGAGGATCCGGGGAACTACAGGCCAGTCAGCCTCACCTCAGTCCCTGGAAAAATCATGGAGCAGGTCCTCAAGGAATCAATTATGAAACACTTAGAGGAGAGGAAAGTGATCAGGAACAGTCAGCATGGATTCACCAAGGGCAAGTCATGCCTGACTAACCTAATTGCCTTCTATGATGAGATAACTGGCTCTGTGGATGAGGGGAAAGCAGTGGATGTGTTATTCCTTGACTTTAGCAAAGCTTTCTATACGGTCTCACACAGTATTCTTGCCGCCAAGTGAAAGAAGTATGGGCTGGATGAATGGACTGTAAGGTGGATAGAAAGCTGGCTAGATTGTCGGGCTCAACGGGTAGTGATCAATGGCTCCATGTCTAGTTGGCAGCCGGTTTCAAGCGGAGTGCCCCAAGGGTCGGTCCTGGGGCCGGTTTTGTTTAATATCTTTATTAATGATCTGGAGGATGGTGTGGACTGCACTCTCAGCAAGTTTGCAGATGACACTAAACTGGGAGGCGTGGTAGATACACTAGAGGGTTGGGATCGGATACAGAGGGATCTAGACAAATTAGAGGATTGGGCCAAAAAAAACATGATGAGGTTCAACAAGGACAAGTGCAGAGTCCTGCACTTAGGACAGACGAATCCCATGCACTGCTACAGACTAGGGACCGAATGGCTGGGTAGCAGTTCTGCAGAAAAGGACCTAGGGGTCACAGTGGACGAGAAGCTGGATATGAGTCAACAGTGTGCTCTTGTTGCCAAGAAGGCTAATGGCATTTTGGGCTGTATAAGTAGGGGCATTGCCAGCAGTTCGAGGGACGTGATCGTTCCCCTTTATTCGACATTGGTGAGGCCTCATCTGGAATACTGTGTCCAGTTTTGGGCCCCACACTATAAGAAGGATGTGGAAAAATTGGAAAGAGTCCAGCGGAGGGCAACAAAAATGATTAGGGGGCTGGAAACATGACTTATGAGGAGAGGCTGAGGGAACTGGGATTGTTTAGTCTCCAGAAGAGAAGAATGAGGGGGGAATGGATAGCAGCTTTCAACTACCTGAGGGGGGGTTCCAAAGAGGATGGAGCTCGGCTGTTCTCAGTGGTGGCAGATGACAGAACAAGGAGCAATGGTCTCAAGTTGCAGTGGGGGAGGTCTAGGTTGGATATTAGGAAAAACTTTTTCACTAGGAGGGTGGTGAAGCACTGGAATGCGTTACCTAGGGAGGTGGTGGAGTCTCCTTCTTTGGAGGTTTTTAAGGCCTGGCTTGACAAAGCCCTGGCTGGGATGATTTAGTTGGGAATTGGTCCTGCTTTGAGCAGGGGGTTGGACTAGATGACCTCCTGAGGTCCCTTCCAACCCTGATATTCTATGATTCTATGAAAGGATGAGGATGATTTACAATGAGTTTTTGCATGTGTCTGGCTATTTAAAAAAATCCTCCCATAGTACTTGGGGTGGTGGTGGTGAGGGGGAGGAGATTATTACAGTTTGCGATGAAGAAGACAGCATGGAAAAATCAAGACCAACACTAATACATGAGGCTGTACAGACAGTGAGGGATATTTGCCCACTAATGTGCATTTGAAGCCTATGTTCTGTGCAATGTCTGATGGAGTGTGTAGCTAATGTCTTGGCTATACAGTTACAGCAGTGAGATGGTGGAGAACCAGGCTGGGAGGCCAGACCAGCTATGCTGCTGCTCCTGCTTCTGCTTGAGTCTATTGTGTTTTATGGAGCACTGCCACTCATGTGGGTGTGTGCGGCTCTGGGGCAGTCACCATTGCTTTGAATTCACTTGAGATGCCCGTCTGGAATCAACTTAAGCTGCCCCTTCTGTGTTTGCAAATGAGCGTGTACTTTATCTAAACTCGGCCTTTCACTGTTGCTGTGCAGTGCTGATCGCTGTGTCAAATACCATGGCTAGGAAATTGCCCAAAATGAAATTGCAAAATTGTATGAAAAAAATCTCAGCAGTTTTGGACAACTCTGTCCATAACCCGACCTCTAACTGAGAGCTCTGTAGCCATTTCCAAGAGGCAGTGGGGCCAGCTGCTCTGCAGTGGGATTTAAGAGAGATTGGTTTTACTCCTGGCTCTGATAATGACCTTGGAGATACACCTTCCCCTTTGTTTGTCTGTCTGTTTAGATTGTTAGCTCTGCAGGGCCAGGAGTCTCTCCCTGCATTTGTGCAAGGCCCCGCAAAGTGGGGTCCTGATGTCAGCTTGGGCTGCTAGGCAGTGCTTTGATGTAAATAATAATAATATAGCTGGGGTCTCTGTTCACAGTACTAGTTGTGACAGATATGGTAATTTCCTGTAACACCCTTGATAAACCTTAATTGGATTTTTGTGTGTGTATCTTTGGAGTCCATTGTATTAAATGCAAAGGTTATGTATTATTGTGGGCCTGGACAATCAAAGAACTACATTGGACCATGTGGAAGACAGAGATCTTTCCGAACAATACATCTGAAGTAGATTTTATGGGAAATATGTAGAGAGAGGTGAATGGAAATTTCCACACTGTACCCCCACCTATGGTTTTGCAATAACCTAGTTCTTTGAAGTTATGCCCCAAGGAGAGGGCAATTGCCTGCTGATTATCTGTTCCCAGGGTCCCAAGATCAAAGAGACCAATTGAATAAAAGAGTGACATACAGATTTTGGGAGTGCTTGTTGTGATCAAGAGCGGTTATGGACTTGTAACCCCAGGAAAACCCCTTGATGCAGTTTGAAGGACTGATCACTTACCAGAGCCCCTCTTGGAGTTGGAGATGATCTCTGGTGAACTTATTAGCTTGGGTGTGTGTGCAGGTTCTTTTAATATGTTTTCTCTGCAATACTTTTACCTTAAGAATAAATGTGCTTGCTTAGAATGACCCACCTCTCATGAGCGCCCCCTTTCTCTGGCTGATATGCCTGCAATCAGTCTTTTCATGGGGCGGCATGCACCTATTGCAGGCGGCCCCTTTGGTTGGCTGGGTGTGAGCCTGCTTTTGGTTTAGGTCTTCCAACGGAGTGGCAGCCGCCTCTCGCAAGTGCCTCCCAGCCAATGGTTCTCTCAGCAGATCTTCAGCGACTCAGTCCTCCAGCCAAGCCACACATGCTGTCCCCCCTTTCGGGTGTTCTTATCACAGCCCTGGTATGGGGCCATAGCTCTCAGGCTTCTTCCCAGAGTCACTGCCTTCTTCAGACACCTAAGCCGTGGCTACACTCGAAACTCCAAAGCGCTGCTGCGGGAGCGCTCCTGCGGCAGCGTTTCGAAGTGCGAGTGTGGTCGCGCGCCAGCGCTGGGAGAGAGCTCTCCCAGGGCTGCAGGTACTCCACCTCCACGAGGGGATTAGCTTACAGCACTGTTTACACTCTGTAACTTTCTGTGCTCAGGGGCAGGGCCGGCTCCAGGCACCAGCCCAGCAAGCAGGTGCTTGGGGCGGCCAACGGAGAGGGGCGGCACGTCAGGCTCTTTGGCGGCAATTCGGCGGCGGGTCCCTCACTCCCTCTCGGAGCGAAGGACCAGCCGCCGAATTGCCGCCGAAGACTGAAGCGGCGGCGGTAGAGCTGATCATGATCGCAGCTTTTTTTTTTTTTGCTGCTTGGGGCGGCAAAAACCCTGGAGCCAACCCTGCTCAGGGGTGTGTTTTTCACACCCCTGAGCGAGAAAGTTGCAGCGCTGTAAAGCGCCAGTGTAGCCATAGCCCTAGTCAGGGTCCATCTCAGTACCCTCAGCTGGTGTCCTTTCAGCAGCCCTCCCTGGGCTCAGTCTGCAACCAGATCAGCAGGGCCCATCTCGGTACCCTCTCCTGGTCTGGGCAGGTTTTGTCCACAGTCTCCCAGGCTCACTGCCCACACTGACCTTTCGATAGTCCTGCTGCTACTCTATCCAGCCAGCCAGGCACCCATTCTTTGGGAGCCTTCCCCGGGCTTGGTTCTGTCTGGTGAGCTCTCTGCAGTGAGCTGTCCGTGGTCCTGCTGTTCATCTAGCCAGCCAGGCGCCCAATCCTCCCTCATTGAGCTCCACACAGCAACTGAAAGCTCTGCTCTGCTGCTTGCCTTTTATCTAGCCCTTCTGGCCCCTTATTGGTTGCCCCATCAGCCTCTTTGATTGGCTGCTCCTCTGCAGTCACTCTAGGCTGCCTGGAGGACTTCTCTCTGCTATTTTGGGGCAAGGTGACGCAGGGCCGTGAGTCCTCCAGCAGGGGGCCTCCAGACCTAGTCCACGCTGCCACACTTAGGAATACCTGTATGGTACCTTATAACTGTGGGTAATTGCACTGTTTATAGCCTCTGAGGAGAAAGCAATGCCAGTAAGCTGGCCTGTTTAGGCAGTCTGACTTGGTGAGGAACTCAGTGTAAGCAGGGAACTGTGCAGCCTGGAAAAGCCCCATCAGCAGGGAGAGAGATGTGGGTGTCTGCCCAAGGGTGGTGATGGCTGAGGAGGCATAAGTTTAGAATGTGTGCTCTTGCTGGACTACGAGAGGTGCAGTTTCCCTGAACTGTGACCCTGGTTTACATTGAATTACTGCAGTAATTCAATGTAAACCAGGGTCACAGTTCAGGGAAACTGCACCTCTCGTAGTCCAGCAAGAGCACACATTCTAAACTTATGCCTCCTCAGCCATCCTGTAGCTTTGTCACCATTAACGGCATCGGATGAGCCTCATGCCCTGCAGGCTCCCACGTGCCCTCTGCCCAGTCAACTTAATTATGGGCTGATGGTTTTCCTTTGGCAGATGGAACCTTTTGTGGAGATCTGCCACCACGTATTTCAGAGAAGGAGCCTGGCATGCGTGATGCTGTCCTTGGTTGCGTGGTGAGTTGGTTCAGCCATCTTTATGGCATCAGTGCTCCTCCTCACCCTGCTACCTGGGGTTATCTGAACCCAAAGTTTGGTAACTGGTCTTGTTCTCCAGGCGATGT
Source organism: Emys orbicularis (assembly GCF_028017835.1). Taxonomy (NCBI): domain Eukaryota; kingdom Metazoa; phylum Chordata; order Testudines; family Emydidae; genus Emys; species Emys orbicularis. The sequence goes on along the minus strand of NC_088687.1, from coordinate 5,415,792 downwards.
CAGGTAATAAATCAGTGGGGGACACAGCACCTCCATTTGATAAATGATTGGTACACACAAAAGTGCTTCCACCCCAAAATCCTTGTTTTTATTAAGTACAAAGCACAGTTCTAAAATAACAGTTGGTCTAGAGCACCCCAAATAAATGTAGTTACCCAAAGTCTGAGATGGTGTCGAATGACAACACCGGGGTCCAGTGGTCAGCCTTCCGCCTAGCTGCTGGGGAGTTTTTATGTCAGTGACTCCTTGCTCATAGGAAATCCAAACTTCTCCAAAGCATACTTTCTAACTAAACTCTTTATAGGTTTCTCCAGACAGAGCACATAACTCATAATAGTCCCTAATAGACTAACAATTCCCTAGCAACAGCCAATAATCATTTATTATTCTGCTTATCAGCAAAGCAGCTTCAGCAAGAAACTTACAAACACAAACAACCAGAATCAAGGTCAGTTTTCCATACTACCCCCAACCCCCTTATGAATTTGTCCTTTCACTTTATCTATCCCAGTCAGTAAAACCACAGCTTGCAGCTGTTTTTGTCCTGTTTGCCTGAGCAAGGCCAAATTATTCCTATGTGGTGTCCTAACTTCCAGCTTATGGGGGTTAAGTGCACAAGATGGCTGTTGTAGTAGAAAGAGAGCCTGAGACATAAGCCCGTATATCAAAGGCCTGGTATGAGGCCTGAACTAAAGTAGTGGTCAAGCCTTGCTAATATAAAGCAAAAGTTAGCAAGAGACAGGCTGTGAGCTTACAGAACCTGGCAAGAACAGGGCTGGTATTGCAAAAACACACATTCCTAAGAAAGGCTAGGCACAGGACACTCACACAAACACATTCCAGAAGGATGGTACCAGAACACCCCGATACCAAGTATGGTACAAACACCCTCCTCCAAAAGATAACAAGGGATAAGGTCAGGATGACAGTGCGATGGATAGAGATGTTTTGATCGAACCAATATGTACAAGGTAATGGTTGTTAACAACTCACGTCATGGGGCAGTAACTAACTATGTCAGAAGGGCAATACGTAACTTGTTTGTCTCAGAGGGAGTGTCTTTGGGTGGCCTAGGGGATAATGGAAAGTCCCGCCATTAACTGAGCTAGTCCATTGCAACGGGAACACATGTGTTAGTATAACTGTAACCATTGAGCCAGGACATTAGGACTCTGCTTTGTTGACAATAAATCTGACCAAGCGCCTTCGCTACGAATCAAGTCTGTGGTCACTGGGCAGTTCGCTCGAGATCTGCTGTGCCAACTATCTGCGCAGATCTGAGACAGCACACAGAGAACTCTCACATGCAGCCAACATCGAACAACATCGAACAACAGCTGCGAGTTATGTCAAATCCAGTTCTCTCACAACAACCCCTGCAGGAACACCTGCTGTGGTGGAGGAGATCTGCAGCTATGGAGGGGAGGGCAAGCATGGGAGGCTGAAGACCAGGTGCAGGATGGTGTGCGGGGTGTCAGGAATGAGGACTTGCATGTGTGCTTGCTCAGTCTCAGGGCAGCCTGAGCCCCAGCAGGGCCACCCGATTGACGACTCCACCTGATTGGCTAAGGAAGTCACCAAACCTGCTCTTAGGCCCAACAGCAACAATCTCTGGTGGCTCAATGCTTGTGGCTACAGCTGCGATCGCTCCTGTGCCAGCCGTGCTCCGGTCCTGCCCCGGCCTTGTTCACAGCATCGCTCCAGTCCTGCTTCCGTCTCGCTCCTGTCCTGTCCCAGTCTGCTCCAGTGCTGCCACCCTACTCCTGGCTCTGATCCTTGACTCATGGTCTGACTTCTAGACCTGGATCCTGCTCCAACCATTGGGCTTGACTGCCCACATCCTGGTTTATGATTTGCGGGGGACGGGGGGGGGGGGTTTGCACGTGAAGCAAGATATTCAAAAGTAATCATGAACCTAAAGAGGCAGTTAAGTGCCTGTGCGATTTTCAAAACACCTAAGCAGATTCAGTGCCTAACTCGCACTGACCTAACTCCTCACCTTTCTGGCCCATAGCCTCTCTAAGTTCCACAAAGAACTTGCAAAAAAGTTTAACGCAGCTTAATGCTGTGTTAGCTTCTCCATCAAACTCTGAGCTGTGGGCTCTACATTCTTCATGGGGGAATTTTCTTTTAATATATGATTTTAATCTTAACAGCATCCCTTTAGGGTTCTCTTCTGACTTCATTTATGCAGCTCATGAGACATTGCATCTATCTACTGATAACAGCGTAACAAGAAAAAAAGAGCTTTTTGAATGCCAAATTATATAATTAATTGAATATTTTTGAGGGCAGATACATTACAGCCTGCTCGTCACTGGTCCTGGGAGTTGCTACACTTTAAAACTGATAAATAAGGCATCCTTCTCTTCCTTAACCATTCCCCACAGAAAGTAGTTTGTAAAATTGCTCAAGCACAAATATTTATCACAGATACAATAAGATTTTATGTGCCTTGTAACTGCAATAGTGTATATTTTATGCTCCTTTAGTCTTTGGTGTAGAGTACATCCAATTTCTCCAGTTTCTTCAGTATAGATAATTTCACAATCGGTGGAGATCTGTAAAAAATATTTTGTTACAACCCCATGAATACTAAGTCCCATTATATCCCCTGCAGTTTCAATGAAACATTATTCTTCCTGAACACACATTGTTCATGTTCTCAAATGCCTGGTACAGAAAATATAATTACGCTGATTTTATTGGATATGTCAGGTTTACGCATTTTTCAGGCCATTAGAGGTTAGTCACCATTAGGCAAGCGTACACACTTAAAATTAAGTACCTCGATAGCTCATGTAAAAGTCAACTTTCTATAGACTCTCTCGCTTGTAGAACAGAACAGGCTGTTCCTCTGTGCAGATACAGTTCATGTGGAATCAAGGTGTCTGAAAAGGAGCCCGACATCTGACGCAACCACAGTTGTAAATATGATTAATGAAAACGTTACATATCTCAGCGCTATGCATTCTGCTGTTTGAGAAGCCTGGGGTTCTCATTTGCAACAAATACCTGTAGCCTTTGGGGATAAGGGCAGAAGTTTAGTCCAGCATTATTAGCACAAGATTTGGAGTCAGGATCCAGGTGTTCTCATCCTAGCTATGTCTGCTGCTTTGGTGGATGAAAAGTGGCCATATAATCAGTGGAGGCTTTTCTCCTGTGTGGGAGAATCCTCTGCTGGAGAAAAGCTGCTAAAGAGGCTCCTAGGGCACGCTGGGTCACAGGGTAGTGGGGATGTGCATACAGCATTGTGTCCAGCTCCCCTTGTGTTGCTGGAGAGTCTTGTGGCCATTGGTAGCTGGAGAAGAGCCTTCCGCAGGTCTCTCAATCCAGAGGTTCTAGGCCAGTGCTATGCTGGCCAGGTTCCAGCCTGTCCCCCTGTAACGCTGCGGTTCTGGCGGGACCCAACGGAGAGGGCCAATTTAGGACAAATTGCTCCAACAGGGCAATTACAGCCCAAGGCTGGGGTTTTTCCACCTCTAAGGCGAACCAAACCAGCCAGACTAAGAGGACTTCGGTCTCATCCCCACTGGCTAACCACAAGTCACAAAAGCAATTTCCTTAGACACTCCAGTTTCCCAGTATCACCACCCAGTGCCACTCATCATGGGGACAAATGGTTATGAAAACCAATACCCCAGTAAAAGAAAAAAGGTTCTCCTGATCCCACAGGACCAAGCCCCAGACCCAGGTCAATATACAAATTAGATCTTACCCACAAATCACGCTGTTGCCAATCCTTTAGAATCTAAAATCTAAACGTTTATTCATAAAAGGAAAAAGATAGAGATGAGAGCTAGAATTGGTTAAATGGAATCAATTACATACACTAATGGCAAAGTTCTTGGTTCAGGCTTGTAGCAGTGATGAAATAAACTGCAGGTTCAAAATCAAGTCTCTGGAGTACATCCACAGCTGGGATGGGTCATCAGTCCTTCCATTCGTAGCAAAGTCCCTCCAGAGGTAAGAAGCAGGATTGAAGACAAGATGGAGGAGAGGCCTCAGCCTTTTATAGTCTTTTCCAGGTGTAAGAACATCTCTTTGTCCTTACTGTGGAGAATTACAGCAAAATGGAGTCTGGAGTCACATGGGCCAGTCCCTGCATACTTTGCTGAGTTGCAAGGCGTATTTGCCTTCTCTCAATGGGTCAGTTGTATAGCTGATGGTCCTTAATGGGCCATCAAGCAAGCTAGGCAGAGCTAACACCAACTTGTCTGGGAAGTTTCCCAGAAGCATAACCTAAGTTTGAAATACAGACAGTATAGAGCCAATATTCATAACTTCAACTACAAAATTGATACACACATATAGACAGCATAATCATAATCCGCAAACCATAACCTTGTCTTAGACACCTCATTTGACCCCCCCTTTATACAAGATTTGGTGCCACTACAGGACTTTGGTTGCAACCATGTTCTATATTGTCCCAGTTCAAATCAATAACGTGACACCCCCTAATACTTGTCTTCTCTTGGTTTACTTTTCAACGCCCTCTTTGTGCATGGCGCAGAAGATTGTTCAGTACACATTCTGGATACCCAACACTACCGCCAAACAGGGCCAGTGTGAGAAGAACCAGTCCAATGCCTCTCTCGCTTTTTCTGCCCTCCCATGACCTTTCCAGCAACCTTGAAGTCCACTTTCCCGCTAATGACTTTGAGAAGGACTTGATTAGATTTTTCTCTCTCACTTTAAAGTGGTTTGACTCCTTTAGCTCAATTAGTCTGTGCTGCAGTGCTGGAAGTTGTTTGCAAACCTTTCCCATGAGGATGAATAGGGCATTATCTTATAACTACCTGCTATAGGGCTTCTTGCACTTTCTTCTGAAGCATCTGGTCCTGGCCACTGATGGAGAGAAAATACTGGACTGGATGGATGACAGGTTTAGTCCAGTCTGGAAATTCCTCTATCATGAGTTGAAATGATTTTGCTTAACAATTGAGAAATGCCGTAAACCCCCATATTATGGAGCCTTTCCCTTTTTAGCTGAATATTATCACATGGCACATACTTTACAACTCAGTAGGATTCCATAGCACATAATGTATTCAAAGAGCAGTCCCAGTGTTTCACTCTAAGGAGGTTGCGGCTTTCATAGGAAATGTTCCATAGTTCATTCCTCTTTCCTGAGTTACACAGGATTAGGTGTTCATGATTGAATACATAACAGAGCTGTGAATTTTAAGGAGATGAGGGTTAGCTTTTCAAAAACTCCTTCCTGAAAATTGTAACATTTACCTATGTTCCCTCTAAGAATTGCTTCACAGCATAATATATGTGTTTACCTGGCTTGTCCCATAGAGTTGAAAACAGTAGTGGCCTATCTTTTATTCACTTCTCCTGCCCAGTGTAAATACTCTATAATAATTCAGACTAGCTTTATTCCTGCTGAGGACATACATTATTAAGTCATGTGACATTCCCTAGGAAACAATCTGGACTGTTGGACAGCTGTGTCCCCTCAGTTGTCCAACCTGGGGTGCCTTTTACACTGTTCTGCGCTGAGAGTAGCCACTCCTCGTCTGCTCAAACTCAGCCCCCAGCATGTAAATTACCCCCAACTATACTGCAAGAATGCTTCAGCCAGCCAGCCTGCCACTCTTGAATTATACTGCAGAGCGACACCAGAAAATTCCCAGTGCCAGACTTTCCCCCCCAAATGTGCATCTTGTACTGCCCAGCACCCTCCTGAACAATGCAAGCTCATAGAAAGTCCGTCATTTTATTAATACAAAATTATATACACAATTTTGTTATTTCAAATGGAAGCTCCCAAAAGCCTTCAATCTAAACACACTGGCTTAGATAAAACAAGTTTATTATCTACAGAAAGATAGATTTTTAGTGTTTACAATTAATGAAGCATAAAAGTCAGAATTTATTACAAAGAAATAAAAGGTAAAACACAACTAATGCCTAACTTAACAAGCGACAGTGAATTCAATGCAAAGGATCTCTCACCACATGTTCTAGCAGTCTTATTGGTGGAAGCTTTCAGCCAGGATCACTCCCCAGTCCCATGATGCTTCCTTTGTCTTTCAAGTGTTGTTGATGCCGTGAATAGAGATGAAGGAAGAGATTTGTGTCCTCTGTTCTCACTACTTGTAGGTATTTTCCTCTTTGAAAATCATCTCCAGCTGAGGTTCAGGAGACAGAAAGTCTGTTTGCACAGGGATTTCCAGCTGTTTCATTGCCAAGATGTAAATGTATCGCTCATACTCTTCTTCCTTCCAAAGAATGGCTGCTTAACCCTGGGTCCAATTCTGTTCAATATCTTCATCAATGATTTAGATAATGGCAAAGTTATAAAGTTTGTGGATGATACCAAGCTGGGAGGGGTTGCAAGTGCTTTGGAGGAAAGGATTAAAATTCAAAATGATCTGGACAACCTGGAGAAATGATTCGAAGCAAATAGGATGAAATTCAATAAGGACAAATGCAAAGTACTCCATTTAGGAAGGAACAATCAGTTCCACACATACAAAATGACTGCATAGGAAGGAGTAGTGTGGAAAGGGATCTGGGGATCTAGTGGTTCACAAGCTAAATATGAGTCAACAATGTAACGCTGTTGCAAAAAAGAGCAAACATCATTCTGGGATGTATTAACAGGAGTGCTGTAAGCAAGACATGAGGAGTAATTCTTCTGCTCTACTCCGCGCTGATTAAGCCTCAACTGGAGTACTATGTCTAGTTCTGGGTGCCACATTTCAGGAAGGATGTGGACAAATTGGAGAGAATCCAGAGAAGAGCAACAAAATGATTAAAGGTCTAGAAAACATGACCTCTGAGGGAAGAATTTTGTACATTGATCATAGTCCTGTAAAAAGGGTGATCATAAGGGTACACGGTATGAGATAGTTTCCAGTCCTGAGATGCTCATACACTGCTGTTAAGCATAGGCAAAAATCCTGCTTACAAACATTCTACTGTGACATTAACTGTCTTCACCCACAAAACACTGGAAGGTGGTGATGAAAGTAGCAAGGTACCAAGTGAGAAAAGTGAAGCATAGAATCTATTGGGGAGGGGATCCTGGCTGAGCTGGGCCAGGAGAAATCTGATACTAATTGGGAGAGGAATGGAAGGGGAAAGGTTCAATAAGTGTGATCAGGTGGATGGTTAGTGATGCAGACTCCTTCAGGGTTACACTGAGATGCAGTTAACTGGAGGGGAAGATTAGGTTCATAGGGCTTCTGGGAGAAGAGTGTTTAAAGAGAGACTGGAAGGCTGAGAGGATGGTGGGACAGGGTGATTCCAAAGGTAAGCGGGAGCATGACTGAAGGCCCAGAGATGAAAGTGGGATGGCATGTAGGGAGCCGGGAAGGGAGTGGTATGGATGGAGCAAAGGGGCCAGGTGAGGAAAGAAAAGAGATGGTTGTACAATTCATTGTACAGGCTGTTGTAGATGCAGTCAAGGTATTAAAATCACCTCCAAGCCACCTCCTATTTAGACATGGAAAACCACTCTTGAAAACCCAGGAAACCAAGCCAAATCAATTTTGAATTTAAAAAGTGTGGTCTATATCAGGAAGGTACCAAGGTTTATAGGCTATATTCTGTCCTTTACTATGCACCATGACCCCTGTTGATGTCAATGAATGTGGTGCACATGCTCCCAAAGGAAAATTTGTGTGTGTTCTCTGTCAAACTTGTGTTTTCATGCCAGAGCTCCACTAACAGGAGTACTGCTCAACAAGGGTCTGTCTACACTGCCATGTAAGCCCAGGGTTAGTGGGACTTGAATCTGATGACCCGTTTTAGAGTCAATAGAGTGGACTGCAGACTGTTGGGATAGAGAGGACTAAGCAAGTTGTCCCATGGAATTCTGGGATACTTCTGGATGATTCCTGGGACCTGAGTCAACTGGGGCTGAAGTTACACTGCAAAGCAATAGGGATCAGATCTTGGGTCCCAGCTGGACTTGAGCTCGGAACCTCCAGCCCTGCAGAATCATGGGACCCTGGGTTAGCAAAATTGTACTGTAGATGCTAGGGGGGTTAGCTTTGAGTCCAGGCTCAAGCGGGGGCTTTCATTTCAGTGTAGACACAAGCTAGGTCTACACTACCCGCCTGAATCGGCGGGTAGAAATCGACCTCTCGGGGATCGAATTATCGCGTCTCGTCGGGACGCAACAATCGATCCCCGAATCGACGCTCTTACTCCACCAGCGGAGGTGGGAGTAAGCGCCGTCGACGGGAAGCCGCGGAGGTCGATTTTGCCACCGTCCTTACAGCGGGGTAAGTCGGCTGCGATACGTCGAATTCAGCTACGCTATTCGCATAGCTGAATTTGCGTATCTTAAATCGACCCCCCCCTGTAGTGAAGACCTGCCCATACTTTCAGAGCCTGTTCCTGCTCTGCTTTGGATTTTTGTGTGTGTGTGCTAAATTCATCCCCCTTTTTCGACCATTTCTTTTTCTCACCAGGGGACTACCCTGCCAATCTTACTCATGCTGAGAAAATCTTATCCATAGGAGTAGCCTGACTGAAACCATGAGAACAATTTATGTAAATACTTTTCAGCATAATTTTTGAAGAAGCAGATCTGAAGCAATTGCCTTAGAGAAATGTTGACCTTATCCCTTGCAATATATAATCCCACAGCAGCGATCCCAAACTCTGTGCTAGCACTAAAGCAAGATGTACAGTTTGGGGTTATTACTGCAGAATATTTTACAGGAGTTGTTGCAGAGCATAGTGTATCAATCTGGTAAATGTTTTGAAAATTCCAGCAGCCAAACATACACTGATGGATAGAACTGGCTGGACTTTCTGTTCTGTGGGAACTTCTGACATTTCAAAACAAAAAAAAGTTCCCAATTGGAACAAAAACAGAAATTTGGAAACTTCCCAAAGAATGAAAATTCTGAAAAATTTCAGTTTGGAAACATTGAATCATTTTTGGTTCAATAATGTTGAAAGATTTTATTTTGACTTTTATATTATGTGCAACTATTAAAGATAAAATATTAACTTTAATCTTGTATTAAATTATCACATCAAAGTGTCAATGAAGTGAATCAAAATGATAAAGTCAAAATTAAACATTTTTTCCTTATTGAAATGAATCATTTTGATATTATCAAGACAAAATGAGAATGTCAAAATGAATCACTTGGATTTTTTCCCCCCATAAATTTTTTTGTCAAAATTGACATGTTCCTGCAAAATGTTTAGATTTCAATTAAACTCCATTTTTTCAACAGAAAACTGCTCTGTCGAAAAATTTTCAGCCAGCTGTAACTATCATTAGCTATGTAAGTTGCTTCTTACTGTAATCTCTCTCTTTGAAGCAGAATCTTGTTTCAAAACCATAACTACTTTTGGCACACCTTGAAAAGCTCTGTACTGTTTTGTGTTTTGTAACCCAAACCTTTCCCTAACTCATCTCAGTCAGATAATGTACAAAATTCATCTTCCCCCAAAGTGAAAACCATTGAAGGGATTTTTATATTTTTGGCCTTTGCTCCAGCAGCCTTTCTGCATTTCCCAGCATCTGCTCGCTCAAGGTTTGTGAACCTCCCCTCTCTCTCTCACTGCAGAAAGCAGATTTTGTACGAGGAAAGGTTTTGTGCTGGCAAATGCTCCGGGATTTCCTGGAAGGGCTGGCGCTTCCATTTAGGATTTGGGAGGGCGGCATTTTGCCCTTGGCGGCAATTCGGCGGCGGGGGGTCCTTCCGTGCTCTGGGTCTTTGGTGGCAATTCTGCGGCGGGTCCTTCACTCGCTCCGGGACCCGCCGCCGAAGTGCCCCGAAGACTGGGAGCGCGGAAGGACCCCCCCGCCGCAGAATTGCCGACGACGACCGGGAGTGCGGAAGGACCCCCGCCTAGGGCATCAAAAACCCTGCCGCCGCTCCTGTTTCCTGGGGCGCAGAACTTGCTCTCCAACATTCTTCTCAGGCTGCAGGTCTGCAGCACAGCCCCCCTGCGACTGCTATTCTAGTCCATGTGCATCCTCATCCTCTATGTGAGGTTCTAAGTGTGAATTCAAATAACCATATCCAGCCTGACCCCGGCCTGTGCCCCCAACTCTCCCTCTGCATCAGCACATTCATACCCCCTCCACAGCCCATTAGGGGGACACCAGCCTTCCTTTGCAATCCCTCTCTCTGTGCCCTCAGCCCTCAGAGAGGCAGGGATTAAGAGAGCTTTGTGGAAACACTTGGTCCTGGGGGAAATTTCACGCATCCTTCAGGCCCACCCCCTCCCCTTCCATAGAAAAAGCCAAAGCACTGCAAAAGCCTCTCAGCGCTGAATGTATGGCAACTGTCCTGCCCTCTCCCTGGTGAGAGAGGTGAGCAGCAGGTGCAGCGTCTAACCAGGAGGAGCCGGAACAGCTCCCAACACCTCTCACCCAGCCCTCTAGAACCATGCAGGGCACCTGCTGCTCTATGCAAGATCCTGGCCTCCTTCCAGCAAATGCAGGACAGCCAACTTGATGACTACACTACCTCTGGCTCTGGAGCATGGCCCATAGATAGTGTTACCAGATAGCAACAGTGAAAAAACAGGACAGGGGTGCGGGGTAATAGGTGCCTATATAAGCAAAAGTCACAAAAAATGGGACTATCCCTTTAAAAACAGGACATCTGGTCACCCTACCTATAGAGCGCTTATGCTGCAGCATGGTCATGGAGCAGCTCCCCTCCAGCACCTCCTCCAGCAATGTGGGGATTTGGATCCAAGTACTGTTGCCAGGGAGGGGTTACTGGCATGAGGGGAGCAAGCTGTAGGGTCATTGTTCCACTCTATGTGCTCCATGGCTCCATTTTGGCAGAGCTGCTGTGAATTTCCTTCCATCTAACTTTCTCTTGTCATTAGAAATCAAAACAAAACAGACAAACCAGGTCCCCATGGCTTTGTCGCTCTACAGGAACAGCATCACTTTACCTTTGCTGTTGTGTGTGGCACAGCATGATATTGTCCATGTGCATTGGTATGAGAATGAAAAGACATCAGCTTGCAAAATGTTTTCTTTGGGTAGACAAAACCCACCTAAAAATGCTGTAGAGTTTTCCATTTTTCTCTGCCTTCACAATGTTTGAGTGTGCATGTGTACACACACACACACACACACACACACACTCTCTCTCTCTCTCTCTCCCCTTCCATCCTCTAGGGTATAGCTGGGCAAAGAACCAAGATTGGGACGTTCTGCAAAGTCTGTTTTCACCATCATGTTTCATCCCATCTCAGACTTGAAGAAGGCCAGTTTGAAACTAAAGAACACTCTAAGGGACACTCTCTGGTTAAAAATCTTATATGGAAAAGGAATAAAAAACCTCTTCACATGCCTTAGTAACAAATTCAAATATTCAGACTGACAGGGCTTTAAAATCTATATTACATTAACAGTGTAGCTATTTTTGCCTCTCGTTTGGCTTGAACAATGGAAATCATCAGGTCAGTTTTTACTTTTGTGTCTAGTCAGTTTCCTTTTCCGAGTCCCGTGCAGTATGCCAACCCCAAGTGTTCACAAATCACAAGTCAGGCCCACCCCAAATTATGAGGTTGTCTTACAAATTATTAGATTTTTTAAAAAGAACACATGTTGGTTTCTTTTCTCTTGCTTTCTGTTTTTGAGCCATTAGGGTGCCCATGAGTCACATTTTCAAGCTTTTCTCTGCAACCGTGAGAATTTACTTGTACTAGATTTTATGTATGTGTAACTTGCAAAAAAAACTACGTTAAAAGAACAGTCAGGTGACAGAGTCAAGCATTCAAAAGTTACGAAATGCCGGAATTAAGGTGGCCTATGCAATCTTAATTGTGGCTCCCATGTGCATGTGCACAATAGTACAGCCTTTAACTCCATGATCACAAACTATTTTTCCAAGTTTGGCAAAGTTCTAAGTACCTGACAACAGGGTGCTGTAATGGAAAGTGTTGGGCAACCTTAACGCCAGGCATTGCTGCCAGCTCTACCCATAATATTTTCAATAAAATGTTATTTTTGGTTCTAAACTACATGGCAGGCTCCCTGGAACTGGATCTTGGGTTGGTTTGTGATGCTTTTGGCTAACCTTCCCTTGTCCCTCTCTCCACGTTGAACAGTTCCTAGCGCATGTCTACATTTGAGTGGGAAAGTTTGACTCCCAGCTCGTGTAACTGTACCTGTGCTGGTTCCACTTGAGCCAGTGCACTACAAATAGCCGTGTAGTCAAGGTAGCCCAGGCAGTGCCATTTTTAGTGTGTTAGCTCCGCTTGAGCTAGGGTGGGTATATTTGTGGGAGCTGGAGTCGCAGCTCAAATGTAATGTACCCATAGTTTCCAAGGCCAGAAAGTACCACTGTGATCACCTAGTCTTACCTCCTGTCCAACAGAGGTCAGAGAACTTCCCCCAGAACAATTCCTGTTTGAACTAGGGCATACCTTTTAGAAAAACATCCATTCTTGATTTAAAAATTGGAGATGTGACAGTGTAAACAGGGGAAGAAAAAAACCCAAGCAGCTGACTCCAATTAACCAAACCTGTTAGAGGCTGCTGCGAGCGGGAGGGGACTGTGGTGTATATAAGTCAGGTCCAACTCACTCCAGTGAGAGGAGGTGAGGTATCATGTAAGAAGACTGGGTGGCTGGTGAGAAATACAACTCCAGAAAGGGGCGGGAAGAGATGTAATCATATTGGGAAGAAAAGGTCCTGAGTCTGGGGACTGCTGGGCACAGGCGAATGCCTGCCTCGCTGGGAAACTTTGGATGTGCCTGAGAAGTAAGGGAATTTATGGAGAAGTGGGATTAAAGCCTTTGAGGGTGGATGAAAAATGAAGGGCTGACACACCCTTTTTATAAGTACTGCTACATTCTCTCTGGCTTCCTTTCTCTCCCGCCCTTTCTGCGGGGGTTAGGTCACCTCAGTGTCCTGTAAAATGAAGGCAGAGCCACTGAAGCCAGCCAATGGGAGATGCCGGTGACATGGTTGTGTGATTAGTCCCACTCCTCTCGCAGAGATAGGCGCCTCCCTGCAGCCTAGACCTAGGTGCCTAACTCTGCTAGTGATCTGTGACCAGGAGCCCCTCTCCTGGAGTCAGACGCTCACGCCATTTTAGCAAGAAGCTGGGTAGTGGGGAAGGAGGAGCTCCCTCACCACTGTTAGCCCAGTGGTTAGGGTGTTCACCTGGGCTGTGGGAGACCCCAGCTGAAAGGATTTGAATAGAGCTCTGGCACTTTCCAGGTGAGTGCCCTAGCCACTGGGCTTTAGGCTAATCCTATGTAGATTAGCTCCCCTGTTGGAACTGTTGCAGTGCGGATATATAATTTTTAAATAGCCATTAGAGCAGAAGGCCTGGATCCTGGGTCTCCCATGTTCAGGGCAAGGGGCTAACCACCAGGCTACAGCATCATCCTCATGCTTGTATGTATGTATGCTCACTTTCTCTGCTTGCAAGGGGGTGGGAAGGGGGAGAACTAGAACCAGGGATGTCTCAGAGCCTGGGTGAGTACCCTATCCACTGGCCCCACAGGTCCTCCTTCTTCCTCCTGACCTGTTTGGTGTGAACTTGCCTGAGGAGGCCGACCCGGTAGGTGTGCGCGGAGGGGCCTACCAGCACAGCTTAGGTAGCTGAACGCCTATCTCCGCCTGGGTCATGAATCGCACCGACAGGGAGGCAACAATGCTCATGCCCAGAGACAGAAACACAGGAACTTTTCACTGCAAAAACTTAAACTTAGGTGCCTACGGGGTTTGGTGGGAGTTTTGTGTGCTGTATTGCTCCCAAAACTGGGACGCAGGTGCCTAACTCGTTTTGTGCATTCTGGCCACTGAGCTCTGAGTCTGTCCTTTTGAGGCCTCTTTTCTAAAGCTGTCATCATTCTTGTTGCTCTTCCCTGAACTCTCTCCAATTTATGAGCTTCCTTCTTGGATTATGGAGACCAGAATAAAACAGTGGGCTTTCATACTATTCTCCCAGACTGCTTGCGGGCCTCTTGCTGATGCCTTTGTATTTAAAAAAATATAGATAGAAAGATAGATTCAGCTAGAATCTATAGATAGATTCAGCCAGCAACTGCTGCATGTGTACCCAGAATGAACACCCTAGGACCTACTTACCGAGGGGTGTATTATGTAGTCTATCCCCATCATTATGACATTACTGGGTAAAGAAAAATTCACAGTAGGGTGTATGATATTCACACTATATTTCTGGGGCATGGGTGAATTAGTGATGACTTTTTGCTGGAAACGCAAGCCCTTTTGCATTGAAAAGTTCTGCCATTTTGGTTCTCAGCTTCAATATGATCTTTGGCTCACTGTAGACAAAAGACACCAGCCACGTGGGGAATAAAACTAAGTGCTATTTTGAGCATTATTATTATTTATCTGCATCCCTGGTGCATTTAGGGGCACCGACTGAGATCAGCCCCATTGTGCTGGGGGGCTGTACATACATGGGTCAGATGGGCATGGACCTTGGAGTTTTTCCTCACCTTCCTCTGCAGAATGGGGTGCAGGTCACTTCATAGGATCATCTGGGTATATCAATTCGCTGCCAGTGTAGGGGCCTCACGCTCTGGTTCCCCTCAGTCCCTCCTGTTCTCCGCCTCTGGCACACATAGTTTGGCTGTAAGACTTTGGTCTAATTGTGGTGGTTGGGTTTAGTGGGCAGGTGCTGGGTGGTGTTGGTGGCCCGTGACATCCAGGAAGTGAGACTGGATGAGCTGGAGGTCCCTTCTGGCCTTAACCTCAATGACTGTAAACCAGACAGGCAATGTCTGGGACAACGGAAGAGCGATTGCCCCCACTTTACAGCTGGAGAACTGTGGCACAGAGAAATCCAGCATCGTGTCTAAGGTCACAATGGGTGGCAGAAGCAGGAACTAGATTCAATCTCTTGAGTCTGTGCGTGCATGTGACATGCTGTTCCCTTTGCTACCGTGAGCTCCTGTACTGGGGAAGTGACACTCTCCTGCAGGGAATGTTGGTTTTTTTAATGGGCGGTGGGCAGGGCTCAAGGAAAGGACAGGAATTCAGGCTGAAGTCTGAATGATCCTAGAGGGCAAATGGCAGGAAGTTGAGGGGAGGAGTGACTTGTCTTGCAGATACTTGCCTGGTAATTACGCTGAGCCCTTCTCACCCTTTGTATTTGTAATATCCTTTGGCATTGTGAGAGCTCCTGATCACCCCTCAGCCCCAACAAACCAAAAGCACTCTTCAGCCTGTGAAGCCATTACCTTGTTCACAACGCTAGTTGATAAAAATAAGGTGCTTACCAAACAGAAAGACAGCAGGTTTTTACTGATATTTTCCCCCAGAAAGCAGAATTTTTTGTTTTAACAATAGTGGAATTTCCATTTAACAAGCTCCCTGAGCCTGCGAGAACTTTGCTGTAACATCAGATATTGCAAGCTCAGATCTTGGAGCCTAAATGAATAAATGGCAGTCTTGAATACACACAGCACAGGAGCCCTGCTCTCAGGGGAGAATCCAGTGTCCCAGATAATAAATCACAGGAAAAGATTAAAAATAAATAAGGACACTGCTGTACCTTTGCTTTCATACCTTTTCTCTGATCCCGAGAAGAGTGTGGAGAAGGAATTCTTCTGAAAAAATAATGTAAGCAGGCTTGGCACCGAGAGCTGCTTCAGCAATGCAGGCCCTCAAACACTGCACCGTTTAATTAGGAAATAGGGGCCATAAGCCCAGGAGACGTTGACTTTCTACGGAGGTGATTCACTATGGTGTTATCCCAGTTTAAACTGGTGTCACTCCATTTATTCCAGTGTGAAACCAAAGTAACGCGGGGTGAATCAAGCCCACAGCTTGCAATCTGGAGAAGATGGTTTGAAGATGCATCAGCAAAAGGTCACCTAGAGCATGTCTGGATTGCAATCACAGAGTCTGATTGCAGCCTGTGTCGCCTTACCAGAGCTAGCTTGAATGGTGCTAGCTTCGGTTCTGGAGCAATGGGCAGTATAGCACGGACTATCCCCATGAATAGTTAACCAGGGCTCTGGCTGGGCTTGTACAGCCTGTTGTAATGATTGGGTCTACAAATTAATCCTAAATGTGAGTTCAATTGTAAGAGGTGAGTGAAAGTTCATAACACATCCCAATAAGCCATAACAATAAATGTTAATGGAAAAAGGTCGACAGACTAAATTAGTCCAACCAGCAAAGACCCACTGGTAATAATTCAAGAACAGTGTTAAGATCATGTCTGGTAAACAAGAGAAATGTGAGGGCCAGAAATCAATAAACCAAAATTGCTAAGTTGGCTATTAGGCCTAATTGGTGGACAAAATAATGAGGGGAAGAGCTATTCCACCATTCATTCCTTTTGGGGTCCTTCAAGAGAGTATTTGGGAGGAAAATATGCAAATAGACAGGAAAGATAAGTGAAGGGGAAGAAGCAAGTGTCTTTGTCATGGCTGCCACCCCCACTGGCTCCTGGAACCCCAGACCTTCTTGGTCATAATCCTAAGAGATGTCCCGACCAGACTGACGGTCTCAGATGACATTGCTACCTTCACCTCTACTGGCTCTGGCTAAATCCCAACCAGCGCCTGAGACATGAGACTGTCACTCATCCCCATGTGTCTTTTTTCTTCCCCACTTCAGTTCTTCTCTTTCTGACCCTCACCTTTTGCCTTCTGTCTAGTAAGAGTTTGGCTTAGCTGACCCAGCTTGCATATGTTGCAACACTGCTGAGAGCCTGTGATCAGAAAGAGGCAGCTAAATTCAATGCCCTGAACAGCCTGATGCTGGTACAAGTTTGCCATGGCTTGGTGTGGCTAGTGAGACCATGTGCAGCACCCGTGATTTTCCAGCAATGAGATTACAAGTGAGAGTCAACACCAGTGACAAAAGCTGCATTTTCCATCTGTGCTGTTCTTTTCTCTTCCCTCGTGTGTGTGTTTGCGTTGGTTTGTTTTCTAAGGGTATGTCTACACTACGAGAGTACTTCGATTTTAGTTAATTCGAATATGTGGAATCGATAATACAAAGTCGAACGTGTGTGTCCACACTAAGGACAGTAATTCGACTTTGTGAGACTTTGTGAGTCCACACTAACGGGGCAAGCGTCGACATTGGAAGCGGTGCACTGTGGGCAGCTATCCCACAGTTCCCGCAGTCCCCGCTGCCCATTGGAATTCTGGGTCGAGCCGCCAATGCCTTCTGGGTAAAAAAAAAGGGTAGAGGGTGCTTTTGGGTAATTGTCGTCATCCGTCCGTCACTAACGCCCTCCCTCCCTCCCTGAAAGCGCCGGCGGGAAATCAGTTCGCGCACTTTTCTGATTACTGACAGCGCGGACGCCACAGCAGTGCGAGCATGGATCCCGCTGCGACCATCGCTGCAGTTGTGGCAGTTCTCAACGCCTCGCAGCTTCTCATCCACCTTTACCAGAGGCAGCTGCAGATAAATCAGGAGAGGAGGCTACGGCACCACCGTGAGGGCATGAAGTCGGAGAGTAGCTCCGACCTCTCAGAAAACAGGAGACCCAGCGCCCAGGACATCTCGGTGTCACTGGGTCTTGTGGATACTGTGGAACAGCGATTCTGGGCCCTGGAAACAAGCACTGACTGGTGGGACCGCATAGTGCTGCAGGTCTGGGATGAATCCCAGTGGCTGCGAAACTTTCGCATGCGGAAGGGGACTTTCCTCGAACTGTGTGACTTGCTGTCCCCTGCCCTGAAGCGAAAGGACACCCGGATGCGAGCAGCCCTGACTGTCCAGAAGCGAGTGGCCATAGCCCTCTGGAAGCTTGCAACGCCAGACAGCTACCGGTCAGTCGCGAACCACTTTGGTGTGGGCAAGTCTACCGTGGGGGTTGCTGTCATGCAAGTAGCCAAGGCAATCGTCAAGGTACTGCTATCTAAGGTAGTGACCCTGGGAAACGTGGAGCTCATCATAGATGGCTTTGCCGAGATGGGATTCCCAAACTGCGGTGGGGCTATAGATGGGACTCACATCCCTATCCTGGGACCGGACCACCAGGCCAGCCAGTACATAAACAGAAAGGGATACTTTTCTATGGTGCTGCAAGCACTGGTGGACCACAGGGGACGTTTTACAAATATCAACGTTGGATGGCCTGGCAAGGTTCATGACGCTCGGGTTTTCAGGAACTCTGGTCTGTTTAGACGGCTGCAGGAAGGTCTTTACTTCCCGGACCACAAAATAAGTCTTGGGGATGTGGAGATGCCTACTGTGATCCTCGGGGACCCTGCATACCCGCTAATGCCCTGGCTCATGAAGCCCTACACTGGCGCACTGGACTCAGGGAAAGAACTCTTCAACTACCGGCTGAGCAAGTGCAGAATGGTGGTGGAGTGTGCTTTTGGCCGTCTCAAGGGGAGATGGAGAAGCTTACTCACTCGCTGTGATCTCAGCGAAACCAATATCCCCATTGTGATAGCTGCTTGCTGTGTGCTCCACAATCTGTGTGAGAGCAAGGGGGAGACCTTTATGGCGGGGTGGGAGGTTGAGGCAAATAGCCTGGCTTCTGATTACGCCCAGCCAGACAGCCGGGCGATTAGAAGATCCCAGCGGGACGCGCTGTGCATCAGGGAGGCTTTGAAAGCCAGGTTCCTGACTGAGCAGGGTCTCCAGTGACTGTTTAGTTTGTGGACACAGATGCTGAACCTGCCCCCGTTTCTTTACCCAGTTACTGTTGACTATCCTTCCAAGTTACATACCCCCTTCACCACCTTCCCAACAAATAAAATCTGTTCCGTTTTGTTAATGAACAACGTTCTCTTTCTTACTGTTTTCGCGGGAATGTTTTAAACCGGGGACGCAGACTGTGGCAGGGGGCGGGGTTAGTGTTTTGATGCAAATGATGCTTCTAAACTCCGGGAATGACAGGCTCCGCAGTGCTGGATTGGTTGTTTCAACGGAGCCTGCCAGCAGTCCTGGGCAGGACTGCGTGTATGTGTCGGCCAAGTGACTTTCTGGCAGGGGGCGGAGGGTTACAGACCCCCGTGCTGCGTGGCTCTGTGATCCAGGATAAGGGCCGCGTCATAAGATCTCTAACTGCCCTCCCCCGCCACAAAGTCACAGATCAACCCCCCTGCCCCCCAGAACATGAAAACCACCTCCCAGACTGACCAGGGTAACTGGTGACTGCACTGTGTATGTGTCCTGATGCTGGACCTGCCCCCGCCTCTGTAGCCTGCTAAAGGTGACTGTCCTGTCCAAGTAACAAACCCCTTCCCCCCCTTCAGACAGAATCCCCTCTAAAAGACACTCTCGGAAACAGTACTTAACAGAAACAGATGTTTTATTATGAACCGCACATGAAAAGGGGGGGGAGGAAACTTGGACGGTGGCTTGTGTGAGATGGGTAGGAAAGGACTTTTCAAACTTTGTGGAACGAGAGCCTTCTATTGCTGCAGCAGTCTGCAGGGGCTGAATGAAAGTTTTAACGGCCCTTGCCGCCCCTCCTTCTTTGGACTTTTGGTGAGGGGGGTGTGGGACTTGGTGGCGGGGGAGGGTGGTTAGAGATAGACAGCAGCAGGGCTCTGTCCTCCTGCCTCCGGTCTTGCAGAACATCCACTAGGCGCCGGAGCGTCTCCGTTTGCTCCCTCATTAGTCCAAGCAGGGTTTGAGTAGCCTTCTGGTCTTCCTGGCACCACCTCTCCTCCCGTTACATGACTGCTCGGTGCATTTGTGACAAGTTTTCCCTCCACTGTGTCGTCTGGGCTGCCTGCTCTCGTGAGCAGTCCATAAGTTCATAGAACATGTCCTCACGCGTCTTCTTCTTCCTCCTCCTAATCTGCGCTAGCCTCTGGGAGTGTGATGCCAGGCTGGGTTGGGAGACAGTCGCAGATGTGTCTGTGGGAATGGGAAAAAAGGGAGTGAATTCCTGAGACAGATAAATGAAGTTGCTAACAAAGAACATAGTCTTTCTCTGTGAACAACACCATGCACTGCACCTTTCACATGCGCACTCAGGACAAGGTCGAATTTTCGGCCCTCGCCTTCAGTGCCTGGGGTCTTGCAGTTGCGATCAGAGAAGCGTGGCAGGACACCTCTACTTTTGTTGCAGGAAAACATGGTAAGCCGTAGACTTGTGGCAGCTTAAAAATTTAATAGTAGCACTGGGCTCCTTTCGCACTGAAAGCAAGGCCACTCTCTGCTGGCAGCAATCAGGGAAGCATGAGCTCTGCCCCTGTCCCACCACCTCGCGGCTGTCCCAGGGAAAGATCCCTGTATGCTGCCCCTCTGCCGCCTCCACCGCGTGGCTGTAAAGCAGTCCCAATACTAACATTCCCCTCCCTAATTTAAAGCAGGGCGTCATGTGCGACATAATGCTGATGAGGATCTCGGAGAGCAAGAGGGGACGGATGCTTCGGGAGATCATGCAGAAGCCAGGGCCGTATGCCGCCATGCTCTGCCGTGCGATGATCCCGGACTACTTAATAGAGTCATGGCGTGGGAACGTGTCTTACCACGGTGGACCGAACAAGATCGCCCTGCCACGGAACCTGATGCGCATGCTTGAGTGGTACCTCCAGGAGAGCTATGCTGAGCTCTCCCAGGAGGACTCTCTGTCAATTCCCGGACATATTGACCGTCTTTTCGTGTAACTGTACTGGAAGGGACTACAGAGTGGAGCGTCCTGTGGTTGCCTAATCATGAAAATCCGGACATTATTTGATTTTTTATACATAGTTGGGACTAAATAGTTGCCTAAGGCAAAGAAATCATGAACACCCAATTGCTGATATAGTTAATATTCCTGTTTTGTTATAAATAAAAGTTTCTATGTTTAAATGAGTGAATGAAAAGCCCATTCTTAACAATATAAATATTCCAGTTATGTTAAAATTAAATGTTTAGATGTTTAAAGCACTCACTGCTTGATCCTTCCCCTGATTCGGTGTCCGGGGTAACGGCTGGGGACGGTTGGTAGGGGATCTCGGTAAGGGTGATGAAGAGCTCCTGGCTGTCGTTGAAATCAGCGGTGCAAGCGCTGTCGACTGCCTCGTCCTCCTCATCTCCTTCCTCATCTTCCCCGTCCGCTAACATTTCCGACGAGGAACCGGCCGTGGACAATATCCCATCCTCAGAGTCCACGGTCAGTGGTGGGGTAGTGGTGGCGGCCGCACCTAGGATGGAATGCAGTGCCTCGTAGAAACGGGATGTGTGGGGCTGGGATCCGGAGCGTCCGTTTGCCTCTTTGGTTTTTTGGTAGCCTTGTCTCAGCTCCTTGATTTTCACGCGGCACTGCGTTGCATCCCGGCTGTATCCTCTCTCTGCCATGGCTTTAGAGATCTTCTCGTAGATCTTTGCATTCCTTCTTTTGGAGCGCAGCTCTGAAAGCACGGACTCATCGCCCCACACAGCGATGAGATCCAAGACTTCCCGATCAGTCCATGCTGGGGCCCTCTTTCTATTAGATTGCACGGCCATCTCTGCTGGAGAGCTCTGCATCGTTGCCAGTGCTGCTGAGCTCTCCACGCTGTCCAAACAGAAAATGAGATTCAAACTGCCCAGACAGGAAAAGGAATTCAAATTTTCCCAGGGCTTTTCCTGTGTGGCTGGTCAGAGCATCCGAGCTCGAAGTGCTGTCCAGAGCGTCAACAGAGTGGTGCACTGTGGGATAGCTCCCGGAGCTATTACCGTCGATTTCCATCCACACCTAGCCTAATTCGATATTGCCATTTCGAATTTAGCGCTACTCCCCTCGTTGGGGAGGAGTACAGAAGTCGAATTTAAGAGACCTCTATGTCGAACTAAATAGCTTCGTGGTGTGGACGGGTGCAGGGTTAATTCGATGTAACGGCGCTAAATTCGACATAAACTCCTAGTGTAGACCAGGCCTAAGAGACGAGATTGGACTTTAACAAAAACAGCAATGACAACTGCTCCAGCCCATCTCAACTAATTTATCCTTCCCCCCCGCCCCCCCAATGCACAGTTATTACCCTCTCAGAGAGTGTGTCAGACAAGGTGGTTTTTTCCCTTCTCTCCAGCTAAAGGGAAAGGGACCAAGGGATGTTGGTAAAATGAAAGCCTTCCTCAATACTTGACATTTCAAATGTTTTAACTGTTTTTCCTTCTTTTTAGTACAGAATCAGAGAAGTGTAGGACTGGAAGGGGCCTCAAGAGGTCATCTAGTCCAGTCCCCTGCACTCATGGCAGGACTAGACTATTCCCGACAGGTGTTTGTCTAGCCTTTTCTTAAAAACCTCAAATGATGGAGATTCCACAACCTCCCTAGGCAATTTGTTCCAGTGCTTAACCACCCTGACAGTTAGGAAGTTTTTCCTAATGTTCACCGTAAACCGCCCTTGCTGCAGTTTAAGCCCATTGCTTCTTGTTCTATCCTCAGAGGTTAAGGAGAACAATTTTGCTTCCTCCTTGTTTTAACAACCTTTTAATTACTTGAAAACTGTTATCATGTCCCCCTCGGTCTTCTCTTCTCCAGACTAAACAAACCCATTTTTTTCAAACTTTTCTCATAGATCAGAGGTGGGCAAACTATGGCCCGTGGGCCACATCTGGCCCGCAGGACTCTCCTGCCCGGCCCCTGAGCTCCTGGCCCGGGAGGCTCGCCCCCAGTCCCTCCCCCGCTGTTTCCCCTCCCCCGCAGCCTCAGCTCGCCCCACTGCCGGCGCAATGCTCTGGGCAGTGGGCCTGCGAGCTCCTGGGCAGTGCCTCTGCAGAGCCTGGCCTGACCCGGTCTCTGTGCTGCGCAGTGCGTGGCTGTAGCGCCGCCAGCCACCTGTGCTCCAGGCAGCACGGTAAGGGGGCAGGGAGCAGGGGGGGTTGGATAGAGGGCAGGGGAGTTTAGGGTGGTGGTCAGGGGGCAGGGGTGTGGATAGGAGTCAGGGCGGTCAGGTGGGGAAACAGGGGGTTGAATGGGGGAAGGGGTCTGGGGGGGCAGTCAGAAAGGAGGGGGGGTTGGATGGGGCGCCAGGGGACAGTCAGGGGCAGGGGTTCTGGGGGCAGTCAGGGGACAGGGAAAAGGGGTGGTTGGATGGGGCAGGGCTCCAGGGGGGCAGTCAGGAAGGAGGGGGTTTGGATGGGGTTCCGGGGGAGGTCAGGGGACAGGAAGCAGGGTTGTGGGGATGGGGCAGAGGTCCCTGGGGGCCATCAGGGAACAGGGGGGTTAGATGGGAGAGGAGTCCCGGGGGTGGGCCATCTGGGGGCGAGAAGCGGGGGGGGTGGGGTGGATAGGGGGTGGGGGCCGGGCCATGTCCCCCTCCGCTAAGCGACCCTCCATACAATTTCCAAAACCCGATGTGGCCCTTAGGCCAAAAAGTTTGCCCGTCCAGTCATAGATCATGTTTTCTAGATCTTTAATCATTTTTGTTGCTCTCCTCTGGACTTTCTCCAATTTGTTCATATCTTGTTTGAAATGTGGTGATCAGAACTGGATGCAATACTCCAGTTGAGGCTTTATCAGCATGGAATAGAGCAAAAGAATTACTTCTTGTGTCTTGCTTACAAGACTCCTAATACTACATCCCAGAATGATATTTGCTGGGGGTGTTTTGCAACGCTGTTGCAAAAAATATGTTTTTAATAAAAGGTTAAAAGGATTTGTAATGGTGTGTTTGCCATGGCTCTTGGCAGGTTGAGGGCTTTGTATACCAATCCCGAAACCTTGTTTAACACTGTTTAATGCTGGACGGTTAACACCTTTGACTCTTTGGGCCCATATATGCCATCTAAATTAATACGAGAAGTCCATGCTGCCTCAGCTTCTCTGCTCTGGTCACTGAGTTGCTAGATCAAAACTAGCTTGTGTATGTCTACTCAAGCTGCAATAACACCCAGTGACTGCAGTCTAGACATACCCAGAGCAGTACATGGGTTGCTCTCCAAAACAGCAGAGGAGTCTTATGACAGCATTTATTTATGAACCTTGTGTGACAGGTTCCCCGCGGGGTGCCACCTGGAACTGGGGTACCCCTGAGCCCCCTGACCCACCAGCCTGGGCTCTCTTTACACTATACTGCTGTGACCAGCCTGAGCTTTCACCAGCACACATACAGGTAGGGGCACACCCAGCTGCAGTTACATTCAGATGCTGTGATCAGCTCTGCATGGGAAGGCTCCAGCTCAGGAACTTCCCAGCTACTCAGGCACGCACCCCCCTCTGGAGTGAAAAACCCCAAATTATGCTGTCTTGCGCTGCAAAGGGAACTGTACAGTGTAAGCTCATGAAGTTTGGCTTAGCTGACCCAGCTTGCATATGTTGCAACACTGCTGAGAGCCTGTGATCAGAAAGAGGCAGCTAAATTCAATGCCCTGAACAGGGTATGTGAAGTTATATTTTAAGAAATAGCCACCTTATTTCCTACGCTTCCCAGGGGACTAAAGATGGGATGCCCAAAAGCACCCAGTGCTGGCCGAATTCACATCCCAGTGGTCAGTGGGAGTTTTTCCATTGATTTCAATGGAGCAGATTTGGGCCAATGCTGAGTGTCCTTGGAAACCCAACCCTAGCGTTCCTGCTGGCCCATTCTGTATTAGGTGAGCTGATAAATAATTTTGTATGCAGCAGTCAGTGCCCATCCACTCTTCTATTTTATTTAGGTTTTCAACACTGTCATTTAAAAACATAGCTAGATGTCTGTACTCCACACACATTTGTTTGCTCAGTTTTTCCCCCATAAAGAGATAGAAGGAAACAAATCAAACATATTTAACTGACTTTGATATGATATAATAACACATGGCTCATTAACTAACCTTGGATAAATAGTCTCTCCATCAGCTCTCAGGGGAGTGGAGGGAGAGCCTAAATATGTACTTTGTTTGTGTAGGAGATGAAGCAGGAAAGCATATTGTAACAGATTAGATTGGCATAGATGTGTTGACTATTGTTACGATGGTTGTAGAATATTTCCAAACTGGGAGTTTCTAATTTAGACACCCAACTCCCAATGAATTCCTATGGGAACTGGACCCGAACTCCCTAAGGGCTTGCCTTCAGAGGGAAATTAACCAGAATAACTATTCTGGAGTAGCTCCTGTTGTATTAATTTAGCTGGAATAAATTGTCCAAGGTGTTAAGATAAGCCAGTCACTGTCTAATATTAAACAGTGTTAAATAAGGGTCAGGGTTTGGTATACACCCTGCTTAGTACCAGGGCAAACACACCATTAAAAATCCTTTCAACCTTTTATTAAAGATAAAGAAAAGGACAAACAGTTAAAATATTTGACATGTAAAGTATTAAGTAAGGCTTTCATTTTAACAACATCGTTGTTCCCTTTCCTTTTAGTGGGAGAGAGCTTGTAGAAGGAAAAAGCCCCTTTGTTTGACAGTCTCTTAGGCTAGGTCTACACTACGGGGGGAGGGGGGGGTGTCGACCTAAGATACGCAACTTCAGCTACGTGAATAGCGTAGCTGAAGTTGCGTATTTTAGGTCGACTTACCTGGCTGTGAGGACAGCGGCGAGTCGACCGCTGCCGCGCCGCCGTCAACTCCGCTTCTGCCTCTTGCTGCAGTGGATTTCCGGAGTTGACGGCAGAGCCATCGGGGATTGATTTTATCGCGTCTTCACTAGACGCGATAAGTCGATCCCCAATAGATCGATTGCTACCCGCCGATCCGGCGGGTAGTGAAGACGTGCCCTTAGATGGTATCAAAGATGGTAATAACTGTCCTTTGGAGGAAAAGAGGAGTGAGCTTAAATGGGTTGGATCTGCTGCTGTTGTTGCTGTTAAAGTCTGATCACGTTTTATGTCAGGTGGTAGATGGGATTCAGCTGGAGATAGTAGGGATGATGATGTCATCTGGGTCTCTCTCTCTGGCCTGGTCTGGTCAGGACGTTCATCAGGTTAGGATAAAGTCCCTGGTAAAAGTAGGACTGGCAGCCAGGATGGTGAAGATTGCTCAGTAGCCCTGGTTGTTCTTCCATCTCTTCCTCTCAAAATCTCTTTCTTTAAAGACCCCAAAATGGAGTGATGGGTGGAATAGTCTATCTCATTATTTGTCCACTACTTAGGCCTAATATATGTTAATTTTGTTCATTAATTTCTGGTTCTACGTCTTCTGGTTTTGCTAAGCATGATTTCAGCACAGTCCTTGAGTTATATCAGTAGGCCTTTTTGTTTGGACTAATTCAGTTCGTCTCCCTTTTGTACCTTTTCCCATCAACATTTGTTCTTATAGGTCATTGTGACATTTTATGAACTTTCACTTGCTTTCTACAGTTCAGCTCACAATTAGAGCAAATTTGTAGGCCCAGTAACCACAAAACTCCCCATGTAGACACTCCATTCCAGAATAGAAATCATTTTTCCCCAGAATAATTAGTGCCCTTGCAAAGCTGAGTAGTTATTCTGGAATAAAATCACTTCTGTTCTGGAAGAGAGTGTTCACCCAGGGAGCTATTCTGAAATAGCTATTGCAGAATAGTTTATTCCACAACTGCAATTCTAGTCAGTTTTCCCATATAGAGAACCCCTAAGAGGGTGATCCTTTGTCACCATCACAACCAACTGAAACTGAAATAAACCATAAAACTATTATTTCCTTTACAGTTGAATTCATATGACCAAATTGGCAGTTTCAAAATTTTCCTGGAGGGTCTTACATCCCCTTAACACAACATATTCTTTTGAGCACATTGTCTTGCTTCTGAGGGGATGATTGTCCACTTTTGTGACCTGGGACAGGACCAAAGTTTACATAGGGTATATCTACACTGCAAAGAAAAACCCAGCCTCAGAGCCTGGGTCAATTGACTCTGGCTCATGGGATTAAATATAGTGGCGTAGACATGCTGAAACTCAGTGATGGGGGTGGGTCTTAGAGCCTGGGCTCCAGGCCAAGCGGGAACGTCTACTCCATGAGCCTGAGTTAATAGACCAAGGCTCTGAGACTCGGTGCCACGGGTTTTTCTTTGCAATGTAGACATTTCCGATGTCTACTGGTTTGTGGACAATTGGGATTGACTGGGGGATTTCAAAGTTGTCTTCCGTAGTCTGTGTGAAGTAATGCCTTTGTGGATTTCATTGTGCAAACTGAGTCAGCTAAAAATTTAATGAGTAGTGAAACTGATGTGTTTGGGCTAAGCTGCAGTCGTGCAAGCTGCTGTTTTCCTGTTGGCTAGCACTGCTTGGGAATGGGCCAAACCTGGAGAGCCAGATGCTCAGCTACTGTAATTTGGTGTAATTCTGTTGGAGACAATGACACTATGTGGATTTACACCAACAGAGGATCTGGCCTAGGATATTTTACAACTAATATTCCAGTTTGCCTCCGTGTCTAGCTCTGTCTTGAGGCAGTGTTGTGCGTAGACAGAGACAGCTGCTGGGGAATTGAAATGGGTTCTTTTGAGACGCCGCTGTACACAACACCCACATGCAACGTGGCTCCCTGATGGCAGCAGGAACTGACTCGTACATCAGGAACAAGCCTGTAGTCTGAAAGGCAACACACATTGTATATAGCATGCCACAGGCGGGCCACATATCAAACTTGGCATGCCTGGGCCTTACAGCAGTTTATACACATATAATACACTAGCCTGTGTGTGAGATCAGGCTACCCGCTAGTGACCAGCCCTAGGGAATATGTGGTCTGCTTCGCTCATCAGACTAATGCAGCTCCTTTAGATCTGCTGGCAGGAGCCTGTTCTTTTGGTGTTCAAGATCTCAGGTTTCAACCCCGTTGACAACTATGGTCTCGGTGTATGTCTCTGACGTCCATGCATTACACATAAGCTACACAGGGTGGTTCATGCATGGAATGGCACGAGTTTTATGCACCAGCCAAGTCTTGGTTGTTCAAATAGAATATTACAGCAGAATTACCTGCTTCTATCCAGGCCAAAGATCTCAACAGCTGTCCAAAACGCGGCACGGCATGCTTTAGCCAAGCCCCAAAATACCCAGTATCAAACAAGGCTTGCTTTAGCATTTGCACACCTAATCCAAACACTAATTTTCTGCTATGGTGCAGCCCCCTCTATATAAGTTGATAACATCGAATCAGGTGCCTGATGCTAATGAGATTCAGTAGCATTATTGGGGTGAGCACTTCCTAGCCCATCAGTCTTGCAAGCAGAGGACACAGGTTCAGTTTCATCTCTGCCAGAAGTCTGTGTGTGGGTCCCACAGTACATGGAACTGTAACGAGGAA
Organism: Emys orbicularis; assembly: GCF_028017835.1. Lineage (NCBI taxonomy): Eukaryota > Metazoa > Chordata > Testudines > Emydidae > Emys > Emys orbicularis. Next base: position 5,387,737 of record NC_088687.1, on the reverse strand, counting down.
GTCAAGCCAGACAATCTAGGCTTTGCTGTGAAAGTTCCTTTGGATGTAAACCCTTTAAGGATATAATTAAGAATTCAACAATGCAATTGTATGTAATTCACAGTTCCAAAATGTCTACAGCTCAGATTGTGACCTTTTAAAACTCCATTAAGCTATGTAAATACTGTACAAAGAAATGTGCATTGTTCACAGTTTGTTAATGTCAACTGCAAGAGGACCTGCTCTTGTCCCTTGTGCCTATTCTAACAATCATCAGACATTAACACTTCTTGTTTATTGATTTGCATATGACAGACCCACCCTGGGATTTTTGTCTTGCCCTTTTTGTTCTGTGATTATTTTGAAAACTCCTTGAATTGTTCCTGATTTCAGTCTGACTCCAAACAATGCAAAAAGCCCCCTTTAAAACAACAGATTAGAAGCAGAATTAAAACATTTCTTAATAAGCCCAGACTTGTTTCCACAATGGGAGAAAAACAATCGAACAAAAGAGAGGTTTTGCCAATCTCACCCAACAACTCAAAGTTTCTGGGTTTAGACAAAATGTATGCTGCTGTACATTAGCAACATTTTATTTTTGTTTAATCAAATTAGAGGTGACTTACAAGTTTGGAACCAAAGGCTCAAATTCAGAAGTGATGCGTAGAACTGGCTGAATTATTTGCTGCAGATAAATCATCCCAAAAAGTTACCCTTTTTTTTCTGTTCATTCACCAGTCATAATTTGCACAGGCATTCCTTTATTCCTACATATTTGCCAGATAATGTATGACCCCAAATGTGTACGGTGACACCCTGGCACCCCAATATTCACCACTGTCATGTAATTAGGATATGTTTTGTACAAAGTATGCCTTGTGAGGTATCATTGTAAAAGTCTTGATCTGCTAACTATTAATAGCTCATTGGATTGTATGTGCTGTTGTCGTATGTGAAGTTATGAAGTTTGGCTAGGTATGTGTCACTGAAACAGGTTGTGAGGTTGAAAACACCCACAAGCAGCCTGCCAAGTACAACAGGAAAAAGGCCAAACAATGCGAATGGCTTATTGAGGAAATGCACAAGCACAAGGATTACCCCAGGAACTGTGTACAATAGAAACCTCTCAGAGATAGCACTACAGAATGGGAACTGTTTGACCCAGGTCACAGCAAAAGAGCTTCCCAGCAAGTGGGAAGAAGATATAAAAGGGGGAAAATGACATCATGGAGGGTCCTCCTTCTCTCTACAACAACACACCTAGAAACACCTGAGGAATAAAGGCTGAACGGGGGTGGGGGAAGTGACGGTCTGAAGCTAAAGGGATTTCTGGCCTGTGTATGAAAACCTGGGGAAACCCAAGCTGCAAAGCCGAGGCAGCTTGTGCCTTGAGAATCTGCCAGCCTGTTTATCACTGTAATCAGGCGCAGAACCACCCCTGCGGTGCCTCCTGCTGGTCGTCTCGGGAATTAGCTCACCAGTTGTTGGCGCGCCCTCTGCAGGCCAGGTGTCCCACCTGTCATTGGCCCCCATGTCTCTCCTGGACCCCGGTGCCCTTGGCTTGGGTGCTGCCCCCCTGGCAGTACCCCACTCTCTCTCTGGGTCTCCCCACCTAGGGGAACCCCCACCCCCATCCCAATGTCACCTCAGTCGTGGCTACTGCCAGTCACCATCTAGCCCCCACGCCCTGGGGCGGACTGCAGTCTATCTGCCAATCATCACAGGCAACAAGGGGTTTGGACTGGCTGCCTTTACTCACTCTCAGGCTGCCCCTCTGCAACCCCAATACATACGTGGGCCTAGGACCAGGCCCTGCAGCCTGGGGAGTTGCTGGCCTAGGGCTTTCCAGCCCCCAAGGCCTTTCCCCAGCCCTGCCTCACTCTAGGTCCCCGGTGAGTTCCCCAGCAGCCTGGCCTGTCTCTCTCTCCAGTCAGAGTGAGACTCCTGAGCTTCTGGCTGCCCTGGCCTTCTTATAAGGCCGAGTTGCTCAGTTTGAGGCGTGGCCCCAGCTGCAGCCACTTCCGCCAATCAGCCGGGGTTTTGCTCCTTTACCCAGCCCCAGCCCTCTGCAGGGCTTTTCCAACCCCGTCAGGGCTGGAGCGGGTGTTCACCCCGCTACAATCACTCAGGGTGAGAATTTGTTAATTCATATCCTACCTATCTAGTATGTTAAGCTCAGTTTGCGGTTTTGTTTATTTACTAGGTGATCTGCTTTGATCTGTTTGCTATCACTTATAATCACTTAAAATCTATCTTTTGTAGTTAATAAACTTGTTTTTGCTTTGTCTAAAACCAGTGTGTGTGGAAGTCATAACTTGGGGCAGAAAGCTGTTGCATATCCTTCTCCAGATTGAGGGAGGAGTCAAGACGGTATAATTTTGGGTGCATGCCTTAGGAACTGGGAGGTGCCTTAGCTGTGCCGTCACATGCAGGGGCTGGTTAAAGAACCTGTGTGTATGTAACTGCAGCTGGGTGTGTCCCTACCTGTGTGAATGCTGGCGAAAGTGCAGGCTGGAGGGCTTTGCAGCTTATCACAGCAGCACAGTGTGAGAGGGAGCCCAGGCTGGTGGGTCAGAAGGCTCAGTGGTACCCCAGTTCCAGGGGAACGCGTCACGGGAACCGCTAACTATCCTTGCCCCTGAGAGGGCACAACTATCTTCAAAAATGTATTTATGGACATGGATGTCAGAGCACTCTGAAAGACGGGCTGTTGTACAAATAGCTCCGCTTAGCCTTAATTATGTGCAGCCAGAGCCGTGAGACTCAGACTCAGGCTCACAAGCCGCAAGGGGCTCTTTCATGTGTCTCCTGTGGCTCTTTGCATCACATGATGTTAAAACACTGTGTGATTGACTATATAGCACTATAGTCAATGAAACAATGAATTCCCCTGACTGTGGCTCTTTTGGGTAACACTGATGCTAATCTGGCTCCTGAACCACTGAGGTGTGAGTATCACTGAGTTAGAACTTGGCCATGGGCTCCAGCCCACACAGGTTCTTCACTAACTGATTACTTTGACTGTTTGCTATTCATTATTCCTGCTCTGTAATTGGTCCCCTAACTCACATGGTATTGTTTCTTCTCCTGGATTCGATGATTCTGACTTTTGAAACAGGTGAATAATGAATAACACAATTGACAAATAGCACACAATAATAATGCTCTCCGGATACAGATTTTCAGACAAACAATCCGCTGGGCTACATTTGGACTAACAGACATTTTCATGAATACTCCAGCTGTCATTCAAATACTCAAAGCAGCTAGTAATATCACCCTACACATAACAGCAAAGCAAATTCTACAGGCTTATTGGCAAAAAAAAATTTGAGAATTTCTTTTTATTATGAAGCAACCTGTTGTAGTGATTTGTGTGGTGGCGTCAATCAGACTCACTTAGTCTACTTTAGATCTACTTAGACTTCCTTACTAGCATGTAATGGATCTTAACTGGAGTAATTTAAGCACTAAGGAGCTAGAAGAAAATGTAAGTTCAAGTAGGGCAATGTAATTTTCACTTCAAGGAGAAGGGAGCGACTTATAACTTATACCCACTACGCCCCCTGTTAATGGCTTGCTTGCCAAACTACTTGCTCCTGGTCCTTCAGTGTGGAAGTTACACCAATTTAGACTCCCTTACGCTCATCTTAGACTCAATGGCACAGGTGAGGTGTAAGGTGGATGTCTGGTAAGTGGGTGTGAAACTCAATAAGTAAGTTTAAGGGAGCCTAAAGCGGGGATCACGGTGGGTTTGTGAACCACTGTCTGGGGGGAACCACCCCCTACTCTTCCCATGTTATTAAATAGAAAAGTCCTGGCTAGATCCTATTCAGAGGGGATAAGAGATGGGGGAGGCAAGGCGGCTGTGGGTTGTGCTATGGAAAAGGTTGAGAACCATTGGCCTAAAGGGAGCCTACACTGGAGTCATGCACATGTTAAAGGGACTGGAAGGAGGTATAAATTACACCCATTCTGACTTGCTGGACTCACTTCAGAATTTGGGCCACTAAGCTGGTGGATATCCAGAAGAATCCAAGCTCATGAAATTATTGGCAAGGACTGAAGAGAGTGTAAGATGTACCAGCTGATACTTCCTCTCCTCTTATTTTGACTCATCTCTGAATGTGACCCAAATTCTAGCTTCTCAGTGGGAAAAGGTGCATTCTCTAGAAAAGTTGGTATGATTACCGGGGGTGAAAATAGTTTATGGTTATGTCTGAATTCTGTCCAGATTCAGCACAACTGTCTGGTCCCATTTACACAGGCATGGCTTCATAAATCACTGAAACCCAGCCCTCACTGTAGCTAAGAATGAACAGTTCACACATGGTCCATACTGATCTCTGTTACAACTATATCAGTCACCTGAACTGAAGCATTTCCATGGGTGTTATGTCTAACCTCTGGGCTGCACAGAGCTGTCTGTCTAGGAAACCGAGGCTGGTTTTTGTGTCCCACACCTACTCTGATCCAAACCACACCCCTTCCTCCAGCTTTGCTGTCTCTCAGCCCATGCCACAGGAGTTTCCGCTGGTCTCCCTCCACAGCCAGAACTGCAGCACGGCCATTTGTTGATGCATAGCAGATGTTTTCTGGCTTTTGCTGACATGCTTGCTCAGTTTCTGTTTGCCTGCTGGTGCAGTCCTCATGCCAGAAACTGGTCCTGGGCTTGCTATCGGACCGCTTAGTTTTGTGGGAAGCCATTTCTAGCCTCTCTACACAGCCGTACCCGTAGTATTCCTTGGAGACTCATCCCTTATAAACTTTATGGGCTAGATCCTCAGCTGATGCAAATTGGTGTAGCTCCATTGACTTCAGTGGGACAATGCTGATTTACATCAGCTAAAGGGATCTACTTCCCTAGCTCCATGTCAGGATGTGGCTTCCCTTTGCTCTGGTAACTTACAAGATACTGTTTGCGATTTCGATCACAATGTGCAGGTAGAAAATTAATCTTGTGAGGCTCCCCCCAGTTCTTGAAAAGGCCATTTTAGCATGAAACATTAATCATCTGTTGTGCCCTAATCTTGGAAACATTTAATAGATTCTGGCAAATCGCTGGGCCTCCAGAGGACCTGCCTGGCTTGGAACGAACGGATTTCAGAAAATGAGAAGATCAAAGCCACCAAACTCCCTTCATTGTCTCACTTGATACCTTCGCTGTACTATGTAGGCAGCACTGGGAGTAATTAAGCTTCTAAAAGAAGTTTCACATTGAAGCCACATAACTCAAAACAATAAAAACAAACAGTTTGTGCACATTGTCATTGGCCTTCATTAGCGCTTAAAGGTCATTTTTAAGAAAAGGTAAACTGTAAATGTACCACATTTCCTTGGTACATTTTGCTGAAATACACACACTGAGTCAGAGTTTAAACAGAAGAATAAGTAGAATGACACCCTTCAGGATTAATAAATTTGTATTACCATTGTGCTTCAAAGCGCCAATCATGGATCAAGGCTTCGCGCCAGCTGCTGGACAAACATCTAATCAGAAAACTGCCCCAAAGAGCTCCCAATCTGGATTTATAGCAGGGCATAACAGGTGGACGAAAGAGGAGAAGCTAATAATAAAATGAGCATGTTTTGCATTGGAGGCAGTAATCTTGCTTACCACCTGCCAAGCTGATCAATGAACGTATTAGACAAGAGTACAACAATGTTATTTTAAAAAAAAAATCTTTAACAGAAAAAAGGAAATTTCTAGTTCCACCGCAGTGTTTCCTGCTGGGAATAGCAATGGAAGTGATACCATGTGAGAGCTGGTCTCATGAGATTTTCCAGCAAATTTTGGTTTTTTTGTTTCTTTCAGTCCAAATAAAAAAGCTAATGGTTGAATTGAGTTGTTTAAAAAAAATTCTGTTGGCATTCTTATCAGAATACTTTGGAGAATGCAATTAGCCACCAAGAGTAATACCCTTTTAATTGCATTTATGTGCCCCGTCAGAGTGATAGGAAAACAAATTCATCTTTTCAGTTCTTCAAGTGCATTATTAAGTGCTATGAAATGAATTCGTTTATAGAGAGCATCTGAAGTATTTGTCAAATAAGTTCCTAAATGTATAATTTTGCTGGCTGCCTTTTTTTTTAACAGGGGAAGGATGTAGAGAGCAATTTACACCTAGTAGAAGCAGTTCAACCTATGTGCTAACCATTCAGTCCATGTCTCCTAGCAATCCCCCCCGCCCCCAACAGATTGGAAATAATGAACAATATATTGCTGGTTTTGTGAAGTAGAATCAAAAATCAGCGTAACACGGATGATACCTTCCTTAGCACCTGCCCCATTTGAATACCCTGCATTCGCCAGCCTATTATTATTATGTATTTATTATTTGTATTGTGGTCGCTCCCAGCAGTCATGGAGCAGGACCCCATTGTGGTAGGTGCTGTACAAACCCAGAGCAAAAAGCCAGTCCACTTCTATCCCAAATGCTATGGGTGACATGGTGCTCTCCACATGACCGCACGGGGAGCTTGTACTAAACAAACAGGTTTTTATTTGTAACATCACCTCCCTCTAACAGTGCCCAAACCAAAGCTGTAGCAGGCAGCTCTGTTCTGCTCAGCATCCAGAGCCCTGCATTGTGCTATGGGATAGGGGGTCTTTTAGGACTGTCCAGCCACCTCTTTGACCCTTAGTACGATGGCAGCCACTCCATGCAGGCCCTAGGGGCACCCCTACCTGGTAGCACGCTGCAGATAAATGAGGGCTGATACATTTTGAACTGATCTAGAACACCCCAGATCAACAAAGACTCCCATTGACTTCAGTGGACTTTGGATCAGACTCTAAGACTCTGAGAGGGTGGCAGGAGATCAGACTAGATGATCACGATGGTCCCTTCTGACCTTAAAGTCTATGAGTCTATAGACCCCTTCAACCACAGCCACTAAGGGGTTAACAGGTAGGCTAGCTATCTCCTCAGCGGCAGCTAATTGCTGGGCCAGCTCCAGCTGGGATAACGAGGCTGCAGAGCAGACAGCGGGGGCTGCTAGAGAGGCTGAGAACGCCTGAGGGGAGGGTCCTCAGCAGCAGACCGGAAGAAGCTTCACAAAGAGCTGGACTTCCAGGGAGAGAGGCTTGGGAAAGGCACCTGTGGACAGGCAGGGGTAGGAAGCAGCCCACAGGACTATAAGGAGCAGCTCTTAGCTGCTTAAACACAGGTCCCTGGGCTGGAACCTAGAGGAGAGGGCAGGCCTGGGTTGCCTGGACATCCCGCAGAAAAGGGGCTAGTTGAGGAAGAGAGGGCAAGGACCACAGAGCCTAGGCTGGCTCTGACAACCCTACCCAGGGCCACTGAACTTTTGGTCTGTGGGCCTCCTGACTGCCCCAGAAGGGGTCAGATTATGAATGAGCTGGCTGGAGCAGTGAGAAGAGGCCAAAGAGCTGCTGAGTGGGGGGCACTGAGTTGGAGTGGTTGCAGTGTGACGCCTGGCGGCGAGGGGATGCGCCGGCTGGTGCATGACCCATGACAAAGTTCTTTGCATAAAATGTCTACTACTGTTTAAACCTCAGGTTTTGTACAGCAGCGGTTGAAACACCTGCAGGCATTTCCACTGACTCTTGTGTTCTGTTCAAACACTTTTTCGCTTTCTTTGTCATGGACCTGCTTGGAATGCAGATCCCTGGTGCAGGTACAGCACTTTAAAAATCCCCTCTCCCACAAGTGTGTCGCCAGCCCTTCCCCCAATATTTTCAAACCTGAATGCAATGGGTCAGTACCCATCCCGTCTATCTGCAACAAGCTCCAGTTAAAAAGAACATAGCTGTGACTGCCATTTAAAATATATCCTTTCCAGTGCCCAAAGCACAGCTAGAGTCACTCCTAGGGTTGCCAACCCTCTGGGATTGGCCTGGAGTTTCCCGGAATCAGCATTGATCTAGTGACTATTGAAAGCAACCCAGGAGATTTTAACCGGATATTTTAAGAAAATGACATTACGTCATCTTGGGGGGGGGGGGTGGGGGGAATCTCCCGGAATAGCTTCAGTCAGAGTTGGCAACCCTAGTCACTCCCCATAAAGGGTTCCCAACTGTTTTACTCCATGTTTTACATACCATCAGGACTTGATGCTTTATCAGAATTTAATTCTTCTACTGCCCCTTTTCTCTCTGTGGCTGTAATTTCTTCTCCTAACAAAGCTGTGAGAGCTATTGGTAACCGATTGTAATCTTTTAGGAGAATGAATTGACTTTTTGTTCTGGGTTAGTCCAGCACCTAACACGATGGGGGCCTGATCTATGAATGGAGCCACTAAGTGCTACCTCAGTACTGATACTGATTCTTGTAAGCTAATGTTTTCAAGAACTCTTGCTCCACATAACTTTGCACAGGCTCAGCAGCAGTTTGCAATATGCTCCAGGTAATCATCTGAGCTTCTGAACCAAACGCTGAGCATTCGGAGGCCGCCCACCACCCACTTACGTACATTGGATGAGATTAATCAATGAGCATGAGCATGCATTTCAAAGGCTCCTCCTCTTTGCTCCCACAGAGGTGTAGTTTGATACAACAGAAACTGTCGTTTCCTGGAAAGCCCCTCTAGGGCTTGTTCATTCATTTATTTTGTTACATTGATTTTACCGTGTTCAGATGAATCGTACACATGTGCAGCATGCCTACAGATAATTGTGTGAAGGGACCATCAGCATAAACTATACGTTATACTTAGCAGATGGCAATTTTCAAATACAAACAGGTTTGGGATTGAGCAGTACCCCAGAAGGGCTCTGGAAGCAGAGAATAAACTGAGCACTGTGTGTTCGGGATTTGGATGGAGGGACGAATTAGGAGCTGGAAAGCTCGGGAGTGTTGTTCCTTGGTGTGTGGCCAAATCTTGCCCTATACATTTCCAGCTATAACTTCCCCACCAAGTCAGCTTTTCCATAGGGATTTGCTGGATTCAGCCTGTGGCTTCATGTGCTTGGAACTACCACTTTTAGGGACATGATGTGTGAGACTTCCTTTGACATCCATGGGCTTTCCATACATGGAGGGCTCGCACAATTGGGTCCTGCATCGCAGAGCTAATAAAGCATTCAGGGGCTGCAGGCAAGGAGCTTCCCTCACACTTGCCTGGCTCTTGTCGGGGACCACTGCAGTCTGTGTGCTCAAGGGAGCTCAGGGACTACTCCCTCCTCATTTCTCCAGGGGCAGGTAAGAGGTGGGGCCATGGCTCCTGCCCTCTCCACCCCAGCCTATGGAGCAGGATTGGTGGACAAGGGAGATTAAGCTGCCTCTCACAGGGGTGTAGCAGCAGGGGTGTCAGAAGTTACCTATATAGCTCCACAGCACTGCTCCTTGTGCTGGGCTGGGCCTACATGGCACAGTAGAGTCTTAAATGTAAGCTCAAGAGCCTATCAGCAGCAGGCAGGTGATGAATAGTGCACTGCTCCCCCATTCCTTCACATACAGTAGGTGGATGATCATAGTACTGAGGGAAAACCCTTATATTTAACATGTTTAGCCCGGTGTAACAATGTCCATCTCAGAAATCCACCTCCACAAAGGCTCTCATTGGTATGCTAGCTGGCAGTCTGGCGGAGAGGCTATGGATTGAAAGAGGAACAGGGAGCGAACGACCCTTCACCCTAGGGATGGTTCCCACAGAATGAATTAGGAGTCCTTCCTCAGGGCTGTCTGGAAACTTGCACTGCTGTTGTCTGGCATCAGTCCAGGATGAGCCTGGCTGGCAAGGTTACACCCGATAGCCGCCCCACCTGTGGTGGGAGGGAGACCCTGGCAGACGCCTACTTGCAGTGTGCTATGTTGCAGCCCCTATTCCATCTCCTCTTCTCCTTACACTGCTTCCTACACCCACTCCATTGAGTCCTGTAATGTCCTCATCAGCTTCCTCCTGGCACTGGCCAACATAGCCGTCCATCAGCCCAGGAGGGCGAAGCTCAACCGGGAGGTTCTCTGAGACTATGGGGCCTTTTCCAGTCCCTCATCTCCACCTGCATATGGAGTCCCTCTGTGTGGCATCTGCTGACTCCTTCACAGAGCAGCACTGAGCATTGTCCAGGGTTGTCTGCTTGGTTTTCTCTTTGGATTCCCTTGTTTTAAACGGGTAACGTGCAGCCCCCTCCTTGTTTTGTCATTCACTGTCCCCCAGACTCAGTTAACCCCTGGCACCTGAGGCCCCTCCCTCATCAGAGGGGCGGGCCTTCTGTTCTGTGTGAGCTACAGACACCAACCCATGGATTTAAATAGGCTGGCTTCTTCCATAAAGAACACAGTGATTATAAAGATCCTGAACTTCAACTGAACAAGTACAGGTCAGTTCTGACATGCTGGGAGCTGTCCCACAGAGGCATTCGAACATGCACTTCATCAGCCAGCAACTAGATATCTCCCACATCTGGGAACAGAAACTTTGCCCCATGATCCTACATATTGGGGGTCTCATCCGAGATGATGCATAACTGTTGATGGTGTGTGTGTGGGAGGGCAGCGTGGGTCAGGGCAGGGAGCATAAACCCTGGCAGAAATCAGAGGGGGGGGGCAGGTGCCCCCTCCACGTCGCCTCTCATTCTCATTGCATCCCTGTTACTCTGATCAGTCTCCTTATCTGATTCATGAATGAGACAGATGCGTAATCTGGGAAGTGTTCCAGATTTGGGGATTTAATATTTTTAAATTAATCAGAATAAATTCAGCACATGTATTTACAGGACAAGACGTGAGGGAATAAAATTTTATTCACTATTAATTAAAATAAAAGAAGGAAAATATTTGAGATAATAGGATGAAATTCTATGAATGCATCAGTTGAAATATACGCAGAAGGTGATACAGGGATACAGACAATAGTAATTTGATTTACTTTGTTTATGTAGATAATTTAAAATTATAGGAAAGATGATGTACTGTTTGGTAAAAATGCTTATTTATATTGTTTCTAATCTTCCCTACCAAATACTGTAACAATGAGAAGAGATCATTTGTCTGTTAAACTTTTAACCATTTTCTGTATTTATATATTTTGAAAATCTCAAGATTGGGCAAGAAGTTGCCATGTAAAATATTTCTTAATCAATACGAAATTACTTAATAATTTCAAGACATCACCGCTGTTTTAATTCCGCCATAACACAATTCCCCATATCCTTCTCCTGACGACACCACTTAGCATGTGATTCTACTCAGAAAACTGGCGGCCAGTGTCATTTTAGAGAGCCGTGTTTATTGTGACACACTGATTCCGTACCCAATTGCTCTGTTCATAAATGAAAAGACTTTTTTTTCCGAACTGCCAGCCCTGCAAACAGCCTGTTCTCTGGTAATCACATGGTGTTTCCTTTGCATACATCGTTATGAGTAACAGCACTCCTGCAGGTCACATAGGGTACGTCTACACAGCAATTAAATATCCGTGGTTGGCTTGGATCAGCTGACTTGGGCCAGCCGTGGGGCTTTTATTTCAGTGTAGACGTAGGATCACAGTGGCACTGGTGCAACCTGAGTGCTGTCAGTGAGTTTGCACTGTCTGGAATTTAGTAATTCTGTTGATGTGTGACTGCCGCTGTCTTAGTTGATGACCAGGGATTGAAGTGGGGATCTCCAGAGCTAAAAGCAGGAGCTGCTACAGCTTGAGCTAAAGCTGTATAACTGTGACTGGAACAATTCCTGTCCTCCTTGGATTGGCCCAGAGGAGGACCTGTAGATCAATCACCATTGGTTACGGGTGCCCAGAAATGTATAGAATCCAGTTGTGTTGGTTCTGCAGTGCTAATAGGGGTAATAAAATGTATTTTGTCATTAAAATCGGTATATAGGACTCTGAGTATGCCCAGAGGGCAGACGCATTGTCTTATTCATTGTTGGTCTAACTTTTCAGAAGTGACTGGTGACTTCAGATGCCTCTGTTTTTGGCTACCCAACTTGAGGACACCTTAAAGTTGGACCCCCAAAACCACTAGTCATTCTTGAAAATTTAGCCCATCCTTTTTACGTAGGGTATGTCTACACTTCAATTAAAAACCCACAGCTGGCCTGTGTCAGTTGACTCAGGCTCATGGGGCTCAGGCTAAGCGGCTGTATAACTGAAGTGCAGATGTTTGGGCTCGGACTGGAGCCCAGGCTGTAGGACTCTGTGAGGTGGGAGGGTCCCAGAGCTCAGGCTGCAGCCCGAGCTGGAACGTCTACACAGCAATTTCACAGCCCCTTAGCCTGAGCCCCGTAAGCCCAAGTCAGCTGGCATGGGCCAGCCATAGGCACTCTTCAGAGTAGAGGGGTTCTGTAAGAACGAAGAAAAATGTTAACACCCAACAGGTTCAGAACCCTTTATGGTGTCTGAGGCAAAAACTGGTTCTTCTAACCACTTAGCTAAATACATTGAATTGCAAAACTTCCTAGCTGTGTCTTCAGCGTATCTTGAAAAACACAACACTACCGCTTCTGTTGGAAGCACGGTTGAACAAATGACACTTTTTAATCTGATAGCAATTATTCTGGAATATATCTTACTATTGCATCTTATTAAAGAAATGGGTCAACTACAATGAGATGCTAGAGAATTCCCTCACTCATTTAGATTCTCTAGAGGCACAAAGGTAACATTTCCATTTCATAGTTTCTTGGCCTGGCTATTCTAGTAAGGTATTTAATGCCTCAGAATAGGTGGCAGGGGAACACTTTTCTTTACAGCGTAACTCACCCTAGTGCAGGTGGCCTCTGCAAAGCCTTCTGCAATTCTTAAGCCTGTGAACGTTAAATAATGCAGATGTCTTTGCACAGGCCCTCTGTTCTAGGGTGATTTTTCAGCCAAAACTTACAATCAAATAAGTCTTTTAGGGCTGATTCTGCATGACCCTAACTCTCAGAACCTCATAGAATAGCAGGGATGGAAGGGACTTCAGGAGGTCATCTAGTCCAACCCCCTGCTCAAAGCAAGACCTATCCCCAGACAAATTTTTACCCCAGTTCCCTAAATGTTCCCCTCAAGGATTGAACACACAGTCTTGGGTTTAGCAGGCCAATGCTCAAACCACTGAGCTATCCCTCAGTTTCACGTGCTCAGAACCTTACAGAACAGGAGTGCAGGGTAAGATTTCCAAAAGTACTCAATGCTGGCTTAATTCTGCTCTCACTGAAGTCAATGGGAAAACTCCCATTGATGTAGCTGGGGGCAGAGTTAGGCTAAAGCTGAGTGCTATTGATTAATTCCATCCATCAAGCCGAAAGAAGGTAAATCCACTACTGATTACAAGAGCTACCCCCCTCCTCACCTTGCTATCTGGAGGTTAATTTATTAAGGGAATTTTTCAGGTTTATTAATCAGAATAGCTAAAACTTTTTGATTGGTTACTCCATGCCACCTGAAAAAAGACCATTGTTTGAGTATCTCAGATTCATTATCAGATGATGAGTCTCTTGAATGAGGACTCTATCCTGTTTTGTTCCTTTAAGATATGCTAAGAATGATTTTCTTCTGACAGAGCTATTCAACCTTTTTATGCTCCAAGAAACTGTAGGCATGTGGTACTTAACCATTATCTTAGCACAAAAGGAATCCAGCACCCACCATATTTTAACATTCATCATTATTTATTGAACCTTTTTGCTGCAGTCTCCAGTTTATAACTAGAATTTTTTACCAGAACACTCTTTCTTAGCAAGAAAACAGTGAGGGCTGCAGGGTGATCAGCACTTTCGAAAATCAGACCACTTCTAGAGGTGACCACAGTTGGATTCAGGAGACTAATTTTAGGCACAAAAGTAATTATTCCTGAACAGAAAAAGGATCAGGGATGAATTTCCACAAGTGTTTAGCACACCCTGGGGGCAGGGGGAGGGGGCAGAGAGGGCAGGTTTTCAGAAAGGGTTAGCTCCCATTTAGGCACCTAAATGAAGGGCCAGATTTGCAAAAGGCCCAGGAGCCCTGATGCCAGGGGCCAGGGAGGAGAGGAGCTCCGTGTGAAGGGGCGCTGTAGGAGACAGAGCTGGTAATGGTGAGGCAGGAGAGGTATAGAATTTCAGGCATCGGGAACGAAATGAAAGTACCAGGGGTTGTGAGCGGTGGGGAAGATGCGTGTTTCTATCAGCAGGCTGTGCTGAGCAGTTATTTCCTCCTCCAGTTGCCTGGGAAGTGATGGTTTGTGGGAGCTCCTCCTATCACCACCCCTTAGTGCCGGGCTTGCCATTCCACTTCGTAGCAGCTCCAGACCGAACCACTCCTGTGACGTGAGAGACAACTGAAAGCTCACTGCCGAGAATGTGACATGCTGCGGTTCACCACTCATGCTGCGGGGAGCTTTGGCAGCCCTGCATGCCATTCTCAATGCCATGGGCCTTTCAGGATTCAGCCCAATAGTTCTGGCCTCACCTTCCAGTCAATGTCACACCTCAGCTTTCTCAGGGAGCTCATACATTCTTCAGTTAGGCCTGGTCTACACCGGGGGGGGATCCATCTAAGTTATGCAATTTCAGCTACGTGAATAACGTAGCTGAAGTCGACGTACTTAGATCGACTTACTGTGGTGTCTTCACTGCAGTGAGTCGACTGCTGCCGCTCCCCCGGCGACTCCGTCTGCACCTCTCGCCGAGCTGGAGTACAGGAGTCGACGGGAGAGTGCTCGGCGGTCGATTTATTGCGTCTAGACTAGACTCGATAAATCGATCCCCGCTGGATCGATCGCTGCCCACCGATCCGGCGGGTAGTGTAGACATAACCCTAGACTACAGTTGTAAGCCACTGCCTGTGGTAGGGGGCACGTTCCCCAGGCACCATGTCTCCTGGCCAGCTGAGGCAGTGTGGCCACTAAACCACCCTTTGAAATAACTCAGTGTACACCTCACCCTAAGCAGCGCCAGTTCCACTGGAAGCCTGTGCCATGGCCTGCCTTCTCCCTGGCGTCCCCAGCTCTTACAAACCACCACCTCTTCCCCTCAGACCAGTCATGAAGGGCTGACCGCAATCTCGCCCTTAACTTGGTTTGTCTGCTTTTGTTCTTTTGGTCCTCCAGAAAGCTTTCCAGAAGTTTGATCAGAAGCCTCTTAGAGGATAGAGAATCCACCACATCTTTTGCTATCACTTGAAGTCTTTATATCAAGACTGCAGATCTTTCTAGAAGCCCTGCTTTTGCTCACCCAGAACTCATGGCTTAGCATAGGAATCATTTGCTGAAATTCAGTAAAGAGCTGGTCAGAAAACCTTCATCAGAACGATTTTCTGTTAGAGAATACAGCTCTGTCAAAGACGAAATGCTTTGCAAAATCATGTTGATTTCACAAAAGATTCATTTAGTAGAAAACCAGAAAATAAAAGTTCTTGCTGTGTTGGATGGGAAATATTTTGGGATGGGAAATATTTTGGAGACTTCAACAAATTTTTCCATCTTGAATTGGTACAAAAAGTCAAATTATAGCAAACCAAGAAAACATTTTGGGGGGTTGGGTCAATCAAAACTCATTGGTTTGATAATTTTGAATGTTTTGCTTTGATATTGACTATGCTTTTTAAAAATCTTTTTTCAGTGTAATTAGCTTACATTTCAAAACAATACTGCCTGGCTACTGGGTATAAAGAGAACACCACCAGCTTCTGGTCACTATTTTTTTTTTTTTTTGTCAAGAAAGGACTTACTTGCCTAATTCCAGGAGGGGGTTCATGGCTGTGAGTGGATGAAGGCACCTCCTGCAGGGCTGGAAACAGATGCTTAACTCCCTGAGGGGGTGGGGCCTGAGCCCCACCCCTCTCATCAGCATTTCCTACTGGCTAGGTTAGATGGCTCCTCCCCACTCAGCTTGCTGGTGCTTGGGAATCCCTCTGGACTCTGCTAGATGTTGGGGTGCTGAGAAGTTAGGCACTGCAATGCTGCGTGCTGTAATGCCTAAGACTCTTTGATCGGGTCGACTGTTGAGCGACTCCTAAGTGCCTAAATCCCTTTTGAAAATTAGATTTAGGCTCCAAAAACAGTGAGGCGGTTGTAATGGTCCCTCCCTCAGAGGTCTGGAGGGAGGCCACTCTGCCTCACTACAGCGGTGCAATTCTGAGAGCAGCAACACTTAAATAGGTTTTAAAATCTGGGCCCTCGCCCCTTGTGTGTGGTTTAGTTCCCAATCTGTAATGTAGGGGTAAAAGCCTTTCCTTTGGCTGTTCCATCTAGTTTGTGAGCTCTTCAGGGTCTGCCTCCATGTGTCTGTACAGCCACCAGCATTAATGGGGTTCCAGGCTTGGCTGGGGATCTAGGTGGTTCTGAAACACAAATTAATTAACCATAATATCTGGAAGCCAGAAAACTCTGGCTTTATTTCTGGCTCTGTCATGGAATTTTTCTTTGCCCTTGGGCAAGTTACTTTGGATGAGATTTTCAAACTTATTTTTTGACTCTCTTAGGCATCCAACTCCCATTGACTTTCAGTAGAAACACAGTACCTAATTCCTCTGGGCTTTCTTGAAAATCCAACTCTCTCTCACACTGCCTCAGCTCCCTCATTTTTAAAATGAGGGCAGCAATTCCACCTTCACAGAGATGGCGATGCTAATGTCACCGAGACAGTGCAAGGCTAATGCTTTCACACTTGTAAAGGGGTGGGAGATGATGTTAGCGTGTCTATAACGTGCTCAATCAGAGAACATGTATTAAATAGCTATGGTAGGTTCTTCTGTAGATGCCAATGACATGGGTAGACAAAGGAATGCGCACAGGGTAAATTCCCATTTATTCGAACAATTCACCTCAGCTACATCTAGTAGGAAGACAGTGAAAGTGGCTGAAAACTTATCTTGGTCATTACTACTCCTATTAATGTCAAATATTATGAGCTGTGTAACAAGAGGTGCAACGTATGTGGTGAGGCTTGGAATAGCTACTTAGTAATTTATAGTGGTCTTGATAAGCTTCAGTTAAACATTCAGAACTGGAAAGCACTTTGTTGCACTAATTAGCAGCACACAGGTTTGTAGCTATATTTTATCCCTGTGTAGCAAAATTCTCATTAGAGTCATGAGGACTTCGAATCAATTTAGTGACCAAATTGGTTTAGACACTGGAAGTTCTAAGAGTATATTGTGTCAATAGGACTTTAGAGGATAGAGAAGAACAATTAACACGTTGAGAACATTTCTGACTTGATATCTGACCTCTTTAGTGGAAATTCAGAAGGTTTGGCTATAGGCTTATGCTTTGTTTATCATTCTCATCAGTGCAAAATAACACATTGTGTACTTCCATGGAATATTTTACTTTCACCAATGCTTTTTTCGACCCTGGCTTATTTAGACTCTCTGGAGTTTGCAGCTCAGGGCTCTAGTTAGGGATGCCTACAGCATTAGAAAATAGGTGTCCTAGCGTATTTTCATGTTTGGATTCAATGTACTACATTGTTCAGGGATCTGTCAGTGTTGTCTCTTCTAGAAGAGGATCAGTCACAGGAACTAAATAACTCAGCTTCTTGCATGAAACCAATATTTTGCTTGGTGAGTAGCGTGTGTGCGTCTAGTACAAGAACGAACATAAAGCAAGGCTATCACATGTTTTTTATTTGGATGGTTCAGATCAGAACATGTTGTTTTTAGACATGATCTCTTGCAGGATTGAAAGTATTTTATGCAGCAATTAAAGAACTAGAAATTCCAGGCCAACTGGGATTTTTTTTTGTTTGAATTTTTTTGCATTAAAGCAATTGTACATCACGATGTTCTTGTGACTTAGTTTATCTATTTACTAAGGCTATGTCTACACTACAAGAGCAACAGCTGTACAGCTATGGCATATTGTAGATGCTTCTTAAACCATCGGTGAGGATTATTGCAAATGCTTTATAGTTAACCTTTAGGAAAACAATTTAATACTATTTCCAGCCACTGCTGAGAATTTCACCGGAGGTTGTGTCAGCTGTAACCTCCCTTTAGATCACAGCTGGTGAGGTGAGAAAGAGGTGTCAGCAAAACAGCTCAATTCCAGCCTGTGTATAGCTCTGAAGATCAGGAATGGCACCGTCAATAGGAGCCAGTATCGAACAGGGAGGCAGGGGTGATATGCTTTGTCTGCTTCACCCCACCCTCCGTCTGGTTCCAATGCTGCAGACCAGTCACAATTTCTGTTGTGGCCTTTGTGGCCGATCTTAAGTAGAGTTCATTGAAGCAGTCCATTCTAGAAGTGCCAAAAGCGGAGGTGAGTGTGATCAGATCTTCACCATGGAGCAAAGGGCGTAGTTTCTTGGCTCACCCAAAATGACAGAAGGCATTTGCAGACACGGTCACTGTTGAAACCTAGTCTTATTTAGATTGTAAGCTCACCGGTGCAGAAAGTGCAGTTTTGTTATGTGTTCATATAGTGCCTAAAACAATAGGGCCCCATAGCACTAATACAATACAAATAAAGCTTCATTATAATTACTAATAACTAATGCTTTGGAGAAGTCACTTAACCTCTCAGCACCTCTTATTCACTCTGTATAAGGGAGGTAATACTTACCCATTTGGTGCGGACCCAGCAGTGAAATGAAGACAGACACGTGCATGCAATTAAGATGCACGCTGCTTAAAATTAAACGTATGCACAAGGGAGGGGCAGTACCTGCCCATCGCCCATACTCTCCTATATCAGGCATTTAAATGGTTCCAGTGCAGGGGTTATAGGGCACCTTACCATGTAACCCATAACTCGTGGTCAGACAGCCTACCCTGCAGGACTCGGCTCGCTCTGAGTCCCAGCACCCTCACCCCTGTGAGCGGGACCGAGGGTGCAGAAAGGGGTGGTGACCTCAGCCTGCAAGGTCTCACCCTATCTCATGAGCCCAAGGCCCATCACCAAATCCCAGATCTCTTACCTTCAGAAATGGTTCATTTTATCCTTCTAACCGCACTGGGAACCAGCTGCAAGTTGTGATGAATTAACAACTCAACTCAAGTACCTCAGTTAGGTGCTAAGCATGTTCCCACCTGACCGACTGGGGCGTTAAGGTGCTGCGAGGAAGGTGAAAAACTCCCTGGTCGTCTGCCAGTTGGCCCATGGAAGAAAAAAATCCTTTCTGCCCCCCAAACAGGTGATTGCCTAGACCCACAGCATCTGTCAGGCCGCGTTCCCCTTACTAGTGCAGGGTGTGTTGGAGGTGCTTCTGGAATGGAGCCTAAAGAGGATCCACATGGCCACTGCTCCAGGTTAAATCATGGGAGCTAGAGAATGCTGGCCAATCAGCAGCCCTCCCCCCCAGCTCGCCAATGGGTGTCAGAGACTCCTGTGGGGGTCGGGGGGAAGAGCTGAGATAGTGACTGTCTCCCTCCCCTTGAGCATCAGCCCCATCAAGTTCCCCCACCTGTTGAGGCATGTAGGGGGCTTTTCATAAAGTTCTTGGAAATCTACATAAGAAAGGCACAACAGAAGTGCTAAGTGTTATTGGGGTTAGTATTTAATTCTGCCTGTAGCTTGCCAGGTAAAGCTTTGGAGAGGCAAGGAAACAGACTATCAAATACCTGGGAGAGAATCAGATAGGGTGGGGTATTTTTATTTTATTTATTTGGTATTAACACAATAAAAAGATGCCTCTCCGAGGCTCTAGACACCCTAACATTGTTAGTAGCACAATTATGTCCCAGCAGCTTTAAGTAATCATGTCAATAGGAACTCAGCCAGTCAGATACTTACAAATATACTTTTTTACCCTTTCATCATTGTTGGAAGCATGACCTCCGCCCTCTCCAAAATATATATCAGAGGTTTTATACAGTGTGGCCATCAAAAACTGTCCAATTACAAAGTCTCCAGTCAATCTCCAAACTAGAAATGGCAGCTTTAGACATCATCTTCTACTATCTTCACCTGACACAGAACTAGCTTGTGCTTTAACATTTAGCTTCTGAACGATTTGATGTGAAAATCTATACTGCATGGTGTTTGGGGGGCATTACATCTTGTTGAATTATGTAATCAAGAGCACTGTGATCCTGAATTAATCTCACTAAGATTAAGTCCTATTTTAGTACACTCTGCACGTCAATGGAAACAAAATCCTTTTAGCACAGTGACCAGGTTAGGTTACTTAGGCCCTCATTTTTCCAAAATCACAACTACCAACGGTAAAATCTTTCTGCTGACTTCAGCAGTCGCCTGCTTCCTGCCACTCATGGGCCCAGGGCCAATATTTAAGCATCCCTGATATTTGCTGAAAAAGGCCCAACTCCCATCTGTAGCTGCCCCAGGACTAGGAGGGGGAATATGGTGGTATAGACTGGGAAAGTGGGATCAAACTGAAGGAGTTGCATGCAATAGAACTGCATGGAACACAGAAAGGCCTTTGGTATCAATACAGTACTGGGGTTTTCTAAACCAGTGGTTCTCAACCAGAGGTATGCTTACCCCTGGGGGTACGCAGAGGTTTTCTAGGGGATACGTCAACTCATCTAGATATTTGCCTAGTTTTACAACATGCTCCATAAAAAGCACTAGCAAAGTCAGTACAAACGAAAATTTCATACGACTTGTTTATACTGCGCTATATACTATACACTGAAATGTAAATACAATATTTATATTCCAATTGATTTATTTTATAATCATAGGGTAAAAATGAGAAAGTCAGTGATTTTTCAGTCACCGTGTGTTGTGACACTTTTGTATTTTTATGTCTGATTTTGTAAGCAAGTAGTTTTTAAATGAGGTGAAACTTGGGGTACGGAAGACAAATCAGACTCCTGAAAGGGGTACAGTGGTCTGGAAAGGTTGAGAGCCCCTGTTCTAAACTCCCTATGCCAACCTCTTGCCCCTACATTAGTCTAGCCTGACTTTTCAGCACTGTGGAAACTTGCAATTCCAGATTGCTACCGGCCAGTTGGGCAAATGTTTCGGAGTCGGGAAATCCACCACAGTGATCATTGCGATGCAAGTGTGCAGGGTCATTACTCACCACTTGCTATGCAGGACTGTGACTCTGAGTAACGTGCGGGACATAATGGATAGTTTTGCAGCAAATGGGGTTCCCGAACTGCGGTGGGGTGATAGGGATATGTGTGCCATCTATTTTTGCAGCAGACCACCTTAGATTCATAGAATCATAGAAGATGATGGAAGAGACCTCAGGAGGTCATCTAGTCCAACCCCCTGCTCAAAGCAGGACCAACCCCAACTAAATCATCCCAGCCAGGGCTTTTTCAAGCCAGGCCTTAAAAACCTCTAAGGATGGAGATTCCACCACCTCCCAAGGTAATCCATTCCAGTGCTTCACCACCCTCCTAGTGAAATAGTTTTTCCTAATATCCAATCTAGACCTCCCCCACTGCAACTTGAGACCATTACTCCTTGTTCTGTCATCTGCCACCACTGAGAACAGTCTAGATCCATCCTCTTTGGAACCCCCCTTCAGGTAGTTGAAGGCTGCTATCAAATCCCCCCTCACTCTTCTCTTCTGTAGACTGAATAAGCCCAGTTCCCTCAGCTTCTCCTTGTAAGTCATGTGCCCCAGCCCCCTAATCATTTTCGTTGCCATCCACTAGACTCTCTCCAATTTGTCCACATCCTTTCTGTAGTAGGGGGCCCAAAATTGGACTCAATACTCTAGATGTGGCCTCACCAATGCCGAATAGAGGGGTATGATCACTTCCCTCCATCTACTGGCAATGCTCCTACTAATGCAGCCCAATATGCCGTTAGCCTTCTTGGAAACAAGAGCACATTGTTTACTCATATCTGGCTTCTCCTCCACTGTAATCCCCAGGTCCTTTTCTGCAGAACTGCTGCTTAGCCAGTTGGTCCCCAGCCTGTAGCAGTGCATGGGATTCTTCCAACCTAAGTGTAGGACTCTGCACTTGTCCTTGTTGAACCTCATCAGATTTCTTTTGGCCCAATCCTCCAATTTGTCTTGGTCACTCTGGACCCTATCCCTACCCTCCAGCGTATTTACCTCTCCCCCCAGCTTAGTGTCATCCATGAACTTGCTTAGGGTGCAATCCATCCCATCATCCAGATCATTAATAAAGATGTTGAACAAAACCGGCCCCAGGACTGACCCATGGGGCACTCCGCTTGATACCGGCTGCTAACTAGACATTGAGCCGTTGATCACTACCCGTTGAGCCAGACGATCTAGCCAGCTTTCTATCCACCTTATAGTCCATTCATCCAATCCATACTTTTTTAACTTGCTGGCAAGAATACTGTGGGAGACCGTATCAAAAGCTTTGCTAAAGTCAAGATATATCACAACCACTGCTTTCCCCCCATCCACAGAGCCAGTTATCTCATCATAGAAGGCTATGGTCAGGCATGACTTTCCTTTGGTGAATCCATGCTGACTGTTCCTGATCACCTTCCTCTCCTCCAAGTGCTTCAAAATGGATTCCTTGAGGACCTGCTCCATGATTTTTCCAGGGACTGAGGGGACCTTCCAGGAACCTTGCCACCGAGTTCATCAATAGGAAGGGCTACTTTCCTATGGTCATGCAAGTGCTGGTGGATCACTGGGGACGCTTTACTGATATCGGTGTAGGCTGCTCAGGGAAGGTGCGTGATGCTCGCATCTTTAAGAACACAAGACTGTTCTCTGCAAGCAGAGACTTTATTTCCCAACTGGCAGATTACCATTGGGAATGTTGAAATGCCTGTAGTAATCCTGGGCGACCCAGCCTATCTCTTGCTCCCCCTGGCTCATAAAGCTGTACGCCGGCTGCCTCGACAGCACTTAGGAGTGCTTCAACTTCAGGATCAACAGGTGAAGAATGACAGTTGAATGTGCCTTTGTTTGTCTGAAAGGTCAGTGGTGCTGTTTAGTTACAAGATTGGACCTCAGTGAGAAAAATATCCCATGGCTATAGCTGCCTACTGTGTCCTGCAAAATATCTGTGAAGCAAAGAGGGGAAAGGGTGGAGTGGAATGGCTGTCTACTGAATTTGAACAGCCAGATACAAGGGCTATAAGAAGAGCTCAACTCGGAGCTATTCCGCTCAGGGAAGCTTTGAAAAACATTTTAATAGTGAGACAGAGTAATGTGTTGCGGTCGTGTGATCTACCTGGCCTTTCTCTTTTGCAGCCTGGAATGAATCTTGTAGTGATTGCTGTGTATGCAGGAATATAACCTTGTCAATGGACCTATTAATATTGTCTGGGAATGATGTTATGGGTTCTGTGACACACTGCAGTAATAGGAAATTGATCGCTGTCAGAACTCCTCATCACCAGCCAGTATATGCTGTGAACTAATAAAGATGAATTATGTGCCAAAAATATAATTTTATTCTGTGACATTAACCAGGCAAATAAAAAAACATTTAGAATTTAATACATTAAGGGAACAGAACTTATGGAAATAAGTGGTTTTTCCGCTTCATTTCAGGTACACATATACTGACCTGTGAAAGTCATGGTTGGTGTATGTGCATCTGTGATTGTTTAATGTCCCCCTGGGTGGAGTGGTAAGAGTAGTGCAATGATCCCTGATGTCACATGGAAAGTTGGGAGGGGGCAGGCTTAGGGAGGTCCCAATATAGAGTTCTCTATGGGCTGCAAAGGGAAGTGAACATGGGATTATTGAACCTGCAAGTCTACCGGAGTCTGCAGCATCTCTGTTTGCTGCAGCAAGAGCAAGCGTCTGCTGCAGCATGTCCCTGTCCTTTTCCTGATCCTTTCTCCTCTCTACTCTATCCCTGTCAGTACTGTCTGAAAGGGTAATCCTCCAGGCCCTGTGCTCATGGTCCGATGCAGCACCGGCTTGCAGGATCTCCTGGAATATGGCATCCCGAGTCCTTCTCTTTCTCCTCCTTATCTGGCTCAGGGGTGTGTGGAGGGGGAGACCCTGAAGGCTGCACTGGCAGCAACTGCAGATACAACACAGAGAAGTACCACTGTCAGTGTATTCACAATGGAAAACTTAAGATGCTGAATTCACTTCTCAAAAGTTGTAAGCACTACAGGGATTGCTAGGACACAGCAGCATCCACGGTGAGTATGTCCCTCCGGGGGCTTGGGACATGAGGATGGAATCGGTCACTTGCATTATTCTAGTTGTATAGGGCAATGGACCTGAATATTGGCACCATTTTCCATAAGCAGTGGAGTTTTTAGCTGATATCTCACTCCTGAGGATAACAGAGGCAGAGAGAGCACATCTGCTGCAGGTATCCTGGTGCCACCTGGGCCTGTGTGCTGTTAGCCTGTGTACTGCAGGGGTGCCTGCTGCAGTAACTGCTGAGTGGTGTGGGAAAGTGCCCTACTGTGGAGGAAGAAATAAGAAAGCTGTCCCTAGAAACCTTCGGCAGAGGATTGCACAGTACCTCCCTAAACGTTTCCTTGAAATCTCTACGGAGGATTAATGGGACATCCCGGTGCACATAAACAGAGTGTTCTGCCTAACCCCCACTGCCTAACTCTAGAGGGGAACGAAAAGCAAATAGCAACTCTACCTCTCTTGGTTCTTCCAGTACCTTGTCTAGCACAATTAAAAATGAACGAATCAAAAGGTGTGTCCTGCTACTGTGGGGGTTCCACTGCTGTAATTTGAAAGTAAACAGCAAACTTAGGAGAGGTTCCTTCCCCTGCCTCAGGCTCGCCTGTGCTCCACTGTTGGGACAGGCTGGACTGCGGTGGAGTTAAAAACAGGTCCTGGCTTGCTGCACAGCTGGCTTCCCCGGTCGCCTGTCCGCCAACCTTCCTCTCCTCCTCGCTGCTCACTCCAGGACCTGGGATTCAGATCATAGAATCATAGAATCATAGAATATCAGGGTTGGAAGAGATCTCAGGAGGTCATCTAGTCCAACCCCCTGCTCAAAGCAGGACCAATTCCCAACTAAATCATCCCAGCCAGGGCTTCGTCAAGCCTGACCTTAAAAACCTCTAAGGAAGGAGATTCCACCACCTCTCTAGGTAACCCATTCCAGTGCTTCACCACCCTCCTAGTGAAAAAGATTTTCCTAATATCCAACCTAAACCTCCCCAACTGCAACTTGAGATCATTGCTCCTTGTTCTGTCATCTGCTACCACTGAGAACAGTCTAGATCCATCCTCTTTGGTGAGCACACCTAGCAACACTCCACTGCTGTGTGCAACTGCCCAGCTGACATGCCGACTACACACTGCAGACATGCTCCTGCCTGGAGTATACACAAGGTATTGGAGCTCCTGGGCCTGTGGGGAGGAGAGGTAGTTGAAAGCAGCTATCAAATCCCCCCTCATTCTTCTCTTCTGCAGACTAAACAATCCCAGTTCCCTCAGCCTCACCTCATAAGTCATGTGCTCCAGCCCCTAATCATTTTTGTTGCCCTCGGCTGGACTCTTTCCAATTTTTCCACATCGTTCTTGTAGTGTGGGGCCCAAAACTGGACACAGTACTCCAGATGAGGCTTCACCAATGTTGAATAGAGGGGAATGATCACGTACCTCGATCTGCTGGCAATGCCCCTACTTATACAGTCCAAAATGGCGTTAGCCTTCTTGGCAACAAGGGCACACTGTTGACTCATATCCAGCTTCTCATCCACTGTAACCCCTAGGTCCTTTTCTGCAGAACTGCTACCTAGCCATTCGGTCCCTAGTCTGTAGCAGTGCATGGGATTCTTCCGTCCTAAGTGCAGGACTCTGCACTTGTCCTTGTTGAACCTCATCAGATTTCTTTTGGCCCAATCCTCTAATTTGTCTAGGTCCCTCTGTATCCTATCCCTACCCTCCAGCATATCTACCACTCCTCCCAGTTTACTGTCATCTGCAAACTTGCTGAGGGTGCAGTCCACGCCATCCTCCAGATCATTAATGAAGATATTGAACAAAACCGGCCCCAGGACCGACCCTTGGGGCACTCCGCATGATACTGGCTGCCAACTAGCCATTAATGGAGCCATTAATCACTACCCGTTGAGCCCGATGATCTAGCCAGCTTTCTATCCACCTTACAGTCCATTCATCCAGCCCATACTTCTTTAACTTGCTGGCAAGAATACTGTGGGAGACCGTATCAAAAGCTTTGCTAAAGTCAAGGAATAACACGTCCACTGCTTTCCCCTCATCCACAGAGCCAGTTATCTTGTTATAGAAGGCAATTAGATTAGTCAGGCATGACTTGCCCTTGGTGAATCCATGCTGACTGTTCCTGATCACTTTCCTCTCCTCTAAGTGCATCAGAATTGATTCCTTGAGGACCTGCTCCATGATTTTTCCAGGGACTGAGGTGAGGCTGACTGGCCTGTAGTTCCCCGGACCCTCCTTCTTCCCTTTTTTAAAGATGGGCACTACATTAGCCTTTTTCCAGTCATTTGGGACCTTCCCGGATCGCCATGAGTTTTCAAAGATAATGGCCAATGGCTCTGCAATCACATCCACCAACTCCTTTAGCACCCTCGGATGCAGCGCATCCGGCCCTATGGTCTTGTGCTCATCCAGCTGTTCTAAATAGTCCCGAACCACTTCTTTCTCCACAGAGGGCTGGTCACCTCCTCCCCATGCTGTGCTGCCCAGTGCAGCAGTATGGGAGCTGACCTTGTTCATGAAGACAGGTAAAAAAAGTATTGAGTACATGAGCTTTTTCCACATCCTCTGTCACTTGGTTGCCTCCCTCCTTAAGTAAGGGGCCAACACTTTCCTTGACTTTCTTCTTGTTGTTAACATACCTGAAGAAACCCTTCTTGTTACTCTTAACATCTCTTGCTAGCTGCAACTCCAAGTGTGATTTGGCCTTCCTGATTTCACTCCTGCATACCTGAGCAATATTTTTATACTCCTCCCTGGTCATTTGTCCAATCTTCCACTTCTTGTAAACTTCTTTTTTGTGTTTAAGGTCAGCAATGATTTCACTGTTAAGCCAAGCTGGTCACCTGCCATATTTACTCTTCTTTCTACACATCAGGATGGTTTGTTCCTGCAATCTCAATAAGGATTCTTTAAAGTATCCATGAGGCTCTTGTGGGTGATGGTGGGGTATCTGCCGAGGACGGCATGTAGCTCTTTGTAAAAGCGTCAGGTCTGCGGCTCTGCACCAGATTAACTGTTGGCCTCCCTTGACTTCTGGTAGGTCTGCCACAGCTCCTTGGCTTTCAGGGCGGCACTGCTGCTGGTCTCTGTTGTAGCCCTTCTCCTGCATCCCCTGAGGAATCTGCTTGTCGATGCCCACATTGTAGCACAGAGCTGTGCTTGCACAGCGTCTTCTCCCCACAGGCCCAGGAGCTCCGATACCTTGTGTATACTCCAGGCAGGAGCATGTCTGCAGTGTGTAGTCGGCATGTCAGCTGGGCAGTTGCACACAGCAGTGGAGTGTTGCTAGGTGTGCTCACCAATCTGGGCAACCAGGAAAAGGAATTTCAAAACTTTGCGGGGCTTTGAAGGAGAGGGACGGCGTCCTGTCTACCGGACCCCTGGGCAGTAGAGTTCACAGAGCGGTCAGTGTGGGGCATTGTGGGACAGCTCATGGAGGCCAGTAACAGTCGACATAAGTAATGCAGTGTCTACACTCAGTCAACCTCTGTACATCGACCCTGACTCTACGCTGCTTGGGGAGGTGGTGGTGTTAAGCAGCAGTGCAAGTAGGCCGGTACGCTCCGGAACACATTACCAGCAAGCTAGGTATAGCCGGTATGGCGTATCGGAAAGCAGCAGTAGCCCCACCGGAGGAGAGGGCTGGGGGTTCTGCTCCTTTCCCTGATGGGAGGGGCAGCAGCGGGAAAAGGAGCAGAACGCTGGCAGCTCCTCCAGCGGCTGTACTGCCCCCCTAGCCCTGTCTCCAGCGCAGCAGGAGGAGGACAGAGTCCTCCCTCCCCAAGTAACATGGGATGGATGTGGGGAGAGGACGGGAAGAGGGTGGATACCCTGGGGCTGGGGGCAGGGTGGTGAGGAGTCACATGGAGGGTCACATGGGGAGGTCACGTGCCCCCCTTAGCTGGTGTCTCCCCCCCGTAAGACATGGATTTTACTTGCATCACTGGTGTTAAGTCTGCAGAGTGGGCACTTACGTCAGCGAGAACCAAATTTAAGTGTAGTCACATCCACAGCTAGTTTGACGTCAGCTGCCTTGTGTTGACCTAACCATGTAGCGTAGACCAGGCCTTAGCTGCTCATGCATGCAGGGAGCAATTTAGTTTCATTTCTGCTGCTGTTAAAAA
The DNA here is from genome assembly GCF_028017835.1 of Emys orbicularis. Classification (NCBI taxonomy): domain Eukaryota; kingdom Metazoa; phylum Chordata; order Testudines; family Emydidae; genus Emys; species Emys orbicularis. The sequence goes on along the minus strand of NC_088687.1, from coordinate 5,359,731 downwards.
TGTGCAGCCTGTGTGCGAAGCGCTGTTCTCAAAAATCCACAACTCTGCCTGATCTGAACCCATTTTCATCACACCACTCAAAGGCACGTGGGACGGGTTGTACCAACCCTGCACTGGGCCAACGGGGCCTCAGCAATCACTGTGGACCCAGGAGAACATGCCCCCGTGCCCCTGCGGTGCACCAGGTGGAGGGAACAGATAAAAGGAGGCAGCCCAGCTCAGTCTGGGAGGCTGAGGAGGAGGAAGGACACGTGCAGCAGGCTCCTGCAGAGGCACCTGTGACTCTCCAACTGGTGGGAACTGTGGACCTAGACTAGGCTGCAGACAACCAGCCGACCGCGGAGACTGACTGGGACACCAGCGTGCTGCCAGCCGAGGAAGTGCCCCAAATGCACTTTGCGGTAGGAAGTGACCCAGGGAATGTATTAGAAGCCGATGCTTGAACCCTTAACTGGGAACCTCCCGGCTTCATAGGACCCTGGGTTCAAACCTGGTGGTTAATATATATTTCAGGCTGAAGTTTGCGTTAACCTGCACTGCCAACAAGGTGTCCCATATCTTACTGCTCAGCTATACAAACGAAGTTGACGTAGGGAGTTGGTTTGGATGAATCGGCGATTAGCAGTGTTGGGAAGCATAACCAGTCCCCTTCCAAGCCTAGGATGAAATTAGAATAAACAACATCCCGGGGATTCAATTCTGCTTGCTCCTGAGTGTAGCGAAGAGAAGCGCAGAGCGAGAAAGCGCTAGACACTTGCTCAGCCCCTGTGTGGTAAGTCTTCCATATAATGCAGAAGAATGTGCCCAGTACTTAGCAATTGGCGAAAATTCTGCTACAGTTTGGACAGCCGTGCCCCACCGGCTCTGTACTGAGCTCTGGTGGACAGGGGAAATGAGCATGATAGTGCAGAGCTCGGGCGTTGGTGCCTCAGGGCAATGAGGTGATCTAAACGCCATGTGGAGGATTTGTGCTCACTATCACTGAATTGCCAGCCGGGAGTTGATGTCAATGGAGCTACAATGACTTACACCAGCTGAGGATCTGCCCTGGAGAAGTTGCTCACTTGAATGTGCTGACAGAGTCAAGAGCATGGGCTGCCAGGTGGGCCAGACCCTGATGCAGAATTGTGTCTGAGAGGTCTGTGCCACCAGCTGCTCAGTGCCTTATGACACGTGCTGGGCACAGCGCTCCTGTCAGCATGCCAGTGTGGAGAGCGTGCTCCCCTCCGCCAGCTTCATCTCCCTGCTCTCTGAGTCAACACAGCACCATGCCCAGCAGCACGACAGCTAGCTTGGCACTGCTCACGCTGAATCCTCATTCCCATCACAGCAGGATTAAGTCCTAGGGCTCCAATCCAGGAGGGCACTTGAACACATGCTTGACTATAAGTATGTGCTTAACTCCCAGCGTCTTCAAGTTAAGTTAAACTTTAGGATGACTTATAGTTGAGCGTGTGCTTAAGTGCTTTCCTGATTTGGGTTTAGGCAAGTCACTTCCATGGAAGTAAAAGCTTATGTTCATTCGTACTATAGTTCTACTTGAAACCCCTGTTGTGATACTCTCCCTGACTGGAATGAGCTACTCTGGAACAACGCTCCAAAACATTGGTTGTCTTTTTTGCTTCTAATGTAGATCACCATTTAAATCCTAACATGGCACACGTTGGGGACATACTGTGGCATGCTTTAGGAATACTTTAGGACAAATATCACAGACATCCTGCCCAATACTGATACCCAGTGAAATAGGCAGTGATATTCTTTTTCAGTCACAGTTTGGCTGCTTTAATTATCCCCAATGGGCCATGGAAAGCAAGATGGCAATTTAACAGATTGAGCCGAAAAAGCTAGTCCTATTGACAAAGGCAGAACTATACTCTACAACTTGAGGTTGACTTGTTTTTTATTACTAAATACAAACTTAAATTAACTTTGTGCTCAGAATAATTTGCAAAAACCTGACAGATTACTGATTTGCAATGTACATCTAGTTTATATAAAAAATTATCCAGCAGTGTTACAAACACAGCTTACAGATATTAATGGTAACAGATTACTGACCAGTAGAATTGCTCAAAAATAATTAGACTTTTTGGAAGAAAGAATTGGTTTTCTTTTTTAAAAAATGGTATTTCATCAACATTTTTGGCAGATTTTTGGGGCATTTGTCAAAAAACAAAACTCTTTTCAGTTTTCAAAAATGGAAGCTGGTTTTCTGCTAATCAGTTTTTCAATGAGCACTGAAATTCTGTACAAACTTTCAAAGAATTATTTGAAAATGTCCTTGGGAAATAAGAGACATTTCCCAGCCAGCTCTGCTGGGGAAAAACGCCCATTCCCTTAGCTGTGAATAACGAAGTCCAGATCAAACTCTACCCTTTGCTATTGTCTTGGATGAGATTTCCTTCAGTGGAATAGTAGTAATAGGGCATTTCTATAGCACCTTCCATTTGGAGATCTCAAAGCACTTTGCAGACAATCATGAGTCTAGCTGTACCCTTGGGAAGAAGGTAGATATCACCTTTGTTTCACAGATGAGGAAACTGAGGCACAAAGAGCTTACATGAATAAGGGAACAGCCCAGCCTCCTCCCTCACTACTGAGAGGCTACTCTGAGCGTCACAACCAGTGCAGTTCTGCTATGCACAAGGGAGCTAGCTGTCGGGGAGAGACTGTACCCTGCCTGCACAAGGCAGAACTCCTCTTTCAGGGGAGCAGCCAGCATAAGGCGAGGGGAGGCAAGTGTGGCGTGGGCTAGAGGATTTACAGCTGAGCAGCTGATGGGGTTATGTGGGGTCTAAGCCTCTGAGCTGGAGTAGCTTCAGTGGGGTGGCAAGGATGGATTCTGGACCAAGTGAAGGACGTGGCATTCCAGGCCACATGAGCTTTATTGAGAAGTGTGGGATAAGGGAGGGGAGGGTCACAATAAGACTAGTAGTGGACATAGTATCACAGCCATAACTGTGGGCTGATAGTTCTAGCTCCGTAGCAAGGTAGCATAAAGTGACGTGGGCTTTGCCTGAGAAGGAAGGGGGTGATATTTTTCTCTGTGCGTTAGCTAGAAAAAATACACTTGTTCAAGAGAAACAGAGGTGGTGTAATGATACATAGTGGGGGGAAAAAATCACATTGCAATTACATTGCGATGCTCCTATCACAGTCATTCTGCACTTGGATTATTTCCCTTGCCTCACTCAATTGCATCAATTAGCGCTGTATAGTCAATTTTGGGGATAATTTTTTCAGTTTGGCATTGTGGAATGGTGTCCCCCCTCCTTTCTTGTTGCTTGGATCTTTACATTTTCATCCTTCTTGGCCTGTTTTGGAATTGCACTGAGCCACATTATACTCATTTGCTAATTTGCGGCTCTTTTTTTTATGTGTGCATAGGTTTTACACAGCCCTTGCAGCTACATTCACTTTACATTGGATGAGTCTCTTGTTATGCAAAGAGTAGCACATTGGTGACAGACACGGTTGAGAGAACTTGCATGATTTCCCCCCCCCCCAAATGTGGCTACAATTTATTTTAATGCATACCTCATGGACCTGTCTCCCCTTCCACTTTGTGGAGGGTTTTCCTCCTCCTGCTAGCCACACCTGAGCACCTCCAGAATTAAAGTGGACGTGTTTTGCTGAGAGCAGTGTTTGAATGCATGCTTTGAATACATCAACTCTTCTGTGCCAGACTGCCTGAGGCAAAACTGATCCTGCGTTTGCAGGATAAACATTCCCTGCTGCCCCTGGTAAGCTAGCATTTCCACTGAGCCAGCTTGGGTTATGATGTATACACTAATTATGTTCCCCTGTACTGGAGGGGCAGACCTGCGTAAAAATTTGGCACCAGTTTGTCAGCCTCCACAAATTTGCCATCATTTTGTGAAGTTCGTTTTCACAAAGAAAAAAGCTAATGGGAAATGCTGCAATAACTACCTAGATATATATATATATATATTTTTAGAGGGGAGGAATCCTACAAAAGGCTATAAAGCACAAATATTTTCATATTCATAAACCAAAAGCACAATCTTTGTATGACACATATCTAGGATAGAGAGAAAACATGTAATTATTAATCATAGTTAATTGTCACTTCAGTTATAGTTTGGTTATCCTAAAGGATCCCAAAGAACTTTATCCACTGGTTACAAAGTGACAAGAGTCATCTTAACCTACCACTGAAATTGAGTCACCTCTGTGAAGAAAGTGGCAGCTCTAGAGAACACTGCACAATGGTTTGGGCAAGAAGTAAAGAATCCCATTGTCCAGTCGGACATGTCGGGAAATTTAGGTAGGCATATGTACAAGGGTTTGCCGGGGCTCGACCCTCTCTGGGCGGCGGGGAGCCGCACCAGCTCACTACACCACTGGGGCTGCGGTACTTCGTCCGGCCGCAGGGTCTCCCTCAGCAGCCCTTGTAGTTCTGGAAGACACAGGAAGCCCGACCCTGGTGGCGGGCGGGGCACCAATGTTATGTCAGGGCTCAAGCCCTCAGTCGGGCTGAGCAACAAACAAGAGTATTTAGCCCAGGCCCTAGGTCAGGGCGGGGCAACAAACGCTGAGTCAGAAGCTCAGACCCTCAGTCAGGGCTGAGCAACAAACAAGAGGTCCCAGCCTCTTCAGGGCAGGGAGAGGGGGAGACGGCCACCCACGGGTTGGGGGGCAGGGGGGACGCAGGCCCTCCCACTCCACTGCGTCCCAGCCCGGGGCCCTAGCAGCGGCAGATACCCGCTGCTGTCAGTGGGGATCCTGGCCGCAACACACCGACATAGGCTCTGGCAGTGGTGCAGCCAGACTGGGGTCGGCTGCCCCCGGGCCACTTCCACACTCCCCCTCGGGGCCTACCTGGGGGCTGGTGTCGGCCTCGGGGAGATCCTGGACCATGGGTTCGTCAGGCCAGGGATCGTTCGACAAGTCCCGCAGCTCCTCCGGATAGTGGGTGCAGGGCAGGTCTGGTGGCTCCTCTGGATAGTGGGCGCAGGTCAGGCCCAGCGGCTCCTCCGGGTAGCGGATGCAGGGCAGGCCTGGCGGCTCCTCCGGATAGCGGATGCAGGGCAGGCCCGGCGGCTCCTCCGGGTAGCGGATGCAGGGCAGGCCCGGCGGCTCCTCCGGGTAGCGGATGCAGGGCAGGCCCGGCGGCTCCTCCGGGTAGCGGATGCAGGGCAGGCCCGGCGGCTCCTCCGGGTAGCGGATGCAGGGCAGGCCCGGCGGCTCCTCCGGGTAGCGGATGCAGGGCAGGCCCGGCGGCTCCTCCGGGTAGCGGATGCAGGGCAGGCCTGGCGGCTCCTCCGGGTAGCGGATGCAGGGCAGGCCCGGCGGCTCCTCCGGGTAGCGGGCGCAGAGCAGGCCCGGCGGCTCCTCTAGGTAGCGGGCGCAGGGCAGGCCCGGCGGCTCCTCCCGGTAGCGGGCGCAGGGCAGGCCCGGCGGCTCCTCTAGGTAGCGGGCGCAGGGCAGGCCTGGCGGCTCCTCCGGGTAGCGGGCGCAGAGCAGGCCCGGCGGCTCCTCTAGGTAGCGGGCGCAGGGCAGGCCCGGCGGCTCCTCCCGGTAGCGGGCGCAGGGCAGGCCCAGCGGCTGCTGGCGGCTGCCCCGGCTGCAGAGTTTTCCCAGCCCCAAGCTAGGCTGGAGACGTCTGGTCTCTCCGGCGGCTGGGGCCTGACTGAGCTCTGAGGGCGAGCCTTTGTACTTCTGGGTCGCCGCCTGACCCCCTGAGGGGCGGGCTCAGAGCTCCCTAGCTCCGCCCACTCCGGCCTCCGGATGGGCTCTTCCCCCTCCAGGGCGGCGGGGAGCCACACCAGCTCACTACAGCATAATATATATATTATAACTGCAGTCTGTTTAGGATTCTCAAGCTAACTTACCAAGTCGTGAAAAAAGCATCATAAGCTTTTTAATGAGGACACAAGTTTGATAGATCATTTGAATAATAAAGGAAACTAAAACATCTCCAAGGAGATTATTAGCATCTCACAAAGTTATATAGTGAGACCTAAATGATCTGGAGAACCTCAGTTACCCACATCTCTGAGTTATCTGAAAAAGGGCAACCCCCAAAAGCATGTTAATGACACTGAAAATTCCCCCGCTTACCTGAACCCTGTTATCCATATCTAACTCTCAGCATACCTGGTGGCATTTGGGTAAACATAAAGAAGTTGATTGTCAGGTGAACAGTCAGTCTCTAGTTATTATAACTAGCCATAACATTCTAGTGGTATGAAGGATGCACATTGTTTGATCGCCCACCACTTGTTGGCATGTGAAGAGAGAAAAAAGAAGTGAAAAATAGCCACGTAGGAATCTGAAGGCAGATCTGAGCTGGTGTAAATTGGCATAGCTCTGTTGACTTCAATGACAATTTACACCAGTTGAGCATGTGTCCCATAATATTCTCCCAGACCCCATAAAGGTCTCTCCTTTTCACAACAGCCTTTTCTTTTGGGCCGCAGTCTTGCATAACCTGGAATATAGCTCACGACGTTAAATCCAGTGTGTCAACAGATGTAACACAAACTGGTTTGTGTGCTTCTGCTATATGCCATCCTTTCAATATAATAAATCACTGAGCTCTATCTGGTTCTGCTACAGTTTTTGTATTTGCCCCATTACACCTGTACATACTAAATCATGCTGAAGGTAGATAAACATGTTGCAAACTGGCTTTGTGTTTGTATACAAGACTGATATCCCTGAGCAGACTCTCTGCAGATCACTACTTGAAGTTCATATCCGGTAACTGAACTGTAACTTTTACTTTCAAGATTTACTAGAAACCCAGTGATTTCCGTGTATTTCTGTTTTATTTATTCATTAGCTTTAGAAACGGCACTTAAAGTGACAATACAACAAGAAAAATAGATTATTCTTTCATCTTCTCCCCCCCTCCCCTTTTGGCTACTATATGGCAGCTGGGGTCTGCTGTGATAAAATAAAGGTGTGGTAGAGACAACAGCTGTGCAGAGCTGAAGAGTTTATTTTCTTGCTGCTGGCTATTAGCGTGGCTGTGTTCAAGCAGATAGAGCAATGTTTTAAGGGCTGTATTTCACCACAGTGAACTTGTTTTGGGAAGATGTGGTCAAGCAGCAGTTCCGTGAGCTACCTTACTTCGCAGGACAGATACGAGTGGAGTGGAGCATGGAGGTCTGGGGGCCGTGCAGTCCCTGGGTGGTTCTATAGAATGGAGCAAAATGTGCTCTCCTGCGGGTGAAATCATGGCCCTATTGGAGTCACTGGGAAGTTTGTCACTGAATTCAATGGGGACAGGATTTCAACACTGGTGTCTATTGGTAGATGTCAGCAGATATGCAAGGGGCTGGAGTCTAGCGATATCCTCTGTCTCACTGACCATGACCCCTATAGAGTATGTTAGCTAGGCTACTCACCTAGCATTCAGGGACTTCTAGGTCAGCATCTCACCTGCCAGCGCATCCCACCTGCAACCTCTCTCTTTGCTTGTATCCACACCAGCACAGGGGAAAACATCACCCACTAGCTGGGCTGGTGCAGTTGAGGGCTTTTGAACAGTCCTAGCAAACTGAAAATGGGCCTCTTAAAATGTTGCTCTAAGCAGATATTATTTACAGATGGCAAGAAGAATCCAAAGTACAAATTAAATTTAGGAGGACAAAGCTTGTTGGTTGACATGTTAGTAAACCAACTCACCTGAATAATTGTGAGCTTTAGACAACGATGCAGCCTCCTGGATTGAAAATTCAGCTCCTGCCTGGAGTGAACTTGATCTCCTGACATTTCAGGGGCTGGAGATCCTATTGCTGATGGCTCAGTTTAGACTGTGGTATAAACTATTCTGAGCATTGCAGAACTGAATCCAAACAGCTGACATTCAGCTCTGGAGTCAAACTGTCTGTCTCCTCTGACTAAGTAGGGCAGGTTAGATGCAGTACATTATTTGTGTGTGTTTTTTCCAACTGCAGATAACAGCAAACATAGGAACGTAAAGAGCTAAATAATTCAGCACACGTAACCAAAGTTCCTGGGAACTTTTTCCACTAGAACTTTTCCATTTTAAAGGGAAATGAAAGTTTTCTCGTCTACACCTCAAAGCTCATTGCCAGAACAAAAAGACTTGTGCTAGAAGAATCTTATTTGCACTTTCTCCCCAGTGTCAAGTCTCGTTTGGTGATAAGTTGGATTCTATACATCTTCAATTACTAGCCCTCTCAGATCTGACAGCACTTAATTACTCAAGACGTGATCTGCTAAAAGCTACATCTGGAAACGATGTCACTTTTTGCTTTTGGCACTGGAAAAACCTGACTTATGTTAAATACATACTTTTAAGCACAGAGCTTTGAAAGAAATTAGGACAGCTGAGCACTCCCTTTTATGGATTAGATTTTAAAATATATTGCACATGCCTTTTATTTAATAGATACCATATTTCACCATGTTTCTATGCTTCATGTTCTCTCTGTTTCTGGCTGTTGGACTGTCTCACTTCTCTAGCCCCAGTGGCCGCTCTTATGTCATTTTTCTTTCAGCTGTAATAGGGAGTGGTACCTTCTGAAACTCCCAGCCTAACAAATATGTCACTTCTGGATGAATGGACTGGATCTGCTGCTACATGAGTGAGATGCTTTTTCCAAGGCTGGTCAAGATGCTCATGCTAATGACCCTGTGGAAAGAATACTGAGTCTTGTCTCTTGTATGTTGCTGATGACATTGCAAGGCTAGTACCGTTCTTTTTTCAGTGTACAGTTTGACTGAACTAATCATAAATTGCCTTTTATTACATTGATCTAGCTAGTAATAAGTAGTTATGAATACCTACCCATTGTTATTGATTTCAAATCCAGTAGTATTCAGAGGCTATAACAGAGATCAGGACCCCATTTTGTTAGGCTGCTGTACAAACGTATAAACAGCCCTTGCCCCAGAGAATTTAGAGACCTTCTTCAAAACATATTTCACCATTTAATAAACTCTGAGGGAAGTCAAAGACCAGTATCATTGAAATGATGTTCACAGTATGTTTGACAAACTTTTCCATTGAGAATGCACTTATTAAAAATACAGATGACTGAAGGATTGGCACCAGGAATAGCTCTGGCATATTTGCCAACATTATGGTGAGCAGAGCCAAGACATTCACTGGCTATCAGAGAAGACATCTTCAGTCTGAGTCTGAGTCCACTTTTTCCATGCTCAGACTGGTAAACAACATGTCACATGCTAATATGTTTAGTAGATATGCTCCTGTATCAACATAATTAGACCAACATTTTAAAACAGCTTGCTCTAGTAAATCATCCATTGCTTTGATTACAAGTTTTAGAATGGGTATGGGCAGTGTATGGTGGAGTCTAGTCAAAAAGCACATTGCCACGGATCCCGATGCACCAGGGTGTGCTATGAGAAAGCAGCACCACCTGCTATCTTAATTAGACCACCTACTGGTAGTGGGAGGTTCGAACACAGATGGCCATCAATATCTGGCAATTTCATTTCAGCAGTATGAGCACTGCTGGCATGTACATGAAAAACAACCATCATAAATGAAAATGATCAAAGCCTGGCACCAGCCTGGCACAATCAGCTTGAAGAAGCAATGTGGAGTTTACTACTGAGACCCCACACATCTCTTGCTATTTGGGCTGCAGTGGTACGACACAAAGAGGAAAAAGTCAAGAGAAACAAACGGAGGAAGAAGGGACTGTCTCCTGCAGTAACATCATTCCACCAGATTGCTTTGATGTTTGCTGCACCATGCGGCACTACCTTGTTCCATCTCTTGCTAAGTCCTTAAAGAAGATGAACAATGAAGTCACATATCCGATCCATGCAAAACAAAAAATCAGGCGGACCCTACATTTTTAGTTGTGTAATTTTAATCTTCTCTCCATACGCCATCTCTATGGGGACTGGGATTTCCAATCAGGTCTTTAACTCTAGACTGGCATGCTCAGTGTTAGAGAAAATCCTCCGAAGCTGTGACTAGCACCATTTTGTGTTTGATCCATAAGAAACTGACTGACAGAAAGATCCAACGATAGAGACAGGTGGATTTCTAAGGGGTTACCACTGGACCCTTCTGTTATAACATAGGATCAGTTGGGTTGGTGAAATGGACTAGGAACAGTTCTCACACTGTGATGCATGAAACAGAAGACTTCATTCCCCCAATGTTGTCATTCTGGCACCTTTCACAGGCACTTAATTCATTTTAGAGAGGGGATAAGGATTAAAAATTTTCAAGTCTCTCCAATTAGTTGCAATTGTTTTACCTTTCAGCTATTGTTTCACCCATTTGTTCACAAAGTGCCCTAGTTTAAACAAGAGCTGGTTCCGTCACAGACCTCTTGCCCTTCTTTGAAGCCGTGGTGACACAACAATGTTGAATTAGTGACATGGCTGTTGTTGCCACAGCAACAATCTGATGTCGTCATCATCACAGGATTCTGACTTCACTGCAGGCTCTAGCAGAAGGTGAAGCTGTGCTGTGAGAACATTAAAAGCCAGGTATCTTCAATAACAGCAGTAGGCTTGCAGAATAAAGCTGGCCAAATATAATTTTATTGGAGATAAATGTTCTCTTTCTTTCCAGGTTTGTTCTGGTAGGAAAGTCTGTCTCAAAAAAAGTTAAATCTGCATTTAATTAATCAAACACTCTGCTGGTTTCCCAATAGGCAGATAGCAAAATCAGCTAATTAGTTCATTCAAAAACATCTGCTAACCTTTCTGTGCAGGGCTCTATTTTCCTGGTTACACCCTTGATCCCGTCTTAAAAACAGGGTGTGAGGTTAGTTTCTCTCTACTCTCTAGGCACGTTGTCTGCAAAGTTTCACAGACACCAAATGTCTACTAATGGCTTGGTTATAATTTCTTCCAGGATACTTTACTGTCAAGTCCTGGAGCTATCTCTGTTTTTCGGTTGATCTAACTCCTTTCTGTCTGTTCTGGTGTCTTCCTCGGTTTTTAGTTATTTCTCCTCCCCCCTCTGCATGCATCTGAATCATTCCTGTTTCTTCAGTTCTCCCTGGTGAATGCAGATGTAAAGAAGCGATTGAGAATTCTGGTTCTATCTGCTTCTCAGAAGCATATGGCTTTCCTCAAAAAGATCACTCCTGAATATAGCTGTAAAGTCCTTTGTCTTCACAGCTTGTGTACTCCTAGTTTCACTTTCGCGGGTGGTTTTCTGGTGCCATTTCTAGTATTCCAGAAGCAACACAAAGTTAGTGTCTCATTTGTAAGGTTAGTGTCTCGTTTACACTTCTTTTTTCCTTTATCATTCCCTGCATTTCCCTGGTCATTCATGTTGGCGGTTTGCTACTTCTAGTCAGAAGTTATTTCTTAATGTTGCTCAGGGACTGTCTCCTGGATGCTAGAATCTACCTCCAAGTGCTGACTTCTTTCTTCTTTCTTTCTGCCTCCCTCCCTCTATTGTGACAATTGACCTCCCTTTAGCAGTGTGAATTTTTCCGTCAACGTTTGCTTCACTGAATGGCAAAACTTGTCTTTCCATTCTTGGGACTCTCTGCATCTCAAGTATTGACAAATGCTACCATCATATGCGCACATGAACCCCCCAATTGAATTGAATGGGTGCTTTGAGCATATTTGTGCTTGATCTATACTCAATGAACCCGATTCTGTTTTCAGCTATAGTTGTGCATTCTCATTAAATTCAATGGGCTTTTACAGCTGTAAAATTTGGTCATGATTGAGCGGAGACAACAGAATGCTGTTCCGTGCACTCTTGCCAGGTCTTATGTCCCAGCCAGCAGCACTTTATGATCAACAGTGTTAAAGGCAGCTGAAAGACCAAAGATCAATTTGGCGCTAATTACTGCCATGGCCAGATGGGAGTTCCCCGCATGTGATTTAATATCGTTTGACCTGGGTCACATCAGATGATCCACATGGTGCCCCTGCTGTCATGTCCGCTCACTTGAATGAAAACTGTGGATGAGAAAGGGCCAGTGTGGTGACTACATAGATCATAGAATCATAGAATATCAGGGTTGGAAGGGACCTCAGGAGGTCATCTAGTCCAACCCCCTGCTCAAAGCAGGACCAATTCCCAACTAAATCATCCCAGCCAGGGCTTTGTCAAGCCTGACCTTAAAAACCTCTAAGGAAGGAGATTCCACCACCTCCCTAGGTAACCCATTCCAGTGCTTCACCACCCTCCTAGGGAAAAAGTTTTTTCCTAATATCCAACCTAAACCTCCCGCACTGCAACTTGAGACCATTACTCCTTGTTCTGTCATCAGGTACCACTGAGAACAGTCTAGATCCATCCTCTTTGGAACCCCCTTTCAGGTAGTAGAAAGCAGCTATCAAATCCCCCCTCATTCTTCTCATGCAGACTAAACAATCCCAGTTCCCTCAGCCTCTCCTCATAAGTCATGTGCTCCAGCCCCCTAATCATTTTTGTTGCCCTCCGCTGGACTCTTTCCAATTTTTCCACATCCTTCTTATAGTGTGGGGCCCAAAACTGGACACAGTACTCCAGATGAGGCCTCACCAATGTCGAATAGAGGGGAATGATCACGTCCCTCGATCTGCTGGCAATGCCCCTACTTATACAGTCCAAAATGCCGTTAGCCTTCTTGGCAACAAGGGCACACTGTCCACTCATATCCAGCTTCTCGTCCACTATAACCCCTAGGTCCTTTTCTGCAGAACTGCTTCCTAGCCATTCGGTCCCTAGTCTGTAACAGTGCATGGGATTCTTCCTTCCTAAGTGCAGGACTCTGCACTTGTCCTTGTTGAACGTCATCAGGTTTCTTTTGGCCCAATCCTCTAATTTGTTTAGGTCCCTCTGTATCCTATCCCTACCCTCCAGCGTATCTACCACTCCTCCCAGTTTAGTGTCATCTGCAAACTTGCTGAGAGTGCAGTCCACGCCATCCTCCAGATCATTAATGAAGATATTGAACAAAACCGGCCCCAGGACCGACCCCTGGGGCACTCCACTTGAAACTGGCTGCCAACTAGACATGGAGCCGTTGATCACTACCCGTTGAGCCCGACGATCTAGCCAGCTTTCTATCCACCTTATAGTCCATTCATCCAGCCCATACTTCTTTAACTTGCTGGCAAGAATACTGTGGGAGATCGTATCAAAAGCTTTGCTAAAGTCAAGGAATAACACATCCACTGCTTTCCCCTCATCCACAGAGCCAGTTATCTCATCATAGAAGGCAATTAGGTTAGTCAGGCATGACTTGCCCTTGGTGAATCCATGCTGACTGTTCCTGATAACTTTCCTCTCCTCTAAGTGCTTCATAATTGATTCCTTGAGGACCTGCTCCATGATTTTTCCAGGGACTGCGGTGAGGCTGACTGGCCTGTAGTTCCCCAGATCCTCCTTCTTCCCTTTTTAAAAGATGGGCACTACATTAGCCTTTTCCCAGTCATCTGGGACCTCCCCCGATCACCATGAGTTTTCAAAGATAATGGCCAATGGCTCTGCAATCACATCTGCCAACTCCTTTAGCACCCTCGGATGCAGCGCATCCGGCCCCATGGACTTGTGCTCGTCCAGCTGTTCTAAATAGTCCCGAACCACTTCTTTCTCCACAGAGGGCTGGTCACCTCCTCTCCATACTGTGCTGCCCAGTGCAGCTGTCAGGGAGCTGACCTTGTTCGTGAAGACAGAGGCAAAAAAATCATTGAGTACATTAGCTTTTTCCCCATCCTCTGTTACTAGGTTGCCTCCCTCATTCAGTAAGGGGCCCACACTTTCCTTGACTTTCTTCTTGTTGCTAACATACCTGTAGAAACCCTTCTTGTTACTCTTAACATCTCTTGCTAGCTGCAACTCCAAGTGTGATTTGGCCTTCCTGATTTCACTCCTGCATGCCTGAGTGATATTTTTATACTCCTCCCTGGTCATTTGTCCAATCTTCCACTTCTTGTAAGCTTCTTTTTTGCATTTAAGATCAAGAAGGATTTCACTGTTAAGCCAAGCTGGTCGCCTGCCATATTTACTGTTCTTTCTACACATTGGGATGGTTTTTTTTCCTGCAACCTCAATAAGGATTCTTTAAAATACAGCCAGCTCTCCTGGACTCCTTTCCCCCTCATGTTATTCTCCCAGGGGATCCTGCCCATCAGATCATGGAACTTGTGTGATCTAGGTTCTTAGGGAGCATAGGCCATATCTGGAGCTAGTGTAAATCAGTGTGACTTCAGACAGAAGCTGGTCTGATACTATGATGAGGGTACTACAAGAACCTGGATTTACCCCATCTGAGGTTTTAGCTCATACTTGTTATGTCACAATAGATGCGTGGTGAAACTGCTGCAGATTTTTCAAGAAGTTTTTTCCTTCTTGTGCTCACATGAGTGAAAAGAGGTGGAGGGTATGTCACAAAGGTGGCTTTACCTGCAATTGACAGAGTGACCTACAGACTGATTGCATCAATGAACAAAAACGTTTTTGACCATCCTCAGCTGGTGAGAAGGCAGTGGCCCTTGGACCTTGCCACTGTGATCCACACATTAGTTACCTCTGTGTTAGACTAATGTGGCTCACTCAGCACTGATGCTCTGTGCACACCATGACTTTACTGAAATCAACCCCAATCTACAAGTCCATTAAAGGGCTAAGACCCATCGCGTTCCATGAACCACCAATACAGCTATACTCCAATACACTTCAGCCACTCCAGTATCAGGCAATCTCAGTGTCAGCACTGGGACACCAGCTCTGGAAAGTCTGACCGGAAGAGATTGTATCCAAGAGAAGGACCCACCTCTTTAACACAAATCCGTGATTCCCCCCAAAAATAAAACAAAACAAAAAAACTTGTAAGCAGCAATCTGTCTGCATTCCAATTAACCTCTAAAAAACCCAGCCCTGGTAGCTTTCTTCATATCAAACGGTTTAGTTTCCCCATCCAAAAGGGGAGTATTGTACTGGATTTGTGAAAGGCAACACAATGCTTGTGATGAGTTCAGTTCATAATTTCCTCCTCTTGGCTGGAAAACATTTAGCCACAGAAATTATTATCAAAAGAGACCCTCAGATTCTAAACCATATAACTAATTACTCTCTAATTGTAAGAGATAAATCATTGGACTCTCACTTCTAAGTCTCTTAACCCTCTACAGTGGAGCCAAGGGAGAGCTTTTGATGCATCGGTTGCATTGCACATGTAAACGTTCGGTAGCAATTTTGGCAGGGCTGCTGATTTATCTTATTGATGCATCATGTTGCTGAGGGCTGCTGACTCAGCTTACCCGTTGACCCAGTGCAGTTCTTACTCTATATTTCTTTTTGGTGCAAAACTCTCAATTTTAAAGAAACTTCCTGCGAAAAGAGCTGATGTGGGGATACTGAGTAACTGCAGAAACGCTGACGTATAACAATAGCATTTTGTTTACCGTTTTGTGGGGGTCATGGCACCACTTTATGGTTTATTTCAGCAAGTGTGCAAAGCATCCAGGAGACAGCTGCTTAGTGAGTGTTTAAAAATGGCACCACCAATCCATTGCTATGGGTATAAAAGTTGGACAGTAGTAAACTTTGTCTAGCAACAGGAATGTCTTTTCAATTAGAATGGGCTTAAAATTTAGCTTCTGGGTAGTTCATTTTTGATTTACTCCAGATCCACAGACAAATTGCTCTGTGAACAGCTGTTTCTTCCACAGAGGGATTTGATTTGAGAAATTATGGGCTAGATTCATCACACAGATGGCAGGTAGATTTTCACATTTGGGATTTTATTAATGGCATGTTTTTGATTTGTTAACAGTCCAGAGGAGATCAGTCATGAGGGGTTCTAGTGATGAGGACTGAACTGACGTGCTTATGTAAAAGGAGAGCACATAGGGAGATAATAGTACAATTCAAAATGTATGGACACCAGTTTCATAGGAACACTGAGCACTTATAAACATGGAGTAATTGGAGATAGGCCCACATTGAAACCATGGCTCTGAATGCCACTGATCTTTGGGGAAGCTCAGATTTGGGTTTATGTGGCTTGGGGTCAGTTCCAGAATTAATTGCTACAACCCCCCCCCCCCCCTGTGAGATAAGTATTATTCCCATCTTAAAGGCAGAGCAGATAAAAGTCTTGGCTGAGGTCATAGCAGGAGTAAACAAGTCAAGAGGTCCTGATACCCAGTCCTGCACTCAGACCACTAGACTATGCTGCTTTTTTTTTTTTTTTTTTGCTATAGAATTAGTGTACTGGACTTTCAAATCTTGCTGATCTAGAATCCTACTTATTCTCTGGAAAATGAAAACCTGCAGTGTCCACCAATTAACCCTTTGAACCTGGCTCTCTGTGCTACAGTAATCAAATGCTTATGGGAAAGTCCTATCAAATTTAATAAAGTTTAACCTTTCAATGAGTATTCTGAACCATCCTATAGAATTTTATTCACTGCTGCAGTATTCTATAGCATGGCTTTAAAAAACCCTATAAATACTGTATCATTCGCTACCAAATTACATTAAATTGGAAACTTATTTCTATAAACCCCCTAGTCAATTTTTGCAGAACCTTCTTGAGGTTAAATTCTATAGGGCTTCCCCATAAGAATATCCCAGAGAGAACAGGGCTAACATCTGTCAGTTCTCTGTTTTAAAAGATTCCCTTTACAGGAAGCAAAAGCTTTCTCCAGCTCTGTTCTTGGGAACTAGTGGGGAACTGAAATGGGTAAGTCTCCTGTTTGCCATTCACTTCATAGTGTAGATGCATCTTGTCAGTTTCAGCCCCCAGTTGATTCACAAGAAGACAGAAGGCACACTGAGACTGGAGGGATGGCACAAAACCCGCATGAGCCTGGGACCCACTGACTGCAGTGTCCTGGTTTTGGCAACAGAAACGTTTAACACCAATGCATCCCTTGCTTTTGAGGGTGCAGGTATTTAGCTGTACTGAGGATGCATTAAAACAGGAAGTAACATTTCTGGAGAGAAGGACATGTCAAATAATTGGCCTTCAATTCCCAGCTGTGTCCCTTTAACGCCGATGTTGGTCACTCTTAGTTTTCCCTCTAGCTTGTTTGCGAAGTCAAAGCCAAATTTTGCTCCCAGTTGTATGCAAGCAGCAAACCACAGAGTTTGAACTGCTGTGCCCATTGAAATCAATGCTTTTTTGTGTGCCATTAACTTCAGTGGAACCAGGAGTTCACTTCCATTGCCTTTAGTTACAGTTGCCTGCACTTCCTGAGCCCCAAAACTTGCACATCACACACAGAAAGCTGAAATTCTTGAAGCTTTTCTGGTATTTTGTGTATTTTGGGCCAGGAGGCAAAAGAGCAATTCCCACCCTGGGATTTTCTCTTGTCTGAAAAGTTAGGCTGGGATAGGCGGATTGCATGATCTATATTTGGGTGGGAGACTGAAGTTGAATGGGTGAGTGTCATGGAATATTATGCTGGCATCATTCTGTTACCAAGGATATTCAGGATGTTGGTTCTAGAAGCCCCCTTGTGGAAAATAAAAATAAAAAGGCAGTTGGCCTAGGTTGGGGAGCCGAAAGAAGAATAAAGTCTCAGGCTCATCTGAGTGCATTGAAAAGTCGAGTTAAAAGGGTTTGTTGAGCAGGGAGTGAAGAAATAATAAACCCTAGATTTTTGAGAGCACTTTTCTTCAGTAGATCTCAGTGCTTTACAAAGGAGAGTCACTAGCATTATCCCCATTTTACAGATTGGGGAAACTGAGGCACAGGGAGGTTAAAACGACTTGGGCAAGGTCATCCAGGATGCTAGTGGCCAAGTTGAGAGAGAACCCAGGTCCCCTGCTCTATCCACTAGGCCAGGTGAGCAGCATCGGCTTCACATCTCTAGACCTACAAGTAGTGTAGACAAAATATCTATTGTTTTTAGTACTTATAGTACAACACTGGCCGTAGCATTTAGCTTAGGAGACTTGATAAAGGGTTTCAAATCAGCCTCAATTTATTTCGCTATTCCTGCATTTTTATTTAAGCATTGGTTCTTTTAATAGTTTTAAAGATGTTTGGTTTCTTTTCCCAAAGCCATTTAAATATGCATTGTTTGACTGGACACACAACACACATGGTATGTTCCCGCTGGCTAACTGGATGAGCCTAATTCTTAGAATCAGGTTTTTGGATTGAATACTCATTTCTATAAATTCCAGATTTGCTTTCAACAAATATTTTTTTAAAAACAGTTCTTAAAATTTGCTGACTCTGTGAAGATCGCTGCCAGTAAAGTTGTTGGCTAGAAGATTCACAGGAAGTGAACATGAAGTGAGTGTGAATATAGCTGAAGCAACTCCCTTTGCAAATTCAAATGAATATTCATAGGAAATATTTTGGAGTATTTTTCCAGCTGTAGCTAGAATTATGGAAGGGTAGTGTGTAGTGTGACTGACTCTGGATAACACTGCTAGATAACACTGGATAACGCTGCTGGATAACTAAAGGTCACGTTGATGGCTGCTAAAAGAGGAAGGATGATCCAGGGCACTAGCCCAGGACTTAGAGAACCTTGGTTTAATTCCCTGCTTGGCCACAAACTTCCTGTGTGACCTTGGCCGAGCCACTTAGCTTCCCTGTGCCTCAGTTCCCCATCTGTACAATGGGGAGAATGATACTCTCGACCTCACAGAGGTCCTGTGAGGGTAAGTACATAAAAGATGGTGAAGTGCTTTTGTCTCTGCTGAGAACCGCTATCTAAGAAATAGGTTAGATAGCATTGTTTGATTATTAAATGGAAATTTATTTTCATGTCTGATCCCGCACCACTGCTGTCAACGTGAGCTTTAATGAGCAAAGGAGCAAGCCCCTACTCTCTAATAAAGAGATCTCCCGAGTTGGATTGTGCTATCAGCTGCCTGCAGTGACATGTGTGTGATGCTGCTGATGTAATACATTAGGTTTCGCTCTTTGCGCTGACTCAGTGTAGAACTATTCCCCCAGCAGGGCACTGAGGGGCCAGGCTGGGGCTAGACTATCAAGATATCACATTGAGGTCCCAGCCCTGGCCAGATTCCAGCTGAAGAGTTACACTGTGCTGAGATTGCTTACAATCCCCTCTGTATCTTCAGCTGGATGCAGGATTCTCCGTTCCTTCTGCTGGACTGTGCACTGTTGGAATGCTGCTCCCTTCCCACCCATAGTAGTGGGGGTCATAGGTACAACCGTGGGGCAGAGGGGGGTGGAACCCAGCATTCAGATGAGGGGAAGGATGTTTCTCCTGGGAGGAGAGGGGTGGCCAGATACAGACTCTTAAGATAGTTCTGTGTGCTCTAGCAGCAGCCTCCATCCCTGTCAAACTGTCTACAAAGAGCTGGGGCACAAAGATAACTGAGGCAAGAGACAGCACCAGGTTCAGCCAGCAGAGGGAAGAGTCCAGTTTCCAGGCTGGTGGGGTGGGGGAAGAATGCCTTTACCCTGGAGCACAGGGGAGAGGGTATAGAACAGAGCCCAGCCCCCCTAAGATTGTGAGAAATATAGGGTGTCCTCTTCAGCCCTGACATTCCTTGATCAAGCCGAGTACCCCAGGGGTTGGTCCTGGGGCTGGTTTTGTTCAACATCTTTAGTAATGATCTGGATGAAGGGATTAATTGCACTCTCAGCAACATTGCAGATGACACTAAACTGGGAGGAGAGGTAGATACGCTGGAGCGTAGGGATAGGATACAGAGGGACCTAGACAAATTAGAGGATTGGGCCAAAAGAAATCTGATGAGGTTCAACAAGGACAAGTGCAGCATCCTGCATTTAGGATTGAAGAATCCCATGCTCCGCTACAGGCTGGGGACTGACTGGCTAAGCAGCAGTTCTGCAGAAAAGGACCTGGGGATCAGGGCCGGTGCAAGGATATTTCGCGCCCTAGGCAAAACTTCCACCTTGTGCCCTCCCCGAGCCCTGCGGCAGCTCCCCCCCCGCCCTGAGGTGCCCCCCCGTGGCAGCTCCTCACCCCTCTTTCCACCCTGAGGCGCTCCCCCCCGTGGCAGCTCCCCAACCCCCCGGCCAGGGGAGCCGTGCGGCAGCTCCCCACACCAGCTCACCTCTGCTCCGCCCCCTCCCCGAGCCCTGCGGCAGCTCCCCTGCCCTGAGGAACCCCCCTTGCGGCAGCTCCCCCCCCCTCCACCCTGAGGCACCCCCCCACGGCAGCTCCTCACCCCCCTTTCCACCCTGAGGTGCCCCCCCCATGGCAGTTTCCCCCCCTGCCCGGGGAGCCGTGTGGCAGCTTCCCACCCCAGCTCACATCTGCTCCGCCTCCTCCCCGAGCACGCCATCGCTGCTCCACTTCTCCCACCTCCCAGGCTTGCAGCGGCAATCAGCTGTTTGGTGCCGCAATCCTGGGAGGGAGAGAAGCAGAGTGCTCAGGGGAGGAGGTGGAGCAGAGGTGAATTGGGGAGGGGAGTTCCCCTACGTGCCGCCCCCCCCTTACTTGCTGCAGGCGGCCCTCCCCGCGCCCCCCTGCCCCAGCTCCCTCCGCCTAAATGCCGCCGCCAACCGGGGCGGCTGAAGATCCGGCCGCTGTGGTCGCTGCCGAAGAAAATGCCGCCCCCCAAATGCTAGCACCCTAGGTGACCGCCTACGTCGCCTAACAGGTTGCACAGGACCTGCTGGGGATTACAGTGGACGAGAAGCTGGATATGAGTCGACAGTGTGCCCTTGTTGCCAAGAAGGCTAATGGCATATTGGGCTGTATTAGTGGGGGCATTGCCAGCAGGTCGAGGGAAGTGATTATTCCCCTCTATTCGGCACTGATGTGGCCACACCTGGAGTACTGTGTGCAGTTTTGGGCCCCACACTACAAGGAGGATGTGGACAAATTGGAGAGAGTCCAGTGGAGGGCAACAAAAATGATTAGGGGGCTGGGGCACATGACTTATGAGGAGAGGCTGAGGGAACTGGGGTTATTTAGTCTGCAGAAGAGAAGAATGAGCGGGGATTTGATAGCTGCTTTCAACTATCTGAAGGGGGGTTCCAAAGAGGATGGAGCTCGGCTGTTCTCAGTAGTAGCAGATGACAGAACAAGGAGTAATGGTCTCAAGTTGCAGTGGGGGAGGTCTAGGTTTAGGAAACACTGTTTCATTAGGAGGGTGGTGAAGCACTGGAATGCGTTACCTAGGGAGGTGGTGGAATCTCCTTCCTTGGAGGTTTTTAAGGCCCGGCTTGACAAAGCCCTGGCTGGGATGATTTAGTTGGGGTTGGTCCTGCTTTGAGCAGGGGGTTGGACTAGATGACCTCCTGAGGTCCCTT
This sequence comes from Emys orbicularis, assembly GCF_028017835.1. NCBI lineage: Eukaryota > Metazoa > Chordata > Testudines > Emydidae > Emys > Emys orbicularis. Next base: position 5,338,564 of record NC_088687.1, on the reverse strand, counting down.
CCAACCCTGATATTCTATGATTCTAAGACCTGTGAGCAAGGAACCTGGAGATCTGGGAGCATCTCCTACCAAACCACAGTACCTGGGTGGGACACCTGCCCTGGGCCTCCATCCCATTCAGGCACCTGTTTGAAATGGGCAGGTTTTCAAAAAGGGCCCAGCACCCAGTCGCGCTTGCTGAGACCCGTGGCAGCTGCTGAGCTCTTCTGAAAGCCTGGCTTGCAGGACCCGATTTGAATCTCATTTATACTCCCATACGAGAGGAGTAACTGCCCTTGCCAGCTCCAGAAGTGCAAAATACACAAGGACTCCCTTCCTCCTTCCCCCCCCCCCGAAGCACAATATCAGCCTCCAGCTCCTGACACTTTGTGGAGAAGGTTATATCCTGATGTGCCGGGGTGGTGGTGAAAGGATTAATGTGGGTCTGAGAAGCCGATTAACCCACCCGACTGTACTCAGAGGGTAGGTCTGGCTTCATTCAAGATGAAGGCCCGGGGAGCTGGGAGTTGCTATGAGGAGAGGAAGGAGTGGCAGGAAGAGAGGAGAGATCTCGGCAGTTCCTACCTTGGCATGGAAGAGGAAGAAGCGAGGATGAGGACAACGCCCACGGTTGGGGGAAATACTTGGAAGAGACAGGATTGGAGCAAGCTCCTGCAGCTGCCCCAACATACGGGCAGGAACTGGACCTCTGGGGAGAAGCCCTGGGAGGTGCTGATCATTGCAAAGAGCCCAGAAAGGGGCTGGGCAGGAGGCCGAAAGGAAGGCAAGAGGTAGGGAGGAGAGTGGGGGGACAGTGACAAGGTGACTGAGGGAACAGACCATGGCTGCTCATCCGAGGGTCCCTGGACTGGAATCCCCTGTAGGGGGTGGGAGAAGGTGTCACGAGGCCCTTGTCATATGGAGATAGGGACAATTGGAAACCCTGAGACCACGGGGGCCAAGGACTAGCTGGAAGGACCTGGAGCTACTATGTGTTGGACTCTTGGTTATGACAGAAGAGCCCACCGCAGGGCCGGGGCCGTGGTTGGCAGGAGGTGCTAGACAGGTAAGTGCATCTATGCTAGCCCAGCCATGACGGGAGGAGGAGAGGAGAGAGGAGGAGAGGGGGCTGGCTGTGACTTCTCCCTTCTACACATGCAGTTTGGGGTTCTCATCCCTGAACTCCCGCCGCCTGCCCCAGCGTGTGAGACAATCGCAGAGCGGGCAGTACAGAGTAAGGGGGTTCTGCCCTGCTGGAGGAGCTTGGGCCGGAGGGACCAGACTGAGATCAAATGACATAGACTGGTATCAAATGCTGCCTGATGCGGCAGAACTTCCAGCTTCTTCCCGACCCCAAGCTTTCCAATTAATGCTGTGCCCCCTTCATCTCTGCCCCACATGTGCCTGTCCCTACAGCAATTTTGTGCCCCAGCCCCATCTCAGATCCTCCTGCAGTTGTGGGGGCTTTTCACCCCCAACTCTCCAGGACAGTAAGGGGGAGCTCCTGGGTCTCTCTAGCTTCCCTACCTGGGGAAGGGGCATCTCCAGCAGCGTCCTGGTGGGGCAGGGATGGAGGGGGAAGGTGGGAGAAGGGCTCCAGAGGGGGGACTTTTCTCCCTCCTCCAGCAGTTGTCATTGGCTGCAGGAGGTGGGGCAGTGGGGAAGATCAGCCAATCAGAGAGCCTGGGCAGGGCTATAAATAAGGTGAGGGCTGGAGCCTCTAGCATGACTGCAAGACTTGTTTCTGCAAGGGCCGGAAGCCCATTACTGGTGGGAGATGGCAGCTCCGAGTCATTGCACTGGGATCTAGGAGGTTACAGCAGTGTGAGGGACATCAGAAACAGGCCCTTGTGAGGCAATGGTTGTGATGGAAACCAGGTCTGTGGGGTCACTCACAGCTAGGACAAGAGAGACTCTCTCTCTCTGGCTCCCTTCTACCTTCAGCGGTTACTCCAGCTCTTCCGTCTCTGGAATATGACTACACTTGAGCCAGACCTGATAGTAGGGAGAAAGACCAGGCTGGGGTAAGCCAGCTCCCTATGTGCACCTTCCTGATCATCATGCTATGCCCTGGCTCTTATAAAAGACTGAGACACCCCACCACACCCCCCCTGCCAGTGTGTATTAAACTATCCTACTACTTCTCTCCTTCTCTTTCTACACTTTATCACTCCTTGCCTTCAGGGCATCAAGTCTAGCCAGCCTGGGGTCCCTGCTCTTCTGACTGGCCGGTGTGGAGCACTGTTCAATAGGAGAATTGTAACCCCCCTCGAACTTGCACTAGGGGGACAGGGTAGGAGAAACAGATCCAGTGTTTCATGCAGAAAACCAGATTTCTAGCACTGGAGAATATGTGGAAGACTCCAACTGGACAAGGAAGAGAGCTGCAGATCCTAAACTCAGACTCCTGAGCCATCTGTATCCAGATCCCAATTGCAGTAAGAAGTCCACTTTTCCCAAAGAGTTTGTTTGGAAGTCACCCTGTGATCACAAGCAGGACTAAATCTCTGACACAGCTTTTGTACATGCTTAACTTAGACCAGACTAGATGGCTTAACTCAATGTCCATATGTAACAGCATGGCACTCACCTTACATGAGTGCCCCTACTGGTTGGGTGCATCTGCAGTCTTTAGACAGTCCCGGTCCTGGTATCTGGCCATAGCCCACCAGGCTTCCTCCCTGCGGGCTATGGTTTCACTCTCTCTGGGCCCTTCTGGCCCCAGCTCTCAGGTGGGCCACTAAGTAGTTCAGATTGCCTTCTGGGGGGTTATCGCTGTCCAATTGTAGGTCACTTTCCCAGTGGCCTCTGGGGTGTGGGGTGAGGGACCTAGGCCAGCCCACAACTCCAGGTTCCAGCCAAAGGACCCTACAAATAGCAGCCAAGCACCACCACATTCCTTTTACAAAACTGTTTTCAGTTCCCTGGGCCACTTCCCCAGGGCCTGAGTCTTCACCAAAGCTTCACCCTTACCCTCAAGGCTCTTCTATGTTCAGGCCCAATAGCCAACGAGGAACAATTCCTCGCTCCCCTGGTCCCTGCCAGCACTGAGCTGTCCATGGTGCTGCAGTTCCCTATGGTCAGCCAGGAGCCCCAGCTGCACTCTTCTGGCTCCAGCAAGGAGCTGACTGGGGTCTGCACTGTAGCTCCTTTTATACTAGCCTGCAACCCTCTGCTTGGCTATCGCATTGCAGCCTCCCATTGATTGGCTGCTTTCCTGCACAGTCTCTATAAGCCACTTGGATGACTCTGCTCCTTTCCTGGGATGGCTGTGGCAGGATCCTGCGGCCTCCGTCAGGGGGTCTTTGGGTCTAGACCACCCCATCACACCATACAAATCAATGGTATGTAAAAGTTGTTCCATCTTGCCCAGTATCCTCTGACAGTGGCTGGTACCACTGAGAGTGTCCAGAAAAGGGCAATAAAGGTATGATCCACCCCTGCCTTCCACTGGTAGTAGAACAGATTCCACTGGCTTCTGGCAGTCAGATTTAGGGTCATCCCAGAGCAGGGGGTTGTGTTCCTGACCATCTTGGCTAATAGCCATTGATGGACCTATCCCCCATGAACTTATCTAGTTCTTTTTTCAACCCAGTTAGACTTTTGGCCTTCACAATAGTGCCAATGGGTTCTAAAGGTTAGTTGTGCGTTGTGTGAAAAATTATTTCCATTTGTTTGTACTAAACCTACTGCCTATTAACTTAATTGGGTGACCCCTAGTTTTTGTGTTATGTAAAAAGATAAATAACACTTCTCTATTCACTATTTCCACTTTTTCATTCTATCATACCCACCCATTAGTCATCTATTTTCTAAGCTGAGCGGCCCTAATCGTTTTAGTCTCCTCTTATGGAAGACATTCCATACCCCCAGATCATCTTTGTTGTCCTTCTCCGAACCTCTTCCAGTTCCACTATATCCTTTTTTGAGATGCGTCAACCAGAACTGGATACACGATTCAAGATATGGGCACACCATAGATTGATATAGTGGCGTTATGATAATGGTAAAACACCCCTGACTTCAGTAATAGCAGAGTTGGGCCAACACAGATTGCTTTTGAAAATCCATGCCTTAGTCTCTATTTCCCCCCCACAATAGGGAAGAAAATTCAAGCTTAAAATGGAAAGTGAGATACAATCATAAGTAATAGTAAATATGGCAGGCGACCAGCTTGGCTTAACAGTGAAATCCTTACTGATCTTAAACACAAAAAAGAAGCTTACAAGAAGTGGAAGATTGGACAAATGACCAGGAAGGAGTATCAAAATATTGCTCAGGCATGCAGGAGAGAAATCAGGAAGGCCAAATCACACTTGGAGTTGCACCTAGCAACGGATGTTAAGAGTAACAAGAAGGGTTTCTTCAGGTATGTTAGCAACAAGAAGAAGGCCAAGGAAAGTGTGGGCCCCTTATTGAATGAGGGAGGCAACCTAGTGACAGAGGATGGGGAAAAAGCTAATGTCCTCAATGCTTTTTTTGCTTCTGTCTTCACGAACAGGGTCAGCTCCCAGACTACTACACGTGGCAGCACACTATGGGGAGGAGGTGACCAGCCCTCTGTGGAGAAAGAAGTGGTTCGGGACTATTTAGAAAAGCTGGATGAGCACAAGTCCATGGGGCTGGATGCGCTGCATCCGAGGGTGCTAAAGGAGTTGGTGGATGTGATTGTAGAACCATTGGCCATTATCTTTGAAAACTCATGGCAATCGGGGGAGGTCCCAGATGACTGGAAAAAGGCTAATGTAGTGCCCATCTTTAAAAAAGGGAAGAAGGAGGATCTGGGGAACTACAGGCCAGTCAGCCTCACCGCAGTCCCTGGAAAAATCATGGAGCAGGTCCTCAAGGAATCAATTCTGATGCACTTAGAGGAGAGGAAAGTGATCAGGAACAGTCAGCATGGATTCCCCCAGGGCAAGTCATGCCTGACTAACCTAATTGCCTTCTATGAGGAGATAACTGACTCTGTGGATGAGGGGAAAGCAGTGGATGTGTTATTCCTTGACTTTAGCAAAGCTTTTGATACGGTCTCCCACAGTATTCTAGCCGGCAAGTTAAAGAAGTATGGGCTGGATGAATGGACTATAAAGTGGTTAGAAAGCTGGCTAAATCGTTGGGCTCAACGGGTAGTGATCAATGGCTCCATGTCTAGTTGGCAGCCGGTATCAAGCGGAGTGCCCCAAGGGTCGGTCCTGGGGCCGGTTTTGTTCAATATCTTCATTAATGATCTGGAGGATGGTGTGGACTGCACCCTCAGTAAGTTTGCAGATGACACTAAACTGGGAGGAGTGGTAGATATGCTAGAGGGTAGGGATAGCATACAGAGGGACCTAGACAAATTAGACGATCGGGCCAAAAGAAATCTGATGAGGTTCAACAAGGACAAGTGCAGAGTCCTGCACTTAGGATGGAAGAATCCCATGCACTACTACAGACTAGGGACCAAATGTCTAGGAAGCAGTTCTGCTGGAAAGGACCTAGGGGTTACAGTGGACGAGAAGCTGGATATGAGTGGACAGTGTGCCCTTGTTGCCAAGAAGGCTAACGGCATTTTGGGCTGTATAAGTAGGGGCATTGCCAGCAGATCGAGGGACGTGATCATTCCCCTCTATTCGGCATTGGTGAGGCCTCATCTGGAGTACTGTGTCCAGTTTTGGGCCTCACACTACAAGAAGGATGTGGAAAAATTGGAAAGAGTCCAGCAGAGGGCAACAAAAATGATTAGGGGGCTGGAGCACATGTCTTATGAGGAGAGGCTGAGGGAACTGGGATTGTTTAGTCTGCAGAAGAGAAGAATGAGGGGGGATTTGATAGCTGCTTTCAACTACCTGAAAGGGGGTTCCAAGGAGGATGGATCTAGACTGTTCTCAGTGGGTACCTGATGACAGAACAAGGAGTAATGGTCCCAAGTTGCAGTGGGGGAGGTTTATGTTGGATATTAGGAAAAACTTTTTCACTAGGAGGGTGGTAAAGCACTGGAATAGGTTACCTAGGGAGGTGGTGGAATCTCCTTCCTTAGAGGTTTGTAAGGTCAGGTTTGACGAAGCCCTGGCTGGGATGATTTAGTTGGGGATTGGTCCTGCTTTGAGCAGGGGTTTGGACTAGATGACCTCCTGAGGTCCCTTCCAACCCTGATATTCTATGATTCTATGAAAAAGGTACTCTTCTGCATCTTAACCATATCAAAACTTACCTAACTAGGGTCAGATTTCAAACAATGCCTGAGTGCTGGCCAGCTGAGGTTTCAGGCTCAGTAACCTTCATAAAATTACCACTTAAGATCTGACATTCAAAATGTCTTCTTTTTTTATTGCTTTATTCCTATATTTATCCTGTGCTGCTAGTTGTCTTTATCTCTTATATTCCTCCATGGAGTTTTACATGTTAATAATTGCATGTAAGTGCTTTCAGGAGTTGGCTTAAAACGGGAGAGGGAGAAGAAATAAAGTCTCTTTATTATTCTAATCTACTGCTAACAGCAAAAAAATTGCAACAGTGAAGAATGTCTTTGAGTGAAGTCATGTGGCTGAAGCCTTGGGAATGCAAAGCAAGACAGAGAAAATGCAGATCATTAATGTTCAATCAGAACCCTTCTCCTGAGCCTGTGTCATTCTTGCAGTACATAGTTTTGTAGATTTATTGCAGGACTCGGAGTGTACTGAACATGACACTTCTATTACTTCACAAGTTCACACCTGGCTGTTGGCCAAATGATACAACCTTAATTCAGCTGTCAGTGGAAAATATTAAATTAGATAAATGTACATCTGAATGAGCGCTGTCTGTGGTGCCTCACCCTCTAGAAGGATTGAAGTGCATTTCTGTAGAAACAATACCATTCTGCATGTGAAATTAAAGATGCTCTATTTTTTGTTTAGCAAGGAAGGGCTGGGCTACTGCATATAATCCTGCTACTTTAACAAAAATGGAGTAACTAACTCTTGGGACTTACAGCTGCACAATGTCCTTTTTAACACAAAGATGGCCAGAAAGTGTGGACCCATTTGGTACTTATTCATCAGCATTCGTTAATAGTTCCTAGTACCCCTCCTGACACGATCCAGTGCATTTTCGGTGCCCAGTAGCCCTCCTCATGCTTTGTTGGCATCCTTTCGTCTGCAAGAGACGGTGGGAATTGCAGCCTCTGATGTAGATGGTTTGCAATGTCTCATGTGACCGAATAGGCCAATCTGAGACTTGCATGATCTTTGGCAGTTATTCCAAATGTATGTATATTGGTTGGGAGCTGCTTGCTTCCTACAGGCTCTTTTCTCTTCAAGCTGTAGGAGCCAACGCCTGTCATGGACTTTGATACCCTGATGGAGACGATCACTTGCCAAGATTCCCCATTGGTCAGGATCCTCATGCAGCCCACAGAAATGTCCACACCTGAAGCTCTGTGCCCATGACCTGTGCAGGGTAACACAAGGCTACAGCTAGCAGTGCAAAATTTACCTGGCTCCTGGTACTTTGTCAGAGCAATTGAAGTCTACTGAGATTGTCCATAGTTTACAGGTTGGGGCACCAGCCATCCAGGGCCAGATTGGTCCTGGCTCTTATATGGGTGTGCAGTTCTGGGGAGGGCACAATGGCAGCCACTACTTGTGCAGTGAGGAGAGTGTAAGGACTGTGCCGTCTGTACTTCCCCAGTGGGAGGGATAGCCCCCCCAAATGGCCCCAGAATCCTTCCACACCTCTGCAGATCAGGCATGGTGCACAGGGGCCATACTGCAATCCATAAAGGGGAGTTCTGGGTACTCTCCCTCACCACACCATGGAGATCTGGAAGGAAATCTTCCTCCTTAAGATGGAGCGCCTGTTGCTCCCTGTGGGGTTGAGCCTTTGGAGAGGGACAGGTGTGTGCGCTTCTACCTCCTCCTCATAAGTGGTTACTGCCTTTGAACACCAGCCCAATCTGAAGGTGCAGCAGGCCTTGCCAATGCTTTATCCTTTTGTAAAGTACCCTCTCTCTATTTAGTTCTGCAGGGCGATTCATTCGAAGGAGGGGAGGGGAGACCAGTAATAAATAGGGATAGCTTCCTGTCTGCTGATGCTTGGAGACCTTTGCAATCTTAATTCTATTACTCCTCCTAATTAGAGAAGAGCTAGTAGACACAGGAATCTCCTTTTGAACCTTTTAAACAAGGTATATACAGCGTTCTAGCGGCAGTGTAGAATGAGAGAACAAGTACTACGGCTAACTCCAAGTGTTCAGAAATCACATCAGGGCCCTCATAATCATGATTGGCTTAAAATCATGAGATTATTAAAAATTAATAAATGTTGGATTTATTTTTATTTGCTTGCTGCTATTTGGAGCTTTAGGGTTCAGGTTGCCAAGATGTTCTCTGCAACACTGAGGGCTCGAAACTTTATTTTAAAAAAATGAAAGCTGAGTTCTCTCACAATCACATGACTCCCGGAGCTGGGACTGTAAAATCACTACCAAGTATCACGAGACTCATGCTACAATCAAGAGAACTAGCTCCATAGAATAAGTCACTCTTGGTGCTCTGGAACAGGGTTTGTGGCTACCAGCTGATGTCACTGCTGTATTTTAGAAGGAGGAAAACTCCAGATCGGGATTAATTAGATTGTCAGATGTGTACAGAACAGAATATAAACCCAAATCTAGCTGGGCCTCCTGCAATGTGAATTCGGGTTGTGTATGTGTGCCCATGCATGCACAGAAAGCAAAAGAAAATGACTTTGCATACAGTTGTGTCAAGGTTCTAACTATTTTAACCTTCATATGGGAACTGGCAGTTATAAACCTTTTCTGAGCCTTGTCTCCTTCCGTGAGCAGCACAACTTGAATCATAAGCGATGAGATTTTTGACATTTGCTTTATTAAAGCTGTGCTAGAATCAAAGGGGATCCATCTGTATTTGTTTCTTTGATTGAGCTATATAGTGGCAACAGGAAACTTTCAGCGTGTACTTGGCAGGGTGCCATTTGAATGGTGACCGACCAAGTAGAAAACAAACAAACAGGCTCCTAGAGGATGCGCACGAGGAGAGCTGGGAGATGCTGTCCCTGAGTGTGCAGGAAGGAATATGTGGCTACACGGTGCACATGGATATGGAGGGGTGCCAAGGCTGAGTGTGATGTGGCTCAGTGGGTGCACGCACTGTCTGCGAGTGGCACAATCTCTGGTTTGCCAGGACCCAGTGGGAGATGAGGGAGTGGACGGAAAGCGCAGCTTGCTGCCTCCCTAATCTTTCTGTTGCTATGGCTGCTGCATCCAGGCCCCTGTTCCCAGAGTGGCTCCTCCCCAGTGATCTCAGCCTTACATGATAGTCCCTGGGCATAAGGGGGGATAAAGTCTCCCTGGATTCCTGCCTAGGATGGGGGCCCAGCTACTCCCCTTTCCCAGAACTGGTCATTGTGGGGGTGAGGAGGCAGCGGAGTCCGATGCACCAGGCAGTCTAACCTGTGCCTGATCAGGGTGGTGCTCTGTCTCCCGCTGCTAGTGGCTGGGCCACATCTAGAGCTTGATGAGTCTGCTACATCCTTGACTAACGGAGCTGGGTCTTTGAACTCAGGCAGCAGATGCTCACGCTGTTAGATGCAGAGGTCCCAGGTTCAGTCTCTGCTGCCAGTCACCCACCCAGGGACCAGAGCAGTAGCAGGCTCATCAACCTCTGGGTGGCTCGGCCACCATTAGAGCGTGCACTGGCTGGCGAGCGTGGGTTATACCAGCAGAGCTGGACAGCAGGGACGGGGGAAGCACTCAGTACGTGGTTTGTAGACTGTTTCTCACTTGTTACCTCCCCTTGTACCTTGCTCCAGATGTCTCAGGCAAAGCATCCCTAGTCATCACTTCTGTCAACCCCTCTTATTTGGTGTTAGGTCTGGGCTAATCTTTTGGCATGTGTTCACACACATACCCAGTATCCGTTGCTTCTTATGAGTGCCTGTGTTTTAGCAATGCTAGCAGTACCCTTGCCAAGTTCATGTACAATCCGGTGAACATGTAAGCATCTGCTTTAATACATGGCCTACTTTGGTTCCTGGCATGGCCTGACTCTGCTGACTATGGTTCAGGCCTCAGGTCTTATACCAGACCCAGGACTCCAGGCTCTTTCTCTCTCCTACACTGCTGATGGAGAAATCGATGTTTTCCAAAGGGCTGACTAGAAGACATTTAAATACTCTCCTATGTCTTCCTTTCATGCACATGCTGAAAAACAAATACAGTTTAATAAGCCAAGTACATTTAGATTCTAAAAATAAAACAATAGAAATGAATATTAATTGGAATGCAAAAGAGATTGCAAGAGAGATGAATGCTCTTCACCTTTTAGTTCTTAATATCTGTACTGGGGATAATGAATTGACTAATTAGGTTACAGTATGGATTGCCAGTCTCGGGAGGGTTTGTCGTTTGAAGTTACCATCCCCAGTTTATGCAGTCTGTAGCACTCTTTAGGTTTTTGAAAATATAAGTAAAGCTTTAAAAAGCTCTGCTTTTAAAAAAATAATCTGCTTCCCCCCCCTTCATCAGCGTTTCAGAATAAAACCTACAGGAGCTGCAGGAAGCGGCGCGGGCTGAGGGCCGTACTGGCCGCTGCTTCCCGCAGCCCCCATTGGCCTGGAGCGGCGAACCGCAGCCACTGGGAGCTGCGATCGGCCGAACCTGCGATCGCAGCAGGTAAACAAACCAGCCCGTCCCGTCAGGGGCTTTCCCTGAACAAGCGGCGGACTGGCTTTGAGAACCACCGGTGTAGATTATGATGTGTGGTTACTTTCTGGAATGTGGGCACGTTAGTCAATCATAAACTGTAGTGTGACCTGGGGTGGATTTGAACAGGGAAGAGAAAATCAATAGAACAAATACTCCTAATTCCTTGTGATGGGGTGTCCTCCCCATGCAGGACTTAAAGGGGTTAAAGTGGCCAGACAGGCCAATTCACTCCACTGGGTGCACCGGGAGGAGGAGCTAGGGAGCAGGCCACTAATTGGAAGTAGGCTCAGCTAGGCAGGAACAAGTGGGGCCAGTATAAGGCTCAGGAGTGGTGAGCAGCAAGAGGGCTGCAGGAAGGAAGGGAAGGAGGCTGTAGTTACTCCTTGAGTGAAGGGAGTTGGCAAACCCAGAGAGGCGGGAAGCCCGAGGAGTAAGAAGAAGCCCAGGGAAATGGCAGCAAGGGATCAGACTGTGCAGAGACCTTGGCTGCTTGTTATAGGGTCCCTTATCTGGAACCCAGTGTAGAGGATGGGCCTAGGTTCTCCTCCAGCCACTGGAAAGTGGCAAGGGAGTTGGAGATGCCAGACAGACAGTGGGTCTGGAAGGACTTTGAATTCCCTGGAAGGGGATGACCTTAGTGGCCAAGCCATGAAGCGGAGACTGCAGATCCGAGAGTGAGCGGGGCTGCAGAGTGAGACAGGCTGGGGGAAGACACTACCAGAGGGAGAGTGCAAGTCTGGGACAGCTAATTCCCAGGATGGCCAGTGGGAAGTGCCACTAGCAGTGAGTGTATTCGTGACTTTCCTAATAATGAGTAGAGCTGTGAGAATAACTGTGTTTTTTCAGTCCACTGTCAGCTCCAAAATATTGAGGGGGAAACAATTGGGGTCAATCTGAATCTGAAAATTTTCAGAACTTTCTGGAAGTAGGAAAATGTTGGAAAAACTTCATTTCAGATCGAACAAAATATTTTATTTGACCCAAAATGAAACATTTTGTTTCATGTATTTTTTAAATAGCAGTACAGGAGATGAAGGGCTGGATTCACAAAAACTGAGTGTGTGGTGCTGCCCCCTATATAACCTTTAACTCAGAAGTGAGGATGCTCACCAGTGATATGGGACTCCCCCCCCGCCCCCAGGCTCTAGAGCAAGGATTTGTTCTCGAGTCTGTCCCCTCCCAGGTGTGTGGCCTGACCACCGGGCTATATGGTATTCTGGGGTGGCTCCCTCCTGCTCTCCTTTCAGAGCTGTTCTACTTGTACCAACACTTGAATGGTCAGTGGGCCAGAGAGAAAGGGCGTGAGAATGACTACAGCCTGGTGGCTAGGGCACCTGCCCGGAGGGGAGGAGACCTGCTCTGGTGTAGGAAGGTACTTTCCGTCTGTCTTTTCTTAGACAAAGGGAGATGAGATCATCTTTTAATTCTGCCTCAGGGAGCGTTGAGGTTACTGCAGCTAACACTGCTATGTTCAGGTGTCACTTCCCATGTGCATTGTACTCTTTAAGGCCTTAGCGGCCCTCGGCTGCAAAATGAAGACAGGATTAAATGAGAGGAAAGAGCAGCCAAAGCTACGCATGGAGGAGGGAGAGAGGAGGAGCCTACGAGGCGAGGGTCTCCGTCACCGTAGCCTGAGGTGGCTGAAGCGCGGCAGTTTTTTGGGAGACATGACCGGCTGGAGTGTGGAGAAGAGTCAGGGATCTGTGGCTTTCGGTGCCACTGTTCCTTGCACCTTCAATGAGAAAAGGTACATGCTTCAAGTTTTAAGCACAGGCATAAATGCTTTCCTGGATTGGGATCTTAAATGCCACAGCTTTGGAAGGGAGTGTGGAAATCTTGTACCCCAGCTGCACTTTGTTCCCATCCCCCACTGAGCTAGAAGAGCTGAAGACAAAAGTCTCTAACCCAACTCCAATGGGGCTACTCATACCCATTAACATTTAAATACATACTTTGGTGCTTTGTTGGATCGGTGCCTTAATCTGTGTCCCATCCCTTGTATATTATACTTCTTCCAGTGCAAAGCTCAATATTTGCTTTCCAGGAGTATTCATGGACCAGCTTTATTGTGTACAGTGCTTAGCGATCCCTGCAAGGCAGGCTGTTGAAGTGTCAGCAAACGTACTGCTAGCAAACTTTGATGGAACTAGTCTTTGGGAGGGATTTTCAAAAGCAATCAGAGTTGGCCTGCTTCTGCTTCCATTGAAATCCAGGGGCATTTTGCCATTGAAGTCAATGGGAACAGAGTTTGGCCAAAATCGAGTGCTTTAGATAACCCGACCCCCAAATGTCAGCCTAATATACAGTGTGTAGGATTTACATTCATTCTAAAGAAGAGTAATGGCTGCTGATGTGTGAATGACTCTTTTTCAGATGGGTTGTGAGTTTTATGATAAATGCTCTCTGTGTTTTGGGACAACATCAGAACCTCCTAATTGTTATGGAGCTGGTGTTTGTTCTTATTCCATCCGAATGTCTTTATTCTAAAATGGGCACAAGGGTGAAGTCGCACACACTTCCTGGCTTTTTCTAATACTATGTCCTGGCATTTTAGCTGTTAATTACAGCAAATAGAACATGTAGACCAGCAATAGCAGAATAAAATACTGCCTATTAAAGGTAACCACTTCAGCTATGAGACAAGACCTTGTACGCTATGTCAGGGATAATGTTGAAGGCAATGAAATTGTGACAGACTGACAATATCCTGGGCAAATCTTAGGGAATTAAGATAAACTTTGTTGAATTAAGTTAAACCTTATCACATTAGGGTTAATAGCTTTGGGGTACATTGCATTAAAATGCAGTTGTGTACATGTTGTGGAGTAGAGGCAGATGTTAATGTACACCCTCCATTATTAACCCTTTGGAGCCATCCCCTGGAGGGATGTACATATACTAGTTCAGACTGGATTCTTCAGGGGCCAACAGTCAAAGAAAGGAAACTTTGGATAGATAACCTGGTTTTAAACTGGCTCAAGGCCTTCCCCTGCCCCAATCCAGCAAATGGACAGGACCCCTGTCTTCCATCCTTAGCATATGGTTGGAAGGACTGGATCCACTAAGGCCCCATAAGACTGGGTGCTAGTTCTGAGAAGAGGTTATGGTGAACTTGTGACCACAAAGGAAATCCCTTGGGTGGGTGTTGAAGGACTGTGCCTGCCAGAGCCCATGTTATGGTGGGGTGATCTCTGATAAGATTATTAGCATGAGTGTAGGGTTTTTATTGGTTTTAATGTGTTGTCTCTGCAGTGCTTTTTCCTTAAGAGTACAAATGACTTGCATAGATAGAACTGTGTGGTTACTTAAATTGTTACTTATAGCTCTTGACAATCACTCTATCGGCCTCTGAAGAGAAAGCAGGCAGGTGTGGTTGGGCAGCCTGTCTCTGTTGGGGATAACACAGTGTAGGTGGGGAACTGTGCAGCCTGGAAATACCCCAGTCAGAAGGGAGTGAGATGTGGGTCTTCACCCAGGACAGGAGATGGCTGAGAGTGGGTGCAGTGGTGGATTAGCCACTGGGCCGATGGGGCCCATGCCTGGGAGCCCTAGAAAAAATCCACCGCTGGGTGGTGGAAGCCTGGAGCCCTGGCTGCTGGGTGGTAGTAGAGCATTTGGTCAGTTCCTGGAGAAAGGAATTCGCAAAGTTAAGTGCCCAATCAGGAAACACTTAAGGAACAATGTATCTTGGAATGCTCCAATTCACATAAGAAGTCTTCCTGGAGACATTCAAGATACCATGTGGGCAATGGCTTCTGCCTGTAAAAACTGAGTCATGCATGGACATGTTATTTGCCCAGGTGGCTCCAGAACTTCCTCTTGGAGCTGGATTTTGCATAGGAGAGAGGAGGGGGTCTCCACCCACAAAAGAAAGTCTATTTAAGCCTGTGGGAGATCCCTCCATTTTGTTTTCAGTTGGCTAAAGAGAGAGCCTCTCCACCCTCCAGGATACCTGAAAGAAACTGGAACAAAGACAGTAAAGGGGGTGTGAGTGATTGCTGGACCCAGACTATCAGGAGACTAGTCTGTAAAAGGAAGCTTACTGGAACTGGTGAGATCTTATCTGTATTCAGTTTCTTACTGTATTAGACATACACTTGCGTGTTTTATTTTATTTTACTTGGTAATTCACTTTGTTCTGTCTGTTACTACTTGAAACCACTTAAATCCTACTTTCTGTATTTAATAAAATCACTTTTTACTTATTAATTAACCCAGAGTATAAATTAATACCTGGGGGGGGGGGGGCAAACAGCTGTGCATCTCTCTCTCTATCAGTGTTATAGAGGGCGAACAATTTATGAGTTTACCCTGTATAAGCTTTATACCGGGTAAAACGGATTTATTTGGGTTTAGACCCCATTGGGAGTTGGGCATCTGAGTGTTAAAGACAAGAACACTTCTGTAAGCTGCTTTCAGTTAAGTCCGCAGCTTTGGGCCACGTAATTCAGACCCTGGGTGTTTGTTGGAGCAGACGGGCGTTTCTGGCTCAGCAAGACAGGGTGCTGGAGTCCCGAGTTGGCAGGGAAAGCAGGGGCAGAAGTAGTCTTGGCACATCAGGTGGCAGCTCCCAAGGGGGTTCTGTGATCCAACCCGTCACAATGACCAAGGAGGAGATTTTTCAGACATGCCTAAGGGACTTAGGAGCATAAGGGGAAGGCTGCACAGCACCTGACAGTGCTCTAGGCTTCACCACCCTCCTAGTGGGAAGCACTGGAATGGGTTACCTAGGGAAGTGGTGGAATCTCCTTCCTTAGAGCTTTTTAAGGTCAGGCTTGACAAAGCCCTGGCTGCGATGATTTAGTTGGGAATTGGTCCTGCTTTGAGCAGGGGGTTGGACTAGATGACCTCCTGAATCCCTTCCAACCCTGATATTCTATGATTCTGTGAAGTGTTTTGTGCAGGGGACATGCAAAGGAGAGGTGCAGAGTCGTGTGGTAGATTGAGGGCACTGTTTCTCCTGTTATAGCCTATGAATCACCCTGTCCATGCGGAAGGTCAAGTCTGTGGATCCACCAGCTATGCTTTACTCTAATCATCCCTGTTCCAACCGTTGGGGGAAAGGAGAAGTACAAGACATTGCATTCTATTTCAGTGGCATCTACATTAAATATCCAGCTGATGCCACTGACATTAAATACTGTGGTGGCTGGATTGATATAGGACAATTTTATACCCCTTAACAATACTTGGTATTGCAAGCTAAGATGATTAAGGCAACCAGATCTCATGCTTCAAGGTGTAAGAGGATCATCGTTTTGGAAATTTCAGTCTTTGGTTGCTGCTGGAGGAAAGATACCAAATTATATGGAGTATTTTTCTGATCTGGTATGGTGAATCAAGTTTGCCTGGCCACCTTCTAAATAGGTCCTTTATCCTTATGTTCTTGGGACATGTGTCAATCGACAAATGCACCCCAGGAAAGGGAAGGCTTCTGGCACAAACTCTTGCATTTATGCCTATAATTTCTTGTACAACAGTTTCATCAGGTACTGATGAGGGACTGTAGTCCCAACTGACTCTAGTGAGAGGAGTTGGGTTCTTGTTAATTATGTGGGGGGAAAGTAGAATCACTTTTCTCACACAGCAGTCAGAAATCTGAAGTGTTACTTATTGCATTATAAACTTAGGGTTTTTTTTTGGCATAATTTATTTTATAGCCCCATTAGCACCGGCTGCTAAAGTGTTAACCAAAACAACGGTAGCATTAAAACAGATTTCTGAGGTGCAGAGCCATACATTTCAATGGCATTTTATTTTATTGAAGGTAAATAGTGTCATTTTTTCTACTTTATGAACTCTGATTATACATTCTGATCTTAAAAAGATTACATTTGGAGGATGGAGAAGACAGGCTGTTCAAATTCCCCTTGACCAATAATTTATCCAGTCTGTTTCCCATGTATTGTTCACATTCAAAAACCTGATCTGTGAATGCCCTCTGGAACTTGCAGCTAATGGGACATATTTTGGGTTTTCTAATATCTAAAATATGTGACAAATATGAAGAGTAAAAGACGTCTCTTGAAAGGGCAACATGATTTATTATTAATAAAAAGAATAAATCAACTTTTCCTTTATGGAAATCAATATATTTTTAAAGGACTAGTTATTTTAGTCCTCTCATTACCATTTTCTAGTAGAACTTCAGATGTTTCTACTCCCAAGGTGTTTCAAAGAGGAATTTCACAGATTTCTGACAGATTACAAGGTGCTAAAGATGTAAAGGGATGCTGTTTTCATTTTGGCTGGGGATTGTAAAGTGACTGATAATTAAAGACTTAAGCCCTGATTCAGGAAAGCATCCCTGCTCAGGAAAGCACTTAAACACCTGCTTTGAGACGTAAGCACGTGCTTAAAGTTAAGCACCTAGTTAAGTGCTTTCCTAAATCGTGATCTTGGGTAAGTTTTGTGGACAAGAGAAAGATGCCTTTCTTTCCCCCATGTCAGACTTCCAATGCAGATCTTTTTTTTTTTACTTTTTTAAGTTGAAAGGTAGATTTCTGTATTAAGCATAAATTCAATAAAGTTATCCTAATTGTTTGATCTAGATAAAATAAAAGCAGAGATTGAAATGCCCTCCTCAGAATGAAAACAGATCTACAGTGATGATTGAAAAAAATCATCCCAAATACATCAGTGAGCTGTAAACTCTTAAGAAAAGTGCTAGGAAAATGCTTTGCTTTTAAGCCAGACATAAGCAGTTAAAACACTAGTCACTAGTCCACCAGTTTGAAAATATTATGATTTAACTAAGGCCAGGTCTACATTACAAAAGATTTGCTGGTATAGCTATGCTGACAAACCTTCCAGCTGTAGACATAGCTTATACTGGCAAAAGGGTGTTTTCGTCAATATAGCTTATAAAGTTCGATGAGTGAAATAAACTATACTGCCAAAAGCCCTGGTATGCCAGTATAACTGTATCTACACCTGGGGGATTTTGCCAGTACAGAACTGTCACAAAAATCACACCCCAGCTGACATTGCTATGCTGGCAAAAGCTCATAGTGTAGACATGGCATAAATCAGTTCCGTCAGTAGATGCCTTTTTGGAAGGTCTTGCTTGCCTTATGTATCAAACACAGTCAGTTTCACCTGCACTGAGATCCCTATTCTAGGCAGAAAGAAGAATGTCCAGATTGAAAAGGAAGTGCGAACAATTTTTGTTTTGGTGTCTTCAGTCCCATCAACACACATACGGAGAAACTGATCTCAAAGAATCTAGTCCTGCAAGATGCTGAATACCCTCAACTAGCACTGAGGTCAAATGGAGAGTCGGAACTGCTCAGAGTGCACTCGGCATCTTACTGGCTTGGGGCATAACCTCTTGAAAGTTTGTCTTTTAAAAAAGTTGTCTAAATTTAGACATCCCCATGCTGAATATATATTGGATAAGGAACTAGAAACCAGATACTTAAGTAGAAGAGCTGATGAAAATTTTTCATTGGAGTTTGGAAAAAATAAATTTTCAGTATTACCCCCTCATTTTTGACCAACTTGAGAGCTCTTTTTAATACTGAATTTTCAGTTTTTGAAACTAAAAAGATTCCAAGTATAAAAATTTGAATTTCAAAAAAAACAATTGGGGAAAAATTTAGATCCCCCCCCACAACACAATACCCTCTTCCTCACCCATGTTTTTCATCCAGCCAGATGTGAAAGTAAGCCGGTACGGTCCAGTACGGCATACCGGCAAAAGCCATACACAGTCGACTGTACCAGCAGGCTTCCGGCTGCCTCCGCAGCTACCGCTACCGCTACCATGGGGCTCCAGCGGTGATTTAAAAGGCCCAAGGCTCCCAGCCACCGCTACCGCAGCCGGAGCCCTGCACCCTTTAAATCTCAATGTAAACGACCTGGGGATTTAAAGGTCCCGCCTCTTCTGGTTGAGGCCCCGCCCCCTGCTCAAGACTCTGGCATACCGGTAAATCCTTTAAGTTACTTTCACTCCTGCATCCAGCTCTACTTAATAGAGCGATGACGGATGAGTAACACTTTAAAGCGGTATCGATGAATATGAAATTTATCTACCGAGGCATTTACCTATCACTACCGCAGGTAGAACTGAATTTTGAAATAGACACCCAATTTGGGGTAAACCAAAATGAACAGTGGTACAAGTATGGGACAGATAGCAAAACACGAAGAGCCATTGCAGGATGATAGAGTTTTGCTGGAAAAGGACACTGTGTGTGTACACAGTGTTATGCCTGTAACAATCTTGGGGTTCATTAAATAAGAAACTAGTGAATGAGAATGCCTCTAGTGAACTGCTACCCCCGTCTCCAGGACACATCTCCAAATTCCTATGTTCATATACTGTCCCTTATGAGGGAATGTCTCTAAGTTATAATCTTCTACAAACATAGCTCTGCACTGCCCATGTGCAGGACAGCATAATGTGGACACTCACACAGGTTTGGTATGTGTGTGTGAGCGTATACATGGTCAAGTACTTGAGCATGAGCACCCGTATAGACATAGCCTAAGCTCCCAGAGAGAGAGAGAGAGGCCCTGTCCAAAGAATTTACCACCTAAATAACAAGACAGTCAAAGAGTGGGAAGGCAAAGGTACAGAGACTTGCCCAATGTCACTGGGCCAGTCAGTGGCAGCACCAGAAACAGAACCCAAGTCCTCTGAGTCCCAGTCCATGGCCCTGATTACTTCTGAAAGGTTCAAACAAAAAGGAGGAAACAGGGTCAGGAAATCCCTGAGAGGGAACTGTTGATTCCCCTTCTGAATTCATGGCAGTTTGAATGGTGACTGAGAGTCTGATCCAGCGTGCATTGAACTCAGTACAAGTCTTTCTAGTGGTTTCATTGGGAGACTGGATTGGATTCTAATATGCTGAATCCCAGAGGTGCTGACAACAGATCCCTCTTCTCAATGCAGAGTTAAAGAGACAAGGGTGGGAACTAGTATCTTTTATTGGTCCAATAAAAGACATTGCCTCACCCACCTTGTCTGTCTAATATCCTGGTATTGACATATATGCAGTATAGTTGTAGCCAAGTGCAGAATAGATGGAGATCACTTAGATCTACCAATAGGCATACATCATGACATCACCAAATCCTCAGAGTAATGGGACAGCTGAGAGAGCTGTTGAGACAGAGAACTTTACGGAAAGCAAAGTACAATTCTAAAGATCTGTGCTGGGTAACAGAGAGAACATAACATAAGAATGGCATACTGAGTTAGAACCAAAGGTCCATCTAGCCTAATATCCTGTCTTCCGAGAGTGGTCAATGCAAGGTGCCCCAGAGGGAATGAACTGAATAGGTAATCATCAAGTGATCCAACCCCTGTCACCCATTCCCAGCTTCTGGCAAACAGAGGCTAGGGATACCATCCCTGCCCATCCTGGCTAATAGCCATTGATGGACCTATCCTCCATGCATTTATCCAGTTCTTTTTTGAACCCTATTATAGTCTTGGCATTCACAACATCCTCTGGCAAAGAGTTCCACAGGTTGACTGTGCATTGTGTGAAGAAATGCTTCTTTTTGTTTGTTTAAAACCTGCTGCCTATTAATTTCATTTGGTGGCCCCTAGTTCTTGTGTTACAAAAAGGAGTAACTAACACTTCCTTATTTACTTTCTCCACACCAGTCATGATTTTATAGATCTCTATCATATCCCCCCTTAGTCGTCTCTTTTCCAAGCTGAAAAGTCCCAGTCTTATTAATTGCTCCTCATACGGAAGCAATTCTATACCCCTAATCATTTTGTTGTCCTTTTCTGTACTTTTTCCAATTCCAATTTTATCTTTTTTTTGAGATGGGGAAACCACATCTGCATGCAGTATTCAAGATGTGGGCGTACCATGGATTTATATGGGGGCAATATATTTTCTGTCTTATTATCTATCCCTTTCTTAATGATTCCCAACGTTCTGTTCGCTTTTTTGATTGCCGCTGCACATTGAGTGGATGTTTTCAGAGAACTATCCACAATGACTCCAAGATCTTTCTTGAGTGGTAACAGCTAATTTAGACCCCATCATTTTACGTGTATAGGTGGGATTGTTTTCCAATGTGCATTACTTCGCATTTATCAACATTGAATTTCATCTGCCATTTTGTTGCCCAGTCACGCAATGTTGTGAGATCCGTTTGTAGCTTTTTTGGAATCTGCCTGGGACTTAACTATCTTGAGTAGTTTTGTATCATCTGCCAGTTTTGCCACCTCTCTGTTTATCCCTTTTTTCCAGATCATTTATCAACATCCAGCTTCCCCTGCATAGCTGTTCCTGTCACCAATGGCTTCAGGATAGCACCTGCTTCCATGGGTTCCCCTGACAGCTGCTGCCTCCTGAACTGCCCTCCCCCGCCCTCCGGAAAAGGGGAAACCAAGGAAGGCAATACATCTGTAGGCTGCAATAACTTCCATTATTCTCCTCAGCGGTCTAGGATAGAGAGAATCCAAAGCACAGCTGGCTCCACTGACTTTGTCAAGAATTTGTCCCATCCTGAACTAGGATGAAAAATTGAAATCTCAACAATTTTCACAAACCAAAAGTGAAAAAGGAGAAAATATTTTTGTTTTGGGTCATTTCGTTTGGATAATTTCAAAATGTTTCGACGTTGATCTCTTAACTTTTTAAAACTGATGTTTTGAAATGAAAAGTTGTTTTGAGTTGGGAAAAATGGAATTTTCATTTTGTAAGTGTTAAACTGTTTTGACGATTTCAAAACATTTTTCAACATTTTATTTTGAGTCGGAACACTTGCTGTAACAACCCCCCCCCCTTTTTTTACAGATAATTTCTGTTTTGACAAACCAGCATTTTTTTTTTGATGGAAAAAGTTTCCTTGAAAAATTTCCCACCAGCTCTACTTAAGAATAATTGGCTCTATGATTTGCAAAGCAGCTTCTATGTTACTGAAGATACAGTGGATGAAAGACAGTCAAAGTAAGATCAATCAAGTTTCCAATAGTCTGAGCAAGGCACTCCGTTTCCTTGAATGATAACCATTGACAGATCCTAGCTGCCGGGGAGCTCCATGCTATTCTTTTGCCTGGTTTACCTTCTGGGATTTGCTCTTGACAATTTCACAGATGAGAGAGAGGAAGGAAATCCAATCATGTTGATCTGTAGCATTTTTTGCATAATAAAATTGTGTAGCTAACTCTCCAAAACCTGGACCCTCTGTTTCACAGCTGTGGACACAGGTTCACTTTAGAGGCAGGTATTACAGTGTGCTGTTCTGAATCTTTCCAAATCCTTGCTGATTTCCTTGGGGATGTGGGAATGAAAAAAGAAGAAACCCATCAATTAAAAAAAAAAAGAACTGTTGACTTCATCGACTAATTTTTTTGATCCCATGTATGTTTCCTTTGATCCCTTTTGGCCAATTAGAAATAATTGGATCCAAATTCAGACTAATAATATCTTGAAATGTTTCAGGCTACCCTCACTGAACCAAAGGAATGTAGATATGGGGATGAACATAAATTCCCTTGCTGGATATCCTGACTCAAATTCCCGCACGACTGTTATGGCCAGGGAATAGTGGATTAGTGACTCTGTTGTAACTGAAGCTGCCAGTCCTTGAAGATAAAGTAAAATCCAAACCCAATGACACTCGTGTTTATTCCCAGCTACACACATTATTCAAAATGAGCCGACATAAATCAGTGAGGGAGAGAGGATAGTCTAAATTCCTTGGGTGAAGTGGCAAACTCCTATTGACTTGAATGGGGCAAGGATTTCACCCCTTGTTCCTAAACTTGTTTTGAAATGCACTTGCCTCTGTGTCCCTAAATCAAAATAGAGTGAAGGATGGATAGCGGGTTGGAAATAAGAGAGGAACAAAAGAACAAGAAAGGCTTTTGCAAGAGAAGCTTACATCCCACATACAGAACACAATGTAATGACAAAATGCTTATGATATTTTATGTACATGATAGGAGAAAATAATGTCTTAATTCTGGTCCCATAATCATTTCCCTTAAATGTTTAGAAGCCCTGCTTTCTTTCACAGCAGAACAATTACACTGCAAAGCATAATTATTTTACAGTCAATTAAGTACATTAAATGTGCATATTTCTGAGACCTGATTTACACTTCATCCCCACAGCACTACATGGAGCACTGCCATTCTTCCCACTAAAGCAGGACCCAGTACAGCTGTCAAAGGAACTCACTGGTTCAACCTCGGAGTGGAATAATTTAAATTTGAAACCAGCCTTTTGAAATGCCAGTACCTCACAGTAGAGCTTATTCTGTCAAGTGCATTGTGAAGACCAAAGGCAAAGCAATGCGGTATCTGTGGAGAGGCTCTATAAAACTTTTATGGCTTTAGTTCATGCCCTGATTCTTGCTGCGGTGAGCAAGTACATTTTTCATTAGTGTATCCCACAAGCCAATGAGACCTTATGCATTTAAGTGATGACCTTTCCAGTATACTCCTATGCTCGCAGCAAACACTGAGACTTGTTTTTCTTTTACTATTCAATAATTATTTATGCAGCTTTTTGTAACCCTCTAAGATCATGCAATAATCTGGGCATGGTGTTGAACTTCATCTGAGCTACTCTGTGGGTCAGTGCAGTGTCCTTGAGCATAAGTAGTATCAGGACAGGAATCCAGGTCTTGCATCTTTTGTGAGCTTCTCCAAACTCTCTTAAGTCTACAGAACATCCAGTAAACATGACTGAAAAGACTTATGGTGTGGGCCGTGCACTATGCAACAAGGGAAGATTTATTGTCTGTCAGGTTTTTGAAAAAAATAATGATCTTACAATACTGCTGCATAAAAACTTTCTGAATCGTCTGTTCAAATGAGATAAAGATCATGTTGATTTCCAACTGAGCCAGGTGGTGTTGAAAATGATGTTGTTTCAAAATGTTTTTGAAACTGAAATAAAAAGTAAAGGTCTGGCTCCTCAGCCACAATAGATTGGCATTAACGTCAGTTAACCACTCAATTTACTTTTGCTGAAAATCTGGACCAGAACTTAAGCAGTCTTTGTATGTGTTTGTTTGAAAGAGAAATTCACGTTGTAATATGCTTGCTTTCCTTCCGTCTTTGTCTTCATTTTCAGCCTCATTGCTTGATGCGTAGTCACTGTTTTACCCTAATTTACTGAAAGAGTGAGCGGACACAAAATTGGAGGCCATAAAGCCAGAGTCTACTAACAATGTTGGGCTTCTGGTGTCCTGGGAACTTCTTTCAAGACCTGAAATGTCCCTGTTTTTCATTTCACCAAGCAAATGTTCCTTTTTTTCAGGTCTATTAAAAGGTTTGTTCAAGACATATTGCTGCACTGAGTAGAATTTGCTCAGTGTTTACAAGGAACTAACAGCCCAATAGAATAAGTATTCAGTGAGATGAACAGTGTGTGAGGTGAAGAGAAAAGCCAAATGAGTGCAGATGCTATCAGAGCTTTGCCCATAGTGAATATTAATGACACTTGTTCAGTGTTTCATGATAAACTCATTCAGACGCTATGTTACCAGGGAAAATCCTCCACTCCAGGAAATATGCCCGTGTCACTGTTGAGTCAGAAGTTGGGAGCAGCATTATTTAAAAAAGAACAAGGCCTGGTCTACACTGGGAGGGTGGGGGGCAGGATTAATCTAAGTTACACAACTTCAGCTATGTGAATAACGTAGCTGAAGTTGACATACTTAGATCGACTTACCGTGGTGTCTTCACCGTGGTGAGTCAACTGCTGCCGCTCCCCCGTCGACTCTGCCTGTGCCTCTCGCCGAGCTGGAGTACAGAAGTCAATGGGAGAGTGTTCGGGGGTCGATTTATCGCGTCTAGACTAGACACGATAAACCGATCCCCGCTGGATCGATCGCTGCCCGCCGATCCAGCTGGTAGTGAAGACACACTTTTGTATGTCCCTGGAAAAATCATGGAGCAGGTCCTCAAGGAATCAATTCTGAAGCACTTAGAGGAGAGGAAAGTGATCAGGAACAGTCAGCATGGATTCACCAAGGGCAAGTCATGCCTGACAAACCTAATTGCCTTCTATGATGAGGTAACTGGCTCTGTGGATGAGGGGAAAGCAGTGGATGTGTTATTCCTTAACTTTAGCAAAGTTTTTGATACGGTCTCCCATAGTATTCTTCCCAGCAAGTTAAAGAAGTATGGGCTGGATGAATGGACTATAAGGTGGATAGAAAGCTGGCTAGGTCGTTGGGCTCTATGGGTAGTGATCAATAGCTCCATGTCTAGGTGGCAGTGGTATCAAGCGGAGTGCCCCAAGGGTCAGTCCTGGGGCCTGTTTTGTTCAATATCTTCATTAATGATCTGGCGGATGGTGTGGACTGCACCCTCAGCAAGTTTGCAGATGACACTAAACTGGGAGGAGTGGTAGATACGCTGGAGGGTAGGGATAGGATACAGAGGGACCTAGACAAATTAGAGGATTGGGCCAAAAGAAATCTGATGAGGTTCAACAAGGACAGGTGCAGAGTCCTGCACTTAGGACGGAAGAACCCCACGCACTGCTACAGACTAGGGACCAAATGGCTAGGCAGCAGTTCTGCAGAAAAGGACCTAGGGGTTACAGTGGATGAGAAGCTGGATATGAGTCGACAGTGTGTCCTTGTTGCCAAGAAGGCTAATGGCATTTTGGGCAGTATAAGTAGGGGCATTGCCAGGAGATCGAGGGACGTGATTGTTCCCCTCTATTCGACATTGGTGAGGCCTCATCTGGAGTACTGTGTCCAGTTTTGGGCCCCACACTACAAGAAAGTTGTGGTAAAATTGGAAAGAGTCCAGCGGAGGGCAACAAAAATGATTAGAGGGCTGGAGCACATGACTTACGAGGAGAGGCTGAGGGAACTGGGATTGTTTAGTCTGCAGAAGTCAACAATTCTTTTTTTCTTTTCTTTTAATTCAACTACCTGAAAGGGGGTTCCAAAGAGGATGGATCTAGACTGTTCTCAGTGGTAGCAGATGACAGAATAAGGAGTAATGGTCTCAAGTTGCAGTAGGAGAGGTTTAGGTTGGATATTAGGAAAAACTTTTTCACTAGGAGGGTGGTGAAGCACTGGAATGGGTTACCTAGGGAGGTGGTGGAATCTCCTTCCTTGGAGGTTTTTAAGGTCATGCTTGACAAAGCCCTGGCTGGGATGATTTAGTGGGAATTGGTCCTGCTTTGAGCAGGGGGTTGGACTAGATGACCTCCTGAGGTCCCTTCCAACCCTGATATTCTATTATTCTGATTCTAAGATGTACTTTTGTATGAGCATTTCAGGACTTTAAAAAAATGTAGCAGAAGTCTCCTGGGTTTGATTTTGAATATATGATCCCCCTAAACTCTTTGTGCAGTTTGGATCAGGACCATGGACTAATTCTACCTGTCGTGCAGGTGAATGTGCAGGTGAACAAGCTCTCTTTCAGAGTCGTCATCAGCAGATTAACTGAAGATCGTCCTTAAGCACATGAGTGCAGCAAACAGTGTGAACTGGCAGGACTTAACAGGTTTCAATTACTCCTAAAGATTTTTTTAATAATTATATTTTAATATGGGAACTGGAACCAGCTGGTCAGAACAGTCCCTGCTCAAACCTCCAATAGTAGATTGGAAGGGACAGACAATCCTGTTCCCAAAACCAGGTGTCAAATCAATTCCTCCTTGCTTTCAAATTTCAGCAGCAGATTGGGAGGGAGCTTAGGTTCATAGGAACCCTCCATCAGCTATGGGGGCAAAGCATTTTCTGCATAGAATGGCATCATCTTTCTGTTCCATGTCATTAATTCTCTACTTAAATGTAATGATATTCGGCTTGCTATCCTTGAAATAAAACCAGACTGATTAATTCTGACACTCAGTATTGGTAACAACACTCTGTTGGGGGGATGAAGAAGAGACACTGCCTTACAAATGTAGTAGTCCTTCCAGTGTCTAGGGAAGAAATAAAAACCACTGGAAATACAAGCTCTGGAAATAGATCATCAAAATGTTATTTAACTGGTGCAAATGACATGACCTTTCAACTGAGCAAAATGTCTCTTGTAAAATTTGTATTTGATGAAGGCTGCTGATTGTTGATTAACATCTATGGCTTTCTGTTTCTATTTCTACCTGGTCAGCATTTCTAATATAAATTCCAAATGCAAGAGAAGGAGATGAACTCAGAAAAGAGCCATTCTTGTGGACTTACTTGTCCTCACTAGTGGACCCTTGCACCTGTGCTGCTGCTTACATCGGCACAGATCTACCTGCATAGAACCAGTTCTGAGGTTGGAGCACAATGCTGTTGGGATGCCACTCCAGCTCAAAAGTGGATTAGCTTTAAGAAATCGAACAGTTGCTTATGTGAACATAGGAGTGGGGCATTAGCTCTGGAGAACTAGAAGTAGCATTCAGTGGGGAGTCCTAAAGGGATAGTGAATTCTCTCCACACTGTTCCCAGGATTCTGTAATCCTAACCATAAAGTTCTTTTATGGGGAAAGAGTCACAGTATTCTACACTCTAGAAGCTCACATATTATTTCTGTTGGATAGGGTCTTAATACAGAAAGCTTTTCTGTTAGAGCTCTGTAGCTTTTCTGTCTTCAGCTTTTAGGGCCTGATCCAAACCCAATGAAGCCAATGGGAATTTTTCCACTGCTTTTTAAGTGGACTCCCAAAAAACATTTACATACTATAGAAAATATCTGCACATAACTTGGAACAATGGTTTTGTTTATTTTATACCCATTGCCTAAGGAGGTTGTGGAATTTCCATCACTGGAGATTTTTAAGAGCAGGTTAGACAAACACCTCTCAGGGATGGTCTAGATAATACTTAGGGTACATCTTCAGTACCCGCCGGATCGGTGGGTAGTAATCGATCTATCGGGGATCGATTTATCGCGTCTCATCTAGACACGATAAATCGATCCCCAAAAGCGCTCCTCGTCGACTCCGGAACTCCACCAGCACGAGAGGTGGAAGCGGAGTCGACGGGGGAGCTGCGGCCATCGATCCCGCGCCGTGAGGACACGAGGTAAGTCAATCTAAGATACGTCGACTATAGTGTAGCTGAAGTTGTGTATCTTAGATCGATCCCCGACCAGTGTAGACCAGCCCTTAGTCCTGCCATGAGTGCAGGGGACTGGACCAGATGACCTCCAGAAGTCCCTTACAGTCCTATGATCCTATGAAAGCAACAAGAGACAAGAAAGAGAAAGGAGAAAAACAAACTACATGATTAGACTCTGTATTAGAAATGCAAATACCATGTAAAAAGCATGAGGGAATTTCTGGTAATTATTACTTCAATCGCACACAAACTATGTTAAAAGGACATTAAGTTTGCAAACTCAAGTCCTGAAAATTTAGAAAATGCTAGAATTATGGTTGCCTGTGCAACCTGAGTTTGTGTATGCAATAGGGGACAGTCTTTAATTACATGATCCCATGTGATTCCCCCCCCCCCCCAGGACCCCTGCCTCCTTCTGTCAACATGTTGGATAGTGCTCTGGGAATGAATCAGGTTTGTGTGGTGGAGGAGGTTGTTGTCTGCAGGATTGCTGCCTCCCCTTTGAAAAAAAGCCTTGCCAAGTAAACTCTGGCAAATGTAAACTTTTTTTGAAAATTGCTCCTCCAGATGGTGGTTATTCAGCTTCCGGGGGAGGCCTTGGGGGAGCTGTTTAGAGCTCCAGAGCTTTTGGGTGTGCATGTCGTCGTCATCACATTTATAAAGAAGCATTTTAGTTCTCCCAAAGGAGAGTTTTGTTTGGTTGGGTAAAACATGGTGGCCTTGAGACGCCTTGGAACGGAAATGACAGAGTGATGTTAAAACCAGTAGATTTCCAGTCTGCAGGTTTCTCCCCCTCCCCTCTCCAGCTATAATTACGTCGCTTGGCCTGTGTTTCGTTATAACATGTGGCACAGCAAGCAGCAGAGTGGTCAGATCTTTATGAAACATTCTGAGGGGTCAGAGTTTCATGCTCCCTCTCTGCTGTGTCTGTCCAGGCTGCACCCACAGACATAATCCAGCCTGGTTTATATCCCCTGCACCTCTAGATTCACACCAAGATATGTCCCTTCTGCAAACTGCTCCTCTTTTCCAGTTCCACTCATCATGCTACTGAATGAAAGGAAAAGGGAATCTTTCTTTGAGAAAGGACAGTTCAGATGTATTTTTTCAATGTTATTTAGCTGGCCCAGTGGTAGTGTAGTTAGAACAGAACCCCAGGGATAACAGGAAGATGCATTCGGCTTTGAACAGGGACTGTAACCTTGCAACTAATATCTCTGTAGTTATATTTTCACTGTAAGCCTCTGTTTTCAGGGCTCTGAACAAGTTAGAAAATCCAGTCTTTTAGCTCACACTGAAATATTTTTAGCTTGTTTCCCCCTCAGACCAAAGGACAGTTGGGGGAGGGGTTTGAAGAACTAAGGCACTTTTAAATTCTCTGAACATGAAAAACCATACAGTGTTGTTTTCTTGCTTTAAGAAAATTGTTCAGATGGTTTTTTGTTGTTGCTTGGATCAGTTAAAAATGATTTCATTTAAAGGTTCAGACTTGGCATGTTCTGTACATTGCCTTTGATGGGAAATGGTTGCTTGGCCAAGTTTGAAAAAAATATTAATTGAGAAATGAAGACATTCCAATATAAGTGGGTGAAAAATAGCATACTGGGAACACAGAGCATATATATTTTTTAATTATTTGAAATGTGTATGAAACAATATCCAAATGTCCATGTGCAAGAGCATGCTATATATCTGGACACTGAAATGTATCTACAACTATTTAAATAATCCATCATTCATAGAACTTTGAATGTGTGTTCAAATATACTTGTGAGACTAGTCACATGAATGGATTCCCAAGGCTGGATTGAATGGGAGCTACTGGGGGCTAAGCTCTTTGAAAATGTGACCTCTTTGTTTTCATCCACCCGATGTCTAACTCGTCCATTTAGATTGTAAACTTTTAGGTCACAGATTGCCTTTTCCTTTGAGCTTGATCCTCCACCATTTAAATCAATGGGAGTTTTGAATTGACTTCAGTAGGTGCAAAGGCAGAACCGGTGTGTGCATACAAGACAATGGGGCCCTGATCTTGGTTGGACTTCTAGGCCTTACAGTAATACAAATTATTATTGCTATTATTTAATTCACATCAGAGCCTAAATGGGAGCTGTGATCTTTTGAAAACTGATCCTCAGTTTTAGTGCTGAGAACTTTCAACCATCTGGCCCAAGGAGTTCATTTTAATCTCACACAGAAAATACAAATAAATATTTAAGGTGGGACTTTCAAAAATTCTCAGCATTGGCCAGAGGCACTCCCATTGATCTCACTAGCAAACTCCCACTGGCCTTCAGTGGTAGCTGATAGAGGCCGACTTCAAGTGCTTGGGAAAATTCCAGCATTATAGTCCATTTATTTGAATGTACAACTAATCAATTTCCTTTGAAAATACAAAACCAACAAGGAATTTTAAATGCAAAAACCAACTTTCATCATAATGTTTCATATTTCTTTAACACCTCTCAGCACAACGTGAGTAACAAACTACAGCATGTATCTCCAGCATTGAGATGCACTGCTGTAAGATGGACACATCATTGAAATGCAGTGCTGGCATAGAGGGCAGCAGATGGGTAGACAACTAGGGCACACTACACAATAGCAGAGGGAATAGAAATTTTGAACAAGGACATCAGGACAAATTGCTGCTCTTAACTAACCTCTCATAGGAAGTATAATATCCATGCAAAGTGCCGAGGACGTCAGTTTTTAAGGTCTCATCTGAGATTCCTGAGCAGTAAGGGACAGTATTTGTCTGATTCTGAAAGATGAAGGACTGAGTTGACTGTGTCAGGATTTAAAGCAGTGGATTCAGGGAGTCTAGGTACCTTAACACGTCGCTTAGACTATGCTAAGTCACCCCCTCCAAAAATGTTAAGATGAAGTTATGCTGGAGATTTTACATGTGCAAAAGTCAGCAAATTTATAGGCATGGTTCCCCCACAGCTATAATTCTGTCACACTGCCTAGAAATGAACGGCACAAACATCATTGCCAAACACAATAATAATGACAAAACAGGAGTGAGGGGGAGGGCAAGTTGCAGATGCAACAACAGGTTTGTGTTTAGGTCAATTAATCCGAAGTGATATTTCTGAAGTGCCTCCACCTGCTAAGATTTGGGAAGCACTGCACAACTCTAATGCCACAGGGCAACATATTTACCTTGGAGTTCAGGCATGTCTGAAACACCTGTTCCCAAAGCCAGGGTATCTAATAAGAGAGAAGGGAGAGAGAGAAAGTTAAAGGGTCTGTTCTTCCAAAGTGCTTAGCATCCTGAACAGCTGTTGATTTCAGGAGAGTACTCATAATTTCACAGCGGGTACTGCACACTCTAGAGGACTGGGTAGGGTATTATTATTATTATTATTTATTTACTGGTTTGGCACCTAACTATAACGGGTTCGGTCACAGAGATCCCCTTGGGACTGTCACCTGATGTGCTGAAATTTCCTCTGAGCCCATTTCCCCCACCGGCTTGGGACTCCAGAACCCTGCCTTGTTGAGCCAGACATGCTAGCCTGCTGCAACACAGACCCAGAGTTTGCTCCACACTCCCAAAGCTTCAGACTTAACTGAAAACAGCTCAGCAGGTTACCTGTCTCTAGTACCCAGACACCCAGTTCCCAATGGGATCCAAACCCCAAATAAATCCGTTTTACTCTGTATAAAGCTTATACAAGGTAAATTCATAAATTGTTCGCTCTCTCTATCACTGATAGAGAGAGATGCACAGCTGTTCCCTCCCCTCCCCCCGCCCGGTATTAATCACTTACTCTGGGTTTATTAATAAACAAAAGTGACTTTATTAAGTATAAAAAGTAGGATTTAAGTGGTTTCAAGTAATACCAGACAGAACAAAGTAAGTCACAAAGCAAAATAAAACAAAACACACGAGTCTAAGCCTAATACATTAAGAAACTGATTACAGGTAATATCTCACCCTCAAAAATGTTCCAATAAGCTTCTTTCACAGACTAGTCTCCTTTCTAGTCTGAGCCCAATCCTTTCCCCTGGTACAGACTTTGTTAGATCCAGCAGACATCTCAGGTGGTAAGCAGGGGTTTTCTCATGACTGGCAGCCCCTTTTGTCCTGCTCCACCCCCTTGTATAGCTTTAGCACAAGGCGGGAATCTTTTGTCTCTCTGGGTCCCCCCCCCCCCTTCTAAATGGAAAAGTACCAGATTTAAGATGGATTTCATTATCAGGTGATGTGGTCACATGTCACTGTAAGAACCCTAGTCTCCATTCCCCATGGGCTGGCCCACACGTACACAGGAAGGCTTTCAAATAACTAAGGGCCATTTACAACTGATTGATTCTGGAGCACCCTCAATGGCCTCCACTTAATATGTTTACATCAGTGATAAAAGTTTATATCTTATTCTCCTAACTCCAGATATAGAAATAATACATGCAAACAAATAGGATGAACACACTTAGTAGATTACAAGATTTCTAATGACACCATACAAGGGGTACTTAATGTAAAGCATATTCCAGTTATGTCATATTCATAACCATATTTCCATAAAGCATGTGGAGTTCATCGTCACACTAACATCCTAGCAAGTGATAAGAACAGACAAATAGCACAAACGCATAGGGAGGACAAGGGTTATGGTTAAGATCATGGGATTGCTTCTTTGCATCTTGTTGGTAAAGAAGGAGTGACCAGTGCAGTGAGTGGAAGAGTTGATCCAGGGGAGCAAGTTGAAGGTCCTAGAGAGGAAGTGAGAAGCAACAGAGACTGTGGGGGTGGCAGCATGGAGGATGAACCTGCAGGATGAATGTGTGGAGGGATGGGAAGAGCGAGAAGGAAGAGGAGAGGCAGTAAGGGGAGAGCAGAGGCTGGGGGAATTGTCCCTGGAGGCAGGGAAGAGGTGATGGGGGGAGAGGGAGGAGTGTAGGGGGAGAGAGTGCCGGTGCAGCATTGATTTCACCAATGAGTGCAATACAGTATGGAAACCACATGATGCAAAGCAGGGGGAAGTTAAGATGTACATGAAATGGGTCTAGTAAATCAAATGGCGAATCAGAGGAGGGGAGTGAGGTGTCCTAGGAGAACACCAGAGCCAAGTGCTGATGCCATTGTGCTGTTGAAGTTGTGAAGGGCCCAGTGCCTCAGCTGAAAGCGACAGGTGATGAGGGGGAGACAAACAAAGGCCAAGGAGAGCAAGATTCACACCCAAAGACCCACCCCAGTGCAGGTACAACTGTATGTTGACCTAGGATATGGTGGGGGATGGGGATCCACAAGAAATGAGGGGTGACAGAGCACAAATACCTGCCAGCTTGAGGCTCCAGGAGTCAGCCTGGAATATCTCTGTAGTGTTCGTTGTTCTGGGGTTAACTGAATCATGTGAGCATAAAATCTCCTTCAGCACCTTGGACTGCAGCGCTGCAGCTTTGTGCAGTGGAGGGGAGGTTTTCCTATTCAGGTCTCATAATGCATCTATGACTGTGGTGTCTGAGCACCTTCCAGGAGTGCATTAAACCATGTGACCAGCATCTGTCATGTGGTCCTTCCTCCCTCTAACCGGGGGGGAAACACATTGCGTATGGATCATTATTATTATTATTATAGGGTATTTGCACCATCTTTGCTTTTCCTTGCCCCCTGTCTTTCATACTTGATCTGTATCGTTCTGTGGAGTGAATTACTTGGGCTAACATGGACCGCTCCTGCAGAAAAGCAGTGGGGAGGGAGGGAGTAGAGTGGATGGGAAAACTGTGAAGTTCCCTTCAGATGCGCCCATGTGGCGAGAGGGTGAGGGAAAGCAGGCTGAGGGGACACAGCAATTGTCTGGGGTGTCTTGCCCCCTTGTAGAAAATACAGGCCTTCGGCTCTTGTGTCCCGTGACTTCTTCAGGACCAACACAGAATCTGCTGACTGGAGGCAAAGGGGCACTCAGCTAGCCCTTGCCCTGTTGCTCACCAGCAGTGGGGCCAGACTGGAACCATGCTGTTATGGACTTTCCTAAGCCCCCATTCTGGAAAGTTGGAGGAACTTTCAACTTTGGCGGAAAGGTGATGCAGCCTCAGGGTGAGTATTCCTTGCAGGCCAGGGGGCGGGGGCGGGGGGGGGGAAGGATATACATCCCAATTGTAGTGTTAGGCGTGGCTGCTTAGAGCCACTGAACAGAGAGGCCACTAGGTGACATTAGGGGAGAAATATAAAAGCTGTAGGCTAGCAGGCTTTTCATTCAATTTCTCACCTTCCTCCTGTGTATTTGACACATCCATCTCATCTTTAGTGTGCTCCCACCCAGCTCCTCTCCATGAGTGAATCCTGGGATGCATGGAGCTCACTCCAGAGAGCCTGGGACACTGAGGGAACAGTATTATGAAGACCTCTAACATACCGGACCAGCATGCAGTGCAGACCATGGGTATTATTTGGCTCGTGGTAGTGACTAGACCCCCAGCCATGGACCAGGCCCCCATTGTGCTAGGTGCTGTACAAACACAGAACAAAGATGGTCCCTGCCCAAAGAGCTTGTTTCCCAGTCATGGTAGGTGTGTTGCTGTCTCTTGTTAAATCGCAACTACAGCTGGCTTGAAAATGTCCATTTAACCCCAAAGCTATTTTTTGCTGAAAATTTTTTTAATGAAAAAATGTACAGCCAGCTGCAAGAAGAACGCTGTTCAGTAAGAGCATGGTGGTGGTAAGGATCTTACATCGCCTTTTCCATCCCGAAGGACCCTAAAGCTTGAAATGCATCCCCTTCTGGGGAGCTGCATGGCAGTTATTTAATAGCACACAACGCCACTGCAGAATAACTTAGAGCAGGAAATGTAGACAGCCATTTTCAACTGATATAATGGGGAATTTAGATAAGTGGACTGTTACCTGAGCTGGAAGTTGGCCAGGACACTGATAGTCCTTAACACCTATTCTCTTATGTCAAATGGCTATAGGAATATGTATCAAGTGGTCACATCCTCAGCTTTACATCCCCTCTAAGAAATGGATGGCTGTATAGTTGTATTATCATTTTTGTTTTACGTGCAAAAACCTTTTTGCTGAGTGTGCAGTGGGGATGAATGTGGGTGGAACTGCTGTGCTAATGTAGTATACAATTTGTAAACTTCAAACATCTTGTCAATTTCTGAAATGTGCTTTAAAAATCATCAAAAGGGTTTAATACAAATCGTACACTATCAGCAAACAAAATCGGTTTTGAAAACCAAAGCCTATCTGGAGTTAAACTGTATGTGCACTTAAAAAAAGCATCAATCTATATTTGATTTCCCTTTTACTTTCATTTAGCTGAGAAGATTATACAGTGCTTTTAGAGCTGGAAAGTTTCAAAAGGCCCTGTTAATTCACTGCCCTGTTTATCTATGACTTTCATGTACAGTTGCATGGTATTATTGTCAGATATGTTAAATTAACCATCTGCTTTGGTTGGAGAGATATTGAGGGAACTGACAAAAGCAATCTGATCTGCAGAAAATTAGATGTTATTTTTAAAAACTTAAAGGGACTCTGAGATAACATGTTAAGCATGTTGATAGCTCAGTGGCTTGAGCATTGGCCTGCTAAACCCAGGGTTGTGAATTCAATCCTTGAGGGGACCATTTAGGGATCTGGGACAAAAATCTGTCTGGGGATTGGTCCTGCTTTGAGCAGGGGGTTGGACTAGATGACCTCCTGAGGTCCCTTCCAACCCTGATATTCTATGAGTCTAAATTAGGTTCCCAATTAAAAAAGGGTTTACAAAACTGAGTATCAATAAAAAGATCATCATGATTGATTCTTTTTTCAGAGAAAACAGGTACTTTTTAAAGATGTGTATAATGTAAGAATGGCCATACTGGCTCA
Organism: Emys orbicularis; assembly: GCF_028017835.1. Classification (NCBI taxonomy): domain Eukaryota; kingdom Metazoa; phylum Chordata; order Testudines; family Emydidae; genus Emys; species Emys orbicularis. The sequence goes on along the minus strand of NC_088687.1, from coordinate 5,303,069 downwards.
GACCAAAGGTCCATCTAGCCCAGTATCCTGTCTTCCCACAATGGCCAATGCCAGGTGCCTCAGAGGGAATGAACAGAACAGGTAATCACCAAGTGATCCATCCCCTTTGCCCATTCCCAGCTTCTGGCAAACAGAGGCTAGGGACACCATCCCTACCCATTCTGGTGAACAGCTATTGTTGGACCTGTCCTCCAAGAACTTATCTAGTTCTTTTTTGAACCATGTTACAGTCATGGCCTTCACAACATCCTCTGGCAAAGAGTTCCACAGGGTGACTGTGCATTGTGTGAAGAAATGCTTCCTTTTGTTTGTTTTAAACCTGCTGCCTATTAATTTCATTTGGTGACCCCTAGTTCTTGTGTTATGAGAATGAGTAAATAACACTTCCTTATCTACTTTCTCCACACCAGCCATGATTATTTAGACCTCTATCATATTCCCCCTTAGTAGTCTCCTTTCCAAGCTGAAAAGTCCCAGTTTTATTAATCATTCCTCAATGGAAGTCGTTCCATACCCCTAATAATTTTTGTTGCCCTTTTCTGTACCTTTTTCCAATGCCAGTATATATATTTTTTGAGATGGGGTGACCACATCTGCACGCAGTATTCAAGGTGTGCATGTACCATGGATTTATATAGAGGCAATAAGATATTTTCTGTCTTATTATCTATCCCTTTCTTAATGATTCCCAACATTCTGTTCGCTTTTTCGACTGCCGCTGCACATTGAGTGGATGTTGTCAGAGAACTATACACAATGACTCCAAGATCTTTCTTGAGTCGTAACAGCCAATTCAGACCCCATCATTTTATATGTATAGTTGGGATTATGTTTTCCAATATGCATTACTTTGCATTTATCAACACTGAATTTCATCTGCCATTTTGCTGCCCAGTCATCTAGTTTTGAGAGATCCTTTTGTAGCTCTTCGCAGTCTGCCTGGGACTTAACTATCTTGAGTAATATTGTATCCTTTGCAAATTTTGCCACGTCATTGTTTACCCCTTTTTCCAGATCCCACTGAATAGCATCTTACTCCAGGAGTGTGATTCCACTTATTTCAATGGGGTTGCTCACAGAGAAAGATGCCTCTCATCATAATGAAGTGTATCAAAATGTTGCCTGCTGTTGTGAGTTATATGAATAATTTCTTTTTGAATTGGTCCATCCCATTTGGCCCATCTTTCCTCAAATAGTTCTTTTTTAAATCCACCATAGATTCCTACAGATACAATTTTCAATAGCCCCTTTGGGACTTAGGTTCCTAAGTCACTTAGGCAACTTTGAAAATTGTACCCTAAAGTTTCAGGAGTTAAGACTCCAAGGACCAGATTTGTAAATATATTTAGGTGCCTAAAGATGGAGGTAGGTGCCTAGTGAGATTTTTCAAAAGCACTATGCTTCTCTCTGCATTTTTAGGTGCCTAACTGCCTTTGGAAGTCTGGCCACTAAGGGCTAGTTTTACAAGCAGGACTTGAACATTGCCATGGGAGATCAGCAACTCCCTCTGACCTGCATTTATGCACCTAACTCCCTTTGGAGAGTGAAGCTTAGGCCACTCCCCTCCCATTTCAATTGGCTACTTTAGCCAGATTCCCCTACTCTCTGCTCAGTATTCTGGCTTTTGTGAATCCCATTCTTAGATGCCCAACTCTTCCGAGGGATTGTATAGGGAGCCTGGGTGTTAAACTCAAGCGTTTTGAATTCCCCTAGGTAGCATGGCACTTAAAATGTAGGCCTGGCAAATCTGAGCCTTGCAAGTTCTAAGTCCCTTTGTGAATCTGGCTCTAAGTCATTGCATTTCCTTCATTCTTTTGATCTGGTCAAACATATTTTCAAAAAGACTCAGCATCCAGTAATTCACATGGAAAATAATCAGGGTGGAATATATTTCATCCCTCTGGTTGCAGAAACTGACCGGGCCATCCAAGCTGTGTGAAACACAAAAAGGGAAACAATTACCTTGAATGGTGTAAAGTAAGGTGATTTTTTAAAAATATCAATTTCAATACGCTAAGATGTCAGCAGCAAAGGTAACTTTTTGTGTTTTGTTTATAAGTATGTTTTTTTCATTGAAATTGTCCCAATAAATCAGCACCAGGTGACTGATATAATATTGTATCGCTATGTGTCAGTTCATTATACCCCTCTCGCCGTTAGTGTAATGTGGTTCAGTCTACAGTACTTAGATTTTATTTTGCTCATGACAATAGAGTTGCAAAAAACAAGCAATATAACCCTGACTAAAATCACATTAAAACAGGCCGCGTATCCAATCTGGTATAAATAATGTGACAGGATGTGACAATTCTCTGCCATTTTAACAAATTGGGAACAGTTTCAGTATGAGAGTAGTATGTTGCCACCACCCACACATCTATTTTCCCCCTTCTTTCATTTCATTTTCTGAAATCCGGTAGAAGCTTATGATTATGGAGATAGTGTTGTGTTTCAATAAAGCAAACTCATGCAGGCGATTGGGCATGTATTGACACACAAGAACTTTTCACCTCACAAGCCTGAAGAGGGTTACTGTTAAGCTTGTAAATGTATTTCAAAATCTGTGCAAACATATTACGTTTGAACCTTGGACAACGACATAAATAGGAGTTATGATTTCCTAGCCTGCCTCAAATGCAATGGATCTTATAAAAATAAACCCAATCATAACAGACATGTGGCAGCTTTCTGGGCAGGTCACTGCTCAGCTCCATAAGTTTGAAGTTAAACAACAAGTCGTATGGCTCCAATTGAAAGATATTGAAACAGACTTACCAGATGATTCACAGTCATGCTGCTCTTTTTGCTTTGTCTCCACCTTTTAGCCAGTTTTGGGAATGTGCACAGTTTATTCTAGCCAGTTACCCATTGTTGATTTCTTAGGAAATGGGATTTGTTTGTGCTGCCATTTGTTGTTTTGTTTTTTCCATATTCAACCTGGACTTGTGGCGTGTACCACTTTCATTCCAAGAAAAAACAATAAATCGAGATATAGCTGATATTCTCTCCCCCTGAGACAGAGCTCAGTGTGTCTCCTACTGTCGTAACCGCCCCCATCTTGAAATGCCTCATCAAACTGTTCCACCTTAGCAGAGAAGGAAAACGGCTTTTCGTGTTTAAAGGGGTAACACACAAAACAGAATCCTAACCCCTCTCTTTGCAGTTACAAAGTGGCATGCTCCATGCTCACCAGGTAAGGTAAAGCATAGCTGATCACTCATATGCTACAGTGATAGGGAGCATATAAGCCCCTAGGAAGATATATGGGTTACTAGTCTGCTCTCTGTTTGTTAGAGGTGCAGCACAGAACTTGCAGCCCAGGAGAAGGCAGGGGGAGGAGGCATTATGTCATCTTTTTTGCCCTCCTGATCCTGGGCTGCTCTGGGGGCTAGAGTGGTCCCTGTCATAACTTAGACAGCCCTGGGGGCTTTGCTAAATTGTGGCTGCTTCCTGGGCTGCCCTCTGTGACGCAATGCTGCCCGGAACTGTGCACCACTGCAGGCTACAGCCTGGGCCCTGATGTGCCCTACCCTAACCCTGCCCCTTGACAGGAGTTGCGAGGGCAGTCTTACTGTTGCCCACCACAGTACCTGTGCCCGGGGAATCCTTACCCAGCCAAAACCCCTTCAGGCTCTCTGGCCCTTTGAGCTAGCATAAAAGGGTCAGAGCAGGGTGGGGATCTCACTCATGTTCAGTCACTAAAATAACCTGTTAGATAATGGCAAGCACTGTGTGTGTCTTTTCTTCTCTCACATTCTCACTTCTAGTTTATATTTTTCTCCCACTCTAGACTGTTGTCCTTCAAATGTCATTTTTGGCCTGCAGAGGTCTGGTCCTGTTCCAGAATAGCTTGTATACTACTGTGGCAAGAAGCAGGATGATATTGTGTCTGTCATCTGGAAAAATTTCTCTGATTTCTGGGTGCAGACAAATTCCAATGGCAGGAGACACGGGGAGAGACAGACTCATGATGGTAGTTTAATAACGTTCCACTTTCTATTTTCCTGCTATTTCAGAAATCACCAAGGCACCAGACAATTAGGAACTCTATTTGCCAGTAAAGAAATTCCAAAAATATAAATTATATAGGTCAGGAAGTCATCCTTGTTCAAGACAACACTTAATCATGTGCTTAACTTTAAGCACATGATTAAATCTCATTGACTTCACTGAGATGTAAGTATGGGTTTAAAGTTAAATATGTGCTTAAGTGCTATTCAGAATCAGAGCCAAAAAATTATTTATTTACATTTATAAAAAGACTGAACATAATAATGATGATCCATAGGTCTTATACAGCACATTTCATCAGTAGATCTCAAAGTATTTTGCAAAGGAGGTCAGTATAATGATCCCCATTATGCAGGTGGGGAAACTGAGGCTCAGAAAGATGAAAGTGAAGAGACATTTCTGTTTCAACAATGCTTGTGGTGACATTTCTGTTTCTTTGATTTAAAATTGTATAATTGAATACAATTCTATATGAAAAACCACAATGGCCTTTCCAATGCTGGAATTAAACCAGGCCTTAATCCTGATAGCTAACAGGGATCTGAGTGCCACAGGGGGATAATAAACAGATTAAGATGTTGATGGGGATTTACACCCATAATCTGTCCCAGTTCTTGATCTGCTGTTATTTGGTTGGGAGTCTGAGATACGCTGAGATGTATATTATACTGTAAAGGTGGACAAGGGGATGGATCACCTGATGATTACCTGTTCTGTTCAATTCCTCTGGGGCACCTGCCATTGGCCACTGTCAGAAGACAGGATACTGGGCTAGATAGACCTTTGGTCTGACCCAGTATGGGCATTCTTATGTTCTTAAGGGCGCATGATAGCAAATTGAACTAAATGGAAAGTGAGCAGACCCCACTGGGCAGAGTGTGCCTTGTATTGTAAAGGCATAAAGATCTGTATTTTGGTAAATGCACTAGCACAATGTCTTCTGCTTGTTTTGAATGATTTCTGCCTGGTGGCTTGTGTACCTCCTAAATCGACTGTCTGCTGCTGCTGTTGTTCAGGACAAAGGCCTGTAATAAACACAAATGGTGTACTCTGTATCAAAGGATTTAGGCAATCCAACCCTGTTTTCTAAAAAGCTTTACTCTTTTGGGATGCAGTGGGATTTGTTTACACACATCATCATCTATTACTGTGCTTTCAAAAATTCCCTCTTTGGGCTCCGAACAATACAGTAATGTAGTTATAGTGGTGTGTCTTGTTGCTATGGATTTCTAAATGCAGGTGTCCTGCACCAGTGGGTGCAGCTTTTGGTGCATGAGAATTATCAATAGCTGGTCTCAATTTTTACATTTTTTTTTTAAAGAACCAACTGAAGTGTCAAGTATTTCCCCAAATAGAATCTGAATCTTTGCAAAAATGTGGAGCTGTTCCCTTCTCTCCCTGTTCCCCATTAGATCCCTGACCTCAGATTATGTTTAGGGCCCTACCAAAATCACGGTCATGACAAATGCATCATGGACCATGAAATGTGGTCTCCCCTGTGAAATCTGGTCTTTTGTGTACTTTTACCCTATACTATACAGATTTCACGGGGCAGACCAGCGTTTCTCAAACTGGGGGACCTGACCGGAAAAGATGTTGCGGGGGCGGGGAGGGGATTCAAGGTTATTGTAGGGAGGTTGTGCTATTGCTACCCTTACTTCTGCGCTGTCTTCAGAGCTGGATGGCCGGAGAGCGGTGGCTGCTGACCAGGTGCCCAGCTCTGAAGGCAGCGCCCTGCCAGCAGCAGCGCAGAAGTAAGGGTGGCAGTACCATATCATCCATCCTTATTTCTGTGCTGCTGATGGTGGCGCTGCCTTCAGAGCCGGGCTCCCGGCCAGCAGCTGCCGCTCTCCAGCTGCCCAGCACTGAAGGCAGCGCTGCCGCCAGCAGCAGCGCAGGAGAAAGGGTGGCAATACCACCCCCCCCAATAACCTTGTGACCCCTGCTTTTGGTTCAGGCCCTCTACAGTTACAACACAGTGACATTTCAGATTTAAATAGCTGAAGTAATGAAATTTATTATTTTAAAAATCCTATGACCATGAAATTGACCAAAATAAATTTGGTAGGGCCCTAATTATGTTGTATGGTGTGAAAGCCCTTTTATTGGACCCAGTGCACTGCTGTAGCAGGTATCTTTTGCTCTGGTGTTTCCTGGATGCATGTCATAGACTCCAATCTGTGGCATCTCTGAGCAAGAAACCTTGAGAAGACAGCAGCTTTGCAAAGAGCGCTGTTGAGAGCCCAGTGGGGAGACTGGCTGACCTGGTAATAGGATCATCAAAGCTGAGGGGGCTTCAACAGTATGTAACGAAGAGAAATCACTTCCCATTGAAAACAGCAGGTTGGCCTGTTTGGTGCAGATACTTCTAATTAGTAGTGATGATGAGCAGTGGCTGGTGCCATCACTCTGCCTTCTCCCTCACCGGATTTTTATAGCTGTCTCAATGGGGCTGAGAAGGTTTGAACTCTGGGCTGAGGCAAACAGCTGAGCAGAACCAGTCCTGCTGAAACGACTGCCCCTATGATGAATGGACTAAGAACCTCTTTGATTAGAAAGGTAACCAGGGGAACCCCATGGCCTACCCGTGGTGCTGCCCAGCAGGTTGTGGAGAAGAGGAAGACCCAGTTCAGGCAGCTCTGTTGGAAAAGAGGCAGATCTGCTTTTGACTTGGAATGAGGGTGCCCATCTAGCCTTGGCCCATAGCAGGCTGCGGGGCTGGGACTCAATGCTCAAGCAACAGAGAGGAAAGGAGTTGCCTGCACATTTACCAGGGAAGTGACTAACAGTAGGTGTCAGTGTGTCACCAGTGAATTTGGCTGACACGGTGAGCTCAGCTAAGTGACTGTAGCGGGACCGTGGGATGGGATAGTGTTAGGTGGGGAGAGCCCAAATTCCAGCAGGATTCTGCAGTCCAGTCAGCTGTGCACTGGGACGTCATACAGCAGGTGGCAGAGAGAAGTCCACAGATACCAGTAGCAGCCAGAATCTGCCTTTCAGAGCTTGGCTTTCCTGATGAGACTTTACGCTTACTCTTTGCTTTGGTCCGTCTGCAGCCAGAGTGGGGCTAGCACCTTATGGTATGGAGCCCTGTGGTCGGTGGTGGTGGCTGAAAACCTGCGCTGGGCTTTTACTTTGACTCCCCTTCATTTCTCTCCTCAGGCCAGAAGGTCTTTGACCTTTCCTTGGGGACAGCCCTGGAAACAGCCACCAGTTCTAGGGTTTTAGAAAGGGCCATGGGCGATAAAAGTAAGGTTGGAGGCAGACATCAGTCCGGACCTTGCTCCAGTTTGAGCAGTTCCAGATTTCCTAGTTTGGACATTTGTGTGAGCCTCATTTCAAGGGCAATTAATTAGGGGTATGATTTATTATTATTATTTGATTTATGTTAGCACCTCGGAGCCTGAGTCCAGGACCCCATTGTGCTAGGTGCTGTACAAGCACAGGACAAAGAGATGGTCCCTGCCCCATTAATAAATCCTGGGTTGGTTTCACGAGCAGCGAACACTGGCTAAAGAGGGGCTGGCTCAGCCCTCCTCAGCCAATGGGGCGCTCTTGCTTAGAACTGAAGAGGTTGTCGTAGCAGAGAAGCCTGTTGATCTCTCTTATCTGCCTTCAGAAGAAGATGAAATTCCCCACCCAGATCCCACCCCCAGGCTCCTCCACCCACAACTGCTTCTGGGCAGCAGTGTAACAATTCAGCCAAGAAACATTTACTTTCTGATACCTCAGGTGATTCAGCTATGCCACAAAGGGTTAATGTCTTTGGCATTTTTGACCTAGCTTCCTGGCTACTGTAGCTGCAAAGGTTTTACTCCTTGCTGTAAATATCTGAATCCTTTTAAAATCCTGTTTAAACTCTTTGCCTCAATGATTTCCTGTGGCATTGAATTCCATGGGCTGATAATATGCTACTTAAGGAAGCTTTCCCTTCTGTTCATTTTACATTTTCTGCCTGCCAATTTCATCAAGTTCCCCCTTGTAATTGTGTTATGGGACTGGGACTGCACATGGAAGAGGACCAGATCTCTTTCCACTAAACCATTCATTATTGTATTGCTCGGTCACGTCCCTTCCTACTCTCCTGCTTTCTAAACTAAACAACCTTAGTCATTTTAATCTCTCTCAATATTTTAATCTCTTTCTCTCCCCGTCCACATGAATCTTTGCGATATTTGTTGCACAGGAGCTGAGGCGACCCACACTGAGCATAATATTGAGGCTGAGAGAGCAGCAATGATTTATAAAACATTAGCATTGCTTTATTATTCCCTGTCCCATTATAACAAAAGCGGAGTGTCCAATCATTTTCTTTTTTTAAACTACCCCCAGTACACTGGACTATTTCAAATGACTCTTAGATTCTTTTCCTGAAATGTTCTGGCTAATGTAAATCAGAGCAGCGTGTATGAAACGTGAATTATTTACCCAACTACGTAGAGCTCTGCATTTACCTAATTTAAATTACAGCTGCTGTCTAACTGCCCCATTGCCAGGTTTGCTTAGATCTGTTTGGAGTGCCTTGCTGTTCCCATATCAACTGTTCTGGTTGTTTCCGTTATGCTAACTCTGTGTAAACGGGAATTTTCTTCACTCTGCAGACCCAAACCGACCCACACTTCTGCTAGATTTTTGTTTAGTTTCATACTTGACACTCCGAGTGTGTTCATCAAAAAGGTTCCCCAGGGGTATGTCTGGCTTGCAATCAGAGTGTGATTGTATGTTACGTAGACATACCTGAGCTAGTTGTAACCTGCCCTGGGCTCGCAGTCTGCCCAGAACCCTGGCTTAGCCTGCCCTAACGGCCACACTGAAGCCTGTGCTGATGCAGCTTCATTGCTCTGAGACACAAGCTAGCTTGTGTGTGTCTGCGTGAGCTGCAGGGGCACCATGGGATTGCAGAGTTGACAGCCCTAAGATTCAGTGATCCTATGAGCAAGGGTGGGCCCGGATTGGAGTCCATCCAGGCGGATACAGGGTCTTTTAACCAATCCATGTCACACTTCTGGCTTTGCTTGATTTCTGCATGAAGCTTGGTGAAACAGGAAACTTCAGCTGAGTTTTGCTTTCACATTTGGCATTCATTTGAACTTGACTCTTCGAGCACAGGTGAATGGGTGAATGGGCGCATGCATATCAACACCAAAGAAAATGTTCACATGAACCATGTTCCATTTAGCAATCTTGTATTGCTTTAATTCACTTGCACTTAATGAAAAGTAACATTTGGTTTGAGGGGTTTGGAGTCTATCTACAGCTGTTACTGACCTTCTAATAAGGAATTTAGCATTACTCCTCTATGAAAATATATTTGACTTTTAGGTAACAGATTTGTAATCCATTCTTCTTGGCACCCAAGTACCCTGCTTTAGTGGTCTAGTACTTTTAAACAAAGCTCACTGGACAGAACGTGCTGGAGAGTAAAACAGGCAAAATCAGGCATGTCTCAATTTGTTGTGCCGAAGGTTTTACCACTGTTGCCAGGAATGCATCATTATCTCTTCGGCAGGTTTTGAAGTGCCAGTCGCAAGTAACCTAATACGACAGAGCACTTGTTTTAATTGCCCGAGGCACCAAAACTCATTAATATCGTATTCACTGCTAATTAAATAATGTGCTGTGTTGTATTAGTCACTTGGTAATTGAGAATGAGGTAAGCTGGCAATGTTTGTTTGTTTGTGGATCACAATTTGATTGCTTTTAATTTTGTCACCCGGCAGGTCTTTGTGCCATTAACAAGACTTTCTGGTAGCCAACAGGCCTCAAACCATATGGTCTTTTTCATTAAGTGCAAGTGAATTAAAGCAATACAAGATTGCTACATAAGAGGTTGTTACCAGCTCACAATACAGACCTTGTGCTTTGGAAATTATGTATTTAGAAAGTGCCTGACACACAATAATAATTCCTAGCTCTTATATATCACTTGCCATCAGTACATCTCAATGTGCTTTCCAAAGTAAGTCAGCATTATCATCCCCATTTTAGAGATGGGGAAACTGAGGCACAGGGAGGGGCAGTGACTTGCCCAAGTTCACTTAGCAGGCCAGTGGTAGAGCCAGGAATATAACTCAGCTCTCAAGGGTCCCAGTGCAGTGCACGATCCACAAGGCCAGGCTGATTGACTGTTATATCCTCCCTTTTGTACATGAGCATTTCGCATTGTTTTTAGAGAAATCATGGTTTCTGGATATAAACTCATTAAATGGGGTGGGTGATATGTCAGGTTGGATTTAGATACACCTCTACCCCGATATAACACGAATTCTGATATAACGCGGTAAAGCAGCGCTCCGGGGGAGGCGGGGCTGCGCACTCTGGCGGATCAAAGCAAGTTCGATCTAACGTGGTTTCACCTATAACGCGGTAAGATTTTTTGGCTCCCGAGGACAGCGTTATATCGAGGTAGAGGTGTATTGCCACTCTAGAGTCATGTGACTCCATTAACCTCAGCTTTCATTTAAAAAAAGTTTATAGCACTCATGATAGTGAAGAAAAGCATGAAATTGCAACCTGGCTGTATTCAGCACAGTGATGTCTGCAGAGAGCCTGAAACAATAGCAAGAGGGGCCTGTAGCAACCACCCCTTCAATCAGGTGTGGTGCCATGTTTTGGGGGCAAGGTCTCGGGAGTGGAGCTAGGGAGGGTCCACATAGTAGTATACCTGGAGCCCCAGATTGCTTTCATCTGACCTGGGTCTCAGGATGGTTTATGGAACTGACCATTCATCTCCAGAGGGCTGGCTGAGTTCAGCCTCATCCCAAATGAAAGCTGGCCCACTGTATGAAGACCACCAAGACAAGGAACTTCTGGCTGGGAAGAGGTGGAAGGAGAACAACGAAACCAAGGTTACAACCAGTTGGGACTAAGGGGCATTGATGGAACAGCGAGTGAGTAGCGGACACTGCAGTAACTGGTCTCTAGCTGCTGCTGACACAGAGGTGCATGCTGGGAATTTGCACCTTCCAGAGTCTGTAGGGGCCAGTGGGATTTCAGGAGTCACTCCTGAGGGATGAAGACATTGTTTGCACTGCCAACTTCTAGAAGTTCCCAGTGCTCAGGTGAAGCTCAAAGCACCATAGCTGCCTTGCTAGCAGGAGCAACTTAGGAGATACTCTGTCAGGTAAGACCATCCCCTTTCAGGGTGGAGAAGATGCGCCACCCAAGCACCCTCTCACTGTCACCAGACACTAACAAGGAAAAGGAGACTTGTAAATTTCACTGTACAGGGTAGCAGTTCCATTTTTACAAAAAGGTTTGGTGGAAATCGAGTAAAACGAAAATGTAAAATCCAATAAAATAAAAGACTCAAGATTGTGTCAAAGCAGAATGAAGTACCAAAATAGAACTGAAGAAAAGCCATTCTTGGCTAAAAGGACAGGAGTAGTTGCACATCTTACCTCAGTAAGGAAATTGTACAGAAATGCAACTGTAAATATAGAAGTGAATGTCTACATCTACAATGTCTGGTTTGCAAAGGTTAATGGAGACTGGCTCACCCCATTACCAACTGCTGTCTCAACAAGCATTTGCAACCCATGCTGTGTCATATTTAAATGGTGCATTTTGCCAAATGCAACCCTTTAAATCCCCTGAATGTACAAAAAGCACTTAGCAAATATTACACTCTGGGTAAGTCTAGACCATTTATTTGCTGTATAAGCATAATCATTTGTCTTTTATGTATAAACATATTTTTTGTTACCTTCCCTAGGCATTTCTGATGTGCAGGGATCTCATTCTTATTAACTTGGATAATACACAGCATGGCTTACATGTTAATAGAGGTAAATGAATATGCTTTTCCAATGCATAATTTCCCCCTGAATGCTTGCCTTTGATTTGTTTAGTGCCTGGTCAGAAATCCAATGTGTTCAGGTTGACACTATTGTTGTTGGTTGATTAAGTCATATTTTGATTTTCAATTATTTGGCAGTTGACGGATGCATGCACAGCCTTTATCTTAAATAGCGGTAATCGCCGAGTAATTCTACATACAGTTCATTGTTTTTAAATTAGAGACATTACTGCTGCCTGCCCTGCCCTGCCTGGGATTGAAATCCCATGGGTGATGGGAGTGTCATTTACACCTCTTTGCACCAGCCATGGGGAAAATGGTTGCTGATCTTTATGGGGACGTGGTGCATGGTTTATAATGCAGAATGGTCCCATCTATAACATTTGGGGACCATTGTGTACAACACAAACCCTACAGACTCTCAGTTGCCTGTGTCGACAGGCCTTTAGGCTATATTAAAGATCAAAGAAAACTTGCTGGCTGAAACCCTGATGAACCTAAATGTTAGAGATTTGGGCCTGTGACGCTGCACGGAATAATGTGATGGGGGGAGGGTAATGCAAAAACCTTTGTGGCTGGAATGCAGCTACAGAGCCCCTCAGTCGCTCCTCAAAACTGTGGGGCTGATGTGGGTGCACAGTGATTAAGGGGAGGGGCCCAGAAACAGCACAAGCCAAGGATCTAGGGAGCTCTGACCCAGCACATGGCTCCTGCTTGGTTACACATCCCTGTCCTTTCTTGCAGCCTCTACTCAAGCCACAGAGGCTGGGGGTCCCTGTTGCTCTTGGTTCCTGGTCCAGGGCTGTGCTTTGTGGCTTTTTGGAAGGGTTACTGCTGCCTCAGGCACAATGAAATCTCCTCAAGTCCCTCTTCCCCTTGTCTGCAGTCTCATAGGTGGGGACAGTGTGCCGCTTAGCTGCCTTCCCCTTCTGCCTGGGCCCCCCATGGCATTCCCTGTTGAACTGCTCCTGTGCACTGCGCAGCAGGGTATGAGCATATGGGCCTTTGACGTCTCTTTGCAAGGAAAGCGAGTGCATTTCCTTTCTGCCTTTTCTTTTGTGTCCCACAGTGTTGTTATTAGATCAAATGATTTGTTTGGTATTTACAGAGCAGACTGGAGTAAATTACCACCTAATGTAATCTATTTTCTTCATTTCAAAAAGCACGGTGATCAACTTTTGGGGTAAGTGAATGTTAGATTTCAGCTAAATCCCAACCGTTCCAGCTTAAATTGCTTTTACACACCACAGCCTCTCCTTTCTTAATGTGGCTGCTCTTGCTGTGAGGGAATTAGGTTAAATTTGCAACTGAGAGCATATGCTGCATTGCATTATAGTGGGTCTTGCAGCCTAGGACATAGGAGAATTTGAACTATAATACTCTTACAAAAAGCAACGTAAAGAAGGGCTTTCCTGCTCTACCCTTCCCACCTTCGGCAACTGCTCTCATGGGAGAAAAACAACATTAAACCAGCCAGCCATGAGCATGAGCAATTGGTTATATCCGAGTCTCGAACATCTAAAAGATGAGCAACACTGAAATCCTCTTGCCCTTAAATACTGTAAGACGTAAAACATCTCTGAACTGTATGCCACTCCAACTGCGGGCTGGGATGAATCAGACCAGCCATATGGCAGGGAGAGAACTAAATGACGAGGCAGTGGGTTTAATTCTCTGAGCTTAAAAGTGCCCATTGAGTTTCTATTTTAAAACAACAACCCATATGTATACCGCACAGGTTCAAGTGGCAGAGGGTATTTAGGATTGGATGTCTACATGGGCTTATGACACAAACACACACAATGCTGTTTTTATTGCTGTGCTCATCTGCTCTTTTGAGCAGCCACAACAAAACACTGGGTGTATAAATATCCTGCTCTGTGAAGCGTTCTGTGCTTGTGATTACAGCAAAAATAACATGTGCTGGTTTGTTGTGGTAGGGTCAACCCCAGTGCACTGTTAAATCAACTGGCCTTTGCAGCCCCTTTGGGATTTTTGTTCACTGGAAGGAAATACTAATCTTATATCATCAAGACGCTGGAGTACTCTACGACTGTGACTCTTAATTTAGATCCAACCTTTTGTTGTATTAAGTTGACAGGGTTCCTTTCATTATGCTTTATTGCTTCAGCAGTTTCTGGACTGCAGTCTCACTAGCTAGACAGGTCAGGATCCCACTAGAGGCCTTTGACATCCCTGTGCAAGGAAAGAGATTGCACTTCCTGTCTGCAATAGTAAGCACTAGAGAGAAAAGGGAGGTGTGCATCCTCTTTGCATCCTCCGCAAATCCTTCGCTTACCCCTAGGACAGCACTGAATCACAGCAGCTCTGCTGAACAAGGATGGGGTGTGGCTGAATGGGCCTCTTGAAGTTTCATGCAGAAAATTGCATTGAGAGAACATGCTCTTTGATCCTCATGACTCTCCCTGTGCACTCGTCTCTCTTCCACTCATTCATACACACCATACACAGAGCCATGCCTCCTTTTGTCTTCCCGATGGCAAGGGAAATACTCCATTGTGCATGCACTGCCACAGATTTACAGACACACATAACTTCGTTCAAAATGCGACTTTTTTCAACAAAGCAAATCAGTAATTCTCATTCAGGGCTACTATACACGCCCTGACACTTTCAAAGGGAACTTCTCAACGTGAGCTCCAGAAAGTATCGGAAACATGTCTTAGTTGGAAAAAGTCCAGTTCACTCCAATGTGCGGATGTAATGGCCACAGATCCACTCGACAGGCTGAGCTGCGCACAGTACGAAGTTGGGGCTGGGAGGGGGGCGAAAGTGGCACCTTAGGGGCGGGATCACTATTCCAGTGGCCATCCCCAATGCAAACTAGAGCAGCACTACTCTGTTTCATGCCAGGTGCTTGTGGCCCAAAGGGGTTCCTTGGCAGCTGGGGATCAGGCTAATTTAATGACTTTCCAGTCACAGCCCTGTTCCCCAGCCACAAAGAGTGACTGCCAAACCATTAAATTAGCCTGATCCCCGGCTGGGAAAGTAATAGGTGCGGCTACCCCAGCCCTGTGCCTCCTGAGGCATCCCCTACACTAGACAAGCCCCTATGTATCCAGTTAACACAGAATTGTTTAAGAATATTCTTGTGCCATTGCAGCAGCACAAAGTAGATTCACTGGGTGGAGAATCTGACCCAATCATGAAAGAAGGAAGGAAAAAGACCAATTATTCAGAGGCCCAGTCAAATACGATACATTGTAAGCCCCCAACCTTATTTTTTAGAACGTTTAAAAATAGCTGATGAAAGGCTGGCCGACGCTGATCTGACAGACCCAATTGGCTATCTGGAGAAACTCCACTCAAGTCAATAGAGTTACACTAGTGTAAAAGAGACAGTCCATCATGAAAGTGTTATGTTAACCTCAACTTCTCTGCAGCAATGCTAAACTCATAATTTTATGCTAAATACTTACAGAAAGCACAGCACTTGCTTTCTCATGCAGCCTGCGTAGGCCAGCAGTTAAGAGAAATTGTAGGATATATCTGAGTGAGTGGTAAGAACTGAGATTCACTGAATGACCCTATACATCATCGTTGTGATACTACTGGTCTGATCTGTGCATAATTCCTCTTTTTAAGAAGTCACATATCACCTGAGTGGTTCCCCAGTTTCTTTAAATGGACCGCAAACACTCTTGAAAGTCATGAAATAAGAATTTACACAGGACTGTAAGACAGAAGAACTTAAATCTCTGTGCTGCCTCAAGGGTGGTGAGGCAGAACGTGATGAATTTATGTACATTGAGCTTCCCACCTTGGCTTATGAACTTACCGACCATTCAGATATTGCTCTCATGTTGGGACACGGAACTCTAATAAACCTGTCACTCCAGAAGAGTTAACTAATGGGGCGGAGGAGGACAGCTGAGTACCTCAATAATTGATATAGAAAAAAGAACTACAAAGAACCGAAAAATAGAAGGAATGGATATGCCTCTCTCAGACACTCACTGAACATGAACTGAACTCTTAACACTGAGCAAAAAGCACAGCCAGCACTTGTAATAGAGGATAATAGTCTGTTTGCAGTCAGCAATATACTGAATACCATATTTGCTGACTGAGAGCCCAACAGAATAAGGCACAATCAGCTGGACTGAACTATCTCTGGCCCCAAACAGAAGAATGGCCTATGACCTTTTTCTCCCCCTGTTGCTATAGAGAGAGCTGCCTTTCTCATGCAAATGAGTATCCTTTGTATTAAACTTTTGTAGTTGTGATGTCCTTCAGCTGGTGGCTGCATCCTTGCCAAAATGTGTAAAACAGCCACAACTCCCCCTCTCCCCAGCCCCCTAAAGTTGGTTCCAGAGACAGCATCAACTTCTGGCCTAAATTAGAGTGTAGTGTTGTCAGTGTCACTTGGCTACAGATGACAGAAGTGTGGGAAATGTTTTCTTCTGGCATCCAGCTGTACTTTTTTGATTTATTATCACAGGCGTGGTTGCCAGTTACCACAATAAGAGAGATCACATCCAAAACATGACAAGATCCTGGAAAGCAAAACCTGTAGTGGATAACAAAACCTTTAAAAAATAAAAATAAAATTCAACTGGGAGAAGTGTTTTAAAACATCTAGGGGAATAGTTTAGTTGTAAATTTAAGATTAGCTGTGAACTAGTTATTGATTGTGTAAATACTTAAGGCAGAAACATGTGGTTGGGTTTGGAGTTTGTCATTTCCAATTTAAGGGGGAAAAAGGAATCTGAAAATGGAGTGAAGAGAAAATATTGGTTTACTTCAGCAGAGAATTTACAGAGCGTTCTTTTATTCAGCGTGCCAGAATTCTGCCAGTATATGAAGACAGAATTAGCATGATCTAAAAATAATAAGGAAATCTCCTAATTATTTATAACTGCTTACTTGATGATCCACTGGAATATGTTGGGTGTCATTTTAAAGACAAGGCTCAAACTTTAAAGTGACACCCAACATATCAAGTAGCTTCAGCAAAAAAGACCAACATGTTCACTAGCCCTATGTGACTGTATTTTGCTATGTTGGGAGCAAGGGGAGAAAAGAGATAATTTAAAAGTGAACTATTTAGTATTTGGAACATTATCAATTGTATTTATTAGGGCTCCGAGCCTGCAAAAACGTACTCCTTGGGACTCCTCACAGCCCATCAAGCTACATACATGCATCAGCCTTTGCAGGATCAGGGCCTAAATTCTTATTGTTGGATGTTAAATTGGAAACTTTTAAGTGAGTGTCACAGAAATAATAGAACACACCGTGCAGGTGATTAACAAACTCCTTTGTTATTGCTTTTCTGAATAGAGCACCTGTCCAAGATGTCAGCTGCCATTTGACAATTTTTAAGGGTAGAGTCAGGGCCAGATCTTCAACTGGTGTTAATTGACATAGCTCTGTTGAAGTCAGTGCGTCTATGCCAACGTACCCCAGCTGAGCTTTTAGCCCTTAAAGTGGGTTATGGACAGCAGAGGACATAATTGAAGTTCCCCCACCAGGAATATACTATTAATTCTGGAAAGGGAGGATGGTCTTGAGGTTAGGGGACTGAGTTCCCAGCTCCACCACAGAGTCAAGGTGTGTGACCTTGGGCAAGTCACTTAATCTCTGTCTCTTCTCTCTATCTGTAATGTGATAATAGTGCTGACTTTCCTCCACCCCTTGTCTGTTTAGATTGTAAGATCTTTGGGACAGGGACTGTCTTTCTGTGTATACGAGCACATACTCCACTGAGCCTCAGCTTAGCTGGGGCCTCTGTGGTACCGTAAAGTAAAATTTATTATATCTGAGTGAATAACTCACAATTACATTCATTGGACATGTAACTATCTTCTTTTTTCCTGTTTGTGGACTAGACACAGGCGGGTGGTGATATCTTTGAAGGTATTTTTTACTTGAAAGCATTTAATGAAATTTTTGGACTGTATTTTTGAATACTGGTTTTATTCTTTGTGAATATTTGTTCCTTGATATTCAGTATGCACTGATTACCTTTGATTGGGCAGGTAATTCATACAGGGCTAGATTCTGATCTTACACTAAGTTGTACCTTTCTCTGCAATTAATCCCATTTATTTCAATGGGACTATTTGAGAGAGAGAGAGAGTAAGGATATGAGAATCAGTCCCATTCTGTTATCTCTGTTCCCTGAATGGAGAAGTACACAAGCTCTTCTGACCACAGTGCATGGATCTGACATTTGGTTTCCCTGACTCCTTGTGCATCTGAATTGGAGATTCATTTTGCATGGACATTTGTCATGGTAGATCTCAATCATACCTCTGTATGTTTGTGGAAAGCAATCACCAGAGAGCCCTGCAAGTGTGATCACAGCGCATTCATTTAAAATTGTAATGAATATTTGCCAAAAATATTCTGCAGCCTTTACCCAGAATTATTCATTGAAAAACCCAGGTTGGCATCTTAGAATCTGCCTTATGAAAGGGGGATGCTTCTGCAGTAAAACAAAGGCTTTGCTACTAACAGGCACAAATCCCAAGTCTTCTGCCCTGCTGAGAGGAGTCTGACTTGGGGGCTGTTGAAACCAGAAATACCACCAGAGCACTTCCGATGCAGAATGGAAGACTGAACAATGCCAGATACCAGTTTAGCAGCCAGAGGTTGACATGAGATCTGTTGCTGACTCTGGTGGAGATGGCATCGGAAGAGTTCTGAGCCAGACAGAAATGGCCTCATTGATATGTCTACTAGCCTAAACTCTGTGGCCCAGATCCTGCAAAGAGATGCACACAGGCAGGCTCCTGTGCCCATGGGGAGCCCTGTTGGCTGCAGGATCAGGCCACTGGATTTTCACCTCATCTATTTAATGGAAGTGTTAGAACACCTGCTGAAAGCTGATCAAAATGTCTGTGCATTGTCACACCTCTGGTCTTAAGCCATGATCCTACAAAGGATGGATACCTGCAGCTGTGCAGACCCCATCAATGTCAACAAGGTTTCATGAGGGCAAAGGGATCCAACTGTAAAGAACTCATTGCAGGATCGGGGTCTTTGTGATAACAGTATCAGGAGCCCATGAAGCCCAAGTATTTTATTTAGATTGTAAACCCCTTGGGGGCAGGGTCCATCTTTTTGTTCTGTTTTTGTACAGCACCTAGCAAAATCAGGTCCCGGTCCATGTCTAGGGCTCCTTACTATTACAATAATACAAATCATAATACTATAAATTAGTACTATTTGTCCTGTTTTAAAACTCCACCTTTGCCTCGTATCTTCCAGCAGTCTATTTTTGCTTGTTCTTCTTACATGATTTTATTGTAATCAATTATTTAAAATAAATTTTATTTATATAGCTGCTTTGATCCAAAGCACTAGGTCAGGGAAACAAAAGGACAGTGCAATAAAGCAATAAATAACAAAAAGGAAAATGATTGGTTTACTAGAGGAGGGAGAGAAGAGACAGAAGTGGTAAAATAAAGACGAGGAAAGAGACTTTTAAGATGGGATTTAAAATGGCAGTCAGAAAAATGAAGACGGAAGAGTTAATGTTGAGGCTAGAAGAGGAAAAAACACAGCATGTAGAAATGGTCACAGATCAAGGAAATAGGGCATGGAGATTTTGAGAAGAAAAACTAAGAGAGGGCAGGAAGATAGAAAGAATCATCTGAATGGAACATTCTATGTAAGGGTGAGAGCTTTAAAGCTACTGTACAGATGGACCGGAAGCCAATGAAGTGAAGAAAATAAAGGGAAGACAAGTGAATAGCAAGGTACAGCAAAAATTAAACATGCTGCCTAGGCGTGGACTGACTGAAGTGGCTGAAGCGAGCAGCTGAGAAGGACTGCATTAAAAACACTGCAGAGCATGAAGTTATTGCTGTCTCTGCTGCTCCTAGGTGGAGGCACAGCTAGGTGGCTCTGCGCACTGCCTCCACCTGCAGGCACTGTCCCTGCAGCTTCCATTGGCTGTGGTTCTTGGACAATGGAAGCTGCGGAGCCAGTGCTTGGGGCCAGGGCCGGCTCTGGCTTTTTTGCCGCCCCAGGCAAAAAAGCCTCCCGCCGCCCCCCACCCCCCGCCCGGCGGGGAGCGCGGCAGCGGAGGGCGCCAAGCCCGGCCGCGGCCCCGCTCTCCCCGGCCGGCCGGAGCGCCGGAAGGAGGGCGGCGAGCCCGGCCGGGGCCCCACTCTCCCCGACCGGCCGGAGCACCGGGGGAGGGCGGCCCCACTCTTCCCGGCCGGCCGGAGCGCCGGGGGGAAGGCGGCGAGCCCGGCCGCGGCTCCACTCTCCCCGGCGGCCGGAGCACCAGGGGGAGGGCGGCGAGCCCGGCCGCGGCCCCGCTCTCCCCAGGTGAGCACCGCCCCCCTCCAGGTGCCGCCCCAAGCACATGCTTGGAGGGCTGGTGCCTGGAGCCGGCCCTGCTCGGGGCGGGGCAGGGGCAGGGCGCAGAGCTGCCTAGCCGCGCCTCTGCCTAGGAGCAGCAGGAACAGATTGCTGAGGTGAGTGCCACATGGATCGGGCACCCCGAAACTCCTCCCGTGCCCCAACCTCCTGCCCCAAATCCCCTCCCGCACCCCCTCCCACGCCCCAACTCCCAGCCCTGCACCCTGTCCCACACCCAAACTACCTCCCTCTTAGCTTTTACTGTAATTGGCTTTCATCCAAGTGGAAACAGGGCCAAGACTAGTAGAAAGAAAATTATTAGAGCTGTCAAATGATTTAAAAAATAATCACAATTAATCACAGTTTTAATCACACTGTTAAATAATGGGAATACCATTTTATTTAAATATTTTGGATGTTTTCTACATTTTCAAATATATTGATTTCAGTTACAACACAGAATATAAAGTGTAAAGTGCATATTTGAACAGTAAAAAAAGAAACAGCATTTTTAATTCACCTCATACAAGTACCGTAGTGCAATCTCTTTATTGTGAAAGTGCAGCTAACAAATGTAGAATTATTTTTTTCAACAACTGTTTTATTTTTGAGTGCAATGTACAACTTTAGAGCCTACAAGTCCTCATTTGTAAGTTGCACTTTTACGATAAAGAGATTGCACTACAGTACTTGTATGAGGTGAATTGAAAAATACTATTTCTTGTCTTTTATACAGTGCAAATACTTATAATACAAAATATAAAATGAGCACTGTACACTTGTATTTTGTATTGTAATTGAAATCAATATTTGAAAATGTAGAAAAACATCCAAAATATTTATATTTAAATTGGTATTCTATTAGTTTAACAGTGCGCTTCAAACTGCAATTAATTGTGATACATTTTTTTAATTGAGTTAATTTGTTTTGAGGTAATCACCTGAGTTAACTGCGATTAATTGTCTGCCCTAAAAATTATGGCTATACAGAGAAAAGAAAGGAATGGAAGACTATACCACCACATGCTCCAGTAACGCATAAACATAGATGAGCATCGCCTGTGTCAATCTCCATTGTATCTGTAAGCACAAGCAGGAGAAGATTTCAGTAGCACCTAAGAATTTAGGGAGACAACATCCATTGGATGTTGAAAGTCTACCTCATAACTCATTTTGCCACTAGAGAAGTCTTTTGTAAGTGTGTGAGTTAAGTTTCAGGAAGATGATAATAAATGATCTATGCAATTCTGATCAGATTCTCTTCCCTGTATAGAATGCAAAGCTGTCTTTTTCTGCTAAATCATTATACAGTGTTGATATGATACACATCATTCTCTAGTGTCGAAGACTGGAATTCATTACATACAAATGGAAGTACATTGTCATTTATCAGCAGTTCTGGCAGATCATGACATGTGAACATTTCCTGCTGCACTGTAAAAGATGTTGTGCAGAAAGAGAGATTTCTACAGAATTCTTTATCTGCTTTCGGTATCATTGACTATTGAGAAAAGGCCTGCCTAACCTACCTTTGGTGTGACCACACATAGTGCTCTCCTTGCCTTACCACATCTGGACTGTCTGCCCTGCTTAAGGGGAAGATTTATGTTGATGCTTTTCATACCGGCCAGTTCCTCCTCGACAATATTTCTGCCGTACTACAGTTATAACTGTTTCTCTGTCAGTCTGCAGTTGAACTTCTGGTTAATGCAACCATATTTATTACAAGCCAATATCAGCTCATGAGAGCTGAATAGTCCCCTAACACCAGAAGAAAATGGCAATTAGCTTCTTATCTATCAAATTTTACCCCATTACCATCATTGGCTCCCCACCGAATGTATCCTTGGTAGAACTCAGAAGATCAGGGCCGGCTCCAGGCACCAGGCACCCAAGCACATGCTTGGGGCAGCACCTGGTAAGGGGCGGCGGGGGGGAGCGCGGCGTGGCATTCCGTGGGGGGGGGGGCGCTCCGGCGGCGCGGCGCTCGGCGGGGGGGGGGGGCTCCGGCGGCGCGGCGCTCGGCGTGGGGGCGGCGCGGGCGCGGCGCTGGGGGGGGGGTTCCGGCGGCGCTCGGCGGGGGGGGCGGGCTGCGGCGGCGCGGCGCTCAGGGGGGGGTGGCGCGGTGCTCGGCAGGGGGCGGCGCTTTTTTTTGCTGCTTGGGGCAGCAAAAAAGTTAGAGCCGGCCCTGCAGAAGATGAATGGGTTTGCCATGGTACACTGTACAGTATCTGATATACTGGTACTACATTTCCTATATCCATTTCCATTTGAATTGGGTGTCCTAACAATGAGTTTAGACAGAACACCCGTTGGGACCATGCCGGTTGGATATAAAGCTTCATTTGGAAGGGGCTATCAATTAACAGCTGCACATTAACTATTCAAGCTGCATTAGAATGTAATTAAATTTAAGCAACCCTTCTTTCAAAGCTGAAGGGGAAAGTAAATACATTTAACAGAAGCCACAGCTTTGAAATGAAGATATATAGCACGCACAGCCAATGGCAATAAAAGACTTTAGAGAAGAGAGGCTCCATAAGGTTAGGTCTGGGGAGTGGAAAGGGGACTGGGGATATGGACACTGAAGACCAAGGTATGTTGCGTGTTATAGAGGCACTGGTTGTGGCTCCGCAGTTATGGCTGAGTTGAGCTTTACACTTAAAGCAGGGATTCAGCCTCTTTGTATGGGTGAAAAAATACAGTGTTTTCTCACCAAACTGACCACCGTTACGCTTTGAGCACAGGATGAATTTTGTGATAATTTACAAGTAAATCTCTTCTTTATCTTATGAGTTTAAATTAATTAAATGTGAACTCATTAAAACTAATTTGTGTATTTCCAGAACAGAACATTTCAGTTAGCACACCCAAATAACCTTAACTCTGCCCTGTTTGCCAGGATACACTGTACAGTATATGATACTATGGGGGGGTGGGAAATAAATGAAAAAACCCCATATTTTTAAAAGGTTAATTTAATCTAGGGCCAAAAATATTTTAATGCTTCAATTATAATCATGGTGATTGCATCGTGTCTTTGTAGGGCAGAATTAAGTTTGTTGGGTGCCCTAATGTGCATTTCTAAATGTTAACATATTTGGATTTCCTTAAGATTAACTTTAACTCTGACTTTCCTGGAGTTATATTTTGTCTCTTTAGGATAATTACAACATCATTAAACACAATATATTTTACCCTAAATTTCAGACAATGGGTATACAGCACTTGTTGAAAATCAGGCACCTTTATCTCTTTGGTTGGTCATTCAAAATTGGAGGCATCCAAAATCACTAGTCCCCTTTGAAAACCTTCACTATATATACACGTGTAGAGAAAAACCCTATAGCTTTGTTAACTTAGTGTCAAGGTTTCTCAGTTTCTGCACAACACAAATTACCAAAGGAACCATACGCTAAGGCAACATTAACACCAAACCCAGTATCGGTTTAACAATTGCTCTGATGCTCAACCACACCAACAACCCAACACCCTTTCCAATACACCCTTTTTCAGTTCAGCAAAGCTGTCCCCCCTCAGTGTGCACATGAAAGAAATGAAAATCACTGTAACACACAACATGAAGTCTGACCTTCCAAGATGACGTTATATAATAATGACAGCTATACTCCTACCCTTGCGGTCTTAGCTATGGATCTGTGCTGATGCCACCATAATATTGAACTCAAAAACATTGCTAAAATGGAGGTGCACATATCAACTTGTACATGCATTTTTATATTTTGTTGAGAATTCAAATTTCTGCTTCTAGCTGAAATTCTGTAGGTAGCTGACACCTTAAGAAAATGTTTCACATATTTGACATGGTACATTATGCTGTTTCACATGCTGTGACACACACTGTCACTTCAGCTTGTATGTCAGAGTCTAACAGAGGAAGACACCACTAGGTAACATGGAATGTGAAATATACATGCTGAATGTACTATTGTAGCCAAAACATAAGTCAATGAAAAGGCTGCACTATACTGGAATTTGCAAATCTGTAGAACTGGGGTCCTTATTTTAGATGAGAAAAAGGACACTTCCTCCATTTCTGATTGCACTGTTTAAAAGGTCAGATTTGGAATGCTAATGGCCAGATTTGTTAAGGGCTTAGCATCCACAACTGGGGCCAGATTTCCAAAGGCCTTTTGAAAATCTAGCCCCTTCATTTAGATGCTTAAATAGGCCCAAAGGCCTGAATCCTGAAGATATTTATGCTACAAACATTGATGGATTTCAATGGAGACCAACAGCCAAAATGTTTTTGAGGATCTGGGCCTGAGCTCTTTTGAAAATCGGATTATTAATGTTGAATTCGGACATTTATATACAGTCAAAGGGCCTACACCACAAAATAGTGTGCTTTGAAATCAATTCGTTATCAGGTACATCTCCTGTGGATCTGCACTGGATATGATCATTTCATGAAATCATTGACAACAGGTCAGTGGGTAATGAGTGTGAAGTGGGATATCATCAGGAGGTTTCATTCTGTATGTTGCTCCATATAGGTCTAGTTGATATTGGCTTCATTCCCACAGGACACAAATAACAGAGCAGTTCAGAAGCTTGTCATTAAGTCACAAAAATCTGGGGATGCACACTGAAGCTCTCAGCACTGTGAGAAAATTTAGGCTGGAGTTGCGGCCAGAGATGCACTCAATGTACTCCTTGTAAATTCAGTTCAAAGCATAGGAAAGCAGACAAGCAGGGAGTTCACACTTGCCCACTGTACCTGTTCTTCAGGATATCTCATAGCAGGGCAGGATTTGACATTGAAAGTGGCCTCATAATCCCTGGTGCTCAGAGACCCCCAAAATCCCAGGGGTACCTAATAATCATGAATTCTGGGTAAGGAAGCTTGTTGTTTTTTTCTAGTTCATAGTTGTGGGAGGGATCTGCTAGCTACAGTGCTTACAGGAATCATGGAGTCAATCTGCTCAAACACACAGTCTGGGAGTCACCAGGCTCCCACCGCACTAGGAGGGCATCCTTCCACGTCATGATGACCCTTTATAAGGATGGCAGAAGTCAACCATAAATCATGGAACCATAGGGTCAGAAGGGACCACCAAGGTCACCCCCTGCCAAGATGCAGGATTTGTTCTGGCTGAGACATCCAAGACAGATGGCTATCCAGCCTCCTTTTGAAAACCTCCAGTGAAGGAGCTAATTGTAGGAGATATTATTGCTATTTACTATTTCTATTGAACTAATACCTAACCGCTTCATTTGGGTGGGCCTCTTCTTGAACTTTAACCTGAATCTGAATTTCCCAAATATCTGAATGTTCAGATCAGTGAGCATCTCTATTGCCCAGTCCTCCTTCTAATGTTTACTTTCATAAATATCTTTGTCGGAATGTGTCTTCAGATGGCTGAAGTGCAGCAGGAAAGGGATTCTTCCCAACCTTTCATTAAAAAGGGATTCAAATCCCAGAATGAGACAAGAGAGGTAGTCACATATTTTGTACAAAATGTATTTTCTTCACAAAGCTTTTATATAAATAAATTGTGCCCCATACTTGCGGTTTTCTTACCTTTGCTTACTGTAATAGCCAATTTCTATACATATTTGTAAAAGTGAAGAGGTTTTATGGATTATAACAGAATGGTAACTCAGCTGACAGTAAGCCAGTTATAATCATTGTCATTTCAGTCGGGCAGCAGATTAAAACTGGACAATAAAAAACATTTTGGTTTGAAATTAGGCGTGCAAAACTCTTAGGCAAATTTAAAAACAAATAAAAATTAAAATCAGATGGGCTAGTTTTAAATTATGTGAGTAAAATCAAAACAAGATGTGCCAGTTTCAGATATCACTGTAAAAAATTGAAAATATCATTTGGCAAGTGAGCAGTCAGTAATATTGTGTCTCATTAGTTTTTTTGGCCAAAGAACCAAATGGCTCAAATATTAAAAATCAGATGTAGCCCCTGAGCAGTCAGTAACTGTTTTCAAATAATTTCATGATTTTACTTATTCCTTCAATATTTATCCACAAGGAGCTTTTTGTCTGCTCTAGTTTTATATGCTTAAAATTGTTTGCAAATCTATATTGACCTGTTAGACAAGAATGGCTCCGAAGAACAGTTCCACTTGCACTAAAATAGCATGCATTAGATATTCATATAAATCTGTACACACATGCTAATAACTATGCCCATTGTCCTGCTGGTAATGACTCTTCTGCATCAGTTCAGGATCTCCTGGTCTTTTTGTAGGTGGATTTTGACTTGATGTATGTTCAGAAAAGGAGAGGCGTGTGGATGGCATATTCTGGATCCTCTCTATGGCACAAGGCTGGCTATTTGTTTAAAAACAGTAAAGATTGCTCAGTGAGTAATGTACCTAACAACTTGAGCAAGTTAAAGACATTCATCAACCGAGTGTAAAATGCTCACACCTACATATATAACTCAATCTTGTTCCCACTGAAATCATTGGAAACCCTCCTATTGACATCTCCGTTAGCAAGGCCTTGCCCCAAAAGATCCATAACTAATCAAATTAAAACCTTTGCTTAATGATAAGCTCTTTGCTGCAAATACAGCCACTGCATGGCTTTTTCAAAGACATGAACTATGTAGAAAGTTTGAAGAGATTGCAGCAAATAATTTTCGAGCTAAAAGACAGACACAGTAGACAAAAGCCAACAGTTAAAATCAAAGTAATGTTTTAATGACCTGTAATTCAAAGATAATTGAACAAATTTTCTTCAGACTTGTCAGAAACATTCTCTTTTGCCTCCAGAGTAAATGTGGCAATTTTCAGGTCAAAACAATGTTTCTATCTTAAGTTAAAAAGGGGGGAGGGAAGGAGGTTAAAATGGGGGTTTATCAAAATAGCAGGTGCTTGCAACCTTAACTATGGAGGAACTACTGCAACATACCCACACTATTTAGCTCATACCTTAATATAGGTCAGAGGTGAGCTGGCGCATTAAGAGTGGTCAGGCTCAGTCACACCTGTGCTGGCTCAGCTGCCTCCCTGTCCCCCATATGGTATTGATCAGCTGGGGATTAGCTGGGTTGGGTTGATTAGTGGTCCCAAGTGGGATGAAGTTGAGCGGATGGTACCTAAGAGTAAGAGAGCTCACTGGCAACAGGGAAAATAGTGGGGAGCTATAAGGGACCTGTGAGAGAGACAGGGCCAGTTGGCAGCTCTAGGAGACTCAGAAGGGCTTGAGCTAAGCAGCCCCTAAGAGCAGGATGTCTGTGCCTGGCAGGAAGCAGAGGGTTCCCTCATGGGTTGGCTAAGTCTGGACTCTCAGAAGGGAAGAAGCTGGAGAGGGGCGTTCTGGAAAAAGGACTGAGCGTTGTGCCTGGAAGGAGCAGGAGACTGGTTTTAGTTTATGTCGAGGGACATGATCGTTCCCCTCTATTCGGCATTGGTGAGGTCTCATCTGGAGTACTGTGTCCAGTTTTGGGCCCCACACTACAAGAAGGATGTGGAAAAATTGGAAGGAGTCCAGCGGAGGGCAACAAAAATGATTAGGGGGCTGGAGCACATGACTTATGAGGAGAGGCTGAGGGAACTGGGATTATTTAGTCTGCAGAAGAGAAGAGTGAGGGGGGATTTGATAGCTGCTTTCAACTACCTGAAAGGGGGTTCCAAAGAGGATGGATCTAGACTGTTCTCAGTGGTACCAGATGACAGAACAAGGAGTAATGGTCCCAAGTAGCTGTGGGGGAAGTTTAGGTTGGATATTAGGAAACACTTTTTCACTAGGAGGATGGTGAAGCACTGGAATGGGTTACCTCGGGAGGTGGTGGAATCTCCTTCCTTAGAGGTTTTTAAGGTCAGGCTTGACAAAGCCCTGGCTGGGATGATTTAGTTGGGAATTGGTCCTGCTTTGAGCAGGGGGTTGGACTAGATGACCTCTTGAGGTCCCTTCCAACCCTGATATTCTTTGATTCTATTCTATGATTCTACGTTGGATATGAAGATTGGTTGGCTGGACTGTTGGTTTACCTCCAGGAGGGGACAGAATTTAGAGTGGGAGGCATGTCATGTCACGTCACCAGGGTAGATGACTAGGGCTAAGGAAGGTGATAGGGTGAAGAAATTTTGCCTTTCCGAAAGGAGCCGCTGGGGCTATTGAGAATGTTACAATAGAAAATACTGAGACACACCATCTAAGGGCTGGTTTGTGACAGCTGCTGAGTCCCTCACTCCTGTTGACTTCTGTCATAACTATAAAGGGAAGGGTAACAGCCCTCCTGTGTACCATACTATAATCCCTCCTGGCCAGAGACACCAAAATCCTTTTACCTGTAAAGGGTTAAGAAGCTCAGGTAACCTGGCTGACACCTGACCCAAAGGACCAATAAGGGGACAAGATACTTTCAAATCTTGGGGGGGGGGGGGGGGGGAAGGCTTTTGTTTGTGCTCTTTGTTTTGGTGGTTGTTTGCTCTTGGGACTAAGAGGGACCAGACATCAATCCATGCTCTCCAAATCTTTCTGAACAAGTCTCTCATATTTCAAACTTGTAAGTACAGCCAGGCAAGGCATGTTAGTTTTATCTTTGGTTTCTCAACTTGTAAATGTACCTTTTGCTAGGGTGTTTACCTCTGTTTGCTGTAACTTTGAACCTAAGGCTAGAGGGGGGTCCTCTGGGCTCTTTAAGTTTGATTACCCTGTAAAGTTATTTTCCATCCTGATTTTACAGAGATGATGTTGACCTTTTTCTTTAATTAAAAGCCTTTTTTAATAACCTGATTGATTTTTCCTTGTTTTTAGATCCAAGGGGATTGGATCTGGATCCACCAGGAGTTGGTGGGAGAAAGGAAGGGGGATGGTTAATTTCTCCTTGTTTTAAGATCCAAGGGGTTGGATCTGTGTTCACCAGGGAGTTGGTGGACGAGTCTCTCAAGGCTACCCAGCGAAGGGAGTTAGCCCATGGGGAGTGGTGGCAGTGGACCAGATCTAAGCTGGTAGTTAAGCTTAGAAGTTTTCATGCAGGCCCCCACATCTGTACCCTAAAGTTCAGAATGGGGAAGGAGCCTTGACAACTTCAATGCTCAGTAACACACAGGAGAGACTCTGAACCTCTCAGAATCATGCTGTAAATGGGGGCTTCAGACAGACAGCAGAATAGCTCTGATCTCAAGTAAATACTTCATTTACCACCTTCTGCTTCTAATCTAGGCAGCGCTGTATCTGCTTAGAAGACATTTAAAAAAAAAAATCAACCTTTGCCCATTTCTAGGCATGCATGTTTTTAATATGCGTCCATAAGCTTTTTTCCCTTTTCTTTTCTGGTTTCCAGTCACAGCCAGGATTGGAACTAGAATAGCTGAAATACTTACTCTCATGAAAGGTTATTCTTGCAGCAGTTCAAATCCAATTTTACGGACTCAGTAATTCAGACTCAGATTCAGTGGATGTTTTTTCCATTGTCTTCCCTGGAATTTGGATCAAGCCCCTGGTTGGCTAGGATAATCATCCAAATCTTTGGGCACTTACTTTTCTGAGCTGTAACCAAACTCTGAACGTCAGTAGTTTAAATATTGTTATGGACTTGTCTGAAATATTAACATGACATTAACAAGCAAAATGCTAGCACGTGTAAATGAAGACTCTCTCTCTCTAGCAGGAAAGCTAAATTACTTTGTTGTTTACACTCCTGCAAGTTAAGAAGAGAAAGTTGGCTTGAATTTTGAACTTCCTGACTTGTGTCACAACCTCAGCATTACTGAAAGATAGATATTTATGCTTTTTTTTTTTTGTAGTCCTTCTTGGTATTCTAATTAACAAGTCCTTTCGTAACTTTAAAATTAGGGTGTTTTTTTTGTAAGATGCTGTTGTGTTTGTGGGAAGAAAATTAACCGCAGGTTGTAGTGAGGGATTAACTCACATAATTTATGAAGAGGCAATTATGTAAACAGATTTTCTTTTCAGATTAGATATGTATTTACCAGAGAACTCTTGAGTTGTGTATGCATGAGACAAAGTAAAAGGAAAATTCAAACAGCTTAAGTTTCACTTCAAAGCTTCATGAGTAATATTATGCAAATTAGTATGTAAACACAGCTAAATATAATAAGTCCCGAAGTCTATAAGGGCTTGGCCATACAAAGAAATTGGTTTGCATAGCTATTCCGGAATAACTTTTCTGCTATAGCAATTCTGTTATAATTGAACTATTCAAGAATAACTCCCTGTATGGATGCTGTATTCCAAAATGAAAGTGGCTTTAGTCTGGAAGCATTCTAATTAGTTTAGAATAAAATCACTTCTCTTGGAACAGTATCCATATAGGGGAATTATTCTGGAATAGCTCAATTATAATGGAATAGCAACAGAGGAATAGTTATTCTGTGATAGCTATGCTGGTCAATTTCCCTTGTGCAAACCAGGCCTAAGGTTTAATTGCACCAGAACCCAGTATGCATAATTATGTGATGGACTGATGTTGAGTAGGAATGTCTATAAAAGGGAACAACCCCATTTAAGCCTCAGTCTCTCATTCTCCTTTCAGAGCGGGGAGAGGGAATGCTAGGAACCTGAGCCCTCCAGCTAGGCAGATTTTCTTAAAATACTGAATGAACTCCAGACTAGAAGATTAAACCACTGGAGTGAATCCTACCCCAAATTAGAGAGAAGCTCCACAATTAGCAGGAACTTGTTTACTGTTTCAGAGGTGTCATCCACATCACTTTAGCCTCCCCTCCATTCATAGCGAGAGCTGTCCTAGTATTCAGGAAACAAACCCCCCTTGATTCTGTCCTTGTTAAGCTTTTACTGTTTTAATAGGTTTTGTTGTATGTCTCACAGAGTATGAAAAACCAGGAAACAGTATGTAAATCTGCCTTTCTGAATCAGGTTTTTCACTTTGCGCCTAATCTAACTAATGAGATCTAGTGGGGTTAGGGGTGGGAGACATGCCAAGACAAAACCAAAACCCCCACCAACTTCCAGTGCTTATAAAGAGGTACTTAGAGGTAATAAAGTGGAACAAATTCCAATTATTAGAGGCTTTTCACTGAACAAACATCAGCCTGGTGGCACAACACCACCATGCTGGTTAAGGGCCTGATCCAAACCCCCCTGAGGTCAGAAATCACTTCAGTGAGCTATAGTTCTGGCCTCTACAGAAGAGGGATTGAGGGCTTGTCTACACTTAAAATTCTGAGCAGTGAAGACACTATGGCTATGTCGACACTACCACGGGACCGACACTCCAGCAATCAATGCACCAGGCATTGATTTAGTGGGTCTAGTGAAGACCCGCTAAATTGAGGGCAGAGCGCTCTCTGGTACTCCACTGACAATGAGAGGAGTAAGGTAAGTCGACGGGAAAGTGTTGCCCGTCGACTCAGCGTGGTGTAGACACTGCAGTAAGTCAACCTAAGCTA
This sequence comes from Emys orbicularis, assembly GCF_028017835.1. NCBI lineage: Eukaryota > Metazoa > Chordata > Testudines > Emydidae > Emys > Emys orbicularis. Next base: position 5,271,557 of record NC_088687.1, on the reverse strand, counting down.
TGTTGTCTCCAGCTACGTTATTCATGTAGCTGGAGTTGCATAACTTACGTTGACTTACCACAGTAGTGTAGACAAAGCCTATGTTTCCTGATGGGAGAGGTTCTCGTGTTGGCATAGGTAATCCCCCTCCCTGAGAGGCAGTAGTGAGGTCGATAGGAGAATGCTCCCAGGGACCTAGTGCTGTTTGCAGCAGGGTTTAGGACAGTTTAGCTGCATTGCTCAGGGGGGTGGATTTTACAGGGGGAGGGATAGCTCAGTGGTTTGAGCATTGGCCTGCTAAACCCAGGGTTGTGAGTTCAATCCTTGAGGGGGCCACTTGGGGATCTGGGGCAAAATCAGTACTTGGTCCTGCTAGTGAAGGCAGGGGGCTGGACTCAATGACCTTTCAAGGTCCCTTCCAGTTCTAGGAGATGGGATATCTCCATTAATTTCTAAAATTTCTTTTCTACACCCCCCCGCCCCCGAGTGATGTAGTTACATCAGCCTAATTTCCTAGTGTAGGCCAGGCCTGATTCTTCTTAAAACTTAAGGCCACTTTACACGATTTTGGCAGGTGATGGGGCTTTAAAGTGACAGTGCATATATTTACACACACCACTTCAGGGCCCCTGTGTACTGCTAGAGTGGTACGAAGCAGCCTTTGTGTAAATGGGACCCTTGAAATCTAAAATATTGTGTATGAACTACATCCATTGGGAGCACACCTACTGCTTGCAGATACCTGGAAGCAGGAAAAGGGAACCTAAATGGTTTCTTCTAAGCAGGAGAGCAAGTCAGGAAAACCGCTGTTCAGTGGCCAAGCCACAGTGATTGCTGGGTTGTGGTCTCAGGTTGCCACTTGGAACCTGCAAATTCTTGCCATTGTCGGGCATAGTTCTGGTGGTAATTAGCAAACAGGTCAGCTAAAAGAAGAAGAGACCCACAACGTTCCCCTAGGAAAATACTTGGGCTTGATTTTGAGATGGACCTCACGCTTGTGCAAGGCCATGAAAAGCGCACTCATGTCCCTGCATGGGCTACACCGAGCTTGGGTGCAGGGGTGTAGGAGTAAGCAGGTGCTGCATGACTTCCCTCTCCCAGCTCTTCTTCTTCCCCCTCCTTCCCAGAGCAAACGGGCAGGCCGGGGCACCTGACCCCACAGTTGTCCAGGGTGAGGGCCTAGCGGGCAGGCTGCCATGAGAGCTGTCATGGTTGGTGCTCAGGGCAGGTATTGCACACTGTAACATTGTCCCAGAATGGGCGAAAACGGGTTCCAAGACAGCAGGGCACGGCAGAGAAGGAAGTGGCTGTGTTTTGCTGCCATGGCTCTTTGGGTGTCCATTAGCACTGAGCAGTCCAAGAGGCCCCAGAGACTGTCTGAAAGACTGATGGATCTAATAAGGTTTGCTAGCTCTGACAGAAAACATGATTCAGCAGTTTGTTTGCTTAATAAGGCATCTCCACTCTGGATACAGTGGCCTGAAACATCTCACTCTTTATCTTCCTCACAGATCACCATGGTGCACAGAGCCTCTGAGACAAACGAAGCAGTACTTGGAGAGACTAGAGCATCAGGGATGGAAAATTCATTCCCGATCCAATGATTCTTATTTCACTGTTATGTTTTAAAGCATGTGAAAAGATGCCCCTTCCGGGCTCTAGGCAGTCTGACAGAATATTAACAGTACAACCTGTGACAACATAACAAAATGTAAAGAAAAAAATGAGAAACAGATCTCAGCAGCTCTTCTGCAGGCAATATAACAAATCTCTGTTCTGCGATATCCCAAAGCCCTCCCTCTAGACGTCAGTCCTTCCCACACAAGTGTGCTATATTCACAGTGAGATCCTTCCCATAATATTAGGGTGACCAGATGTCCCGTTTTTAAAGGGACAGTCCCGTTTTTGGGGACTTTTTCTTGTATAGGTGCCTATTACTCCCCACCCCCGTCCCGTTTTTTCAGTTTCAGAGAGGCAGCATCATACAGTAGATAGGGTATTGGACTAAAAAAACCCCGTACATTCTATTCCTGGCTCTGGTACTGCTATTTGACTCCCAGCCCGATACTCTGTTTTCCCTCTCACCATTTGTCTGCTTTGACTGTTAGCTCAGGTCATCACCAGTTTCTTAATGTGTGTTTGTACAGTGCAGAGCTCAAAGGGAAGACCACTGAAACTGTAATTAATAATAATAATAATTAATAATGTGAGTCTTCTTCATTCTTTTCAGCTTCAGAATGGATATAACCCAGATAAAGTGGAGGTGTATCTGGTTGGAAGGGGGAAAAGAAGAAACCAGTGGAAGTTATGACTGCTTTGCTTGGCAAGCTGAGCATAAGTAAATATATATTTTAATACAGCAAAATGTCTACATCTAGGCACAAAGATTGTGGGCCATCCTTACAAGCTGGGGGACTCTTTCCTGGGAAGCAGCGACTCTGACAAAGACTTGGGGCTCATGGTGGATAATCAGCTGAACGTGAGCTCCCAGTGCAACGTTGTCGTCAAAAGGACGAATGTGACCTTTGCATGCGTAAACAGGGGAAACTTGAGTAGGAGCAGAGAGGTTATTTTACCTCTGTATTTGCACTGGTGGGATGGCTGCTAGAATAAAATGTTCAGTTCTGGTGTCAATAATTCAAGAAAGATATTGATGTTGGAGAAGGTTCAGAGAAGAGGCATGAGAATAATTAAAGGATTAGAGACCTGCCTTTATAGTGATAGACTCAAGGACAGTGGTGGGCAACCTCGGCCCATCTGGGTAATCTGATTGTGGGCCGTGAGACATTTTGCTGACGTTGACCGCAGGCACGTCCCCCCGCACGGCCAGCACATTCTGTGGCCCGCTGCTTCCCGCAGCTCCCATTGGCCGGGAATGGCGAACCGTGGCCACTGGGAGCTGCAGGGGGCCGTGTCTGCGGACGGTCAAAGTCAGCAAAATGTTTCACAGTGCGCAATCAGATTACCCTGATGGGCTGCATGTGGCCCTCGGGCCGCAGGTTGCTCACCACTGCTCAAGGAGCTCAATCTATGTAGTTTAACAAAGAGAAGATTAAGGGGCGAGTTAATCAGTCTATAAGAACCTACATGGGGAACCAGTATTTGTTAATGATCTCTTCAATGTAGCAGACAAAAGTATAATGATGCAAAGGTTGCAAGGTAGTTAGACAACCTCAGACAGGAAATAAGGTATACATTTTAAGGGTAATTAACCATTGGAACAATTTACCCAGGGTCATAGTGCAATGTCCATCACTGGCAACTCTTAAATCAAGATCGGTTGTCTTTCCAAAAGACGTGCTCTGGTTCAGATATGAAATATTTTGGGGACGTTCTCTGGCCTGTGTTACACAAGAGGTCAGACTAGATGATCATAATGGTCTCTTCTAGCTTTGGAATCTATTAGATTGCTCCTTGCCCAAGTAATTTGCAGTTTTAGGATACTTTTGGATAACCACTGTTCTGGATTTCCAGGCTACACTAGTGGCTTTTCTAAATCTGTGATTATCTGGGAAGCTGCAGCCTTTTCTTAATGATGCAAACCCTGACAACAGGATCCGTGCCTTTGTCACCTCCAGATTGGACTACTGCAATCTGCCCTCCTTGTGGCTACCCTGGAAGACTGCTTGGAAGGTTTCGCTAGTGAAGAATGATTATTATTTGTATTACTGTACCATCTAGGAGCCCCAGTCCTGGACCAGGACCCCACGGTGCTAGGTGCTGCACAAACACTAAACCAAAAGACAGTCCCTGCCCCAAGCAGCTTAGATAGAGACAGACCCACCTGTTTCGTGGAACGGGTTTCCATGAACACAGTACACATGTTCTGTGCATTGCACAAGCTTCCAGGCTGCTTCCAGGTGCAGTTTAAGTTGTCGGTTTAACCCTACAAGAGCCAGGACCTGGCAATTCTCAAGACTGCCCCTCTCTGTCCAGGCACTCTTATGATAGTGGCGATCATTTGATATGTTTTTCCTGACAGTCCCTAGATATATGCTCTTGTGGTATGGAGGCAGGAGATTCTCGGTGCAGAGCCCATAGCCATGAATGCATTACAAATTATCATAAATAAATAAACAGGAGCAAATGATTACCCTTTTCTACTTCATTTAAAACTTTATGTACAAAAAAATGCTCCTTTTACCATAAAGCCTTCTAATAAATCTCTTTAGACTTTTTGTCCAGACTAAATAGGATTTTTTTGTAAGGTCACCTTTCATTTTTTCCATTGTACTACTCTGGACCTGTTCTATTTTTGCTGTGCTCTTTTTTGAGCCAAAATCAGCCAGACTGAATGGAGCTACCAAGAGGAAGATGTATCATCTTGCTCATATGATGGCTGACATCCTGGCCAACACCAGGGATTGAGTAGGGGACCTTCAGAGCTAGAAGCACAAGTCTCCACAGTTTGAGCTAAAGAGCCTGCCTTGCTAGTTGAAATCCGTAACAAACTTGTGCCCCCTGTGGACTGGGCACAGACGGGACAGATAACACATAGTGGGTTACAGTAAAAATTCTAGTGCTAGATTTTGAATCAGTCAAACTCAGACTTGATTTTCCAGGGCCTAGCCACCACCTTGTTGGGCAAATAAATGAAGTGACCAGATTGTTCTAAATGGGAACGACTGAGTGCTGAGCTCATTTGGAAATCTGACCTGTAAAGAATTCTAACAAATTAGGAAAGTCTCTGTCCCATGCCAAATGTCTAACTCAACCAAACTTCAGTCAACTCTGTTGGAGCAAAATGGGTGGGGGGTTGTTTATTCTCTTCTCCTCACCTGTCCTCATAGAATCAGACAAGCTCTATGTGGGTTTCCTTTGTAAAATTCTAGCTCAAACAAAAATAAATGATTCATATTCAAACTTTGCCTATTATTTCTGAAGTACTTTGTGAATATGGAGGTAACACAAAATGCTATTGTGCGTATCTCCCACTGAAAGGCATGCAACAATGCTGATATTTCAGAACTGGAAGAGGCCATGGAAAGATTGGGTACAAACAGCTGGTATATGTAGGTAGGTGAGAGAAGTCATTTTCAGTTCATGCATTTACTCTTAATTCCATTTGTATCTGCTTGACTTTTACAGTATGTGATAAAGAACTTTTGAGAGCACATATGCCCTTTGAACAGGGAGCAAAGATGATATTTGATCAGGAGGACATTGCTTAGTCACTGTTTGTTCAGCGTATTAAGACTTTAGGCCAAATCATGTAAATTGACATAACTCTATTGACTTCAGTTTGAGGATCTGGTCCATAATATTGCTCTGGAAAACTTAGGAGCCATTGCACCATTTTACATCTACCAAGTATGAGTGAGCCAGATTCTGATACCATGACTTATGTTAAGTAGTATCTTTACTTCACAAGTAGTGCCAGTCACAGACCAGAATATCTGCCATGGGATATCATAAGTTCATGGATTTTAAGGCCATAAGGGAGCATTATGATCATTTAGTCTGACCGCCAGCATAACACAAGCAATAGAATTTAACCTGTGTTAAGACCAATAACTTGTAGAGTTAGAACATATCTCTTAGAAAGACATTTAATTTTGAAACATGCTACTACTGCTAGGGAAGTGTGACCCAAAGACCTCTCAATGCCCAGGGGCAGAAAGCATAGGGGTACAGAGATCCTCGGATTCATGAAAGGGGGTCATGGAAGGGCTCTATTGAAAGCCTGTGTCGCATTGGTCATCATAGCCATTGCAAAATATATGTGCAGATAGTGTGTAAGGAGTTATGTATTCTGTTCTCAAGGCCATGTATTTAAAGGCAGGTCACACAGCGATAGTGTGTCCTGACACAGACTTTTCCAGACAGGAGGTGAGGGACACGTAACTCCCTGGCTGACCATTGTGTATCTTACAATGGAAGTCTATTTGCATACTGAGTCACATGTGTCATCAGACGCTACCGGTGTGGTGCTCTGCTCTGTTCAATGTTGATATCAATCGGCTGTGTGCGTGTGTTCCCTCTGTGTGCTGCCCCAGCTCTGCGCAGAGAGCTGACACAGCAGACCCCGAGAGAACCCCTAATGACCACAGACTCTAGTAAGGTACGAAGGCACGTCGGCCAGGTTTATTGTCGAAGAGAAACACAGTCTCCAGCTCCCCGGCAAAAGAAGTCCAAGGTGCTGCTAAGGTGCGGCTAGCCAGTACTTATGTGCTCCCTGACAATGGACTCAGCTCAGTCAGTGGCGGGACTTTCCACTGCCCCCTAGGCTGGACAAAGATGTCCACTCAGGGATGCATTCTTATACACAGGTACAAACAGATTACACATCACTCCTGACGTATTGAGGTGCAACCCCTCTACGTAGCAAGATACAACCCCTTTACGTAGTAAGGTGCCGCCTTTCACCGTGTACATGTTGGTTTGAACAAAACAACTCTATCCATCATATTACCCTTTTGGCCCTGTCATTGGGATGGGTCAGCCTGTTCCTTGTTATCTTGTGGAATGTGCAAGTATCCGAATGTTCTGATATCCAGTGTCCAGTACCTTTTAGGTATGTATCTTTTTGCAGCATCAGCCCTTCCCTTGCCAGCTTCTGTGAGCAGGGCCTGTCTCTGGCTCACAGCTTAACTTTGCTTTATGTTAGCAAAGTCTTGACCATTACTTTAGTTCAGGCCTTAGGCCTCATACTGGGCCTCTGATACCAAGGTTTATATCTCAGGGCCTCCTCTTACTACAACATGCTAATGAACAGATTGTGAGTGCCACAGGAAAATACAAAAACAGTAGGGGTTATCCTGTTCATGATTCAAGACCATGAACTTCTGGGGGTATAACTTGGGGTACAGAGGTAAACCAGGGATCCTTCTGTCTGGGAAGACAAGTTGTCCATGGGCTTGATCTTGTGAAAGGAAGATCTCAGCCATCATGGTTGAAAATGCTGGGAAAAGGACTGGGGTAGTTAGTCTGTCTTGTGAGGTAAGTTTAGGCTCCAGAAAGCATGTTATGATTTTGTTTTTATGTGTAACCATGTGTTTCCAATGGCCTTTCTTATTATCCTTTGAATCTCTGTTCTGGGATAATAAAATTCTATTTTTAGTGAAAACAAGAACATCTAAGTTCTGTGCGTGAAGCGGGGCAGGGATCCTGAGTTGGATCTAGGAAGCTGGTGTGCACTATTCCTTTCGGAGCAGAGAATCAGAGTGCAGTGAGCTGGGTGGATCAGGGGGTGGGTGCTCCAGAGGGACGTTCCGAGGGCACAGGTGTTGGTGTGTGCCTATCACTAACCTGCACCAAGAGAGCAGGGCCTGCAGGGGCCTGGCAGGCCGGGCTTGTGTTGCCAGAGGCTGGTGGGGTCAGGGAGCTGATCCACAACAAGCAAAAGCCAGACTTCCCCACACTAAGGGAAGGTGATAGCGAGGTGCCTCACACCCTGGGTACTCCTGGGAAGTGTCACAGGACGACGATCCACAGCCAGGAAAACAGAGGGTGTGCAGTTGAAGGGATGAAGATTATGGCTACGACGTTGGGGCAGAGCCCTAGTTCTAAGACCAACTTCTAAAACATGTTTGATTTTCCTGTCACCTGCTCTCTGGACTTCCTGCTTCTGACTCTGTGTAGTGTTGACCAATATATGCTGGCTAACATATGTGATGTGTATAAAATCACATTATTCATGTGTATTATCACACCACATATACATTATTTTGCATTAAGCACAAATAGCATAGCAGTTATATAGGCTAAATTGGCCTGTGCCTTTACTGAAACCCTGTTCTCCCATTACACCTTGTTAGCTGAAGTAAGCTTTGGTTTAAGTAGCTAGGAAAGCGGTCAGGATCAGGACAGTCAATTATTTTACCATAGCAACAGGTAGGGAGTTATTCTCACAGGCGAGTACTGGAATGGCCCAAAAGCAGAGGCGTTGTAGCTGTGTCAGTCCCAGGATATTAGAGAGACAAGGTCGGGGAGGGAAAACCTTTTATTGGACCAACTTTTGTTGGTGAGAGAGAAGCTTGTCTCTCTCACTAACAGAAATTGGTCAAATAAAATATATTCCCTCATCCACCTCATGTCTCCAAAGACGACAAGATTGTTCTGCCCTACTACAAACCTTGGAGGTGCCCGCATGTCGTCTGGTACTTGGAATGCGTGTGTTCAGAACAGAGAGATATGGGGTACATCATGGTACCAGCAAAACAAGGTAGAAAGCTGATTGGTTAAATCTAGTTTCAAATGACTCACACAGTACCGTTTACAGGTAGGAGATAAAAAGATGGTTCGGGTGCAACTTTGGGAGCACACCTTCCGCATAAGGTGGATGTAATAACACTGCATGAGACAGCTTCCTGCAGACCGGTAGCGTACAGAACCTTTTCCTGCACTATTTTATTATTATTATCTTATAGCAATGAAACTGACTGACATTGATTATTTGGTCTCTTGAGTATACGTCATAATGAACCAAAATGTGGTCAAGCAATTGGCTATATCATTTATCAGTTGGCAAAACCAGACTGGAGATGGACAGCACTCTTTTCATCAGAGATTGAGGAATAATAAGAGCACATTAAATGCCAACCTGAAGTGAAATTTTCTCACTTGGGTCATTTACCACTATATTGCGTTGTGAAAGGTGAATGCTCATCTCTGGTGGCCGAGGCTATTTGCTGAAGGAATGCTGCGAATGTCATTAGTGCCCCGTGCCCCCAGATAACCTGCAGCATATCATTACACCATCTAATGACTGTATAGCCCATTGACCTCCATCATTCATTTGTTAACCATGTTTGTTATTTACATGTACTAGAGAAATTACCATACTCCCCCTTCTCCCATCACAACACTTGATGAGATCCTGCAACAGAAAACCAACATCCAGTAAACTGCCCCTAATTATATGATTTGGTGCACAAACAAATTAAGTTTATTTGTTTATTTTTCGTATACTAGTAGATCAATCTTTTTTCCCCCTATAGGCCAGCTCTTTATCATCAAGATTTGGCTTTCACAATCCGCCAGCAAATTAAACAACAATCCTGAACTGGAGAGAGGATAAATCTGTGCAAACTGAACAGGTAAATAATTGGCGTCCATATTGAAAATGTTACTTTTTCTTCAGTGGTGCTGAAAGAAAACAGCTGGAATTATCACCTTGTATGCTTATGTGTAGCATTTACAGCTATCTCTATAGAAAGCCTATGGGAGTTAGTACTAATCCCTAGCTTTTATATAGCACTGCTCATCAGTAGAGCTCAGAGAACATTATGAAGGAGGTCAGTATCATCACCCCCATTTTATACCTGGGTAAACTGAGGCTCAGGAAGGTGAAGTGACTTGACCAATGTGCTCCAATAGGCTAAACCCCATTGAAATTCGGTGGGATTTTGGCACCTATCTCCCTTAGGCTCCTCTGTACATTTTAGCCTTAATAAGATTAAGGGGCTAGTTTACAGCCATATTGTAATTCATATTTTTCCTTTTAAATTAAGACTTCTTTTTTTTTGCAGGTAGAAACTCTTTATAGATCATTGTAACTAAAATTCAGCATAAAATATTTTTGCTTTGTTTAAATATCCACCCAAGATGGTAAATGAATCTGTTCCTTAAAACCATTGCGTTCCAGTAGAGATGGGTTGAATTTCCTTTATGGTAAATTGAGGCTGAAGAAGGCTATGAAATAAAAATTGACCTACATTCATAGGTGGGTCCAATCATGCTCTCAACACATCCAGTGTTGATTTAAAGGTTTCAAGAGGTGGAGAATCCATCCAGTCCTTGGTAAGTGGTTCCAATGGTTAATTCCCCTCCCTATAAACAATTGGTGTCTTATTTTTAGTCTGAACCTGTCTAGGTTCAGCTTGCAACCATTGGATCTCCTCATGCCTTTTTCTGCTAGATCAAAGAGCTACCTCCAATCAGAAATCTCTTCCCCTGTGGGTACTTGTGGACCATGATGAAGTCACCTCTTAACCTTCTCTTGGATAAACTAAACAGACTTTTCGATCAGCCAGGTATCCAAACCCCAGACAAAGAAAGGTAAGAGCAAATAATCATCTCTTTTCTGGGATTCTCTCCTTTGGATTTTAGCCACTCTAAATGCTTACATTACATGAATGCTCCTCTTTGCTTAGTTTGGACTTTGTATTTAATAATTGATGTGACGTTAATTTTTAGCGATATTGGATACTGTGATATTGTTTTTGGTAGCCTTGGTACATTTTGTTGCTGGCTTGGCAGGATATGTAGGTGATTATTGTGTCTAGTGTTTTTTTTTGTAAATTTACTAGCTATTGTGTATTCCTGTCACAGTTTTATTATGTTGTAGGGACAGTTTTGGCAATTTTTATTTTTGAATTGACAGTTCTGATAATGCTGAACCACTCAGGAAATCTGTAACTCTTCTGGTGGATATATATCCCGTGTTCTTTTGTTTTAATGTATTTGGCAGCATTATGATGGTTTTAAAATTACATTTGTTGATGCATGTTACTTTGTGACAAGGGATGGATGTCAACCGTTCCTGTCCCAGGAAACACAAACATATTACTTGATGCAGAAATCCTCTTTTCCCATTCAGGCCGCTTATTGCAATTTCAACTCATCCTGACAATTATTCACATAAACCTGGCCCCCACTGTGATGACATGGGAAAATGTGAGATGCACACCGTATTATCGAACACTCAGGTGCAATGAAAAAATACAGACAGTGGGACCTTCCTATACTAACGCTACTGGGTCAGATTCTGTGCCGTGCTTCCTGGAGACGCAGCCCAAGGAGAGATGTAGCAAAGGGAACTTTCCATCACCCTTGCTCCCTATGAGTTCAGGGGCTTTAGTGGCCCCCGATGTAAGCTAGAAGAGCCCCTAGCTATTCCCCACAAGCGACCCTCCCACTCACAAAGCTGAGAGCTCTCCTCCTTACTTACATTTTGATCTCTTCAGGTAGGTGAGGAAAGCAAACTGCTCTCGTCTTAGAGACACATGTCCCTCTTTGCTTTCCCTCAGTTTCTCCAGGGGCACAGGACACTCTCCTCTCATTGCACACTAAGGGTAAATTTGGGGCTTTCCCTTCCACGGTACAGGGAGGGCTCCTTTTCTTCTCCTTGGCTTCAGGGAGCAGCTCACCCTCCTGCTTGGTCCATGCAATGAGAACTCGCCTCCTCTTTCTGCTTTAACCACTGTGTCTTTAGGGGGGAAGATTGGGAAGTGTCACCTCCCCCCTCTATAGGGCAGTGGGAACAAGCCCGCTGCCAGCTAGCTGTGTCAGGGCACACCTCACAATCCCTAGTGGGTTTGCCAGCCAAAGTAGCTGGAGAACAGGAGGCAGCCACGCTTACCTGTTGCCACTCACCTCCTTTTGGGGGGAGAAAGGTATGTGTAACAGGGCGGCTTGCCAATAGGCTGGCGCTAACGCAGCTCTGATTACAGGGTGAGCCCCTCCTGGGTTGAATCAGGTGATCCCAGGATAAAAAGAGCACTAAAGGGGGAAGCCCAGGAAACTGAAACAAGGTTTGTAGCTGTATTCAGGAGCGAGAAAATTCCTTCAGGGCCCTAAGTCAGCAGGGAGAGAAGCTGAAGCTGCAGGAGCTAGTGGGAGAAAGCTCTCCAGGCAACGAGACCTGGGAGAAACCCTTCCAAGCAGGGAGAAGCTGGAAAGGCTGGCTGGGATGAAGACTGAGTGAGTTTGTGTTGTTTTGGGTTAACCAGGAGAGAGACACTGAACTGCTTGGGGCTTAGAGGGCTAGCAGGTATCAGAGGACTAAGTAAATGGAACCCCATGTGGGTCACCATTGAACTATGCTTTCTTAAAGGGCCCTGACAAGGGGGAAAGAGGCAGGGTGAGGCAGAGTGACCTCTGGCCATGAAGGGGTGGCTGGGAGTCAGCTGCATGATTTAGTGGTGCTTCAGGTTCCTGCCCCTGAAGAAGCCTTGGGGTGGCATTGCCCTGTCTTTGGGGAATTGCTGGTGGCAGCACAGCTTGAAGAGCTGGGGGTGTGTGTGTGCAAAGAGGGCCGCCTAGCCTCAGTGGCTAGGGAGGGAGGCCAGGACACCTGCTGCCTGAAGAGATTGCAATTTAAATAAGGCAAAGTGTGTGAGGGTGGTGTGTCAAAAGTTTGAAATTCCAACTTGTTTTTGAAAAAATGGTAAAATATTTGAAGAATTCCCACCAAACTTGCTATTGTTGTTTTCACCCGCTCTATACGAAGGTTTGTTAGGGGCAAGGGAACCTGGCCTCTTACCCCCTCTCCATTGCAGTTTCCACAGGCCTAATAATGAGAAACCATCTCTCAGTCATGAAACTGACTCTCTCATCACCCCTTCCTCCCCCCAATCCTGCACAGGAATTGGTTTTTGTCACTAATTGTCAGTTTATATTAATGACCTGGATCAATTGCTGCCATTTCTGTGCATTTTCCTGTAATGCTTTTTTCCTTTTTAATTTTTAGTTCATAGTTAAAAGAAATGTACTTTTTTTCACACTGGAAAAGTATCTGTGTGTGTGTTTGGCTTTTTTTAGTTTAAAGCGAAACTACTGATTTTGCTTTAGTCAGGGCAAAAGCATGTTTTCACTCTTCTCTCCTCTTTCAGACTGGAGTAATTACTCCAGGACAAAGTTATTTTTATTCCATATTAGATTGTCCATATGAGAGAGTTATATGGATATCACTATAGTAATCACATATTTATCGCCCTATAGCTATGCCGGACAATTTCTCTGTGTGGACAAGTCCTTATAAGCTTCCGGGCTACAGAACATTGGTTTTCAAGAATCCTTTGAGATAACAATTCTCGTCCACTAGTTTCCAAGTTCTCATGGTTGCTCAAGAAAACCTATTGAATAGTAGTTTAATCTAATCTGTTTATAATGTACCCATTTGCTGTAATAGCTGAGCGCTAATGGCAATTATTTCAGAAGACAGGAAGTCAGATTGTATTATCCATCTCTACCCTGTAAGTGTAACCCACACACCTCCTGGGTGTGGTGCTCTGTCCCATCTAGTGGCACCGAGACCACTTAGAGAGCAATTAATGAGTCTGCTCTACAGCCTTAGCTACCAGCCAGTTGGCTTTTAGCTTGTGCGCTAGAGGCTCATGCACTAAGCTCTAGAGGTCCTCATTTCGATTCCGCCCGCCGACGTCCGGGGTCTGTTGGCGTTACATAAGCACCAAACCAGAATTCCCAGTGGATGTAAACGGATGTAACGCTATTGAATTCATTACAGCGGTGCCAATTTACATCTGTTGAGGAACTGCCCCCCTAATGGGATGTATCTGGAAACTTTTCTCCCTATTCTTCCCCATTTTTCTCCATTCTTCCTCGTCTTCTCTTTTCCTCTAGTCTCAGGGATGAGAAGCTATTCTTGGGTTGTTGTTGCAAAGAGCTGGGCTTCCACTTTGAGCTGACCATTTTTGTGAATATCCATGATCACTGTGACATCTGGGGAATGGGAGTCGTTGTGATCTGCCCAGTTACACTGCGTGTTGTTGAAAAGCCTCTCTCTTTTGACAAGTTGTCTGCCATTTTCTTTACAAGATCAGTTTATATTGCATTTCCAGATGTCATGCTACCTACCATGATTTCTGTGAAGATTAACGTAGCACCTGTCATAAACTAAATCAAAGCTTCGATAGAAGAATTATGAACTGAAGAGTTTATGGGACCATTTGCCAGGCATAGGCTATGATTTAACATCTGATTAAATCATTTATAGAACTATGGAAACTTTAAAAATGTATCTTTGATCTTATTCATTAGGACTTGAAGAGCATAGTTAATATTCTCTCTCCCTTGACACATATCAACTTGATATTCCTTTTTCCTGGCTCAGAAACCCTCTCTCAAAAACACAACTGCATGTGATGGAAAAAGCAATAAAAAATGAAACCAACTCTAACAGAAGTGGGTGGATAATGTAATTACTTTAGAAATGCTGTAACATACTTTTTCTCCCCCCTCAGCACACAAACATACGTTAATATGTCACATTGATGATAAATTCCATTGATCATGCACCTTTGACTTCCAGGAGATGGGAAGAGTGCAAGTGAGGATTTATTATACCATTCCAAACCTCTGCACAGCTTCAGACAGTGCCATTTAAAAATAAATCAAGCTACTAGAGAAATGTTTCCATCTACACCTCTCCAAATGTGGAGTTCCCCCTCAAAATTAGATTGGCCCAAGTCCTAGGGTGATCATAGGGGTCACTTTCATTGATTTAAAAGATTATACTCTGTCTTGGACTAGGGATGGATTTAAGATGTTATCTCATGACTCACCAGGGCTAGAACTAGGAGGTTTGTACCAATGGAAGTGAGAATTCTTGCTTTCCAGCAGGACATGCGGCATGGACTTCTAGCCTTCAAAGGTCTTGAAATATCTCACTTTAAAGCTGCAAAATCAATACAGTTGGGAAAACTATCTTCAGTAATTTTTTCAGGGTTATAACACTTATTAGTTATCTATTTCCTGTTTTTATTGGACTGTAGAGTTGGAAAACTGGGCCAACCCAGAAGTCAAGCTCCTAAATCCATACTTGTGCATCTAAATAAGTGGCTGATTTTGCAAAAGTGTTTTCACTGGGCTTTGGATAAGGAACTACATGAGCTTTGTGTAAAATCAGGTCTATCCCTGTATTTGGTGAAAATGCTGTTAGCTGCGCTCAAAGCCAGCTCAGGAATGCAACCAGTAACTTTGGCCCACTCTGTCCTGGTGTCTGTGGAGGAGAAATAGGGGAATAAATCCCACTTATTAGAACCGGTACATCTATCTCTGCCTGATCCAAATGGTTCAATCTCATCCATGTGTTCCTAGAAGCTCTGTTGAAAAGGAATCTAGCCCTGATTTTAAATTAGTCATGGATCATCTTCCTAATCATCAGTCAGTAAGAGAAGGACAGACACCTGTTTGTAATGGATGTTTAGAAAACGTCCTTGCACTAAAATAGAAAACATAATAAAGAAATGAAACCTGAAGAATTAAAGGTTTAATTAAAGAAACTAAACCATACCTTTTGAAAGTATCCCAGGATTGACAATAGCATATTCAGCATGACTAATCCCACTCTAACAAAGCCCCAAATAAAGCACATCCAGTTAGAACATTTAGAGACACCAACTAAAACAAATAAAAGACAAAATCACATCCCCACCTCTACCACTAACCCCATGAGAAATGGGTTAGTAAATAAAAACCAATTAGTAATACAGGCATGCACTGGTGAAATACATTTCGTAAACTCTTCTAGGCTGGATCTTCAGATCTTGGTATAGATCAGCTGACTTACTTTCCTGGGAAGGGTTTCAAAAATATGTTTCCAAATGTCAAACATGGACCCCACATGACTTAAAATCTAGCATTTCATTTTTCTACCTCCAGTATCTCATTAATGTTGCCCATAATTTAGGGCCCTGAGCTTTTGCGTCAGTCCAGTTGCTCAAAATGCATAAACAAAGACACTGAAATTCTAATTGCATCATTTTGCAGACACCCAACCAGACTCCTAGTAACTACTCATATTTCTACATGGAGACAATTGAGTGAGGGCAACTTCCTGCAATATCAGTGAAAAATCTTATTGAATAGGGTTAAGTATCTTTGGAGTTCTTTGTATTACATGCAAAGTGAATGTATGATTGTGGGATTGTATTACTCCTGAGGACATTCTGTGCCAAAAAATTTAAAAATCTGCACCAAAAAATTTAAAAATCTGGGCACAATATTTTAAAATTCTGCAAGTTTTATTTGTCAATAAATTAAATGCAGAGATTCCAGCATGGCAGAGGGAAGCACAAGCCACCGGCTGTACAAAGGCGGGAGATCACCCTGCAGCCTCCCCACCCCTCATCCCTGGAACACGGACTCAGTGGTGAGGCTGCACCTGACCCTGACTCAGCACAAGACCTGGACTTGCCCCAGAAACACCTTGGGGCCCTGCCCCTCTGCGCCAGGCACACCAGGTGTGGGGCAGGCAGTCTCAACCAGGCAGGATCCAAGTGTGGAGGGGCTCAGTGTGGGGTGAGAGGATTTTGTGTGGGACAATCTGGGTGCAGGCAGCTCAGTGGGGGGGGGGGAGGGCTCTAGATGCACAGAGGCTTGTTGGGGGGTTCCAGGTTCAGGGGCAATGGGTCTCTGCAGGGGCTTCCAGGTGAATGAGGTTGGGGCTCAGCAGAGGGGTCTGAGCGGGGGTGGGGGGCAGCTGGGTGCTGAGGGAGTGGGGCTTGGTGGGGTGGGAGTCTGGATGCAGCTAGTTGGGGGTCAGTGGCATGGGGGTCTGGATGTGGTGGCTCAGAGTGTTACGGGGGATGGGGCTGTCAGGGTGGGGGTTTGAGTGCAGGGAGCTCAGGGGTGGGGGGCCGGAGCCTGGGGGTCTAGGTGCAGGGGGGCTCCAGCTGCAGGGGTTGAGGTTCAGTGGGGTGGAGTTCAGGTATGGAGGGCTAGGGGGGTTCTGGGTTTATGGGATGAGGCTTGGCAGGGGTGTCTGGGTATGGGAGGTCTGGATGCACGGGGGTTGGGCGAATGAGGGAGCAGGTCCCCATTCAGTGACCCCTCCACCCCGCAGCTGAGGAGCGATGGGGACAGGAAGCAGGGGAGGATGCTGACCTTCCTGCAGCTGGGGGAGGTTTCTGAGAGTGGGTCTGACACAGCCCCAGCCACTCCTTGCAGGGGAAGAGGAAGTCCCATCCTCTCCTGGCTCCAGCCCACCGGGACTAGCTGCTGATCCCAGCTCAGGGTAGGAGCCACTGGCTGGGGCGTCCCCAGCCCTGCAGTGATTTACCTCTCCGCCGGCTGCTCCAGGTTCCTGAAACGATGTATCTGCACTGCTACCAAGCGCTGTGTGACTGCTCTTGCAGCTTCCCTTTGCTTCCCTGTCAGAAAGTCATTTCTCTGCAGGGAAACAAATAAATCTGCAGGGGACATGAATTCTGCGTGCACGCAGTGGCACAGAATTCCCCAAGGAGTATTGTATGTAACTTGTCTAGTGCAGAGATACGGCCAGTCTAAACGCTGGGAAGTGTTATGAGCTTCAAAGGACTGTTTTGAACAATGTGCCAGACAAGAAGGAACTTTTGGAACCAATCAAGTTGAGGTGGATTCCTAGGATATACCTAAGGGGAGGTGAATGCAAATTCCCACCTTTGGATCCAGTCTTTTGAATCTGTATTCTGGGGAGTGTTGCCTGTCAGATACATCATAGATTTTACACCAGCTTGAGAACAGAAGTATGATATAGCAGTAATGCAAGGACCCTACAGGCCCAAGCTTAAGCAGTTAGCATAAGGAAGTTAGGTCTGTAACCTTAGCATAAGGAAGTTGACCAGCAGTGACCGTAAATCACACTATGGCATAAGATATTTTGCAATATGTAATTTTGCTGGGTCTTGCATGAAATGCTGACAGGTAACTGCAAGAAGTCAGTTGATGCCAGTTTGGGTATCTTGAGATAGGAACATCAAAAGATGCATAATGGCTAGACTGGGAAGCAAGATTGGATATTTCGGCTTACTGTCTCTCAGAATACACGGGGGATGTTCCATGAAACTGAAAGGTTGCAAATTCAAACTGATGAAAGGAAATACTTTTTTCACACAATTAGCCCATGGAACTCAGTGCTACAAGGGATAGCTAAAGCCAAGCATTCAGTAGGAGTCAAAGGACTTGAATAATAAGAACATACAGAAATGGGACTTGGAAGGGATCATGCCCAGAAGCAGGAGGGGTTAGAACTATCAAGTAACTTTCCTTGGGGACAGTTCATCCCATTTCTCTCCACATTCTACTTCTTGCACCTCCCATTGAAGTATTTGGTGCTGGCCACTCTTGGGAGAAAAGATACTGGGGAGATGAACCACTGTTCTGATCCAGTATGGCAAGGACTGAGATCCCAGTTATCCCACCATTCATCCCCCTTGGCTCTAATGCATCGCATCACCAGTAGCTTTCCTCTCCCAGGCAAACTACAGATAGACAGCTGGTAAGAGAGAGAAGCACAATCACTCACACACAGTCCAACATGCCTCTAAATTCACTGTATGAACTGAACTTTTTTCTCACTCCAAGTCTCATGCACAGCTATATTTCTAGACTCTCAATCACAAAGGCAAAATCTGCTGTTATGATCTACTTCTAGCTACATCATGAGACACTCCCTTTGTCTTAAAGCCAAAAGGGATCTTTAGATCATCTAGTCCAACTTCTGGTATTAAACAGAAGGGAGAAAATTGGTTATAGCATCAACATGTGCCTCCTTTAGCATTTCCACATCATGTCATTGAGCAGTGAGTTATCCTTCAACTTTCCACTGAGCATGGGATTTATTTCACAGGCTTACTCATTTGGTTTATGCCCTCAAATGTTTGGCTTGTCTTTGCACCAAGTGTCTGTGGACTGTTGCTTCTTCTTAGATATGCTTTGGTTAGGGCTGGCCAGAAAACATTAAATTTAAAACAAAATTTAGAAGTTTCAGAGTTAGTTTTCTTCTGATGCAAAACATAAGAACGGCCACCCTGCATCAGACCAATAGTCCATCTGGCCCAGTATCCTGTTTTCTGACAGTGGCCAATGCCAGGTGCTTCAGAGAGAATGAACAGAACAGGGCAATTAAAAAGAAATGAATTTTTTTCACAACAAAGACCACAAGAAAGAGACAAAGTGCCAGAATAGCTATGTGGGTAGAGCACTCACCTGCGATATAGGTTCAAGTCCATGTTCTGTCTGATTTGGTGTATGAGTTTGAACCTGGGTCTCCTACCTCCTAAACAAGTGCACTCATCACTGTCCTATCAGCTATCCCGGAGTGGGTAGTTCGCTGTCTGACCAGAAGTTCCATCCTGGAGCTGTGAAACCTTCCCATCAAAAATGGATTCACTTCCACAAAAAAGGGAGTTACATCAATTATTTTTCAGCCAGCTCTAATTTTGACACTCCACGGATGTAGCCGCTATCTGCATTTCCTGTTCCACAGCTCCAGTGCCAACACTATCCTTTTCTGACCCTATGAACATCGACAGATTTTGAGCCATTGTAAACAGGAATACAGTAGCAAGTGCTGAAAAGGGACTTCCCACAGAAGAGGAACGATTAGTTGTTGAACTGATATGCTGGCTGCCAGCAATGTCTCTCCTCTTTCACCAATTCTTTAGGCTATTAAATTATCCACAGGTGTTCTCTAATGCGAGGAGTCATATGGTGCTGAAGTTGCAGTTCTGATTCATTCCAGCCCTGGGTACACACCAACACACATTCAAAAAGAAAGAATTGTGCTGAAAACAAACGGGAAAGCAACATGTTGCGGTTTCCTTTTGTATAAGACACTGCAGTGCGGTTGTTGCTGTAGCTGGGAGTTTCCCAAGGATTCTACTTGTGTGGCCGTTCAGCAGCTCTCAACAGAGCCAGGATTCTGATGGCTGAGTGCACTGAGCAGAAAGCGCTGAAGAGAAACCCTGGGCTCACTTCATACTTGGCACAGATGGGGCTGAAGGGAAGGTGGCTCTCAACCAACTTTCTGCTCCTCTATTTGTGGGCCAGGTGTGGGGCTGAAATAGCCCCTGTACAACCTAGAGCAGCCGCATAACTGGCTGAAGTTATGCCAGCTGTTCTGGAGTCCAAAGATCTGGGGGAAGCCATTGGCCATCATCTTTGAAAACTCATGGCGATCGGGGGAGGTCCCGGATGACTGGAAAAAGGCTAATGTAGTGCCCATCTTTAAAAAAGGGAAGAAGGAGGATCCGGGGAACTACAGGCCAGTCAGCCTTACCTCAGTCCCTGGAAAAATCATGGAGCAGGTCCTCAAGGAATCAATTATGAAACACTTAGAGGAGAGGGAAGTGATCAGGAACAGTCAGCATGGATTCACCAAGGGGAAGTCGTGCCTGACTAACCTAATTGCCTTCTATGAGGAGATAACTGGCTCTGTGGATGAGGGGAAAGCAGTGGATGTGTTATTCCTTGACTTTAGCAAAGCTTTTGATACGGTCTCCCACAGTATTCTTGCCGCCAAGTTAAAGAAGTATGGGCTGGATGAATGGACTGTAAGGTGGATAGAAAGCTAGCTAGATCGTCGGGCTCAATGGGTAGTGATCAATGGCTCCATGTCTAGGTGGCAGCCGGTTTCAAGTGGAGTGCCCCAAGGGTCGGTCCTGGGGCCGGTTTTGTTTAATATCTTTATTAATGATCTGGAGGATGGTGTGGACTGCACTCTCAGCAAGTTTGCAGATGACACTAAACTGGGAGGCGTGGTAGATATGCTGGAGGGTAGGGATCAGATACAGAGGGACCTAGACAAATTGGAGGACTGGGCCAAAAGAAACCTGATGAGGTTCAACAAGGACAAGTGCAGAGTCCTGCACTTAGGACGGAAGAATCCTATGCACTGCTACAGACTAGGGACCGAATGGCTAGGTAGCAGTTCTGCAGAAAAGGACCTAGGGGTCACAGTGGACGAGAAGCTGGATATGAGTCAACAGTGTGCTCTTGTTGCCAAGAAGGCTAATGGCATTTTGGGCTGTATAAGTAGGGGCATTGCCAGCAGATCGAGGGACGTGATCGTTCCCCTTTATGCAACATTGGTGAGGCCTCATCTGGAGTACTGTGTCCAGTTTTGGGCCCCACACTACAAGAAGGATGTGGAAATATTGGAAAGAGTCCAGCGGAGGGCAACAAAAATGATTAGGGGTCTGGAGCACATGACTTACGAGGAGAGGCTGAGGGAACTGGGATTGTTTAGTCTCCAGAAGAGAAGAATGAGGGGGGATTTGATAGCTGCTTTCAACTACCTGAGGGGGGGTTCCAAAGAGGATGGAGCTCGGCTGTTCTCAGTGGTGGCAGATGACAGAACAAGGAGCAATGGTCTCAAGTTGCAGTGGGGGAGGTCTAGGTTGGATATTAGGAAACACTATTTCACTAGGAGGGTGGTGAAGCACTGGAATGCTTTACCTAGGGAGGTGGTGGAATCTCCTTCCTTGGAGGTTTTTAAGGCCCGGCTTGACAAAGCCCTGGCTGGGATGATTTAGTTGGGAATTGGTCCTGCTTTGAGCAGGGGGTTGGACTAGATGACCTCCTGAGGTCCCTTCCAACCCTGATATTCTATGATTCTATGATTCTGTGAAGAGTATGTGGTTTGCAAGGTCCCCAGCCTGCCCATTACATAAGCAGAAGCAGCATACAGGTGGCATAACAACAGCTTTGATGGCTTTGCATCACTAGAGGAGTTCCTTGTATTTCATGGAATCCTAGAAATGTTGGGCTGGAAGGCATCTTGAAGTTACCAAGTCCAGCCCCCTGTGCTCAGGAAGGACCAAATAAATAGGCAGGTGTTTGTCCAACTTATTCTTAAAAACCTCCACTGATGGGGATTCTGCAACCTCCCTTGATCTTCCCTTCCAGATCTTAACTACCCTGATAGTTAGAAAGTCTGTCCTGATATCTAACCTAAATCTCCCTTGCTGCAGATGAAGCCCATGGCTTCTTGGCCAACCTTCAGTCGACATGGAGACCAATTTATCCCCATCCTCTTTATAACAGACAGCCCTTAACATATTGGAAGAGTGTTATCTGGTCCCCCCTCACTCTTCTTTTCTCAAGGCTAAACATGCCCAGCTTTTTAAAAACCTTTCCTCGTACGTCAGGTTTTCTAAACCTCTTACCATTTTGGTTGGTCTCGCATGATCTTAACACTCAGACTCTTCAAACTTCCCATGAGGTTTAAACTCACTGAAATCTGATACTTATGGGGCACATTAAAAAAAATCTTTAGGTTAAAGACAAACTCTATTATGCAGTAATCATAACTATGGTTATTCTATAGCATCATTACATGAGGTTCTTTTGGTGCCCTAACTGTACATCTCTATACCTTCTCTTATTTAGACTTCTTTTAAATTAAACCTTCATTCTGAATTTCCTGGGTTTATAATGCTTGGTTATAACACCTCTGCAATGTGTGTGTTTAAACCCTAATTTGCTCATACATACACTCAACTTCACCTCCTTCTTAATATAGTTTTTGTCAGGGAATTAATAAATATACTTAACTTCTCTCCTAGTACAGAGCCTTAGGGAACCCTGCTGGTAACCTTTTGCCATGATGAAAATTGACCAGCTATTCCTGCTCTTTGTTTTCTGCCTCTTAGCTAGGTTCTGTTCCATGGCAGTACTTTTCCTCTCACCCCATGACTACTTAGATACAGGGAATACTAACTGGGAGGGAGCCAACTTATCTGACCTCATCCGAACCTTAAAGTACAACTATGCTTTGAAAACTAATATCACCATTTAACACGGCAGATCTGGTCCCTGTTTTTATTCAACTGTATTGGCTGACTTCAGAGATGAGTTTTTAGTTCTGTTAGCTCTGCAGAATCAGCTATGGGAGAATGAGCTGGATTCTATTTCTCCTTATGCATCATCAGAATTGTTAACTACATTCTAATCAGCTACACATGTGCACTGACTGAAACAAAAGGATGGCCCAGGTGTCACTGAGACCATAATTTAAGGACTGCAGAGTAGCACAGATGTAAATGAGGTCTAGCAGTGATCTGTAGAGTCTTGCCTGCAGGTGGTGATGCTCAAGATGGAATAAATCCAGTCTTGGTTCCCAGAGCCTTGTTGAATTTGCAAGACTTACAAGCTAAAAATATTTTTATTTAGGAACTATGAACATCTTGACACACAATTCTTTAAGAAACAACAAACATGGAATCCCAGAAATTCATTTTTAAGAGCAGAAAATCACTTAAAGGTTTGGGGATAGATAGAATCAGAATGGTAGCCGTATTTTAAGAAAAAGATCCATTCCTAATCTAACTAGGACTGTCACTGTTTAGATATTTTTAACTAGGATTTCATTAATATCTCTGTTCCATGGCAACAGTAGTTAAGAGATTTTTGTACTGGAACAACTGCTGATGCCCATATGGCCATCACATAGTTCCAATGAAAACACAATCTTCTTAAAAAGCTTCCAGAAATATACATTTCCGTGGATTGGACAGAATAGAATAACTAACTAACTCTACAACATACGCATATCATAACACTGCATTGTTATAGGTGGAACCAGTAGCTATGCCCTTACTTAAGGTTGCCTAACACTTTTCATTCTACCATCCTACTTTCAATTGCTTATAACTTTTCACCTAACTTTAACAGTTCCATCTAAAATGTCCATGCCAGTTGTCTGCCACAGGCTGAGCTTGTCTGGAAAATTTCAGATAAAATTGTTAATCAAGTTTAGAGGCAAAGATGCTGTTTTGCCTATGTTAAAAAAATCTTATAACCATTTCACTGAGTTCTACGCGTCTCTCCTTTGGAGCAGGGACTTGACATTTGGAAGGGAGACTGGCTGCTCTCATAGGAGTGACCTTGGCTGTCCTCCTGCAAATCTGCCCTGATTTGCTCAAGTAATAAGCTTCTGAAACATCTCAGTTTGCACATGCTCAGTGGAGGCTTGTTATTTCGGCAGCTAAATTCTCCAGCGATGCTGTCTGCACTGAGCATGCTCCATCCCCTGCCAGCTCCTCTGTGCCAGTTGCACTAGATGAGCCATCCCACAGAGTAACTTAGAATGTGCAATCCTGAGTTTGCAGGGGCTGAACAGGGCTTCTACTGTAGCTATTACTCCCACCTGCTGGGGGCTGCCTGCAGTGGTTCAAGGTACCACCACTCAGAACGGGAAAAGTGTGTGTGTGTGTGTGTGTGTGTATACGCACACAAGGAGCTCAACTGGCAGAAGGATGGCTCTAAAGGTCAAATGCTGACCCATGTGGGAGTCAATTTTTTTTTTAGTTCATAAAAATTTTTCTATATCATTTCCTAAAACATTGGGTTGAGAAAGTAAGGGTACTGTGGGGGAAAAAGTAAAGTGTCCATGTAGTTAGACTACCATAATGCTTTAGCATAAGGGGGCTGAATTAGGGTTGCACAGACAAGCTTAATTTCAGTTTTTTTTAACTTTTGGGTGCTTGACTTTGCAACTGTAATCATATTTTTACACAGGTTTTTTTTGTATGTAATTATCTTCTTCAATGTTATTTATACTAAAGTGTCAGGAAATCAAAAGCTCTGACTGGAATACTCTAGAAAGAACATAGAATTTAAAAATGTTTGAAACATATTTTTGCTCAGAGGTGTGGTGATACTTATGTGATAAACTGCAAAGCCTTGTGAAAACTTGTATTGATCTTGCCCCTTTCACCCCATACATGCACTGTTCCTATTAACCCATCTCCACTTCGGTTTGTGATATTAAAATAGCTTAACAGCAGTGTTCTCTGAATGTGTGGAGTTTCTCCCCTGAAATTATTTCTGCCTGAGGCCCAGGACAGACAGTTTGCTCCTCAGCTGGTGACAAGTTTACAGTAGGGCTGTCAAACAATTAAAGAAATTAATCGTGAGATTAAAAACAAGTTGCAATTAATCACAGTTTTAATTACACTGTTAAACACTAATAGAATACCATTTATTTAAATATGTTTGGATGTTGGGGGTGCAGTGTGTGTGTGTTGGGGGAAGTGTGAGAGAGACTGTGTGTGTGTGTGTGTGTGTTGAGGGGAGTGTGAGAGAGACGGTGTGTGTGTTGGGGGGAGTGTGAGAGAGACTGTGTGTGTGTGTGTGTGTTGAGGGGAGTGTGAGAGAGACGGTGTGTGTGTTGGGGGGAGTGTGAGAGAGACTGTGTGTGTGTGTGTGTTGAGGGGAGTGTGAGAGAGACGGTGTGTGTGTTGGGGGGAGTGTGAGAGAGACTGTGTGTGTGTGTGTGTGTTGAGGGGAGTGTGAGAGAGACGGTGTGTGTGTAGGGGGGAGTGTGAGAGAGACTGTGTGTGTGTGTGTGTTGAGGGGAGTGTGAGAGAGACGGTGTGTGTGTTGGGGGGAGTGTGAGAGAGACTGTGTGTGTGTGTGTGTGTGTTGAGGGGAGTGTGAGAGAGACGGTGTGTGTGTTGGGGGGAGTGTGAGAGAGACTGTGTGTGTGTGTGTGTTGAGGGGAGTGTGAGAGAGACGGTGTGTGTGTTGGGGGGAGTGTGAGAGAGACTGTGTGTGTGTATGTGTTTGTGTTGAGGGGAGTGTGAGAGAGACGGTGTGTGTGTTGGGGGGAGTGAGAGAGACTGTGTGTGTGTGTGTGTTGAGGGGAGTGTGAGAGAGACGGTGTGTGTGTTGGGGGGAGTGTGAGAGAGACTGTGTGTGTGTGTGTGTGTTGAGGGGAGTGTGAGAGAGACGGTGTGTGTGTTGGGGGGAGTGTGAGAGAGACTGTGTGTGTGTGTGTGTGTGTTGAGGGGAGTGTGAGAGAGACGGTGTGTGTGTTGGGGGGAGTGTGAGAGAGACTGTGTGTGTGTGTGTGTGTGTGTTGAGGGGAGTGTGAGAGAGACGGTGTGTGTGTTGGGGGGAGTGAGAGAGACTGTGTGTGTGTGTGTGTGTTGGGGGGAGTGTGAGAGAGACGGTGTGTGTGTTGGGGGGAGTGTGAGAGAGACTGTGTGTGTGTGTGTGTGTGTGTTGGGGGGAGTGTGAGAGAGACTGTGTGTGTGTGTTGGGGGGAGTGTGAGAGAGACGGTGTGTGTGTTGGGGGGAGTGTGAGAGAGACTGTGTGTGTGTGTGTGTGTGTGTTGAGGGGAGTGTGAGAGAGACGGTGTGTGTGTTGAGGGGAGTGTGAGAGAGACGGTGTGTGTGTTGGGGGGAGTGTGAGAGAGACTGTGTGTGTGTGTGTGTGTTGGGGGGGGTGTGAGAGAGACGGTGTGTGTGTTGAGGGGAGTGTGAGAGAGACGGTGTGTGTGTGTGTGTTGAGGGGAGTGTGAGAGAGATGGTGTGTGTGTTGGGGGGAGTGTGAGAGAGACTGTGTGTGTGTTTGTGTGTGTGTTGAGGGGAGTGTGAGAGAGACGGTGTGTGTGTTGGGGGGAGTGTGAGAGAGACTGTGTGTGTGTGTGTGTGTGTTGAGGGGAGTGTGAGAGAGACGGTGTGTGTGTTGGGGGGAGTGAGAGAGACTGTGTGTGTGTGTGTGTGTGTGTGTTGAGGGGAGTGTGAGAGAGACGGTGTGTGTGTTGGGGGGAGTGTGAGAGAGACTGTGTGTGTGTGTGTGTTGGGGGGAGTGTGAGAGAGACTGTGTGTGTGTGTGTGTGTGTGTTGGGGGGAGTGTGAGAGAGACGGTGTGTGTGTTGGGGGGAGTGTGAGAGAGACTGTGTGTGTGTGTGTGTTGAGGGGAGTGTGAGAGAGACGGTGTGTGTGTTGGGGGGAGTGTGAGAGAGACTGTGTGTGTGTGTGTGTGTGTTGGGGGGAGTGTGAGAGAGACGGTGTGTGTGTTGGGGGGAGTGTGAGAGAGACTGTGTGTGTGTGTGTGTGTGTTGGGGGGAGTGTGAGAGAGACTGTGTGTGTGTGTGTGTGTGTGTGTTGGGGGAGTGTGAGAGAGACGGTGTGTGTGTGTGTGTTGGGGGGAGTGTGAGAGAGACTGTGTGTGTGTGTGTGTGTTGAGGGGAGTGTGAGAGAGACGGTGTGTGTGTTGGGGGGAGTGTGAGAGAGACTGTGTGTGTGTGTGTTGAGGGGAGTGTGAGAGAGACGGTGTGTGTGTTGGGGGGAGTGTGAGAGAGACTGTGTGTGTGTGTGTGTTGAGGGGAGTGTGAGAGAGACGGTGTGTGTGTTGGGGGGAGTGTGAGAGACTGTGTGTGTGTGTGTGTGTGTTGAGGGGAGTGTGAGAGAGACGGTGTGTGTGTTGGGGGGAGTGTGAGAGAGACTGTGTGTGTGTGTGTGTTGAGGGGAGTGTGAGAGAGACGGTGTGTGTGTTGGGGGGAGTGTGAGAGAGACTGTGTGTGTGTGTGTGTGTGTGTTGAGGGGAGTGTGAGAGAGACGGTGTGTGTGTTGGGGGGAGTGTGAGAGAGACTGTGTGTGTGTGTGTGTGTGTGTGTTGGGGGGAGTGTGAGAGAGACTGTGTGTGTGTGTTGGGGGGAGTGTGAGAGAGACGGTGTGTGTGTTGGGGGGAGTGTGACAGAGACTGTGTGTGTGTGTGTGTGTGTTGAGGGGAGTGTGAGAGAGACGGTGTGTGTGTTGGGGGGAGTGTGAGAGAGACGGTGTGTGTGTTGGGGGGAGTGTGAGAGAGACTGTGTGTGTGTTGAGGGGAGTGTGAGAGAGACGGTGTGTGTGTTGAGGGGAGTGTGAGAGGGACGGTGTGTGTGTTGGGGGAAGTGTGAGAGAGACGGTGTGTGTGTGTGTGTTGAGGGGAGTGTGAGAGAGACGGTGTGTGTGTTGGAGGGAGTGTGAGAGAGACTGTGTGTGTGTGTGTGTTGAGGGGAGTGTGAGAGGGACGGTGTGTGTGTGTTGGGGGGAGTGTGAGAGAGACTGTGTGTGTGTGTGTGTGTGTGTTGGGGGGAGTATGAGAGAGACGGTGTGTGTGTTGGGGGGAGCGTGAGAGAGACTGTGTGTGTGTTGAGGGGAGTGTGAGAGAGACGGTGTGTGTGTTGGGGGGAGTGTGAGAGAGACTGTGTGTGTGTGTGTGTGTGTTGGGGGGAGTGTGAGAGAGACGGTGTGTGTGTGTGTGTGTTGAGGGGAGTGTGAGAGAGACGGTGTGTGTGTTGGGGGGAGTGTGAGAGAGACTGTGTGTGTGTGTGTGTGTTGAGGGGAGTGTGAGAGAGACGGTGTGTGTGTTGGGGGGAGTGTGAGAGAGACTGTGTGTGTGTGTGTGTGTGTGTTGAGGGGAGTGTGAGAGAGACGGTGTGTGTGTTGGGGGGAGTGTGAGAGAGACTGTGTGTGTGTGTGTGTTTGTGTGTTGAGGGGAGTGTGAGAGAGACTGTGTGTGTGTGTGTGTTGAGGGGAGTGTGAGAGAGACGGTGTGTGTGTGTGTGTGTGTTGAGGGGAGTGTGAGAGAGACGGTGTGTGTGTGTGTGTGTGTTGAGGGGAGTGTGAGAGAGACGGTGTGTGTGTTGAGGGGAGTGTGAGAGAGACGGTGTGTGTGTGTGTGTGTGTTGAGGGGAGTGTGAGAGAGACGGTGTGTGTGTTGGGGGGAGTGTGAGAGAGACGGTGTGTGTGTGTGTGTGTGTGTTGAGGGGAGTGTGAGAGAGACTGTGTGTGTGTGTGTGTGTGTTGAGGGGAGTGTGAGAGAGACTGTGTGTGTGTGTGTGTGTTGGGGGGAGTGTGAGAGAGACGGTGTGTGTGTGTGTGTGTGTGTGTTGAGGGGAGTGTGAGAGAGACGGTGTGTGTGTTGGGGGGAGTGTGAGAGAGACTGTGTGTGTGTGTGTGTGTGTGTTGAGGGGAGTGTGAGAGAGACGGTGTGTGTGTTGGGGGGAGTGTGAGAGAGACTGTGTGTGTGTGTGTGTGTTGAGGGGAGTGTGAGAGAGACGGTGTGTGTGTTGGGGGGAGTGTGAGAGAGACGGTGTGTGTGTGTGTGTGTGTTGAGGGGAGTGTGAGAGAGACGGTGTGTGTGTTGAGGGGAGTGTGAGAGAGACGGTGTGTGTGTGTGTGTGTGTTGAGGGGAGTGTGAGAGAGACGGTGTGTGTGTTGAGGGGAGTGTGAGAGAGACGGTGTGTGTGTGTGTGTGTGTTGAGGGGAGTGTGAGAGAGACGGTGTGTGTGTTGGGGGGAGTGTGAGAGAGACGGTGTGTGTGTGTGTGTGTGTTGAGGGGAGTGTGAGAGAGACTGTGTGTGTGTGTGTTGAGGGGAGTGTGAGAGAGACTGTGTGTGTGTGTGTGTGTGTGTGTTGGGGGGAGTGTGAGAGAGACGGTGTGTGTGTCGGGGGAAGTGAGTAAGTCAGCGCACTGTCGCTTTAAGCAGAGCACCCACCAGCCTAACTGCTTGTTCAGATAGCTGCAGGCAGCTCCCACTCCTGACCCAGAGGCAACAGCACAGACAGGCTCCCTGTCCCCCCCCACCCCAGCTCAGCAGAGACACCAGCCCCCACCCACCACTCTGCACAGGAGACAGGAGGTTCTCTGTCCTGAGCAGCTTTGCCGGGGGTGGATCCAAGGCAGGGGTTGGAGGGATAAGAGGAGCTGCAGCTGCATAAGGCCGCAGAGCGGTGGGGGGAGGAGGGCCGTACCCCTGCCCCAGAGGCATGCAGTGGTGCCCCCCTGAGCATGGCACTCTGGTGTGCGATAATTGCTCGTTTAAAAGAAAAAACATTAATTTGTTCTGAATTAATCACATGCATTAACTGTGATTAATTAACAGTCCTAGTTTACAAATCTTGCAGCCCATCAAGGCTAGAAGCAGGAATCGTCTACCACTGGAATGAAGACACTTACTACTCTCCAGTAGGACACACTGTACATGATTTTGGCCCTGGCAGGGCCTGGGATCACATCTTAACATCCTCATCACAACATGTATAGGAACGAGGAAGGTCAGTATAATATCCCCATTTTACAGATGGAAAAACTGAGGCACAGAATGGGGAGGTGACTTGTCCAAGGTCTCCACCATTGCTGGCAATAGAACCCTGGTCTTCTAAGTCCTAGTCTAGTGCCCTGTCCCTTACAGGCACTTGTTTGGGATGGCTTGGTTAGCTCATTTGTGTCGGTGCTTCTTAAGAGTAATGCAGTAATTCAAACCTTTGTACCACACACATGTGCATGTGTGTAATTTCTTTGCTCTCCTTGTAGCCACTGTACTTTTGTGCTTGTTTTGTCATTTTCCTGGATCTAAACTAGAAGCCATTCAGGCTGAAATATAAATATTGGAATAGCAGGAAATGCTCAGTTAATGTTTTCACATCAAGTTTAGCTCTGCCCCACCCATCCTCTGTATGCAGGTCACAGGTCAGACAACACTATTGTCCCACCAGCCTTGCCAAGCTTCATAGAACAGAAGAAGAGCTTCTGTAGATTTCAATGGAATAAATTGGAAGTAATTTTCTCTTAGATTATACTATATCAATAGGATGAACTCCCAATGGTTTGTTTTATTCTGACACTATCCATCATTTGAAATAAATGTTGGCACTGCAAGGACTCTGATCTGCTATGCCAGTAGGTGAAGGAAACATGAATTTACTGACATTCACATAGATGGTAAGATCTGCATTCTACCAAAGGGAGAGTTTAAAAATTTTCCTTGTACTAACATTTTTCAAACACAAATAAGAATCATTAGGCACTTGAATGTCTCCCTAGCCCTTTTCTCCCTGAATACTTTATTTTCTGGGTAGGAACAAGTGGGGGGTATTTAAGGAAGAATTATGTTGAGATTCTTTTGTCCATGTACAACTGCTTCTGGTGTTGTTCCTGGCTGCCGCGATGATGAATGAAGAATAGGATTATTTAGCCTGCACAGGGGAAGAGTTAAAGGGTTTCATTTTAGGCATTCAGCACTTTGAAGGGTATAATTAGAACTGATGTTGCTTCTTCTTTGGTTCTGTGATATAATAATAAAGACAATCTATGAAACTACAGAGCAGTTGGTTTATAACCTAAAATGGAAATACTAATGGACACAACAGTAAATCTGTGGAAATCCCTGTAGCAGGAGATCACTGAGATGAATAATGTAATATTGAAAGTGTTCTATAGGATTACAATAGATAATGACTGGAGTCATCTGTAAGCTTGTTGTCTGTAGGGTTGCAGAAAGCCATATACAACACTACTTTGGGGATGACACTTTCAAAAGAACCTAAGGGCTTGTTTACACATAGAGCACTGCAGCTGTAGCGCTTTAGTGAAGATACTACTATGCTGACGGAGAGCTTCTTTTGTCAACACAGTGAATCTACCTCGGCAAGAGGTGGTAGGCATGTCAGCTGGAGGAGCCTTCCTGTCGACATAGTGTTGTCTACACAGGGGGTTAGGTTGGTATGACTACGTTGCTCAGTGGGTGGATTTACTTCTGAACGATGTAGTTATACCGATGCAAGTTTGTAGTGAAGACCTGGCCTAAGTGACTGAGGCACCTATGTCCCATTGACTTAAAATTAGACATGGCTGCCCAAGTGAATTATGCACTTACAAAAATGTTACCCTAAGCTTCATTTTCAAGAGACTGAGACACATAGCCTAATGGGATTTGGTGCATTTGAAAATCCTACTAATTTCCTAAATACCTTTGCAAATCTGGCTCCAAGTAACTTCGGTAGTTTGAAAATAAGACCTAAGCTCCCATGTCACTTAGGCATTCTCGGAAATGTTATCTTCTATCTATTATGGGGGTTTCCCCTTCATTTGACATTAGGTTTACAGGTTTTCCATTGCTGATGCAGGAATGTGTTTATATATGTGTCCTTAACAGATTAGAAAAGGTTAATACATTATTAATAGAGTTTCAATAAATGGCAAATAATTTGTTAGACTCCAGCATGTCATAGGTTGCTTAGAACCATAGTTTATAACTATAGTTTATAGCCATCTGTAACACACCGTGCTTATGTCTGTAGCATGCTTTTGTGAACAGGGGCTGCTAACAGGGAGTTTCGAGAGGGAGTTCTCCAAGTGCAGGAGGAGCAAATACGGGACCCTTGGGGTAAATGGCTGTCTGTAGTGTGTGTTTGTGTTTGGGGGTTACTTGCTGTGTGCTGAGCTTGTGTCTGTCTGTCTGTCTGTCTGTTTGTTTGAAGGACCGTGTGCTGTGGCCAGCAGCTGGGAAGCTATGAGCTTCTAAACAAGGTTTGAAATCAAGAAGCCTCTGTTCATTGGCTGAGCCTTAGTCAGGGGGTGGGGCTATCAGGAAGGCCAGGGCTTTATAAAGCCGTGAGCAAGTGACCAGGGAGTTCTGGGACCAGGGGCCGCTAACAGGGAGTTTCGAGAGGGAGTTGGGAAGGGGGCGAGGTACACTTGCCATTCTTTAAAACCTTTAAACTAAACTATAATCACAACTTCTTGATTTAAACAAAAACCCTATCGTTAACCTAGGCAGCTGTAGGAAAGAATGCAGGCAGAAGCCCAACTGCAGCATGGGGGGCTATCCTGTTTATTGCACTGAGTGCAGCATGTATGATTACCTGCCCTGTGGGCGGGTGGCGTATGTGTGCATTCGGTGCAAGGAGCTCCTGGCCCTCAGAGACCGCGTACAGGATTTGGAGGCCAGGGTGGCAGAACTGGAGGAGCTAAGGGAGGCAGAGAGGTATGTTGATGAGGCTTTCTGGGACACTGTAGATTTGTCCCACCTCCGGTCAGACAGCCCCTGCGCTGTTAAGGAGGATGAAAGGCTCAGGGAAGGAGAGCAGTCAACAGGAGCAGAGGGAAACCTTCCCATAGTTGGGACCCTCCTTCCAGATGGTGTTGGGGTATCCTCTCACACTGAGGTTACCTCTCTGGGGGAGGGAACTCCAGTCATAGGAAAAGGCAGGTGTTAGTAATGGGAGATTCGATCATTAGAAACATAAATAGCTGGGTTTGTGATGACCGGGAGAACCGTATGGTGACTTGCCTGCCTGGTGCGAAGGTTGCAGATCTCTTGAGGCATCTAGATAGACTTATGTGTAGTGCTGGGGAGGAGCCGGTGGTCGTGGTACATGTAGGTACCAATGACATAGGGAAGGGTAGGAGAGACGTCCTGGAGGTCAAATTTAGGCTACTAGGAAAGAGACTGAAATCCAGGACCTCTATGGTGGCATTCTCAGAAATGCTCCCAGTTCCACGCGCAGGGCCAGGTAGGCAGGCAGAGCTTCAGAGTCTCAATGCGTGGATGAGACGATGGTGTAGAGAGGAGGGGTTTAGATTCATGAGGAACTGGGGAAACGTTTGGGATGGGGGAAGCCTATACAGGAGAGATGGGCGCCACCTAAACCAAAGTGGAACCAGACTGCTGGCACTAAACATTAAAAAGGTTGCAGAGCAGTTTTTAAACTAAGAGATGGGGGAAAGCCGACTGCTGCAGAGGAGAACGTGGATCGGACAGAGACTTCTCTTAGAGGAGAGTCTATGGATAGAGATTCTCTAGGTTCTAGTCAGGAGGAGAGGATGGAAGTGGATAAAGTATGGGCCAGATTAGACGAGAAACATTCACATAAAAAAGAATCTGACACATCAGAAAAGGACAGACAAATAAACAGTGACGAGTTTTTAAAGTGCTTGTACACAAATGCTAGAAGTCTAAATAATAAGATGGGTGAACTAGAGTGCCTTGTGATAAAGGAGGATATTGATATAATAGGCATCACAGAAACTTGGTGGAGTGGGGACAATCCATGGGACACAATCATTCCAGGGTACAAAATATATCGGAAGGACAGAACAGGTCGCGCAGGGGGAAGGGGGAGTAGCACTATATGTGAAAGAAAATGTAGAATCAAATGAAGTAAAAATCTTAAATGAATCCACATGTTCCATAGAATCTCTATGGATAGTAATTCCATGCTCCAATAAGAATATAACAGAAGACATCTATTATCGACCACCTGACCAGGACAGTGATAGTGACGATGAAATGCTAAGGGAGATTAGAGAGGCTATCAAAATAAAGAACTCAATAATAGTGGGGGATTTCAATTATCCCCATATTGAGTGGGTACGTCACCTCAGGAGGAAATGCAGAGACAAAATTTCTCGATACTTTAAATGACTGCTTCTTGGAGCAGCTGGTACAGGAACCCACAAGGGGAGAGGCAACTCTAGATTTAGTCGTGAGTGGAGTGCAGGATCTGGTCCAAGAGGTTACTATAACAGGACCGCTTGGAAATAGTGACCATAATATAATAACATTTAACATCCCTGTGGTGGGAAGAACACCTCAGCAGCCCAACACTGTGGCATTTAACTTCAGAAAGGGGAACTATGCAAAAATGAGGGGGTTAGTTAAACAGAAATTAAAAGGTACAGTGACTAGAGTGAAATTCCTGCAAGCTGCATGGACACTTTTCAAAGACACCATAATAGAGGCCCAATTTAAATGTATACCCCAAATTAAAAAACACAGTAAAAGAACTAAAAAGAGCCACTGTGGCTTAACAACCATGTAAAAGAAGCAGTGAGAGATAAAAAGGCATCTTTTAAAAAGTGGAAGTCAAATCCTAGTGAGGTAAATAGAAAGGAGCATAAACACTGCAAAATTAAGTGTAAAAATTTAATAAGAAAAGCCAAAAAGGAGTTTGAAGAACAGCTAGCCAAAAACTCCAAAGGTAATAACAAAATGTTTTCTAAGTACATCAGAAGCAGGAAGCCTGCTAAACAACCAGTGGGGCCCCTGGACGATCGAGATACAAAAGGAGCACTTAAAGACGATAAAGTCATTGTGGAGAAACTAAATGAATTCTTTGCTTCAGTCTTCATGGCTGAGGATGTTAGGGAGATTCCCAAACCTGAGCCATCCTTTGTAGGTGACAAATCTGAGGAATTGTCACAGATTGAAGTGTCATTAGAGGAGGTTTTGGAATTAATCAATAAGCTTAACAGTAACAAGTCACCGGGATCAGATGGCATTCACCCAAGAGTTTTGAAAGAACTCAAATGTGAAATTGCAGAACTATTAACTGTGGTTTGTAACCTGTCCTTTAAATCAGCTTCTGTACCCAATGACTGGAAGATAGCTAATGTAACGCCAATATTTAAAAAGGGCTCTAGAGGTGATCCCGGCAATTACAGACCGGTAAGTCTAACGTCAGTACTAGGCAAATTAGTTGAAACAATAGTAAAGAATAAAATTGTCAGACACATAGAAGAACATAAATTGTTGGGCAAAAGTCAACATGGTTTCTGTAAAGGGAAATCATGTCTTACTAATCTATTAGAGTTCTCTGAAGGGGTCAACAAACATGTGGACAAGGGGGATCCAGTGGACATAGTGTACTTAGATTTCCAGAAAGCCTTTGATAAATTCCCTCACCAAAGGCTCTTACGTAAATTAAGTTGTCATGGGATAAGAGGGACGATCCGTTCATGGATTGAGATCTGGTTAAAAGACAGGGAACAAAGGGTAGGAATAAATGGTAAATTTTCAGAATGGAGAGGGGGTAACTAGTGGTGTTCCCCAAGGGTCAGTTCTAGGACCAATCCTATTCAACTTATTCATAAATGATCTGGAGAAAGGGGTAAACAGTGAGGTGGCAAAGTTTGCAGATGATATTAAACTGCTCAAGATAGTTAAGACCAAAGCAGACTGTGAAAAACTTCAAAAAGATCTCACAAAACTAAGTAATTGGGCAACAAAATGGCAAATGATATTTAATGTGGATAAATGTAAAGTAATGCACATTGGAAAAAATAACCCCAACTATACATACAATATGATGGGGGCTAATTTAGCTACAACTAATCAGGAAAGAGATCTTGGAGTCATCGTGGATAGTTCTCTGAAGACGTCCATGCAGTGTGCAGCAGCAGTCAAAAAAGCAAACAGGATGTTAGGAATCATTCAAAAAGGGATAGAGAATAAGACAGAGAATATCTTATTGCCCTTATATAAATCCATGGTACGCCCACATCTTGAATACTGCATACAGATGTGGTCTCCTCATCTCAAAAAAGATATACTGGCCATTAGAAAAGGTTCAGAGAAGGGCAACTAAAATGATTAGCAACAGAGGGTCTTGTGGCACCTTTAAGACTAACAGAAGTATTGGGAGCATAAGCTTTCATGGGTATCTGAAGAAGTGAGGTTCTTACCCACGAAAGCTTATGCTCCCAATACTTCTGTTAGTCTTAAAGGTGCCACAGGACCCTCTGTTGCTTTTTACAGATTCAGACTAACACGGCTACCCCTCTGATAAAATGATTAGGGGTTTGGAACGGGTCCCATATGAGGAGAGATTAAAGAGGCTAGGACTTTTGAGCTTGGAAAAGAGGAGACTAAGGAGGGATATGATAGAGGTAAATAAAATCATGAGTGGTGTGGAGAAAGTGATTAAGGAAAAGTTATTTACCTGTTCCCATAATATGAGAACTAGGGGCCACCAAATGAAATTAATGAGCAGCAGCTTTAATACAAATAAAAGGAAGTTCTTCTTCACACAGCGCACAGTCAACCTGTGGAACTCCTTGCCTGAGGAGGTTGTGAAGGCTAGGACTATAACACGGTTTAAGAGAGAGCTAAATAAATTCATGTAGGTTAAGTCCATTAATGGCTATTAGCCAGGATGGGTAAGGAATGGTGTCCCTAGAGGGTGGAGATGGATGGCAGGAGAGAGATCACTTGATCATTACCTGTTAGTTTCACTCCCTCTGGGGCCCCTGGCATTGGTCACTGTCAGTAGACAGGATAATGGGCTGGATGGACCTTTGGTCGGACCCAGTATGGCCGTTCTTATGTTCTTATTCCAGTGTAACTCCCTTAGGTGGGCACTCTATTCAGAATAAAATGACATGCTTATAACCTCTACTGAAGATCTATTGAGCCTTTATAAACTATTTACAAATGCACTCTTAATATAAAGTATAGCCAAAAATGCACAATTAGCCAAGACAGGGGTTATAATTAATATGAGAACGATTACATGAGCTACATATTGGTTAAATAAGAGGATATTTATTAATGTGTATAAAAGGTTTTCTTTGTTCATTTGGTCTGAGCATGTCCTTCTCTCTTCCACTTTGTGCTAATAAGTTTGCATGCAAGCTCCGTCAAGTAGCACCTCACTTAGAAACTGTCCTCCTTTGACTCTAAGGACAATTCTGCTTTTCATTTGGAATTACTTCTTAGTGTCTTGACCCATTGATTGCTTTTAATAAAAGGACTGAAAGCATGCATGCCATTTTGAAAACACTGAGAAAACTTAGGGTCTTTTTGTCAAAAAAAAAAAAAAATCTTTGCAGCCTTGATTCTTCCAATCTACAAATGAAATGTATGTATATGTGTGTCCTTGGTTAGTAACATGGCCTTCAGCAATGACATCTACATGTGAAGTGTGAATTCATTATTAGAATCTTTCTGTATTCATCTCTCTTCTTCCTTTCTCCCGCTTTTGCTACGGCCTTTGTTACTCCACTAGAAGTAGGTCTCCCACAGCTTTTACTTTGCTTTCTGCCAGCAGTGTTACAGATGCCTGCAGCATTTTGGCCTCTATTTTCTATTCATACCCTTCACCTTTAATTTTGCTCTCCTATTATTCCCATCCCATCCTGTCCTTGGGTTCATTTCTTTACTACGCTAGCTAAATGTAACACCCACTGGAGTTGTTAAGCCTGCAGTCACAGCTTCTTTTTTGAGCTTCTCTGTCAGTAACTGTCAATGCTCAGCTACGGGAAGATTGGAAGTTCTCTTTAGATTTTCTTTCAGGCTTTTTAACAATTAGGCTGTTCTCCAGTTCCCACCTATTATCCTCTTCATAAATGGTGGAAGCGATATCTGCACTCTTTATGGCTCCACAGATTAACAAAAAGTACAACAACTTGTCCTCAGAAGCTTTCAGAAATTCACAAGCAAAGAACTTGTATCCTGCTATCAAGAAGTAATATGACAAAGTCATGTGTGCATATACACTTCCTCCCCTTCTCTTTCCTCTCAGAGTTTCTAAACTCTTCTATATCACATCTTCAACCTCTACCTTTGTGCCGCTAGTGATGTCAGCTACAATTGCCCTTTGGCCACTTTCTCCACAACCACTTTCTCCCTGGCTGGCCCCAAACATGGGGAATATGCCCTGTCAAAATCCATAAAGGTGCTTCCTTCTCCTCCACCTTGTCCCTGCTCTACCTTGAGACCTCCAGAACACGGATACAGTAACTCCTCACTTAAAGTCGTCCCGGTTAACGTTGTTCCGTTGCTGATCAATTAGGGAACATGCTCGTTTAAAGTTGTGCAATGCTCCCTTCTAACGTCGTTTGGCAGCCGCCTGCTTTGTCCACTGCTTGCAGGAAGAGCAGCCCGTTGCAGCTAGCTGGTGGGGGCTTGGAACCAGGGTGGACCGGCAGCTCCCCTATGAGCTCTCCGCTCCCCAAAGTTCCCTGTGCAGCAGCTGCGAGCAGGCTACCAATTGCAGCTATCCTTCCCCCCACTGCCATGTGCTGCTCCTGCCCTCTGCCTTGGAGCTTCTCCCCGAGCCTCCTGCTTGCTGTGCAGCGGGGGGGGGGGGGGGGAAGGGAGAAGGGGGGCTAATGTCAGGGTGTCCCCCTCCCCCCTGCACCTACACCCCGCTTACCCCTTCTTCTCCATATAGAGCAGGGAGGGGACACTGACGGAGAGAGACAGAGAGAGCTTGGGGCAGCAGCTGCTGTCTCAACTTCCTGGTCCACTTAAAAAGACAATGTGCTTAAGAGTGGGTCAGCTTACTTAAAGGGGCAGTGTGCATCTCTCTCTCTGTCCCACACACAAAGTGTGTGTCTGTCTGTGTCTGCTATGCTGTCTCCCCTCCCCTCCATTCCTGCTGCCTTGTAGAGTGAGAGGCTACATTAACGACAATGTGTTAACCCTTGAGGGAACAGCCGGTTCTCAAACTGGGGGTCAGGACCCCTCAGGGGGTCATGAGGTTATTACATGGGGGGGTCGCGAGCTGTCAGCCTCCACCCCAAACCCCGCTTTGCCTCCAGCATTTATAATGGTGTTAAATATATAAAAAAGTATTTTTAATTTATATGGGGGGGGGGGTTCACACTCAGAGGCTTGCTATGTGAAAGGGTTCACCAGTACAAAAATTTGAGAACCACTGATTTAGCAGTAAGGCATTCCCTGGGAAATATCCCACCCTCTTCCACCCTCTAACTTCACCACCTCAACCAAGCTTCACAGTCATCATAGCTGTGAACAGTATTAAATTGTTTGTTTAAAACGTATACTGTGTGTATATCTATATAATATATTGTTTTGTGTCTGGTGAAAAAAATTTCCCTGGAACCTAACCCCCTCATTTACATTAATTCTTATGGGGAAATTGGATTCGCTTAACATCGTTTCGCTTAAAGTTGCATTTTTCATGAACAGGACTACAACGTTAAGTGAGGAGTTACTGTATCTGGTAATGGCTAGGGAAGAGGGGAGCTGAGACTATTGCTTATACTGAACATGTTCATTTCAATCTTAATTCATCTTCCCTACTCTTGTTTGTTTCACTCGTCTGTTACATCCAGTTTTAATCCTAGATGGTTAATTCTGTCTTGTTTTTACGGTGCCTAATACACGTAATGGGGTCCTCGATTGGCCTCCATATGTGCTACTGTAATATAAAAGTAACAACATTTTTCCTGCTTCTGAGCTAACATTTAATAATTGCATAAAAGGCCTGATCCTCCCACTTGACCGCTCTCTAAGTGGAACGGATGATAAGGTGAGTTTATCCTGTCAAATCTACATATCTTTCCAGTGTGGGTGAGATTTCAGCAAAGGTAAATGTATGTTCAATGTTAGGAATCGGTGATGTTTACCTTACTGCTTTAAAAGCCCCCTCATGCATAGGTGCCGACTCCGTGGGTGCCCTGGGGTTCAGGCACCCACTGAAAAAAATAGGGGGCACTCCGCACTCAGATTAATCTTTTGTGGGCCCCACCTGCCACTCCCCGAGGCACCGCCTACCACTCACACAGAGGGGAGGGGGAAAGAGGAACACCCACCAGCAAAACCAGAAGTCAGTGCCTGTGCCCTCATGCATGGCTCCCGGGGATCCAGACTACAGTGGCTTGTCCGTAGATGCTGCAGTCAGCTCATATATGAAAGCGCTGCACTATGAACAGCACAGAGATAGTTGGAGCTGATGTCAAGAAAAAACAGGTTGTGACCCTAAGAGCATCACAGTGCTAGAGAGCAAGATGCTCACTGGTATCGGGTAATCCGTCTCCGCAGGCCTGAGCAATTCAGTGCACCCCGACTCACCGTGGTGATATTCTGTATGTAAAAGGGGCCAGGCAGTATCACTGAAAACTAACAACTCCCCGATCATTAATATTCTTGCATGCTGTATGTACGTGGTGTGTATTATGAGTTATGGATATATGCAGGAATTCTGACTCAATGTGTTGAAATGAGGCATGTCAGGGTAGTTGGTAAGCAGGTCTGCCCTAGACAAAGCAATGTTTCTCCCTGATGACCAGGCTCATCAGAGAAGCAGACAATGAATGTCCATTTACATATTAGGTAAACAAAGCTTTCAAGCTAACAATGGGGAGGAGACAGAGTGGCATCTACACCCCAGCAGGCAAGATAAACTTTTATCTGGGCTATAAATGCAAGGCATCTGAACCTTGAGTGATCAGCAAATGAATCAACTGATTGTATACAATATTATTGCATTATAAAAGTATCACAAGGGAGGTATTTCATGAAAGTCTATGGCACACTGGTGATTAATATCATGAAGTATATGTGCTGAGGAATTATGAATACTTGATGATATTATGCTTTCCAATCTGTGGCCAACCAAAGGGAGAAACAGGCTTTCCCCCAGGGAGGAGGGAAGACAGCTATCTATCTGCTTCCAAAGAAATTTAAGCAAGATGTGATCAAAAACAGTGGAAGCCCCATTCACATAGAAATCAGCAGGGGGATGGGAAGACTACAGGAAGGGAAGAACAGCATGTGGTTATCCTGGCTCTTGAAACAAGATCACTGAACTTTGTGAGAGATAAGCAGAGACAGCCCTTCTGGCATCCATCAGTAGGTAGACGCAAGGGAACAGAGCTCTTGCAAGCTGAGAAAGATGGGTCCTTCAACCAAGGAGGGGTTGAAGTCTCTGGAAAGTGAATATAGGTGAGAAACCTGCTTAGACAAAGATCTTTCATCTAGGAATACAAGAGAATCCAGCACTTTGAGCTTCTGTGGAAAGTTAGCCACGGCTGGGAAGAAGAAAGATAGGTAATAAATCTACCTTGAACTAAGGCTGTAGCTTGTTAAGTTATGTCTCTAGAAAGGGTGTTTCACTGTTATGTCCTTGTAACCATCTCTAGTTTATTTGTCTTACATGGTCATCACTTAATCTATGTCCTATTTTAATAAACTTGTTTTATTTTCTACTATAAACCAACTCAGGCTTGGTCTACACTTACCCCCCAAGTCGAAGTAAGGTACGCAAATTCAGCTACGTGAATAACGTAGCTGAATTCGACATACCTTACTTCGAACTTACCGCGGTTCAGACGCGGTCCACACGCAGCAGGCAGGCTCCCCGTCGACTCTGCGGTACTCCTCTCGTCTAGCTGGAGTACCGCAGTCGACGGCGAGCACTTCCTGGTTCGATTTATCGCGTCCACACCAGACGTGATAAATCGAACCCGGAACTTCGATCCCCAGCCACCGAACTAGCGCGGCAGTGTAGACATACCCTCAGTATTTGCAGGGAAGGGTGTATTTACCCCAGTTAATAGACTGTGAAGTGCATTGCTCTCTTTGAAGGAGCGAGCAAACAAACCTTATTTCTCTGAGTGGTCCAGGAAGAGGGCTGGACACTTCAGGGCACACTTTTTTGGGAAAATTCAGGACCAGAAGTCTGTTGGGGTCCCTAGCAAGTAACCAAGGCTGGTGGAAGCCAAGGTGGGGCAGTTACACTATAGACAGGCTGCTGGAATCAGAACTGCTGATACCGGGTGTGACTTGCATGGTTGGCTGCTGGTGTGGAGGGTGTGAGCCACAGCAGGAAGGCATTTCAGGTACCCAGGATTATAAGGCAGGCAGTGACACAACCTCTCACTGGTCTCGATTGCACCCTAGAATGTGACACAGGCTGGCAGATTCTCTGCATGGGGAAGGTGAGTGGATAAGGGGAAAAAACAGGTCCGGATCCTCAGAGAACCCATAACTAATTCATGTAAAACAGGGTTGTATGAGAAGGAACACCCACCTGACTTGGATGGGGATTAGTACATGTCCCACTGCTTTAGACTAGGTCTAGTACTGCTGCACAGTACCAATAACAGCGGATGCCCTGCTGCTGTGTAACATATCTAATCATGCTGCACTAGTTTTCGGTATTCATTCATGTTCGTCAGCTGCTATGGACCAGGGTTCTCACTGATGCATTGTATTTGCAAAAATGTGTATCTCTACAGTCAGACCAGAAGGAACACAGTAAAATGAATGGAATCCTATCAATAAGATGTCAGACCCATTCGGAGACAAGTCTGCAAGGGATACAGTTCCCCCACATTAGGTTACATACACTTGAACACCAAGTGTGGTGTTTTCAAAAGTTCATAAGTGACAAAACACAAGTCCCAACTCAAAATCCAACCCCAAATGCACACATTTCTGTGGGATGTCAATATGACATCCATGCGACAGACCATTATTGCACGCAAAAGTGTGTTGGGTGCTTCATTGACATTTAAGAAGAGCTAATATGACGAGAATACAAACTCAGCATGTGGCAAAGAAAGGTGGGAGAGGTGGAGGGAGGAGACTTGATTTCATTCACACTGTAGTATGACCTGTGCGACGTGGCGGTGATGACCCACGCCTTCCGCCTCCTGACGTGCCCAGACCCCACAGTGAGGAGCATTGCGCAGGAAGCCGTACGGGCTGTGGTCAGGAAACGCATTGCCAGGGCCCCCTCCGAGCAGGACATCGCCACCTACCTCAGCGGCTCCCTGGAGGCTGAGTTCGGAAGAGAGGGGGGAGACCTGTCCTCTCTCTGGTCCCGCACCCGCAACGCCTCAAGACGCCTGGGTTTGAGGTTCAGCTGCAGCTGGAAGTGGTGCGAGTAGCGCCGGGAGCTGGGAATACTGGTACCACGCTTAAAGACCCCGGACCACACCATCATCACCCCGACCGCCAGAGCTATGCTGGAAAGGACCCTGAAGGACACCATCCGCTGTCACTATGCCGAGAACCTCAAGCGGAAGCTGGACCAGGGCAAAGTGTTCGAGGTGTCCAGCAAGTGGGACGCCAGCAACCACTTCCTCCCTGGGGGCAGCTTCACCAGGTTCGTCGACTGGCGGTTCGTCCACAGGGCCCGACTCAACTGCGTCCCCGTCAACGGAGCCATCCGCCACAGCAACCGGGACAAGCGCTGCAGGAAGTGCGGCTATGCAAACGAGACCCTGCCCCACGTCCTGTGTGGATGCAAACAGCACTCCGGAGCCTGGCGGCACCGCCACAACGCCATCCAAAACCGGCTGGTGAAAGCCATCCCGCCGTCCCTGGGGAAGATCACCCTCAACTCCACCATCCCCGGGACAGACAGCAGACTGTGACCTGACATCATCGTGACGGACGCAGAAAAGAAGGTCCTCATCATAGACGTCACGGTGCCTTTTGAAAACCGGCTACCGCCCCTCCACGAGGCCCGAGCACGGAAGATGTTGAAGTACACCCCGCTGGCCGAGACCCTGAGAGCCCAGGGCTACGAGGTACAGATACACGCCCTGATCGTGGGACCCCTGGGCTCCTGGGACCCCTACAACGAGCCGGTTCTGAGATTGTGTGGAGTCGGTCGACGCTACGCCCGGCTCATGAGACAGCTCATGGTGTCTGACACCATCAGGTGGTCCAGAGACATTTATACGGAACACATCACAGGACACCGTCAATACCACACTGAGTAACCGAGACCGCCGACCAGGGAAATAACCCACTTCCTTCCCTGACAGACCAAGGGATGCACCCCACCCATGTACTTATCCGCTACACAGATACTGACTTGGACTCCTTATTCATTCCATGGGTGGCGTACCCGAGCCCACTTATCCACTGACACTTTAAAAACTCTTGCACCCCAATCTGGGTCTATGCAGGTTATGCGATATGTATGTATCTTCTCATCCTTGCAAACGATACCTGTATCCCCCCATAACCCAAGCCTGACCCCAGATGTACAGTACCTTGCCTCTTAACTCGTGTATATTTCATTTTAAACATTCACTTTAATAATATTTATCATGGATCCATTGACAGGTACCCAAATACCTCTGAGGATCAATGCATCAGCACCAGTACTTGCTTCAGTGCCATGTCCAGAGTGGAAAAGTACAAATCAAAATATATGTTTGTCAGATTTAACTTGTACCATCTCTATATACTTCTGACCAGATTATCCTTTTGCCAGTGTAAATCGGGAGTAACTGGACTGAGAACAATCCATTTGCCAGTGTAAATCGGGAGTA
The DNA here is from genome assembly GCF_028017835.1 of Emys orbicularis. Lineage (NCBI taxonomy): Eukaryota > Metazoa > Chordata > Testudines > Emydidae > Emys > Emys orbicularis. The sequence continues at coordinate 5,227,756 of NC_088687.1, read as the reverse complement.
ACTGGACTGAGAACAATCCATTTATGCCAGTATGAAAAGGCTGTAAGTGAAAGGAGAAACCAGCAAGGGAATTGGGTTTTGACCATGGCTCCTGTTTTGGAATTCTATGCCATCTGCTCTGTAGAGCAGAACAGAAGTGATAAAGCCCTGCATAGCTGCCTAAACATCCCCTTCCTCTTGAGGCCAGCCTAAGGCGGTATCCCACAAAATCATGTTTGACTCCAAAATCATGCCTTTTTTTTTCTGGAAAAAAATATTGTGTGTTTCGTCTCTCCCATCCCCAGGGCCTGAGTGACCATCAGTGTTGCCTACTCGTGCTATACATGGGGGAGAGCTATGTACTTTTGGCGTCTAGTACAGGAACTCCTGCCAGAAGACTTGACTGAGATCAATGACACAGATTGATTTAAAATGTTGTCGGATGGAACAGAGCATTCACGGCTTCTCCCCAGTCCAAATATTTCAATTATTTAATGCTGTGTGCCCCCCAAGCCCCACATCTGCACCTCCACAGCCCAGCAGTTAAGCACCACTCCCACCCCATTTCAATTCCATGCCCCTCATCCCCCACAGCAATTTCCTGTCCCCAGCCCTTACATCTGTGCCAGCTTCCAGACCCCATCAACATCATCTCCAGGCCCACATCTGATCCTCCTGCAGCTGTGGAGGCTCTGCTCCCTACCCCAATGCCCTCCAGATGTGGGGGTTCAGCTCCAGGGACTCTCCATCCTCACACCTGTTGTAGCGCTGGTGGGGAGACAGCTCCTGTAAGGTCATCATCTCCACCTTCCCAGCATAGTGACCCTCTGTTTATAGATGTGTTGCTGAGCTGTTAGGATCTTTCTGCTCCCCCCCCCACCGCCGCCCCCCATTGCTCTCTCTCCTACTCAAACATTTCTGTGACTCCTGGGGGCACGGGACAGCTCTGTCACCTCTTGCAGCAGATCTGATTGGCTGCCTTTCTCACCTCCTGGGGAAGAACAGCCAATCAGAACTTCTTGGTAGAGCTGGAGACTGTGTGAAGGCTGGAGCTTCTCAGGAGACTCTCTCCAAAATGCACCAAAATGCCCACAATTCATCCCAAGAGTTGGCAACGCTGTACATTGTCTTACACTAGTCGAGGATCTGGCCCTCTTTGTCCAATACATACTGTACCCCAAACAGAACAGTCACTCCCAAGGTCTCCAAATCTGTATCTGGCCACCTCTAGTTAACAGATGAAAAACAACTAGACGTGCAAAAGTAGGGTCCTGTGGCTTGCAGCATTAAATGAAATAGTTAGTTACTGCTGGCTGTGACACTTCTGTGGTAGTTGAACATGTCAATGCTGTCCTGAATATATGCTTATAAAGGCTTGCAGGCCATGTCTTTCTGGTATTGTAAGATAACTCTCTTATGGACTTTGCAGGATACGCACTCTCCCAGATGGGCTGTTCTTGTGAACTTGTGCACTCTTCAAGCAGTTACATCATAATGCCTAAAAGAGTTAGGCAGGGGAGGCCTTAACATATGCTAAGCATTGAGACAGAAAATACGATGCGCCAGATTCCAATGCCCTTACTGACAGTAATATCTTCTTCCACAAGTGGCCGCACAGAAGTGAATGGCACTACTTGAGCAAGGCAATTGGAACTGAGCCGTTTGTCATTTCAAAGACTCCTGATGATGATCAGAGAGAAATATTAATGATCTGGAGGATGGTGTGGACTGCACCCTCAGCAAGTTTGCAGATGACACTAAACTGGGAGGAGCGGTAGATACGCTGGAGGGTAGGGATAGGATACAGAGGGACCTAGACAAATTAGAGGATTGGGCCAAAAGAAATCTGATGAGGTTCAACAAGGACAAGTGCAGAGTCCTGCACTTAGGACGGAAGAATCCCATGCACTGCTACAGACTAGGGACCGAATGGCTAGGAAGCAGTTCTGCAGAAAGGGTTTACAGTGGACGAGAAGCTGGATATGAGTCGACAGTGTGCCCTTGTTGCCAAGAAGGCTAACAGCATTTTGGGCTGTATAAGTAGGGGCATTGCCAGCAGATCGGGGGATGTGATCATTCCCCTCTATTTGACATTGGTGAGGCCTCATCTGGAGTACTGTGTCCAGTTTTGGGCGCCACACTACAAGAAGGATGTGGAAAAATTGGAAAGAGTCCAGCAGAGGGCAACAAAAATGATTAGGGGGCTGGAGCACATGACTTATGAGGAGAGGCTGAGGGAACTGGGATTGTTTAGTCTGCAGAAGAGAAGAATGAGGGGGGATTTGATAGCTGCTTTCAACTACCTGAAAGGGGGTTCCAAAGAGGATGGATCTAGACTGTTCTCAGTGGTACCAGATGACAGAACAAGGAGTAATGGTCTCAAGTTGCAGTGGGGGAGGTTTAGGTTGGATATTAGGAACAACTTTTTCACTAGGAGGGTGGTGAAGCACTGGAATGGGTTACCTAGGGAGGTGGTGGAATCTCCTTCCTTAGAGGTTTTTAAGGTCAGGCTTGACAAAGGCCTGGCTAGGATGATTTAGTTGGGGATTGGTCCTGCTTTGAGCAGGGGGTTGGACTAGATGACCTCCTGAGGTCCCTTCCAACCCTGATATTCTGTGATTCTATGATTCTATTTTGGATGTCTCCTTTCTAAAGGCTCTCCACTTTGCAGTTGTGCAAGGGAACAATCCCAAACACTATCCCTTTCTCTGAGCCCCTTGGACTAGAAAATGTCTGCAGCATGAGGCAATGTCTCTTTTGGTGGAAAACAATTGCTGCTTCACATGTTCGTCTGTTCTCTGAAGGCACAGTGGATTTCAGTGCTTTATAATTCACACTTTGTTTGGTGCTAGGATGTCTTATAACAGCAGGGATTAGGGAATGCTGGAGATCCCACGCCAAAACAAAAACATTTGCAGAAAGAACAATTGTGGGTCTTATTTGTATTTGACCCAGAATATGAAGGATTGCACTGATAATGCCAGTGGCATTAGTACTTCAGTCTCCCTTCTCCTTTTCTGCCTTACCACGCCACGACATATCAAAACATCTTCATGAATTTGCCGTCATGTATATCTTGCCTAAAAATAAGCATCTGTCTAAATTGAGCATACATGTACTTTAATAGTGACAGTCAGTGCCTCTTTTATATGTATTGAACTGGTTTTGCTCAATAGAGGTGGAAAATCTTTTTATATCCATATTTTGATTGTTCTCATTAACTTTGGAATGTTGGGTCAATTATGTGAAAACTGTGCGCTCCTCTGCAAAAGCACAGAGCTATGGATCAGTTTTCATTAACATTATATATTTCTCGCTCTCCGGTCATTTTGGTCCAAAAACCTTGATAAAATTAGGCTTGTAGTTCAAATCCTATTACAAAGGATTTATTTCCTGGATAAGATAATATTACCTTGTACCCACCGTTTAGTTCAAGCAGATCATTTCAATTTATTTCAGATGGTTCATTATGTATAATAACATCAAATTATTCTATAGAAAGAGATCTGCACACCTCCACACACCAGCTCTGTCTCCCTGATCTTGGCCAAGTCTGACTCTAATCCTATTGGACAACTGACTAGTCTTTGCTTTGGCGTTTGCGATAGATCATGATGATGATAAGCTTTTTGGTTGCTCTGGTTGCACGTTGCTCCAGAGTAGATCAGCCATCTCAGGATTCACACTCACATTTTTTAAATGGACCCTCTAATTTCAGCTGCCCCATTTTTGGGTGCCAAGTATTAGATGCTGAGGGCCTGTTTTTCCAAAATGCTGTTCCACATCTGCAGATGAAATGAGTGAGCACTTACAGCTCCCATCAACTCTTAAAATCAGGTCTTGGGGCTAGATTTTTTTTCAAAAGCCCCCAGAGCTCAATAGCACGTATTTATGCACTTAAATAAGTGGCCTGATTTTTAAAAGAGCCCAGTGTGCCTAAAATGAAATGATCAGCAAGGACAATTGGAGCTGTTGGGCACTGAGCACTTTAAATATCATGCCTCTTTATTTAAATGCCTTTGAAAATCTGTGCAAATTGATCACCCCCAAGAGCTACCTCATGGCTTTGCCGTGAGCCCCAAGCCAGGGCAGCCCATTGTTGGGCTGTTCCTGGAGCAAACTGACAGACAGATTTTTGATTTTCTGCTTTCCAAGTCTCCGCTTGCTCCAAGGGGGGAGTGACTTTAGTCCCTTTACTCCTTTGGGTGATTGGCATAAGCATTGGGTCTAGCCCCAAATGAGGGGCACACAAGTACAGGCCAAGTTAGGAAACCTAACACCTAGCAATGGTGGCCACATATTAAGCACAATAGTTGACCGCGTCTACTAAAAATTGACTCAGATAATAGTTCCTGTCAACTAGTGTGATTCTGTGTAGGAAGAATCCCATTACAAGTTTGCATTCAATCTGAAATTGAACTATCATGCATAAACTTGAGATAAAGACAACCTTAGCTCATGAAAAAAAACTCCCAAACAAATAAAAATCCAAAATATTAACCCTACAGAAGTTCCAAAGTTTGTTTCTTTCATAATTGAGGTTAGCTCCATTTTTTTTCCTCTAGAAAGCCTTCATCATCCAAACATCTAGGCCGTTGTACACAAATAAATAACAAAAATCCTGGCCCCTGGGGGCAGATACAGTGCCGACTGCTCTTAGCATCAACAAAAACATGTGAGAAAAGGAATTGCTCCTAGGAAGAAGTAGTAAAGAGATGAGGATAAAATACTCATGGATAGAATAATAAGAATAGGAAGGTGTGACAAGCAGGATCCAGACACCCCAAGAGGAGAATGAAGTCTGAACCCCAAAAGAATAAGCAATTGGGTCAACTGGTTGTAGACAATGTCATTGTCTAGACTGTTGAAGCGGCTCTTTTAATGGCCCATGGTTGGGCAGGTGTTTGCCAATACCAGTGAGAATTTGGAAACCAATATGCTTAATGCACAGTCATTTATTTGAGAGAGAATCACACAAGCAGTTAAGTATCAGAGGGGTAGCCGTGTTAGTCTGAATCTGTAAAAAGCAACAGAGGGTCCTGTGGCACCTTTAAGACTAACAGAAGTATTGGAGCATAAGCTTTCGTGGGTGAATGCCCACTTCATCAGACGCAACCAGAGCAACCAAAAAGCTTATCATCATCATCATGATCTATCGCAAACGCCAAAGCAAAGACTAGTCAGTTGTCCAATAGGATTAGAGTTAGACTTGGCCAAGATCAGGGAGACAGAGCTGGTGTGTGGAGGTGTGCAGACCTCTTTCTATCAAAGAGAGACTTGCGTCTGAAGTGGGCATTCACCCACGAAAGCTTATGCTCCAATACATCTGTTAGTCTTAAAGGTGCCACAGGACCCTCTGTTGCTTTTTACAAGCAGTTAAGGTTACCTGGTATGAATTCTTTTTCGTAAGCCTCAGTTCCCCAAGCATAAACCCTCAGTAACTATGTTGGCCTTACACAGTATCCTGATTGGCAAATAAAGCAGTTATATCTACTAGCTCTAGATGGAGACTACTTCTCTTTCTTCTTTCCCCTCTCAGGCACTTGGTCTGTCCCTCAGAGCAGTGCCTGGTTGCCATGATGACCTCTGGTTCTAAGGTCCCTCGAGGCAGGGCCTTGGTTACCCCGACAACTTCCGTCTCTCAGTCTCAAACCTCTTTGGATATTAATTGGGGAATGGATCTGAACTCATTTACTTTGCTTAGCATTTATATACCTTTCTGTTCTTAAAGGAGTCACATGTTCCAGAAATATGCGTCATAGGCGTTTATTACTGATTTTCTTCATAATTTTGGAAGGGACTGCAAAGCGGACACACAGACAGACCAAAGCTCATCCATAGTTTACCCTCTCATAAATCATTCACTCAAGCTCTTAGTGTGAGGTTATCCCAAAAGGGTCATTCTGACCCATGTCAGCCATGTCACCAAGCTCACAGATCACATGATCTTACGTGTATTTTACTTTGTGAGCGGGTTCTCTGCTGATATATTCCAAAGTTTGGGGTTAAAACACACATGCCCATCGAGCCATTGTTAACCATTCCAGTGCAGTTTCAGCACCTCCAGTAGTATTCCACTCCATTTGTCCAATACCAAGAGAATCCTGCTCCCAGAATCCTCCAGTAGGCCCAGACATACCAAGCCACACCAAACTCATGCTTGCCACATTTATCCATATCAATCACAGCAATCCATAATAATTTTGGCACCATCTCAACATAGACATATGTCAAGTAAGGTCTGTTATGAAAGCTTGCAATGTTCTGAACTTGATGGTCGTTAGGAGATCTGTATGTAGGATGTGGTTATGACTCTGTCTGTGTGTGTCTCTCTATATATATAATTGTGTGTGTAAAATAGTAGCGGTAGTGCAACTACAGCATCACCTCACAAGAGGGGGTGAAGGAATCAGGCAGGGAGGGGCACCTTCCAGGCAAGCTGTTCCCAGGAAACCAACTTCAAATACCCATCCATTGCCCACCCAAGAAGACAGAGTGGTGGGCCATAAAGTTAATAGAAAGACATTGAAACTGAAAAGAAAACCCCAGCCTTGGAAAACAGAGAAGGGCATTTCCCCCAGTGAGTAATCATAAGTCATCATGTCAGGAGAGAGCGGGGGAGAGGAGGAAAAAAAAACTTTATAACAACAGTCTTGGATTTCAGGCTTTTTTAAATCCAGAAAATGAAGGCCAGCATTTAAGCAGGGTGCTATCCAAGAAATACGGGATCCCCTGTAGCATAGAGGACATGGTAGGAAACTGTTCAGAGGCGCTAGGTAACTTGTATTGGAGAAGGGAATTTGGCTAATATAGAAGTGTAAAGCCTGAGGTTGCATCTGTATGGTTGTTTTGTGTGTAACGTGTTATGTATTTGCTTTTTCTTACTATTTAATGTCTGATTCTCATTCTTCAGTCAAATGAACTTGGTTTATTTTTATCTCAAGAAGGTCTCCGTTGTGCAAACTGTGTGGAGCGTGTCCCCAAAAGTGAACCAATAACAGGGGACAGGTTTCAGGCCTTTGGGGGTGATGAACCAGAGGGGGAAAAGTCTGAGTGTCTGGTAATTAAGAACTTGTGAGGGATTTGGGCATACCCAGGAAAAGAAGGGCTAATGGGGGTAACTCTGCCAGTGGAAGCCTGGGTGAAACCTTATGCTTGTAGACTGGCTACTGGTTTCTGTCAGCTTTGAGCCATATCAGTATGGCATGAAGGCACCCAAAGTTACAAGGCAGGTGGTAACAGAAGCCCTTACTGGTCTGGGTGATTCCTGAAACATCACAGAAGGCCTTGATTTGAACCTTGAGCACAGCTGCAGAGAGGATCCAGAGGACATAATTGAAAGGGAGATTCATGGAAAGGTTCCCTCAGCCAAGAAGATTTGGGTCCCCAAATCTGATTGATCTGGAGCCTTTGGATGAGGAGGAAGGACAAGTAGGCTGATCTCAACTACCTCACTGAGACACAGGGCATCTTATACTACCAATAGCGGAGGCTCTGCAAGCTAATTGGGCTCCCCCTCTGTAACGTCCTCTCCTGGTTCAGAAGGCACTCATCTCAGTCTTGCTTGGTTTTGCAGATGACAGATCTGATGAAGCATTTGGCTCCAGCACAAAGCTTTGCAACTCAAGCATTTTAGCACATCTGCTGTTGGCCCTTGACGTCAGCCGTCTGTATGGGGGCACTGATCTTTCCACTACACAGCCATCTTTGTGAGGAGCACTTGTTTCTCTTTAGCAGGTGGGGCACCTGCCTGCAGGGCTGAGAGGGGAAGCAGGATAGCTGATGGCTGCAGTGGTGAGGGCAAGGCTGGGCATGGTTCTTTAAGCTCCTCTGTAGACTCAGCACAGTGGTTCTTCTGCCCCAGTGCCCCTATGTCCTGCACCTTTGTGTAGTGGGAGTCTGAGCTGGTGTGTGGATGTGGGTGAGTGGCTGTGTGGAACAGGCTCTCATCTGAGGAGTGAGAGCCAGTGGGGACAATAGGTGGCCATGGTGGGGACTTATCTTCATGAAGTTCCCATGTTGCCTGGTAGCTGAGTGCCGATTTGTGTGTTGACATAGCTGAGTTAATTATCTTTGGTAATGGATTCCAATTAAGTGTGGAGTGGTGTGTTTTACAGCCACCATATGATTCACATCACACATAAGGAGATTCAAACAGTTGGTGAAATAGAAAATACTTACAAAAGAAAGGTCTAGCATGACTGAATGGAAAAACTCTGCTTTCATAAAACTAGCTGAGTAGAGAAACCTACTTCATATGGACTTTGTCCATCAATGATTCCACCTAAGGAAAAAGGAGATGTTTTGAGATCTTGTATCTGCTGCTTCCTACACGGAACAAGCTAAGGAACTGAATAAATAGCCTGCACCCAACTTCCACATGCCTCATGATGGTCAGGCGACACAAGACATCGGAAAAGAAGACAAGCAAATTCTTAATGGTGGAAAACATTACACGAAACCGCAAAAGATCCCAGAAGGCTTTTGATGGTGAAATGCCTCCAATTGCAGCAGACTTTCTGAAACTTTTGAAAAGTAGACTCTTATCATCAGTCTTTTGTGTTATCATTGATTATGTGTATTATGGTAGCATGTAGAGGTGCCAGTGAGTGCTGAGGGCCACATTATGCTAGGCACTGTGCTGACATTTGATTGAGAAGAAGGTCAGAAGAAGATGACCAGGGAAGAAGGTCCTTCAGAACAGTACAACTGGGCTTTGTGTGAGAGCACCACAACTGAGCACAACTGTAGAGGTTTTATTAGCAATGATGGGTCTGTAAAATACTGGGGGAAGGGTGTAACAATGTGCCCTTTAAAGCCACCATATTGTTGCCTGTCCAACCCAGCACTGCTGGAACATGACAAGCTCTTAAGTGTGGAGTAGATTGTGGTGCTCTAACAATCTAAAGAAATAAGCCTGTGTGTGGCGTGTGTTCCTAGACGTATTCCCACCCCACAAGACCAAACCCCCTTTGAGTCTTTTTCATTTGTGACTATAATCCAGAATTTGCACTCAACCTTTAGAAGAGAAAGTGAGTGCCCTAATCCACGGGACCACTTCTCCAGTGTTTTGATCCAGCTAATCTTTCAGAACCCTGTGCTAGGAATGGCTAACCTCCAGTTGTGATGCATATCAAGACCTTTCTGGGGAATCTTATGTATTGTCCTATCTTTCCCCAAAGCTAACATCTTTCAAAAGCCTCCTCCCACACTCCCTTCTTTGGCAGCCTCTATCCTAGTGATATGGATGAAAGGATGGTATTTCAAAATATTGTGGCTGGCTAATAAAGCCCTATTGACCATCTTTTTCATCAATGTTGAAACAATATTTCACACAGCTTCTTGTTGAGGGGGCCTCCTAAGAGTGCAGAAAACCAGAGACATTGGTCTAGTAGGTAAAGTTAAAACAATGAGGATTTTTAAATGACTGTAAAAGATTTTTTTTTTGATAGCTCAGTGAAAGACCTTTGCTTGATGTGCAGTTGCAGTCAAGAAAAGCTGCCTAACATTTTGTTTGCTAAGGAAGGGGGTGGAGAATAATCTGGAAACTGTTATAATGCCATTACATTAATCAGTGGTTCAGCCTCACTTGGAATGCTGCGGTCAGTTCTGGGCATCCCACATCAAAAAGGAAATTGCAGAATTAGACGGGGTTCAGAGACTGGCAACGAGAATGACTGACTAGGGCCATGGCAAAACTATTGTATGAAGAGAGACTGACTGGTTTGGGACTTACACTAAGGGCTTGATCCTGCTCCAGCTTGACGTTAATGGTGAAACTACCATTGAGTTCAGCTGAGCAACACAGCGTTCTAGATCAATAAAAGATCCCATGATAAAAGTCTACAAAATAATGAATGGGGAGCTCAGAAATTATTGACCCTGCCTTACAATAGAACAGCTCGGGAGCACTGAATGAAATTAAAAAATGGCAAATTGAAAACTCAAAGAGCAATATTTCTTCATACAGTTCACAATTAGACTGTGTCCCATTGCTGCAGATAGCATAGAGCCCAAGTGCTTAGCAGGATTCCAAAAAAGATTGGACATTTATATGGATCACAGGAACATCTAGCGAAATAATGGTAGATATACCAATCCAAACAACAAGGATCTAAACCTGAAGCTTCAGGCTATGAGCCAACCTCTAACTACTGAGGGCTGTGGGTCAGGATGCATCAGGTTATCCCAGAACTGCAGGGTTTCCTGCACCTTCCTCTGAAGTTTCTGCTGCTGGCCACAGTCAGGATGAGACTTTGCCTTGCTAAGGGCATGTGCTACCCAGGGTTGTGAGGCACCTAGCTATCCCGCGGGAAGCATCACAGACCTCTCATTACAGATATTGTGCAGCATACGGTTATTGTCTGATGTGTCCCAATTGTACTGTTATCACAGAGTGTCTGATGTAAGGTAGGTTGGGTGTCTTCACTTTGCTTTTACAAACTTGAGTATGTTTGGATTTCTTTTCAGTTTAACCTGAACATGAATTTCATGGATTTGCATGCTTGTAGTGGGGATAAGTACAACATCACCCCATAATCTATTATACCCTTAACTTGGAGTTAAGGTTGAGAGAACATATCAGTAACTTAACATAGCGTGTTTTTCCCCCCGGGAACTTTAATAATAAATTATATCAATTTCTTTATATAAGCACAGGCTCAGCAGCAAATGTGATATGTGAAAAGCACAAAATATATTCAGCGCTTAATGAGAAAATTCAGTAACTCGCCCTGTCAATGCTGTTAAAGATGAATAGACCTGACAGATATATACATTCATAAACTAGGAGGAATGAAAATGTTACGAACATTAGTTAGGGATGACTATTTCACCACAGGTGGGGCTGAAAGAAAAAGACTCATGAGTCAGTTATGCTGAACTGTCATCCTTAACCAAAGTAAAAATAACTCTCTTCCAACCCCATGCTGTACAGCTTGTCGTGCTAGATTTATTCCAGCAGCCCTTGAAATTGCCCAGTGTTACTTGGAAGCAGGTACAGGGATCATTTTTAAAACTAAGTTTCATGTTAGGATCAGCTGATTAATGTGATGTCAGTTCAGTTTTACTTGTCAGATTGTATGATGTAACCATGGGCAGAGTGGCTAGCTTCAGATGACTTAAAAGTTGGCAGTACCATGGGAATCTGGTGACTTACTAGGAGAGTGGAAAATGAAAAAGTACATACATTGGGCCATGTCTTAAATGCGCTTCTGTATTTGTGGGCACAGTTTGAGTCACTTGTCTAAATGACTGACGCACACCAGTTACGTAGACACAATGTCACCGCTGTCATTATTGAGGATGCTATAATTATCCACAAAAATGTCTGATCCTTTTTAAATCTTACTAGAAATGTGATATCTCATGGCAATGACTTCCACAGGCTAATTATCTTTATCAATTATCTTTATTAATTTAACCCTTTATCAGTTTCAGATTTGTTGTTTTTCAATTTCATTGAATTTCCTCTAGTTCTTCTGTATAATATGTAGGAGCACTTGGTTGACCTTTTTCTTTTTCTTACATTCATTACTTTGCATAAATCTGTTTATGGTCCCTCTTACTAGGCTTTTGTCTAAACAAATAGGCCCAGTCTTTCGAGTGTCTCTTCATTAGGAAGTCTCTCCTGTTGCCAGCCTCTGAAGCCCCGCTGTATTACAGCTGATGGAGTGTGCTTGATTTCATATCCAATGGTGCTAAGTGTGGGATTTTGCTGCCACTCTTAGGTTGGGAAGAGTATTTTGCAGCAGCTGTTAAGGAAATCAAGAGTTGAGGTACCCTGCAGAAAGCAAGAAAATGGAGTCCAAGGAAGGGCTTTCCCCTATCTGCAAAGCTGTGAGGATTATGCAGCCACATGGTGCAAAGGGCTTCTGGAGATTGGCTGGCAGCTTAGGAGAAGGGGAGAAGATCACTGAGAGATGGCTGTAGATGAATGGGCAATGGATGCAATGGCTGGCATCCAGCAGCAGCAAGAAATCTAGAAGTGAGAACAGCCTGTCCAGCTCTAACTAGAAGCAGGCAAGTGGCCCCACAACAGATCATCGGCTGGGGATCCTGGTGCTGAAGGCACCTCATTGTGCTGGTTGGGAAGCATTTTATGGCTCATTTGAGTTGATGACTGAACTTAGTCAATGGACTAAAGCCAACAAGCTCTTCTTTCTTGCAGCCAACCTAACAGGAATGGCCTTGCTGGTAAATATTGCCCCAGTTGATGCTTTGGCCAGACACGTCATCTAGGTTTGCTGCAAACCAGCACCGAACAAATAGAGTTGGACCCACAAAGGACAGCAACAGGCAATGGGTCATCAGTCCAGCAGGCATATGTCCACAATCCTCCCATCAGCAAAGAGGAAGGAGCTGCCCAGAGTTCCCATCCTGGCTCAAGAAGCAAGAGAACTTGTTTTTATATCTTTTTTTTAACTTATTCAGATGTGGATTTTAGTTTGGATGGAGTTCAAAGAGCACTTAGATGGATGTAAGAGGAGCCCTGTATACACTCACAGTCCTTTAATGGAAAAAAAGCTTTATTGGTCAAGAGAACCCAATAGCTTGATAATATATTTCTCCCTCCCCTCCCCCCACCACTTGACCCGTAGTATGTAATGGTGCCTAGGCTCTGGTACCCTTTTTTACCCGGGAGAGGTCCGTTACCCGTCTAGAGTGAAGATGTTGTCACAAAGCTCCAAAGCATTAGCCTCCCAGCCCTTGAAAATTATTCCAGACCTGTGGTAACGGATTGTCGTCTTTTTTATCGAAGCTCAATGTTGTTCAATGGAATTGTCCTGAATGGTCGGATATCCCCTGTGAACAGGAGCCATTTTAAAGCCCTGGTGGTCTGATTCTCTTCTCACTCAAACTGGTGTGACTCCTACACCTGTGTAAAATAAGTGTGAGGGGGTATAATCCAATGCCCACTGCAATCAATGGGAGTTTTTCCATAGATTTCAATCCACTTTGGATCTGGCCCAAAAAGAGGAGAATCAGGCCCCAGGACTAGGCTTATGCGAGAGCCTTGAGGACAAACGCCACCTGCTGGTCGGGAGGATAAGGAGCAGTGGGAGCAGCTGGGTGGTAGGACTGACTGCTGTGATAATAGTGCACTGTGGTACTTTGCTCCATTAAATGTGTGTTGCTTTCACAATGAGCTCTTCGTTCTTTTTTTTTTTTTTTTAAACTGTTTGTTTGCTTTTTCTCTCCTACAGGAGATAAACAGCTACAGGTTTAAATGTCACATTACCAGAATTGATTTCTGTAAATTCCTGTTACATATTTTCTTGGTTTACTGCAGCGAGCAGCTTGTTTTGATTTCTCCCCCACCCTGCCTGCCTGATTACTATTGCTTTACTGGAAACCACTTTAGTTTGGCTTCAAGATTCTGAGATTGGCACTTCCTAAAAAAAGGAAACAACCCAAACTTCAGCTGTTCTCAAAATCTCTTTAGAAAGGGGAGGAGAATCCCTTCTCCAAATCCCAGAGCAGCATACCCACCCCCTTCCTCCCTAACAACTCCCGCTGTGGGCCCTGCGGCCTTGGAGGGTTCAGCAAACCCTTTGCTAGGCCCTGGGAGCCACTACGTTCCTGCCATGTGCATAAGGCACTCTGTGTTACCTTCAACCAAGCTTGCCTGCTTAGCTTTTGCAATAGTGGCCAGAACCCAGGACAGAGGCTCCCTGACTTGCTAGAGCCTGAGATGACCTCTCTAGTCATCGAGGGGCCTGGGTAGAATCATAGACTCTCAGGATTGGAAGGGACCTCAGGTGGCATCTAGTCCAACCCCCTGCTCAAAGCAGGACCAATCCCCAATGAAATCCCCAAATGACCCCCTCAAGGATTGAACTCACAACCCTGGGTTTAGCAGGCCAATGCTCAAACCACTGAGATCACTGAGAAGGAAAGGTCATCTTGAAATGCTGGTAGAAATCTCCTAACTTTTGGATGCTAATTTAGATCTAAACGAAGCCTGTTGACCTCTTGAACTTACCTCTGAAAGTATTACTGGTGACAGTAACTGCTGGAGGCCCCAGCCGAGACCCAAGCCCCAGTCTACTAAGCAGAAGTAGAATCTAGCTGTCCTGACATCCACTCTGGGGCACTACCCACTGGACCATGGTGTCTTTCATGCCACCTCTGATTGCAATTCCACTGACACCTCTACTGCTTTGTCCAGTTCAGGGACATCTCATTCACTGGCACTGCTCCTTATTGGTGCTGACATAAATGAACATTGCTCCACGGTATATTTGAAAGGGGGAGTGGAAAAGAAGTACTGAAATAGCTGACCTCTCCAAAGATAGGCGGCTACTTCTGTAGTCATAGTACAAAACACGATGTTTTTCTAAGTGGGTAGGAATGGCCACCTGAGCCATGTCCTCCTGCCCCAGGCACCCGCTGTTTGAACTATGTTCCTCTATAGCAGATGGGAAGTTGCAGCTATGTTACGATGTAAGTGGGTCCAGATTAAAGCATAGGTACTGTAGGTCAATGTCTAGGGCCCTCTCTCCTGGAGTCATGTCATTGTGATGTAATCTCAGATTTCCTTTAAAAAATTCCTATCCCCAATGGTTATGAAAAAAATCTTGAAAAGGTGACCTGAGTGTAAATAATGCAGTGACCTCTGCATGAGTCTTAGCTAATAGCAGTGTGAGAGGGAACTGCCCCATCTTGATGGAGCATTATCTCTAAGTCTGTCTGCTTTGGGATGGAGGGTGGGCACCCTACCATCACCACAGCAAACTGATTTGGGGTGTGGTAGTTTCAGAGGGGTGAGGATGCAGGGCAGAACCACAAGGGGGGCCCATATCATGGTGTTACTAGGGCCCTGATTAACCTTAATTTGACCCTGGCTGCAACCTGTCCCTTGGTGGACATCTTTTTCCTGGTGCACTACACCCTTCTTAGGCCCGGAAGCCACGTCTCACTGCTGTGTTTTTCATTCCACTGAAATTATTACAATTTACATGAAGAATTTGTTGATCCTCCTCCATTATCTCCAATTCCGTTTCCAAGGCCCTGTGGGGATTGCACTCCCACTCATTGCCTTCAAAGTACAATTTACTTGAATGATTAGTAATTTCCACAACTGGTTCCCTACAGGAAACACAAGGGCCAGCTGTGAGTGATAATTATAGGGAAACTGATATTCTTCTCTTAATCATGCAACCCTATTTAATGCCTGGTTCCAACAGGGACAGCATGGGGGTGCATAGCATTACACACCCAGATCCCCTTACCGCTCTCTGTCCCCGCCCCCCTTCAAAAAAATAATCCAGGGAATTTTCCTGTGTAACCCTTCCGCCACCATACTAATATTTTATGACAGGGGAAATATTTGAATTGGTGAATAGAGGAAAGGTCCATTGATGGCTATTAACCAAGGTAGTCAGAGCTGCAATCTTACTTCAGATGTCAATAAGGCGCTAATTGCCAGAAGCTGGGAGTGGATGACAGGGGATGTATCACTCAATAATTGCCTTGTTTTGTTCATCCCCTTTGAAGCACCTAGCACTGGCCACTGTCAGAAGACAGGATATTGGGCTAGATATACCTTTGGTTTGACCCAGTCTGGACATTCTGTACAAGTGCCATTTCTCTATCAGCATTTTGCATTAACATTGTTTCATGGACCTCACGATGTGTGCTCTTAGGTAACAAATACAAAGATATTTAATCCTGGGCATCTGTAACAACATGCACGAAAGTCCAGCAAAATATCTGGTAGGGCTATGCTCGTAACACACTCCATAACGCTAAGGCTGTGTCTACACTACAAGCGCAGCTGCAGCTATGCTACTGTAGCTATGCTACATCAATGGAAAGGATTTTTCATCAGTGTAGTTAATCTATCTCTCTGAGAGGCAGTAGCTAGGTCAATAGAAGAATTCTTCTGTCAACGTAGTGGTGTCTACACAGGATCTTAGATCAGCTTAATAATGTATCGTCGCAGTGTGAATTTTTCACACCCCTGAGCAACAGCAACATAACTAGGTCAGTCTAAGTTTTAGGTGTAGACCAAGTCTAAGTTTTGAAACCCTCCTGCAGCAAGTTGTCTCTTCTGTCTCTGTTTGTGGGTGGTTCCATACCATATGGAATCACTCTGTGCTAGCCTTCCATGGACTGGGATTCCAGAATCTCCTACAAAAGGGTGTCTGGGACTGGGAAGGTTGGGGAGAGCTGTCGTACTGGAGTGGAGGCAGGAGCACGGGGAGCCCTGCGTAGTTACAACATGACTGAAAGATTTATTAGTAATAACCCAGAAGTTATTCAGAAGATGGAGAGGAAAGTGATCAGGAACAGTCACCATGGATTCACCAAGGGCAAGTCATGCCTAACTAACCTAATTGCCTTCTATAACGAGATAACTGGCTCTGTGGATGAGGGGAAAGCAGTGGACGTGTTATTCCTTGATGTTAGCAAAGCTTTTGATACGGTCTCCCACAGTATTCTTGCCAGCAAGTTAAAGAAGTTTGGACTGGATGAATGGACTATAAGGTGGATAGAAAGCTGGCTAGATCATTGGGCTCAACGGGTAGTGATCAATGGCTCCATGTCTAGTTGGCAGCCGGTATCACGTGGAGTGCCCCAAGGGTCGGTCCTGGGGCCGGTTTTGTTCAATATCTTCATTAATGATCTGGAGGATGGCGTGGACTGCACCCTCAGTAAGTTTGCAGATGACACTAAACTGGGAGGAGTGGTAGATACGCTGGAGGGTAGGGATCGGATACAGAGGGACCTAGACAAATTAGAGGATTGGGCCAAAAGAAATCTTATGAGGTTCAACAAGGACAAGTGCAGAGTCCTGCACTTAGGACGGAAGAATCCCACACACTGCTACAGACTAGGGACCAAATGACTAGGAAGCAGTACAGCAGAAAGGGACCATGGGGTTACAGTGGACGAGAAGCTGGATATGAGCTGATTGTATGCCCTTGTTGCCAAGAAGGCTAACAGCATTTTGGGCTGTATAAGTAGGGGCATTGCCAGCAGATCGAGGGATGTGATCATTCCCCTCTATTCGACATTGGTGGGGCCTCATCTGGAGTACTGTGTCCAGTTTTGGGCCCCACACTACAAGAAGGATGTGGAAAAATTGGAAAGAGTCCAGCGGAGGGCAACAAAAATGATTAGGGGGCTGGAGCATATGTCTTATGAGGAGAGTCTGAGGGAACTGGGATCGTTTAGTCTGCAGAAGAGAAGAATGAGGGGGGATTTGATAGCTGCTTTCAACTACCTGAAAGGGGGTTCCAAAGAGGTTGGATATGGACTGTTCTCAGTGGTACCAGATGATAGACCGAGGAGTAATGGTCTCAAGTTGCAGCGGGGGAGGTTTAGGTTGGATATTAGGAAACACTTTTTCACTAGGAGGGTGGTGAAGCACTGGAATGGTTTATCTAGGGAGGTGGTGGAATCTCCTTCCTTAGAGGTTTTTAAGGTCAGTCTTGACAATGCCCTGGCTGGGATGATTGAGTTGGGAATTGGTCCTGCTTTGAGCAGGGGGTTGGACTAGATGACCTCCTGAGGTTCCTTCCAACCCTGATATTCTGATTCTATGATTTATCCGTACTTCCAAGAGGGAGCTGGGTAGGATTATGAGAGAAAAGAAAGCTGCACCACTGTAGTGGTTCAGTGTAGACACCCACTAATCACTATTTTGATGGGGGGGGAAGGTTCTCTCATTGCTGTAGTTAATCCACCTCCCAGAAAGAATTCTTCCATCCACTTAGCTCTGTCTACACCAGCCATTAGGTTGGCTCAGCTACATCTCTCAGGGCTGTGGATTTCTCACCTGCCTGAGAGATGTAGCTAAGCTGATGTCAGTGTTTATTGTAGACCAGTCTGCTAGATGGATAGTTGGAGCTTGTCAGTAAATATCTATCATCAGCATTTTCTCGGAAGGTTTTCAGGTTTTTATTAAACCTCCTCCCAGTTTTCAGACAAGCATGCAATTTTTTTCTTGAGAAAATTTCCATTTAAGAAGCCATTTTCCATTGCAAAAACATTTTGAGCAGAACTTATTGACTAGTTTTAATGGATAATATTATTAATCTTGTTTATTACGGCCGGGCCTAAGGGCCAGCCAAGAATGAGGTCTCATTGTGCGAGGTGCTGTACAAACACAGAGTAGTAGATGGTCCCTGCCCTGAAGAGATTACAATCCAAATAGACCAGACACCCACAGGGTGGGAGAATACACCAGCAGAGTGACCAGTGGGATGGCAGCAAACAGATCTGGAAAACATGGTCCCAGTAGGAAACTGTAAGAGGGAAATGTAAATGTACATAGCTATCCAAAGGCAATTACTGCCTCAGCAAACAAGAATAGTCTACAGTATGTAGATTCTGTGTTCATGGTTTTCTTTCAGCATTGTACATTCTGCCTCTGAAAAATTTACATGAGATTTTCAAAAGAAATCTTGGGTTTCTTTTCTCAGAGCTTTCTGCGTTGCAGCTCTATAAAAATGCTTAATCTGTGGTCAAATGTCAAGACTACAAAAATGCCACTGAAATATTTCTTCCCACAACTAAATTAAAAATTTAAAAAGTGGTTTATAATTGAAGGGGAAACTTTTCTGCCCTACTTTCCAATTTTTTTAAAATATAGATACTTCAAAATAGTAAATTAGTGCAATTTCTAATCTCATAGGAAGCCACACAATCAAAAATTCATTTACTTCACCTCAAGTGAACTAGATGACTCTCTTTATAGATCCCGATCCATTTTAGCTAGCAGCACCAACAGCACATTTGAATCAAGTCTGAGGTCAATCAGCCAACTCTTTATGTCTGGAAATAGAGTCCCTCCATCCTAACACAAATGTACATCTGCCCAAATGAGCTAAAAACCTTCAGGTACTTCTCAAGTTGGGGCCATTAGGAGATGTGCCGAGGCATACTGAAAGGGAACTGCTTTTCCTTTATATGCACTGGTAGGTTGATATATTTTAGAGAAGTGGTCTGAACTGACTAAAGTATTTTCAGAGTGTCCTTGCCTCTCAAGTCACTGAAGCTTCTGTCCTCAGATATATGCGCACTGCTCAAATTGACTTCAGCAAATAATGTATATGCCCTTATGTCTCTTCTGCTGCTGTGGCTACTCGCTGCTTTGTGGGATTTGTCTGGCTTTCCATTCCTTTGGGCTTAATGGGATGTAGCCTAGACAACAACACTGTCCCGATTCACTAGAATACAGTTAGTGTCATTCATAAATTGCAGCCATCTATCTGAACCACATCTCCTACATTGGGCTAACCTCCAAGCTACTGCTGAGCTAAACAGTGCTGATTGAAGAACAGCATGATGGCAGCGTCTAGCCAGCCTCAAAACAAACTCCTATGGGCCAAATTCATCTTCGATTTTGCAAAGAGGGCATTTTCTGTTGGAAAGCTCTTCTGATGGAAAATTCCTGAGAGGTCTAGTCTTCTCCCAGAACTCTAGGGAGACAGAAGCTCCACAGGGGAAGGAGCAATATGCCCCTATCTATTGGTGAAAAAGAATGGCCAAAGAGAAACTTCATTTGCATAAACTTTCTTCCTAGAGTTCCTCAGTGACACTTTGGGAGCCACCATAGCTGTACACAAGCTCAGGATTGGTTAGGAAGTGAAACTGAACTGAGACAGGAGGGGGTGGGAGAAAAGCATTTGAGAGGACTCTTCAGTGGAAAAAAATGCAGAGGAGGGTCATTGATGGGGATGCAATGCTCTTTGCTCTACTCCCTTTGGGGCCAGATGGTGCTAGGAAGACACAGTTTCTTCTGAGTGGCTCCACCTGCCCTACCCTTACTCCTCCTCCGGCAGGCCCCTGCCCTTCTGGGCTGTTTGAGCAGGGAGTCTGCATTCTTTCTAACCCAATCTCCAATTATTTCAGACCCCACCGCCACGTACTGCAGTAGAACTGCACCCAGCCTTGTGCAGCTGGTGACTTCAGTGGCTTTGCAATAAGAGGCAGGAGTTATTTCTCTTATTATTGTAGTGCCTAAGAGCCCCAGGCCTGGAGCAGGACCCCATTGTGCTAGGAGCAGTATGCACACAGAACAAAAGAGCTTACAAGGTAAGTAAGAGACAAGACAATAGCGGGATACAAACAGACAGATAGGGGAGCATAAGGAAACAATGAGATGATAATGGGCAGCATGGTAGGGGGTGGGTGGTCTGACTTTCAGCGCACCAGGAGCCTGGCTATTGCCAAGTTTTTGGCAGGCATCAAGGCAGAGGGGAATTTTAAGGAGGGGTTTGGTGGAGGATAATGAGTTAGTTTTGCAGATGTGTACAGGGAGCTTCTGCCAGGTGTGAGGAGCAGCATGGGAGAAAGCATGAAGGTGCTTGTTTGAAAACTTCACAAGTGGGTGATGGAGGCTGGGATCATGGGCCCTTTGTGGCAGGAGTCAATGTTTTGATATCGGATGACTGACAGTAAGATGGGGCTAGGTCATGAAGGGCCTTGAAAGTGAAGACAAGTACCAAAGTTTACCCCTACTATTTACGAATGAAAAAGACGTCACACAAGGGCAAACATGCAGCAGCTTCCACTATAGATATTTCAGTAATGGTAAAATGTATTACTGGTGAAATGAACCTAAGAGGAGGTGTATTCAGTTTGTGTGAACCTTTGAGCAGCACTGATGAAAGAACTGCCTTTCACGCAGAAATTAGAAAGTGTAGGTATAGAAATGATGTTAAGGCATGAAAACGGTTATTCAGAGCAGGTGCCTCATCTTCAAGATGTGCTGTTAGAAAGAAAATCACTGCAAATTACCATACAGGCAGTTGGATTTGAAAAGGCGGCATTTCAAGGGAAGAGGAGACAGTTGGAACAAATGGGATTCCGTCCATTATTGGTGGCTGAGTCATAAAACAGAGAAACAGAAATTGGAAACAAATTCAAGATATTACCACTTGCACTTTCCCAGTGAAAATTTTGGTCCTTTGTTGCAACTTCCATGGAAAAATTAACACTGTTTAAAACATAATACAACCATAATATTCCACTTATTAATTATATCTGATTTTCTGCAGAAAATCAAGAAAAAACATGTATCTGATGACAACATTTTGGTTTCACAAAATTTGGGAACTACTGTGGTAAGAAAAACTCACTTGTGGGGGGAAAATCCACCAAAATTTGGAAAAGGATTTTCCATTTTTTTTTTTTACTTTTTATTTAATTTACAGAAAAAAGTAATTTTCCAAAGATCCAACCCACAGCTACACTCATTACTAACTATAATGACAAAAATGATTTATTAGCTCCAGTTTAGTCAATTTCCTGATTTTAGAATTTTTTCCAGTTGAATTGTTATTTCCAATTATTTCTACTAATTACAAATAAAAAGGGAAACCGTCCAACGAGAGTAATGGGCCTCTCTGTGGATATAGGATCTCAGCCTTCATGGCTATTAACACATAATCTTTTACCAGCACTAAATTCAGAAAAAAAACCCCCATAAAATGGTATGGGCCACATCTTCAGCTAGCATAACTTGGCTGATCATGGACTTGAATAGAGCTATGCCTATTACAAATGCTGAAGGATCAAGTCCTGTAAAAGTACTGGGTTTCCTTTCCTTTCCTTTCCTGTGTGTGATTTCTCTCTCTCTCTCTCTCTCTCTCTCATGCTCTGGGAATGGTGCTGAATGCAGATGGCACAAGACCTGACCCAACCCCAACTAGTCATTTTCTGGGTCATTGAGGTTGGGCTATTGCGCATATTCACACCCAAGTGCATTATATCCACTTCGGGAGGGATTCTGAATGCTTTGGCGAGTCCCACTGTTAATGCCCTAAGGCTATTGGGAGTATCCTCAGAGCACCAAAGATTTCGTGTGTCCAATCTCTAAACACAAGGGCCCAGATACATAAAGGGACTTTGGCATTGTAATGCTGAGCATTGCAGAGTGCTACATTTAGGCCAGGTCTACACTACACACAGGCTTATGCAAGGTTCTCTCAATCTCTTCTGTTGACGTTTTCCACTTTGTATTAAATAATGATGCCTGCTTTGGGCCAGAGAGTGAGAGTGACTCTAGCCAGCGGGTAGGGTGTTTATGTGAAAGGTGAGGAACTCTTGTTCAAATCCCTCCTGTTAATCTGGCAGAAGTGGGGTCTCCAACATCCTGGGTGAGTGGGAGACAGGTGAGAAGGGAGAGCCCCTCTGGCTGTTTTGAGTGGAGTTGGCAGGCCCTGCAGGCGAGATAGGTGCGGCAACACCTATCTTCACCTGGTTTGAGAGAGGCATCAGGGTGCCTGCCGGAAGCAGTACTGTGCGTGCCTGAAGGAAGAAACCTAGGCACCCAGTGGACTTTTATGGTAAAAATTGAAGCACTGTGGAATTTTAGGTGCCTCCAGGGGTTTTGAGGATCTCAGTGGTGCCTAAATGTTGGACTTAGGGCCCTAAAGTAGGAGTCAGGCACTTAAGTGCTTTTGTGGCTCTGGGTCAAGGTGCCTGGTCTTGCATTTCAACTCCCCCTGCTGCCCAAGGAAAACAGCATCAGACCAGTGTTGATTTCCACTGTTAGAGAATTTAGTAAAGCAATAGTGAATAAAATGCCTGAATTCCAAAGAGAAGGGGAGGGACAGGGAGAATCCTGCCCTGCTAAGCAATGTATCTAAGGAAAGTCTAAAGTAGTTTGCCATGATTCTGTAGGTAACTGTGCTAAGTGGAACCCATTCACAAAGCAGCACTTAGGCCCTGATTTTTAAACTGGTGGGAAAGCATCTCCTGAAAAGAGCCATTGAGAGAAACAAGCGTGAAAGGACTGCTCCGAAAGCCGCTCACCAGGAGAAGTGGAGCACAGTGCGTAAAGAGCTTTTTTCTGTTCCTGAAGGATGGCGGAGGCAGTACCTAAGTAGCTTGGAAGATGAGATCAGTGCTTTACAACCAGCCAGACACATGCAATGTGAGCAGCAGGCGTTATGGGCTGTCCTGGTCTTTTAGAAATCTACTTGGACAGAACACAGGGTTAAATAGCTTCTCATGTTTTGTCTTTTGTAGACCACAGACTTAGCATTTAAGGGACCATAGGAGGCTCTTTTCCAATCACTGCCCTCACAACACTCCCATTAACACTAATGGGAACCATCCCTGGGCACCAAGATGCAAAGAGCCCTCTCTGTGTGGTTAAACAAACAACTTTTGGGGGTTGCGTTATTTTATTCAGTCGCAGTGAGGACATTTCTGCTCACATAAGTAACTTAAGGTTCAGCTCCTGCTGCACTGATGGCATAAAATGTCTGTGTTTGATAACAGTGTGAAAGAAACTGTGAAATCAGCTTCAGGGTGATTGTAAATATCTGATGGGAAACAACGTCAAAGGGATTGTTCACATGAGACACCGGTGTTACAATTAGGAGCGGACGGGTTGTGACGTTATCTGATTAGAGTATGACCATGCAAATCATTGTTGCTACCGCTGTTATATAATTGCAACGAATCTCATACAAAGTGTGTCAATAGAAAGGGTTAAGCAGCTCGCAGGCTAAATGACCCAGAGCCAACCTTTAGAGACATGTTAGAAAAGTATGCAAATGGTAATTAGGGCCATTCTGTAGTAGATAGGCTAGAACTTTGAAATGCAAACCTGTATTGTTAGAAATTAGAGGTGATACTAATTGTATGTGTGTACTCATGTCTTGTTAGAGGTTAACAATGTAGTTAAACAGTCCCTGTCTATACTGTATTCTGTTAATTCAGAGATCAAAAGGACATCTTAACATTTAAATGAACTGTAAACATGGAGATATCACTGTATTCATCTCTCTTTGAAATGTAGAGCAAATCACCTGTGAATGGTGGAAAACAAGCAATTGCCTTATGTTAATCCTTGTAGCTAATTACCGGTGATGCTTAGGAAATAGGTCTACTTCAAAATCTCCATGATTGCCTAGTGTTCGCCTAAGGACGCCGAACTGTCAAAGAAGCTCTGGAACTGTATAAAAATGGGTCCTGATCCTTTTTATCTCAGATCTGCTTGATGCTTCATGCAGGGGATGCTTTAGTCAAAAGGCTGAGAACTGCAGTTCTACCTGGCTCACCCTGAATATGGACATTGGACTATAATCTATGGACTAATTCTGAAAGAACTCTTTGCAACTGCAAAGCTCACCATCTCCACTATGAATCTGATCTCAGAACTGTACTCATGTCTATGCGTATACTGATCTTTTAACCAATCTCTCTCTCTCTTTTCTTTTTTAATACATTGTAGTTCAGTTAATAAGAACTGGCTGTAAGCGTGTATTTGGGTAAGATCTGGAATCTGCATTAACCTGGGAGGTAATGTGTCCGATCCTTTGGGATTGGTAGAACTTTCTTAGATGATGAATAAGATTTTCAGTAATCCTGTGTGTCTGGGTGGAGGCCCGAGGCTGGGTCGCTTTAAGGGAACTGTGTTGTTGGTTTCTGGGTAACCAGTGAGATATTACAGAAGCTGTTTTGTGCTGGTTGGTAAATCTAAGTATTGGAATATCCACCAGTTTTGGGGATTGTCCCCCCCCCCATTTTTTGCAGTTTACCCTAATTGGGTGATCTCAGTTGGCTCCCCTGGGCTCCCGGTCACACGAGTGTTAGGTACACTGTTAGGGCTTGTCTGCATGTACAGTGCTGCAGCGGCTGTAGCTGTGTCAATGGGAGAAGCCCACCTATGGACATAGCGCTGTCTGCACCCGGAGTTCAGTCGGTGTAACGGCGTTGCTTGAGGGTGAGCGAGATAGCTATACCGACGGTCTATACTACAGAATTCTAAGCCTTAGGTGTCAATTGGGAAGGTATCATCAATCAGAGAGTGAACAGATGCAATTCACTGAGGGACATAGTTATGGTAAAATCCTTAGACGTCTTCAAGGAAAGGACAGATAAATGGATAGGGATTTAGATCTCACCCTGATTGTCCTAGATAACCTGGGAGTCTCCCAGTCCCATTCCCTCTCACCGCACAGAGCTTGAGCACTGCAAAGTTCATGGAGGGGTTTCTGTGGAGTCCTTGGATGCCCCTGCCTAGGGCTGTTGGATTTTTGTCCTCTTCACACATGAAGGGAGAGGGGACGATTAAGTCGATAGAAGAACTGGTCAGAAAGTGTTAAATATTTTCCATGAAACATTTTGAAAGAAACAAACAAAAAAAGCCTTTATTTTTGTTAAACGTTTCACAGAAAACGTCTGGAGTTTAGAGGAAAAGACACCCCTCCCACCCCAAAAAAGTTTGTTTTTCAAAAACTGCAAATGTTTGCATTTACATTTTGTCATAAAAAAGCTAAAACATTTTGAACAAAATCATTTCTCCCCCCCCCCAATAAAATTTTAATGGAAATGTTCTGCGTTTTGGGCAAAAACCATAACAAAACAAAAGAAAAAAATCATTATTTTTCAGAACCCAAATTTTTCTCTTAATTAATTTTTTTCTTAAAAAAAAGACCTAGAAAATTTTGAACAAAACAATAATTTGCTGTGAAAATCTTTAAGGAGAAAAGGCTGTTTTTGTTTAATAAAGGTGTGATGGAAACGTTTCTAGTAGCTCTGTCCATACACACAGGGGTCTCCTGCATCACTGGTAATTTGGATTCCCTACCACTGGGAATCAACTTCTGAAATTTTTCTCAGAATGTGAAAAGGGACAAGGTCTTTCTACCCGGGCTGAGAGCTTTTTCCTTGCTGCTGGGTAGACCTACCCTTAATGGGTACATTTAAATGAAACTTTGAAAAGCCGGATCAGGAGAAGGACCAATCTGCAAGCCTAGAGAAATGTTACAATCTCCTCTAAATGACAGAAAATCTGGGTTTCACCTGTGCTGGGTTTAGACTCACATGGACTGGGGATGATGTCATTTAAACTACCTCCAGCAAGTAGACTATGTAGGCGAATTTTGGCAAGAATGTGACATTCTTCAGTCTCTCCTCAAATATTTTTGAATCTTTACACAGAGCAAAATCACAATTCTTACTCTCAGTAGAATTTTATCATTGTTGAATTTAAATCCCCAACTAGCCATATTATTTGCTAGTAGAGATGGTAAAAGGCCTGCTCCAGCTACCAATGGAAGTCAAGGGTAAAACTTCCATTGATGTCAGTGGGAGCAGGATTGGGTTCTAGTCTTCAAATCTGTGGGAAAATACCTTCCATGCAGATACTGGGGCCTGATTCTCCTCTGCCTCACACATTATGTGGGGGCACACCACAACCATTATGCCAGTGCTTAATTTGTGCTCTGGCACCTCTTGGCCTGGCAGTTCATAACTCCAGCAGCCCTGGGCTTCCTGCATCCGTTCTGAATGTAAAACCATTGCTTGAGCCCCAGCACCTCTTTCATTGCCAGTTAAACACTACAATGTGCTAATATTTTGTACACACTTTGCACGCAAGGCCTCAGAGGAATTAGATCCTGGGATTTTTTACAGCTGCTCTATGTTATGGAATAAAAGCTCCAGAGAGAAGGAGTGGGACGGAGGGACTAAAAGGTAAATAAATAAATAAAAGAATGTGCAGAAAAAGCTGCAAGGAGAGGTGTGGTATAGCAGGTATGTTCTCAGGAGGAGTGGCCCTAGCCATTTCATTGGCCAAGGTGGAAAACATTTTCGGTGACCTCTCCTCTCACCTCAAGTGGACCAACCAAAAAACAAACAAGAATGGTGAGTGGCACAGGGGCACAGCAACCCTGGAAGCTGGCGCCCAGGTTGACTGCCCTGCTCTGATGCTCCTGGGAACCCCCCCCCCCGCCCACTTTCTCCCCCTGCCCTCTGGGTTCTCATGGGCTGAGTTTTCACCTAGGAAGAAGGAACAAATGAGTTCTAATCCTTCCTCTGCTAATTCTGCTTGGTTACCTTGGGCAAGTCACTTAAGCTCTTTGTATCTGTTTCCCCTTCATATAAAAAAAGGGATAATGATACTTATCTGCCACACAGAGTTTTTCTGATTGAAAACGTTGATTTGTCACAACCATAATTTTCATGGGAAAGGGTTGCGTTTGACACTTTTTTTCCACCAGAGAAAAGTTTGATTTTTTAAAAAAATTGTCAGAATATTTTAATGCTTTTAAAACAAAAATATTCAGTTTTTTCCAATTCTAAACAACTTTTTGTTTCAGAGTTTAGCTAGAAAAATAAAAAAAATATTAAAATTGAAATGAGAATTTTCAAAAATAAATGTTTCAAATCATCGAAACTGATTTTGGGGGGGTTGGTTCACAATTTTTTTTTTGCGATTTTCACTTTTTATCTCCATTCAGGATGGGCTTTTTTTGTTGTGTTTTTGATATCTTGAAATTTTTCATGAGATGGGAAACACAGCTCTGGTATTAATATTTGCAAAGTGATTTGACAATGAGATGTTAATTATTATTATGTTAAAATTATAATCCTAATATAAACTATATAAACCGAGGCTTCTTTATAAGGGGTCTAGTTTAAAGAGTTCCATGCACACATGCTGAAAGAATATAGACATCGCCATTTCAAATGGAGTTCGGGTTGCTAAACTAAACTTTCAAGTAATTTCCACACAGGATGATAAGCCTTGGGGTGGTCGAAATTGAAGCACAAACTAGTTATGCAAATGCAAAGAAAATTTGAAAGAATAATAATCAGAAAAGCAGAAAATGTATGTGTGGAAGTTTTATGCGATGGATTTGCGGTAGTGTATGTTGAAAATTAATGTGTCACTGGGACTAGTTCATTGGTGTTCATCAAGTTTATTACAGGGTAGGAATGTAAGCAGTCCTCTTAGCCACCAGCTTAAAAGATGGGCATTTTTCTTTGTACTGTATGTGCAGCTCATAGGCGATAGAGGTAACACTTTATACTGAGATGACATTATGAGCATTTTATTAATGTTTTATTTATGGTTAATGGATGATCCTGCAAACTTTACTTATGTGTTAATAAGCATTTGCTAAATATTTAATTGCAGTTGCTATAATTGATAAATTGATTCTAATAAAACCTTTCAAAAATGGTAAAGGCAATCTTCCACGATGTTTCAAAGATATTTTTATATACATTAGGGGGAAAGGACCGTACAGGATGGTGGAGATATACAGTAGACTACTGTTAAATGGGTTTTGATCATTCATTGGTGTCCCTTTAGGACTTGAAAATACAACTCTTTTTCTTACAGAACTATTTCTCTTCCATGATGTGAACGTACATGCTGGTTCTTACATAAGTGCTGTTCTTTCAACACCTTAAGGCGTCTCATCCTTCGTGCTCACTATTTACTGTTCCACTGATGTTCTCTGTGCTGTGCTGAATGTTCCATTAGTCACTGCAAAGCCTAATATTTAGGTTTTTTTGTTACCATACATGTGGCATAAAGAGATTTTGACCCTGAGACCACTGTTCTGTTCAGTGCTCGATCCATGAAAGGGACTTACGTAGGCTTTACACCGCCTAACTCCTTGGCACCCTGCAGCTCTGTGCAAGTGTCAGCCCCGAGTTAGGTGCCCAGGCTCCGCATACACTGGGGAGAGTTACGCACCTAAGAATGGGATTCATTGAAGCCAACAAGCCAGGAGTGAAATGCAGAGGAAGAGGGTGGCAGATCCACAAAGATATTTAGGCCTCCAACTCCCGCTGATCTGGGCCGTGGCTGCCGGACTGACAGGCTGGAGGGAGTCTCAGCCTTCTCAGCCTTCTCCTGCAGTTAGGCGCTTAAGCAGGTCAGCTGTTTCTCACAAAAGCCAGAAAGAGAGTGAGTCCTTGCTCCTGATAGCCCAGTGGTTAGGACACTGACCTGGGTAGGAGACTGGTTTTCAAATCCCTACTCTGCCTTGTTTGGAGCAAGAACTTGAACCCAGGTTTCCCTCATCTCAGCTGAGTAGCATAACCCCCTCTTGGGTATTCTGGGACATGAATTCATATCCTATTTCTCTCTTGTGTGGGTACAGGGTGGCCAATTTTGGTTGGATGTATTCCTGGAGGTTTCTTCACATGACATCACCTTTAATTAAAAATTAATCTTTAATTCCTGGAGACTCTGGGACAATCCTGGAGGGTTGGCAACCCCAGTGGGTTAGTGGTCCTCTCAGCACACCAGTGAGATCAGGCCCTGCAGGCGAGGTAGGCTGGCGAATGCCTTGTTTGAGAATTCCAACGGGGCTTAGGCATGAGTGAGGCTCTGAGCAGCTCGGTAGCTGCAGGGCCACCCAGACGGGGGGGCAAGTGGGGCAATTTGCCCCAGGCCCCTGGCCTCGCAGGGGCCCCCACGAGAGTTTTTCGGGGCCCCTGGAGCGGGGTCCTTCACTTGCTCTGGGGGCCCCGGAAAACTCTCGTGGGGCCTGGGCCCCCGGAGCCTCGTCCGCTCCGGGTCTTCGGTGGCGGGGGGTCCTTCCGCTCTGGGACCCGCCACCGAAGTGCCCTGAAGACCCACGGCGGGGGGTCCTTCCGCCCCGGGACCCGCCGCCGAAGCGCCGGGTCTTCGGCAGCAATTCGGCGGCAGAGCCCCCCACCACCGAAGACCCCAGGCCCCCCTGAATCCTCTGGGAGGCCCTGGGTAGCTGTGAGGCAGCATGAGGATGGAGATGGATTTGCACGTGCCCAGCTGCAGAAACCAAGGCACTTACAGGGCTAGGAGGCAGCTGTGCAGCGCGTCTGTGAATGTCACTGGTGCCTAAATATTGGACTTAGGTGCCTGAAGAGACAGCTAAGTGCCTAAGTCTCTATGGAATCTACCCCTCATTTCTCGTTTTATATATATAAATACATTATTCTCCATCTGGTACAATGTTACATTTATAGCCAGATGCTCAGTGGAACAGCTATCTTTTCATTCTCTCATCTCTTGATCTAGCCTCCCCTAAACTTGTGACACATTAGCACAAGATAGAAAACAACACACTGCCAAAAGCTGCCACTGTTCTTCCTAGTGGGTGTGAAATGTGCTTCAAAGCAAGTGTTTCTTTTATAAATTACTGTATATTTAATACCTCTCAAGGTGGCTAGGTTTTAACCCTGAAGAGAGAATAGATTTATATCTCCTCTACACACTGAATACTTTATACTCCATAATACTGGTAACATTTGCCCACTTGTGAGATCATACAACAAAGCCTATGTCAGAGATGGAATTAACCTGAGACTCAATGTCAATATGTGGAATCCTATGATTGATGCAAAAATCTATGTGAGAATGAGGTTATATCCATGAATTTCATCATTTTAATCCCTTTCAATCTGTGCGTCTGCCCACCTCCTTATCCTCTTCCCCTTATTCCATTCCCACAGAGCTATATGGTTCCAAAAAGCAACAGAGGCTAAAGTAACATAAAACAGGAAAGTTGTTATTTCATTGGTCTTTGTGTTTTCCTACAGCCGGATTCTGTGCACATTGAAATCTACGGTAAAGATCTCTTTGGTGCAGTGGTGCAGACTCAGGCACCTAGACGGTGATTTGCAAAAGTAATGGTCTTTAAGAAAGTCCATGGGATTGTGCTTCTGAAGACTGTTAGATTGGTTGAGTTAAACCTCACCTAAACTGTTCTGACCTCCACTCTCATTTAAGATCACTATGACAGACAGCTTAATAGCCCCACCTAAGACAAAGAGATACGCAAGCTTGCCCAGTAATTGTATTTCTTGGGCTGAGAACTCATTGTGTGTGGGGGGGGGGGGGGCGGGGAGCAGACAAGGACAAGACAGAACAAGCTGAGACATACGCTGGGATAAAGATAGAAGCAGAAGGAGAAAGCCGAGCAGATACCTGGAAGCATATTAATATAGCCTTGAGAAAAAGCTATTTGGGTACAGAGTACTGGCTTGAAAGGCAGGTATGGAACAGCAAACAAAGGAATTGTTTCCTGCTAATTGATTCCTAGTGTGTTCAGGGAAACAGGACTTTGTCCATTTTTTGTAAATAAACAAAATTGCATCAAAGAAATACCTATGATCAATTTTTCCTCCTAACTGGAACAACCTACAAGATCCTGAGTTTTTTTGGCTAGCTGCTAGGTCAAAAGCAGTAACAATATCTTAGGTGTGTTGGCCTTTATGTATGGGGAGATCTTGGTGGACCAGCAAAATGCCTGGACCACTACTGATATTGGAATATCAATTATCATGCTTGTTGCCAAATCAGCTAAATCAGTAGGTCTTAGCAGGGGTCTGCAACGGCCTTAGCATAACTAAGCAAGCAGCTGGGGTGGGGGGAAGCATGACCATCTGTCCTTCCTGATGAGATCTTTGTTGAAATTGCTGAGGTATGTGTTTTAGAAAAACAGGAAGCTTATACACACTTGCCCTTTGGGATGTGTTTGTCAGGGCCCTCAAAACATGCAGGCTCTGCAAAAAAACAAAAACAAAAACCAAAGCCCCCCCCATCTGTCTAATTGATGGTTTAATAACAATTTCTTGCTTAACCTTTGAAATTGCGTGCTTAACAAGTTCTTTTTTTGATTGACATTTTATTGTTACACTAACCCAAATAAATAAGGGGAGAAAGTATAGGATGGTTGAATTCTTTAGGAACACTCTGCTGAGCGGTAGCAATGTCCTGGGCCTTGCACGTTGGCTTCCCAGTGGAAAGGAAATCAGTGACATAGCCTTTGTGTCTATTCTGAGTGTAACATGCTTTATTTACACACATACACCCATCCTGGAATGAGCTGGTCAAACAGCATGCAGGGCAATCCCTTCCTCTGGGAATCTCAGCCCATCACCACTGCGCCATTCCCAGAGAGTGACTCTTTCTCAGGAATGGACTCTAATCACTGCTCTCCCTCTCCCCCAAATCTGTCTCCACCAAAACCTTGCTGTGATGTCAACAGACCAGGTACCAGCTCATGCCAAGGCCCCAGACCTCACTGAACACTGACAGATGCACAACTGGAAACCAGTCTGGCTCACCTGTGGGTTAGGATAGTTAAAATAGATATTAGTGCTATCAGAATGTGTTAATGCTTAGACTTTATGGAATGCTGGTAGGATGCTGCATGTATTAATCCTAATGATAAAGTCTGTATCACCTGATATAACGTTATATTGAGTGTTGCATTGTAACCTCTGTAATTGTGTAACTCACCAAACAGGAAAAGAAGTCTTAATTTAAAGTGCTTGTCCTGCACACAGGATGGCCCATTGAAGGCAAATGAAGCATTGTATAGCATCAAAGGACAGAGACCTTTGTTGATTGCATTCTTCACGCCCTCCAGGAATGGCAGGCCTGTGCAGGAACTCATCCCATCAGCTTGGATTCTGGGGTGAAGGAGCTAAAAATCTGTAAAAAGGAGAAACCAGTCTCTTTATACTGTCTGGATTCTCAGGGGCAAAGATTCCTCAACGTAAGCAAGAGATCTCCATGCTGCTTGGCATGGGTCAGCCCTAAAGGCTTATTATAGAAGCTTATATTATTCTCTTAAATCGAAGACTAACTCATTTGTGTGCATGTTTCCAGTTTTAATTTGATAAATAACTCTCATTTCTTTTTCTCAGTTAATGATCCTTTAGCTAGTTTATTAACAGTTGTAGCCAATCCTGTGTCTTTGGTTTGAGGTTTGAGTACAATTGACCTGGGGTAAGTGACGAGTCCTTTGGGACCGGGAGTAGTCTGTATATTGTGATTTTTTGATGTAAAGTGACCATCTATCACATAGTCCAGCTTTCCTGGGTGATAAGGTAGACTGGAGTGCCCAAGGGGACTGTCTGTGACTCCATGGTAAGACTGTTTTAGTGCTTTCAGAGTTCACAGCTGTTATTGGGTGGGTGAAATCTAGTTATAGAACAGTTTGGGGGTTCTGCCCTGCTTTTTGACACTCTGCCCTGAGGTTGGCACTCATGGTCGTGAGCTGCTCCAGACAGTGTGACACTTGCATAAACCCCAAACTACCATCAACAAAGCATGTCTTCCCAAGAGTCAAAACTTGCTCGCATGCTAATTAAAAAACATGGAAGGTTACACATAACAGCAACAAATGGGTGCTTGCCATAACAGGCGCTATTTAAAAATTCCTCCTTTAAATGCATCTAACTATATTCAGAGAATACAATATATGGGCCAGTCAATCTCTATATATACTAAACCAAACCAAACAAAAATGCACTGATATTCTTGTCTGTGCTTCTTGAAACAAACCATTTTTCTTTTAAAACTTACCCAGAAGATTGAGCTCCCTGTGTCAGTGTGAATTTTCAAGTTAGGAGAGGTCTGACCTTATCAAATAATTATTCTTTTTCTCTCATCACTTCTGAAATCTTCATTAATGTCTAGCACCAAAACCAACCTCCCTCTTGTGGCCATGATACATAGTTGTAATGCAATTCTTTTCAAATCCACCAGTTTGATTCCTCGTTCCCTTTTCATATGCTATTTTAGAGGCAATTCTGAGTTCAATTTCAGGTTCAAGCTGATCTGAAACCCTGTGTGCCAGTCCAGATAAAGGTTCTGATCCAATGCCTAAAGCGCCTCTTGACTTGAGCTGAAGGCACTCAGAACTTCTCGGGAGGTGGGATTGGCCCTAAATATCTCAGTTGACATCTGATGCAGTGAGACCCAGATCCAGGTAAATGGAGATGGCCAATGTGTGTCATATTCACTGGAAGCATGTGAAAGATGTACATAAAAGGCTAGGCTGTGGATAACTCTAGGTGGGTGTAAAAGGAACTTTCTCTCCCTGATAAGGGGGCATGTCCCACTCCAAACTTTATGCTTTCCTGCTGACTTCCCCCTCCTTGCCACTACAGGACTCATGAATTCTCCCTTCTAATCCCCACTTTTGCTTATATTGCGCCTTCTCTGTTGTTCTCGAGTGCCTCGGCCAAAGTCGGTATCTATGAATTTCATGATGCCAAAGGATCATCAGAGTATAGCACCATCAGCACAGAGGCCTGGACCCATCGCTTCCTCACTTCCCAGCAAAACTGTGAGGGAGGAGTGCTGGTTGAACATTTTCCATCCCAACCTTTTTTTGGACCAAAAAACCAGCCTATTTCTCAATCAAAATTTTCACAACAAATTTATGTTTCATGTATACTTCTTTGGCTTTTTGGAGAAAAATAGGGAAACATTTTGCATGAGGTTCCCTACTCCAGCCCCTTTATAGAATCATAGAATCATAGAAAATTAGGGTTGGAAGAGACCTCAGGAGGCCATCTAGTCCAACCCCCTGCTCAAAACTGGACCAACCCAAACTAAATCATCCCAGCCAGGGCTTTGTCAAGCCTGACCTTAAAAACCTCTAAGGAAGGAGATTCCACCACCTCCCTAGGTAACCCATTCCAGTGCTTCACCACCCTCCTAGTGAAAAAGTTTTTCCTAATATCCAACCTAGACCTCCCCAACTGCAACTTGAGACCATTACCCCTTATTCTGTCATCAGGTACCACTGAGAACAGTCTAGATCCATCCTCTTTGGAATCCCCTTCAGGTAGTTGAAGGCTGCTATCAAATCCCCCCTCATTCCTCTCTTCTGCAGATTAAACAAGCCCAGTTCCCTCAGCCTCTCCTCGTAAGTCATGTGCCCCAGCCCCCTGATCATTTTCGTTGTCCCCCATAGTGGGTGTGGCCTCACCAGTGCCGAATAGAGGGGAATAATCACTTCCCTTGATCTGCTGGCAATGCTCCTACTAATGCAGCCCAATATGCTGTAACCCTTCTTGGCAACAAGGGCACACTGCTGACTCATATCCAGCTTCTCATCCACTGTAATCCCCAGGTCCTTTTCTGCAGAACTGCTGCTTAGCCACTCGGTCCCCAGCCTGTAGCGGTGCATGGGATTCTTCCATTCTAAGTGCAGGACTTTGCACTTGTCCTTGTTGAACCTCATCAGATTTCTTTTGGCTCAATCCTCCAATTTGTCTAGGTCACTCTGGACCCTATCCTTACCCTCCAGCATATCTACTTCTCCCCCAGCTTAGTGTCATCTGTGTACTTGCTGAGGGTGCAATCCATCCCATCATCCAGATTATTAATAAAGATGTTAAACAAAACCGGCCCCAGGACCGACCTCTGGGGCATTCCGCTTGATAGCGGCTGCCAACTAAACATCGAGATGCTGATCACTACCCATTGAGGCTGACAATCTAGCCAGCTTTCTATACACCTTATAGTCTATTCATCCAATCCATACTTTTTTAACTTGCTGGCAAGAATACTGTGGGAGACCGTATCAAAAGATTTGCTAAAGTCAAGATATATCACATCCACCGCTTTCCCCATATCCACTGAGCCAGTTATCTCATCATAGAAGGCAATCAGGTTGGTCAGGCATGACTTGCACTTGGTGAATCCATGTTGACTGTTCATGATCACCTTCCTCACCTCCAAGTGCTTCAAAACGGATTCCTTGAGGACCTGCTCCATGATTTTTCCAGGGACTGAGCTGAGGCTGACTGGTCTGTATTTCCCCGGGTTCTCCTTCTTCCCTTTTTAAAATATGGACACTATATTTGTCTTTTTCCAATTGTCCGGGACCTCCCCAATCACCATGAATTTTCACCACAAACAAGGTCCAGGGTAACATAAAGGGGCCTTTAAAAGCCCTTTTAAAAGAATTCCCCTGGTTGTTGTATGGTGGAACAGAGCTGTAAGGCTGCCTTCCTCAGAACCCCTTGGAAGCCCTGGTATAGGGCGGATACTGGGGGGCATGGCTGAGGCGGAGGGGAATGTTGGGCCATAGCACTGTGGAGATGGAGGTGAATTAGGGCTGTGCTGTGGCTCATAGGGCAGCCCAGGGAGGGTATCCGAACTTAGGTAGGACCCCAAGGCTGTCTAAGTTACACTGGGGACTTATTCAGCCCCCAGAACAGCCAAGGATTAGGAGGCACAAGGGGGGGTCAAAGCAGCCTTAGCTCTTCCATTTCCCTTTTGTGCTACATCTCTGCAATATCTCAGCCTTCTGGAAAACCAGAAAAAGTCAGCCCATTTCCCCCCCAAACTTTCATGTGAAATGCAATTGGCATTTTTCAGCCAGCTCTGTTGGGGAGCACACACCCTGCATGCTGCTGAAGGGCATTGGGGGCTTCTGCACAGCATGGAGAAGCCTTCCCATGCTCTTCCCATGCTCATGGAGGTACTGAGCCTTGCTCATGTACCACACCGCCAGCAGGTGCTGCTAGGGCCGTGTAACTCCACACTACCCTACCGTGGGCGGTGGCATACAAGCCACCACAGTGCCCAGAGTATAAGCACACACAAGCCTAGTTAGAGACAGGGACAGATGCTGGCCACCGCAATGGAGCAAAGGAGTGTGATTTATAACTACAAGTGTCAAATGAAAAGTGTCTTATTTGTGGTAAACCGGCTCCCAGGCCAATAATGTGAATCACCCTTGCCCAGTGCCCAAAGCAGAGAGAAAATATGAAGAAACTTTCTGCTGGACCAATAGCTGCTGAGTGTAACCTCCAACGGTCTCCACTTTTTCTGATTTGTAACTGACTGTCTGGTCACAGCCTGGAGAATCTGGCAGTAGGAAAATAGTTTTCGCCCAACCCATAACATGTCTTCCCCCAGTTTCTTTAAAATGCCTGATTTTGCCCACGTGTTAGGCCCAATTATTTTTCTGTTTGATCTCTTCTCCCTCCTCTATCTCTATTTTCTCCTCTCCCTGACGCCTGGGGAAAAATACATGATAGCAGCAGTTTCATATGTTTCACTTTTCACATATTGATGTTTGCATTAGTGAAAAAACCCAACACTTTTCCTGCCTTTCTTCTCTTCGGGGAGTCAAAAAAATGTCTGCACTCCTCTCATGCCCTTCATATCTCTCTTCTGTGGCATATTTCAATACTGTGTTTTTCCTCCCAGAACCAGATGTGGGTGAGATTCAATTGGATACTCTGCTGTGGCCTAACAAGATAATTATGATGCCACTTAAAAAACTACTAACGTGAGATGTAAGTTGCAAGGTTCCTATCATGGCAATCCTGATTTGTATCTTAATAGATTTTATTTTGTACTGATGGCTTTGATTGTACTTGCGAAACAACCTTTTGGGAGTTATCTTTTTTTTAGGGAAGTTTTAAAATATACCTATATCTGTATAGCTATAGAACTTCTGGCCCCAAAGCTTCATTTCATTTGCAGAATGCGTGCTGCATTTCAGAAATGTAGCCAGCGCAATATGATAAACAGTATTTAAGATTCAGGAAGCACCTTGTGTATTCAAGAAGAAATCTTTATATTGAAAACATATAGACACATTCCGAGGAGAGGGAGGGAAAATAAGATTTTCTTGCGTGTGTAGTGGCAACAGTTTGACTTAGCAAATTTTAGTGCCTATGCTGTGGGACAAGCTTTGCAGCATGCCAGCCTAGGTGCTACTAGATCAGTGGTTCTCAAACTTTTGTAGTGGCGACCCCTTTCACATAGCAAGCCTCTGAGTGCGACCCCCACCCTTATAAATTAAAACACTTTTTATATATTTAACACCATTATAAATGCTGGAGGCTGACAGCTCGTGACCCCCCCGGAATAACCTTGCGACCCCCTGAGGGGTCCCGACCCCCAGTTTGAGAATCCCTGTAACTAGATTTTGACCCTACTTAGAGCTGAGAAAAGGGGACTGGGAAAGAGCAAAATGAAAGCAGAAATATAATATAAGCCACAATCTCTCATTTGTTTCATCTCTGTGCTGCTCTTGCAGTGCATAGGGACTAGAAACCTCTAGTTCTACCCAATTTAGGATTCCCTCCACTTAGTGCAGAAATGAAGCAGGCAGCTTCTATACCACTTTTTCTCAGTATAGTGGGAGGTGGTGTATTGAAAAATGTTTTACAATGTAAAATGACAGCTTGTAATTTTAAGTGGTTTCCTGGTCCTGCTGGCAGATTAGGGGGCTCTGCAGGGAAGCATGTGAGCTGAGTTTTCAGTAGTCAGTCTGCAAAAGAGCCAGTATGGAGCAAGGTAGGGTGCAGTTGTACCTCTCTGTCTTAGGGGAGCAGCCTGCTATCTCTCCTTCTGTAATTGGTTGTTGTGTGTTAGATTTCCAGAGTCTAAGACATAAAGTAGTGTTACATTGCAACGGTATGCATTACTTTCTCTAACTCACTGGGTGTATGCCGTGGACATACCTGGCGATTTTGGGGGCATGGACAGAGTGCTATGTGCGCTGGTCATTCCTGGCTGTTGGTGAAGATTAGAACAACTCTAATCCAGGCTCAGGTAGCATACAACAAGCCTCAGAAATGGGGCGCTGCAGCCAGGTCCTTTTTGTCCTTCTTCTCTGCTGCACACAGCAGACAATTGTTGCAGATGAGACTCTAGGCCAATATTACTGTACTTGTCTATGTCTGGGTTAGCCCTCCTTTCTGTGGAGAGCAAGTGAGTTGCTCGGGATGTGAGTCGGGGCAGGATTCTGTTCTCTGGGGTCACATTCCCGTCTCTTTGAGTGACCCAGTGTCTTCAATTAATCATTTCAGGGTCATTTCGATTTTTCCATTAACCCCTCAAGTTGATGGTTTGAAACAAATGTATTTAATAATATATGCAGGCAAGCATCAGCTATGCGAACAGCTGCATTTAGCAAGGGAAGAAGATGGAATTCACTGCAGTCATCAATATTTCTGCTCCCTCTTGGTTATTTGCTGTACTCTGTATGTGTAAGACATTTTTTCTCCATTTCAGATGGTCCCTTCGGGTCTCTTTTTTACTCACAGTGAGGCTGTCTGCTGGATGGTCTCTGCATGGGTGATAATCTGCAATCTGATTTTTGTTTTATATTTGTTGAATATGGTCACAGCTAAGTTATTCCCCTACCTGGGGGCTGATCTTCCTCGCATGGACGAAATTCCCAGTGGGGCACAGTCGGATCCAGGGTTGATGATGATGATTGCAGGGATTTGTGATGTCTTAGGTTTTCTGTCTTTGCAGAGACAAATGTTGGTCTCCTATCGGAAGATAGTAAAATTTGTCTCTGCAATGACAGACATCGCAAATCCCTGCAGTGCCATATTTCCAGAAATTCCCTTTGCAAAGGAAGAGGGATCCAAGTAGGATTAAACAGAATTGGGTGGGGTTGGGGGGGAGCATCTGTAAATGAAGCGGCAAGAAGTCGAAGTTCTTTGGGAGAGGGAGGATCATCTCACTGATACCGTGAGACCAGAATGTTGTCTTAGACTGACTCCTAGATAAAACTGCCTTATGGGACAGGTAGCTGGGGGGACCTAGGAGCAACCTGACCTGTTAATGTAAGAGCTGGATTTCAATGGCATTTGGAGACTTAAAAAACTAAAGTCCAGACTTGCTTATTCTTCCTCAGTTCACATCTCATGCCTGAGGAAAATATTTCTTCTCTCTCTTGGCTACATGCTGCCATGATAGCGAAACACAGACTCAGGGCCAAATCCTGGAAAAGGCCTTAATGGGGATGCTTGTGGAGTAAATCATGGGAGAATTTGGCCCAGAAAGTCTAATGGAATGCCAGAGCGCTTGATGTTTGTAGTTAACTGCAGCACAGCAGCTCATAAAACATTCAAGAATCTCCTATTTGTGGCACGAGATCATCATCTCCAAACAAAGAGGAAAGAGAAAGTAGTGCAACCATGCAAGAGAGAGTAGATGAGATCTGTCCTAACCAGCAGACATGTAAATACCAAAGGGAGGTGTTTCTAACATTAATCTCAAAATAAAAGGTTTAACAAATATCATATCCATATTAATCTAATCATCAGTGTACACTTTGCTGCTTGAAAGTGTTTCCAAATGTGAACAGGTTGTGTGCAGATAGTGACCATGCACTGCTTGCCTTAACAAGCACCTGTCTTTAGCAGCTGGTGATACACCTGTGTGGTCTAAGGAGCTCCAGTCACTTTTGGTGTTGACCTTTCCAGGGCATAGGCTTGAATCCTACTGCTGCTTAATCCAACATTTATACGTCAGAATAAATGCTTAGAATGGTCACTTCTGCTCCTGAATGTTTACCTGCCTTTTGCGCATAATTTCAGAATCTAGAATTATCATTCAAGAAAAAAAGTGGCTTGCACTTTCATCTGTGCACCCCCATCCTGGTCAAAACTCTCACACAAGTAATGGACAAAAATCATTGTCTAGGTTCCCTTACAGTTTCTGGCTTTTGGCCTCTTTGGATTGATTCCCTTCATGGCTCGCTGATATGTAAACTGTTGCTATGAGCTGGGCTAAATCTTGTTATGGATTGAGTTAAAACGTCATTAAAACTGATGTGTGAATGGACCCTTCACTTAAGATAGCTATAAAATACAGCTCAGGGGCCACACCTAAAACCAGACCTAATTGAGTCTGCCCAGACGCAAGCACAAGTTGGAGTGTGTGTGTGTGTGTTCCAATAGGTATTGTTCAGACTCTCTGTGTGTGCACGCATGGGTGTGTGTGTGTGTGTGTGTGTAGCTTAGAGAAAAGTTCTGAGTTCAGGGTGTTGGATGAAAGAAGATTGGGCGTGTAAGATAAGAACTGCTCCTTTTCCTTTTGGTTCCTCCTCTATTTGCAGAAGCAGGACTTTGTACATTTCTTGTAATTTAACAAGACTTCATCAAAGAAAATACCAGACTCTGTTATCATTTTCTTCTCCCAACTAGGAATATCTCCAGGGCCCCAAACTTTGACTAGCTGCTCAGGTCAAAAAGGGGCAGCACTATTCTTGGGAGAAAGAAAATAAAACCCTCATCCCCTATCAGTGAAGCAGAGAACTATAACAGCAGTAGAATGCAGAGGCAGATATTAACTTCCATTAAGCTGAACACCAAATTTACTGATTCAAAAGATATTAGCTGACATGAAGCCATAAAACTTCATTGAAACATGAGGTCAATATAATGTGTATATATACTGAATGGAATATCCAGAAGCCTCTCCATTATAGTCAAGAATTTATTTTTATATGTGTAAAAGTTTGTCTTCTTATCTGACACTCCAAGAGGAAATTACATTAATGGTCCAGACAATGACAATAATTTACCAGTGGTGAACCAATCCCGAAACAAAGATTTGTAAAAGCAATTGTATTGGCCTGTCACAGGCCAATAATCACTAAACTCAGATCAGTGGCCAATCAGGATACTTATATTTATGCATGTGATGTGATATT
The DNA here is from genome assembly GCF_028017835.1 of Emys orbicularis. NCBI lineage: Eukaryota > Metazoa > Chordata > Testudines > Emydidae > Emys > Emys orbicularis. The sequence goes on along the minus strand of NC_088687.1, from coordinate 5,186,807 downwards.
ATTGGTGACTCCAGGCCACAATACTGCTGACATCTGACATTTGCTCACTTGTCACATGACTGTTACCAGCCAATAATTGACTTCCTAGATAACAAGTAAGGATATTGTAAGGTTGCCTATAATATTACCAGATGTTCAAGTGAATCTTTTGTAGCTTAGTAGGATCTTGTGTGTTAATTTCTTTCTGGAGGGACTGCAAGTCTTCCCAAAGTACCTTGTATATTGTCATGTAGCGCATTCCATACTTTATGTCAGATCCAACTGAATTCTGTCTGCTTCTTAGTGAGTACAACTGAGAGGTCAGAAAAAAATGGAGGCTATAGCCATTTAAATAGACTTTGTCAGTGTTTTCAGTGGCTTTTCTTAGCATTAGAGCTAGGTCTGAAACAGCTTTCCCACCCTGTGGAAATGTTTGAGATTTTGTAATTTCTTCCCATCCTGAATCAAAAAGTCAACATGTTGAAAAAAATTTCAAACCAAAATCTAAAAAAATTGTTTCAGGTCAATTGAAATGTTTGTTTCAATAATTTCAAAACGTTTTTTGTTTAAATCTTGACTATTTTCAATTTTTTTTAAAAAGGTGTACCATAATTAGCTTACATTTTGAAATGAAAAAAAACTTTAAACTGAAAACTGAAATGTTGCATCTTGAAAATGTCAAAATGTCCTTCAACAATTCAAAAACAAAATCAAGAAACTGACCTTTCCCACAAAAAGCTTCCTTTTGTTTTCCAAGTCGGCATTTCATCTGAAATTTCCTGACCAGTTCTTCCTGGTTCTCTGTGTTAAATCATCCTGTTCTCCCCTTCAGCTTTAAGAACATAACAGTGGCCATACTGGGTCAGACCAATGGTCCATCTAGCCAAGTATCCTGTCTTCCTACAGTGGTCTTACGTTCTTATAATTTATGAATATGTTGAACAACACTGGTCTCAGTACAGATCCTGTGGACCCCGCTATTTACCTTGCTCCATTGTGAAAAATGTCTGTTTATTCCTATCCTTTGGTTCCTATTTTTTAACCAGCTACTGATCCATAACAGGGCCTTTCCTCTTATCCTGTGACTCCTTACTCTGCTTAGAGTCTTTGGTGAGGGATCTTGTCAAAAGTAGTTTGAAAGTCCAAGTATGCTATATCCACTGGATCACCTTTGTCCCCATGTTTGTTGACCCCCTCAAAGAATTCTAATAGATTGGTGAGGCATGATTTCCCTTTACAAAAGTCATGTTGACTTTTCCTCATATTTTGTTCATCTATGTGTCCGATAATTCTGTTCTTTACTATAGTTTCAACCCATTTGCTTGGCACTGCAGTTAGGCTTACCAGCTTGTAATTGCCAGGACAGCCTCTGGAGCCTTTAAAAAATAAATCAGCATCACATTAGCTATCTGCCAGTCATCTGATACAGAGGTGGATTTAAGCAGTCTGTTACATAGCACAATTATTAATTCTGCAATTTCATGTTTGAGTTCCTTCAGAATTCTTGGGTGAATACCATCTCATCTTGGTGATTCATTACTGTTTATTTTATCAATTTGTTCCAAAACACCCTCTATTGACCCATCAATTTGGGATAGTTCTTCCTATTTTTTACCTAAAAATAATGGCTCGGGTGCAGGACTCTCCCTCACATCCTCTGCAATGAAGACCAATGCAAAGAATTCATTTAGCGTCTCTGCTTTCCTTGAGCACTTATTTAGTACCTCAATCACCCAATGGCTCTACTGACTGTTTGGCAGGCTTCCTTCTTCTGATGTGCTTACATAGGGCTTGTCTTCATTACTAGGGTAAATCGACATAAGTTACACAACTCCAGCTATGTGAATAATATAGCTGGAGTCGACGTAGCTTGGGTCAACTTACCCCATGTCTTTACTGCGCTGCTTTAGTGGGACACACTCTCCGGTCAACTTACCTTACTCTTCTCAGGGAGCTGGAGTGCTGGAGTTGTCCAGAGAGCACTCTGCAATCGATTTAGGGGATCTTCACTAGACCCACTAAATTGACACCCGCTGCATTGATTGCAGCAGTGTCAATCTTCCTGGTAGTGAAGACAAGCCCATAAACTAACAGCATTTTTAAAAAAATATTTTGCTAGTTGTTCTTTTTTGGCCTCACTAATGATACCTTTACACTTGACTTGCCTGAGTTTATGTTCCTTTCTATTTTCCTCACTTTAAAAATTGGAAGTCAAATCCTGGATGTCTTTTTGTCTCTAATCACCTCTCTTACTCTGTATAATGGTGGCATTTTTTTTTTGGTCCTTTCACTGTTTTTTGCTTGTTTGTTTTTTGCTATTTGGGGTATACATATAGTTTGAGCCTCTATTATAGTGTTTTTTAAAAGTTCCCATGCAGCTGTGACTGTTCCTTTGAATTTCCGTTTATCTAGCCTCCTAATTTTTCTGTAGTTCCCCTGTTTGAAGTTAAATGCTACTATGATCGGCTTTTTTGGTATCTTCCCTCCTACAAGGATATTAAATTTAATTACATTATGTGGTTGCTATTACCAAGTTGTTCAGCTATATTCACTTCTTGGACCAGATTCTGTGCTTCGCTTAGGACTAAATCAAGAATTGCCTCTTCCCTTGTGTGTTCCAAGACTAGCAGCTCTAAGGAGGAGTCACTAATGATGTCTAGAAATTTTTTTTTTTTGCATCCCGTCCTGAGATGACATGTTCCCAGTCAATATGGGGACAGATCTGAGCATTCACCATCCTGGTCAGATGGTTGGTAATATATTCCAACTGCTATACTCTTTTTCAAGTATGGAATTTCTATCCATTTTTCTAGTCTGAGGTTGAAGGAGTAATTTTTATCACCATTGGTCTTCATCTTGTGTCTCATTTTATAAATATTATTTTTCATTTCACTCCTTGGGTGAAATCCTGGCTCTAGTGAAATAAATGGGAGTTTTTCCATTGACTGCAACAAGGCCATGATTTCACCCCTTCGTGTTCTTTTTCCTTTCTTTCGTTTTCACATTGAAGCCATTAAAACTATTGTAAGCAGAGCCGGTTGGAAGTTTTCAAAATTTTGTTAAAATTCTGAATTAAAAAAAAGGCAGAAAAAGATTTTCACGTATCTTCCCCATACCTTTTTTTAAAAAAAGGTATTATAAGTTACTGGTATTTAAACCACAATGGTTGGTCATAAAGCTAAATAAAAAAATCAGCTGACTTCAAAAAGAAAATAAATGCATGTGATATTAAATTTAACGATGTCCCATGTGATGTGAGAGAAAAGTACTAATCCTATGACTTTCATTCTGTGGGTAAAGTTTGTACCAGAAAAATTGGCACCTGTAATTTTGTGCCTGATTAAACTGTGAAACTATGGTTACATCTACACTAAAGCCACTACAGTAGCTATGGTGGCAGGGTTTTTCCATTGATGTAGTTAATCCACCTCTTTGAGAGGTGGTAGCCAGGTCGGTAGAAGAATTCTTCAGTTGATCTAGCCACATCTACACTGGCAGCTAAGTTGACCTAACTACGGTGTGCAGGGTGTGAAATTTTCCCCAGACTTGGGCGTATAGCTAGGTCGGTCTAATTTGTAAGTGTATACCAGACTTATGATTTTCAAGAGCAAGTATTCTGATTTGAACCTGCAGTTCATTTCAAAGGTGCAAAGATATTGGTGCAAATATTACAGGCATAAGTGGTACTTATGCTTGCGGCAGCTGGGGTGAGTGTATGGTGGAAGATAGTATTATTGAACTCATCCTGTACTTCAGATCATTCTTCCTAATTGGTTGTTTATCTTCTAGTTTTTGTTTGTACAGCACTTAGCACAAATGGGACCCCTTGGTGCCACCTGGGTATGATATAAGTATAATAAAATTGGCCAGGCCTCTGTAAGTTGATTCTCTTGCTAGATATGCTGTTGCTTCCTTATCTTCTGATGCTGGCCCAGCTGGGATCTAGAAATGCACCCTGGTTTCTTTTCGGGCAAGAACAGAGAATTTAATTTTTTGCTGCAAAAGTTAAAATGCTTGGTGCAGAAAATCATTAAAAACTACCTCCCAATTCAGGAATGGTCAGTGCAAACACAGAGGTATCATTTTTCTTGCTTTCCTTGAGAATCCTTTGTTTGAGTTATGGCCTTGTGAAACAGATGGTCGGGGTGTTTCTTAGGGTTAAAATTAGAATCCAGGGCAGATCTAATGTACACAGGTCAATGTCTCATAGAGTTCTAAAATGTATATGTAACTTTTTTCATTTGAACAAAGGATATTACATTTTAGGCTCCTCCCATACACTAATGGGTGCTCTCCTGCCCAAGAAATGCAAATGTGGCAGAATATCAATTCTGTCTCATTTTTATGGAGCCACGTTCTTTTGCCTCTGTCATAACTATAAAGGGAAGGGTGACAGCTCTCCTGTGTACAGTGCTATGGAATCCCTCCTAGCCAGAGACTCCAAATCCTTTTACCTGTAAAGGGTTAAGAAGCTCGGGTAACCTGGCTGACACCTGACCCCAAGGACCAATAAGGGGACAAGATACTTTCAAATCTTGGGGGGGGAAAGGCTTTTGTGTGTGTCCTTTGTTTAAGGGGTTGTTCGCTCTTGGGACTGAGAGGGACCAGACATCAATCCAGGTTCTCCCCATCTTTCTAAACAAGTCTCTCTTATTTCAAAATTGTAAGTAAAAGCCAGACAAGGCGTCTTAGATTTACTTTGTTTTCTCAACTTGTAAATGTACCTTTTACTAGCGTGGTTATCTTTGTTTGCTACACTCTGAACCTAAGACAGAGGGGAGTCCTCTGAGCTCTTTAAGTTTGATTACCCTGTAAAGTTATTTTCCATACTGATTTTACAGAGATGATTTTTACCTTTTTCTTTAATTAAAAGCCTTCTTTTTAAGAACCTGATTGATTTCTCCTTGTTTTAAGATCCAAAGGGGGTTTGGATCTGTATTCACCAGGAGTTGGTGAAAGGAAGGAGGGGGGAAGGGTCAATTTCTCCTTATTTAAGATCCAAGGAGTTTGGATCTGTATTCACCAGGGAATTGGTGAAGGTCTCTCAAGGCTACCCAGGAAAGGGAATTAGCTTTGGGATGGTGGCAGCGGACCAGAACTAAGCTGGTAGTTAAGCTTAGAAGTCTTCATGCAGGCCCCTACATTTGTACCCTAAAGTTCAAAGTGGGGATACAGCCTTGACAGCCTCTTATTTAAATCATGCTGTAAAAATCACACCGAGGACGAGGAAACAGCGATGATGGCACTGATAATGGCCATGAAAGGGAAACAATGGAAAAGGGGGATTTATTTCCAATGTGATATATTTTTTTTGCATCATTCTCTTAAAAATCTGCAGGTTTGTATTCCAAGACAGAGAGGCGAAAATATTGCAGGGATCTTTAGGAAAGATTTTTCAAAACTGCTGAATGACCACAATTTGAGCTGGAGATTACAAATCGCTGCTGGATGCTTGAAAATCTGCCCACTTCATTCAGGTGCCTAAATAGGGACTGCTGGTTGAAGATCTAGCCCTGCGTAAGTTGAATGGCTTGTGATGCTACATAATTAATGAAATATCATAGCAGTTCTACAATGCTGTGTTTGTTAAAGGGGTAAGTTGTAATGACCCTTCTCTACAGAAACCTGAACACTTGACTCAGTTATTGTCTGAAGTGTTGCTTTTGGGCATGTGGATGATTAATGCAGGTCTGGGTAGTGTGGGGATTAGGTCTGGGGGGTTACATATTTGAGTTACTGCTGCCAAGGTACTGTGTATTAGGGGTCATTTATGCAGTCTGCTTATTTAATTGCATGTTTTAACTGAGGGTCAAGCATGCCTAGAACTTGGTATGGGTGATCATGGGAATAAATCATTAGAAATAATTCTGCCAAAAATTCTTTAGTGCTCCCTGGTCCAAAGCCCCATGAGGTCAAAGTAAAGATTCCCATAGGGCTTTGGAGTCTGTGATGTTTTATCCGTTTCTTCTAGCTGATATTCTATTTAGCAAGGGAGCTAACGGCCTCTCTGGGCTTTTGTACATCTTCTCCACCAGATACATCTGGAGGAAATACATGAATCTCTAACATCTCACTGGTTAGACTTGTGTGTGTGGTGAAGTAAATAGGATGGAATTAGGTAAAGTAAATAGGACAAATGCAAAGTACTCCACTTAGGAAGGAACAATCATTTACACACATACAAAATGGGAAATGACTGCCTAGTAAGGAGTACTGCAGAAAGGGATCTGGGCGTCATAGTGGATCACAAGCTATGAGTGAATAGTGTAACACTGTTGCAAAAAATAGCAAACATCATTCTGGGATGCATTAGCAGGAGTGTTGTAAGCAAGACACAAACAGTAATTTTTCCACTGTACTCCATGCTGACAAGGCATCTAGAGGAGTATTATGTCCAGTTCACAAGAACAGCCTTACTCGGTCAGACCAAAGGTCCATCTAGCCCAGTATCCTGTCTTCTGACAGTGGCCAATGCCAGGTGCCCCAGAGGGAATGAACAGAACAGATAATCATCAAGTGATCCATCCCCTGTCGCCCATTCCCAGCTTCTGGCAAACAGATGCTAGGGACACCATCCCTGTCCACCCTGGCTAATAGCCATTGTTCTGAGTGCTACATTTCAGGAAACAATTTGTGGACAAATTGGAGAAAGTCCAGAAAAGAGCAACAAAAATGATTAAAGGTCTAGAAAACATGACCTATGAGGGAAGATTGAAAAAATGGGGTTTGTTTAGTCTGGCGAAGAGAAGACTGAGAGGGGATATGATAGCAGTTTTCAAGTACATAAAAGTCGTTACAAGAAGGAGGGTGAAAAATTGTTCTTCTTAACCTCTGAGGATAGGACAAGAAGCAATGGGCTTAAATTGCAGCAAGGGCGGTTTAGGTTGGACATTAGGAAAAACTTCCTAACTGTCAGGGTGGCTAAGCACTGGAATAAATTGCCCAGGGAGGTTGTGGAATCTCCATCATTGGAGGTTTTTAAGAATGGGTTAGACAAACACCTGTCAGGGATGGTCTAGTTAATACTTAGTCCTGCCATGAGTGCAGGGGCTGGACTGGATGACCTCTTGTGGTCCCATCCAGTCCTATGCTTCTGGGACTCTGTTGTTTCATTTGAGAATCCCTACACCATCCCATGGGGTTAGAACTGTATGGGCTGTCCGAGATATGCAACTTGAGCGAAAAAACTCCCCTAAGTCAGCCCAGGTTTGAGTTTGATCTCTTGTATTTGCTGAGACCAGACGTTCAAATATTATGCTTCAGACCCATAAAAGTCACAAGAATGACCCAAGAATCAGGAGATGTTTTGTTAAATGATTATATTGTGTCTTTGGTGTGGTTAATGTTTTTAACTGAACTTCCCCTGCCCATCCCCCGTGTGTGTGCGTGGGTGACACTACTACAGAGTGGGAAGTACAGAGTAAGGGGGTTCTGCCCTGCTGCAGGAGCTCTGGCTGGAGGGACCCGACTGAGATCAAATGCTGCCTGATGGGGCGGAGCTTCCAGCTTCTCCCCGACCCCAAACGTTCCAATTAATTAATTCTATGCCCCGTTCTTCTCTGTTCCACAGCTGACCATCCCCCACCCAGCAATTAATTATGTACCTCCCTGTCCCACATCAGTTCTTCCGCCCCAGCCCCACCTCTGCTCCACGTGTAGTTCCAGGTTTTCTCCCCTCTTTCCCAGGTTTGCGGGGAAGCTGCAGCAGAGCCCTGTACTCCCCCTTCCCAGGCCTGGTGTTGCAAGGCTGGAGAGGGGAGCAGGGTGTGAGGGGAGCTCACTGACCAATTGTTCTCAATGAGGGAGCAGAGCTGCCCAGAGCTGTTGTATTCTTTCTGCTCCCTCCTCCCCTGCTCCTCCAGTCAGAATGGTGTCGGCTGCTCCCTCTCCCCCACCCCAAAAAACTCCTCTGGCTTCTGAGGGGTGGGGGGAAGAGCTCTGCCTGCCTCCTGCAGCAGCCCTGATTGGCTGCTCTTCCCAGGGAGGTGGGAAAGGCAGCCAATCAGAGGGTGTTCTCTTGGATAGGACTAGAAATCATGTGGGGGCACCTCATCAGGTGAGCTGGGATAGTTGGCAGCAATGGATGTCCTGTGTGAACCAGTCTCAGAAAGTTGTCACGTTTGCTGAGTGTGCCCATTTGCTGCATCTGGATACCCACAGCTTTCTGCGCTCAAGACTCATTGTGCAGATAGATCACAGGAAGCAGGTCACATGATATTTCTTCTGTGTATGTCTTTGGCCACCAGGAAGGTCAGCCCAACTCAGCAGCAGCCGTTTTGCCATGGATGTCTCCGAGCGATGTGAGGCGTACTTCTGCTGAATTCTCTGATCCAAGGAGAAAAACCTGTAGAATACAGAGTGTATCCCATATCTGGACTGTGCTTGCAGGAAGTTGCCTGGTACCTGTTCTGCTAGCAATTGAGCCCATAGGGTTCTCTGCTCAGATGGATGGGACTAGGAGGCGTGGATAAGCTTGCTGGGATGATCCATGTGAGGGACCCTTATCTGTCTCCCTACTCCTTGCTAAGGCCTTTTTTCAGGATTTCTTCTGCTTGCACCCAGTGCCTGGTTGATTGCTAATTAAGCCATCGTCATGCATGACATCATCATCATCACCATCACCAAGTCTACACAGTGCACACACACATGGTTTTGTCTGGCTGGCTATGGCCCTGCTTGGGAACACACTCCCACCTTTCATATACATTTATTCTCTCATCCTGGCTTTCTTGCTGTGTCTCACATCACAAGATGGTGTGAGGCTTCTGCAACACGTGGCATCAAGACCTTTGATGACAGCCACCAAAACTAACGAGCTCCCACTCCTACTTTGATCTATATTAACCACTGTGTCCATGCAGACAATAGTGTCCTTTCCACTCGCTAAGGGCCTCGTGTTCTCTATAGTAACAATGGGAATGGCTTGTGGCATGGTTCATGTAGGTGGGCACTCTCTACTGCTGATCTGCCTGCAATATCATGCAGGCATATAGCAGATGGGCTCACTTTATAATGGGTCTGTTAATTCCTCCAGGGAGGACCAATGGGCTGGTGATGGGTGTGTTGCATTTGGGCACTGGCTGATCTGTGTTTCAGTGTAACAGTTTTGAGGTCTCAGTCACTTGCAAAGAAACACCAGAAGTGACTCACATCCTGCTTCAAAAGCTAACCAACTCCTCGTGAACGCTCAGAAAATCCACATTCTCCCCAGCGCGCATGTGCTACATGCGTGCTGATACCTTAGTTCTATCACAAGACGTAGAACTAGGCAATTATTCATCTCTGCAGAAGCTCCATCTTTACACCCTCATTTTCAGCATGCATGTGAAGCTGCTAGGGAAGGCTGTGAGACATCTAGTTTTCTAGGCTGTTGGTAGGATGATGATACCTAGCTCTGCATCTTCTTCTCATTGAGCTCAGATTTTCCAGTGTCCTTGCATTTGCAGAGCCTTACCTGAGAAAGGGCCAGAGATGATAACTCCCTGGCACTTGTCCAGACGAGACAGAAATAGGGACGAGCATCCTCAGCGAGGAAAGCAGTGTCTGCCCTTCTGTTGAAGGGATTGTGCCCATTGTTTTGCTCAATGCTTTTCACTCTCAGGGTCTTGCTGGATCCATCATTGCATTGGGTGGCCCAGACCACATTAGTGACTTTTTGCCATGTTCAGGTGACCTAGATCTTCCTTCTCAGTACAAACTGTGTGACACTTATTCGTGCCGTCATCACTTCCAGGCTGGACAATTGCAATGTCTCTATTTAAGATTACCCTTGAGAACCACTCAGAGGTGTCAATTAAAAATAATACCTAGCTGTTACATAGCACTTATCAGTAGATCTCAAAGTGCTTTACAAAGGCGGACAGTATAGTTATCCTGTTTTACAGATGAGGAAACTGAGGCACAGGGAGGTGAAGTGACTTATCCAAGGTCACTCGTCAAGTTAGTGGCAGAGCTAAGAACTGAACCCCAGTTTCCTGAGTCCCAGTCCTGTACCCTAGTCATTAAGGCTCACTGGGCCTCCAGTTAGTGCGAAATGAGGCGGTCCTCCTTTAAGGACAACATAAACACCTTGCACCTGTGCTCCGCACTGGCTCCTGATTTGCTTCTGAACCCAACCCCAGGTGCTGGTTTTTATTTCAGAGTCCCACTGCCTTGGGAGGGTTTGGTTATCTTAGAGCCCTCTGCTGCATGGTAGCACTTGCAATCAGCTGCAGTGCTTGGGCTGTTTGACCTCCGAGCTGCACTCCACCATATGGGTGGCAAGACCCAGACTTCTGGAATTTACTCCTGCTCCTGGTCTGCTTGAGGCCAAGTCTGGAGCTCTCCAAGGTGCAATGCAGGATCGATCCACCCAGTCTTGCTTTTTGTTGATTTGAGTAATGTGTTTGAAGTGACAGTGAGTGAGAGGTGATAATGGAAAGGAACAATTTGGGTTTGTGGCAATAGAGACTGATTGTTTTCATTTTGGTTTCTAAGTTAAGATACTTTCACAATGGGCATGCTATAAATTATGAAATCAATTTATCTTGTAGTGATCATTGATATGGGATGTCTTCTTTTGTAGGGCTTGATGTATAGTATTAATACATCTGAGATTTGTAGGGGGTGCATGTCTGTGTATGATAGATTGTGCAGTGGGCATGAGTGTTGTAGATGGTTTAAAGATACACATATCGTTGGCCGGAGGGCTACGCCAAGTCCATAAATGAGGTGTACTGAAGATTCCACTGGGGAAACTGAGGCAGAGCAGCCTCAGTGCTACACCATAAGGGGGTGCGTGGTTGTTGATGGCTTAAAGATACACACATTGTTGTACCCAAATACTCCTTTTAGCTGCTTGTGTGATTTGGGTAGCTTATTTTAAGGTCCCATGGTTTCTGTTGTACAATAGCTAATTTTTGCTGTTTGGGTGCCCTGTGAATCCCATTACTTTTACAAAGGAGCTCATGGCTAGCAGGTTCATGCATCCCTTTGGTTTCCTCCAATATGTTTGGTAAACTGTAGTTTGTGAGAAGCCTGTGACGTGCTTCCCTTTTTCAGTATCCGTCTCTGACAATTGCAATGATTAAAAGTGATGAGCAGCAGATGCGTCTGCTCTAGGAATGAGGCCCTTTGTGGATAATGACATTTGCCTCTTCTGTGAATCAGTATGCACAATCCGGGTGCTCAGCAGGAGCAAATATCAGCCTTCCCAGTCTCAACTGCAATCCCAGGTTGGCTCCTTATGACACGTTCCCTCCAGCTGGCAACCTTTAGAATAGAGATTAATGTGACCCTATGAAAGAGTTGAAACTTTAGTCATACTCAGAATCTAAGATAGTACACCAGCCATGGACTGAGCATCATGAATCTGCTTATCAGATGAGGCTTCCCCTAGGTTGTCAGCATCATATGCTGCTGCTGATGATGCTGGGAAATCATGTTTGCCTTGTTTTCAGGGGATGCTGTCAAATGTGGCTGCAAGACAGTGCATTTTGCAAGCTGCCAAGAGCACTGGTAAGGTAAGGGCTTGTTAATCACAGAATGGAATTGCTATGGGGGGGGTTATTGGCTCTTTGATTGACCCAATGGTTGCACTACTGTACTTTGCATTATTCAGGAATTGACCGTACTCAGCATTATCCACTGAGTGTGCCTTTTATCTGACATTGCTTGTGCCCAGACCTGGTGGGCAGGTTGAATTTGTCAAATCATTTGATCTGTTATGCCAGTGGTTACAACTTGAGATTATTTCTTAGTATGTAAAACAGTGGCACATACAAATGTGTATAGTATGGTATAGTATGTATTTAACGTATCTTTCGCGACTTGGGATCTGCCTGTTTGCAATATCTAGGGCTAATGCTCGCGTTGTAAATTATAGATAAACCTTTTAAGAACTGGAAACGGAAGATGAGCTGTCAGCTAAGAGTTTCCCCATCAGCGAACTTAACCTATAACATCTGATTGATGTGTCTGGTGTGTTAAGTCCAGATCTAACCCTCACCCTCCTAAGATCAAACAAAAATTTTGCAGAAATTTTCATTTTTTTGAAATGTTCTATTTTTTTTTAAATCAAATTAAATAAAATGAAAGCTTAAGTGCTTTCCTGTGGTGGGGTCATAGACAAATGCATATAACTGCCGTTCCTCTAGTCTGCCCTACCCTTTCCCCACTTTAACAATTATTATCAGATACAAAGCCTGTTAAAGGAAGTACTATGAGCCTAATCCAAAACCCTTTGAGATTAGTGGGAGCCTTTCCATTGACTTCATTGAGTTTTAGATCAGGCCTGTTACAACCATTGAAATAATTCAATCTGCATATCGTGAATTTGGAGTTGGCAAACTGCTATTAGGAAAGCTTTTGTATATGTATAAGTTGAATGGCTGTGTATAAGGCTGACTGTAATAGTAATTGTCTGGAAGGACACATCCTGGTTCCAATTAATTTAAATAACTAAATAAATGATAAAGGTTGTTAACTTTACAGTTAATAACTTTGATTGGGTTGTTAACTTTGATGATCCTAGAAGTGCAGTAGGCATAAAGAAGGTCTTATATTAAAGTGAACCATTGATACAGTACAGGGAACAAAATTCTCATAGAAGTTTAACATTAGGAAAAATTAACAGTTAGGGCCAGATTCTGATATGCTTACTCGCTTTTACATTGCTTTACTGTTACTTCTTAAATAGCCCCACTGGTTTCAAGGGTGCTCCTCATGGTAAGTGTCAGAATATATCCCCTAGTGAACAATTTTGATTAATAGTGTTAAACTGATCTGCGATTAATTGGTTTGAATAGCTTGTGTTAAGTTCATGCATGCAGTTCTGTAGTTACCATCACATAACTATCATACTTTATATTTCTTTTCTGTTCTGTACTTTTCATACTTATAATTCAGAAAGAGCTGTCCTATTCTATTGAGGGAAATTCAGTGCATTTATATAGGAGCTGTGATTAAATAATGATTACACTGCTCTACAGCCAAAATGCTTCTGAAATAAATGTAGTCAAACTTTACTAATTCTGGGTCACTGAGAACGAAAATGATGCTTAAAATTGTTGATTGGCTCTAGTTTTCAAGATATGCTATTGGGTCAGTATATACGACCCTTGACTTGGGAATGGCGGAGGATAAGTGAGTTATAAAGGGAAGGGATCTCAATTGAAACCAGAAATGACTAAAATACATCTTTGACTGGATCTATGAATAAATCTATGACTGGGTTTGGACAGTACTTGCTTTTTAGGCAAAACAATGAATGATGCAATCTGAAGCTGGTATTGCATCATACATGATATGAATTGCATCATGTTATTCCTAGAAGTCATGGAGGATGCAATCATACTGAAGCTTACATCACTCTGCTGAACAAATTGCCCTATATCAGCTCTAGAAATCATACAGTGTCGTGCTCTCTTATTTGTCAGTGTTTGATTTTGCAAAGGGACACATTTCTGTTTAGCCAAAGTGAGCAGAGATGCCTCGTACTTGTGTGAACAGTGCAGATAACTTCTGCTATGTTTGTGGTGAAGTGACTTTTGCATCACAAATGCGCAGTATAACCACTATGGTTAAGAAAGCCTATCCCCTTTATTTTGGCTGCAAAATTGAAGATCAGGACAAGAGGTGGGCCCCACACATATGCTGCAACACTTGTGCAACAAATCTTCGCCAGTGGTTGAACAGGAAAAGGAAATCTATGCCTTTTGCAGTGCCAATGATTTGGAGAGAGCCAACAGATCATACCAGCAATTGTTACTTTTGCATGGTGCCTCCAGTTGGGAAAGGTGTGTCAAAGAAGAAAAAGTGGACTGTGCATTATCCAAACATTCCATCAGCTATACGCCCAGTACCCCACGGAGAAGGACTGCCGGTTCCTGATGCACCAGAATCATTCTCACTTGAGTCAGACGAGGAAGAGGAAGAGGATGAAACTTCTGGTCCTGAACCATCAATGTCACAGGACCCACATTTTCTCCCATCCTCCTCCTCTGAACCACACCTCATAACACAAGGTGAACTGAATGACCTTGTCAGGGATTTGGAACTACCCAAGAGTAAGGCAGAGCTGTTGGGCTCCAGTCTACAGCAGTGGAATCTCCTGGCAGGTGATGTTAGGGTTTCCATGTTCCGTGACCGTCAAAAGGATCTTGTCCCATTCTTCTTCATGGAAGGTGATCTTGTAGCCTGCAACAACATCGATGGTGTGATGGCAGCCCTCAACTTCGTTCACGATCCAGATGAGTGGAGACTGTTCATTGATTCATCGAAGACGAGTCTTCAAGCTGTTTTACTGCATAATGGCAATGTTTTGCCATCAATTCCAGTTGGTCATGCAGTCCATATGAAGGAAACCTATGACAACATGAAACAACTTTTGAGGTGCATAAACTATGACCAACATCAGTGGCAGCTTTGTGGCGATTTGAAGGTTGTTACTCTCTTGCTTGGTCTGCAGACTGGATACACAAAGTACTGCTGTTTTCTCTGCGAATGGGATAGTCGTGCAAGAGATTCCCACTACATCAAGAAAGATTGGCCATTCCGACAGTCATTGGAGCCTGGGAGGAAAAGTGTTCAGCATCCACCACTTGTTGAATCAAGGAAGATTTTGTTACCACCCTTACACATCAAGCTGGGTCTGATGAAGAACTTTGTCAAGGCCATTGACAAAACACAAGCAGCTTTCAAGTACCTCCGTGGAAAATTTCCAAGGTTAAGTGAAGCTAAGATAAAGGAAGGTGTCTTTGTTGGTCCTCAGATTCGTGAACTTCTTCGAGATGATGCATTTGACCATGCACTGCGTGGCAAGGAAAAGACGGCATGGAAAGCCTTCCAGTTAGTGGCAATAAATTTTCTCAGAAACAACAAGGCAGACAACTACAGGTTGTTGGTGGAAAACCGCCTCAAGGCATACAAAAGCCTTGGTTGCAACATGTCACTAAAGATACATTTTTTACACTCTCATCTAGATTTTTTTCCACCGAACTGCGGAGCAGTGAGCGACGAGCACGGCGAGCGATTTCACCAGGACATTGCAACAATGGAGAAACGCTATCAGGGCAAATGGAGCCCATCAATGCTTGCAGACTATTGCTAGACAGTGACAAGAGATGCTCCATTTAATGAATACAAGAGACAAGCCAAGAAGTGCCGAGTAGTCACTGAATAGGACTAAACTATGTACATAATAGTTTTTTGCCTTTTGTTTCCTAATAAATTTTATTTATATAACCCTTTTGCTGATTTTTAAAGTGTTAAATAAACAGGACAGGTGAAATATTATCATGTAAAGCAACCATAAACACATGAAAAGACCTAGGTTTACAATTTATGATTAAAACTCTACTATCTACACAATATACATAGACATAAAATGTAAAAACTTGAATATCTTAGAAACAGTAAACAATCAGTTGTTTTAATTGTCATATTTGAATTCAGCACATCAAAATACATAATAAATAGCACATTTTATCTCTGAAGCAGACGACTTCTCAAAAATTGTAGACCAGAGTTATGAGTCTGATGCAATATTCAGTATTGTTCTGTATGCCTGGACTATGCTATAGGGCTCCCGAGTAGAGTAAAGGAGAGGCACAGAGGTTAAATAACCTGCCAACGGTCTGGGAATAGAACCACAATTTCTTGACACCAAACTTGGGCCCCAATTCAGCAGAGTTCTTAAACAGGTGCTTAACTTTAAGCATGTGCTTGAGTCCCACTGAGTCAATGTTAAGCACATGATTCAATGCTTTGCTAAATAGGGATTAATATGAGCACACGATTTAAATTAAACATGTGCTTACGTTCACTTACTGAATTAGGCCCCTTGTAAGCAATCTCCTAGGCCCGTGTTTCTCAGCTTTTCCTGATTGGCAACCCCTTATTGAAGTTAAAAGTTTTCACCACCCCCTTACACTTACAATAAAAATAAGAATAAAAATATATCAATGATAAGCCTATACAGTCAATTTGTGTGTGTGTCTCAAGAAGCTGACAGCGAATACTTGATCACGAAGGGTCAGGGTGTGTCGGGGGGAGGGAGGGAGATTTTCTTTGATTTAGATTGTAATGCAATTTTCAATACTTCTTATTGCCTTTCATGAGCCCTTCCCCATGGGTTTGTGACCCATCAACTGAGAAACACTGTCCTAGACCCCAGCTGTCCCATCGGACACATCGAGTCTTTCCTGAAAGTAGTTTTGATCACTATCTTGCCAACATGCAGCCAGGGGCGTCTCTATGTATTTTGTTGCCCCAAGCACAGCAGTCAGGCGGCTTTCAGCGGCACTCCTGCGGGAGGTCCGCTGGTAATGCGGATTCGGCGGCGCGCCTGTGGAAGGTCCGCTGGTAACGCGGATTCGGCGGCGCGCCTGTGGGAGGTCCGCTGGTAACGCGGATTCGGAGGCGCGCCTGTGGGAGGTCCGCTGGTAACGCGGATTCGGCGGCGCGCCTGTGGGAGGTCCGCTGGTAACGCGGATTCGGCGGCAGGCCTGTGGGAGGTCTGCTGGTAACGCGGATTCGGAGGCGCGCCTGTGGGAGGTCCGCTGGTAACGCGGATTCGGCGGCGCGCCTGTGGGAGGTCCGCTGGTAACGCGGATTCGGCGGCGCGCCTGTGGAAGGTCCGCTGGTAACGCGGATTCGGCGGCGCGCCTGTGGGAGGTCCGCTGGTAACGCGGATTCGGTGGCATGCCTGTGGGAGGTCCGCTGGTAACGCGGATTCGGTGGCGCGCCTGTGGGAGGTCCGCTGGTAACGCGGATTCGGTGGCATGCCTGTGGGAGGTCCGCCGGTCCCGCGCCTGCGGCGTACCTGCTGCCAAATTGCCGCTGAAACCGCGGGACCGGCGGACCTCCCGCAGGCATGTCGTCGAAGGCAGCCTGACTGCCGCCCTCACGGCGACTGGCAGGCCGCCCCCCGCAGCTTGCTGCCCCAGGCACGCGCTTTCTGCACTGGTGCCTGGAGCCGCCCCTGCATGCAGCTTATTGCCTTGCATGGAACGATTTATTTTCCTTTCTCCAAAAGTTGAGCATTTTGCCAGTTAGGGCTTGATCCAGTGCCCACTGAAGGCCATAGACCCACTCCTGTCACTTTCAATGGCCTTTGGGCTGAGTCCGTATTGTGAGAGCCAGTCTATGCTATGGGAGGTTCCTGAGGCAGGATCCAATGTTCTGTCACCAGAGAACAGAAGTGAGTATCTCTGACACAAAGCAGAAAAAATATAACTCTGAGATTTAGCTCTTTAGTACAGATGAACTGGATGATAGGGATTTCAAATGATATTTAGCTTCCCCTGGCCTTGCTGCGGGAATCAGCATGAAATGCCTTCCTCCTTAATGTTGTTCCTATTGTACTCATCCTGTGTGACAAACCCATTTTACTCCTCAAACTCTCAACATCTCTTCTTGGCAGGGAATCTTTCATCTGCCTCTTCTCTGCTTCCAGTTGCAGGCCATTGTCTTTGAGTTAGTTTGCTTAATTCATTGTAGCTACCCTCCTACGCACAATGGAGTGAATATTTTATTTTCCAATATGTTAAACTCCTGTTTACTGGCTCATCTAATTAGTGTAAGGCCAGGGGAGACATGAGTTAATATTTATTGAGTGTTAATTTTGCTTTGTTGCTGGGTAGTGTCACATTAAATACTATCTGAGGAAGTATTTTATTATTATTATTGTTTGCTTTATGGTAACACCTAGAGGACCCAATCAGAGATCAGCACCCCATTGTACATGTAGATGCGAACCAGTCTTAGCAGTAGAACTGGGGGAACTTTTTGTAATTAGAACCAGTCAACATTCATTGGTCAAAACATTTTTTTCCCAATAAAAATGGCTTTTCGACCAAAACAACTTTTTTTTTTTTGCAAAAAATATTCATTTGGTCAAAATAGAGATAAAAAAGATGGCGGCGGGGGGAGGGGGGAGTTAGCCATAATTTGCAGTTTTCAAAAATGAATTTGATATGTTTTTATCCCCAAAATGGAATATTTTTCAGGTTTGGATTTCAGTTTTCAAATTAAAAAACTGAAGTCATTTCATGGGAAATTTAAAAGAAAATAATTTCCCCCCTGAAATGTTCCACAAAAAATAATTGGCATTCTTAAACCAACTCTAATCATAATAAAAATCTTCTTTGGTGTCTAACTCTGCTCCCCTTCCTCCCTCTCGCCATCTCCTCCGTCTCCTGATTCTCCCCCTATACCTCCAGCATCTTCTCATCTCTTCTCCTCCACAATCTGCCTTCTTTCTTGTTCATTGTTTCTCCCTAGCCTCCTCCATTCTCTCCTCTTACCTGCCCCTCTAACAAATTTCAGAAATGGATACTACTCCACTTTCACTTCCAGCCAAAGTTTTGTGACTGATTCAAGTAATCACACTTGTTGATCAAAGAGATTTCAACCAATACAAAAGCTTTGGCTGA
The DNA here is from genome assembly GCF_028017835.1 of Emys orbicularis. Classification (NCBI taxonomy): domain Eukaryota; kingdom Metazoa; phylum Chordata; order Testudines; family Emydidae; genus Emys; species Emys orbicularis. The sequence goes on along the minus strand of NC_088687.1, from coordinate 5,168,415 downwards.
GCAAATATTCTTGAACACTCACAGGGATTACAAGCAGGCGAAATTGAAACGTGGTTTCTAATTTGGCTGGTTGCAAACAGATATTTGCCCTATTCACCAGCTTTAATTAGAAGATCCTGTCAATGCTGTGGTCTCTTGGCATTTGTTTAACGTCAATCATATTAGTCAAGAGTTATCTGCAATTTGTTTTTATTCTTTCTGGGTGACATTCACCTGGGTGCAAAGGGCCACTACAAGTCTATGAATCACATACGTTCCTTTAAAAGGCATTTTGAGGGTTTACGTGGGATTTCATTAATACGAAGGCCTTGTTTTGACTCTCTGTACAGGAGTGACTCTCGACTATTGCCAGTACTGTACCTGTGTGTTTCATAAGTCAATAAAATCTCTCTCCCGCTATTATTGCAAATGAGCTAAATAAAATCTTGTTAACCCCTAGTGTTGGAAATCATGAGATCAGCTTTAAAAATCGTGATTTTTTTAAAAAAATGATCAATATGGGTTTCTTTTTTTCTTGGCTTTTTAGTTTCTGAGCTTTTATGGTTCACTCAAGTCATGTTTTCTCTGCAGCCGTGAGGGAGAGAAACTTTATTTTAAAATCTGAACCTAGTAATCACAGGACTCCTGCAGCTGGGGCTTGAAGAAACACTTCAAGTACTGTGAGACTTGCAGTAAAGCCACAAGAGTTGGCAACACTGTGATTGTCCCTCTGAATCAATTCTAGAATTGTAAAAAGCAACAAAGAGTCCTTTGGCACCTTATAGACTAACAGACATATTGGAGCATAAGCTTTCGTGGGTGAATACCCACTTTGTCGGATGCATGTAGTGGAAATTTCCAGAGGCAGGTATAAATAAGCAGGCAAGAATCAGTCTAAAGATAATGAGGTTAGTTCAATCAGGGAGGATGAGGCCCTCTTCTAGCAGTTGAGGTGTGAACACCAAGGGAGGAGAAACTGCTTTTGTAGTTGGCTAGCCATTCACAGTCTTTGTTTAATCCTGAGCTGATGGTGTCAAATTTGCAAATGAACTGAAGCTCAGCAGTTTCTCTTTGGAGTCTGGTCCTGAAGTTTTTTTGCTGTAAGATGGCTACCTTTAAATTTGCTATTGTGGGTCCAGGGAGATTGAAGTGTTTTCCTACAGGTTTTTGTATATTGCCATTCCTGATATCTGACTTGTGTCCATTGATCCTTTTACGTAGGGATTGTCCTGTTTGAATTGGAATTCTAGGAGTGGCCAAATACATAAGTAGCCAGATATGAAGGAAGGCCATAAAGCCACACATTAAAAGATTCCAGATTATTTCTCAATAGCCCTTAGCAGCATTGACCTTTATGTTAACATAGATCAATTTCAAGTATTTAATCACATTTCTGTCACAAAGAGAATCTTGTCCTCTTTCAGTGCTTGGAATGTCAGAGCAACCAATTTCAGATCTTACCTATTTACCCAAAACTTCTCGGAAATAAAAAGCCAAACTTCAGATCACCTATTTACAAACATGGGAGTTTAAATCTTTCCAATAATCACTCAAAAAGCAACTACTACTTATTTTCCCCTATCATCAACCTCTGACAATTAGCAAGAGTCAATTGCAGTTTTACAGTTTCACCTATAGATGGTGCAAGCAATTTCAACATTAGTTGCATTCCCTGGAAAAGATCTTTCAAAATATATCCTATTGTCACGGCATGCCTTCATGTTCTCCCTCTATTTTTCTTTCATTATCACCAGTAAAGTCCCTGCATACACTCTCATCTCTTTTTATTAAATGAATTGATAAAATATGTGATCAGCATTTACTTTTTTTTGACTTTCCACCCACATTTTCAGATATTCATGTCACTTAGATGAGGGCCCAGTTAAGGCTTTGTAAGCGCTACAGGGGTCAGCTCATAAAGAAGTCCCTAAAGAATACAATGATCTGGTGGTTTTGTCTGGACTTAAACTCTATGACTGTGCCTCTGTGAAAACATGCCCTGCAGGGGTTGACAAATGTGACCTTCTTCTTACATTAAATGAGGGGCACAACACTGCAAAAGGGGTGCAAAAATGGAGTGGGAACAGGGGCTAGGATAGGGGAAGGGCAGCTATGTTGCATGCTCCCTCTTCTCAACACAGCACCTCCACCATCCCCTCTACATCAAGTGTGCATGGGTTGGCCTGCGCATGGATAAGGGGAGGAGCCGGAAAGCAGCACATTTGCAGAAGACACAGCTAATTGTCACATAAGTTAATGCAACAGTTTTCTGCAAACACTGCCCCTGCTTCCATGGCTACTGCAGGTCCCATGGCAAAGGCAGTGGTGCAATTAAGCTGCGCAAAGGGGCAGGACTCAGAGCAGGGGAGTGGGCGCATACACATTCCCTATACGGTATGTCGCCCAGCTCTGCAACAGCTTTAGGTGTGCCAGCCCTCAATGGTCTGGGATGGGCCAGTTAGTGGTTGGGCAAAGCTGGAGAATCCCCTGGTTTGTGGGTTTTCTTGTCCTCCCCCTACTGCAGGGCTGGAGGGCTGCAAGGGCTAGCCTGAGCCACTGCAGCCTGGTTAGAAGCGTTGCATCCCCTCCTTTTCCCAGGTTGCTTGGGTTTAGCACTGGACCAGACCCTAACTCCCCTCTCCCCGACCCCGGGCCCTTGCAGTGCAAGCCAGGGAGTCATATTTAGATACATCCAGTGGAAGCAAAGCACAAGCACAATTTGTGTTACCAGCTTGTTGTGTTGCAAAGCTGGAGACAGGTGTCTGCTATGGTTTCTGTGGGCTTTGTCCCTTAGTTTGCGATAGATTTATGGCCTATGCTGCCAGTGCAGGCCTGGCCTCAGGCCCTTCTGCATCACACCCATTCCAACAGTGTCTTCTCCAGACCTACTAATCATTAAGGGGTGCATTTGCCCCATCTGTGGGCTTTTAGGTAGGCCCGTGCTTTGACCTTACCAAGACTGCTGGGGACCAGGGGAAACCTACCTCACTGCCCTGGAGGTGACACTGTTTTAAAACTCCCCAACATCCTGTCTCCTCATTTCCTGGATGAGCCCTTAGAGCATGATAAAACGGTGAGGGTATGTCTACACTAGAAACGCAACTGCAGCACTGCTGCAGTGTAAACACTTACCACAGCGATGGAAGGAGTCTTCCCATCCCTGTGGTAAATCCATCTCTCCAAGGGGTGGCAGCTGAGTCAACAGAAGAATTCTTCCGTTGACCTAGCCCCATCTACACTGAGGGTTTGTTGGCTTAGCTATGTCTCTCCGGGATGTGAATTTTTCATAGCTAGAAAAATTATGTAGCTATGTAGCTAGATCAACTGAACTTTCTAGTGCAAACCAGCACTAAGATAGCTCAGTGGAGGTTGATCAAAGGCACAAAAAGATGTTAAGCTCCCAGTTCTTCCTAGCTGCCCCACCTTTCTGCCTTTGAAATAGGGGCATTGTCAGGCCACCATTCACTGGACCAGATCCTCAGCTGGTGTAAATCAGGGCAGCTTCCCTGACTTCAGTTTACACTAGCTGAGGATCACGCCCAATGATTCTTGTAAAACACTCTGAGATCTGAGATTAGAAACCCAATAGAAATGCAAAGTGGCATGAGTGTGATGGATTCACTTATTTTGTTACCTCTGTAAAGTTTGGTTGCAAATGAAGCCTCAAAAAGTGCTTCCGATTAAACAAAGCTAATCCAATTTAACCAACAGCCCCTTGGTGATAAAAGAATCACAATTAAAGCACAGGATAGACTTCTTGTCAATAGACGAGAATGGTCCAAAGGAGGAAGCCATCATGAAAAATGAGCACTGCATTTCTACCCTGCACACAATACCTCAGTGAGTTGACACACATTCACCAAAGCAGCTCTCAGAGCACAGTCTCATCACTAACTTATTCCTTCAAGGAGCGATAACGGAAAATTTCCAGTCATAAAGCTTCAGGAGAGAACAGCGGCAACGAAAAACAGTTCAATTTAAAACCTGTTAGAGAATATTGCCGTAACCCTCCAGGACGGAGGCCAAGTCGCACCATCAGCCTTTACCCTTCTGTCCCAGCTGCAAATGTACATAATGCGTCTCAATCTCGCCCTTATTCCCTAGCTGGGCCTATCCATGCACGTTCAGCTGAATTGTTCTTCCGACTTCAGTCCTGCATCTCTGTGTCTTGTGATAGTGCCATGCCAAATAGCTGAGTAATGCAGACGAGATTTCATCCACAATGCTCTGCAGGAAGTTACAAATGCTCAGTGTCCATTTGTCAGCTATCTTTGGGGACACCTTCTTTTCTTATCTCTCTTTCCCCTGTTTAAATAGGCTACATTTCCATACTTAAGCGGCAGATTGCCAGGTTTGTCAAGGTCAGTTTTTTGCCATTTTACTGATGCAAACCTGCCTTAAAACTTGTTCTCACATGGTGGGTGCTGACCTAACTCTTGGCCAGCCCAAACGGTTCATGGTGTGGTCAAGAAGGAAGGGGAAGGGGTGGGAGATGGGGTCATGGTGGGACTGAGGAACAGGGGAGGGAAAGAGTGTGTGGGGAGAGGGGGAGAGAGAGAGCTTGAGTGTGATTAGTGGAAGAGAAAGAGAGCCTGAATATGTGTGAGGGAGAGACGTGGATGGGGAGGAAGAGAGTGAATAGCCTTAAAATCCTTTGCAACGTGGGAGACTGTACCTGGCATTTCAGACGTTTCCGAAGAACGAGTCCCTCTTCCTGCCACTGAAATTTTTTTGGCTTCCTCACAGCTCCCCAAACCCTCTCCATTCTCAGGTGCAGACCTGCTGCTACATTTATTCATCTGTGCTCATAGACAGAGTGAGCGTTCTCCCCTCCCCCAGCCTCTGCATGGGATGTTGCTGAATTACAGTTGCAAGGGGCTGCCCACTCCAAAGCACCAGAGGATGAAAATATCACTGATGTCTCGAATGGTCCCTTGAAATATGTGTTTACTACTTATGCTATACAATCTGTTCCACCTCATATTTAACTGTGACACTCTGAGTACCTTTCCAGACCCGAAGAAGAGCTCTGTGTACCTCAAAAACGTCTCTCTTTCACCAACAGAAGTTGGTCCAGTAAAGGATTTTACCTACCCACCTTGTCTCATATACTGGGACAAACATGGCTACAACAACACTGCACACAATGATGTAGTGACAGCACCTAGAGGAGACCTTAACCAGGCAGGGCTCCATTTTGCTAGTGTAAATCACTGGTCAGCAGGGATCCTAGTTTTTCTGTGATAAACCCCCCCAAAAAGAGCCAATTAAAAAACAGAAAAATCTGCATTTTTCCGTGATTAAAATGAAAGACTGAATGTTAGTTTCCCCCTAGCCGTAATGTCTGTAGGGACCAGCTGAACATGGTGTTTTATTGATATATTTACAGCTGTAAAACGCGGGAATGAGCCAGTCGCAGTGCATACATGGGGAGGGTCACTATTGTCCTGGTTGTCATGGCAATGGCTGCCTTTGATAATTGATTTCTCCAAGATAACCACAAAGTTATTATAAAGTAGGTTCCCAGGAAGGACTGTAATGAAAGCAGATTGCTGTGCTCCTTTGGGTTTGCCCTGGGTTAAGTTACACTGATTCTTTTAAAAGGGACATACTTTGCTACTTTCCTCCCAAAAGTTTACAAGAAATTCAGATGCAAAATTCCGGCTTCTTTCTATGTAGATTGTTTATTTGTTTCTTACAAATTGGGACGGAGGGAGGAGGGGGATTTGTCTTTCTGAATATTTACCTTTATTAAAAAGTGGGAAATTCTAGAGCTGAGTCCCTACGCTGTTTTCCATTACACAATTTTTAAAAAATGTGATTTAGAAGTTGCAGTAAAATGTATCTATTTTTACCCCAAGACTGTGCATGCTTATTTAAACAGCACATATATAAAATATTTTCTTTCTATTACAAACTAAAGGAATTTCATAAACAAAAAATTCATTTCAGATTAGTTCAAGTTGCTCTCATCAATAAACTACACCATAAAATTTAGGAAATACAAAATTAAAGATTAAAAGGGATTATAGTGTTGCATTGTCAAGCACTCTCAAGTTAGGAAATATCACTCTGAATGTTGCCATGCAACCTTAATTTGGCCGCCTTTTTTGTATGCATGATGATACAACCTTTAATTAGATGCAGAAGTGACCACCTCTGAAAAGTTTAGTGTAAATTACTTGCCTAGTTTCACACAGGAACTTGGTGGCAGACACAGGGATAGAATTCAAGTCTCCAGGGCGGCATTCAGCTGCCCTAATCAGGAGATCATCCTTTCTCTTCCTGCCGTCTCCTGCCTCATTCACCACAAAGCTTCCAATTTCTACAACAAATGAGGCAGGAATCCTATAGACAAAAGATTCCTTCACTGTACAGCCCCGATTCATCCCCAGAGCAGATCTGTTCTGTGCCCTGACTGAACTACAGGTCCAGTTTAAATACATACATACATACATACATACATAAATCCTGGCATTTCCTAACCTGAGAATGCTTGACTTTACAACCTTTTAATCATTTACATTTCCCAATTTTTTATGGTTTCCTTTATTGATGAGAGCAACCTTAACTATCATTAAACAAAGTATTTGTTTGTGAATTATAAAGTTATTGTATTGTTTAGCTTTGCATTCTTTTTACATTAGCTTCCAGAATGCTTAATATGCTGACATGTTGTTAAAGTGTGTGTGTGAGTGTTTTGTGGGGGCGGGAATAATAAAAGCTATGCAGGTTATGTGCGAATAGCAAATTTTTTTTGGTTCATTGGGAGTTAAAAAAGGTGTTTGTTTTTTTTAATTTTCAGTGAACTGAGGAGAGAGAGAGAAATTGTTTCATGTCAAATGAAACATTTAGTTCAACCCCAAAATGAAACATTTTGTTTCGATTTTGATCTTTGAAAATATCTTTTAAAGAATATAATTGAAGGAAATTTAGAAATGAAAAGTCACATTGCATTAAAAAAATCCAAATATTTCATTTAAAATATGTCAAAATGAAAGATTTCAGTTTTGTTCAGAATTTTTTTTTTTCTGTTTTTTTTTTTTTTTTTTTTGACCCAAACAAGTCAATGAAATTGACATGAATTCATGAAATGTTTTGGTCAAACTGTAACTGCATTTTTTGGCCAAAAAAAAGTTTGCCTACCTCTATTTTGGAATCATATTTGAGAAGATGAAGTAAAGATATAATTTGATAGAGGTTTATTTTGTAAACACCAGAACATCACCTCTTATAAAAAAAAACATCAAATCTTTCTGGAAACTAACAGAATTCTCATTTAAAAAAATCTATGTACTCAGCAAACATCATTATATTCCATTTGTATCCATTGCCAGATGGCCAGATTGATGTTGTAGTTGCAGAACCTAACTGAGTAGTCCCCAGGTATGTCTTGGGCAGAAAGTGAGACACAGAGCGAGCTATCTAAATGAGGTTACAAAGATACCTGGACAATGGAAGTGTGTTTTGGATGATGTCCCAGAACACAAACAATATCCCCAACTTGGATTTTAGTTCTCAAAGTTGAATAGTACTCATTTAGCCAATTACAGATATCTGGTCCTTTTTGGCAGTGATGGAGATACAATTAATTTACCAGATAGTTTCATAGTGTTGGGTAACTTTCTAGCACTATTCAAGCAATAAAAGCTGTATTTCTTTTATATTTTCTTATCTCTTTATTTGTTATTAACCTGCCAGGTGGCTAGTCAGTCTAGCTGATTTCTAGTTCAGTGCTTGGCTTCTCTCCTGAGACATTCAAAGAGGGTGATGTGGACTAATCATACATAAATGTTGTAAGACTTAATTAATCCCACAAATTCATTTCATAGAGGCTACCGAACACTAGTTGCATGATAACATCTTTCAGTTATTGATGACCTGGATCGATCTTGTACCAATGTCCTAAGAGTGAAAGTTTCTGTATTCCATTATTATTTCCCTATATCCAATTATCATTCCCCTGAGCCATCCAGCCTTTCACAAGAGCATAAATTCGGCCCAGTCAGTTTATGGCATTCTGCAGACAGAAGTACAGAAAGGAGATTGTATTTTGTCTGTTGGGAATTGCCTACCATAAGAATTTATACTAATCTGTATCATAATCATTCTAATTTACACCTCCGGCCAGCTCCTGATTACTTGTAAAACCTCCAGTCATATTACTCATCCACTTTAAATAACTTTAATTTCAGCTTGTAGACACAGAGGTTGCCTGTCTGTAATAGAGGTTCCAGATTTTTAATGAAAATGCTTTTTGACATCGTAACAGAATGCGATTTTTGGATAAGTAACAGGCTCACAAAGATCAGAAGTGTGTGGGAAGGGTCAGCTGAATACATGGCATACATGGTTATTGTAATTTCTCCAAACTCAGAATTCAATCAGATAATTTAGGCAGCAACTCCCCTGAGGATGAAACAACATTACTCTTTGATTTGTCCTTGGGCTGAAAGAAGCAATCACAATTTGTTGCTGTGAAGAAACTCATTATAAGATGGAAGACATTTTAAAAAAAGTAGATACAATGAAAGGGCGGTTTGTTTGCTCTCATTAATAGTAAATAGAAATGTTGGTTTCAAAAGAAACAGCTAATAGCAGCACAGAATTGTAGTCAGGACCAAATATAATTGCTAATACAGTGCTAACTTCCCTTTTATTTTAATTCCTTAGCTTGAGTCGTAGGCCTGGGATCCTATTAGGCTTGCTTATTAATTTATTTATTTTTAGTCAGTGCCTGCCGAAGTATAATGTGGTTATTAGCCAGTGATAGAAATTAAAATGTGAATCTTCTTGCCAGAAACCATGTAACAAATGATGTTACATGAAACGCTGGGTTTCACTGCACTTTGAAAGCAGAATGTACTCAGTACAAATGAGAAAATTCTCCTCTCTTATAAGCAGGCCTTTCCCCACAAGAGAACAGCTGTTTAACAATGATTACTCATGTTGGACTAAATACCTAGAAATGTACTGCGGGTTTAACAAGAGCTGTATTGAACTACCTACCACCCCAGTGAACTCAAGCATACAAGCCACTGCAAACAAGCAATCCACTGACATTCATCTGCCAAATTCTTTCTCCAGACTTATGACAGTGTCCATTGGAGTCACAGGGCCAGATCCCAAGCCCATTGACACCAGCAGGAGTCTTTCCACTTACTTCAATGGACTTTGGATTAGGCCCAGAATAAACAATGAGCCTGAAATAGTGTCAAATGCCACCGGTGCTGATGGAGTGTCATTTTCACAATGAGAGCACGTTATGATCTCATTCCCTGCACGTGATATGGCAGAAATGGGCAAGGTGAACCCCCCGAAAAGAAGAAATATGGAGCGATATCAAAGTGGTGACTTGAAGTGCTTGAGTTTTCTTTTTAATCCTCCCCTGTGTCCCACGACCTGCCAGCCAAAGATAACCCATTCAGGAGACTGTTTTTTGAAGGCTGCCTTTGGCCCTGAAATGAAAACGAGAAACTGAGGAACCACAGCTTATTTATGGGTAAAGGAAGAAGAGAGAAGGGAACGAGGGATCCCAAGAGATAGAGAAGAGAGAAGGGTAAAAATGGCTAAGTTTAAAGCTATCTATATTATGGGCCTGATGCTCCTCAGTCACAGACAAGCTACTCCTGAATTCCACGCATGTCAGTGAAGGAAAAATCCCTCCCATGGGAAGCCTTTGGCCAGTAGCGAGACCATCACGTCCCTTGTGTTTTGGAGCGCGTTGTCTGGTGATTAGATCAGGGAACTGGAAGTTCTAATCCCAGCTCCGCAAGTGACCTTAATCAAGTTACATTCTTCTCTGACCCTCAGTTCCTCCATCTAGGTGTGGGATATAACAATGCTTATGTATCATACATACATGCTGTAAGACTTAATTAATTTAAAGTGCTTTGATTTCTGCAGAGGAGAGAGGCTGTCAGTAGAAAGACGATGAGCTCAACATCTTAGCTCCCAACCCTTCTATTTATGAGAGTATTGCTCTTTCTGCCTGATTGGTTCTAGTCATGTTAATCACCCTCAAGAAGACCCTCCCCTTCTCTTGTGATGAGATAAATGGTTTTACAAGCACCCTGTGTGGAATCTTACTGACATATCAACCTTGTTCATTGAGCAGGAGGAGGAGCGGCATGGCTTGTCCATTTTGTTGAATTAGGAATATTTTTCCTTGGGTAGTAAAATACACTCAGCTAGGCAGGTAGCCCTGTGTCACAGTCCTGCCTGGCAACAAAGCCATTGATGTAGTAGTGACGTGAGTAATATCTGAGGCACACATTTCTGCAGCAAAATTGAAATGTACAATAGACAGAGTGTTAGCTGCTAAGAGGCAGGCTACTAGTCAAAACCAATGTTGTAAATACAGTATCAGGAACACTTGGATATACTGTAAAAAGCAACAGAGGGTCCTGTGGCACCTTTAAGACTAACAGAAGTATTGGGAGCATAAGCTTTTGTGGGTAAGAACCTCACTTCTTCAGATGCAAGACATAAGTGAGGTTCTTACCCACGAAAGCTTATGCTCCCAATACTTCTGTTAGTCTTAAAGGTGCCACAGGACCCTCTGTTGCTTTTTACAGATTCAGACTAACACGGCTACCCCTCTGATACTTGGATATACTGATTAAGAATGAAGAGCCAGACTGGGTCCCTGCCTGTGTTCTTGCATAGGGGACTCAGGGGTGTAAGGAACAAATTTAGTCCTCTATTTGGGCTACCCGCATTGTGAGTAGCAGCATAGCTGGGGAAGCAGCTTTCATGGGTCTGCTACTTCCCCTTCCTAAGTGGGCAGAGGTGGGGCGTGATGGAGCCTTGACACTTCCCCATCCTAGTACAGCGGAGCCAGCAGGCCAGGGAAGTAATCTGTACTAGGGATAGGGCTGGTGCAGATCACTTCCCCCTCCACCAAGGGGTGGGGAACCAAGGATGAGACTGTGGTGCTCAGAGTCACAGGAGACTTCTCCTATTTATCTCCAGGGAGGGGGGATCTTAGCCTGTTATGAGGCGCCAACGCAGATGAACCAGTTTTGATGACTGAAAGTTCACTCCACCAGAGTGTGTCTAGGATATCTGGACAGCTAGTAGTTAGTCTGGAATTCTCTAGTGGCATCACATGGGATAGCACGGTACGGCCACAAATATTCAAGTGCACATCAGCAAATGTTTGCAAAGGCCAGGCATAGTTTTTAGATCTTTTGAATCACTAACATATCCTGCAAAAGCCAGCATTAGGCTTATACGTATTATCAACTTTATGTCAAGTTTGTGCATTATGATTAGCTGACATGCAGTATTCTCCCAAAAGCAGAGCACTGACACTTCATAAAGTGATTCAGTTGTGACCCTTGTGAACGCAGTTTTGCTGGTAATTGCCAACATAACTACTCAAATTTGCTCTATTTTATGATCCTTACCAGGCAGTCATTGCTAACGTAATTGAACTGGCTTTGCCATTTTGAACAAGGTGATCCTTTTAACCTAGGAAAATCCACTTACAGCAAATGATTTTATTGTGTTTTTTTAAATCATTTTTATTTCATCTCAGGATATTTCTTTACAACATTAGTGACTTTTATCACTAATAAACTCTTCTGCATCTTACTGATCCAGTACTGCCATGCTGATCCTTATTGATTAAACAGGCCCTGAATTAGGAAAGGATTTAAGCCTGTATAACATGGTATCCTATGTGTCCAATCCACAGGTGATGTGAGTCTATTACAACCCCACCACAAAACTTGGTTGTTTAGCTCAACCTGTAGAGCCATCGTGCATGGGCTTAACTCTAAGCCTGTGTTTTAGTCGCAATGACGTCAATGGGAATTAAACACATGCTTAAAATGAAGAATGGGTCAAGGGGATGATTTGCTGAATCGGCGCCACAGTAATTTGAAAACATGGGCCCCCAAAAGGAGTTCTACTGATTTATTTAGAAATGACAAACTATTCAATTGTCAGTGCCTCGTTGGGAGTCACATTTTGGGGTGGGGAAGCTGGGACACATGGTGCATGACTTCAGATGGAGTACTGGATAGTGGAGAATTAGTGTCTTGCATGGACACAGCACTGATATCTGTCGCTGTCTATCCATAAACCGCGCCCCACAAGTGAAAAATCACAGCCTCTGTTTGGATTTGGTTTGCAATGTAAAACAATGGGAAATGTAATTGCATACTGCAGTGGCACAAGATCATCTTGGAGGTACTGGAAGATTTAATTAATGGAAAATCTGACTGTGCTTTTTTTATTAGACAAGTACAGTCCTAATAGTGATGATGTGACCTTGAAAAATTGCTAAATCCATTTAGCACCTCTTTGGAGGAATTTAAATACTTCTCATTCTAAATGAGGTTGCTTTGTGCTAGTGTTTTCCCTGACAGTCATTCTTAGAACTGGGCTAGTGTGAATGTTTTGTGAAAAAAAGCTGCTGTGATGTATTCATGGGCCCTATTCATGTTTTCTTTCTACTAAGTTCTAGTTCTCAGCAAGTTACCTTTAAAACATCATGCAATGTGCCTCTCCCACGAAGCATACTCAAAGCTCATAGAGAAGGGTCTCTTGGAGTGCAATGGGACACCTAGGCTTGGTCAGTGTTTAAAACTTCTACCAGCATATGGCAGACCAGGGAGTGAAAACCCTCATGCCCCTGAGTGACATAGCTATATTGACAAAGCCCTTGGTGTAGACACAGCTGTGCCAACAAAAGAGTGTTTCTGTAGATTTAGCTAACAACTTTCGGGGAGGGGTGCTCCTACTCTGACAGAAAAATGTCTTCTGTTGGTTTATGCTGCATCTACTTTATGGGGTTATGCCAGCATGGTTGTTCTGGCATAGGCTCTGTAGTCCTATGCAGCATGTTGCTTCAAAGAATGGCTCCATTCTCTTTTCCCTTTCCTCTTTTCCCCATTTCTTTGCTGTGGGTTAACCATGTACAACCCCAGCATTGGCTCATTCCCTGCATCCAGTAATTCTCTTCTTCTGAATGCCTCCGGAGGAAATCCAGAAACTGTGAAGACTTCCTCTTCCACAACAAATTTATCCTCTCCTTTTTGGAGCCATCTGCTGGTGGATAGTGCACCTTTGTCATGGACTGACCATCATGTACCTTCTCAGGGACGGCTCTATGTTTTTTGCCACCCCAAGCACGGCAGTCAGGCGGCCTTCGGCGGCACGCCTGCGGGTGGTCCGCTGATCACGCGGATTCCGCGGCGTTTCTGCGGGTGATCTGCCGGTCCCGTGCCTTCGGTGTGCCGGCCGCCGAATTGCCGCCGAAGCCGCGAGACCGGCGGACCTCCCGCAGGCATGCTGCCATAGACTGCCTGACTGCCGCCCTCACAGCGACCGACAAGTGGCCCCCACGGCTTGCCGCCCCAGGCATGCGCTTGCTGCGCTGGTGCCTGGAGCCGCCCCTGTACCTTCTTTGCTTTGAGGTTGGTGCACCTCTCCCAAGGGACATCTTTTATTGGTCAACTCTTGTAGATTAAGGGAGCCAGTGGATTTCCAGGTAAACTTCAGGGAGAACATTGTTAAACTGAATGACCCCTTGTAGGAGTTTACAATGTACTTTTGTCCTCAACCTTTGCTTAAAGTTGGCTGTAAATGCCCTTTCTGCTGACAGTGTCCTCAGAAGTCATCCGGGCTCACAGATGACCTACAACAGGTGAAGCCAGAGGGAGAATGGTGAGAGTGCTGCTGCTGGAAGCTACCTGTTGAGTTTGACTGATTAGTGACAGATCATGTGCAGTGGCTGTGCAGGAGGTGAGGAACTGTTTCTTGCCAAATTGATACTATAGTCCAACTAAATATCCTGCCCCAAACCATAATCATTTATTTTCAAGGTGGGGTTTAACCACAGTGATCTTGCATTAGAGTTAACAGATTTTCAAAGGTACCATTGACGTTGATATAACCCTTGGCAGAAGCTGATGTTCTAGGGTGTTTATATACTTTTCTAGAAGGAATAACAACAGGAAGGATAAAAGGAGAAGTTAACTCCCTTCCCTTGATAAGACATAGGGGAGCTGACTCCCGATCAGGTTAATTAGGCTGTTGAAAAGTTTTCAGAGATGCTAATGGGAAAAGAGAGGAAAATTACCACCAAGATGATTTGAAGAGAGCAATATTTTCATACTTACCCTCTCCGGCGCCCTCCTCAATGAGAACCATCTAAGTAACTCTACAGCCTGCCTGTAAAAGAAGGAGACAAGGAATTGAATTGGTATATTTATATATAACTCACTTGGGGAATTCTGACCATTTTAATGGGCTCTAATCTGCCACATAGAGATGCACTAAGAAGGGACAACAGAGAAATATGTATCTTCCAAACTGTGTGTTATGGTAGACTCAAGATTGCATAGAGACATGACTTAATGCATTTTATGTCTGTGATGTTCCATTTACTCAGAAAAGAGACTGAGTGCTTGGGATAGTAATATACATTTAAAAGAAGAAGTTCAGATTTTTCCTTGTTATGGGGTTCTTTTACATGAAAAAGAACCATTTTAGAGGAATTAATACAAAATGTCAATAAATTCAGTCATAAAGGAGTAAAATGAACTCACTGAAGAACTAGGGCTGGAACTTTTCAAAGTTGCAAAGAAAAGGGCAATTAGCTACCCAAATCTTACCAAAAGTTAATGTGCTTAACCCCCCTAGAATCGTAGAGCTAAAGGCTAGATGGGACCACTAGATCATCTAGTCCAGGGGTTCTCAAACTGGGGGTCGGGACCCCTCAGGATTTGAGAGCTTATTACATGGGGGGTCGCGAGCTGTCAGCCTCCACCCCAAACCTCGCTTTGCCTCCAGCATTTATAATGGTGTTAAATATATAAAAAAAATGTTTTTAATGTATAAGGGGGGTCGCACTCAGAGGCTTGCTATGTGAAAGGGGGAACCAGTACAAAAGTTTGAGAACCACTGATCTAGTCTGACCTCTAGTAAATCATAATCCACCAACTCCAACCAGCACCCACACACTAACCCCCACAATCAAAATTAGAACTAAGTATTTCAACCCTCGGGGGACTAGACTGTTATGTGCCACTGGCTGAGAACAGGTTAGACCAGTGTGCACCAGTGTCTGCAGGGAAATGATTAAATGAGATATACCCAGGTAACCCTAGCTTGTGACTCACGCTCTATGATGACAAAAGTCAAAAAGCCCTCAAGGTCACTGCCAGTCTGACCCAGGGGGAAATTCCTTCCTGACCCCACCCATGGTGATCAGTTAGACCCCGAGCATGTGAGCAAGAATCAGCCTGCCAAGCACCTGAGAGAGAGAATGCTCGGTGCCACCTCAAGGCACTGGCCTACCCCATCTAGTGTCCCATCTGCAGCTGTTGCCATCCCTGATGCTTTAGAGGAAGGAGACTTAAAAAAACACAAACAAAGCCAGAATGCACTGGGGGGAAATATCCCTTCCTGACCCCTGCAGGTGGTGCCTGAAACCCTGAAGCATGAGCTTTTAGGAACATAGGACATAAACTGTAAATGAGTCCCAGGACTGCTGAGACCTACCTCTGACCATCACAAGCAACCCCATTGAACAGTCACACTCATAAATTTGTCCATCTCTCTTTTAAAATGTATTAAGTTGTTTGCCCCACAACTCCTAGTGGAAGGCTGTTCCAGAAGCTCACCTCTCTGATGGTTAAAAACCTTCTTCTCCCATTGAAATTCCCAGGCTACAAAGCTAAGTAAAAGCAAACTATGCAGTAAATATGAATGAAGAAAGGGAGACTAGAAAAGAACAAAGAACAGAAGATATGAATGAGATGGAAACAGGTATGGAAATCGGAAATACACACTTTAGGTACAAATATGACAGGAATGAACTCTTGGTATGTAATCAAATTATTCTTCATTGTTTTATAATGTATATTATATATTTCATACAGCTGGTTGAATTATTCATAGAATCATAGAATATGAAGGTTGGAAGGGACCTCAGGAGGTCATCTAGTCCAACCCCCTGCTCAAAGCAGGACCAATTCCCAACTAAATCATCCCAGCCAGGGCTTTGTCAAGCCGGGCCTTAAAAACCTCCAAAGAAGGAGACTCCACCACCTCCCTAGGTAACGCATTCCAGTGCTTCACCACCCTCCTAGTGAAAAAGTTTTTCCTAATATCCAACTTAGACCTCCCCCACTGCAATTTGAGACCATTGCTCCTTGTTCTGTCATCTGCCACCACTGAGAACAGCCAAGCTCCATCCTCTTTGGAACCCCCCCTCAGGTAGTTGAAAGCAGCTATCAAATCCCCCCTCATTCTTCTCTTCTGGAGACTAAACAATCCCAGTTCCCTCAGCCTCTCCTCATAAGTCAAGTGCTCCAGACCCCTAATCATTTTTGTTGCCCTCCTCTGGACTCTTTCCAATTTTTCCACATCCTTCTTGTAGTGTAGGGCCCAAAACTGAACGCAGTATTCCAGATGAGGCCTCACCAATGTCGAATAAAGGGGAACGATCACATTCCTCGATCTGCTGGCAATGCCCCTACATATACAGCCCAAAATGCTGTTAGCCTTCTTGGCAACAAGAGCACACTGTTGACTCATATCCAGCTTCTCGTCCACTGTGACCCCTAGGTCCTTTTCTGCAGAACTGCTACCCAGCCATTCGGTCCCTAGTCTGTAGCAGTGCATGGGATTCTTCCGTCCTAAGTGCAGGACTCTGCACTTGTCCTTGTTGAACCTCATCAGGGTTTTTTTTTGGCCCAATCCTCTAATTTGTCTAGGTCCCTCTGTATCCGATCCCTACCCTCTAGTGTCTCTACCACGCCTCCCAGTTTAGTGTCATCTGCAAACTTGCTGAGAGTGCAGTCCACACCATCCTCCAGATCATTAATAAAGATATTAAACAAAACCGGCCCCAGGACCGACCCTTGGGGCACTCCGCTTGAAACCAGCTGCCAACTAGACATGGAGCCATTGATCACTACCCGTTGATCCCGACGATCTAGCCAGCTTTCTATCCACCTTACAGTCCATTCATCCAGCCCATACTTCTTTCACTTGGCGGCAAGAATACTGTGGGAGACCGTATCAAAAGCTTTGCTAAAGTCAAGGAATAACACATCCACTGCTTTCCCCTCATCCACAGAGCCAGTTATCTCATCATAGAAGGCAATTAGGTTAGTCAGGCATGACTTCCCCTTGGTGAATCCATGCTGACTGTTCCTGATCACTTTCCTCTCCTCTAAGTGTTTCATAATTGATTCCTTGAGGACCTGCTCCATGATTTTTCCAGGGACTGAGGTGAGGCTAACTGGCCTGTAGTTCCCCGGATCCTCCTTCTTCCCTTTTTTAAAGATGGGCACTACATTAGCCTTTTTCCAGTCATCCAGGACCTCCCCCGATCGCCATGAGTTTGCAAAAATAATGGCTAATGGCTCTGCAATCTCATCCGCCAACTCCTTTAGCACCCTCGGATGCAGCGCATCCAGCCCCATGGACTTGTGCACGTCCAGTTTTTCTAAATAGTCCCGAACCACTTCTTTCTCCACAGAGGGCTGGTCACCTTCTCCCCATACTGCGCTGCTCAGTGCAGTAGTCTGGGAGCTGACCTTGTTCGTGAAGACAGAGGCAAAAAAATCATTGAGTACATTAGCTTTTTCCACATCCTCGGTCACTAGGTTGCCTCCCTCATTCAGTAAGGGGCCCACACTTTCCTTGACTTTCTTCTTGTTGCTAACATACCTGAAGAAACCCTTCTTGTTACTCTTAACATCCCTTGCTAGCTGCAACTCCAAGTGTGATTTGGCCTTCCTGATTTCACTCCTGCATGCCTGAGCAATATTTTTATACTCCTCCCTGGTCATTTGTCCAATCTTCCACTTCTTGTAAGCTTCTTTTTTGTGTTTAAGGTCAGCAAGGATTTCACTGTTTAGCTAAGCTGGTCGCCTGCCATATTTACTATTCTTTCTACACATCGGGATGGTTTGTTCCTGCAACCGCAATAAGGATTCTTTAAAATACAGCCAGCTCTCCTGGACCCCTTTGCCCTTCATGTTATTCTCCCAGGGGATCCTGCCTATCTGTTCCCTGAGGGAGTCAAAGTCTGCTTTTCTGAAGTCCAGGGTCCGTATTCTACTGCTCTCCTTTCTTCCTTGTGTCAGAATCCTGAACTCGACCATCTCATGGTCACTGTCTCCCAGGTTCCCATCCACTTTTGCTTCCCCTACTAATTCTTCCCTGTTTGTGAGCAGCAGGTCAAGAAAAGCTCTGCCCCTAGTTGGTTCCTCCAGCACTTGCACCAGGAAATTGTCCCCTACACTTTCCAAAAACTTCCTGGATTGTCTGTGCACTGCTGTATTGCTCTCCCAGCAGATATCAGGGTGATTAAAGTCTCCCATGAGAACCAGGGCCTGCGATCTAGCAACCTCTGCTAGTTGCCAGAAGAAAGCCTCGTCCACCTCATCCCCCTGGTCTGGTGGCCTATAGCAGACTCCGACCACGACATCACCCTTGTTGCTCACACTTCTCAACTTTATCCAGAGACTCTCAGGTTTTTCTGCAGTTTCATACCGGAGCTCTGAGCAGTCATACTCCTCTCTTACATACAACGCAACTCCCCCACCTTTTCTGCCCTGCCTGTCCTTCCTGAACAGTTTATATCCATCCATGACAGTACTCCAGTCATGTGAGTTATCCCACCAAGTCTCTGTTATTCCAATCGCATCATAGTTCCCTGACTGTGCCAGGACTTCCAGTTCTCCCTGCTTGTTTCCCAGGCTTCTTGCATTTGTGTATAGGCACTTAAGATAACTCATCGATCGTCCCTCTTTCTCAGTATGAGACAGGAGTCCTCCCCTCTTGCTCTCTCCTGCTTGTGCTTCCTCCCAGGATCCCATTTCCCCACTTACCTCAGGGCTTTGGTCTCCTTCCCCCGGTGAACCTAGTTTAAAGCTCTCCTCACTAGGTTAGCCAGCCTGCTGGCGAAGATGCTCTTCCCTCTCTTCGTTAGGTGGAGCCCGTCTCTGCCTAGCACTCCTCCTCCTTGGAACACCATCCCATGGTCCAAGAATCCAAAGCCTTCTCTCCGACACCACCTGCGTAGCCATTCGTTGACTTCCACTATTCGACGGTCTCTACCCAGGCCTTTTCCTTGCACAGGGAGGATGGACGAGAACACCACTTGCGCCTCAAACTCCTTTATCCTTCTTCCCAGAGCCACGTAGTCTGCAGTGATCCGCTCAAGGTCATTCTTGGCAGTATCATTGGTGCCCACGTGGAGAAGCAGGAAGGGGTAGCGATCCGAGGGCTTGATAATTCTCGGCAGTCTCTCCGTCACATCGTGTATCCTAGATCCTGGCAAGCAGCAGACCTCTCGGTTTTCCCGGTCGGGGCGGCAGATAGATGACTCAGTCCACCTGAGGAGGGAGTCCCCGACCACCACCACCCTCCTCCTCCTCTTGGGAATGGTGGTCGTGGAACCCCCATCCCTAGGACAGTGCATCTTTTGCCTTCCAATCGGTGGAGTCTCCTTCTGCTCCCTTCCCTCAGATGGGTCATCTAGTCCACTCTCCACATTAGTACCTGTAGAGAGAACATGGAAAGGATTGCTCACCTGTATCTCCATTGCTGGTACATGGACGCTCCTCTTTCTCCTTCTGGAGGTCACATGCTGCCAAACTTCTTCACCATCCTGCTGTCCCTGCTGCGGCTGCTCTGAATCTTCAGAACATTGTGGCCGTAGAAGCATCTCCTGACGTCTGTCCAGGAAATCTTCATTTTCCCTTATGCAACGCAGAGTCGATACTCGTTTCTCCAGACCTCGAACCTTCTCTTCCAATATGGAGACCAGCTTGCACTTTGTACAGGCAAAGTCGCTTCTGTCCTGTGGAAGAAAGACAAACATGACACAACCTGTGCAGGTTACAACAGCTGATCGCTCACCTTCCATATCACCTTCCTCTTAAGAGCTTCCTCAGCTGTTGCAGGAACTACTCAGAGAAACCTGCAGATGAAAGCCTCAGTGAGCTCTCCCCAGGCAAACACCCTCTGTTAGCCTCTGCTGTTCGCCGCTCAGCTGGTTCACTGCTGACTGCCCTTATATACCAGTCAGGCCCACTCAAGGCCCACCTGGAACAAAGCACTCCCAATTCACACTTTTCAAACAATCAAGCAAGCAATCAAGCACACGGTCAAACTGACAAACTGTCCCAGCAACAGACACTCAGATACTCACCAACACAGCCCCCCTAATGCAGCACTTAGCGTACCTCCTCTCGGACAGCTCCCAGGCAAACTCCCTCTGTTAGCCTCTGCTGTTCGCCGCTTTTTCATGTAAAATAAGTTTTCTGATGAATTCGTCTCCCTTTTTTTTCTGTTAATGAACTGCGTGTGTATCAGTCCTGATCTCTAGGAATGTATTTATAAGTGGTCTGCGCGAATTTCAGCCTGTGGGTATTTTACTAACTGTTTGCTCTGAATGTTATTTGAGATGCATGAGCTATATTATGTCGTTTCTGCTCCCGGACTGGATAGCTAATGCTACTTGCAAGCCAGGCTCTCTCCAACTGGCATTCTGTGCCCCTCTGCTGGTAGCTAGGCCAGCTGGAGATCGATGAGCCTGTCACAGTTGTGGTCAAAAGAGGTGACTGTTTTAACTCAGGCAGTAGTAGCTCCTGTATGAAGATTCAGAGGTCACAGATTTGACCCTCCCCCCCACTGCAGATATCCCACTCAGGGATGTCCCTGGATTCTGAGCGTCGTTACTCTCACCCTCATTCCTCCATTCGCTTCTTTGTTATACTGATGTGTATGTAGTGTACTGTATTACATTGGGCTATCAGCTCATCAGGGGAAAACCCATCTCTGCCCCTCTCTCTTTGTAGAGCACTTAATGTAGTAGGGCAACAGTCTTGATTCTAGGCGCTACCAGAATACAAATAACATACTACTAATAATAACAAATGATGGACAGTGAATGGGGAATAACACCCTACTGCTACAAATTTTCAAGTGAACACTTGTTTATGCTAAAACTTGTGAAGATCTTGGGATTTTTTCTATGGTTCACAGACTGGTGAAGAATGAATAACAAAACCCTGTGAATAAAAGGGGTTCAAATGGTTAGTCCTGAAAATCTCCTTTGTTTTTTTAAAAAATCAACAATTTCAGTGCTTGGAAATTAATTTGGATTTTCCTAGAAATCACCCAGTCTCCTCACCTATGTGTCACCTGGCCCCAGCTACTGGATGTTAAGGAGGCCTGGGAATCCTGTCTGATCTGAATCTGGTCAGTCTGGTAGGCAAGAAGCCTTTTAGACCTTTATCATGGAATTGCTAAGGGACTCAGAGTTTTCACTTCTGTGGCATCTCGCCACCCTTCTTGCCACCTTGCAGAGTAGAACTGCAGGAGTGTTACTATCAAGGTTTCCTTCTGCACTTGCAGATAAGTGGGGAGGGTCTGTGCCTCTGAGAATAACAACATAGTATTGAAAATTATGAATAGTCCCAAAACCTTGATGGGGCAAGCAGGCTTGATCCAAATCCTATTGAAATCAGTTGAAGTCTTTCCATCAGCTTAACCTGGTTGTTTTATCTGCAGTCTTTTTATAGTGCTTGCACCACTTACATGTCCCAATCTTCAGCAACTTCTTGAGAGTCCTAATTGGCTGTGTTTTGTTCTTTGTCTCAAAGACCTGTTCTGCTATGCACAACTCCAAAGCAAATATATCCGCATAATAAGAGAGTTCTATGATGTTCTATCGGAAGCAGTAGGTAGCAATTTTCAGTTTTTATCAACAACAAATATACTTGTATGTGAATCTTTTATGCTCCCATAAATGTGATTTGGTGCTTGTGCTGTGCTTCACTCTAATTGCACCCCTGTCTTTTGTGTTTAAAACAACCTAAAACTATTGGTAAGAGCAAAATACTTTGTCTCATGAAAAGCCTTAATTACAGCATTTCACAATTGTATTTGTTGGTCTGTATTTGCCTTCCTTTCATAGCATAATACTCCATTTTATCAAGTAATCATCCTACCTGCTTTTTTTCCCTCTCTCTCTAATTTCACATATTCATTCAAAGCTTTTTTTAAAATAAACCCTCAGATGATGCAGCTGCATTTCCATCCAGCTAAACCTCTATCAGAAAACATTCTATGTAAAGCCCTTCCTTCCCACAACTCATTGCAAAACTCATTAACACATGATGTCCGGTTTTGACGCTCAGTTATGTCAGTGTAAACTTACAGTAACTCTCCTGATTTTCATGGAATTACGCGTGCTTTGCACAGAATAGCAGAGAACAGTTTGGCCCACCTGGCTCCAAAATAGAGTTGTCAGGTGATATTGTTTAGAGTCTTGATTGCTGAGGCATTGGGAATGAGATACTGAGCCTTTTACCCCTAGGTCAATGGTATTTCTTTTCTACTCCAGGTCAGTAGTGACTCATATTTGGTACCATTTGCTGGTTCTGCTGTGGCTTATGTGAAATCAACCTGCCATGTTGCTTGTGCGAGATACCATAGCTATTTGTTCTACTTGTGCAAATCAACACCTTACTGTGTATAAAATTTATCTTATTCCATTAAATTCAATAAATAGCAGATATGTTTTATGCTGGGCAGGATTTTCTAAAGAGCTTAAAGCCCAGGTCCTCAAAGACATTTAGGTACCTAACTCCGTTGAAATCAAATGAGAGTTAGGCGCCCAAATATATTTGAGGATCTGGACAGAAGCAACTTGGGGCACAATTCCCATTGACTTTCAATGAGACTCATGGTCCTCAGTCCTTTTAGGGTTAGATCCTCACAGGTGACTTAGACCCAGCATTGCAATGCCTAACTTTTAGGCACCTTGTAGAATCCACAGCCTCAAGTTAGGCCTCCAGGCTCCCCACACAATGCACGGGGAGAGGTAGGTGCCTACAAATGGGATTCACAGAAGCCAGTGAGCTGATACCTGAACTACCTAAGCTGGCCAATCAGAAATGCTGAGGAAAGGGATGTGGCCTAAACCCCACCTCTCAAAGTGAGGTGCGAAAAAGGTTACTGTGCTATTTGTCTGTAAAACCAACCCGTCTGTTATAGCATTTCCTTACAAGTGGGACACAACCATTCCCTAAGAGGATGCATTTCCATTAAGTATATAACACTCCGGTCACAAATTAGTAGGGCAGCAATGCAAGGAACACATGGATTAAGTTATAGATACATACACATGGCAGGGATCAACACCACCATGTTGCACGACAGACACTTGACAAAATTACTGCATTTAGTGATGGACATTGGCGGGGGGGCTCCGGGCTGAGGCAATGGGTTGGGGTGTGGAAAGGGATATGGGCTCTGGGCTAGGGGTGTGGGTTCTGGGTTGGGGCCAGACATGAGGGGCTCAGGGTGTGGGAGGGGGTTCTGGGCTGGAGCAGGGTGCTGGGGGTTCAGGCTCTGGCGTGGGGCTGGGGCAAGGGGTTGGGGAGCGGGAGAGGGTCAGGGTGCACGCTCCGGGCAGTGCTTACCTCAAGCAGTTCCTGGAAGCAGCAGCATGTTCCCCATCCGGCTCCTACGCGGAGGTGCGGCCAGGCAGCTCTGCACACTGTCGTCCGTCCGCAGGAGCCTCCCCCGCAGCTCTCATTGGCTGTGGTTCCCACGGCTGCACCTCCGCCAGCAACAGCAGGGACAGGGTGCCGTCCTGGGTGAGTGCCCCCACGGACCTCAACATTTTTACCACGGGCACTTGTGTCCGTGTATGGACATGTTGCCGACCTCTGACACATGGCCTGCTACAAAAACAAATGGTTGGCCAGACCTTCAGATTAGGTACAGAACTGAATGTCTACTTGACGTTTTCAGGGGGACATTTTTAGCATGGCACCCGACTACACTGCACTGTAGAGGGGTGATTACCAGCTGACATAGACATATGTGCGCTAGCTCTCATTGAGCCGGAGCACTAAAATAGTAGTGTGGCCAGGGTAGCAGGTAGCAGTGGCTAGCTGCCATGAGGAAAATTTGCCTGAACCCTGTGGGTAGGACCAGGGTGGCTAGCCCAAAGCACTGCTGCCCATGCTAGTGCAGCTGCATTGCCATTCTTAGCACACGCGATCAGATGAGAGCTAGCGTGAGTAGGTCTATGCAAGCTGGGAATCACATTGCTAGCTCTTAGTGTTGGAGGTAGCTTAAATCCCTCAGCCCAGCATTGAAAATGTACCCTTCAGCTCATGTTTTACCTCTTTCCTTATGTGGCTGCGGAGTGAACACAGGTAGCACATTCGGACCAATCTGCCTCATATAAGACTAGGTAGGTATGATTTTGTAATTAGCTGTAATGTAATGAAATCTGGCTTATCGTTTATCATGATTAGCTTAATATTCTAGTTAATGAGTTTTAAAACGTTGCTAGAAAGTAGCATGTGTATCCCATGCACAGCAGGATATTCATGAATCCCAATAAGCAACAGCAAGATTGTAATAATGTCTTAGCACCTTTGATTCCAGTGCTCTTCACACAGTAAGTACCTACTGGAATCATCATCTCACTAACCTTGGATGCTGTACTTGACTCAGGCCTGGGGTTCTGTTCTTCACTATTTTCAACCAGTTTGCCCGGTACTGAAGTAAGACTTATCATCCTGTAATTTGCTAGTATTGTTTCTGGAACCTTTTTTTAAAAATCGGTATTACATTAGCAATCCACTGTTATGTGGTACAGAGGCCGATTTAAATGATAGGTTAGTAGTTCTGCAATTTCATATTTGAATTGCTTCAGAATGCTTGGGTGAATACCATTTAGTCCTGGTGACTTATTACTGTTTAATTTATCAATTTGTTCCAAAACATCCTCTATTGGTACCTTAGTCTGGAACAGTTCCTCCTATTTGTCACCTAAAAAGAGTGGCATAGGTATGGGAATCTCCCATGCATCTTCTGCAGTGAAGACTGATGCAGAACATTCATTTAGCTTCTCTATAACAGCCTTGTCTTCTTTGAGAGCTCCTTTAGCACCTCGATCGCGCAGTGGCCCCACTGGCTGTTTGGCAGCTTCCTGCTTTCAGTTTATTGTTTTTTTAAATGCTGTTAGTT
This sequence comes from Emys orbicularis, assembly GCF_028017835.1. Lineage (NCBI taxonomy): Eukaryota > Metazoa > Chordata > Testudines > Emydidae > Emys > Emys orbicularis. The sequence continues at coordinate 5,143,407 of NC_088687.1, read as the reverse complement.
TTTGTGTCTTTTGCTAGTTGCTCTTCAAATTCTTTTTTGGCCTGCCTAATTATACGTTGACTCTTGACCTGCCAGAGTTTATGTTCCTTTCTGTTTTCCTCAGTAAATGGGAAATGGGCTTTGGAGCAGGCCCACAGTTAAGGTAACAAGTATTCCCAAATTGCTTAAGCACAATTTTGATGATTGTGATAATATTTTTGTTATTTTGAAAGCAAGCGCTTACTGTTAATTATGACCGTGATTACAGTATTCATCACATATTTGTGACATTGTTCTAACAGAGAAAATGGCAGAACCCATCTCACTGTTAATGAATCAACATCCTAATTTGTGAGTGGCTCAGTCCTTAAAGAATTACTGGGGGAGAGCTCTTTTGAAATTGTGAGGTGTTGTTGCTTTCATACACCTACACAAGATTCTACCAGGGAGAGTGGTTTCTCAGAAATTAATGAGAAAGTGAATGGCAGTGTATTGTTTAACTCCTTGGGTATCCCTCTCCAAATCTAGTGTACACAGAACTGCATTATTAAAGTTCATGGTTGTTAGAATCTGCCCCCCCCCCCCCAAAAGAACCAAACGAACAAACAAACAAACAAACAAACAACCCACTTACTGGAGGACATATCGGGTATAACACTGATATTATGTCAAAAGCAACATAGTACTGTGGCACCTTATAGACTAACAGATGTATCGGAGCATAAGCTTTCGTGGGTGAATACCCACCTTCGTATTCACCCACGAAAGCTTATGCTCCAATACATCTGTTAGTCTATAAAGTGCCACAGGACTCTGTTGCTTTTTACAGATCCAGACTAACACGGCTACCCCTCTGATACTGATATTATGGTGAGAGGATGAGATGCTAGTGAGGTGTTTTAATTAGGGCTTCCTAAATAAATAATTGGTATGCTTACATATACCATTTCTGAGAGGCAGTGTGGTCTAGTCAGTAGAGTATTGTACTAGCACTTCAGAGCAGAATGCTCCAAAGGAGTTAGGCACCAAAATTCCTATTTTAGGTACCTAAATCCCAGTTTTGACTCCAACGCAATGCACAGAAGTCCTGCCTAACCCCTCTAGGTGCCTAAACTCACTCATAGCACCTACATCTTCAGGGTAAAAGTTCCCTAGCTGTCTGCCTCTGAGCATGTCCACTACTGCTGCCCTCTAGATGACCAGGTGCCTATCTCCTAACTAACTACCAGAGCGATCTACAAACTGGGGGAAGATAGGTGTTGGGTCACATGCAGAGCCCAATCTGGTACCCTGCTCAGAGGACACCGACTAGATTGGATCCTATTCAAAACCTGGCAGGAGAAGGCTGAGGAGGTCCTTCTATCTTTTAGACCAGTGGTTCGGGCATTCTCCTGGGACACTAGAGACCCCTGTTCAAGTCCCCCCTCTCTACTGTAACACAAAATAGTAATATTACCATGTGTACTTTAAAAAGCCAGAGAGTATTATATGGTAGAGTTAGAGCATGTTGGAAATAGACTCCTTGGTAAGAAAAAAAGGATTTCACAATCTTCTAAAAATATGCTCCTCTTAACTTCACAGGCTTTATGCAAATTAGAAGGGGACAAAGTTTAGGTTGGCTGTAATTTGGATGGGTGATAGGAGCTGAAGAAGGAATATATGGTAAACACCCCTTGCCTCAGTTTTCCTTTTCTTTCCACTCCCTCTGTACGTGCCCCCTCCCAAAGACAGGGCATGAAGCCGCTCATTAAGGTGTTTTGGGAATAGTGGCAGGGAAGATCACCTGTGAGAGGCTTCTTGATTAGTTTGAGTCGGTTGAACTTGCCCTAACAAGAGAACGGGTAGGAGCTGGTTGACTCCCAGGACTGGTAAACCAAAACTGCACCACTCATCCCTTGAATGCCTTCACAAAGGTGTTTGCATTGCTCCCAGTAAGTTTTCAGCTACCTGGCTTCCCCAGCCATCATCCATTCCTGTGTACACACAGCCTGAGTTTATTTTAGCTTTAGAAAAGATCGGTTTAGCTCTCCTGTGTATAATGGTGCTTTTCTTCCTCCCCATTTGTTTTGAGGCATGCACACTTGATTTGGCTATAGACAAGATTAAAGATATGTTGATGACTCTCTTCTTAACCATGGAAAACAGCTGCAGGATATTTCTTATCCCACCTATAATGATTCCTCCGAGGTATGAAGTCCTTTCTTGCATTGAATACTAATAATGACAAAACAAAATGTGTTGTCTTTTTGCTTGTTTTGGAAGCAACTTATGACTGTCAACTAAGGATGTAGCTGACATCTCTACTGTCACACTTCTCCCCCTGGCTAATGAAAATTCTGTGTTTAGCAGAGGTCTCCTGCATTTCCATATTGATAATCTCAGTCATGTAAATAATTTTACAATGTAAATGTCACAGTTCTTCCTTTCTCCTTTGCCACTGGAAACAATTTTCTGAAACTAAGGAAATCATTCATTACATTTATCAGGGGAAGGCCAAGGAAATATGAGGCTGTGTCCTGGTGATGTTTCCCATTCATCAGTGACTATTATTGTTATTATTTATTATTATTTTATTTATTATTATTATCATAGCACTTAGCAGCCCCAGTCATGGAGCAGAACTCCATTGGGCTAGGTGACATACAAACACAGAGCAAAAAGAGTTTACAGTCTGACTAATCTAAGTGATAGCAGAACCTCAAAAATTCAAGAGATTCTATTCAAATAATTACCCCACATTCTGGCTGTCTCTCTGAACCTTATAGACTCATAGACTCATAGACTTTAAGGTCAGAAGGGACCAATATGGTCATCTAGTCTGACCTCCCGCATGATGCAGGCCACAAAAGCTGACCCACCCACAACAGAATCTTCCAGCCTGCGACCCCTGCCCTATGCTGCGGAGGAAGGCGAAAAACCTCCAGGGCCTCTGCCAATCTACCCTGGAGGAAAATTCCTTCCCGACCCCAAATATGGCGATCAGCAGAACCCCGAGCATACAGGCAAGATTCTACAGCCGGACCCTCATTTTACCCGCGATGGAACGTTAATGCCTAATTGACTAAAATCACGTTATCCCATCAAACCATTCCCTCCATAAACTTATCAAGCCTAATCTTGAAGCCAGAGAGGTCCTTCGCCCCCACCGTTTCCCTCGGAAGGCTGTTCCAAAATTTCACCCCTCTGACGGTTAGAAACCTTCTTCTAATTTCAAGCCTAAACTTCCCCACGGCCAGTTTATATCCATTCGTTCTCGTGTCCACATTACTACTAAGCTGAAATAATTCCTCTCCCTCCTTGGTATTAATCCCCTTGATATATTTAAAGAGAGCAATCATATCCCCCCTCAGCCTTCTTTTGGTTAGGCTAAACAAACCGAGCTCCTCGAGTCTCCTTTCATAGGAAAGGTTTTCCATTCCTCGGATCATCCTAGTGGCCCTTCTCTGTACCCGTTCCAGTTTGAGTTCATCCTTTTTAAACATAGGAGACCAGAACTGCACACAGTACTCCAAATGAGGTCTCACCAGCGCCTTGTATAACGGAAGCAGCACCTCCCTGTCCCTACTAGAAATACCTCGCCTAACGCATCCCAAGATCGCATTAGCTTTTTTCACAGCCACGTCACATTGCCGACTCATAGTCATCCTGCGATCAACCAGGACTCCGAGGTCCTTCTCCTCCTCCGTCACTTCCAACCTATGCGTCCCTAACTTATAACTAAAATTCTTGTTAGTCATCCCTAAATGCATCACCTTACACTTCTCACTATTAAATCTCATCCTATTATTGTTACTCCAATTTACAAGGTCATCCAAGTCTCCCTGCAGAATATCCCGATCCTTCTCCGAATTGGCAATACCTCCCAACTTGGTGTCATCCGCAAACTTTATCAGCCCACTCCTACATTCGGTTCCGAGGTCAGTAACGAATAGATTAAATAAAATCGGACCCAAAACCGAACCTTGAGGAACCCCACTGGTGACCTCCCTCCAACCCGACAGTTCACCTTTCAGTACTACCTGCTGCAGTCTCCCCTTTAACCAGTTCTTTATCCACCTCTGGATTTTCATATCGATCCTCATCTTTTCTAATTTAACCAATAATTCCTCGTGCGGCACAGTATCAAACGCTTTACTAAAATCTAGGTAAATTAGATCCACCGCATTTCCTTTATCTAGAAGGTCTGTTACTTTCTCAAAGAAGGAGATCAAGTTGGTTTGGCACGATCTTCCTTTCGTAAACCCATGTTGTAATTTGTCCCAATTGCCATTCACCTCAAGGTCCTTAACTACTTTTTCCTTCAAAATTTTTTCCAAGACCTTGCATACTACAGAAGTTAAACTAACAGGCCTGTAGTTACCCGGGTCACTTTTTATCCCCTTCTTGAAAATAGGAACCACATTAGCTATTTTCCAGTCCATCGGTACCACCCCCGAGTTTACAGATTTATTAAAAATTATCGCCAAGGGGCTTGCAATTTCTCGCGCCAGCTCCTTCAATATTCTAGGATGAAGATCATCCGGTCCGCCCGATTTAGTCCCATTTAGCTGGTCAAGTTTGGCTTCCACCTCTGATACTTTAATGTCAATTGCCCCTCCTTTATTCCCCTCTGTCCCGCTCCCTCTATTCCTAAGCCCTTCATTAGCCTTATTAAAGACCGATGCAAAATATTCATTTAGATATTGTGCCATGCTTAGATTGTCCTTAATCTCCACTCCATCTGCAAGCTTCAGTGGCCCCACTTCCTCTTTCTTTGTTTTCTTCCTATTTATATGGCTATAAAACCTCTTACTATTGGATTTAATTCCCCTCGCGAGGTCCAACTCTACACGGCTTTTGGCCTTTCTTACCGCATCCCTACATGCTCTGACCTCAATAAGGTAGGTTTCTTTGCCGATCTCTCCTCTCTTCCATTCTTTGTACGCTTTCTGTTTTTTCTTAATCGCCCCTTTGAGATGCCCGCTCATCCAGCTGGGTCTAATTCTCCTGCCTACTGACCGTTTCCCCTTTCTCGGGATACAGGCCTCGGACAGCTCGTGCAACTTCAGTTTGAAATAATCCCAGGCCTCATCTGCCTTTAGCTCTCTAAGTATGTTAGCCCAATCCACTTCCCTAAGTAGTTGCCTTAATTTATTAAAGTTGGCCTTTTTGAAATCGTAAACCTTAGTCACAGTTTTATTTCTGTTAATCCTTCCATTTAGTTTAAACCGAATTAGCTCATGGTCACTCGAGCCAAGGTTGTCCCCTACAACCATTTCCTCAACGAGGTCCTCACTACTCACCAGCACCAAATCTAAAATGGCATCCCCCCTCGTCGGTTCCGCTACTACTTGATGAAGGAATTCATCTGCTAGCACGTCTAGAAACATCTGAGCCCTATTATTGTTGCTAGCATTTGTTCCCCAATCTATGTCCGGGAAGTTAAAGTCCCCCATGATCACACAGCTCTTACTAGTTTTTACTTCCTTAAAAACTTTAAATAGTTCTCTGTCCGCATCCAGGCTAGATCCCGGCAGTCTATAGCACACCCCAAGCAGTATCTCAGGGGAGGCTCTAGTAGTTCTTTTACCCAGTGTAATTATTGCCCAGACAGACTCCGTCTTATCCATTCCATCACTTATTATTTCTTTACATTTTAGCTCATTATTGACATACAACGCCACACCCCCACCTTTACCTTTTTTCCGGTCATTCCTAAACAGCACATACCCTTCCATACCTGTACTCCAGTCATGACTACCATTCCACCACGTTTCTGTTATTCCTACGATATCAGGTTTCATTTCTTGGACCAGGAGCTCCAATTCCTCCATTTTGTTACCTAGGCTTCTCGCATTTGTGTATAAACATCTTACCGTATGCTGTCTATCCTTTCTCCCATTAGTTATGCACTTTGGTATGGACCCCGTAGTGTCAATCTGCCCCCTCCTTCTTATGTCCAATTCCCTACCCCTACCTATATCTGTGCTTATCTCCTCGCCCTCTTTTTCAGTGTTGGAATCTGGCGTGGAGATCAACTGGACATCTCCCAACCGTCTCCCCCAAGTTCCTAGTTTAAAGCCCTTTTGATGAGATGAGCCAGCCTCCCTCCCAGAAGTCTATTTCCTTCCCTACTCAGGTGAAGTCCATCCCGCGAGAACAGCTGTCTGTCCCCGAAAGCCTCCCAGTGGCCATACATCCCAAAGCCCTCCTTATAGCACCACTCCCTTAGCCAGCTATTTATCCTCACAATCCTGTCTGCCCTTTGCTGTCCTTCTCTAGGAACAGGCAGAATCCCACTGAAGATAATCTGTGCCTCGACTTCCTTAAGCGTCTTCCCCAGCCTGGCATAATCTCCCTTGATTCTCTCTAGCGAGAACCTAGCCGTGTCATTTGTTCCTACGTGAAGGACAATCAAGGGGTTCTTACCTGCTCCTTTTAGAATCCTTTTCAACCGCAGGTCCACATCCCGTATCTTAGCGCCCGGCAGACAGCACACCCTTCTGTTTTCTGGGTCCTCCCTGGTCACAGGCCTGTCTAACCTCCTCAGTAAGGAGTCCCCAATCACATAAACCTGCCTTTGCCTGGGGGCAGCGCAATCTACCAATCTATCCCCTGTTCCCTGCGGCCGTAACTCCTGTCTGTCTCTATTTTCCCTTATAGTCCCCCTATTGCCATCCTGTATCCTCCTGGGGCTGAGTGTTGATGCTACTTCCATCAACTCCTCCCCCCTGTCTATTGGACTAGCTGCCCTTCTTTTCTTCCTCTGCCTCCCACCATCAGTTACCACCTGCTGCGTCCCCTCCTCGTTAGCCAAACACCCAAACCTGTTCCTATTTCCCCCTCACTAGCCCTCCTTTTCCTTGGCCTGCTTCTCACGGTCACATGTTTCCACTGCTCTTGTTCTCCCCCCGACGTTTCCCCCTCACAGACCCTAGCCCCCGCTTCCACCTGCACCCCTGAGCATTCCCCCTCAATTACCCCTTGCCTTTGCTCCATTAGCTGTTCAAACCCCCTTCTAAACTCTACCAGGGTCTCTACCTGCATCTCCAACCCCCGAACCTTTTCCTCTAACAGGGCAATTAGGCGGCATTTCATACAGACATACCTCTGATCAGGTGCACCTGCTAGGACCATATACATACCGCAGCTGCTACATGCTTTCATCTGCATTGTGTCCCCTGCTGCTTGGCTCATGGCTGCTATGGTCTCTGCCTGCAGCCTCTGGGGACACAAAGCACACCGACCACCGCGCCCTCCTGCCTCCCCTTCCACCTCCCCCTGTAAACTCCCACTTAAACTCCCCTGTTAGCCGCCCTGTTTGCCGGCTCGTGGGGGCCGCAGCTCGCTGCTAGGGCCGCTGCTCGGCTGGGAGGCCTCTTTTATAGGCCCCCTAATCAGCCAAGCTCCGCCCCCTAATCAGGGCTCGGGGCTCAGCACACTGCCCCTACAGGCCTCTACACATACAAGCACTACAAAGACAGACGCAAGTACAGATACCTTCTCCTCCAATGAGACTCACTCCCACTTAAACTCCCCTGTTAGCCGCCCTGTTTGCCGGCTCCTGGGGGCCGCAGCTCGCTGCTAGGGCCGCTGCTCGGCTGGGAGGCCTCTTTTATAGGCCCCCTAATCAGCCAAGCTCCGCCCCCTAATCAGGGCTCGGGGCTCAGCACACTGCCCCTACAGGCCTCTACACATACAAGCACTACAAAGACAGACGCAAGTACAGATACCTTCTCCTCCAATGAGACTCACTCCCACTTAAACTCCCCTGTTAGCCGCCCTGTTTGCCGGCTCCTGGGGGCCGCTGCTCGCTGCTAGGGCCGCTGCTCGGCTGGGAGGCCTCTTTTATAGGCCCCCTAATCAGCCAAGCTCCGCCCCCTAATCAGGGCTCGGGGCTCAGCACACTGCCCCTACAGGCCTCTACACATACAAGCACTACAAAGACAGACGCAAGTACAGATACCTTCTCCTCCAATGAGACTCACTCCCACTTAAACTCCCCTGTTAGCCTCCCTGTTTGCCGGCTCCTGGGGGCCGCTGCTCGCTTGTCGATACTCTACTGACTTTCTGGATCTACAGAAGTGAGTTAGAATCAAAATAGACTGTTGTGGTACTACCTTCCTGCAACTTGGCAGGGGATTAGACTAGAAGACCCTTATGGTCTATTCTAAGCCTATGATTCTACACCTTTGGACTGTTAATACAGTAAGAACAACCTTCCCATTGCATCTTGCTCTATCTTCTTTTGATCCTGGCTGTGACCAAGAGGTTCAGAGGTGCAAACAAATAGCCAATGTCTCATTCAGGGAAGAATTTTTATGTCGGTCAGGAATGTAACTAGTTGCTTATGACTCATTTTCACAAGCCAGGAAGTGCATGCATGAACTGTTTATTGAAACAGTGTCTCATGATAACACTGAGGAAGATAAAGAATGGAAAATATCTTTGGAACTGAATGCAGACCTCATGACAGTTAAATTTGATATAAACCAATGTCCTGCAGGAAAGGTAAACCTAAAAATCAGGAATGAATTGGAGAAAGAAAAAATCAAAGAAAAAATAGCACCTTAGAGGGGAGGGAAATTGCCAGCAAAATAGTTTTCAAAAATTAGGCAGAGGATAAAATATAGATCATTAAACAAATAAACTAAGACTGTGTAAGGGGGGCAAAAGGCAAGTAGTTTAAGGCTGTGTTTTTTAAAGGCACCTGAAGAGTTACGTGCCCGAATCTTATCGTATAGAAAATCCCAGCCTTATAAAGAAATACATCAAATTAGGAAATGAAAGGGTTAAATAATTTTTAAAATTAGGCAAGGGTTAATTATTGATAATTAAAGGAGATGTAAAAAAGTCAAAAAGAAAGGCCTGAAATACCAAAGAGTGATGCAGCATCGACACCCGAGTCTCCAGGTAGCGTCTCCAGTTACACCAAAGGTAAATCAAGTTTATGGAAATTTCCGGAGTCCTCCAACCCCTGGTAAAAGAGGCTGGAAGGAAACACCCCTGGAGCTTATCTCAGCATGCTGTGGGAGCTCTGTAAAACAGAAGCTTGTGAAGATGTAAACCTGTGGCCTGAGACTGGGGGGGGGGGAGGGGGGTAGGGAGCTCACTATTGACACCTGTTGGAGAAATGGCTGAAGACTGGCCCAGAGTTGCTGGAGAACTGCAGATGGGCAGGGGCTCCAGAGGAGAGGAAGTTCTCTGCTGCTGAGCAAGGGACAATGACTTTGCATTTCAGTTTGGGGCATCTTGGTAAAAATGCAGTTATGTTTTGAGTTATGGGGCAATAAAATGTGATTGGTCCTGTTGGGAAATGAAGTGACAAGAGAATTGCACTAAACGTTCCTGGGATGAAGGGTTAGGTGAGGGAACCTGGATGGGGCTAAATGGAAAAAGAGGTCCCTATTTCTGCTGGGAATGCTGGTGCTGTGGCAAAGAGCATTGTAAGGGTCTTAGATATTCTTCTTCTCCAAAAGCTCAGCTCAAAGGCCACTGTAAGACAGCAGAAGGCTTAAAGCTGGTAGACTGAGCTGAGGTGACTTCAAGGGGGGTGGACTAAGTTGAGAAGATGGCGGTGGCTTGTATGGAAGCTGCAGAGAGCAGCAGCCTACCGGAGGTATTCTGGTGTAGCCCCCCCACCCCAGCCAGCAATCAAAGTTGAAATCAAGTCAGGTGAGAAGCAGCCCCGCCAGCCCCTCCCTTAGGGCCTGGAGACTGACTGATCAGAATCCCCGGACTCCACCAGCCCTGGACAATAAACTGTGAGTGGGGACGGGGAGGAGGGAAGTGGCTAGAACATATCAGCCACTCACAGCTGCCAGAAGAGGACTGAGGTTGGAGCTAATGCTAGGACACCCTGTGGCGATGGGAGTCATACATAATAGATATTGCTAATTTACTAATTGCTGGCTTTCCCAAGTGGCTTTTATACGATTGTGCCCCTTTCCTCCTCCTTTATAAAGGTCTCTTTCTGTTAAACTCCTGGACTCAGTGCCTGTGAGTGGGGAAGTATTGCCTATCTAGGGCACCCAGAGTGGTATATATCATTTTCTCCATTTCTGGGTGGGGATTGGAGCGGTTGCTGTTTAAATTTTGCAGAAGGAAACCTTAGAAAATTGAACCCAGATCTTTTTTGCTGCCAACACCACATGGCAGAGGGTTACAAAGGCTAGGAACTCTCCAGGGGAGGGTTTTGTACAATGCAACCCTGGAAAGTTGGCGTTGAGCGGTTTATCTGAAATGGTAGCATTAAATAAATGTGTATTATGTAGCACTATCTCTCTGTCTCTCTCTCTGTGTGGCTAGCTACAGAGATCTATAGACATAGGGTAAAATACTCACACCGCTCCAGCCCGTTGACACCAGGGCCTGAGTGATGTAAAGGGGCACCAGAAACCCTGGATGAAGCTTATGCAAGCACTGAGGCAATCAACCATAAGGCTGCCTTCTGAGGACCCCTTTAAAACCGTGGCGCAGTGGGTGTGCCAGGGTGGAGCTGTCAGTGGGAGGAGCATGTTCGGGGCAGGACACATAGCACTGCAGAGATTCTGGACAATGCTGCAGCCCATAGGGCAGCCGTGGGAGGTTTCCATAACTTAAACCAGGCTCCCAGGGCTGTCTAAATTGCACCAAGAGTCACAGAGCACCCGAGGATCAGGAGGGTGCAAAGGTGGCTCAAGACCCCTTAGGCCTCCCCCCCTCATCGTGGGCTGAGAGCTCTGTGCTACGCCTCTAAGAGTCACAGCACAAAATCTCTCCCATTGTCTTATGTGACTAGATAAAACGTAGGTCTGTCACAGGTTCATGGTGATGTCACTCCAGAAATGTGAGAACCTCCACTCAAATTATTAGATCCCTTTTCAAGGGGAATGTGTCCTTCTAGAGGTGAGTATATTTCTTTACAAGTGCAATTCAAAGGTTGCACAGTAAAAGAGAAGCCAGCATGACTATGCTTTCTAAAAATAACAGCACATACACTGTACTGCACGTATAAGGTAACTGCCCAAGTTCTCCCACAGATGCATGTAGAATGGACCAAATTCATCCTTGGTGTAACCACAGTGAAGTCAGTGGAGTCAGGGGTTTGCAACCTTTTTCTTTCTGAGGCCCCCTCAACATGCTATAAAAACTCCATGGCCTACCTGTGCCACAACAACTGTTTTTCCACATATAAAAGACAGCGTTAGGGGGTAGCAAACAGAGCAGTTGCCTGGGGCCCCATGCCACAGGGCCCCCACTAAGCTACATTGCTCAGGCTTCGGTTTTAACCCCGAGTGATGGGGTTCAGGACTCTGGGCTTCAGACCCATGTGGTGATGATTCGGCTTTCCTCCCGGGGCCTCAGAGAGTCTAACACTGGCCCTGCTTGGTGGACCCCCTGAAGCCTGCTAGCAGCCCTCCAGGGGGTTCCAGACCCCTGGTTGAGAACCACCGAGTGGAGTTATACCATTGGTGCATTTTAGCACCTTGGATGGTGGTTTCCTTTCATTTCTGGGGGAGCATGGAGGACCATACTTTGAAATGCATGATAGTGGGGAGGTCTCACCCAATTTCCTGTACAATCTCATTGAAAGCCAGCTTCAGAGGCATCACTATTTCCTACACAACTTGGGAAAAAGAATTTCTCAGCAGACTACCTGAATAGGGAAGAAAAAAAAGGAGTTGAAGACCTATAGAGAGAAATCTTAAGCATTCCCAATGAGACCACCCTGGATTAACTGAAGGAGAAGCCTGCCTAGATTGCTTTTCACTAAACAAGTTGATGTTTTGAAATTCTTCTCCCACTAGCTACTCTCTGAATTGTGCCACAGAGCAGGCTGAATGTTAGCCAGGTCAGTCAAACTTTCCTGACTGCCACACTTTCCTGATATTCAAGCTATCAAGGGAGGTGGAAGTAGAGCAAACCAACGAGCAGAGTATTGGGACCACATCTGTTTGGTTTGACGTGAAAAACTTTATTCACAAAGGGACAAATTGTGGTGGCAAGTAATCCCATGAGATAACATAGTTAGCATCCTTTGCATGTCAAGGTAAAATACGTTGGATTAGGCTGCTTGAGCGTCACAGATCCAAAGGGAACAGTGGCCTCCACTTTCTCAACTAGAAGATGCTCAATTGAGCAACCTTGGCATGTTACACATGGGGAAGTTTGAACCATGATGAAGAAGGAGGAGACCTTCCAACTTGGCAGACCCTGGAGGGGTCTGTGTGCTTCCGAAGCTCTCTAGCTCAGTGTCAGTCTCTGCACCCCCTCTTCCCTTGGGAGCACAAGGCAGTCTGAGACTCTAACCTCCCCTCCCCACCCAAAGCATGGAATGAAACAGCCAGGTGCTTTCACATCACAGATATTTACATATAGCTCACCCAATTGGAGGCCTCCATGGAGTTATACCTGGGATGAATTTGGGAGAGGGAAAGGAAGGAGAATGAGGGATGCAATGTAAGAACTCTTTTTGTGTGATACTTTTCTGATATTCCTCTATTTCACTTCATTTCAGAGAATTGCTCTGTAATCCATCACCACCTTTCTTGTGCCTGGCTGGTTCATCTTGCTCACATGCTCACAGTCAAATTGATGGAGGAAATTTTTCCTCAGTAAGATCAGCAGAGACATTTTTGCCTTCTTCTGCACCATGGGACATGGGTCACCTGCTGAAATCACCTGAGCATATCTCACCTAATCAATTCCTTGCCATTGCAGGGGCATTGAGAACTGTTGGCATCTCGCTCTCTCCTGTTGTCTATCTGTGGCACAGAAAAGTGAGGCCTGAACTGCTTTGCTCAGTATAGAGGAAATGGGTGAAATTTAATGGTTTGAGCTATACCCAGGAGGTCAGACTAAATAATCTAATGGTCACTTCCAGCCATAACCTCTATGAAAAATATCTGGTCTGTCCTCTGGGTTTGCCATGAAATGGCTCCTTTGTGATATACCAAATGGCTTGGAACCAAGCTATCTGAAGCCCCTTCTCTCTCACTGCACTAAGATCTCTAGCGTGTTACCCCATGTTTGTTAGTGCACTGCCCTGTCACTATTAGTAAGAGCGAGACCCCCTAAAACCAGCATAGGGGTGGGAGATAGGTGGAACCATGATATCATGAAGGAATGTTACAAGTGTCTGTGCTTGTCATCACCTCAGCAAAAAATGGGCACAGACAGAGGGAATGGGAAAATGGCCTCATTTCAAAAACCCAAGCACAATGAACCCTAAAATGGACACACGCACCAAATCTAAACATTGTAGATACAAACACACATTTACAATTAACATTGTAGTACCAAGTGTTTGGGAAAACAACACACAGGTTTGAGATTGATTCTTTGTCCAGTGTGAAAATAAGACATTTTACGTAGGATAAAGGGAAGAGAGTCTTGAATAGAAGTGGGTTGTAGCCCACGAAAGCTTATGCTCTAATAAATTTGTTAGTCTCTAAGGTGCCACAAGTACTCCTGTTATTTTTTCAGGGTACCCTGTATGCTTGTGGTTTATGCTGTGCCTTATTTTATGTGCACTGCATCTTTAAATGGAGAGAAGTCTCCCCCCTGCTATACAGGCAGCTGACATTTTGTGTTCAGAGATAGCCTTGTACTGAGGAGGCACATACACTGTGCTTTCATATGGAGATTTCACCTCCCCCCCCTTCTTGTTCTGTCACTATTAAATAAAATCAATTCTAATTAAAAGACTTTGCTCACACTGTGCATGGAAAAGCTGCACACTTGTGCCATTCTTTATGCATTTGTATTTATTTTAGCCTCTCTGCTTTTGCAGCGCAAGTGGAAGAACACCAGTTCACAAAGCACCTCTTTGGAGAGTCATAAATAACTCTTCAGAGAGCATAATGCAAGCTGTTGTGCTGTTGCTCATCAGAGCCAGAATAAAAGTTTATTAGCAAATAACCTTTAGTTTTTTAACAAATGTATTTGATAATTAACTTTTATTTTAGCTTGGCTGTGCCAAAAAGCACAGAAGAGCTTATGTTATGCTTTCAGCAGAGCTATTTATATGCTATGAGTAGCCTGCGGACTATTTTGTGACTGGTGTTCTTCCACCTATTCTACAAAATGAGTCTAGAGAAACTAATGAACAGCTCTTTGTCTTTACAGGGATCTAAAATGCTATAGAAGATCCCTCATCCACATTCTTCCTCATGCTTCAGCCTGCCTCATCTTACTTTCTCGGGAGACAGTCCTAAACATGAAGGACCAGGCTGTATTTGAAAACAGCTTCACTCACGTTAGTGGAATTCCACCAGTTTACATCAGCATGGACTGTAAGGTGGATAGAAAGCTGGCTAGATCGTCAGGCTCAACAGGTAGTGATCAATGGCTCCATGTCTAGTTGGCAGCCGGTTTCAAGTGGAGTGCCCCAAGGGTCGGTCCTGCGGCCGGTTTTGTTTAATATTTTTATTACTGATCTGGAGGATGGTGTGGACTGCACTCTCAGCAAGTTTGCAGATGACACTAAACTGGGAGGCGTGGTAGATACACTAGAGGGTAGGGATCGGATACAGAGGGACCTAGACAAATTAGAGGATTGGGCCAAAAACACCTGATGAGGTTCAACAAGGACAAGTGCAGAGTCCTGCACTTAGGATGGAAGAATCCCATGCACTGCTACAGACTAGGGACCGAATGGCTAGGTAACAGTTCTGCAGAAAAGGACCTAGGAGTCACAGTGGACGAGAAGCTGGATATGAGCCAACAGTGTGCTCTTGTTGCCAAGAAGGCTAACGGCATTTTGGGCTGTATAAGTAGGGGCATTGCCAGCAGATTGAGGAACGTGATCGTTCCCCTTTATTCGACATTGGTGAGGCCTCATCTGGAGTACTGTGTCCAGTTTTGGGCCCCACACTACAAGAAGGATGTGGAAAAATTGGAAAGAGTCCAGCGGAGGGCAACAAAAATGATTAGGGGTCTGGAGCACATGACTTATCATAGAATCATAGAATCATAGAATATCAGGGTTGGAAGGGACCTCAAGAGGTCATCTAGTCCAACCCCCTGCTCAAAGCAGGACCAATTCCCAACTAAATCATCCCAGCCAGGGCTTTGTCAAGCCGGGCCTTAAAAACCTCCAAGGAAGGAGACTCCACCACCTCCCTAGGTAACGCATTCCAGTGCTTCACCACCCTCCTAGTGAAATAGTGTTTCCTAATATCCAACCTGGACCTCCCCCACTGCAACTTGAGACCATTGCTCCTTGTTCTGTCATCTGCCACCACTGAGAACAGCCGAGCTCCATCCTCTTTGGAACCTCCCTTCAGGTAGTTGAAGGCTGCTATCAAATCCCCCCTCATTCTTTTCTTCTGGAGACTAAACAATCCCAGTTCCCTCAGCCTCTCCTCATAAGTCATGTGCTCCAGACCCCTAATCATTTTTGTTGAGGAGAGGCTGAGGGAACTGGGATTGTTTAGTCTCCAGAAGAGAAGAATGAGGGGGGATTTGATAGCTGCTTTCAACTACCTGAAGGGGGGTTCCAAAGAGGATGGAGCTCGGCTGTTCTCAGTGGTGACAGATGACAGAACAAGGAGCAATGGTCTCAAGTTGCAGTGGGGGAGGTCTAGGTTGGATATTAGGAAACACTATTTCACTAGGAGGGTGGTGAAGCTCTGGAATGCGTTACCTAGGGAGGTGGTGGAGTCTCCTTCCTTGGAGGTTTTTAAGGCCCGGCTTGACAAAGCCCTGGCTGGGATGATTTAGTTGGGAATTGGTCCTGCTTTGAGCAGGGGGTTGGACTAGATGACCTCCTGAGGTCCCTTCCAACCCTGATATTCTATGATTCTATGAGCAGAGAATATGACCCAAAGCTACTCAGTTATAAGTATTTGTCTAAACAGATTGTGATGACCTGCTTAGTCACAATGTCATGTTTTAATTGTCATACATTCTTAGGTTTTAAGGCCAGGAGGGAATATTCTGATAATCTAGTCTGACCTCCTCCATAACACAGACTCACCATGTTTCTTTCATCAAGCCCGTATCTGGTGGTTGTGCTGGAGCATAAATTACTCTTTTGACATATAGTCAGGCTTTATAGTGAAGGGAGCCATTTAAGGACCTAGATAATACAGATGGCTGAATTTTTCCTGGCATTTGATTTTCCGCAGAAAATTTTTCTTGAATGTTGATGAAAAAAGGAAAGAAATTTCCTGAAAAGCCATCTCATTTTTGACCAGTTCTGCTAGCAAGATTAAATAAGAGGGAAATCAAGCAACCACATAACACATTTCCTTAAAGAGCCAGTCAGTCACGGAAGAAATTCTCCAGCCCCAGAGTAAGGGGGCACTCTGTTACTGGAGGTGCCTGTTTAAGAGTGAAGCATAGAGCTGAAGTCCTGCCCAGTTGCAGCCATTAATAATCCCTTGGCATTTTTCATCTGAATAGAGGTCTTAAAAGCCACTATCCTGACCGCATTATAATTTAGGCAAATAAATTCTGCCTAAGTATGTGCTTCATTTAAGACAAAAAGAAGATATGCACAAAAGGGAATAGAAAAATAGGCAATAAAGAGCCTTGCTTTACATGATAGTGTTAAATGTCAAATAACTCTCATCATTAGGCCCCCATCCGTCTTCTTAGTCTTGAGAAAACATCAAGGGGGAACCTGATAACAGTCTTCAGATAGGTTAAGAACATAAGAACATAAGAAAGGCCGTACTGGGTCAGACCAAAGGTCCATCTAGCCCAGTATCTGTCTACCGACAGTGGCCAATGCCAGGTGCCCCAGAGGGAGTGAACCTAACAGGCAATGATCAAGTGATCTCTCTCCTGCCATCCATCTCCATCCTCTGACGAACAGAGGCTAGGGACACCATTCTTACCCATCCTGGCTAATAGACATTTATGGTTATATATGTCCAATCAAAAGAGGGTGGTGACCAATTGTTCTCCATGTCCACTGAAGGTAGGACAAGCAGTAATGGGCTTAATCTGCAACAAGGGAGATTTAGGTTAGAGATTAGGAAAAACTTTCTAACTATCCAGGTGGTTAGACTCTGGAATAGGCTTCCAAAGGGAATTGTGGAATTTCCGTCATTGGAGGTTTTTAAGAACAGGTTGGACAAACCCCTGTCACGGATGGGCTCAGTTTACTTGGTCCTGTTTCAGTACAAGGGGCTGCACTAGATGACTTCTCAAGGTGCCTTCAAGTCCTACATGTCTATGATTCTATAATTACGGATATAGAGAGAGATCTGCAGTATCCAGGGGCTTAACGTGTTAAATTTGGTATGCCAAGGCAACAACGAGAACTGTAACACCTCTTCTTGTATATCTTTCTGGAAATCTAGCTACAGTACAAGTAATCACAGCTGTGAAAACAGAAGAACTATATGATAGCATTAAGGAAAGCCCACGTCTCATCCATGCATGCCGCAGAACGTGATGTGATCATTTATAATCATAACACAATGTAGGATGTGATGTATCAGAGAATAAAAATTCAGATCTGATTAGATACATGCAGTAGTTTCATCTGCTTAATACCCAGTCTGAGAAATTAGTGGTTATTCAGCAAACTGGTCTGTTCCAGCAGTGGGAGTTTTCAATTATTAGAAGGTAGATCAGATCCAGGGATAATTTAGTATCAGCACATTTCTGATTGAAGGCTCTCTCCCACAAAGTTTCTGACAAGGCCAAGAGGTTCTTTTCTTCTCCTGTTTACTCACCATTGATTTCTCTTCTCAGTTTGCATTTTCCTGCAATAAATATCTTACCTCTGCTAATTCCCTGTTACTTTTCCTCTGCCTGTTATAACTTTTCCTCCCCTCAAAAATACTTTCCTGTGTCAGGTATCACACAGGGTGGTTGAGTTTCTTTTGGAAAAGGAGTGAGAGGAGGAAAACTTGGCTTGCTTGTTGATACTCCCCGTCCCTTCATCCCACCCCAATATCATCCACTCACTGTAAACGTGCCACATTGTAAAACAGGCTTCTAATATTATGTTATTAATTTATTGTTGTAATAGTCTAATATTATTATATTGTGTAAATAATATTAATAACTAATTGGTAGTGCCCCCCAAATGCCAATTATGATTGGGTCTGTATGGCGCTAGGTGCTGTACAAACCCAGAGGCAGTGGGTCCCTATCCTACTGAAAATGCAATCTTAAAAACGCAAACACTTGAAGAGTTGGGGATGTGA
The DNA here is from genome assembly GCF_028017835.1 of Emys orbicularis. NCBI lineage: Eukaryota > Metazoa > Chordata > Testudines > Emydidae > Emys > Emys orbicularis. Next base: position 5,125,300 of record NC_088687.1, on the reverse strand, counting down.
AAGAACACAGAAGCAAAGGAACATGGCGATGACAGACTCCGCTTTGTCAGTTGTGCATTTTGTTGGGTGAAGGCTACTTGGTTTGGTTTTAAATTGGGGTCACAGGAAGGGAATGGCAGGAATGGGGAAATGAATCCAAATAATTAGGAAAAGAAAGGCAGGGAGAGAAGAAAGGAGGAGTTCCAGCTTTCTCTTTCTTTTTGTGCGTACCCATTTGTGTGAGCCAAGCCCACGTTTGGGGATGGAAATGGGTATCTGTGAATTCAGTGATGGTAGTTACTGCAAGAGAATGGTTATGCATGCAGTGTGCATTCAGCTCTAGGTTTCACAGGCACTGCCTGGAACATACAGATGTTTGCAGAAACCCATGTGAATTTTGTCACTGTGTTCCAGAAGTGATGTCACGGGATTACAACACGCCTTCAGAAGGGAGCGTACATGGGAGTGATATTTCAGAGCCTAGTAGTATTGGCTGATGCCTGATGTGCATGCAAGGAGGAGCTTGTTCAAGATATGGGAGCCATGAGCAAAATGAAGGGGTTAGGAAAAGGAATGTGCTGGCGTCCAGCCCAATGCTGCTTGAAACGGTGCCTGGCTATATCTGCGGAGAGAATCTCTCTCTCCATTGGGGTGAATTGTGGCTGTTAGAAGCCCATGGATGGACAACATGTTCTGCTGCCCTGGAGCAGTCCAGGGAGCAAACTATGACTCAGAGAATCACATCCTGCCTCCTGGTTTCCCCCAGCTCTGGGGATGACATCCCCTGTGCTAGCCCTCTGCCTGGTGCATCCCTATTGCACCGTCACAGCATTCTCTATCCCTTTCCATCCACATGCATGCAGGGGACCCAGCAGCTCCTCAGAGACTGATATCCCTGCTATACCACTCCCCATGGGTGGCAGGGCAAGGGCATAAGGGGTGGAGATGCATTATGCCCTCTCCACCCCCATGTTTTCAGCTGCTGTTTTTCCTGGCAGTTTCCAGCATGGCATGACATGTTGCCCTGCCTATGCCTGCTGGCAGAACTCTGGACAGCCAGGAATGGAGCATCTCTGCTGAATAGTCTTCAACGACTGCGATGTTTCCCTGGGCCTCCTGGTTTTAACAGCGGAAGTAGCGGTACCACACAGCGATAATAGAAGTTAGTGGCACATTGCAGGTAATTAACATTTTTTGCCTCTAACAGCTTTCTAGCTTTGTTCCCAGGAAGCTATCAAGAGGAATAGAGGTGGCACCTGCGAGTTGGAGGGAGGGTGGAGGCCGGAGGGAGGGGAAGAGGTAAGAGAGATTGCACAGAGGGAAGTAAAATACTTAGGCAAGCAAATGATTGGATCAATAACTGGAACAGCTAGTGCCTGGCTGGAGATTGATATGAATGAGATGCTATGCTTCACTGACTAGGTTTACCTAATTCCTTTAAACATCAATATTGTTTTTTATGGTGCAGTTACCTAACTTAGTTGCAACTTGCTATTTAATCTATAAAGCTATTATTACCTGAATGTTGATTGTGAAAGCAGCAGGAGGATGCTCTGATTATGCCGTAATTGTTGCACTGCACCTGCTCTGCACAGAGAGGATGGATGGTCCTAGTCTCCCCTATGGTTCTCACCACCTCACATATGAGTCGTAGCTAAAGTCATGGCATCTGCTTAAGAGAGAAACCAAATGTGCTTCAATTTCTTTCCAGAATGAGCTGTAAACCCACAAAGCATGCTTAGCTCTCCTTCCCCTCCCCCATTCTGAGCGTCAAATAGAGATAGTTGCTTAATTGCTAATTAAACATTTCCGACGAGAAAGCCCAAGCTTCATAAACCAACGATGTCTTCTTAGCTGCTTGGTGTTTGGATTCAGCTGCAAGTTTCTGAGCTTGTGTTTCACCGGCTAGCCGAGTGAAAAGCTGCACTCCTGGGGCTGGGAAACTTTGAAGTAGAAAGCAGAGATGAAACAAACCAGCAGGTATTTAAACTGAGGGATACGAAGTGGAAAAACCCACAACTTTCCCTTCAGGTAGAGGCCTGAAGATACATCTTTGATAATGAGATTCCATGCTGGCTTATTGGATCCCTGATCGTTTAAAATGTAAATCCTAAAGAACAAGCAAAGAGCTGCAACTTATAGAAAGAGCTGGCTGGGTTTTAATAAATGAATACACCATCTGCCTCTTTTATCTCTTGACAAATTGTGCATTGCCGGCGTTGTAATTAGCAGGCATCGACAAGCACTGCGTTCACAGTGAATAGATGATACAGGAGTGTGGGTAGCAGTGTCCCAGTTCATCCACAGAGCTGAATGAGGGCGGGGCCATAACTCAGGGAAGGTGGAGTTTCTGGTGGGTTATTAGCTTCCACCAGTTCCCCCTGCCAGTCCTGTCTGGGCGCGTACATTTGTGTGAGAGCCTCTTCCCACAACGCCCAGTGCAGGAGCTAGCTGCAATCCCCTCCCTTCTAGCAATCCTTGAGCACAAGGCCTGGGGTTCACCAGTGCTGCTGATGGCACTGGAAACCCTGATGCTGAAAGCCCACGCAGGAACGTCAAGGGGGAAGCTACGCTACTTTACTCCCTTGCATGAACACATCGCCAAGGTCACAGCTCTGCCACAATGAACCCCACTGAAAGAAATGTGGCAGATGCTTAAGAATCCATCAGTGGTATGTACTCATGACAACCTATTTGTGTGCAGGACTCAAAAAGAAAGAGCCTGTTGCCAAGGGACATGCCTAAATTTTTAGCTAATAGTCATATTAACTATCTCTTTAATAACCACCAGTACAAAACAAACCAATGGGGAAAGATCATAAAAAATATCTTGATGGTTTCAGATGTTTGTACAGGAGAGCAATAACGATAAATTAGTATTTTAACAGTGGCTGTTTATTGACTTTTACACACTTTATATTTAAAACAAAACTAACATTTTAATTCTTTGTCTCTGAAAGGTGAGAGGAAATTGCAGGGAGTTTCCTTGTCCTGTTGCAGAAAAAGAGGACATCTGTATGAGGGGAGACAAAGTTTAGCCTTCAGGTTTCATGTAGAATCATTTGAGCTTCCATCATTCCACATGGAAACCTGTTTACGGGTTATTTGAGAAAAACCCTGCACAACTGCAAATGAAACCATGCAAGGTTCTGACTGGAAGAGCATCCATTGGACCTGTTGGGCTCTATAGGAATTGTGAACATGAGGGGAGGCTTCTGAAGTCCTTTAGGGAATTTCTCACCTGATGGTAAAAATCACCAAGCAAATATAATAATGCCCAACAGGGCAAGACAATGTGGTCACTGGTTTAGGCACAGAGCTGGGTGGCAGGAGACTTGGTTTCTGTTCTTGGTTCTTCCACCGCTTGCTGTGTAACTGTGGGCAATTGACTTAACTACTCTGTCCCTCACTTTCCCTGTGTGTAAAAGTGCTTTGAGATCTATGGATGAAAAAGCACAATATAAGCATAAAGGACCATATTTGTAAAGGTATTTAGGTGCCTAAAGATGCAGGTAGGTAGTCAGTGTGATTTTTCAAAAGCATGAAGGAGCCTACCTCCTATTAAAATCAGTGGGAGTTTGGTGCCTAGGCACTTTTGAAAATCCCACTCCGGGCTAGATCTACAAAGGCACTTAAGTGCTTAATTGCCACTTTAGATGCCTAAATCCAACATTTAAGTGCCTCAGAGACCCTCAGACCCCCTGCTCAGCTGCTGCCTAACCCCAGAGGTGTCTAAATTCCCTAGGTGCCTACTTTTCCAACAGTAACGTCCCTTAGGGGTCTAAATGTCTGCCAGTGGGTGTACACAAAACAGCCTATGTCCTGGCTCCACTGAACTGCTTGGCACCTAGCTCACCTCTAAGCCCTGGCGGGGTGTTCTCAGAGCACACCGATCGTGGACAAACAAAGGAAATGGGTGTGCCTTTACAGCCAGTAGCCCAGTGGTCAGGGCACTCGTGTGGGATGTGAGAGATCTATGTTTGAATCCCTATTTGGGAAGAGGGACTTGAACTCAGGTCTCTTAAGTCCAAAGCAGACTGCAAAGAGTTACAAAGGCATCTCACAAAACCGGGCAACAAAATGGCAGATCAAATTCAATGTTGATAAATGCCAAGTAATGCACATTGGAAATCATAATCCCAGCGATACATATAAAATGATGGGGTCTAAATTAGCTGTTGCCACTCAAGAAAGAGAACTTGAAGTCATTGTGGATAGTTCTCTGATAACATGTGCCCAATGTGCAGCGGCAGTCAAAAAAGCTGACTGAATGTTAGGAACTACTAAGAAAATGATAGATAATAAGACAGAAAATATCATAATGCCAGTATTTAAATCCACACCTCGAATACTGATTCATCTCAAAAAGATGCATTAGAATTGGAAAACCTACAGAGAAGGGCAACAAAAATGTTTAGGGGTATGGAATAGCTTCCATATGAGGAGAGATGAAAAAGAATTGGACAGTTCATCTTAGAAAAGACATGATGAAGACGGAGAGAATGGTGTGGAGAAAGTGAATAAGGAAGCGTTATTTACCCCTTCACATAACACAAGAACCAGGGGTCACCCAATGAAATGAATAGGCAGCAGATTTAAAACAAACTTAAGAAAGTACTTCTTCACACAACACACAGTCAAGCTGTGGAAGTCATTTCCAGGGGATGTTGTGAAGGTCACAATTATAACTGGGTTAAAAAAAGAATTAGATAAGTTCATGGAGGATAGGGTCCATCAATGTTTATTGGCTAATGTGGCCAGGGATGCAGTCCCATGTTCTGGGTATCCCTAAACCTCTGACTGCCAGAAGCTGGGGCTGGACAACAGGGGACGGATCACTTGATAAATTGCCTTGTTCTATTCATTCCCTCTGGAGCATCAGGCTCTGGCCACTGTCAGAAGACAGGACACTGGGCTAGATGGACCATTGGTCTGACCCCGTATGGCCGTTCTTATGTTCTCTTCACCTCCCAGGGGAGTTCCCTGACTGCCAGGATATTCTCAGTCTCTCCTGTTAAAGCTGGGCGAGCCAGGGAGAGAAAGAATGAGTCTCTAGCGTGGTGGTTAGGGTGCTCACTTGGGAGACCTGGCTTCCATTGCTTCCTCCGATGAATACTGAACTACTTTATACCAAGTCTTAAGTCCCTTTATTGATCTACCCTAGGTACCTAGCTGTATCTTAAGGCACCTAAATACCTTTACAAATCAGGAGTGTTGTTAATATTATCTCAGTGGAAACCTAGCCTTGAAAGTATTGCACAATGTGTTTGCCCACTTTATAAGCCAGGCTTCATATAGGGAGTATTTTGCACTGGTATTTTGTAGTTTGCACTGGCTCCCAATTGGTGTTTAAAGTATTTGTAATCTATAAACCCTGTCTGGTTTGGGAGCTGGCTTCCCCTTTGCCCAAATAATTTCCCATTACTGCAGTCACGCAAGGTAACAGCCTCTGCTTTAAAAGGCTGCTGGCAGGTTATTCTCCCTTCTTCAATTCCACACTTCCCTTGGTCCATCAGAGCCTGCATTTGTTCATAGTTAGGGGGAAATTTGCAAAAGCACCTAAGTGACTTAGGAACCCAAGTTCCATTTTCAAAAGTGACGTATGTGCTTAGGCGTTTATGTCCTTGTGATGGGGTAAACAACCTGCACACAGGAACAGGTGGGGTTAGACAACAGTACTGGGTCCAGGAAGCCCCTTGCCACCCCCCAGCCCTGCAGGGCATGCTCCAGCTGGAGAAAGGGTTGAAAAGGAAGCCACCTAGCTCAGAGTGGGGAGGCTGGGGAGGAGGACATACCTAGCCTGACAAGGGTGCTGGAGAAGGCTTACTGAATGGATGAGGCTGCATATTGAGCCTGGTTGAGCTGATGGGTTGATTGCTTTTTATTTTCACCATCGATCAGAAGTTGGGGGAGAAAAGCAGTGGTAGGAAATGACTGAGGGAGGGTAACTCAGAGAGCACCTTGGGGACCAGATACTGTTGATCCTCCATGGATCAGAGCCCAGTGGAGTGGGCTGACCTGGCTACAGGTGGGATCCAAGCCATCTGCCCCCCAACACCACACCTCTGATTAACAGAGGGCCTGGACTGCAGGATCTCCCCACTGGGAGGTGGTACTAGGTGTGCTAACTGCTAGGCCACCTAACCCACCGAGGACTCTATTACATTCCCATTGACTTTCAATGGCACGTGGTTTCCTAAGGGTACGTCTACACTTACCTCCGGGTTCGGCGGTAAGCAATTGATCTTCTGGGATCAATTTATCGCGTCTTGTCTAGATGTGATAAATGGATCCCGGAAGTGCTCGCTGTCGACACCGGTACTCCTGCTCCGCGAGAGGAGTATGCGAAGTCGACGGGGGAGCCTGCCTGCTGCATGTGGACCCGCGGCAAGTACCTTGTAGTTCGAACTAAGATACTTCGACTTCAGCTACGTTATTCACGTAGCTGAAGTTGCGTATCTTAGTTCGAACTGGGGGGTTAGTGTGGACCAGCCCTAAGTCACTTAGGACTTATGAAAATTTTACCGGTAGGGAATTCTACATGGTGGATTTGTTTGCCTGGGCTTTTGTTGAGGACATGGGCTGAGGACTCTAGGGTCAGGTAGATGGAGCTGGATAGGGTGAAATCCTGACCCCATTAAAGTCTGTGGGGGTTTTCAGCAGAGCCAGGATTTCACACCTAAAAGATGTGTTTTGTCCATTGGGGATGGCTTGTGGGGGCACTGATGAAGTCTCCATGTTTCGGATCTTTCCTCTTTGTTTGGGATGTGTGCTTCAGAGAAACTCAGGGAAATAAATAGAGCTAATTAAATGTGCCATTTAGCAGCGGCAGGCCTGTCCTTCCAGCAAGACTCCCCAGCTCAGTTGTGTGAGAGCCGTGCATTGTAAACTGTGGCTCAATAAACCCACTAGAAGATTTACCAGCCACCTATACAGTGGTTTATGTTTGTCTTCTGCAGCTGAAAGGAAAGCAGGGAGAGATGACTGTTGCATGTAGAGCTTGTTGCAAAATGGTAAGGTTATTTTGAAGAAAAAAAAAAGTATCTTGTTGGAAAATTCGCACTGATTTTTTTTTATTTGGAAAAAATCATTCCAAAATGTTTCATTTAGAAAAAATACTGTGTTCTCTTCCTTTCTTAACCAACGTCCCCCTCCTTTTTGCCACTGGAAAAGGCAGAGGGGTGTGACAAAATTGGCCTTTTCCCACAGTTTTGAAACAAAAAATGTTTAGAAACTTTAAAAAAAAAAAAAATTGTGGTAGAATTTTTTTGTTGTGAAATTTTGTCAAAACAAAATTGCAAAAGAAATTCCGTTCTCTCTCTCTCTCTCTCTCTCTCACACACACACACACCATTGTTGTGGAAGCCCCATTTTTAGTCAAAATTTCTTTGAAAAAATTCTGAACAGATCTAGTTTTGCACCTTTCCCCTATAGCGAGAGCATTCCCGTAACTACAGAGTAGCACTTGCTATAGTTCTATCCATCAGTCCCGGGCTGCTGAAACAATTTTTATAGTGGAGATTCTGAGAGCCATTAAACCAAACTGTAAACCCTGTCTATGATGGAAACCTCTTCAAGCCAGGGGGTGCGGCAGCACCTCTAGCACCCCCAGTTCCAGCACTTATGCATCAGTCTAGGTTCTGATATGGTCTGCATCAGTGCAGTGCCTGAGTTCAGCATCTCTAGTGGATCGACATATTATAGTGGTAGAGACCATGTCCGATATTAAGGGCTTGAGATAAAGTCCAAAATCCAACTGGACTCTTTTCACTGGTTCCACTGGGCTTTGGATGAGGCCCTACCCTGGCTAGTACTGTGTCATTCATGTCCCAGAGGACGTCTGATTTAGTGCGCTAATTCTCAGAGGGAAGTATACGTGAATTACAAAAGAACAACTGTACAACTAAAATAGGTCTAAAAGTCCGGCAAAAAGCAAAGGACACTATCAATGAGAATATGGAAAGAGTATTCACTCAGTCAATGGGGGCTTAAGAAAAGCATTGTAGCAACCGCATTTTACAGCATGTACATGACTGCTGAAGATGTAAGAGACCTTATGAAAGATTAAAGGAGCCCCCAGGCCTGGAATGGCCTGTCCAGGGGATTCCCTGCTTCTTTCATGAAGGGTCAGACACATTTGGCTGTTTGCTTGCTGTGCTGTACAAAACCTGTTGTGGTTGAAAAGAAACAGATAATTAGGTCAGTGGGGAAACCTAACTACACGTCCCCATGTGAGAGAGCAAGCGCGAAAGGGACACGCAAGGTTTTATAAAGGAACATTTTCTTTAGCTTGCCAGAGCAAAAAGGCAGAATAATTTTGCCTGGTGTATTGGAGACCTTCGGAGAGTGGGCTCCAAAAAGTAATAACAGTTCTGTAGTCCATGTGAGCTGGAGTAAGCAGCTAACCAGGGCTCTTTCTTCCCTTTATAAATACCGTCACCTTTTCTCCCAATTAACTGCTTCCTTTGGTTTACACTGAAGACATGGTTTAATCCTGCTCACTTTAATAGCTGCCCAAGTCATTCCATTTTTAGGGGAGAATGTATTAAAAGGTGTAGGCATAACAACAACAATGAGGATAACATCCAGCATAACGATACATTATGATGGTGAGGATTATCTAGGGTAGATCCACTAGGTCAGGGGTAGTCAATAGGCGGACGGCAGGCCAAATCCAGACTGCCAGATCTTTTGAACAGACCCCGAAATCTTTTTATTTATTTATTATTACCATTATTGTTGTTATTTTTTATTTTCTCTGGAGTCTGGATGTTGACTATACCTTGAACAAGAAATGTGGACCTTGACAAAAAATAATTGACTACCCCTGCACTAGGGGCCAGACAATTTCAAAATACTTCCAAAGATGGACACTGCTCCAAGGAGCTCGTGATCTAAGGGCACACAGACGAGCAGAGGCAGAGTTACTGGAGCCTGAGAGCAATTGGTGCACCTGGTTGGCCTCGGAGAGTGGACCAGGCCCAGTTTAGGATTCATTCCAGCTGGGGAAGAGCTGGGTGGCTGAATTAAGGATGAATCCCAGCTGTGAGGAGTGGGGAGACTAATAAAAGAAAGATTTCAGGGCAGGACGAGGGAAGCAGGAAGACCAGACGGACAATAGGCCTTGGGGTCCTCTCCTGAGAAGGGAGCTTTGGCCAAGGGCCAGGAGACACTCTGGGAAGCCACAGGGGTGGAGCAAGCCCTTATGATGAGCCTTGGCACAAGGGCAAGACCCTGGGGCACAACTCCAGGTTGGGTTTCCACAGGAAAGAGAGAGATGTGGGGACACATGCAGCCTGGGGAGAGGCAGATGGGAGCCTCGAGGGAGAAAACCCTGGAGGTGATGCTGTCTGCAAGACCTGGAAAGAACTCTGCAGAGCCTGGGGTGGGACAAAGAGTCTGTGGGGGAAAGGGCCATGGCTGGACAAGACTGGAAGCATTGGCAGAGTGGAGGGGACAGGGGACAACATGAAGCTCACGAAGTAGGAAGGAGCCGAGTTAGGCAGCCTACTGAAGGCGGCGACAAGTTGTTTAAATGAAAGTGATGGTGGCTGAGGAGTCCGTGGGCTCTCTTTATCCCCATGCGCTATCCCCGGTGATAAAGGTTCTGCAGGCCTGCGCCATCCCACCGCCTGCAGGGGGCTATGCGGGTGGAACTGGCTGGCATGTGGGAAGCCGGACCGTGGGTGATACACAGGAAGGAATGGAGTCCACCTCGCTCTCCTGGTACTGTGTTGGCTGGGTTGGGCTGCCAGGAGTAAAATGCATCGAAACACCAATGACTGAGTCAAACAAGGAATGGCTCTGTTGACTAAACAGATGCTCTTTTAAAGTCACGTTTCAGACCAGAGTTGAACTTGAACCAATAAAATGGTTTTGCTGCGCTTGAATTTAATACAAATGAAACTCCCAGCTCCAGCCCTCTTGCTTCCCTGTAAAGGCTTTAATGATTGTAAAGCTCTTTCTCTGTCTTGGCTGCTCTGCCCCCTTGTTCTGGGCTCTGCCTACCTCCTCTTCATATCTGCCTAACACATCCAAACTCATGTTTTGTTTCCAAAAAGTTAGGTCATGTAGCTGTTCAGCTGAGTCCTCAGTCTGTTCCTGCCCCAATTCCCTCTGGTAATCTTCAGTTAGTTTCTGCATTCATGTCTTTATGTATTCTGTCTTTCTCTCTCTTGTCACTAAGCCCTTTTCCCGCCCCTCACACAGTTCTCAGTTGTGCTTCACTTCTGACTGACTTTCCTTCATTGCCTGTTTGCTTTTTTTTTTTTAAATCTCCTCTTCTGGTGGTCTTACCATGTTCAGTACAGTGGATTCAATTCTTATCTTCTTCCACCACAGAGATCCTTCCAGTCAGCGGCTGTCATCTCTTCCTCCTTCCCTTACAAATTGTGCAGTGTCTCTTGGTTTGCAGTTCCCCATGAGGACTCACCACGAAAATGGGGAAAGACTTTGAAAGTGTTCTGTGAATATCATTTTGACTTTCTAACCAATTTACTTTGACTGTGCTCATTGTAGTAAATACATTTATTGGCAGGAATGTTGACTGAATCAATGATTTTTAACATGAGTATTGCAGAATATTTGCCAGAAATGAATTCTGAATGTCTAATTGCAAAGATCTGCTTCAGGAACCTGTTTCTAACACCTGCGCTCATCCAATCAGGGCCCAGAAATATGCCATTTGACATATGTGTCCAGTAAAAACATCTCAGATTTCCAACATCAAATATTTGCAATGACTTGCTTGTGAATGAGCTACAGATCAGGTATTATTCATAGACACTATTCATTGAGTAATTCTGAATAAATCTGAGCAAATTGAAATCTCTTTGTGAACAATTTGTCAATGAAAAGCAGTCAAGATTCATCAAAGAAATTATTTATTATGAATCACTCACTCTGCTTTATTCACAAGTCACTTAACATAGGGGGAGGCTGCTTGCAGCATTGCTTGATCTTGACTATTCTGCATCCTTGTACTTTGCAAAGACAAGTTTTGAAGTTAAGGCACGGGCCTGGGACTCAGGGATCAGACATCAATTCCTACCACAGATTGTGTGTGAACTGGGGCAAATCGTTTGGCCTTTTGGCCTCACAGTTCTGTTTCTGTAAAATGGGACTAATAATTATATTTCTGTATTATAGCAGAGCGTAGAGTCCTCAGCTGAGCCCCTTGAACTGAGCATATTAAAAACATATAGTAAGAGACAGTCCCTGACTGTCCAACAGGACAGGCACAGGATGGGAGGTGAAACAGGAGTCGCTTGCCCAAGGTTATGGTCAGAGCTGAGAATGGAAACCAGATATCCTGACTCCCAGGCTGCTGTCCTAGCCACTAGACCAGTGGTTCTCAACCTTTTTGATACCAGGGACTAGCGTTTTCCCTTCCTAAACTGTGTCAGAGAGATCTTAGGAACCGTGCCAGTCCATAGACCAGTCATTGAAAAACACTGCACTAGACTATTCCTTTCTCTGTCTTGCCTTTTCTCTGACTTCCTTATTTAGATTTTCAGCTGTTTGGGAGCAGGAACCATCTCTGTGTGTCTAATACAATGAGGCCTTGATCTCAGTAGTGGTGGCTAAGTGCTACTATAATACAAGTAGTAATACAAGGATTGTCGCTGTGTGTCTACATGAAGCCTAGAACCATAAACAATGTCAGACTGGAAGGGACCTCAAGAGGACAATCAAGTGCAGCCCTCTGTGCTGTGGCAGGATCAAGTAAACCTAGGTGATCTCTGAGAGGGTGTTTGTCCAACCTGTTCGTAGAAACCTCCAGTGACGGGAATTCAACAATCTCCCTTGGATGCCTGTTCCAAAGCTTAACAACCCTTAGAGTAAGAAAGTTTTTTTTTTCTAATGTCCAACCTGAATCTTGCTTGCTGCAAATTAAACCCATTGTCTTACCTTGGGTGGACATGGAGATCAACTGATCACTGTCCTTTCTATAACAGCCCTTAACGTATTTGCAGAGGTGCTGGGACAATTTTTATAGTGGGGGTGCTGAGAACCATTGAACCAAACTAAACCCTGTATATGATGGAAACCACTTCAAGTCAGGGGGTATGGCAGCACCCCCAGGACCTCTAGGTCCAGCACCTATGGGTATTTGAAGACTGTGATCAGGGCCTCTCTCATTCGTCTTTTCTCAAGACTCAAAGGGACCAGGGTTTTAAGCCTTTCTTCATAGGTCAGGTTTTCTAAACCTTTTATCATTTTTATTGCTCTTCTCTGGACACTCTCCAATTAATCCACATCTTTCCTAAAATGTGGTGCCCAGAATTGGACAGCATACTCCAGCTGAGATCTCACCAGTGCTGAGTAGAGTGGGACATGCCTTACATATGACTCTCCTGTCAACACACGCCAGAATATTAGCCTTGCTCACAAATCCATCATATTGTTGACTCATATTAAATTTGTGATCCACTATAATTCCCAAGTCCTTTTTGGCAATACTATCATCCAGCCAGTTATTTCTCATTTTGCAGTTGTGCATTTGATTTTTCCCTTCCAAAATGAAATTCAATAAAGACAAGAACTTTATCTTGTTGATTTCAGATGAATGTCTGTACAGTCAGTGTGAAGTGATGGAAACAGTTACCAGGATGGTTGGGATCAATCGTCCCTTGGATTCATGGTCTATTACCGTCCAATTTGTCAGTTCACAGCCATTTTCCTCTTTTTTCCCTGTACAAATTACACCTGTATGACTGCATGGACTTTCACCTAGTAATAACAGTAACAAGGATCCAAACAATCCTTTTGCTGGGCTGAGTCTAGAACTGCTTCCCGGTGGTTGACAACTAGCACTCCACTCTTGCTATTTACTGTATTCTAACTCTAGATGTAACACCCTGTTGAGGAGTTTGTAGCCAAAGAAATAATTTGCACTTGGAGTTTTGCTATATCAGCAGGGGGATGAACAACTCACAAGTAGTAGCACTCCTGAAAGCTATCGCTGCAGGCAGGTTTGTTGGTTTCTCTTGTGAGTTTTTATTTCACTTCAGGCTTTGTTGAATTGAACCCTACATGGGGTAAAGGAAAATATAAAGTACAAATGAGGGAGTGAGGATCTTGGATTAATTATAAAAGAGACAAAATGGAAACCACATCTAAGAAAAATGCAAAGTCAAAAAAACAGATGAACACACACGCTGTAGCTAAATACACACACTTTCTATTTGGGGAAGGTGGGAGGTCCTTCACTGCTAATCTGGGGAAAACCCAGCAAAGATAGAAACCTAATATGAAACACCTATTGTGACAAAGTTCCTCCTCTATCTTGGTGGGTTCTGCGCTTATTGGCGGATTTTCTTGCCTCAGAGATTCACCATGTGGGTTGGGGAACAGCCCAGAGACCTTCCCCTGTGAAAGAACCCACAGTCCAGGTCAATTGGGAGGTTTGGGGGGAACCCGGGCCCGCCCTCTACTCCGGGTTCCAGCCCAGGGCCCTGTGGACTGCAGCTGTCTATAGTGCCTCCTGTAACAGCTGCATGACAGCTACAACTCCCTGGGCTACTTCCCCATGGCCTCCTCCAAACACCTTCCTTATTCTCACCACAGGACCTTCCTCCTGGTGTCTGATAACGCTTGTGCTCCTCAGTCCTCCAGCAGCACACCCTCTCACTCTCAGCTCCTTGTGCCTCTTGCTCCCAGCTCCTCACACTCTCACCACAAACTGAAGTGAGCTCCTTTTAAAACCCAGGTGCCCTGATTAGCCTGCCTTAATTGATTCTAGCAGCTTCTTCTAAATTGGCTCCAGGTGTCCGAATTAGCCTGCCTGCCTTAACTGGTTCTAGCAGATTCCTGGTTACTCTAGTGCAGCCCCTGCTCTGGTCACCCAGGGCACAGAAAACTACTCATCCAGTGCCCAGTATATTTGCCCTCTACCAGACTCCTGTACCCCATTGGTCTGGGTCTGTCACACTATACTGACCTTCATTTAGCTCCAGTCTAGCAAGTAAAGCCACATGTATTAGACCCTCAGAAAACAAATCACTTAAATATGAGCTTAAAGTTAAGTGTGTGTTTAAGCTCTTTGGCCTTAGTTACCATGAGTCCAATAGTACAGATCTCATAAAAACCTCTAAAAATGACCTAAAATGTCCTGTTTTTAAGGTCTCCTATTCTAGGATGCCTGACCATCCAGTGCTAGGAGTCTCATTGGAATCCTGGAAATCTCCCCTTCGCAACAGTGGAAAGATGAATTTTCTAGTCTGAGAGGCCTGAGATATATCAGGCTTTGAAGTGGTGAAACAGTGAGGGGTAGAAAAGTTGCTATTTGATGTCATATTGATCCACCTGGGAGAAGTTGCTGTTTGGGGAACGTGAACCCATAGCTCTGGTGCATTGATTTATTTTAAAATGATGGCGGTGTGAAGCAGTTGGTATGCTGAAGTAGTACCAAGTGGGATGGATCAGAGGGCATGGAGGTACTCAAGGATGTACAATAAGGGTGAACTTTCAGCCCCACTGACATCAGTGGCATAGGCCCCATTGACTTAACTGGAGCCAGGATTTTAGTCTAAATGTATTTATCACATGACTTTCTATTTGTCACATGATTTCACAATTAATCAACATGGAGCTGTAATTTTTTTATTTATGTTTATTGCAGTGGCACCTAGCACCCCAGTCATGGACCAGACCTCATTGCGTTAGGCATTGTACAAACACAGAGTCTCTGCCCCAAGGAGCAATTTATCACTGATTTTCATGATTAAATGGCATATCTATCACTTCCACATATGGGACACCTTGTTATACAGACACACATTTTTACTGACATAAAACCTTTCATGCTACGTTGTTTTCCTCAGGTCACAACCCAGAAATTTCCATATTTATGATGCTTGAGCTGATCTTAGCTGCCAAGTTAGGTCACAGAATAGCTGTTGTTCACTAAAGTCACACAACAGGTCTTAGTCCATGACTGGGGCCATTTGGGTATGTCTACACTGCATTGCAAACCCTGGCTCAGACTCAAGTTTGAGCCCAACCTCACTGCCTGCTCATACACACTCAAATATTTCTGATTTGGGTCAGTAAGTCCTCAGGATTTGGGTCCTACGATTCACCTGGTGGGGAGGGGTGGATCCAAGCCCAAGTCCTGCTGTGAACTTGGGCCAAGCCCTGTCATTTTGCGGTAAGAACGCAGCTCATGCTTGGGTCCCCAGAAGCAGACGTCTCATGCCCAGTAGGGCAGTATGGATGCATCAGCAGAGTTCTCAGACCTGGGTCCAGCAATTGCAAACCAAGTTTGCAATGCAGTGTGGACACACGAATGTGGGTTTGGAAACACCAGGTCTGCAGAGCGCAGGTCCAACAGACCTGGATTTACAGTGCAGTGTAGATATACCCTTAGATGCTATCAAAATATAACTAATAAGAATAATGAGGGATAAAAGGCTATTTGAGTGATTTACAGATACCACAAATGATAGCTAATAGTTATTCAAAACCAACAAGGACTATTCCACTCAACAAAAAGCAGGAGGAGAATATGGGGGATGCTTCATATTTTCTGTCTAAAACAAACCAAACCAACCCCTAATTGATCTACTGTTGTGCAGGGAAAGGAATAGTCATCTGTGGAGGGAACACAGACAGCATTGTGCATATCTACTCAGTGATTAGAGAATTTGAAACCAGTGGGCAGAAAGATTCTAATTACATTGTGTACATCTTTGCTCTAGAAACAATCATCTGTTAATGAGTGATAAAGAAGATGCAAGTAATGACTGTGCAAAACCACAAGGTGAGTGACCTGGATCACAGTGTTAAATATGCTTCTCCTTTCTTGGATAGTGGGAAGGGATCTAGATATAGGGGTGGCACACAGAGGGGAAAGGAAAGAGACAATCTGTGTGGTTGGGTGTCATCCTAGCTGTGTGTTTCATATAAATATATACTTGCCACTTTAAATATGAGTCCTGTTACTTTAAGGGGGTTGAAACTGGAACTCATCAGCTGGTTCTGAGTCTTGTGGGGTGAGGAGCATTGGACACCTCTGAGCCTTCCACAGTTGCATTAGGTAGGATACGAACCCTAATGTTTCAGGGCACAAGGCGTAACTGAGGAGATTAGCAGAACTTGTCTATAGGAGAAGTTTCTTAACTGTTCTTTAAAGGGTTTCTAGTCACCTTCCCTGGATAAATCGGTACTGGCCAGTATTGGAGACAGGGCATTGGATGACATGTTTCAGTAGCAAAGAGTGAGGCTGAGCACAGGTTAAGCTGAACAAATGGAACTCTATTAAACCCTGAGCACTGCTCCATCCACATGGGCGCATCCTCCCAGCCCAAGTCCTCGCTTTCCCAATGTTCCCTCAGTAACAGTCCCTCCAGGGGCCAGGGCCCTCTGACTCCTGTTTGCTGACCATGGTACGTCTTCCTTATTTTACGAACATTTTAATAGAAACATTGAAAACAAACAGACGCCCAGACTCCCAAGCCATCTCCCTTGGGCTTGCTAGCCCATAGTTGTAGTCTTGCCTTTACCACAGACTAAGCTGGATGCATAGTCTTTGTGGTAGTTTGGTGTCCCAACAGGCAACAATGCCGGAAGTGACCTATCTGTCTTCCTGTCACCTGTCGCTGAGTCTCGCAAACTGTCTCTCTGTGGAGTCTCCACCTTCTCTAGCTGTGGGGATGGCCTCCATCTGGTTCTCTGCCTCTCTGATCTGTCATTGTGTCTGTAGGCTCTCGCTGGGCTCACTGACTCCAGATCCACTGGTCATAACACAAGATGGACTGCAGGGCTGATCTAGTTTGTCAGTTCTTGTGTTAAATGATCTCTGTGGTATCGCTCTGGAGTCCCTCCTGTAACTGTGCTCCCCGTCCTACAAAATGCCACCTCTATATAGCTTTAAAGACAAGAAAGCAAGTGGTTCCAGGAACGTGGACTTTACAACCAAGTCAGGAATTTGACACTGTTTGTGGCCTAGGATGGTGATTGCACAGTAGAAATGTATCTGGCTAAAGAAAATACCAGCCTCTTTAGCTCTTTCTATCAGTTTGCTGATTGGATACTGGACTTCCTGATTCTGGGAATGGTTGGCTGAATAGTCACAGAGTTGATTTATTTTAAATCAGTTGTTGATTATTCAGGAGCTAGTTCTCCAGATGACCTTTTGTTAATAATCTCAAGGCAGGGATATTACAAAACAACATATTGCTGGCTGGCTAGTGTGACAGGTCCTCCCCACTCTCTCCTGCCCGGAGTGCCACCTGGAACTGGGGCACAGCTGAGCCCTCTGTCTCACCAATCTGGGCTCCCCCTCACCCTGAGACATGGTGACACGCTGCAAAACCCTCCAAGCTTGCACTCATACCAACATCCACAGGCAGAGACCACACCCAGCTGTGTTCATGAATGCTCTGCCCAGCCACTGCATGAACCAACAATAGAGTCTTCAGCCAAAATACCCCCAGCTCCCCACCTCGGGAACCCAGATTTGTACCATCCTGCCCTGGTCAAAAGCTTGAGTAGTATGAATGTATTACCCAATTTACCCCTCCCTCGATGTGGAAAGGAATATGCACAAAGCCTGAGTCCCCACCTCATGGACACAAAGTTACCTGCCAGCCACACTGCTAACCCCAATTCCCCATCAGCTGCCCTATCAACTTCCATTCCAAAGGGCCATGAATGAGAATATATTCCCTAACTTCTCTCCAGCCTTACACTTCCACTCCATCGCTTTGGTCCATAGGGGTGTGCGGAAAGTATACACAGATAGGGGTAGACTGGTGAAGGAGGCCACAGATATTCAGAAGGTCACCATGAGTACATGGAAGTAGAGAGAGACCTGCCCATGGGGGGCAGAGAGAACTGGATGGTCCCTGCAGCAGCCTTTAGGGAGGAGCACAGATTGCAGGAGGGAAAAGTTTGGAGGAGGCACCAGCAAGTCAGTCTGTGTGTTCATGGCTTGAATGCTAGCTGCAGTTTCAGCACCTCTGTAAATAGTTTTCTTAATAAAGAGCCAATTTAGTTTTAGAAGCATGGAGTCATTTCATGCTACTACCTGGCCTGCAGTACCTGAAATGGGCTACAGGTGTTACTTTGCATAGGACCCACAAAACACAGGGCTGGGTCAGACCTCCTCATCCTGGTATTGAAACACTTTCCATCGGTGCCTGGATCAGGGGGAAAGGAGACTGGGATCCCAAATGGCTTAGAGGACCTATGAGACTCCTATGGATAGGACCCATTTTTTGAGGAGGAAGCAAGAGTGTGCGAGTACCTGGTTTCACTTCTTTGTGGGAGGAAGATTTTTGCCAGAAGTTTCTGCTCCATATTATATCCTGTCTAATACATTTCAAGCTGAGTGCCAGCTCCCTCTCTTGTGATTTCAAAGTCAGTCCCGTGGGGTGGGAACTGCCTTTCTAAAGCACCTGTCAACATGAAGGGAGCTGAGAGGTTGATGTAAGCTTAAGAAAGAAAAAAGTCTGGAGGACCAGCCCTGCATACTTATCTGCATCTAAATTGAAGAGCTCGATGCACTGATTATTGATGCTACAAGCTACACTTATTTGTTTCTCATCTAGAAAGAGGTGGTTGTTCAGCATAAAGCCAGTTGAAATAAAACGTCTTCTTTTGAGAGGTATGAGCCGTGTGCCAACTCCACTTGTCTGGATGTCACTAATAGAGATTGAAACTCAATGGGAATAAAAGCCGGCGCTCCAGTGAAACTAGATGTGGAATTTGGAAACCTTAGGGGAGAATAAGAGTTTCTCAGCTTTTATTCTTAAACCTTGGATACAAATGAAAATGTTTCAAGCTTCATTTTTTCTTGATATATATTCACATCTTTATCTATGTTGCCATGTTGTTTTATAGTGCATCATTCTGTTGCAATTTCTTTTGTGTTATTACTAAACACAAGAGAACCTGGGAATCACATATATATTGTAGCTTAACCGACCCTAAAGATTTAGAGCCCCATTTCCAAATATTGAACTTACTTGGGCAGTTATCCTTTGAATTAAGATGCAGTGGGAGCCTATTTTTCCCTTTAAAATCCTTTCGAAAACAAGCACACAACAGTGAAAGGATCACTCCATGCAGCTGCGTCGTCCAATAATTTATCGCAATAGCTCTTAGAAAAGACATTTCTTATACATTCTCAATGGATCACCCTATGGCAAGTTGTTACCCAGCACAGCACCTAAATAAGGCAACTTTGGTTTAATGCATCTCTATGTTTGATACCTGACTTGCCGCATGTTGTAGTCAAGCATTATGAAGACCTATGGAGGGATGTAGGGCCAGGTTATGAGATGGCACAAAGCCAAGCAGGCATTGTGTCCCAGAGACCCAATTGAAATTCATCTCTCCTATTCCCTGATTCTGTGTCTGCCCTTTACAAGAGGCAGCCCCACTGGTTGGAAATATGGGAGTGCAATATGATGCCTTAGTGACCAGGGGTCCCCAACGCAGTGCCTGCGGGTGCCATGGCGCCCGCCGGGGCATCTAAGTGCGCCCGCCTACTGGCTGGCTGACAAGCATCCGCTGAAATGCTGCCAAGAAGCAGCGTCATCCAGAGGCATCGCTGCCGAAATGCCGCCGAATATCGGTGGCATTTCGGCAGCGATGCCTGTTGCCGCTTGTCGGCGGCATTTTGGCGGATGCTCGTCCGCCTCCATGGTCCTCCGTGGCTCGTCGTCTGGCGCCCGCCAGATGAAGAAGGTTGGGGACCACTGCATCTATAAGCATCCCCCCTTGTGGCAAGATGGGGAACTACACCACCTGGCTCTGTCCCTCTTATGCTGCCACATCCAATTACTACATACTGCACAGACCACAGTGAGAGATTATGCCATACACTATCAAAGAAAGAGCTCTCCAACCTGGAGACTTTCATAAATAACCAACCCTCCACACAAATGGACTTTACTAAAATAAGACAGGAGATCTACATTACACACTTCACCTCTCTACAAAGGAAAAAGGACCGTAAGCTGTCTAAAATCCTACCTGCCACATGGGTCCACAACAGGAGTACCCCTAACTCACCCAGCAATATCGTCAATTTATCCAGCTACACACTCAACCCAGCAGAAGAGTCTGTCCTATCTCGGGGACTCTCTTTTTGCCCCAGCACCCCCACGAACATGATACAGTTCTGCGGTGATCTGGAAGCCTACTTTCGCTGCCTCCGACTCAAAGAATACTTTCAAGATAACACTGAACAGCGCACTGATACACAGATACCCTCCCACCAACAACACAGGAAGAAGAACTCCACATGGACTCCTCCTGAGGGTCGAAATGACAGTCTGGACCTATATGTAGAATGCTTCCGCCGACGTGCACAGGCAGAAATTGTGGAAAAACAACATCACTTGCCTCATAACCTAAGTCGTGCAGAACGCAATGCTATCCACAGCCTCAGAAACCACCCTGACATTATCATCAAAGAGGCTGATAAAGGAGGTGCTGTTGTCATCATGAACAGGTCTGACTACCAGAAGGAGGCTGCCAGACAACTCTCCAATACCAAATTCTACAGGCCACTTTCCTCAGATCCCACTGAGGAATACACTAAGAAACTGCACCATCTACTCAGGACACTCCCTACACTAACACCGGAACAAATCAACATACCCTTAGAGCCCCGACCGGGGTTATTCTATCTACTACCCAAGATCCACAAACCTGGAAATCCTGGACGCCCCATCATCTCGGGCATTGGCACTCTCACTGAAGGACTGTCTGGATATGTGGACTCCCTACTCAGACCCTACGCCACCAGCACTCCCAGCTATCTCCGTGACACCACTGATTTCCTGAGAAAACTGCAATGCATTGGTGACCTCCCAGAAAACACCATCCTAGCCACCATGGATGTAGAGGCTCTCTACACAAACATCCCACACACAGATGGAATACAAGCTGTCAGGAACAGTATCCCTGATGATGACACAGCACAACTTGTTGCTGAGCTCTGTGACTTTATCCTCACGCACAATTATTTCAAATTTGGTGACAATATATACCTCCAGACCAGTGGCACCGCCATGGGCACCCGCATGGCCCCACAATATGCCAACATTTTTATGGCTGACCTGGAACAACGCTTCCTCATCTCTCGTCCAGTCATGCCCCTTCTCTACCTATGCTACATTGATGACAGCTTCATCATCTGGACCCATGGGAAGGAGACCCTGGAAGAATTCCACCATGATTTCAACAGCTTCCACCCCACCATCAACCTCAGCCTGGACCAATCTACACGGGAGGTCCACTTCCTAGACGCCACAGTACAAATAAGCGATGGCCACGTTAACACCACCCTATACCGAAAACCCACCGACCGCTACGCCTACCTTCATGCCTCCAGCTTCCACCCCAGACACACCACACGATCCATCGTCTACAGCCAAGCGCTGAGGTACAACCGCATCTGCTCCAACCCATCAGACAGAGACCAACCCCTACAAGATCTTCACCAAGCATTCTCAAAACTACGATACCCACACAAGGAAATAAAGAAACAAATCAACAGAGCCAGACGTGTACCCAGAAGCCTCCTGCTACAAGACAGGCCCAAAAAAGAAACCAACAGAACTCCACTGGCCATCACCTACAGTCCTCAGCTTAAACCTCTCCAACGCATCATCAGTGATCTACAACCCATCCTGGACAATGATCCCTCACTTTCACAGACTTTGGGAGGCAGGCCAGTCCTCGCCCACAGACAACCCGCCAACCTTAAGCATATTCTCACCAGCAACCACGCACCGCACCATAACAACTCTAACTCAGGAACCAACCCATGCAACAAACCTCGATGCCAACTCTGTCCACATATCTACACCAGCAACACCATCACAGGACCTAACCAGATCAGCTACAACATCACCGGCTCATTCACCTGCACGTCCACCAATGTTATATATGCCATCATGTGCCAGCAATGCCCCTCTGCTATGTACATTGGCCAAACTGGACAGTCACTACGCAAGAGGATAAATGGACACAAGTCAGATATCAGGAATGGCAATATACAAAAACCTGTAGGAGAACACTTCAACCTCCCTGGCCATACAATAGCAGATGTAAAGGTAGCCATCTTACAGCAAAAAAACATCAGGACCAGACTCCAAAGAGAAACTGCTGAGCTCCAGTTCATTTGCAAATTTGACACCATCAGATCAGGATTAAACAAAGACTGTGAATGGCTATCCAACTACAGAAGCAGTTTCTCCTCCCTTGGTGTTCACACCTCAACTGCTAGCAGAGCACCTCACCCTCCCTGATTGAACTAACCTCGTTATCTCCATACTGATTTATACCTGCCTCTGGAAATTTCCATTACTTGCGTCTGATGAAGTGGGCATTTACCCACGAAAGCTTATGCTCCAATACTTCTGTTAGTCTTAAAGGTGCCACGGGACCCTCTGTTGCTTTTTACAGATTCAGACTAACACGGCTACCCCTCTGATATTTGACATCCAATTATGCGTTTCTTAAGTCCTTATTATGACCTGACCACTCCTGGCGAGGTCCTTGCTAATCTCTGTCCTGATCGGGGTAGTGGGGTGTCAGAAGTTCTGTAGTTCTAGTGGGGGCTGACCAGCCAAAGTTCTCCTGGACTAGGGACCTTCTTCTCCCCAAAGCCCCTGACTGGAATAGCTGGGGGAACCCAGGCATGCAGACTCCACTAGGTTCCAGCTCAGAGCCCTTGGATGGCACAGCCAGAGCCAGTCCTTCTCAGTCCCTTGCTGCTCCTGGAGCTGCTTACTACCTCTGCTTTTCAGGAGGCTTCCCTAGCCTCTTTGGGGCATTGGTTTGTCTGGCAGCTTCTCATCAGCCTGCTGGAGGGACCCTCTCTCTGCCATCCTCCTGCTTCTCTGGTAGCCACCCCACCCACATGGTGTGCAGTCCTTTTATCCTCACAGCTGCTGTGAGACTGACAGTCAGCTCTGGCTGAGCAGGCAGGCAGGTGTTTCCTTACCCTTGTGACTGCTGAAGCAGAATGGGGTATATGAACCCCATGGTAGGGAGGATGAATCATGGCTCCACCTACTATCTGCCTGTCCCAGCTCCCTCTGCTCCCTATCCCCACCCAATAGCTCACTGGGGAAGTACTGGATGAACAATCCCGGCTTTCCTTCCGTGCAACTGGAGCCATGAATCTCAGCAGGGCATGAGGCTTTTTTCCCCTATGAACCTGCACATATGTGAGGACAAAACCCACTCCTTAACATACAGTGCTTCAATATTGTATACTGTCATTTCTAAATCACTGAGACTTCCCCCAACATGGGCAGCTTTGCACACATACACTACCTGTGCAACCGACTGAGTGAAATTCATGCACAATTACCATAACTGCACATGCAAATGCATCAATTGCACAAACAAATGTAGTTAGTAAAGATGGTGGGAAAATGTAATTTCCATCCTGTGGGAAATCCTGAGCTTTCAAAATTTGCTTTAGTCTAGAATCTGGATGACAAGTCAAAATTTAGGAATTTTTTGCAAAACAAAATATTTTTACAGTTTTGATTTTCAAAAATTTGTTTTGACTTTTATATTATAAATAATACAACAGAAAAGTCTAAAAGTTAAAGTTGAAATTAAACATTTAGATATTTTCCTGTGAAAATGTTGATGACATTCCTGCAAAACATTTTTATTTCATTGAATCAGCATTTTCAGATAGAAAATATTCCGTCAGAAATTTTTCAACCAGCTCTAGTAGTTAGTTAAAATGCACGTGTCCCCATTTGAACATGTAATTACTGTAGCAATGCACCTGAACAGATTAAAAATCTGATTTACTGGTAGGCATATTTTTGTTCTTCCTCTTGTCTCTATATAACTATCTTGAGATGATAGATAAACATGGGATATACTCTTGTTTATATAATTAACATTTTCTAACTGTAATACTCCCAACCTTAAGTGTTCAAAAATCATGTCAGGCCGCAGAACATCATGAGTTGATTAAAGAAAAAGAGATTTTTTAAAATAAATTTGAGGGGGTTAATTTGCTTTTTAGTTTCTGAGCCTTAAAGCCATCAGCGTTTCCAAGTTTTCTATGCAACCGTTAAGGGTTGGAAACTTGCTTACTGTTTTTTTAATAAAAGCTGAGAGTCTGACATAATCCCACGACTTCCGAAGCTGAGACTTAAAGAAAATATCACCAGACTTGTGACAAAACCGTGAGAGTAGGTAACACTGTAACTGTTGTAAACACTAAACACATTACATTTCACTACTTAAATGACACATTTCACTTGTCTAGCTGCATTTTGTCCCAGAGCTGTGAGAGAAGAAGCGTACCTATAATTCACTCTTACTTTCCCTAAACATTAAAAGCCAGATTTTGCCTCTTTCACTCATCATGAGCAGCACGTCTCTCTCCTTGCATTGTCCCGTCAGCTTACTTTGGAGGCATGTTCTACAAAACCTAAGTAAGGGTGGTAGATTCAGGTCCAAGGGCTCAAATCCTGCCCTCCTTTAGAGCTACAGACTCCTCTTGACTATGGAAAATTAACCCTTGCAGTGCTATTTCTTAGCAACTTCTCAGCACTAATGCTGCTGAGGGCAGAATTTGGCCCATAATTTCTGTACACCTTCAGCAACAGTCAAATTTCTGTTTAACTCCAGGCAACTCCATTAAAGCACGCTCCCAAGTTACATGTGTCAGCAGCTTCTCTTTTAATAGGAGATATTGCATAGTCAATGTATTTCCAGGCACATCTGAAAATCTCTGCAAAGGCTGTGGCTCCCCTCTTTGGGAAGCGCACCCAGCTTTGAGAGTGGCTCTGGAAATAGGGTAGGGGCATATCTATTTCTAGATAGCTTAGCTCTTTATCTGGGTCCCATTCTTGCAGTGCCTGAGCGCCTCCCAATCTTTAATGTATTTACCCTCACAACAGCACTGGGCAGTGCTAGTGTCCCTGTTTTAGAGGGAGGCACCTGAGGCACAGGGAGGTTAAGTGACTTGCCCAGGTTTTGCAGTAAGCTTGTAAGCTTGTGTTAGAGCCAGTGGCAGATTAGCCACCGGGCCAATAGGGCCCATGCCCAGGGGCCACAGCCAATTGGGGCCCCCCCAGAAAAATGGACACCCCCATGCCCCGACCAGCTCTGCCTGCCCTGCATTCCTGCTGGGGAGCGGGGGCATGTCCTGCTCCACCCGCCACTCCTGCTGGGGAGCGGGGGAAGCCCCCATGCCCCAACCCCACTCCCCGGAAGGAGCACCGGGCAGGTGGGGGAAGCCCCTGCACCCCGACCCAACTCCCGGCAGGAGTGCGGGACGGAGGGGGAGTGGCAGGGCAAGCCCCTGTGCTCCCACCCCATTTCCCCAGCAGGAGCACAGGGGGAGAGGCGGGGTGGGGGGAACTGCAGGCAGAAGGTATGGGGAGGGGCCCACACTTGCTCTGGCCCAGGGCCCCACAAACCCCTAATCCGTCTCTAGTGAGCAAGAAACTCAACCTGGATTTCCCAAAGCACAGGCTAGCATGCAAAGCATGGGTCCCTCTTGCTGAGTCAGCCGCTGACAAGCTACGTTTGAGCTCTCTCCTCAAGGTAGGTCTATACTGCTTGCTTCTCACAGCGGCATGGAGAGTGCATACGTGGGAGCCCTCCTCCCTCTCCGCAGCACGGTAAATAGATGGTGAGGCACTGCTTAGGCAAGTACAGACATGTTTAAAGCCTGTGCGTATGTATCTGAGTACGTATCCTTCACACTGTCTACTTGCCTAAACTGTGCCACCCCGTCTACATGGCCACCCCCTGCCTCCCTGCTGCTGGAACCTCTCCCGCCTGCCTCCCCCTTACCAGAGCCTTTCACTGCCGTCTGTAGCTACACACCGCAGTGTAGACACAGCCTGCTCTTCACTGCATTGTGTAGCTACACGTACCCTGCTCACCGCTGACACTGGTGTGCAGTGCAGATTTAGCCGCAGAGCGATTTGCCAGATTACTCTCTCGTCAGGAAGAGCCATGTGCTCTTAGTCCATGCCAGTGTCTGGTGGGAGTTTAACAGCTTAGGACACGTTTTCTCACTGCTGTTTACATCAGGTTGTATGTGGTGCGGAGGATTATGTCAGATGCCTTTAAATGTTCACATGCAATTTACTGCCTACATCCAGGAACAACTATTCTTGGTTTACAGGTGACCCTTCAAGCCTCTTGAAAACAGAGAAGCAAGGTTATCTGCATTGACATTGTATCAGTGTGAGTTTGCCTAATGGGGTATGCAGTAAACAAGACACGACACCATAGGCCGTCAGGTGCTCTCATCTTTCTGTGACTCACATTCTTAGCCCTCCAATAAAGAGACTGCATTATGGCTCCTCTCCACAGTATTGCTGCTCTGAGTCTACCGTACGACATGCATTCATAGTTTAACAGACTACAATCCAGGGATGTCTGCTGCTGCAGTTTAGATTTAGGAAGTGGCCTCTGCTTTTGCCCCTTACCCCCACTGGGAGTAACCCACTGGGGGCAGGATAAAGCCCAGTTTGTCTCATCAGAAGCAGAAGTGGGAAAGGCCTCCCCAAACCTGTGACATTGTTGGAGCGAATGTAGGCCTGCTGAGAGCCCCCGTTTCCAGGCCTTGGTTCTGCAGGCAGCTGATGTGACAGAGAAGAGGCAATTACTTCCACTCCTCAGTGCTGTTGGGAGTTTATGTAAAATGCTGCACAGGGGAAGCCATTTGCAGAGCACAACAAAGCATTTTATTAGACCTACAAAACCCAAGGGTGATGATATATATACTTGTGCACTGTCTATGGGCATCTTCTGCATTAACTATTTAGGTATTTATAGCTACAGAGCACTCCTATAACAGATACCTGTGCTTGGCAGAATTCAAGTCTTACTTGTTTATAATTTTGAGAGATAATGTCAAAGTTTATTTTTAAGCCTTTATTTTTATTTTTATCGATTTACATTTTAACGGTTGCATGAAATTTGGGGTTTTAAGCATATTTTTTCCAACCAATTCAAATGTTCACATTTGCAGGAAATTTTGAGGGGTATCAGACAATAACTAGGCAGTCTGTTATAAGTTCTCAAGCAACATTTTTCTTACTTTGCCTATCTATAAATTTTGATTATAATTGATTAAAATAGTTTCCTGTTGGTTTGGGTGTGTATGGTGAAATTGATGTTTACTGACATTTACTGATAAAAATCTAATCCATCCAAGCCTACAGCTACCTTAACCCATTCCAATGCTTACCTCTTTTTAATTGGTATGTAGCAGGGCGGTCACTCGCTCCGGCCCTGAAGGGGTTAAAACAGCCCTGGGAAAGGGCTGCTCCGGGGAGCCAATATGCTAGGCTGATTGGGGAGGCAGCCACAGCTGGAACCACGCCCCAATCAGGCCTCAGCTGGCCCTATAAAAGGGCTGCTAGCCAGGCGCTCAGGCAGACTATCTCTCCAGCCTTGGAGGGAGAAGGACCGGGCTGTCTGGGAGCTCAGGGTACAGGGAACGGAGCAGGGCTGGGGAAAGGCAGAAGGAGCTGGGGAGCTCCAGCCTGGCAGCTCCCCAGGCTGCAGGCCTTGTGCAAGGCCAGAGCTGGTACAGGGGTTGCAGAGGCTGCAGCCAGGACTTAGACGAAGGCAGCAGGTCCAACCCCCCCTTGCCAGTGATGAGTGGCCATGACAGACTGCAGTCTGCCCCAGTGAGCGGGGGCTAGATGGTCACTGGCAGTAGCCACTGAGGTGAGGTGGGGATAGAGGGTTGGGGGTTCCCCTGGGTGGGGATACCCAGAGAGTGGGGGTACTGCCAGGGGGCAGCACCCAAGGTAAAGGGGCACTGGGGTCTGGGAGGGACACAGGGGCCTGAGGCAAGTGGGACATTGGCCAACAGAGGGTGCTCTGGAGCTGGAGAGCTAATTCCCAGGACGATCAGCAGGAGGTGCTGTGCTGGTGAGTTGCCGTCCTGCTACACAGTAGAACAGCCTGTTAGGAAGTGTTGCGGGTGCTTTATGATATGTATTAATTGTATGTATTGTAACTCTAATGCTGATTATCTAAACTATCCAGCTGACCCTAGGATGGCCTATCTTGGGCTCTACAGATATTTTTTGCCTTAATTTGCTTGCCACCTTAGCATTTTGAACAAATTAGAGAGAGTCCAGAAGAAAGCAACAAAAATGATGAAAGATTTAGAAAACATGCCCTATGAGGAAAGATAGAAAAAAAAGGGTTTGGTTAGTCTGGAGAAAAGAAGACTGGGTGCTGGGGGGACATGATAACAGTCTTCAGTATGTAAAAGGTTGTTATAAAGAGCAGGATGATAAATTGTTCTCCTTAACCACTGAGGACATGACAAGAAGTAATGGGCTTAAATTGCAGTGAGGGAGATTTAGGTTAGACATTAGGAAAAATCTCATAACTGTAAGGGTTGTTAAACACTGGAACAAATTATCCAGGGAGGTTATGGAATCTCCATCTGTGACGTTCCCCTGGGTTATCTGGACCGGTGATCTGCTAGGTCATTCCAATCCTTAACTTTGTGAGCCAGCCTTACCCTGCTCTGCTGTGAGAACCCCCACTCCTGGGCTGTTCACGCACAGCCTCTGGCATGTAAGCTGCTCCTTGGATTGTGCAACCGAATGACACTAGCCAATATCTCCAGTCCCAGACACAACCCTAGGAACCTCCGTCTTGCAGTGTCCAGTTATACCTGCTGGACGCTGCAAGCTTATATGAGTTCATCAATTTAACAAAGAAATTGATATGTACCAGGCTTGTTATCCCAAGGGGAGTCTCTTACATGCTTCAAACCGAACGCACTGCTTCAGGTAGAATAAACAAACACATTTATTAACTACAAAGATAGAATTTAAGTGATTATAAGTCAAAGCACAAGAAGTCAGATTTGGTCAAATGAAATAAAAGCAAAACACATTCTAAGCTGAGCTTAACACTTTCAGTGCCCTTACAAGCTTAGATGCTTCTCACCACAGACTGGGTGGCTGCCCTTCAGCCAGGCTCTCCCCTCTGATCAGCGCTTCAATCGCTTGGTGGAGGTGGTGTCTGTAGATGTAGGTGGAAGAGAGAGGAAGAGCATGGCAAACGTCCCTCCCATTTATCATGTCCTTTCTTCCCGCTTGGCTTCCCGCCCTCCCTCCCCCTTCACAGTCAGGTGAGCATTACCTCATTGCCATTCCAAACTGACCAAAGGAAGGGGGGTGACTCACTTGAGAGTCCAACAGATCCTTTGTTGCTGCCTAGGCCATCGTCATTTGTTCCTGTACGTCTGGGCTGGGTTTGTCCTATACATGCACTGATGAGGTGTGAACTGCCCTTCTGCTCTTGGAGAGTTTTGCCTGGGCCTGTTTTAAGCCATGAGGACATATTTTCAGCTTCATAACTATATACATGAAATTACAACCTATAACATTACTGTAACACCAATTACTATAACATCACTATAGCAACAATGCTCAGTGCATCATGAGCCTTCCAAAGACACCCGGCATGACAAACTTTGCATTGGATACCACACAATCATTTTATAAGGATGAACATCAGGGTGTAGGGTGTTCCCCCGAGGTACAGAATGTCACACCATCCTTGGAGGTTTTAAAGAGCAGGTTAGATAAACACCTGTCAGGGATGGTCTAGATAATATTATTCCTTCCTCAGTGCAAGGGACTGGACTAGATGACCTCTCGATATCTTTTCCAGTCCGACATTTTTATGATTCTATGATTACACTCAGTTGGATTTGAAGGAGACTACACTTTCTCATCCTTATATATGTTTTAAAAGTTTTTTTTTAAAAGTCTCCAGCAAGAAAAGTGGATTTACTATGAGAACATAAATCACAATTGGATCTACTGTGGCATCCAAGGGATTCCTGGAAAATGTAAGAGATTCCTTCATGTCGTAATTTCTTGCCTCTCCTTTTTATTTCCTACTCTTCGTTGCCAGATTATTCCTCAGTACCTTACTCACCAGACACACCCATTGATTTCAGTGGGACTGTTCCTGGTGTAAGGAACTACTCAACATGAGTAAGGGTGCCGACAATCTGATCAAAAAGGATTTTTTTTAACTCCGGGTCAGATCCCCCACTAGTGTAAATCATTGTTATTCCATATATGTCAATGGGACTATACTGATTAAAACCAGCTGAGGATATGGCCCCATTTTTTTTTCAAGTTAGAAGTCAGAGGCAAAGTTTAATGTGTTTGACTCTAATTAAGATTAACTTTCTTATACATTTTATAGATAGCAAACAAATAACTTGAAAATAATTTTGGAAATTTACCAAGAAAACTTAAGCATGGAGAGACAAAATCAGAAAGGTTCAGGCACAAAATGAGTTACATCTAACAAGGGCATAAAAGGCAATAAGAAAAGATTCTATAAATACATTAGGAGCAAGAGAAAGATGAAGGAAAGTGTAGGTCCTCTACTTAGTGGGAATGGAAAGCTAATATCTAAAAACATCGAGAAGGCTGAGGTGTTTAATGCCTATTTTGCTTCAGTCTTAAAAAAAATTGTGACCAGATACTTAATATTAATAACAAGGGGGAAGAAACACAAGCCAGAATACAGAAATAAAATGTTAAAGAATATTTAGATAAGTTAGATATGTTCAAGTTTGCAGGGTCTGATGCAATTCACCATAGGATTTAAGGAACTAGATGAAGCAATCTCAGAACTGTTCGCAATTATGTTTGAGAAATTATGGAGGATGGGTGAAATCCCAGATGACTAGGGAAGGGCAAACTTAGTACCTATCTTTAAAAAGGGGAATTACAGACCAGCCAGCCTAACTTCAATACCTGGACAGATCCTGAAACAACGTATTAAACAATCAAATTATAAGCAACTCGAGGATAACAGGATTATAAAGAATATCCAGCATGGATTTGTCAAGGACAATCAGGCCAAACTAACCCAATTTCCTTCTCTGAGAGGGTTATTGTAGCTGTGATATTGGTGATTGTAGTAAGGCTTTTGACACAGGCCCACATGTTGTTCTTATAAGTGAACTAGGGAAATGTGGTCTAGGTGAAATTACTGTAAAGTGGGGGCATATCTGATTGAAAGACTGTCAAATTTCAGGCACGTGTCTAGTGGGGTCTCTCAGGGTTATCCTAGGTCCAATATTATTCAATATTGTAATTAATGACTTGGATAATAGAGGAGAGTATGCTTATGAAATTTGCAGATGACGTCAAGCTGTGAGGGGTTGCAAATGCTTTGGAGGACAGGATTAGAATTCACCATGACCTTGACAAACTGGAGAATTGGTCTGAAATCAACAAAATGAAATTCAGTAAAGACAAGTGCAAAGTACTGTACTTGGGTAGAAAAAAACCAACGGTGCAAGTACAAATTGAGGAATAACTGGCTAGGCGGTAGTACTGCTGAAAAGGAGCTGGGGGTGATAGTGAATCACAAATTGATTATGAGTCAACAATGTGATGCAGCTGTGAAAAAGGCTAATATCCTTCTGGGATGTATGAAAAGGAGTGTTGTATGTAAGACATGGAAGGTAATTGTCCCACTTTATTCAGCACTGTTGAAGCCTCAGCTGGAGTACTGAATCCAGTTCTTGATACCAGGTTTCAAGAAAGATGAAGACAAATTGAAGAGAGTTAGGAGGAGAGCAATGCAAGTGAGAAAAGGTTTAGAAAACCAGCCCCGTAAGGAAAGATAAAAAAAAAAAAAAAAGACTGGGCATGTTTAGTCTTGAAAAAAGGAGACTGAGGGGGGACCTGATAACAGTCTTCAAATCTCTGAAGGGCTGTTCTAAAGAGGATGGTGATCAATGGGTCTCCATGTCCACTGAAGGAAGGACAAGAAGTAATGGGCTTCATCTGCAGCAAGGGAGATTCAGGATAGATAGTAGGACATGCTTTCCAACTATAAGGATGGCTAAACTCTGGAATAGGATTCCAAGGGAAGTTGTGGGATTAAGGATCTCACCACTAGCAGAAAGCCTCTTCTGAAGGTCTTGAAAGTGACTGTAAGTTACAGATCTAAAACTCTGTATCACCATCTTGGTCTCCTGTGGCTAATTTACTCACAATCTTTGTCCCCTCTGGTGCTGCTACGTCTAGTGTTAAAATCTGATTAACTATCAAAAACTTCCTTTTACTTTCCTCTGTAGGTTCCATCTACCCTAAGATGTTCAGTGGCATTTGTGATGGGGTATATACTCCATGCTTGCCTGGAGACTAAGAAGGGGGCTAAATAACCCAACATGCCACGGTAGAGAGGTGTCAGGTGGCTAAACAATCCCCAGATTGAATGAGGAAGCCCAGTTGAGGAGGAATGAGCTGGGCTGGGACTATAAAGGCAGGAAATTGGTAGCAGAAGGGGGCTACTGGGAAAGTCTGCAGTCACCCCCTGGGAGAAGGGAGGAGTGTGTGGAGGCTGCAGGGACAGGTAGCCCACAGTTACTCCCTGGGAGTGGGGAGTTAGGAGGCTGGCAAACCCAGAGAGGAGGGAATGCTAGATGGTAAGGAAAGGGCTCATGGAAAGGCAGTGAGGTCTAGAAGGGAACAGACCTTGACTGCTGACTAGAGGAACCCAGAGTAGAGGGCAGGCCCGGATTCCCCTGCCAGCCACTGAGGGAGTGGCACTACGAGGCAGTGAATGGGAAGACTGCTGGCGAGGAAAGACTTTCCAACCCTGGAAGGAGAAAACCTGTATAGTGACCTGACTGGAGGGCCAAGTCACGAAGAAGCAGCAGCAGCTCCTGCAGCGAAAGACGGGCCGCGGACCCAGAGAGAGAGGCAGAGAGATGGCGCGCACCTGGGGGAAGGGGCGTTGACCTCATGAGCTGTTCCCCAGAATGACCAGGAGGAGCACTAGAACCCTAGGTAACTAGTTCTAGTGCTTACCGATCCGTGTCCAAATCAGCATTATTTTCAGTTTGGAGTGCCGCCGTCATTACATATGTCCCGTGAACTACTTGCTTTGTGTGTGCATGATAGCTAAAGGTACAAAGTGGCTACAACAGTTAAATGTGTGAAATTGTTTAAAAAATAAGTAAGAAAGTATTATAGCAATAGCAAAGTATTCCAAAATGTAACACTAAGGTGTGCCCCAATTGACCTTCTTCTTTCTGCAAATGTTTATTCTACTACATGAAATACTTTTTAAGGGAAACTCTTTGTCTACAAAATGTTGCACACAATGGTGCCTGTTGTTAAGGTTAGACTTTGCAATCCACAGCCCTGCAATGGGGTGCTGTGTCGGCTCAAAAGTCTGCCTGGCTGGAACAGATTGCAGGATCTGAGCTGTTGGGTTTGTCTGGTTTTTAAACCTCTTCCTCTTTGCATCCCAGTACCTGAGCCTTCAAAGGGGGGAATGGGCTTCTGCAGAGAACGGATTTATTCCCAGTCTGTTTCATTCGCAAGTATTGTCACTCATGAACAAAGATGGACTGAACAGGAAAAATGCCAGAAAAGCCTATTCAGAAGCAACTCCAGTAAAAAAAGCAGCTTGAAGTCCAAGTTACCCTGAACCAATCTGCTCTCTGTGCGTTCCTGGGCTGACTCTGTCTAGTCACTGCTGCAAGTATGCCTTAGACCTGCGGCCAACAGATGATTCTGTTCCCTTGCATGTTGATCTGAGCCTGTTTTAAATGCTGCTTCTCTTCCCCAGTGTGTAAACAGGGGATGCACTTACCTGGAGAGCAGGGAAAGATGGATTTGAAAAATAGAATTAAAGAGAAGTAGATGTTTCCAGCAGGAGCTCCATCAGTGTCTGCCCACAAGGATAGAATGCTGGCTTATATTTTGGCTAACGAAAGCAAAAAGGCAGCAAGATTGCTCTGGATTCTGTATTTAATAAGGTAACTCTTGAAATGTAACAGCTCCAACATCTCATCCTTCTCCCTCTACTTCCACCCAGCTCTAGCTCCTTGTACTGCTTTCAGGTGTGTGTGGCATCTTCTCACCTAATGCTCTTGGCATTAGATACAGCACATTCAGGTACAGATTTCACACTGATGATTGATGTCAAAGGATACATAACCAGATATTTTGCCTTTGAGTTGCCCAATCTACTTCCAAATTGTCCAGACAAAAATACATCTGACTTTCCACTCTGTTTAGCAACCCAAACGAGAACCCTGGCAGCATGTTCCAAAACCTTTCCCCACAGATACATCTGCAAGGAATGAAAGGTGCTTTAACGGACACTGTCACTGTACTTTTGCTGGAAGGCTCCAAAATCACAATGCAACTGAGCAGACCCTCCCTCCATGCCTCCTTCCCCAATAAAGTGCATCGCTGCTTTTGCTGACAATGTCTGTCCGTGTAAAGAAACTCTTGCAGGGCACCGATTCTGTGAGTAGGGTCCAGTGACTCATGATTACACCTGTCTTACATTATAGCTTATTTACCTGGACTCAGTTCCCATATACATCGAACCCCTGCTCCAGCCCCCTGGGCATGGGTCTATCATACTTATCTGGTCCCCATCACCTTAGTATCTGACCACTTAACATTTATGAGTGTAGTTATCTTCAGAGCACCCCTTTGAGGTGGGGAAGTGCTGTTACCCCTTTTTACTGATGGGGAACTGAGGCACAGAGCGGACAAGTGGCTTGCCCAAGGGTAGACAGGAATGTCTGTAGCAGGGCAGGGAGTTGGATCCCTGTCTCCCAAGCCCCAGGGTAGTATCCTTACCATTGGGCCATCCTTCCTCCCTTGATTACAACAGAAACCACAGCCTGAAGCCTCATTATCCTTTCCACAGATTGCTCCCCGTAGCAACACTGAAGCCATTGAAAGCCCAGTGGGCAAGGAGAGATGTTGCTGAAGAATGAGGCCAATGACAGAGCTTAGGGGCTTCATATCATTGTCTCTGGCCAGGCCCCCAATATCCATTCAGATCCCTCTGGGTGCACTGGGTGGGTGTATGGGGTAGATCCCCATAGTCTTTTCACAAAGTGGAAATCTTCCCCGTCCCGCCTCCAGAGCTCTGCTGCCCATTGGTTTAACCAATCTAGTTTAGTTGAAATGGTCCAAGAAAATGCCTTTTTTAAAACAAGATCCTCGGTTTCAATGTGCAAAGGATTCCAAAATTCCAATAGGAGACAGGTGGTTCTGAAAATGGGATAAGGCTTAAAGAAAAGACGATAGGCAGGTGATTAAAAAATGAACAAGAAACTGACAGTGGCCTTTATGAAACGTAAAAAATCAAGTTCGAGCCAGGGTTTAAAATAAGCTAAAGTTTGGAGAATAATCAGTAATTGAGTAAGGGGTGAAAAAACTAATTCATATTTGACAGATGAATAATTCAGAGCTATCAAGTCATTCTCACACCTAACCTCTGTAACTCCAGATCTCTGTCACTGCTAAACTTGTCATCTCTGCTCTGCTTTCTCCTACTGCTTGGTACGCTCACTGGGCGAGTTCATCTTGAATTGGATCGTAAACTCAGCAGGACAAGGATCACATTTTTCTGTTTGTACAACACCAAGCACACTCGGGCCACAGTACTGATTGGGAAAAGGGTCTGTGGGTTATAGCGGATCACACCCTGAATACTAGCCAACAGTGTTATAAATTTGTGAAAAAAGCAAATGTCATTCTGTGGTATATTAACAGGAGTTTTTATATAAAGACACCAGGAGCTAATTGTTCCACTCTACTTGGCACTGGTGAGGCCTCTGGTGGAGTATTGTGCCCAGGTTAGGGCATCACATTTTAAGAAAGATGTGGCCAAGTTGGACAGAGTCTAGAGGAGAGCAACAGAAATGATAAGAGGTTTGGAATCGAAAGAATTGGACATTTCTAGTCTCAAAGCGAAGGCTGAGGGGTATTTAACAGTTTTAAAACATGTAAAGGTTTGTTATAAAAAGGCAACAATCAATTGTTCCTTATATCCACTGAGGGTAGGACAAGAATTAATTAGCTAAATTTGCACCAAGGGAGATGTAGGTTAGATATTTGGAAAAACTTTCTAGCCATAAGGACAGTTAAGCTCTGGAACAGGGGACCTAGGGAGGTTGTGGAATCCCCGTCAATGGAAATTTTAAAGTGCAGGTTAGACAAACACCTGTTAGGGATGGTCTACATTAAATCCTCCCTGAGCATGGAGGGATGGGTTAACTGATGTTTGAGGATCCCTTCCCGCCCTGTATATCTAAGGTTCTATGACCCTTGGGCACTATTGGAATACAAATAATATGTTATAATAAATGTTGTTCTGATTCTTTAAAATTCATTTTTGTTATTCTGGAGTTAATTCCTTGTAATTATGCAGCAGCTTCTTCGCATTCAAAGACATTTTCATGGTTTTTTTCATTCACCTTTTAAAAATTTCTATTAAACAAAGCCATTTAATGCTGGAGGGTAAAATGAGCTAATTTGACTTTGACTCTGTTTTTGCATTTGGTACAGCTGCCATAATTGAGCTTTACTACAAATTGCAGTAATCTCTTTCTTCCTTGGTGACGAAAAGCAATCAGTTCTGAACGCAGTGAAAGGTATGCTCTGGCCTATGTACATGGTGCAAAGGGCACGTGACAAATATAGCAGACTTTGCTGGGGCTGACCTGAGATGTATTTCATTTTTCTTGGTTATCTGGGGATGTCCTGCTCTGTTGATTAGCCCAAGAGGACTCGATGCATATGTGGAATCCCAGAATGCTCAAGATCTCAGAACTTTCCTCTTGGGAAGACTGGAGCAATCAGCCGAAACTTTGGGCTTGATTCAGACCCCATTGAAGTCATCAGAAAGACTTCAACTTCAGTGGACATTGAATCAGGGCTGCAGAAAGTAGAGAGGATGGCAGGTCGTCTAGACACAAGAGATTCCATGGTGGGTACAAAGGAATCCTAAGGTCTTTACCTTGGAAACGGGTCAGTTATCAAGAGAGATGGTAGCATGGTAGGATAGTTGGGGGAGTGAAAGTGTAGGGAGATCTCCAGTGTTTGATCAAAAATTTTGGTAGCTCACTTATGATTTGGATAGGCATCCTTTTGAGGCCCGACCTCTACTAGTGACTGTCATACACCAGGACATCGGTCGTCAGAGCAGTGGTGATCAGACCTAGTGGTCAGAGCAGGAGTCAGAAACCAGAGGTCGGAGACAGAGTCTGAAGTCAAGCCAAGGGTCGGAGCTAGAGTCAGTAGCCAGGGGTGGAGGATAGAAGCAGAGATCTGGAACAAGCCAGGAGGGTAGGAATGAGAGAGTGCTCAGGAGTCAGGTGAGAAGACAAGGTCCAAAGTAGCAGCCAAACATGGATTCGCTTAGTTAGTCAGACAATTCCTGGGCCACCTCCTGACTTAAATAGCGAGTCTGAGCCAATTGGAGAGGCTGGACATCTCCTCCCATCAGGAGCTTCATGGGCAGTGTTTTTGGTGACTTAGGGTCCACCAGCCCACACTTCCTGCTGGTGCCAACAGCTGCGAGGTGGTGACTGCAGTCAGAGGACTGCCTTGAGACCCACAATTCCTCACAGTAGATATCCAAAAACATGCTAACTTCCTGGGAATGGAGCATATGTCTACTGAACCGGGCAGATGTTCTGCATGGGGACAGCAGTTAGATTAGATCAATAGATATAAAATTACATTACCACAAATATATTTTTCAATTGACATTTATTGGGGGGTTTTAATCAGGGGGTGTGATCGTGCTATCCTTTCTTTGAAATTGAAGGGAAGTGTGCCAGGACTGGGCAATAAATGTGTTTATATACTGTAGAACTTTGCATACACTGAATTAATTCACTGTTTAGTATAGAAGTACTTCAGCAATACAGTGGGCTGTATTCATTATATTGCTGATAAGGTGAGGATACTCTTTAAAATTGATTGGTGCAATTTCAACATTAATAGATACTTTGAGTTATTTTAATTTTCTGACATTTCAATCAACCTTAAGAACTCTCTAAGAAACTAGAATTCCCTTCAGCCCCCCCCACCCCCCCCGCTCCCAATAATCTTTTACACAATATATCATTAAGGAACATTATATGTGTTACAAAAATGGCACTTTCTAATGAGCGCCTGTATAATCTTATTCCGTTACATTTTTATGGAAGGTAGTTGAACACTTATTGTTACCAGGAATATAAAAGTTGATGGCTGTTTTTGTTTGGAGCAACATTTGGACTCATGCCAACCTATCTTCAATTTCTATAAAAGCAGTGAAAATTACTACCATTACAATTGCCTGATTGTAGTCCATTATAATGAAATTAACATAAAACATCTTGAGCAGCATTTCAAAGTGGTGCATTTTTATACAGTAATCTGATTTGAAGCTATCACTAACTGAAGAAAAACTGCATTAAGATTAACATGACACCATGCATTAATGCAGAGATAAACACTTGCATGCCCAGAATGAGAATGGTTAACTAAATTGCATTTGTCTCAGCACATTCTCATGTATCTGAGGGAAGTCAAGAAATGACACTAACGGAACTAGAGGCACAATGGAACACTTCGTCCGTTGACTGAATAAATCACTTATCACAGCTCAGAATGGCATTTAGGAGAGACGAGAATTTATTCCCAAATATCATAGGATATGTATGTTAAAATGTCAGTTCTCACTTCAGAAGTATTTTAAGGAGCAAACTTTCCATCTTTGTGGTTTTGTTTAGCTGGTCTTGGATTCTACAGCCTATAGGAGTATATAATTATATATTATTGTATAATAATATTTTTTCTTTCTCTTAGATCAGTGGGTCTCAAACTTTTTTACTGGTGACCTTTTTCACACAGCAAGCCTCTGAGTGCGACCCCCCCCCAATAAATTAAACACACTTTTAAATATATTTAACACCATTATAAATGCTGGAGGCAAGCGGGGTTTGGGGTGGAGGCTGACAGCTCGCGACCTCCCATGTAATAACCTCGCGACCCCCTGAGGGGTCCTGACCCCCAGTTTGAGAACCCCTGTCTTAGATCATTCACACACTGCTTCTAGGACTATACAAGCAATCCAATAAACAGTTAATAAACCTCAGCTCAGCATTACAACTATTCACATCAGCACATGCAAGAAACCAGCCCAACAATGGATCCAAAATACATGTAAGAGCATGTGTCCACTTGTCCCAACACGGCACAAAGGGAGGATAGCCAAAGAATTATACCAATGGCAAAACCTCAAAAGATTTGAGGCTCAGGTTGGATGAGAATCCAAGGCCAGAATTTTCAAAAATATGGGTAAAAGTTTTTGAAAGTGCTTAAGAGACTTAAGTGTCTAAATCTCCTTTTCAAAGGTGATGCAGACTAGCTACACGAAGGTAGTTAGCCACACCAGCAGCTAACTCCTAGCCACTGTGCAGTCTAGTGGCATTGTCTGCTCCGAGTTAGGCACCCAGGCTCCCTGTGCATTCTATGGGTAGAGTTTGGGGGCTGAGAAAAGGATTCTCAGCAGCTAGCAAGCTAAATGGGGAGCTGCCTACGCTAGCCAGGAGTGAAATGCAGAGCACAAGGCCAAAGCTTAGATTTATATCCTCGAAGATATTGAGGCACATAACTTCCATTGATCTGGGCCTTGTGTGGCTGACTGATGGCCCAGAAATAGGCACCTGTCTGCACTCAGGAGTCACAGCTGTGAACCCTATCCTGGAGTTAGGCATCCAAGCCAGCTCAGCAGCTTAGGTAGCCCAGGCCCCAAGCAGCAGAGAAAGAGGAGATTAGAGCCATTAGCCCAGTGGTTAGGGCACAGAGCTGCACATGAGACATCCAGATTAAAATCCCTGCTGTGTCTGATTCCAAACACGGCTTTCAGCCCAGGTCTCCCATATCCCAGGCAAGTCCCTAACCATGGGGCAAATGGGTACAATACACACACACAGCTTTATCCTTCTGGCTGCAAGGCCCGAGCCTATGGGCATGCCCCGAGAATACCTGCTGGACTGGGCCTCGCTGGCACCATAGGCAGAGAAGCATGTCATCTCAGACTCCCACTGTGGGGCCACTGGGCTTTGGCTTGCACTAGGACCCCAAGCAGCTTGTTAGCTGTGGCATGACAGCAGGACTTAGGCGGTTTTGCAAATGCCAACAGGCAAGGACTTAGGCACCTAGGGGGACAGGCACTAGCTGAGCAGTGGGTATGAGACGTCAGTGGTATCTAAATGTTGGACGTAAGTGCCTAAAGGGGCAGTTAGGTTCCTAAATACACTGTGTCTCTGTCCCGAGGCTCTGATCTGTGTTTAAATGAAAGCTCGGCATTTGCGGGATATTGCAATCTGCAGCAAATTAGTGGGACGCTGCCGAAACCATGACAGCAGCAATTATTCTGTTCCTTTGGTTTTTCGTCTGTCCTTAATATTGAAGAGTTTGAGGCATATTTTCAATTGTGCTTCCAGGAGACAATAATCTCCCTCAGGGCAATTGTCCTGGTTGTGATGTTCAAATTTAACAGACATCTTAAAGGTTGGTGTGCGGATAGCATGCCAGCAGAGGTGCTAACGGGGAACAATCTTTTGACTCTGTCCAAAGCTGTTAATGCAGTAACTTGTACAAGGAGTTTGTTTTTGAAACCCCTTCTGGGCCTAAAGAGCCAAAGAAACATCTGCTGGGGAAGGAACATTCCCAGCCCCAGCAAAGGAAGGCCGAACGCCTCTAGGAATGGGCGAGGGAGAATCACTCCTCACACCTAAGCAGCTATCAGAGCGGACAGTGGGCAGGATTTCGCAGCAGAGCAGAGGGCAGGCTTC
The DNA here is from genome assembly GCF_028017835.1 of Emys orbicularis. Taxonomy (NCBI): domain Eukaryota; kingdom Metazoa; phylum Chordata; order Testudines; family Emydidae; genus Emys; species Emys orbicularis. Next base: position 5,084,679 of record NC_088687.1, on the reverse strand, counting down.
TCTCTAGAAAGCATAAGGGGAGTCCTCTTCAGTGGGACCCTAGTTAAGGAAAATGGGGAAAGGTTGTGGGTTTTTTTAAGAGAAGAATGTACAGAAGAATGTACAGAGAAGCTCTTATGGGGAAAAACAGAAGTCCTGGGAAACCTTACAAGCAATTGATTGTACCGGCTAAGCATTGTGGAAAGTTAATGTTGTTAGCCCACGACTGTCTTTTTGCTGGTCACTTGGGATTAGAGAGGACACAGGAGAGGTTAAAAAGAAATTTTTATTGGCTAGGGATTCAGAATGAGATGAAGGACTATTGCAAGTCTTGTGACTTATGTCAGAAGTGGACTTGGTACTTTCTCTTATTGTCCAGTGACAGGGGCTGGATACTGCAAAGGAACACTCTTCCAGGGGGTTTGGGAATTGGGGCATCTAGTGGTACCTGAAAGGCAAAGTGAGGGCTGGCGGAGTCCTACGTAGTTTGTTTGGCCGACTAACAGACTGGGGTGGCAGGGAGCCATCACACAGTTTAGCACCAACAAATCGCTCTTCTGTTAAGGCAGTGGATGTGTTAACCGGTCACACATAGTTCTGGACACCCTGAGAAAGCTTCACATCCATAGTAGCATGTGAGGAGAGCACTTTGTGTGGGCCGCGCCCTGCATTAGAGAGAGAGAGAGAGAGCAATAGAGAGAGAGCATTTTGATATCACAAGGGCAGGACTTTGTTAAACTTAAAAATCACTGAGCGTGCTCAGACATGATTTTTTCCCTTCACATGTAGCACAATTGACCAACCAAAAGCACGTATACCTCCACTGAAGGCTCTGGAGCCGAGTTCAAAGTTCAACCGTCTTGGAACCATCGTACCTGGAAAAGTAAAGGTGACCAGGATATGTGTTGAAGAGGGAAGAATACATTTTATTCATGCCGTCACAAACTGCTCTGGCTGAAAGTGGATAGCGAATGGAACATTTCAAAAGGCCGGCTGTTTCACCACATTATGAACCGATGGAACCAGAGGGCAATAACAAAGATGTTTTTGCAGCCTTGGTGATAGTGGTCTCTAGCACTGACCGGTATAATAATCCTCAATTGTCTAGTCTATAGGAGTTTCCGCTCCAAGTGATGTCAATGTTGTCCTTTAAGCAGAAGAAAGATGATGTACAATATGGGCCTGATTCTGTCTTGGCACTAGCCTTACATCAGTGTAGTTCCACTGACTTCTAATTATTCCTGATTTGCATTAGTGTAAGTGAAGTCAGAAGCAGAGTCATCTATTACTCCATACCCATATAATTTTTCACAAAAAAGAACTCTTCCTCAGAACAGGTTAAACAAAGGGGCATGCAATGAAATGGAAAGGCGACACATTCAAACTTGATCAAAGGAAATTGTTTTTCACCCAATACACTTAGCATGTGGAACTCATTGCTACACAACACCACCGGGGCCTAAAATTTTGCTGGGTTAACAAAGGAATTAGAAATGTATTTGGGGAATGAGAATGTCCAGAGTTACAACAGCAGAGACAAAAAAAAGTTTTGGAACCTTTTTGCTTCAGGGCATCAGTCAACCTCTAATTATTGGAGGTCAGGAGGAAATTTCCCTAGGAACGAGTTATGCCATAGCTGCCTATTGCAAGGTTCCTTGTACTTTTCTCTGACCTATCTAGAACTGGACATTATTGGAGAGTGGATATGGGTCTAGATAGACCATGGGTTTGATCTATTCTAGGAATTCCTATGTAAGTTTCATGGTCAACCATTGTTCTTTCCTCTTAAGAAGAAGTGACTCTTTTCACACCCTGAACAGCTCTGCTCAGACAGTTCCATGTACTATAGGTTTCTAGTGCAATAGACACTCCGATATCAGTATTTCAGCTGGCATTTCAGATTCCAGCCTGCCTCTACACCTCAGAGCCGATTACTTTGGTCCCATTACTTTATTTCCTTCTTCTTGTCTCTCCTCTTGGCAGCTTTAAGTCAGCTGCATACAAATCCTCAGACAATAACCCTCTAAAGAAGAGAGGGTCAAAAGCTTCCTTAAATGATGGTCACAGAGAACAAATGTTCTTCAAGGAGTGACAGTGCTACACAAAACATGTTTCTATTGACACCATCTTGGAAGGGTGGGAGCTCACTCAATGGATTTTCTATGACCCGAGCAGACTGGGATAGATCAGTTAACAGGAGATTCGAGTCCACCCTTTGAAATATCATGGAGCAATATCTGCAGTTTTACTGCATGCCAACAGCAATAGCTTGTTAAAAGACACTCAATGAAGCAGAGAGCCTGGAGCGCCAGCTCCACACACAGCGACAGATTTTAACTTCAGCACTCTCCTGATTTAATGCAAACACGTTCTCCATTTCTGGCTGTCATTGATTCTTGTGGGAACCGGCTGGTATTATAGACACGCAATACAAAATCACATGCCTCGCCATACTGGCTGGGAAGATAACACATCATCAGTGTATCAGGGAAATTAATCAACATGCAGGAGTGTGGACAAGTTGTTTACATTCCAAGCAACTCAGAGCTGAGTCACTGAGAGTGCTGTTAATTCACAAGAAGAGGAGATGCGCAATCGACATATTTGCCTCAACTAGCAAAATACATTTTTGTAGCATAATCGGGGGAAAATGAGATTATGAGAAGAAATGCAATTTAAATTGAAAGTAAAATATGTACTGAATTTCCGAATGCTCAGTGTATTTTGTTACATGTTGGTTTGAATTACTGGCTGGTTAATTTAATTTTGTCTGTTTTGTGTGGGCTTTGCTGTGCCGATGGGCGGTTATTTCTAGGGCTGTCGATTAATTGGAGTTAACTCATGCGATTAGCTCAAAAAATTAATTGTGATTAAAAAAATTAATTGCAATTAATCGCATTGTTAAACAATAGAATACCAATTGAAATTTAATAAATATTTGTGGATGTTTTTCTACACTTTCAAATATATTGATTTCTATTACAACACAAAATACAAAGTGTACAGTGCTCATTTTATATTATTATTTTTTATTACAAATATTTGCACTGTAAATATGATAAAAGAAATATAGTAAAAGCTGTTTTGTGTGGCATGTTGGGGAAATGGGGGGGTGCCGGTAAGTGAAAAATGCCGGTTAACTAAGAGGGAGGGAGTTTGGGTGCAGGAGGGGTGCGGGGCGTGGGCTCTGGGAGGGAGTTTGGGTGCAGGAGGGGGTCGTGGCAGCGGTGGGGGGTGCGGGGTGCCGCCGCTCACCTCGGGTGGCTCCCCACAAGCAACGACCTGTCCCGGCTGCTCCTAAGTGGAGGCAAGCTCTGTGTTTTGCCTCCGCCTGCAGGCGCCACCCCCACAGCTCCCATTGGCTGCAGTTCCCAGCCAATGGGAGCTGTGGAGCTAGTGTTCAGGGCAGCGCGGGGGCAGCGCGCAGAGTCGCCTGCCATGCCTCTGCCTAGGAGCAACTGGGACAGGTCGCTGCTTGCGGGGATCTGCCCAAGGTGAGCGGCCCCCAGATTCAGCACTGCACACTCCCTCCCATGCCCCAAACCCCAAGCCCCCTTCCGCACCCAACTCTGTCTCAGAGCCCGTGCTCCACAACTCCACCCGTGCCCCAGCCCCCTGCTGGCCTCGTGCCAACCAGACTATAAACTGGAACTTCAATGAAGATCAGAAATGCCGGTTTATAGAGCTTTCCGGCTGGTGAAGTGCCAAATAAAACAGCTTTTACTGTAGTATTTTTCAGTTCACCTCATACAAGTACTGTGGTGCAATCTCTTTATCGTGAAAGTATAACTTACAAATGTAGATTTTTTTGTTACATAACTACACTCAAAAACAAAACAATGTAAAACTTTAGAACCTGCACGTCCACTCAGTCCTACTTCTTGTTCAGCCAATTGCTAAGACAAACAAGCTTGTTTACATTGATGTGAGATACTGCTGCCTGCTTCTTATTTACGATGTCACCTGAAAGTGAGAACAGGTGTTCGCATGGCACTTTTGTAGCTGGCATTGCAAGGTATTTACATGCCAGATATGCTAAACATTCGTATGCCCCTTCATGCTTCGGCCACCATTCCAAAGGACATGCTTCCATGCTGATGATGCTTGTTAAACAAATAACGCATTAATTAAATTTGTGACTGAACTCCTTGGGGGAGAATTGTATGTCTCCTGTTCTGTTTTACCCACATTCTACCATATATTTCATGTTATAGCCGTCTCGGATGATTACCCAGCACATGTTCATTTTAAGAACACTTTCACAGCAGATTTGACAAAATGCAAAGAAGGTACCAATGTGAGATTTCTAAAATTAGCTACAGCACTTGACCCAAGATTTAAGAATCTGAAGTGCCTTCCAAAATCTGAGAGGGACGAGGTGTGGAGCATGCTTTCAGAAGTCTTAAAAGAGCAACACTCAGATGCAGAAACTACAGAACCCGAACCACCCAAAAAGAAAATCAACCTTCTGCTGGTTACTGAGATGTTTTGGTATTTCAGCCAAAAGAAATGCAATAAATATCTGCATTCAAATACAGCATTGGGATTACTCCCTCCCCCCCCCCCACTGCATGGAGGGCATTTCCTTCCTTGTCCTCAGTGAATGACTTGCTCTCACTCCTTTCTTTCCCTCATCACTCAGACAGGGGTCTGCTTCTCAGCTACCTTCCACGGCCAAATACAGCTGAGTGAGATTTCCTCCTGAGAACCTTGGTTCCACCTCTAGATCATCCATAGGGATGTCTTTGCTCTGAGAAGATGCAAATCAGTCTTTATGGTGCTTTCAGCCCTTGCCATCCCCAGCAACCAGAGACCAGAGCGAGGAATGGATGTGATGTCTCTTGCCTGCAAGGGTGGACATTGATTCATCTGGCCACACAACTCTTGCTTTTTATACTTTCCTAGAGAGTAGATTGACTTAGGCACAAGGGGCTTGATCTTGCAATGTGCTGAGCACTCTGGGCCCAATCCAGGAAGCACTTAAGAACACGCTTAACTTTAAGCATGTGAGTGGTCCCACTAAGATCTGGGAGACAACTAACATGCTTAAAGTGAAGCACATGTTTAAGTGCTTTTCTGGATCAAGGCCAAGGAGATTAAGTTACTTGCTCAAGATCACAAAGTGGGTTGATGTTGCAGCAGATTTGGAAGCCAGACTTACCCTGGTTGTCAGGATACCTGGTCTGCTCTAAAACACCGCCTTCGCCAGATGAATCTAGCTTCAAATCTGTTAGTTGCATTCCTTGTGTCCTTGTACCATAGTGTAGAGGTGAGTTGCATCTTACTGAGGGACTGCACCAAAGCCTTGCATTGGCAACCCTCAGTGAGAAAAGGGGGAAGCCAGCAGATAGTGAAGTCTCCCAAGCAGGCAAGGATCCATGGTGCTTATACATTTATAATCATAGGGACATGTTGAGGACAAGATTTCAAACCCAGCAAATCTGATTCCACCTCCAGTTCCGTCAGTATCTCTCTAAGGAAATGCTATTTTTGTACTTAATTGCTATTGCAATAATTGGATTAGGAATGCATTTTATTGGAGATCTATTAGGAGTTTAAAAGCAATCCTCTGGGACATGGCAGTGGCCACTTGTATGTCAGTGAGCAGCTATTGGTATGTAAGAAAGGGGCTATGGATAGCAGGACAGTGAATAGGAAATTTGTAGTGAGATCCTACCTTTGAAAAATGGCTGAGTAAACTGTGCACACAAATCCTACATATGTGTGTGCAAATGCACTCTTAATGCACTTATTTTGCACACCTAAGAGTCTTTGCAAATGTGGGCAGGCACTTTTGAAAATTGGGCCCTGGCAGTATAACCCCCTCATCAGCTTCTCAATGTTAATTAAAATGGAAACCAGTGCAAAAATACAGATCCTAAACATCCTGAGCTAGATGGTGACTTTAGGCCCAGCCCTGAGCAAGGGGAAATTGATCAGCTGCCCCATCCCAAAATATTCACTGGGGGCACTGTGTTGCAGAGCCACATCCCTGTGGGGGGTCATGACAAAACCATCATGAAGGGACACCGGACTCTCTGTTCTGATCTGTACTGTGGTTGGTGTTTTACTTGTAGTTTAGCATTATTCCTTCCTAAAGCCAACAGGAAGGGAAAAGAGTTGATAGGAGCTCCATGGTAGCATGAGCAGGTCAGTAAAGGTTTCAGTCTCTGTTTATGTCCCATCCATATTTTTTTTTTTAGTATATGACAAGTATCTGCAACAAACCACTATTGAGCCTTTCCCAAATCTGTGCCCTATTTAGAGCTAGTGTATTATTATTAATTTGTATTTTGGTAGCATCTTGGAGCCCCAGTCGTGGACCAGTTCCCAGTTCTGCCAGGCACTGTACAAACAGAGCAGAAAAAGCAACAGATGGTCCTGTGGCACCTTTAAGACTAACAGATGTATTGGAGCATAAGCTTTTGTGGGTGAATGCCCACTTCGTCAGACGCAGCGTCAGAGCAGAAAAAATGGTTCTGGCCCCAAAGAGTTTCCAGTCTAGGTATAAAACAAGACTCAATAGGTGCCTACAGACAGCTAGATGGAGGAGCAAAAGAAAGCAAAGATGATACAGGTCAGTAGGATGGCACTGGTCTCTGCACACGAGCCCCTAACTATTGTTCTGTTTTTTTTGTTGGCATCATGGAAGAGGAGAGTTTTGAGGAGGACATTGCAGTGGCTTTGCAGATGTTTATGGCGTACTCATCCCAAGTGTGAGGGGCAGCAGGGGAAAAAGTGCAAAAAAGCTTGTTTGGAAATTTAACGTGTAGGATGCAGGCTGGTTTTATGGGCTGATCACAGGCAGGATCTGACATCTCAATAGCCTATGAGGATGATAGATGGGATGGGGATAGGACATATGAAAGGTCTTGGAAGTGAAGGCAAATAAATAATTTGTGCTTCATACGATGGAGAAGAGGGAGCCAGTGGAGGGATACAAAGACGGGGTGATGATGCAAGCTATGAGTTGGGAGAATGAGCTTGGTAGCAGCATTCTGAATGTATATGAACGGGGCAAGACTTCATTTGTCAAGGCCAGAGAGGAGCATGTTGCAATAGTTAAAATGTGAGATGTTGAGAACCTGGGTAAAGGTTCTAGCTATGGATGGGTAGGGAAGGCAGAAAGAATTGGCAAAACTCAGACACCGCTGGATGTAAAGATCTAGAGAGAGGTCTGAGTTGGAGATGATGCCCAGGTCACAGGGATGAGTGGCAGGCAGAATTGTGATCAAGAAAGGAGGGAGAAGTCAGGGCTTGGGGCGGAAGATTAAGAGCTCTGTTTTAGCCATGTCGAGTTCAAGTTGCGGACGGGATGTGCATAAGAAGCTGTAAGAGAAACGGGCTGAGATTTCAGTTTGAAAAGAAAGAGACGGGTCTGGAGTAGAGACGTAGATATGTGAGTCATCAGCATAGAGGTGGTGGGTGAATGTGTGTTTGCAAGTGAGATTACCCAGAGATAAGGTATAGAGTGAGGCTATATCTACACTACAGGGGGGGGTCGATTTAAGATACGCAAATTCAGCTACGCGAATAGCGTAGCTGAATTCGACGTATCGCAGCCGACTTACCCCGCTGTGAGGACGGCGGCAAAATCGACCTCCGCGGCTTCCCGTCGACGGCTCTTACTCCCACCTTCGCTGGTGGAGTAAGAGCGTCGATTCGGGGATCGATTGTCGCGTCCTGACGGGACGCGATAAATCGATCCCCGAGTGGTCGATTTTTACCCGCCGATTCAGGCGGGTAGTGTAGACCAGGCCTGAGGGTACCAAGGACAGAGCCTGTGAAATCCCCAGAGAGCTGCAGGGGGGATGAGGAGGATCCTCCGAAGGACAAGCTGAAGGAGCGATTAGGGAGGTATGGTAAGAACCAGGAGAGGACAGAGTCACGGAAGCCAATGGATAACAAGATTTCAAGAAAAAACTCATGGCTGACTGTGTCCAAAGTGGCTGGCAGGGTAAGGATGGAATACTGGTGGCAAGCTTTGGCCAAGATAAGGTCATTGGAGACAGCGATTTCAGAGGACTTCAAGGGGTGGAAGCCAGATTAACAAGGGCGTAGGATGGAATTGGAGGAGAATAACTCCAGACATCACGTTCACTGAGTTTACAGATGAAAAGGAGAAGGTCAGGAGGAAACTGGGACCAAGAGTGGCAGTGGGATTTAAGGTGTGAGTGGCTAAAGCATGATTATATTGTGAAGCGAGAGAGCCAGAGGAGAGGGAGAGGTTGAGAAGAAGGTTATGGAGGGGATGAGAGTGAGCACAAGGGAGCTCAGGGGAGACAGCAATGGAGGTAAACAGAGGGGAGGATTTGAGGAGTGAGTCAACGGTGGCAAAAAAGGCAGCAGGGGTTGTGGGTTTGGAGTATAAACATGTTGCAGAAATAGAGCTATGCAGCTAGGTAGATGGCAGAACTGGAGGAAGGGAGAACACATTTGTAATGGAGGAAGTCAGCCTGGTCATGGTATTTCTGCCAGAGACACTGGGCAGCGTGAGGGAAGGACCAGAGGAAGCAGACGTTGAGGGTGAGCCAGGGGGAAAGGGGAAAGAGGGGTAATTGTGGAAGAGAGTGAAGCATGGGGAGAATCCACAACCATATCAATGAAAAGAAGGGGAAAGGAGGCTGAGAGGAAAGGAGAAGTCATGAATGCTGCTGGACCAGAAGCTACGGAAGGGACAGGCGACAAGGTGAGTGGGAGGGTGCAGATGGGTGGTGATGAAAGAGATCAGGTGATGGTCAGAGAGGGAGAACTTGGCAATGGAGAGCTCAGAGAGAGAAGTGCCTGGTGAAGGCCAAGGCAAGTGAATGGCCCTTTGCATGAGAGGGAGAGCTGAATGGGACAGCAGGTCAAATGAGGAGGTGAGGGCGAGGAGATGGGTGGCTAAAGTGTTGGATGGGTCATTAACTTGGAAGCTGAACTCAACAAGAATGGGTGTGGCAAACTGTGAGGAGAGCTGATTTTATGATGCTCAGCTCAAGTATCCTGGATGTCAGTGCCTGATCAGGCAGGAGTAGGACATCTAACTCTTCAGGACTTTAGGGCTTATGCCTGTAAAGGTAAAGGGTGAAGTCCTGGCCCTGCTGACATCAATAAGAGTCTTGCCATTGACTTAAATGGGCCCAGGATTTCACACAGTCTCTTTCAAGAGACACATCAATGGCTTGACCATAACAGGATTATGCAGATTACACCATAGAAAGTGCCTAGCAGTTCAAAATTTACAGATATTCATGAAGTCAAATTCACATGGTGCATGGTAACACAAAATAAAAGGATTACATAAGTGCACTGAATGTTATAGAATAATAGAGATATTGGGCTGGGAGGGACCTTGAGAAGTCATCCAGTCCACCTGCCCGCACTGAGGCAGGACCAAGTAACCCTAGACCAACCCTGACAGGTGTTTGTCCAACATGTTCTTAAAAACCACCTGTGATGGGGATTCCACAGTCTCCCTTGGCAGCCTGTTCCAGAGCTTAACTTTCCTTATAGTGAGAGAGTTTTTTTCTAATATCTAGCTTAAATCTCCCTTGTTGCAGATTAAGCCCATTACTTCTTGTCCTACCTTCAGTGGACATGGAGAATAATTGATCACTGTCCTCTTTATAACAGCCCTTAACATATTTGAAGACTGTTATCAGGTCTCCTGTCAGTCTTCTTTTCTTGAGACTAAACATGCCCAGTATTTTTTACCTTTCCTCCTAGGTTAGGTTTTCTAAATAAGAACATAAGAACGGCCATACTGGGTCAGACCAATTGTCCATCTAGCCCAGTCTTCTAATAGTGGCTTGTGCTTGATGCTTCAGCAGGAATGAACAAAATAGGGCAATTATCAAGTTATCTGTCCCCTGTTGTCCAGTCCCAGCTTCTGGCAGTCAGAGGTTTAGGACACCCACAGCATGTGGTTGTGTCCCTGACCATCTTAGCTAATAACCACTGATGGACCTATCTTCCATGAATTTATCTAATTCTTTTTTTAATCCAGTTATACGTTAATCTTTTTGTTGCTGTCCTCTTGACTGTCTGCAATTTGTCTACATCTTTCCTAAACGGTGGTGCCCAGATCTGGACAGAATACTCCAGCTGAAGCCTCACAAGTGCTGAGTACAGCGAGAAAATTACCTCCCATGTCTTACATATGGCACTTTCAGGAGTACACACAAGAATGGTATTAGTCTTTTTAGCAGCTACATCATATTCAATTTGTGATTCACTATAATCCCCAGATCCTTTTCAGCAGTACTGACATCTAGTCAGTTATTTTTTATTTTGTAGTTGGGCGTTTGATTTTTCCTTCCTAAGTGAAGTAATTTGTATTCGTCTTTATTGAATTTCATCTTGTTGATTTCAGACCAATTCTCTAATTTGTCAAGGTCAAGGTCATTTTGAATTCTTATCCTATTGTCCTCCAAGTGCTAGCAACCCCTCCAGCTTGGTGTCACCCAACAAAAAGTTTATAAGCATGCTCTCCAATCCATTATCAAAATTATTAATTAAAGTACTGAATAGTACTGAACCCAAGACAGATGCCTAGAGACCACACTGCGTACATGCACAGTTTGACAGAAAACTATTGATAGCCACTCTTTGAGTATGGTCTTTCAACCAGTTGTGCACCCACCTTATAGTAATTTCCTCTAGACCATTTTCCCCTAGTTTGCTTATGAGAATATCATGTGTGACTTTTTCTAAAGCTTTACTTAATTAATGACATATCACTTCTACTGCTTCCCTCCATCCACTTGAGCAGTAATCCTATTAAAGAAGGATATTGGGTTGTTTTGCATAATTTGTTGTTGACAAATCCATGTTGGTTATTCCTTATAACGCCATTATCTGCTAGGTGCTTACAAACTGATTGCTTAATAATTTATTCCAGTATCTTTCCAAGTATCAAAATTAGGCTGACTGTCCTATAATTCCCCAGGTCCAATTTGTTCCTGTTTTAAAGATAGGTACTATGTTTGCCCTTCTCCAGTCCTCTGGAACCTCACCTGTCTTCCATGAGTTCTCAAAGATAATCACTAACAATTCTGAGATTGCTTCAGCTAGTTCCTTAAATACGCTAGGGTGCATTCATCACACCCTGCCCACTGGAATACATCTAATTATCTAAATATTCTGTAACCTGTTCATTTCCTATTTTGGCTTACATTCCTTCCCCTTGTTGTTATTATTAACTGTGTTAAGTATCTGGTCACAATTTACCTTTTTAGTAAAGACTGAAGCAAAAGAGGCATTAAATATCTCAGTCTTCTTGATGTCATCCATTATTAGCTCTTCTTCCCCACTAAGTAGAGGACCTACACTTTTCCTTTGTCTTTCTCTTGATCACAAAGTATTTATAGAATCCCTTCTTATTTCCTTTCATGTCCCTTGCTAGGTGTAACTTGTTTTGTGAGTTAGCCTTTCTAATTTTGTCCATTCATGATTGTGTTATTCTTCGGTATTTCTCTTTAGCAATTTGTCCATGTTTCCATTTTTTATAGGATTCATTTTTGATTTTCAGGTCATCAACGAGCTCCAGATGGAGCAACATTGGCCTGTTTCTATTCTTCCTATTTTTCTTTCACATTGGGATAGTTTGCTATTGCACCTTTAATACTGTCTTTTTGAGAAACTGCCAGCTCTCCTGAATACCCTTTTCCCTTAGATTTTCTCCCATGGGACCTTACCTACAAGTTCTCTGAGTTTGTTAAAGTCTGCTTTTTTAAAAACGTCATTGGCCTTATTCTGCTGCCCTTTCCTTCTTTTCATTAGAATCATGAAATCTATCATTTCACAATCACTTTCACCCAAGCTGCCTTCTACCTTCATGTTAACTACCAATTCCTCCCTCTTGGCCAGAATCAAGTGTAAAACGGCTGTCCTCTTGGTTACCTCCTTCATTTTCAGAAACAAAAACTTGTCTTCCTGCATCCCAAGAACTTATTGGACAGTTTGTGTTTCCTAGAGATGTCTGGGTAGTTAAAGTCCCTCATTTGCCAGAAGCTGGGAATGGGTGACAGGGGATGGATCATTTGATGGTTACCTGTTCTGTTTATTCCCTCTGGGGCACCTGGGATTGGCCACTGTCAGAAGACAGGATACTGGGCTAGATGGACCATTGGTCTGACCCCAGTATGACTGTTCTTATGTTATTACTCATACTACTAGGTCTTATAATTTTGGATATTTTTGTTATTTATCCTGGAAATGCCTCATGCACCTTCTCTTCCCAAGTTGGTGGTCTATAATAGACCCCTACCATGATGTCAACTTTTATTTTTTCCCCTTTTATCGTCACCCAGAGACACTTTCAACTGGTTTGCCTCCTGCTGCACCTCAGAACTAAGGGTATACACTATTGATATATAATGCAACACCTTCTCCATTTCCCCCTGCCTGTTCTTCCTGAACAAGCTATACTGTCTATACCAATGCCAATTGGTCATAATTTAGCTATTCACTAATACTTCTAGTTCTTGTTTATTTCCCATACTCCTTGCATTTTTGTATAGACATGGAAGACTTTGAGCAAATTCCCCCACTTCATTTCCCTCTTGTTGCTCCTATGACTCTATTACAATTTTCCATGTAGTCCCCCCCCCCACAACATTTATGCCTGTGTTAAGGTCACCTTTTTATACGTACCTGTGGGCTTTTCTCACCTGCCCTCTTCGAACCCAGATTAAAGCCCTTCTCACTAGGGAGGCGAGTCGGTGTGCAAAGATGTTCTTCCCATTCTTCGTTAGATGGACCCCATCTCTTCCCAGCAGTCTTCCTTCCTACAAGAACATTATATTATATCTGAGTCAAATGTAAGGCAGAAAACAAAACAACACTTGCAAGTTTCAGTGCTTGAAGTAAGGCACCTAAATCCATATTTAGGTACCAAAATCAAAGTGGCCTGATTGTCAGAGGTACTGAGCACCTCACAGAAGTTGATAAGAGCCTCAGTTTCTCAGCAACTCGGAAAATCAGACCACTTATAGAGAGGAAAATAATGTGGTTGTGCCTTATAGTACAGTTCTAGTAACTGCTTCCAATGACATGTCTATTTATGGTAGAATTAGCAGTTTACACTTTGTGATGGGGTGTGTACCCCACACAGGTTCTGAAGGGGTTAATGTGGGCCTCAGATGCCAATTAACATTCCTGGCAATGAAACAAAGAGAAAGTCGGGCTTAATTGATGATGAAGCCCAGCTGGGGAGGAGTTGGGTGGAGATTATAAAGCCAGGAAGTTTGATGCAGAAACAGGCTGCAGGGAGAGTGGCTGAAATCACTCTCTGGAAACAGATGTGGTTTTCTTGCAGAGAGAATAAGTCCTGGGTTCTTAGCCCTGAAAAAGGGTCAAGCTAGAGCACCTGTGGGAAGCGAGACCACCTCAGTGACTGATCGACCGTCGACAGGGGGTGCCATGCCTGACCACAAGGAAGTGTTCCTGACTTAGGTGCTGCACAGACACAAAGGGAGAGAAAGTCCCTGCCCTGAGCAGTTTACAATCTAAACAGACAAGAGATGGGAAGGGAAACAGAGGCATGAGAGATGAAGTTGTAGAGGACTGAAAACTAGTTAAAATCACATGCTATCACTTTAAATGTAAGGGTGTTCTTGATCCTGCTTGCAGGCTAGGGAGCTCTGAGGGAAGCTTTGTGATCTGAGCTATCTCAGTCAGGCAGCAGAAAGCTAATCTGGAGAGAGCCAGCTTCAAGCAAAGTGGGATGAGCTGTGCCTTGCTGTCTTAGGAAGTAACCTGCTTTCTCTCTGGTTTTGGGTTCTTGTATGTAATTGTTCTGATTTAAGAAATAAAACAGTGTTACATTGCAACCTTCCAGCGAAGGTATTTATGGTTTGTGTCTAATTTTTCTGTGTGTGTGCATAACGGAAGTGACTTGTCAAAGGTCACACACAAGGTGAGTGGCAGGCCAGGAATAGGACCCAGGTTTTCTGACTCCCACTCCAATGCCATACCCGCTAGACCACATTGCCATAAAGTGCTAATCCTGACAGACAGGCCATTGAGAAGACATACTGCCGGCCTGACGGACTATTATAGATTGCACCCTATTGATGCAGTCTGAGATGGAGTTTAAAGGTGTACTTTGAGTACCTATCTCTTTCTATGTGCTTGTACATTGCCTAGTACAATTATTAATTATTTGTATTAGAGTAGTGCCTAGAAGCTCCAACTAAGACCAGGGCCCCATTGTACTAGCTATTGTACAAACACATTGTAGAGTAAGAAACAGCCTCTGTCATGAACAACTTACAACCGATAGCCTTGATTCAGGAAAGCACTTAAGATGTGACTTAAGTGCACATGCCTTCCCGAGTAGGCATATCTTCCCAAATCTGTTCCTAAAATAGAGAGGACAGACAAAGGATGGGAGACAGGAAATACTGATGAGGCCCTGATCCTGACTGGGGCCTGGGGACATTACTGCAACTACAACAACATGATGATGATGATGAGTATTATGATTGGTGTTTTATATTTACAACATTGGGGGGCACCTTGCTTTGGAGGAGGAGATGTTGTCAACATTTGTAGATGTATATAAATGTTATCAGATACAAGGGGGCCAGCTGTGCATGGCTCGGCTCACACATTTGTCCACACCTATGATTCTGCACCACTGAAGCCAATGGGAGTTTGTCATATACTACAGTATGCAAAGGACCTGGCCCAGAGTCATATGTTTCCCATCGTGAAAAGGGCACATTCTAGAGGGTTGAACTTCAAAACAGTTACTGATGCACAGATAGCGCGTGATCCCTACACCCCTACAGTTGGTCCAGGGATAAGGCACGGCAGTGTATTACTGGCTCTGCCATTGATCTGCTGGGTGACCTTAGGCAAGTCATTTAATCTCTGTTTCCACCCTTGTCTGTCCTGTCTACTTAGATTGTAATATCTTCAGGGCAGGGATTGTACATTACTCTGTGCCGGGCCTAGCACAATGGAGTCTTGATCTCAATTAGCACCTGTAGTTGCTGTTGTAATAATAATAGTCCCATGCCCAGTGAAGTCAATAGAAGGATTCCTCTTGGCTTCAGTGGGACTCAGTTCAGGCCAGGCTCTGAGATGTAGGAGAAGGAACCCAGTGAGCAGTAAAGTAAAAGGAGTGGAGTAAAATGGAGGTGAGAGACTAGGGAGAAATGAGAGCACATATATAGTAGGTGGGGACAAGTTCTCCCCTCTTCTATGGATAAAGCTACTGTTCTTTCCAAGAGCGCATATTGCCTGATCTTTGTTGTCAAACAACCCTTAGCAAGAGTTGGAGAATTCTATTAGGGGCTGTGCATCTGTCTTTCCATGTTTATCTCCAAAATATACTATTTTGAGTGCCAGAGTACATCAAACCCATCCTTGGGGATAAATCAGTTCATACTGACAGACAGGTTGGCATAAGGCATGATTCTGAATTTTATTGAAGGTTTTGGAATGCTATTTCTTTGCATTCCACATCTAATTATTTGTATCCAGGCCTACTAGATGTCGAGTGCACTTTAAAGGAGTAATATGGGCTTTTCTTCTATCATATTTCTATGCTGTGTAAAAATGCACTTACTGGAGATGGATTGGTTTGGGCTACAGCTGGGTGAGCAATTCATGAGAGAAAGTTTCTTTAGTAAATACAGTATTTTTTACTGGTCACACATTTTGTGCAAGAAGATAGTGAGTTTTACAAATTTGACATTCATCATTCCATATGTCAGCTGCGAGTATTTGCCTCAGTAACATGGATTCTGTTTCCTGACTGAGTGACTTTAGTGAGGGGGCATGGCCTCCCGCAGAGACTGATGGGGAGGAACCACTGCCCACCCCTTTGTGAGTGGAGCCAGGTCATCCACACCTGCTCTGCTGGAAGCAGAGCGGTGGGACAGGAAGTATGAAAGGCGGGCCCTGCAGCTCAGTTGGGCTGGAGCCACCGGAGGAGACAGACATTTCCCACCCACTGCTGGAGCAGGAGGAGGACCTCTGCAGCGCTGATGACTCGCCAAAGCTGCCAGTCGACCTGGACACTGAGGAGCTGCTGGGATTGCCACTGGGGGTGTAGCCTGGGGAGACAGAGGATGACCCTGAGATACAGGGGAGTGTGGGAAGTGTGGGAAGTAGCCCAGGGATAACAGAAAATAGTCCAGTTATGTTGTTGCCTGAATAAAGGTCATCGTGTTTTGGCTGGATCTCAGCTGACCCAAAATTTGCTTTCCACAGACATCTGTATGGATAATCTTTCACTCGCATGTATGCTTGTGGAAAGTGAATCAAAAGGGGGTGCAAACAAGGTCAAAGCAAAATTTTATTTAGAAGTTGCCAAATTGTTCATAATTCCTCTTATTAATTATTCCTACAGTTGTAATTAGAACTCAGCTGAGAAGCTCTGAGTGGGGTTTTCAAAAGCACTCAGCGTAGGCCTAACTCTGCTCCCGTTGAAGTCAGTGGTAACACTCTCACCTACTGCAATGGCAGTAGAGTTATACCAGCACTAAGAACCTTTGGGAACCTCACCTTATATGCATGTGATCTAAATGTATGTTGGTAGCGCCCTTAATCAGCAAGGACAGCGGCCTCGTAGGTAATTTGAGAAACACCTAATCAGGGCCGGCTCCAGGGTTTTGGCCGCCCCAAGCATCCAAACAAACAAACAAACACACACAAAAAAGCCGCTATCACAATTGTGATCGCGATCTGCGGCGGCAATTCGGCGGGAGGTCCTTTGCTCCGAGCAGGAGTGAGGGACCGTCCGCCGAATTGCCGCCGAACAGCTGGACGTGCCGCCCCTCTCCAAAGTGGCCGCCCCAAGCACCTGCTTGGAAGCTGGTGCCTGGAGCCGGCCCTGCACCTGATCCTGCAAAGTAAACCTTGTGTGAGGAGCCCTGCATGTGTACAGAGTCCCCGAGGAGTCAACAGGTCCATGCAGGTCCAGCGATCAGGGCCGGCTCCATGCACCAGCCGAGCAAGCTCATGCTCGGGGCGGCCGATTCTAAGGGGCAGCATTCTGTCCAATCCTAGGGTTGCACGGCTGCCCTTCCCCCCCCCCCTTTTTTTTTGGTTCACTGCTCTGGCCTCCCTCCATGGTTTTTTTTTGCTTTGCCGCTCCGGCCGCCCCACACTTTTGTTGTTGTTGTTGTTGTTGCTTGGGGCGACAAAAAAGCCAGAGCCGGCCCTGCCAGCGATTCACCTGCCTGGTGCTCCCTTCCAGAAGTGGGGCCCAAAGGGGTAAGATTTTCCAAAGAGCTTAGTTCTAGAGCTGGTGAGAAAAAATCCATGGAAAATTTCTTCAGGGAGAGGGGAGGTTGATGAAAAATCAAAACTGGAAACTTTTGCCTGAAAATGGAAATTTTTGATTTGGAACTGCTGCTGTGGTGCCTCACAGAAGTTATAGTTAAGGTGCCTCATCTTCCCATTCTCCTTTCCGGGCTGGATTCTCTGGCCAGACTACATCTCCCATTATGCACCTTGGTCTCTCCTCTTGCTGAGCTGCTGTGGTGCATCATAGGAGTCTCTGTTCTTTTTTTCACAAAATTGGTTATTTAGTTGAAAACCCCATTCTCTTCTGAAAAACAATTTCAACAGAAAATTTTCAACCAGCCTTACTCAGCTCCCATGTAGGCACCTAAAATACAGGCCAGATTGTCACAATATAACAATCACTTTTGTGAACAATGGGAGCTACTGGGGGATTTTTGAACATCTAGCCACTTCATTTAGGTATCTGCCTAAATAGGGGTTGAGCTCTTTGCATAATGTGGCCCCAAAGGTTCCAGATATAGCTGAAATTACTTTCCAGTCTCCATGAAAAGAGAACCAGTGTAGTTGGCTGATCATCATAACAGGAGCACACCTTGTTCATATCGTGTGTCTTGCTGCTTTAGCTGATACCCAGATTCTGTGTTCTTTCTTTTTCCTTGCTTGCTCTTAGCTGTACCTCCCTCATATCTATGGTGTGTCTCCTGGAATAGTTCCGATGACAAATCACGTACAAGTTCAGTTTCCATAGACACCGGCTGTGCGTGCAGTGTCCCTAGTAACTGCTTGTGGGGTTTTCTGATTTAAAGGGGAATAAGCACCAGGTAATTGCACTGGATACTTACTTACCATTGTCACCAAAGTTACTGGAAGCTAATTAGTAAACGTCTCGTGTAATAATCTCAATGATCACTAGTCATCTGACCAGGACAGCTAATTCTGTCTTATTAACACACACACTCTTATTCCATGCTGTGTATTATCCCTGTTTAGGCTTGAAAAATAACTCATAAGAAGAGATCAAATCGCACATTATTTTTAACAGTTATGAGTGGCTAATTGCTTTAGGAAATAATAAACTTTTCCTGCTAGAGCCACAAAAGGACCTACAGACTTTGTCTTTTAGTATAAATCTGAGTACAAGTTTACAATTCTTATCTAAAGAGTTCTTATTTCTTAACGGTATCTCAGTATTCAATTCTGCTAACCTCCCACCCTCCAACCCTATGCAATTATATAACAAAATGACTATTTTAAAACATCCTTATTCCACAAAAACAAATGGAGAGTATTTGTTCCTTTTGTCTTACACATGATTAATACATTTGGAACCAGAAATGAATTTTAAGTATTCTTGTGACCCAGCTGATGAAAGTACTTAAGCACATGCTTAGCTTTACCCCTGTAATAAAGTTGCTTCGATGTTAATGGAATGTAAACACATGCTTATTAAAACTAAGCATGTGATTACGTGCTATCATGAACTTGGACCTGAGTAAGCAGTATATGTGTAACTACTGTTTACTGTGTAGGTTCTGGCTGGTTTACACAGATCAGTGCAGAGCACATACAAGATCTAAGGTTGTAGCAGCCAGGGACACTGATATATCGTAAGAGCAGGTAAAGAACAAGTGACTATCACCAGGCAATTAAAAAAAGCAGGTACCTAACATTTGAATCCCAAGTCCATAGTTAGGCACTTAAATAAATGATCTGATTTTGAAAAGGGTTGAGCACCCAGCAACTCCCATTAAGTTTGGATTTATGAGGCTAACATTTCTGAAAATCTTGGCCAGTCCCATTAATGCATATACACAAAAGGGCAGAGTTCGTTTGCATCTACAACCGTAACTCTGCCTTTTTTCTAGTTTTAGTGCTTAAAATTGTGCATCCTCAATGTTCTCTTAACATGTTTTTATGGTTTTTTAATAATAAAGGTTACATCCAAAACCACGTAGGGACATGACTATATATTTTGGAACCTATTCACCCTGAGGCTGTGGGTTTGCTGCCTGTTTCCACTTCTCATGCTCATCATTTCTCCCAGGACACCCCTGATTCTGATTCTCCCTGCCAATCTCCCACTGGCCCGGGGAAGCGACTTCTTGGTTTGCTGCTAAAGCGAGTGCTGCACTAAGTGGCACATTCTGTTCCAGCCACCCTGTCCCACTACCCAGGGTCTGTGCCCTGAGGATGGGGAGCTGCTGGTGGGCTGGAAAAGATGCTCCTGGTGGTGCTGTTCTTATAGGTTCTCTTCCCCAGTCTCTCCCTCCCCCGCCTTCCTGGAGCAGAACTAGGAGAGGACAGATTTTAGGTAGAGGGAGGAGAGGGGAAGCAGCTGGGACAATGATTTTTGCAGGACGGGAGGAGGGAGCAGACGTGGCCTTGAGCCCCTGGGCTCTTTCTATTCCCTTGCCAATCTGTGAATGTCTTGACCGGGATTGGTCCTGCTTTGAGCAGCGGGTTGGACTAGATGACCTCCTGAGGTCCCTTCCAACCCTGAGATTCCATGATTCTATGATTCTAAGAGCTGTTCCCTCTCTCCTCCCCTATCTGAAATCTCACCTTCACTCCGGGGCAGTGCTCTGCTTTCCATATCAGGCCCCTGACTGCTCCCTGGATGGGAGGTAGAGGAGGAGCAAGGGGCTCACGGTTGCAGCAAGAAGAGGAGCAGCTGGGGGTCCCGGCTCCCAGGAGAACAGGGTGGCCATGGAAGCAGCACCAGAAGCCCCAAGGGAGGGAATTGCTCTAATTCTGAGAGGCAGCCAGCATTAACTGGGGGAGAAACATTAATGGTGGGGGTGGGGTGGTTA
Organism: Emys orbicularis; assembly: GCF_028017835.1. NCBI lineage: Eukaryota > Metazoa > Chordata > Testudines > Emydidae > Emys > Emys orbicularis. Next base: position 5,064,646 of record NC_088687.1, on the reverse strand, counting down.
GCATGCACTGCACTTGTATATAGTATGTGCCATAAATTGGGGGGGGGCGGCATGACTTTGGGGGCACCCTGAGCATGGATAATCCCTGCCTCCCTAAATGCCAGAAGCCTAGAGTGGGACCCCGCCCCCAGAAGGGTACCCCTGTATTTCATTGCACACTATGGAGAAGTGACAGATTGTCAGGGCTATCCACGAGTGCTGGGCGAAGAACAGATTGCTTGGTTTGGTGGCAGTCCAAAAAGAAAAAAATTGGTTCAGGTTGAACCAAATCTGAAGTTCTTTGGTGAATCAAAAAAATCCATTTAGGGTCTGTTCCAGAGGAGAGGATTTGAACCTGTCTCTCACCCGTCCCAGGTGAGTTCACTGAGCACTTGGCTAAAGGTTGTAGCACCTCCTTGTCCGCTGGCCATTTTATGCATGACCAAAACAATTCATGTCAAATTTGTGAATAGTTGCAGGCTGTCCAAAACTGCATTTTTTTGCCGAGTAAACTATCCATAGAAAAAATGTTGCCCAGCTGTGCTTTTTGATAGAAAGCCTGATGTTTTTTCATGGTATGCAAGAAACCAGTTTTGTGACCTCTAACAGATCACCCTCCCTCCCAAATTAACTTGTGTGGTAAATAAAGGGGGGGGGAGTAGCTCCCTTTTATGGACACCCAGCCAGTCAGTAGCTATAAAATCCCTCTTAGTAGCTGTTCTCTAATTGCTCTACCTGTAAAGGATTAAAAAGTCTCACTGCTATGCATAGGTAAAAGGAAGTGAATGGACACCTGGCCAAAAGAGCCAATGGGAAGGCTAGAATTTTTTAAAATGGAGAAAAGACTCTCCTTTTTTTTCTGTCTGTTGTTGTTCTCACGGGGAGAGGCGGACAGGGCAGAGCTATGCTGTAAGAAGCTTGGGCCAGGTATGAAAAAATCATCAGTATCATTCCTAGAAATTACTAATTTTAAACCCCAAATATGTAAGTAGATCAGGAAATGTCTAGGGAGACGTGATTAGGTTTATCCCTTTTATTTCTTTATGGCTTGTGGATTCCTCTGTGCTAACCCCAGGTGCTTTTGTTTTGCTTGTAACCTTTAAACTGGACCTCAAGAAAACTAATCTTGGTGCTTAATCCTTGTAGTTTTTTTTTAAACCTAGCAATAACCTGAGTTCCCAGATGTATTTTCTTTCTTTTTTTAATAATAAAATTTACTTTTTTTAAGAATAGAATTGGATTTTTGTGTCCTAAGAGGTTTGTGCATGTTGTTTAATTAGCCGGGGGCAACAGCTGATTTCCTTTTCTTTCTTTCTTTCTTTCTTTCTTTCTTTCTTTCTTTCTTTCTTTCTTTCTTTCTTTCTTTCTCAGCTCTTCCCCGGAGGGGGGTGAAAGGGCTTGAGGGTACCCCACAGGAAGGAATTCCCAAGTGCGCCTTCCTGGGCTCTCAAAGGGGTTCTGCACTTGGGTGGTGGCAGCATCTACTAATCCAAGGTCAGAGAAAAGCTGTAACTTTGGGAGTTTAATATAAGCCTGGAATGGCCAGTATTAATTTTTAGAATCCTTGCAGGCCCCCACCTTCTGCACTCGAAGTGCCAGAGTGGGGAATTAGCCTTGACAACTTGTTACTGCAAAAATGGTTCACTAGATTCACACCAAGAGAAAGCATCCTTTCGCCCCTCCTATTATCCTCCCAGGGGATGTTGCCCATCAGTTCCCTAAGGGAGTCAATGTCTGATTTTCTGATGTCCAAAACAACCCAGTTCATGAACAACCCAATATAAATGTGATTTGACAAGGTCTATTTAAAAAAATACATTTGATTGGCCATTAGGTGATAGATTATTATGGTTTTCACTATACGGTCTCTTAAGGATGTTTGTGAGGGGGAAAGGAGTCCAGGAGAGCTGGCTGTATTTTAAAGAAGCCTTATTGAGGGTGCAGGAACAAATCATCCTGATGTGCAGAAAGAATAACAAATATGGTAGGTGACCAGTTTGGCTTAACAGAGAAATCTTCAGTGAGCTTAAACACAAAAAGGAAGCTTACAATAAGTGGAAACTTGGACAGATGGGGGGGGGAGTATAAAAATATTGCTCGAGCATGCAGGGGTGTAATCAGAGAGGCCAAAGCACAATTGGAGTTGCAGCTAGCAAGGGATGTGAAGGGTAACAAGAAGGGTTTCTACAGATACGTTAGCAACAAGAAGAAGGTCAGGGAAAGTGTGGGACCCTTACTGAATGGGGGAGGCAACCTAGTGACAGATGATGTGGAAAAAGCTGAAATATTCAATGCTTTTTTTCCTTCGGTCTTCACAGACAAGGTCAGCTTCCAGACTGCTGCACTGGGCAGCACAGTATAGGGAGAGGTGAGCAACCCTCAGTGGTGAAAGAACAGGTTAAGGACTATTTAGAAAATCTGGACATGCACACGTTCATGGGGCTGGATCTAATGCATCCTAGGGTGCTGAGGGAGGTGGCTGACGTGATGGCAGAGCCATTGCCATTATCTTTGAAAAGTTGTGGCAATCAGGGGAGGTCCCAGATGATTGAAAAGAGGCAAATATAGTGCTCATCTTTAAAAAAGGGAAGAAGGAGAATCTGGGGAACTGCAGACCGGCCGCCTCAACTCAGTCCTTGGAAAAATCATGCAGCAGGTCCTCAAGGAATCCATTTTGAAGCATTTGGAGGAGAGGAAGGTGATTAGGAATAGTCAACATGGATTCACCAAGGGCACGTCATGCCTAATCAACCTGGTTGCCTTCTATGATGAGATAACTGGCTCTGTGATAACTGGCTTTTTCTCTGGAGAAAGTATGTGGATGTGATATATCTTGACTTTAGCAAAACTTTTGATACGGTCTCCCACAGTATTCTTGCCAGCAAGTTAAAGAAGTATGGATTGAATGAATGGACTATAAGGTGGATACAAAGCTGGCTAGATCATCGGACTCAACGGGTAGTGATCAACGGCTTGATGTCTAGGTGCAGCCGGTATCAAGCGGAGTGCCCCAGGGGTCGGTCTTGGGGCCGGTTTTGTTCAACATCTTCATTAATGATCTGGATGATGGGATGAATTGCATCCTCAGCAAGTTCACAGATGATACTAAGCTGGGGGGAGAGGTATAGACGCTGGAGAGAAGAGATAGGGTCCAGAATTACCTAGACAAATTGGAGGATTGGGCCTAAAGAATCTGATGAGGTTCAACAAGGACAAGTGCAGAGTCCTATACTTAGGAAGGAAGAATCCCATGTGCTGCTACAGGCTGGGGACTGACTGGCTAAGCGGCAGTTCTGCAGAAAAGGACCTGGGGATTACAGTGGACGAGAAGCTGGACATGAGTCAGCAGTGTGCCCTTGTTGCCAAGAAGGCTAACGGCATATTGGGCTGTATTAGTAGGAACATTGCCAGCAGATCGAGGGCAGTGATTATTCCCATCTATTCAGCACTGGTGAGGCCACATCTGGAGTATTGTGTCCAGTTTTGGGCCTCCCACTACAGAAAGGATGTGGACAAATTAGAGAGAGTCTAGCAGAGGGCAACACAAATTATTAGGGTGCTGGGGCACATGACTTACGAAGAGAAGCTGAGGGAACTGGGCTTATTTAGTCTGCAGAAGAGAAGAGTGAGGGGAGATTTGATAGCAGCTTTCAACTACCTGAAGGGGGGTTCCAAAGAGGATGGAGCTCGGCTGTTCTCAGTCATGGCAGATGCAAGAACAAGAAGCAATGGTCTCAAGTTGCAGTGCAGGAGGTCTAGGTTGGATATTAGGGGGAAAAAACTATTTCACTAGGAGGGTGGTGAAGCACTGGAATGGGTTACCTTAGAGGTTTTTAAGGCCCCACTTGGCAAAGCCCTGGCTGGGATGATTTAATTGGGGTTGGTCCTGCTTTGAGCAGGAGATTGGACTGGATGACCTCCTGAGGTCTCTTCCAACCCTAATCTATGATACTATGACCTGATGTGATCTTCATATACCACTTTAGCCCAGTGTAACTCTGTTGACTGCAATGGAATTCCTCCTGATTTACACTGGTGTAACTGACAGCCCTCACTCTGTCATCAGCTTCCCAGCTGTGAGCTCAATTCCAGCTCAAGATGCTGAATCCATCAGCTGCTTTCTCCTGTGTCACACCCAGCATGCTGAAAGATCTTCAGAAAACAGTAGCACATAGTGGGAGGGAGGGTCTCTCTGAAGAAGTCAATTTTCAAACAAAAATTGCATTCGAGAGTTTGGACATGGGCCTGTTCAATCACACTGTTTTGACACGTTTGAGTGAATGGGTGATGTTTGATTTTTTTGGGGGTGGGATTTGAAAAGGAAATACAAAATCGTTTTCTCTACATTTGCAATGTGTTGCACATCACTGAATGTAGTACGGCGGGGAAGGGGGGAAAAGACTTGTCTACCCAGTAGGGTAATGCACTCTATGGGGGTGTGATTTCTAAAGCACATTGTCTTGTGCATTAATTGATCCATGTGGACCCTTCAGGTGCTCTTACTATAGTGCTGTTTGGAACAGTACTATGTTAAAGTGCACTAGGTAGGGAACCTTTAGAGTACACCAGCAGGGTCTACACAGACCAATTAATACGCAACACGTTAATGTGCTTTAGAAATCACACCCCTGTAGAGTACATTACATCACTGTGTAGGCAAGCCCCAACTAGCACTTATGTGGCTGGGATCAGAGGGCTATGCCTCAATCTCACACTGGTTGACCAAGTGAGGGCTAACACAGCATTTCTGTGTCTGTCTGTAAAATGGTGGCCAAGATTTAAAAAACAAAACAAACAAACAAAAAAACAACCCTACAGTTTAGACTCCTAAATTCCCCTTTGGGTTCCTAATTAATTAACTTGATTTTATGTGTCTAAACATCATCCTCAGAGCTTAGCTGTAGGCTCCTCTCTGTGAAGAGCTTGCCAGAGGAGCCTAGCTGAAAGCTTATGGCCTAGTCTTGAAATCCTTGCTCGAGCGAGACTCTCATTGCTAGTATAGGCCTCAGACTTGCATTTTCAAATAAGGCTTCAGTTTATCAACTTTCAGTGCATAGTTGTGACTATTTCACACCACATGACCTTTCAAAATGCTCTATGCCGCCAAAGACTGCAAATTTCCTTCAGCTCAGAGGATAGCTGCTATGTTCATGCTCAGTCTTAGGTTTTTTTGGTGCACGAGTTTTGTATAAAATTTCCTATCTTCCGTGTTCCATTTCAAAATCCCGCTTTACCTACCAAATGCTCTTTGCTTTTCAATTTTTGCACCCTACTGCATGAGTGCACGCAGGTTTTGCTGATCCTACTCTCACCCTTCCTTCATGCGCTTGAAATTGCTTCCATATATGCCTTTTCAACACATGAACGATGCCAAATCTTGTTACATTTTTAAGTCTTGGACTATATGCCAATGAAATGCAAACTCTTTACATTAATAGTAATCCCGCCGGTAAAACAAAAGCATCAACTGACTTTGATGTACACAGCGTAGTTGTAGTCGTGTTGGTCCCAGGATATTAGAGAGATGAGGTGGAGGACATAATACCTTTTATTGGACCAACTTCTGTTGGTGAGAGAGAGACCAGCTTTCAAACCCATACAGAGCTCTTCTTCAGATCCGTGTAAGTTCAAAACCTTGTCTCTCTCACCAACAGAAGTTGGTCCAATAAAAGGTATTACCTCAGCCAACTGGTCTCTCTAATCGAAGTTTTTAGCAAATCTTTCTTAATAAAAGAGAGAGAGTTCCATACACCACACTATTAATTGTGGGAAGCATTAAAAGATTACATGCAGCTCACTTCATTGGAAAAGGTGGGCTTGTGAGAGCATTTTCTCTCTTTCTACCTACTTTGTGTTTTGCTCTGTTTGCAATTTACAGCTTGCATTATCAGCCTGGGATGTAATACGTTGGCTGTTAGTTCTGATTGCCTCTTCCTAAATAAAATCATAAATCTCTTTAGGAAAAATGATTCAGCTAGTTGGTGACTCATCTGTCTAGGAGAATTAAAAAAAAAATTAGAATATGAAATTTTAATTGTGGTAGCTCTCAAATCAGGTTTACAGGAAAGGGAAATCAGACTATCATAGCACAAAATGTAGAGGGGAAAACAATTTAATTTCCCCTCACGCATCTCTGTGGATATCAAAAAGTGATACTGCTGTGAGCTACCAACACATTCTCACTGCATTTTGGCTTTTGTTCTGGTACGTGAATTGTGCAGTACTTAGATTTGATCTACAGTCCTGCGCAGCATGGTACCCAGAGATGGATAAGTATTAAAACAGCTGACTCACTCGGTTGCTGTTAGATGCCAGGGGTATGTGAACTGGTTCAGGGGAAAAAAGGGCCAGCCTCAACTTCTGTTGTTTCTCATAAATAAACCACATTTGGGGCTAGATCCGCAACTGGGGTAAACTGGGTTAGCTGCATCAAAGGCAATGAACCTAAACTGATTGGCACCAACTGTACCTATTGTTTACCACACAGCCCGTTTATCTTTGCTAATAACTTCTGGAAATTAAAATACAGCAGCCAAGCTACACATAGAAGTCTTACTCCTGTCAATGGAACATCAACAAAGAGGGGAGGGCTGGTTCAAGGCTCATTGGAGATCGCCAGACGGAGTGATGAATGAATCAAAGGGAGAGGTGGCATGATCTAATGGATAAGACCTGGGAATCCGGAGAAGTGAGTTCTATTTTTGACTGCCTCTGACAAGCAGGCTGGTTATGCCCTCTGTAGGAATTGTTGGCTCTCCTGTCTTTATCTGAAACATTTGATCATTAAAGCTAAAGTTAAGCCCATCTTTAGGCACCCGAGCAAAGGGCTTGATTTTCAAAACTGGGGAACATTCAGCAGCCCCTGTCAAAGTTAGCGGGGGAGGAGCACTTCTGAAGATTTTCAGACTTGAGTTAAAGCTACTGGGAGTTGCTGGGTCCTCCGCACTTGTGAAAATCAGGGCACTTACTTAGGAGCCTAAATATGGACTCAAGAGACTCAATTCAGGCCCCCATTTTGAAAACCTTGGGTGAAATTTTTAAAAAGTATCTAAGGGACTTAGGAGCACAAGTCTCACTGAAAGTCAATGGGACTTGTGCTCCTAAATTACTTAGTTCCTTTGAAAAATCCCACCCTTTGCTCTTAAGGTCTACAGTCTGTTTAACCAGTGCTGGCTTTCAGCTTCATGAGCAACAGCCACACCTATAATGGTGGGCCAAGGCCTATGCCCTGCAGAGTGAATCTCTCAGTTGCCCTGTGGGGCTCTGTTGTATGACCTGATTTGGACTGTGCCACGCTTGTTAATGATGGTGAGCTTGTATTCACACGGGTGCTCTCACTGTCTTCAGGGGACTACTCACATAAGTGCTCCACAGGGTGAGGATGGCGCAGCTGACCCCTCTGCTTGCAGAGCTCTTGTTAATATCAATGCAACTCCTGCGTGAAGGGCAAAAGCAAAATGTGCACACAACAATCAACACACGGGGTGCAGATCAGAGAGGAAAATGTTGCTCTAGGAGGGGTGATGCTGTGTGTGTGTCTGTGTGTCTGTGTGATACAACTCAGATTTTATTATCAAAATATAAGCATAATGCAGTAGCTTGTAAGTATCTCTTCTGAAGTACTCTGGTCAAGGCATGAATTCATGCGATCAGCCAACACATTCAGCACCATTAGCTTGTCTTTGGGATGTGCTTTCTCCCTTAGGACTTGCTGAGCTGATTTTTTTCCCCCCATTAAATGAAGGTTTTGAATTTGGGTGTGAATTATTCCCCTCTCCTGTTCCGCATATTCTTTTTCGGGACACTGGTGGGAAACAGTCATTTAGGGATTGACATGCTTAATACTGATCAAATGCTCCTTTGAATTGCAAGTTTTATGCTCTCTATCATTATTCAAAATAAATCACATTGTACAAAAAAGAGTTGTGGAAAAAGGCAGGCTGGGAGCTAATGCTAAAAGTACAGTTTGGGAAGAAGAATAGTTTGCATCATTGGCTTGTATCTTATGAGTGACTATAAGATCACAAACATTTCATAAATGAGAGGGGGAAAAAACTAGGTATGACTAATGCACTTGTGCTAGATAATAAATAGTGTTTGGTGGAGGGATTTTCAAAAGAGCCTATGTGATTTAGGAGCACAAGCGCTGCTGCAAATCACTGCAACTTGTGCTCCTAAATCTCTCACTTATGCCATCTAAAATCTTCCTCTAAGTCATTTAAGGTTTTTTCGTTTTGTTTTTCAATACTACTCTCCATGCTTGGGCAGCACCTAGCACAGCATAACGTCTGGTGTGATTACCATCTGTACAGGGTGGTAAAGATTGTGCGGCTTGTCTTTCATCCCCCAGCATCTAGCCACAGTCCTATTCCCCCCTCAGCCCCATGCATGTGTTTCTTCAGGACAATTTCAATCATTTGTAATCACTGCTGCAGATGGAGAAACTTCTGACTGGCTGGCTGCAGGAAGCAGTATGTATATAGACTTTATTTTTTATATCCTTTCTCTGTTCACTCCACTGGCACTAATCCAACAGGGAAGATTTAGAATCATATTTGTAATTGGGTAAATACAGTCTATGCTGAGTTGAGATAGGTGTACAGTGGGACTTTCAAAAGTCCTAGGGTATTTAGGTACCTGACACTGATTGATTCTGTAGGAGTTGTGTGTCTAATTCCCTTAGACCCCCTTGAAAAGCCCACCAACACATCTTGAGTGCATTATTATCCAGTAAAGCATTTTGAGATGAAGCAATGTATACTGTAGTATAATTATCTCAAACATATTCATTTTATAACTAATACATTCTGTGCCAGATTTTCCAAAGTCTCCAGTAATTCCATCTGGTTTCTGGGTGCTTGCTTTGACACGACGGGAACAAAAATTGGAGGCCACTTTTGAAAATTGGGTCCATTGCCATTTTAACAGAAGGAGAAGCCCAGCAGATTTCTTGTTTGTTGCAGTGTTGTGTGAAATGCCATTAGTTGACTAAAAAGAGAGCCCTCATACACGGTGAACTGATGGGCACGATGAACCTGATCCTGATATATGCTTTATATGCTACCCACTGGAAGGACATTCATTGACGTCAATGGCAAAACACTCACCAACTTCAGTGGGAACAAGCTCAAACCCTCTAGTATCTATCTATGGCACTTATACTGCCCCCCACCATTATAGTGTCTGAGCATCCAGCAACCTTGTTTAGGGTGTATTCCCGCAACACTCCTCTGAGGTAGAGGGCCGTGCTAATATCCCCATTTTACAAAAGGGAAACTGAGCCACAGGGAGACTATGACTTCCTCATGGTCACACAGCAAGTCTGTTAGAGAGCAGAGACATTAACCTCAATCTCCCAAGTCCTAGACAGGTTTCTCCCAACCATCGGTTCTCTTGCAAGTAACACACTCTATTGTAGCTCTGGAAAGAACTTTTACTATCTTTTATTGACAACACTTAAAATTGCTGTTATAAAACATAGAAAAAAAGGGTCTTTTTTGCTGCTCTGTATATACATTAAATGAGTGGTGATGAACAAACAGTATCATCAGCTGAAGAGAAAAATTGGTAATATACATTTAGAAGTTTCTTAATATTTGGTGTTCCTGCATTTAAATGAGAATGTCTGGTAGAGCCTAAGGATGGAGCCCACTACTGAGAACATTACTGTAACCCCTGCATACTGTTTGAGTTTTCATTTACATTAAACAAAGATAAGTTGGCCACCTACTGTTTATATTTGCATATCAGATGGTTTTATCTCACATCAAGAGAAACTAACTGGTTTTAGTCTAAAACAGATGGCAAACTGTGGCAAGAGCTTCCAGAGGAATTAACGATTGTACTGTAGAGTAGAACTCAGAACAGATGAGAAATGAATTACCTAGCATTAGTGAGTCACCTGAAACAAAATCCAAGCCCCAAACATCTCCAATGGTGCGTGTTCAAAACCTTCATGTGGACTGGGATTTTGCAAACGGCTACTATATCATGGACAAAACTAAAAACTTGGCTCTAAAATCCCTCATATATTGGGGTGTTCAAAATCTGTATCTGAATCCAAACTGTGCAAATGCCTCACACCTCATGACACACAGGTCATCTGTGGGCAGGACAGAACAATTGGAAACAACCATTGGAGCAAATCACGGCAGAAACCAAGTACAGCATAATGTTAATAGGTGCACAGACAACTAGATAATCAATTGTGAAGCACAACAAAGCCAAAGTTATTACTGACCAGTCTATGTATATCTACCTCAGATATGGACCTCATCACCATAATATCTAAGGGCCTCATATTCTTATGCATTTAGCCTCACACCATCCCTATGAAGTAGAGAAGTATTATCCCTATTTTGTATAATTATTGGAAGGAGTGCTGTCTGAGTATGCACTGCATTGGATTACAGCAAGAGATTGGTTAGGACAAACACATCATTCTATTGCGGTAACATTCAGGGTTAGAGATGTTCACAACTAACCTTGCCCCAGTGCGGATGGATGGTGTCTGAAGGACTGTTGCTGCCTTTGGTTTGGAATTAGGGGCACTGGAAGGACTGCTGTTGGAAGAGAGTTCTCTGTCCCCAGAATGCTGAATCTGGTGGCAATATTCCGGCTGTGGTGTGTTGCTTGCCTTTAGCAGGAAGTCGGTCTGAAAGCTCCTGCTTGAACATTCTGCTGCCTGGAAAGTGAAGTGCAGGCCAAAGACTGATTAATTCTGTCTCAAGGAAGAGAGACAAGGTGAGGGAGATAATATCTTTTAATGGACCCACTTCTGTTGGTGAAAGAGACAAGCTTTCGCGCTTACACAGAGCTGGTCTTCAAGAGTTTTTTGAAAACTTGTCTCTTTCACCAACAGAAGTGGATCCAATAAAAGATGTTACCTCACCCACTTTGTCTCTCTAATACCCTGGGTCCACCACAGCTACACCACCACTGCAAACCATCAAGGAAGAGAATCAGGCAGACATGTAGAGTGACAGCTGGTAGATTGGAGCTGGTCGTACAAGCTTTTGCCAGGCATAAATTCTACCCTTACCAACACACCACCATCCTCACCAAAACCTGTCCTCCCCACCACCTGTCTACCACCTGTCACATAATACTGCTCCTTTGTGCCCCTCTCCACATGCGACCATTCCTTCTTGTTCTGTTTCCGCAACACAAATCCACACCTTCCTGCCCCTCATCCCACCCCCACAACCTCGCTAAATTCTGCCTGTACACCATTCACTCCTGCCTAGACTTGGTCAGGAATGTTTTAATCAATCGTTTTTCATAGGAAAATGCTGATTTGTCAAAACCAAAACTGTTTGTGCAAGAGGGTCAGGTTGGACCAATTTCCCAACTCAAAAACAAACAAAAAAAGTTGAGAAAAAAATTCTGAATTTAATTGAAATGAAATGTTGTGATTCAAAATGCCTTCATTTAGAAATAATTAGATTGGGGGAGGGGAAAAAAGGTAAAAATTTAGAGACAACATTTTGAAATGATCAAAGTGAAATGTTTTCTTTGACTGGAAAATGGGGGCGGGGATTTGTTATTGGTTTGAATATTTTGGGGGGAATTGGAAGACAGGATTTGAGACACGTAAAAATTTGGAATTTTCAAAAATGTTCATGGGGTGAGAGAACCATTTCCTGGTCAGGGGCCTCTTGGTCCCCCATCCTACCACAGTTCACCCTACCCATCCGACCGCTCCTCCTCTGCCTCTCCCCCAACACCACCACTTACTCTTGCTCCTCCCAGAGCACCCCCGGGCACTCCTGTCCTGACACCCTCTCCTCCCCTCCTATGCACACCACTCCTGTCCTTCTAACAGGCTACCCATCTGTGGCAGGGTACACAGACCCCACACTAGCAATGCGCGGTGAAAGAACTCTCGGTGACTCCATGAGCCCCACCCTCGCTACACCTGTGAGACATCAGACTTGGAGGGAGGAGTTCACAAGGGCAGAACACAGAATGGTTGGGAGCAGACAGAGGACAGCAGATCTCCAGTCCTTAGCTCCTGGAGAGATGCTGGCTAAAAGCAGGAGCTTCTCGTATGACCACTTCCTGACAGTGAGGGCCTGACAACAAATTGCTATTATGGGATTATTATTGTAGGCTAGCCTGTGACCTTCATTGTGGCAATAGCTTATTAGAAGCTGTCTGAGGCGAGACAGTCCTACCATGTCTATCTGACCATTCATCAGTGTCTTTCCTTTTGTTCACTGACACCCCTGGAAGGGGTGGACTATACTGGATCCAGTTGGAGGGCTGAGTCTCCCATGACCAGACCTGTGCAGTAGACTGCCCAGATGTTGCAGACCAGAGGCTGGGTGAGTGCAAAGGCCCTGTCCTAACCCTATGGCGGCACCCTGGGAGAGGAACACAGTGATAACCTCATTAGAGCTGGTTGAAAGTGTTGAGTAACATTTTTTAGTAAAAAACAACCTCTTGTTTTTGCAGAAAAACTGTTGACATTGCTAAAAGTTTTCATTTTTCCATGCGCAGTATTGGGAAGCTTTTATTAAAACTTTTATTGAAATAGCTACTGACATTTTTCATAACTGTCTTTATAACATACTTAAGGCTCTATTTAATTTGCGATATTGTGGAAATTGTGGATCCTGCAATATTAGGCTTCCACCACAATTTTGATTTTAATTAGCTTAATTTGCCTGGTTCACAATTTTGCATACATTTTGAGGTTTGCAATACATAGTTTTTTCCCCATTAGTACGATAGAACCCCATTTATTCAAGCTGATAGCAGCTGGAGCTCCCACTGTCAGTCCCACAATTAATGACTGTATTATAGCTGCAGCAAAATGTCTGGTTATCCAAAAAATTCTCAGGCATGTCATAATACTTGAGTGTTTATATTGTTCCAGCAATTTTTTCTTAAATAGGACTTCTCTGGCTTTTCCAAATTACCACAATTAATAAAGTTCCATTGTTACCTTTCCGTGATTTTCCATGTCTTGTCCGCAACTCAGCTGCAATTATTTGACAATCATCCCGCAATTCACTTAGAGCCTTAAACATAGTCAATAAATTTCGGAAATTTCTTTGAAATAAAATCAGTTTAAAAAATAAAGTGACAGGGCATCCATTTCAAATCCTTCAAAATCACAACATCATTGAAAGTTTAAAATAGCTGTTTGATTTTTCAGCCAGCTGCACCCAGCATTCTTGCTCCCCACTCCGATCCCAACTTATGCACCTTACTCACTTCTAGCGACTCACACACACTTCCCTCTGTTAGTTCTTGTTCCTGGACTAAAGTGGGGCAACTTTTTTTGGACAAATAGTTTATTAGCTGAAAAATGCAGTTATGGATAGACTGAAACTATTCGTCAATTTGGGTTGAATTCATCAGAGATACAGCCAAAAAAAGGATTTTTTTTAGAAGTCAAAACATTTGTTTTAGAAATGTAGATAGTTTAAATATTAAAGGGGAAAAAAACCACAAACAAAATGTTTCGAAATTTTTCTGATTTCTTTTGATATTTCACCAAACAAAAAAAATCTGTTGTTCACTCAGCTCTAGCCTGGACCTCTCCCCAACTCAATGGAATGACAGGACAGGACACTTGATCTTCATTCCCCACCCAAAGATCCAGGAAAGGATGAGCTACTGGAAGGTGTAGTGATGGTGTTGGATCATCTACATATGGAAAGGGGAGCTTTTTAAGCCACCACTACTACCAGCAGACTGCACCCATTGAGCACTTGGATTCTTTGCCCCCCCACATCCATTCTCTCCTCCCCATGTGATGCTCCATTGTTACGACCTAGAGAAGACAAGATGCTACACATATACATAATTATTTCAAGAGTCCAGAGAAGGAACTGATTTTTCCAGTCACATGCAGCAAGGACCCTGCACCCTGATTATTCAGGCCTGTGCTCTTCTGTTATCACTGAAGAAAGAGATCTTGGCATCATTGTGGATAGTTCTCTGAGACAATCTGCTCAATGTGCAGTGGGACTCTAAAAAGCTAACAATGTTGTGAGCCATTAGGAATGGGATAGATAATCAGATAGAAAATATCATAATGCCACTATATACATTCATGGTATGCAGACACCTTGAACACTGCATGCAGGTCTGGTGCCCCACCTCAAAAATAATTATATATATTAGAATTGGGGAAAGTACATGGAATGGCAAGAAATTATTAGGGGTATGGAACAGCTTCCACATGAGGAGAGGATAAAAAGACTGGGATTGTTCAGCTTGGCAAAGAGAGGACTGCAGATGGGATGGATACAATAGAGTTCTATTAAATGATGAATAGTATAGAGAAAGTGAAAAGGAAGTGTTATTTTCTCCTTCACCTAACACAAGAGGTAATGGTCACCCAATTAAATTAATAGGCAGCAGGTTTAAAACAACCATAAAAAAGAACTTCTTCGAACACAACGCAGAGTCAACCTGTGGAAGTCATTGCTAGGGGATATTGTGAAGACCAAAAGGACAAGTGGGTTCAGAAAAGAATTAGGTAAGTTTATGGAGGATAGATCCATCAATGGCTATTAGCCCAGATGGTGAGAGATGCAACCCCAGGCTTTGGGTGTCCCTAAATCTCTGACTGCCAGAAGCTGCGACTGGATGACAGGGGATGGATTGCTCAATAAATTGTCCTGTTGTATTCAGTCCCTGTGAAGCACCTGGCATTGGCCACTGTCAAAGGCAGGATATTGGGCTATATGGACCATTGGTCTGACCCAGTATAGTCATTCTTACATTATGTTCTGTACAGGTTTGCTTCTCACTCTTAGAGTTTGAACCTCAAAGTCAATCCAACCCACACTTCCTTGGCTTTGTGTTGAAACCTACAGAGATGTGAATCTCCCCTGATTTTCATGCTAACTGCAGAGTGGTCTGGGTTTTCTTAAAATGACCTTGAAGTTCAGTGATGCTGGGCTGAATTTCCATTGTGCACATGAAATCTGAGACCAAGCCAATTTTTCATGGATTTGGGTCTTCTGTGGAGATTTTGCACAGCTCTCTTGAGCTATCGACTTCAGCTTTGTAGTCAAGCTACACAGCAGACTATGTCATTCTCTGGACTGACACAACTAGAAAATGGGGTTTGTCAAAGGGCAGCCCATTCAGAGAGAAAGAGAAGGATGAGGACCTTTCCCCTTTGAAACTTAAAACTGTGTCACTACCTGCCTAAGCTCCTGGGCCTGATTTTCAAAAGTGACTCGTGAGTGTGGGGGCTTCAGAGTTGGGCTGATCAACCTGAAATGCTTTAACAGGGCCTTATTGACAGAAAATGCTGAGCATCCCCCCTCAGCCACCTGAAAATCAGCCATCTTTAAAGTGTCTCAGCTTGAGGACCTAGGCATGGAGGCACACACCAATCCCTTTTGAAAATGTAGGATGTGATGTGTACTTGGTAAAATGGAACTTGGTCTGGAGTTTGTTTCCTTGCCAGTGGCATATGAAGAACTGGAGACTGAGATGATAAGGAGAGTCCAGGTGAGAAGGCGGCTGGGGAGCATAACATGTATCATTGCATGGGTGTGTGTGAGCATTTTGAGGAGAAGGCCATGCCTGTCGGAGGTATTACTGCTGGTTTTCCACACAGCTGCTCTCTTCTTTTGAAGCTCCACGCACAGTGCTATTTCAACTGAAAGCAGCTCACCTACTGCTGCACTCTGGAGACAAAGGGATTGCATCTCCTCATTGTCAGCAGCACATCATTGGGAAGAAGTTTTCCGTCCCTCATCTGAGAGAATTCTGTTATTGTGAGTGGAGTGGTGACAGAATGCTGGGACCATGTCATAGGGGAATGTTGTAGTGTGATGCTAAATCCCTATGTAAGTCACAGCGATGGCCAAGATCCTGATAGTCCCTGATATGCATGTAGAAGTTGGCACGTACTCTCTAGCAAAGTCCTGCCTGGAAGCAGTGGGAGCCTTGTCCCATCAAAATCGATCAATGCAAACCAAATTTCTAATTGTCAATTTGCAGATACTTCCTCTCCTCTGAAGAACCTTTTAGCTTGTTGCTGTAATGATTTTGGTACTGCAGCGGCAGTCTTGGAATCCTAATCAAGACATAATTCTTCAAGGCCCTGCACCTTTTGCTGTTGCTTACATCAGTGTATAGTAGGCTTGATTCTGCTCTCACTTACACCAGTGGAAATCAGGAGTGGCTCTGCTGAAGCCAAGATGTGAGATCAGCACCAGGACCAGAGGATGCAAAGTGGGTATAAAAAAATCTGGTTATTGCCTGATTTTGCACATAAGAGGTGTAAATAACCACATAAGGTGCAGGACAATGGAGAAGCAAGTCTACATTCTCTAAGGTAGCTAGAACCCAAACAATATAGGGTGGAGTTCACGCCTATGCAGCACAAAGCATATATACCATTACGTCCCACTTAAGTGCAACCTAAGTAGCGCATAGCCCTTGCTCAAGGCCACTGCACAGGAATGAATTTCACCCATAGAGCTTTAGAGGATCACAACCAACACTGTGAAAAGCACCTAGATGCAAATTGCAAAACACTACTTCTTCCTTTTAAATGTCATCGGGCAATTCCTGTTTGTTTTTGTTTGGCATTATAGGGGATTTGTGCAGGCCTATTGCCTCCATTATTGAAAGTTTGGTTTTAGCAATTTTTTTAATAAAAAGCCAGAGGCAGCCTGGCATAGGCACCCCATGGCATAAATTAAAATATATTGTCTCTTCATTGTTTTATAGGCTGACTCATGCAGAGGAACATCTAACAAAAAGCTTCTTTGTAAATCGTGCCTGTTTGTGTCTCTCAGATACTTAAAAGATTTTTCTCTATGAAAAATGCATTCAAAATGATAAAAGAAGCTGTGGAGAGTGAATAAACACTTGAGTGTGCTTTGTTCAATTATTATTAATAATCATAGGAATTGCCATACTGGATCGACCAATGGGCCACCTAGTTCTGTACCCTGTCTTTGACAGTGGCCAGTGGCAGATGCCTCAGAGGAAGGTGTCAGAACCCCACAGTAGCAGACGTTGAATAATCTGCCCGTCCCATTTCTAACAATTAGAGATTGGCTTAAGCCCTGAAGCACAAGGTTTAATAGCCCTTCCAGATTTGTTATAATTAATTATAACTCTGTATAGTCTTGATATCACATTTCTTACAGTAGAGCCTAAGAACTGGCCAAGATTGGGACCCCATTGAACTAGTACTGTGCAAACAGAGTAAGAGATGGTCCCTGCCCTCAACAGCAATCTAAATAGTCAAGCCAGACACAGTGGAGTGGGAAAGAATATAACACACAAGTTCTAGCAGGAATCACAAACAGTTAAGGTTGCTTGAGAATTTTTCCATTATAACCCTAGGAAAAGTCTTCTTTTAATGAATCAGCAATATTGCCAACCTCAGGTATTAAAAAATCTTAAATTAGGCTGCCAGAAATCAGAAGATTAGCTTAAAAATCATGAAACTTTTAATTTAATTTTTAAAAATACATTTTGGCTTCTTTTTATTCACTTTCTGCTTCTGTAGGGAGCTAGTTTTCAAGCTTTTCTTCCTCATTATCAGGTCTAGAAACTTAATTTTCTGATTTCTTGCCTTCAAACTGAATACCAAATATTTTTAGCAATTTCCCCCCTCGTTTGGGGCAGTTTTCAACTGAAACTTTTTTTCTGACATGGTCAACATTTTGCATGTGAATAAAGTCCCCTTCTCTATCCAGCTACCAAACCCCATAGACACATTCTGATTATTTACCCAGCGAGCTCTGCAGAGGAATAGAAAAGGAAATGTCTGGCACGTGCCTTCAGGGGTGCAACAAATGAACTGTTTTGATTTTTCATTTTGAAATAACTGTAAAAACACATTGTTTTTACAGCTGCATATATTATCATTACACTGGCTGGAAAATGAAAATCCCTTCCCATGAAAAATGTTTGCATTTTTGAAAAAAAAAAATTATTCCAGACCAGGAGGAAATGTTAAAACCACAACATGTTTTGCAGGAAGGGATTTCTAGAAAAAAAAATTCATTTTGGGAAACCCATGGAAAACTTTAATTTTGCAAAAAGGACAAACTTCATTTGAAAATAATGTAGTCTACAAATTCCCAACTGATTCTAACTTATAATATAATATACAATAAAATCAAAATGGAAACAAAACATTTCAAACTATCCACAATGATTTATCCCCCCTCGCCCCAAATCTTCTTTTGCAGATAATTTTGAAATTGTGAGGTTTCATTCTGATTTGGAACAAAGTCACATTTGGAAATATCAAAATCCTTTGCAAAACAGAATGTATGTGTCTTGTGCTGCTCTTATGTGTGCATATGGTGGGCCAGGTCCTCAGGTGGTGTCAATTGGTGTCGCTGAGGACCTGGCCCAATGTGTAGGTGTGAGTGTGTCTCATCAGTAAACACTGTGCATTTCCTCTGGTCTCCACATCCCTAGGAACAGCATGGAAGCCTAGAATGAAAGATGAACCTCACAGGGTATAAGATCTATGTGATTTATAGAAAGAATGACAATAAAATACATCCATTCCTTTTAATATCCCCATTCATTTCTGAAAATACTCTACACCTTATTCCTGCCCCTAATTGCACTACTTTCAGTAACTTTTTGTTTATCTTTTTTTTAAAAAATAATCAATTACAAAGTAAGATGCAGCAATAATAAACAAAAAAAACAGGAGAAAAAATCTTTGGGGCTTATGCTTGGCTTAAAAAAATCATCTCTTGTCAAGAAACAGTGTGTGATTCAACACCAACAGTGTTTAACAAATACACTGGAGCAAGTTAGAATGTACAGCAATGGCTGAGGTCTGGGAGCCTTAAGGCCTTGTCAACATTCATTAGCAATAAAGGGGACATGATAATAAAAAGTCTACAGTCTGCATAACACCTCTGTTTTCTTAAATTATACTTTAAAAAAATAAACCCTGTTTCAGTCCAGAATTGAGCTAGGACTCAAAGAAGGTTGCAGATGTACAACCTCTCATACATATTGTTTATAGGAAGTTTAAAGGAATATGATAACACACAGGGGGCTCTAATTTACATTGTGTCAACTCCAAGTGAGCAGCAATAGCGTAAGAGGTAGAACAGAGATTCTCATATATGATGGTATAATGTTGCAAGACAGACTATCCACAGTCACAAGCTTTACTTATCTGTTGAATGTTTATGGTGCAACAAAGAAATAGCAACTCTAACATGGTCATTAGGACTGCATTTCTTTATTTGACCACATAGCTAGAGAAAAAACAACCTCAGCAACAATTATTTACCTTGCCACTGTTGAGAATTGGCCTTGAGCTTTCTGTTGGTGTGTATAAGAGCTCACCTTTCTTACTCAATGGCTCTTCCAATAACTCACAGGGCAATGGGCTCAAGACCATATGCTTTGGTGATATTTGTGACGGATTCCCCCTGGGGTGCCACTTGGAACTGGGGTACCACTGAGCCCGCCTGACCCACCAGCCTGGCTGTGATAAGTTGCCAAGTTCTCCAAGCTTGCTCTGTCACCAGCATGCACACAGGTAGGGACACACCCAGCTGCAGCTTCACACACAAATGCTGAGATCAGCTCTGCATGGGAAGGCTCAGCTAAGGCACTTCCCAGTTGCTAAGGCACGCACCCCTCTGGAGTGTAAACCCAAAGTTATACCGTCTAGCGCTGCACAGGGAACTGTACAGCGTAAGCTCATAAAATTCACCCCCTCTCTCGATGTGGAGAGAGAGATGTAACAGCGTTCTGCCCAAAGTTATAATTTCCACACCCTGGTTTTAGACAAAACAAAAACAAGTTTATTAACTACAAAAGATAGATTTTTAAGTGATAGCAAACAGATCAAAGCAGATTACCTTAGTAATTATACAAAACCACAAACTGAGCTTAACACACTAGATAGGTAGGATATGTACTAGCAAATCCTCACCCTGAGTGATAAACAGGCTGGCAGATTCTTAAGGCACAAGCTGCCTTGGCTTTCCCAGGTTTGCATACACAGGCTAAAAATCCCTCTAGCCTGGGATCATCACTTCCCACAGCTCAGTCCTTGCCCCTCAGGTGTTTCCAGGTGTGTGGTTGTAGAGAGAGTGAGGTACCATCACAATGTCATTTTCCCCCTTTTATATCTTCTTCTCTCTTGCTGGAAAGCTCTTTTGCTGTGACCTAGGTCAAACAGTTCCCATTGTGTAGTACTCTCTCTGAGAGGTTTCTGTTGTACACAGTTCCTGGGGTAAGCCGTGTGCTTGTGCATTTCCTCAATAAGCTATTAACACTGTTTGGCCTTTTTTACTGTTGTACCTGAAAGGCTGCTTGTGGGTGTTTTCAACCTCACAACATGTTTCAGTAACACATACACAGTCAAACTTCATAACTTCACATAAGGTAACATATATAATCCAACGAGATATTAATGTCTAGCAGATCAAGTCTTTTAGAATGATACCTCACAAGGCATACTTTGTACAAAACACATCCTAATTACATGACAGTGGTGAATGTTGGGGTGCTGGGGTGTCACAATGTTATGAAAGTGAAATGGAATAGAGCAGCTCAAAAACCAAACAAAACCCAGAACATGAACAGTTTCATGTCTGAGTAAAATCACTTTGGAACTATTTTAAAAAAAGAACAAACACAGTGGATCTGGGGGAATCATTTTCCAGCAGATCTGAACTATTGGGGGTTTTCTTTCACAGAAAGCAGCTCAATAATTTCTTAAATTATGTTCAATTAAAAGAAGTGTAACGTTTGTTGCATGGTTGTGTCATTTCTGACAGCACTTAATTTGCCCTTACAGGACATAAATGTGTTGGGACAGATCTGCAGATACAGTGAAGAAATGTTCAGTACAATTGAAGCTGCCTGGCTCAAAGATGCCAGATGCCCTTTATACATACAAAATGGCTAGGAGTGTTCCACCATTGGTGTTCAATCTACATGCTCTGGCATGTGTTGGAGCCCCTCCAAGACCTCTTCCACTTGACTTCACAAGAACTCGGGTTGACGCCAGATTTTGTCACTCAGCTATATTTGTTTGGCAGACAGCAAAGCTATGCTAAGTTGATTAGACTCAAACATAGGCAAGGTGGATGCAGGGTACATCACAGATTCCTAGCTATACAGCAAACCTCTTCCTTTATATACATTTAACCATATGTTGCATTACTATATAGTGCATTACACACTTCAGGATTGGCTTGATTACTTTGTAGGATGCATGACCTACTCTTTCCCTCATTTTACAGATGTAAAGGTTTTATTAAAGCTAATGTTAAAATTATATAATACACAGGTTGAGAAAGGAGTGTCTGTACATCTGGGTATAGTGCGTAGATTATCCACAAATACAAAGTTTGTTTAAAAACTCATAAAATACACATAGTACATAATCTGCAATAATCCAAATTTAGATGAATAAATGTAATGATACGTTTAGATAGAATCCAAATACTTGGGTACATCACTCATGAAAAGTTATACAGAGAGTTGGTTGTAGAAAGCAAATATAGGAATGAGTGTAGATTGTCCTTCAGTAATTGAACATTTAGGATGGGTTGTCCTTTAGCAGATATAATCCATCAGAGAAGTATTTCAGTTACTTTCCAATTTCACTTCTAATCAGCACTCCAGCTCATCACTCCTGGTATTGCTGATGTCCAGTGATGTGTTCTAGATAGATGTCCCTTGACCACCTGATGATGTCCAACACCATGAGTTGCCGTAGCAGCCGAGCGTAGCATTGACCGAGTCCGCATTCCTGCAACACTCGCTTGTTACCAGGGCCCCATGTGCCCAGGCTCCGATGATCAGCGCGGGTGTCTGAACCTGGTAACCCTTAATTCCAGGTTTATCTTGTCCATTGTAAATGGTATCAGGGTGTTCCCCCTTATCTTAGCTAGTACAGACTTCCTGTCTCTAGCCTACCGATCTATTTACTTCTCCCCAATCGTGCTTTCTGAGAAATGTGGCCTCACCCATATCTAGTTGCTCATGTCAAGCCAGGCCTATAGTATGGTGGAAGTGTGATCTAGTGGATACAGTATTGCCAAAACCAAGCATTCAAAGTCAGCCCTCCCCACCCCACCCCTACACAAAAAATCATAAAGTTGGCTTAAAAATAATGAGAATTAAAAAAATATATTTGGGGCTTCTTTTTATTTGCCTTCTTGTTTCTGGGCACTCAGGATGCACTCTCGTATCAGAGGGGTAGCTGTGTTAGTCTGGATCTGTAAAAAGCAACAGAGAGTCCTGTGGCACCTTTAAGACTAACAGATGTACTGGATGCATGCATCCGACGAAGTGGGCATTCACCCACGAAAGCTTATGCTCCAATACATCTGTTAGTCTTAAAGGTGCCACAGGACTCTCTGTTGCTTTTTACAGGATGCACTCTGTTCATGTTCTCATGCTTCTCTCTGCAACCATGAGAGCGAGAAACTTTCTTTATTTTTAAATGCAAGCTGAGGTTTCCATGACTTCAGAAGCTAGGATGTTAAGAAAAATACAAAATAGTATGAGATGCATGATACAATTGTTTGAGTTGGTAACAATGTACACAGGGCAAGGGACAAAGAATCGAAAGATTTGGGTACTACAGGGCAGGAGATGATTTTGCCAGCCCATGAAAATTGTCAAGATTGAAAAGTTTTTCCCATCTGTAGCCTTTGTTTTCAATTGACTGAACTACTAGTTCTGAGATAAATCACAGGGAATCCAGCTGCTTTTTGGCTACAGATTTAAGATAAGCAGGGTGGAAGTTAGCCTTTGCGATTCTCATAGATTTGGAGGCTCTAGGAGGACACAAAGAATGAAGACAATGACCACACACACAGTCACAAGCAAGAAGTCTTGCCTGTATGATAAGTTTTACCAAGTAGATTATTAAGGTTACAATCCCACAAAAGTATACGAAACCTGAGAGACCCCACGCAATAGGTACTGCTGTATTCAGACTCACATACCCAAAGATGTTATAGAGTCCGGTGGATCTCTCAACATGGGGCCATCGATAAAGGGGTGGTTCCTGAGGAAGTCTTCCCACCGTATCCGTACCAGGGAACCCTTTTTATCTTGTTAGTATAACCAAGCCTAACACCTTATACATATGCATGAGGGTTCCAACCTTCCTTTTTCTTACCTGTTCTTCCATATAACATAAATTGTGGGGTGCCCCACTTTTTATAGGTTGTTCTCTTACCCTTATTGTCATTAAAATCTTACTAACATTTATGTAAACATATTCCTGAGGACCCACTTTTTTTTCTGTGGGTGCTCCGAGTCAGGACCTATGCACACATAGCTCTATAAATGTTTCTTGCAGCATGTTCCATCCATGGCTCTCAAACCACTTTGCAAAGCTAGGTAGCCATTGAACAGATGCGCCAACTGAGACACAGAGAATGGAAGTGATTATGCCAAGTTTATACAGCCAGGCTGTGGCAGGGGTCACAGTACCAGATTGGTGCTGGTAGGAAATTTTTTGACTATTTTGGTTTTTTTTTTTGGCTCAGAAATGCTGATTCATCAACATTGAAACTTCCCGAAATATGGTTGGTTTCAACGAATCTGCCAACTTGAAAATTTTGGGGGGGAAATAGTTTCAGAATTTTCAAAATGTCCTGGTTGACATTTTAGAAACAGAAAGTTTCAGGGGAGGTGGGCGTTATATTGTTTTGGACTTAAAAAAAGTTAAAGAAAATAAAGGTTAAAAGTGAAATGAACCATTTCAGGTTTTCTTCAGATTTTTGGTTTGCAATTTTTTTTGGAGAGAGAGATTTTGACTTTTTGTCCTGATTTGAGCTGTTAGGTACCAGTGGCCTGTGTTACAGTAGCTGGGTGGGAAACCGGGAACCCCAGCGACCCTTCCTACAAGCTATGCTGAAAGTGGTGATGGGGGAGATTCTGCATGGGCTGGCTCTACTGAATATTTGGCTGCTATACAATGTCAGAGTGGCACAAAGGAGCTGGAGTGTGGCCAGAAACCACAGACCTTTTATCAAGGTAAAAGAGTGTAAAGGCCACTGAAATTCAGAGCTGGGAATTGCTGCTAGATTTTTTTCTTTTTTCACATTTACAAATATTTTCCTAGATACGAAAATTGGCCTCAGTCACAGGCCAGGAACTCCAGACCCAGCCATTGAAACAATTGGAAAGATTTAAGCTTACAATGTTTAATGGCGTGAAATGTTCCGGAAACCGTTCAACATTACTGTGTGCGGTAGTATTAAAGTTTAAAGAGAAGTTTCACTGGTGAAGGGAATCTTCCATATATCAGCATGTAAAGTACTTCAGAATTAAATGCGTTATAAATGTGAAAGATTCCTATTATTGTTTATTATTTACACTCAATCATCCTAACCCTGCTAGGCACTTTATTACAGTGCATCTTTCTATGCAAACATTATTTCTTATGATGCTTTTTCCTAGTCAAGTAAATGGTGTTTATATCTCCCCAAACATTTGCATGATGTTGGTGTGAAAAGAACATTTTCACACAATCTTGCTGTATTTTGTAAGGAGATATTTTTAACCCCCAGGATGTCACCTCGTTTTTTGTAGAGCTGGTTGAAGAATGGCAACGAGGTTTTGTAAACAAGTTCATGTCTGAACAGTTAGTTGTTTAACATGCTTAGGTCATGTCTGCCTGGAGGGAGCCAACCCATGTCAGAATCAGGTGAAAAATCATGTATTAACAGGATTTGGGATAGCATAGCTCTTGAAAAGCTAACAAAGAAACCTATTCCCAATGGTGCATGTCAGCTAGAACAGGTTAAAAATACTGTAAAAATGGCCTTTTCATCCAATAAACATTTTCATGGGAAACTTTATTTTCCATCAATTGTTTTAATTTTCTACCTTTCTCTTCTTTCCCCCTCTTTTTCTGCTTTCTTTTTTTTTCCATTCCCCCCTCCTTTTCCAAAGGCAAAATGGAAAATGGAAAGGGAAAAGCAGGGCAAAGGAAAAGAAAGGGGGAGACTGAGAAATAGATTTTTTTTTCAGTTTTCAGGGTTCTTTTTTATGAAAAACTGAAATGTCTGAGGAATTTTTTAAAAAAATATATTTTATTTTCATTTTTTTAAAAATAAACAGTATTAATGGAAAATACCATTTTCAACCAACGTTCGGTGGCGTCTGCGCTAAGAACTAGGGGTCTGATGCCCGTCCTTGGAGTAGCTCGATGCGAGCGAGCATGAGTCTAAACAGCAGCGTAGCCAGAGTAGCATCATCAGCGGCAGCGCCCATTAGCCTTGCCAAGTACAAACACGCTTGAAATCGGCACTGCCATTTATATTCATGCCATCTGGAATGCTAACCCACTAGCCGGATTCAATCTGGCATTCCCTGTGTTCCTATAACCCTCAATATTGTTTTTAAACCACTGAAGCTTTTAGACTTCAGACTGTACTGTTTTGGGAAACATATTTTTTAATATTTTTGCTTTTGTTTAATAATAATCCACACACATACAGCACACTTCATCTTTAAAGTACTTTGCAACACTTACTTAGAATCACACAACACCCTAGAAGCACATACTGCCCACTCTGCTGCTGGAGAAATGCAGCACACTCAGTGAAATGACTTGTCAAAGGCCACAGAGGGAGTCAGTGTCATCTAGGATTAGCACAAATTCCTGACTCCTAACCTTTATTCTGACCACTCCAGTCCCTCTGCCCTCCAGGAGAGCAGCTCTCTAGCTGTTGTCAATGGCAGTCCATGGAACAGCCTCTGAGGCCACTGAGAACTGGAGAGTCACACGATACTAACTGCCCCTTTTTTCCAGATGCTAAATTGCATTACATTAAATACTTTATGAATATTGCTAAACAGTTACTTAGGACTTACTGTGCTTCCATCAGATTTCAGAAGCTAAGCAGGGTTGTGTCCTTTCAGTACTTGGATAGGTAGTCTGCACACAGGTACCACAAGAGGTGGGGTTAGTAATGTGAGACCCTTCCCTCTGAATCATGATTGACGCAGCACGGGGAGAAAAGATTCTCACTGACAGATGAGTCATAAAAGTGATGCTCTTACTTCTTGTGGTCAGAGAAGTTCCCACAGCAGTTTTCAGAAGAATGAGGATGTTAACTTTGGCAGCCGCATTCTAACTCAGGAAATTACACTCCATGTACTGAAATCCCCTCTTGAGTTTCAGTTACAGAAGGCATTGTAATGCTCATTGTCCTGGCTTGTGGGGGATGATGGCTAGGCGAACGAGAAATCCTGCCTGTGTGCATAGGAATTGTTACTAGCAGAGTCCCAATATATCCTTTGATTTCTAAGCGAGTACTACAATATTCTTCACCTTATACCCACCTGTCTAACTTTATGCTCTGCTATTAAAGAGCAGCACTGTTTCACCTTATAGGAAAGTTTGAGTGGTGACATGAACCTTTCAGTCTGTAAAGCACTTTGGCATGAAATGTGTTATAAATGTGAAATATTCCTACTACTGTTTATTATTAACACTCAGTCATTTATATGGAAGCTGCCACAGCTAGGGACTTTATTACCATGTGTCTTTCAATGTAAACATTATTTCTTTATTATGTTCTTCCACATCAAATAAATGTACTATTTCCCCAGAGAGCTGAGTGATGCTGGCATCTAAAAAATATTTTCATAGGATTTTGCTGTATTTTATAGGTGTTTTTGTTTGTTTGGTGTTGCGAGGGAAGGTTATTTGTAGAACTGGTTCAAAAAATGGTGAAGGGCTATGGCAAAAACATTTGAAGATTTCTAAAAAAGAAATCATTCCTCAGGGTTTGAAAAGGTTTGTTTATTTGAAATGTTGCATCTGCTTTTCATTTTTTTCTTTCTCTACCTTCTTTTCTGTTTCCTTCTGTTTTCATTTTTTTTCAGAGATATAGATGGGGTAAAAAAAAAAAAATGGCAGGGCAGACGAAACAAAAACCGGAAAGCTTACAAATTAAAAAATGGTATATATTTTGGTGAACATTTCTGTGTTTGGAAAAAAAGTGGCAGCCAGCACATCCCTCAGTCCACGCCGCTTCCCGCAGAGCGCATTGGCCTGGATCGGCAAACCGCGGCCAGTGGGAGCTGCTATCAGCCGAACCTGCGGACGCTGCAGGTAAACAAATCGTCCCGGCCCGCCAGCGGATTTTGCGTGCCAAAGGTTGTCGATCCCTGGTACAGATCATTGTTGCAACCGGGGTCCTATGGTTGCACCAGGTCTTGTACAGAGGAGGTCAAGTGGGGTGCCTATGGAAAGATGGTAGTTTGCTGGTTATGATTATGCTGTCTGTGTGTGTATCATTTTTGTATCTGAAGTTATGAATATTGGCTATGTACCTCAATGTGTTTGATTCTAAGTATCCCCCGTGAAGCATTTGGTCAGCTTCTTAAGAAAGGACTAGTCTCAGTAAGTGCCCAATCAAGAAACACTTAACTGACAATGGACTTTGGGAGATTCCAATCCACATCTGAGCTTTCCTGGGAACGTTCAAACTAACATGTAAACAATGGCATGGTGTTGGCCTGCAAAAACTTGAATCATTCATGGACATGTGACTTGCCTGGTGGCTACAAACTGCATCTTGTTGTTGTGACTTTGCACAGAAGAACAAAGGGGTAAACCCACAAGAGAGAGAATATAAAAAAGCCCTGGAAGCCTCTCCATTTTGTCTTCAGCTGTCTTAAGAGATGGCCTCTCCACTCCAAAGAGATGCCTGAAAGAAACTGGAACAAAGAACAGTAACCATGGGGGTGTGAGTGATTGCTGGACCCAGACTAGGAAGGAGTCCAGTCTGTGAAAGAAGCTTACTGGAACATCGCTGGGGGTGAGATTTCATCTGTAATCAGTTTCTTAATGTATTAGGCTTAGATTTGCTTGTTTTATTTTATTTTGCTTGGTAACTTACTTTGTTCTGTCTGTTATTACTTGGAACCACTTAAATCCTACTTTTTAAATTTAATAAAATCACTTTTGCTTATAAATTAACCCAGAGTAAGTAATTAATTCCTGGGGGGAGCAAACAGCTGTGCATATTTCTCTATCAGTGTTATAGAGGGTGGATAATATATGAGTTTACCCTGTATAAGCTTTATACAGAGGAAAACGGATTTATTTGGAGCTGGGTGTCTGGATGCTAGAGACAGGAGCACTTCTTAAGCTGTTTTCAGTTAAGTCTGCAGCTTTCGGGGGACGGGGTTCAGACCTGGGTCTGTGTTTGCGGCAGGCTAGCGTGTCTGGCTCAACAAGACAGGGTACTGAAGTCCCAAACTGGCAGGGAAAACGGGCTCAGAGGTAGTCTCAGCACATCAGGTGGCAGCTCCCAAGGGGGTTTCTGTGACTGAACCCATCACAACAATATCCCATCAGGACAATCAAAATAAAATGTTTGGTTTGTGTCAACATGAATCGCTGTGTGCCTGAACTGTCGTGGTGCCTCATGGGTGTTGTAGATTGGATGTTTTCTGCCTCCATTCTCCTCTGTGGAGTGGATTCCATCTCTCATGATACTCTACGACCATCAGATTCCCCAAATGCACTGCTGTGGCTCTGCTAGAGGGGAGAGACAATAGTGTACCATGGCACATGTAGTCTAGCTTGGGAGCCTGGCCCATAGAGGAAAATGAGGCATGAGGTAACTGAACTATGACTCCCCTGAGGCACTGCAGCAGTTCAGCTGGACACAGCTTAATGCCGAACTGTCATGAAACTAAGGGTATGTCTACACTACGAGGGTAGTTCGATTTCACTTAAATCAAATATGTGGAATCGATATTACAAAGTCGAACGTGTGTGTCCACACTAAGGACAGTAATTCGACTTTGTGAGTCCACACTAACGGGGCAAGCGTCGACATTGGAAGCGGTGCACTGTGGGCAGCTATCCCACAGTTCCCGCAGTCCCCGCTGCCCATTGGAATTCTGGGTCGAGCCGCCAATGCCTTCTGGGTAAAAAAAAAGGGTCGAGGGTGCTTTTGGGTAATTGTCATCATCCGTCCGTCACTACCGCCCTCCCTCCCTCCCTGAAAGCGCCGGCGGGAAATCAGTTCGCGCACTTTTCTGGTCAGTGACAGCGCGGACCCCACAGCACTGCGAGCATGGATCCCGCTGTGACCATCGCTGCAGTTGTGGCCGTTGTCAACGCCTCGCAGCTTATCATCCACCTTTACCAGAGGCAGATGCAGATAAACCAGGCGAGGAGGCTACAGCACTGCGGTGAGGGCCTGAAGTCTGAGAGTAGCACAGGCCTGTCAGAAAGCACGGGACCCAGCGCCGAGGACATCACGGTGACAATGGGTCATGTGGATGTTGTGGAACGGCGATTCTGGGCACGGGAAACAAGCACGGACTGGTGGGACCGCATAGTGCTGCAGGTCTGGGATGAATCCCAGTGGCTGCGAAACTTTCGCATGCGGAGGGGACTTTCCTTGAACTTTGTGAGTTGCTGTCCCCTGCCCTGAAGCGCAATGACACCCGGATGCGAGCAGCCCTGACTGTCCAGAAGCGAGTGGCCATAGCCCTCTGGAAGCTTGCAACGCCAGACAGCTACCGGTCAGTCGCGAACCACTTTGGCATGGGCAAATCTACCGTGGGGGTTGTTGTGATGCAAGTACAACATCATCCGGGAGGTCCCGGATGACTGGAAAAAGGCTAATGTAGTGCCCATCTTTAAAAAAGGGAAGTAGGAGGATCCGGGGAATTACAGGCCAGTCAGCCTCACCTCAGTCCCTGGAAAAATCATGGAACAGGTCCTCAAGGAATCAATTATGAAACACTTAGAGGAGAGGAAAGTGATCAGGAACAGTCAGCATGGATTCACCAAAGGGAAGTCGTGCCTGACTAACCTAATTGCCTTCTATGATGAGATAACTGGCTCTGTGGATGAGGGGAAAGCAGTGGATGTGTTATTCCTTGACTTTAGCAAAGCTTTTGATACAGTCTCCCACAGTATTCTTGCCGCCAAGTTAAAGAAATATGGGCTGGATGAATGGACTGTAAGGTGGATAGAAAGCTGGCTAGATCGTCGGGCTCAACGGGTAGTGATCAATGGCTCCATGTCTAGTTGGCAGCCGGTTTCAAGCGGAGTGCCCCAAGGGTCGGTCCTGGGGCCGGTTTTGTTTAATATCTTTATTAATGATCTGGAGGACGGTGTGGACTGCACTCTCAGCAAGTTTGCAGATGACACTAAACTAGGAGGCATGGTAGATACACTAGAGGGTAGGGATCGGATACAGAGGGACCTAGACAAATTAGAGGATTGGGCCAAAAAAAACCTGATGAGGTTCAACAAGGATAAGTGCAGAGTCCTGCACTTAGGACGGAAGAATCCCATGCACTGCTACAGACTAGGGACTGAATGGCTAGGTAGCAGTTCTGCAGAAAAGGACCTAGGGGTCACAGTGGACGAGAAGCTGGATATGAGTCAACAGTGTGCTCTTGTTGCCAAGAAGGCTAACGGCATTTTGGGCTGTATAAGTAGGGGCATTGCCAGCAGATCGAGGAACGTGATCGTTCCCCTTTATTCGACATTGGTGAGGCCTCATCTGGAATACTGTGTCCAATTTTGGGCCCCACACTACAAGAAGGATGTGGAAAAATTGGAAAGAGTCCAGCGGAGGGCAACAAAAATGATTAGGGGTCTGGAGCACATGACTTATGAGGAGAGGCTGAGGGAACTGGGATTGTTTAGTCTCCAGAAGAGAAGAATGAGGGGGGATTTGATAGCAGCCTTCAACTACCTGAAGGGGGGTTCCAAAGAGGATGGAGCTCGGCTGTTCTCAGTGGTGGCAGATGACAGAACAAGGAGCAATGGTCTCAAGTTGCAGTGGGGGAGGTCCAGGTTGGATATTAGGAAACACTATTTCACTAGGAGGGTGGTGAAGCACTGGAATGCGTTACCTAGGGAGGTGGTGGAGTCTCCTTCCTTGGAGGTTTTTAAGGCCCGGCTTGACAAAGCCCTGGCTGGGATGATTTAGTTGGGAATTGGTCCTGCTTTGAGCAGGGGGTTGGACTAGATGACCTCTTGAGGTCCCTTCCAACCCTGATATTCTATGATTCTATGATTCTATGATTCTAAGTAGCCAACGCAATCGTTAAGGTACTGCTCTCAAAGGTAGTGACCCTGGGAAACGTGGAGGTCATCATAGATGGCTTCGCCGCGATGGGATTCCCAAACTGATGGAACTCACATCCCTATCCTGGGACCGGAGCACCAGGCCAGCCAGTACATCAACCGAAAGGGCTACTTTTCAATGGTGCTGCAAGCACTGGTGGACCACAGGGGACGTTTTACCAACATCAACGTCGGATGGCCGGGCAAGGTTCATGACGCTCGTGTTTTCAGGAACTCTGGTCTGTTTAGACGGCTGCAGGAAGGTATTTACTTCCCGGACCACAAAATAACTCTTGGGGATGTGGAGATGCCTACAGTGATCCTTGGGGACCCAGCCTACCCGCTAATGCCCTGGCTCATGAAGCCCTATACTGGCGCCCTGGACACTGAAAAAGAACTGTTCAACTACCGGCTGAGCAAGTGCAGAATGGTGGTGGAGTGTGCTTTTGGCCGTCTCAAGGGGAGATGGAGAAGCTTACTGACTCGCTGTGATCTCAGCGAAACCAATATCCCCATTGTTATAGCAGCTTGCTGTGTGCTCCACAATCTCTGTGAGAGCAAGGGGGAGACCTTTATGGCGGGGTGGGAGGTTGAGGCAAATAGCCTGGCTTCTGATTACGCCCAGCCAGACAGCCGGGCGATTAGAAGAGCCCAGCGGGACGTGCTGTGCATCCGGGAGGCTTTGAAAGCTAGGTTCCAGAGTGAGCACGGTTACCAGTGACTTTTCAGTTTGTGTACAGAGAAGCTGAACCTGCCCCCGTTTCTTTACCCAGTTAATGTTGACTATCCTCTCCAGTTACATACCCCCTTCACCTCCTTCCAAAAAAATAAAATCAGTTTTATTTTCTTAATGAACACCGTTGTCTTTATTACTGTTTTCGCGGGAATGTTTTAAACCTGGGACGCAGACTGTGGTGGGGAGCGGGTATAGTGTACTGATGCAAATGATGCTTCTAAACTCCAGGAATGACAGGATTCGCAGTGGTGGACTGGCTGTTTCAACGGAGCCTGCCAGCCCTCCTGAGCGGGACTGCGTGTATGTGGGGGCTATGTGACTTTATGGCAGGGGGAGGAGGGTTACAGATCCCCTGCTGCGTGGCTCTGTGATCCAGGAAAAGGAGCGCTGCATAAGATCTGTAACTGCCCTCCCCCGCCACAGTCACAGAGCAAACCCCCCCACACAGAACATGAAAACCACCTCCCAGACTGACCAGGGTAACTAGTCACTGCACTGTGTATGTGCCCTGCTGCTGGACCTGCCCCCGCCTCTGTACCCTGCTAAAGGTGACTGTCCTGTCCAATTACCAAGCCCCTTCCCCCCCTTCAGACAGACTCTCCTCCAAAAGAACATGATGGAAACAGTAATGAACAGAAACATATTTTTTATTAACAACCACACATGAAACTGGGGGGTGAAACTTTGACGGGGGCTTGGGTGATGCGGGAAGGAAAGGACTTTTCAAATTTTGGGGAATGACAGCCTTCTGGTGCTTGAGCAGTCTGCAGGGGTGGAGTGAGAGTTTTCACGGACTCTGCCGCCCCTCCTTCTTTGTACTTTGGGCGAGGGGGGTATGGGACTTGGTGGCAGGGGAGTGCGGTTACTGATAGACTGCAGCAGGGCTCTGTCCTCCTGCCTCCGTTCCTGCAGAACATCAACAAGGCGCCGGAGCGTGTCCGTTTGCTCCCTCATAAGTTCAAGCAGCGTTTGAGTCGCCTGCTGGTCTTCCTGCCGCCACCTCTCCTCACGTTCCATGTGTGTCCGGTGCATTTGGGACAAATTCTCCCTCCACTGGTTCTGCTGTGCTGCCTGGGCTCGGGAGCAGCCCATTAGTTCTGAGAACATGTCCTCTCACGTCTTCTTCTTCCTCCGCCTAATCTGCGCTAGCCTCTGGGAGTGTGATGCCAGGCTGGGTTGGGAGACAGTCGCAGATGTGGCTGTGGGAATGAGAAAAAGGTAGTGAATTCCTCCGAAAGATAAATGTAGTTGTGAACAAAGAACATAGTCTTTCTCTGTGAACAAGACCATGCACTGCACCTATCACATGCGCACTCAGGAAAAGGTCGAATTTTCGGGCCTCGCCTTCAGTGCCTGGGGTCTTGCACTGCCGATCTGGGAAGCGGGGCAGGACACCGGAATTTCTGTAGCAGGCAGACATGGTAAGCCGTAGACTTGTGGCTGCTTAAAACTTTAATAGTAGCACTGGCCTCCTTTCACATTGAAAGCAAAGCCAGTCTCTGCTGCCAGCAATCGGCCAAGCATGAACTCTGGCCCTGTCCCACCCCCTCGCGGCTGTCCAAGGGAAAGATCCCTGTACGCTGCCCCTCTCCCGCCTCCACCGCGTGGCTGTAAACCGGCGGTTACAGTTCTGTAAAGGAACGGGCAAGCAGTTCCAATACTAACAGTCCCCTACCTAATTCAAAGCAGGTCATCATGAGCGACATCACAATCATGAGGATCTCGGACAGCGATAAAGAAAGGATGCTTCGGGAAAGCCTGCAAAGACCAGGGCCGTATGCCGCCATGCTGTGCAAGGCTATGATCCCGGAGTACTTGAGGATCTCCTGGCGCGGAAACGTCTCCTACTTCGGAGGACCCAATAAGGCCGCTCTCCCCAGGAACCTGATGAACAGGCTTTCCAATTACCTCCAGGAGAGCTTCCTCGAGATGTCCCTGGAGGATTTCAGCTCTATCCCCGGACATATAGACCACATTTTAATATAGCTGCACTGGCAGGGACTAAAGAGTGGAGCGGCTTGGGCAGCAGAATCATGCACAACCGGACACTGTTAGATTTTTTTTAAATAGTTGGGACTGAATAGTTAAGCGCCTAGGGCAAACAAATCATGAAAAACACATTGTTCTTATTGTTAATATTCCAGTTCTGTTAAAAATAAATGTTTAGATGTTTAAAACACTTACTGCTTGATCCTTCCCCTGAATCTGTGTCCGGGTTAAATGCTGGGGACGGTTGGTAGGGGATCTCTGTAAGGGTGATGAAGAGATCCTGGCTGTCGGGGAAATCAGCTTGGTAAGCGCTGTCGACTGCCTCGTCCTCCTCATCTCCTTCCTCATCTTCCCCGTCCGCTAACATGTCCGAGGAACCGGCCGTGGACAATATCCCATCCTCAGAGTCCACGGTCAGTGGTGGGGTAGTGGTGGCGGCCGCACCTAGGATGGAATGCAGTGCCTCGTAGAAACGGGATGTGTGGGGCTGGGATCTGGATCGTCCGTTTGCCTCTTTGGTCTTCTGGTAGCCTTGTCTCAGCTCCTTGATTTTCACGCGGCACTGCGTTGCATCCCGGCCGTATCCTCTCTCTGCCATGGCTTTAGAGATCTTCTCATAGATCTTTGCATTCCGTCTTTTGGAGCGCAGCTCGGAAAGCACGGACTCATCGCCCCACACAGCGATCAGATCCAAGACTTCCCGATCAGTCCATGCTGGGGCCCTCTTTCTATTCTGGGATTGCACGGCCATCTCTGCTGGAGAGCTCTGCATCGTTGCCAGTGCTGCTGAGCTCGCCACGATGTCCAAACAGGAAATGAGATTCAAACTGCCCAGACAGGAAAAGGAATTTAAATTCTCCCGGGGCTTTTCCTGTGTGGCTGGTCAGAGCATCCGAGCTCGGACTGCTGTCCAGAGCGTCAACAGAGTGGTGCACTGTGGGATAGCTCCCGGAGCTATTACCGTCGATTTCCATCCACACCAAGCCTAATTCGATATGGCCATGTCGAATTTAGCGCTACTCCCCTCGTTGGGGAGGAGTACAGAAGTCGAATTTAAGAGACCTCTATGTCGAACTAAATAGCCTCTGGTGTGGACGGGTGCAGGGTTAATTCGATGTAACGGCGCTAAATTCGACATAAACGCCTAGTGTAGACCAGGCCTAAATCTTTTGACAATTCCAAATCAAAATTTTTCTGAACTTTTCATTCCATCAAGTAGTTTGAACATCTGAACTTTTCATCCCAGTTTGGGACAAAAACAAATGTTGAAATATTGACATTTCCTTCAAGATAGAAATGCTACTTTTCACTCAGCTCCAAGGTTTACCTTTTATGGAGCTTCTGTTGCATAAGAATGGTAATTACATGGTTTTTCATTTACACAACTCCAAACCTTTTAAAGCTACTTGAGCCATCTCTGCCAAGTGATGCACAAGGTGGAGCACAGCAGATACCATCAGCGATTAATTGCACTTTTCTTTATGCAGCAACCAAAAGGGTTATTTCATAATGCTTTGATTTTAACGAATACTTAGTGCACAAAATAAATATTGATAGCAATTCTCTCCTCCATTTTCCCTCCTCCAACTGATTCCATTCTCCAATTTCTTTCGATAGTTGTAAGACTGTTTACAGCTGCCCATTGGTGTCATTCACATTTTCCTAATATGTGAAATTTACCTTATTTGTAGGGCTAGGAGGAGAGTAAGTGATGCATAAACCTTTGCTGGCTCTCTGCACAAGTGTGAATTTCACCCTTAAATATAAAATAATAATAATAATTAATAATAAAAAGAAGCAATGCATTATTTCCCTCTTGGGCACTGTTTATGACTTTTATATGTTAGCACTTATTTCTGGGAAACCTACCCCATCAAACACACACACACACACACACACACACACACACACAAAGATAGGTCTGGAAAGGATCTTGAGAGGTCATCCAGCCCAACCCCCTGGTCTATGTATAACTAGACCATCCCAGACAGGTGTTTGTCTAATTTGTTCTTAAAAATCTCCCATGATGGGGATTCTACAACTTCTCTTGGAAACCTAGTGCTTCCAAGTGCTTAACTATCCTTTTAAGTGCCAAAGTAAATAAATGGTGTGCCTAGCAAATGCCATTGAATGCAATGGGTGCTCAGCATTTTTGAAAATCAGGCTACTTTCTTTGATGAATGAACTTGGATTCAGACGCCAAATTTTAGGCACCTGCATTTGAAAACCTTAGAAACTCTTAGCCACATTTTCACCCCCATTTAGCGACCTCGGTGAAATGGCCAGATTTTCAAAAGGGCTCAGCACACAGAAATCCCCACTGTTCCCAATGGGAGCTGCTGAGGCCCTAAATCTAGAATGCATGTAAACACACTGGCTTAGTGTCAAAGGCACTTAAGTTCAGCATGTGCTTAAATCAGGCTGAGCTCCTGGAAAAATGTGGTCATTTCATTTAGGTACCTAAACAGGAACTGAGCACTTTTGAAATCTGGCCCTTTATACACACAATTACACACAGACAATTAATTTATATGACAGGCACTTATCTTCTCCACTAGAATATTATTTCTTTTTATGGCAGGTAGTTTCAACTAATAAATCTATGCTCAGCTTTTTATTTAATAATAAAAATAAGGTTATATGATCAATATATGAGGTTTGTTCATGGCACCATGCAGGAAAAAAGGGAGCAATTCAAAGCACATCATCAGAGGAGAATTCTTTCTTGTTTACAAGGAGCAGTAAACAAACCACATAGATATTAATAGAGCCCACTCTACTGACAACTGAACCAAGAACAAAAATCTTATGGAACAGAAGAAAAAAGGATTATAGAAAATGAAATTTCTTTAAAGGGAGAAAAATTCCAACTTGATAGAAAATAAATGGGTTAGCAAAGGCTCAATGAAGCTTTGTCTAGAATAAGTAGATAAAGTAAAAGGAGAACTTTGTAAGACCTGTGGGGAAGGCAATTAAGATATTCACAGTGATAGATGAGATGTTTAGATGCCTGCAAATAATCTAAATTTGCAGTCTACTTGAAGGAAGCAGTATGAGAAAGGACTTGCACGTATCATTTTTGTTTATCTTGCCATGTTGCTCTGTCATCATTTGCAATGCTTCCACTCAAAACAAGGTTTTTTTTTTCTTATAAATCTGGAAATCTTGGACTCCAAACTGGAGAGCGAACACCAAATATGACATGAATACTGCTGCATTCTCCTCTAGGGCATCTGTCTCCCTAGCCACCCAATGTTACCACATCACCTAGGGCCATCATATGGAATTGACAATTGACACCACATCTGGCTGGCTATCTCCACAGAAAATTCTTCCTTCACTTAAAGTTAAGGTTGCTCAAGTGTATTTCCTCCAAACACAGAAAATACTAAAAAGCAAGAAAATAATAAGTTAAGACAACATTCACACTTAACATCTTGCCAAGCTCCCTGATACTTCAGGACAATGTCCATGGACCACAAGGTGAGATCAATTGATGTAGCCAACCCTCAAAGTCTGTGTCACAGGAGTGGGAGATTAAAAACTAGAGCAGGTCAGAAAATGATTTTTTTCCACTGAAAATGTCATTCAGTTTTCAGATGAAATTTTTCAGTGACTGGGACCAGATCAGCTTTCTGGGGTGGGGACCTTGAGCACAGTCTTTGAAAAGCTCAATATACATTTTAAATATAGAGTATTAAAGTTTGGTGGCGGCTTTCTGGTGTACTGCCTGGTAGTTCATCTCAGGCTGGAAATGATCAGTGCTTTCCCTTTGCTTCCTTTCACTGCTGCAGACACCTCCTTCTCTCCCTCTATTAATATGGCACCTGCTCTAGTCTCTCTAGAAGTGTATGACAACAGGAAGGCATAGAACCACTCTGCTTTTTGTTGCACCTTGCTGCCCCTCCCCCATCCGCCCCATAGATATGTATAAAACTTTTCAAATTGTTGGTGGGTTGTTGTTTTTTTGTAGAAATTCTGTATTGCAAGCCCTAAACGTTCAAGAATCAACCTCCCCAAAATTATGAATTTGTCCCCCAAATCATTAGATTATTTTAAAAATAATCATCTATTGGTTTTTGATCCGTTGTTTGATTCTTGAACTCTCCCTGCCCCACATCACCTCTCCCGCAACAGCTCTACAGCTCCCCCTTACCTCCCACCCCAGTGCACCTAAACGCTGCTTCACTCCCCTCTCCCAGGCCTGGGGGCAGATGCAGCAGGCTCCTCTTCTGCCCCTTCCCAGGTTGGGTATAGGAGGGGTGGGCTCAAGAGTTGAGGAGCTGTCCAGGGGCTCACAGGATGGGAGCAGAACAGCCCTGAGGTTCTGGGCTATTTCTGCTTCCGCCCTACTTCCCTACCCCAAAACTCCTCTGCCTCCTAAGGGGACGGGAGAGAGCTCTGCTGGCCTCCTTTAGCAACCCTGATTGGCTGCTTGTCCCCAGGAGGTGGAGCAGTGGGGAAGGCAGCCAATCAGAGGTGGTTTCCCTGAGTGGGGGTGGTTATCATGAGGGATGGCGCTTCCCACCTTGTGGCCACTCTGGCTCCAGGAGGGGGCTGAAATCCCATCACAGGCCATGGGATCGTGGGAGTTGGCAGCCCTGTGAATTGCTCATTTAGGGCTAGGCTGTGCCTTAGCCTCCAGGCCTGCACAGAGGGGCCAAGGGCCTTACGCAGACATCGGCTCCAGGCCTAGCTATGTACCCTTTTCCCACCTCTGGGCAGGAGCCAGTGGGCAGGGAATGGGTGCCACACCCCTTCCCACAGACATTACCGCTGGCCAGCACAGTGGTGTGTGTGTGTCATAGTGTCCTGCTGGTGTAGGCCAGCAGCGATTTAACGCTGCAAGAGGGGAGCTGGGATGGAGTCGTGCCTCCAAGGGGTGTCTCTGAAACATGATGCCTTCTTTTACTGCTCTGGGAGGGTGTGTGTGCTCACCCCGCTCCTGGCCCGGGGCTGGGACAAAAGGAACCATCTGGCCCTTGTTGGTTCATGTATACGCTGTTTGATTGGCGAGAGGTGTCATTTGACTAATGGAAGAGGTGTTTTGTGGAATAAGAGGCTTTTCCGGCTCTTTGTAATCCTCCCACACCCCCAGCATCTTATTGTGAGGTGGTGCATAGCTAAATTATCACAGTTCCCTAAAACCTCCTAAACGATCACAGTCCTCTGCACCTCACCCCTTCTCACCACTCTTATTCTTACCTCTCACTGCCCCTCAATTTCCTCGTCGCTCCATCCTCTTGCCCATTTCCTCTTTCCTCTGCTGCTTCCCTAGGACTGCATCATAGTTGAGGGGTGGGATTGTGACATCAGAGGAGAGCTGGCCAATCACACCGTTCTCCACTCCTGCAGACTCCCTACTTCCTCCTATGTTTTCTCCCCACCTCTTTCTCATGGCCAGACAGATGATCTTCGCTGGCTGCTGGAATTCTGGTGTCAGGGGAAGCTCCCCCTTTCTGTTCACCCTCCCTGTGTCTTCTCCTTCCCTTTATCAATTTCCCATGAACAATTTGTTGCTGGGACTCAGAATACCCTTCACAGGTCTTTTCCCAGTGGCTGGAGGTTGGACTGTGATGACATAGGTAAGAATCACCCCATAGTAGTTTGTGATCGTTCTTGAGGTCACTGGCTCACTGGTTCATCCAATTAAAACAAAATAAGGCCTTCCTTCACATAGACAGCTCACTGGCTTTGCAATGACACCATCCACACCCAGTGTGGTGTAGAAACAGCAGCAACTTTCACTGGAAATTCACTACAGGTGTGTCTACGCCACCGCCGCAGCTACGCCACTGTAGCACGGATGTGTCTGACATCAAGATAAGGGTTTTTTCATCAATATCCATACTCCACCTCTCCTAGAGTCAGTACTTACGTCAATATAAGCATTCTTCCATTGACCTAGCACTGTCTACACTGGTGGATAGATTGACCTAACTAAGGCGCCGAGGCCAAAAAATGTTTCATGGCACTGAGCGATGTAGCTAGGTTGCCCTATGTTTTAGGTGTAGAGCAGACCTTAGTTAGACAGGCTTGGGAAATCATCACATAGACTACTGGTGCCTTAGTCCAGGTCAGTAATGAAAGGCACTGTGCTCCACCTTCTCTCAACCACTCAAATATATGGCGGGATAGAGGGATTGTCAAATCGATGGCAGCTCATCCACTAACCTTTTCTCCTCCCCTTTCTCACTTGGCTCTCAGACCAGGCACCACTGATTGTGGGGTGGAAAGAGCAGTGGGATTGTGATATCAGAGGTGGGATTTTGACATCAAAGGTGATTACTGGTTACCTGCTTCCTCCTCTCGCCTCGCC
The DNA here is from genome assembly GCF_028017835.1 of Emys orbicularis. Classification (NCBI taxonomy): domain Eukaryota; kingdom Metazoa; phylum Chordata; order Testudines; family Emydidae; genus Emys; species Emys orbicularis. Next base: position 5,024,554 of record NC_088687.1, on the reverse strand, counting down.
TGTCTAGTAGGAGTTTCTTATCAAAGGTAAATTAGCTGAGCATTCCCTTCTCCCTTTACCTCCCTCATCACTGAGATGATGACATCTCATTTGCCTTGTCATCTCTCTTTGATCGTGACATCTGGAAGTTGGTATTTTGTGTGTACTTAAGTGTTGGTTCATACAAAAATTTGGCTGCTTGCTATTCGTTCAAGCCCAATTCCACTTTCCTAGTTTGTAACTTTGATTATCACTTGCTAGTAGCCTCAGAATTGCAAATACACGTGGGATTTATTTTCAAAAGAGCTCAGCATCCAGTAGCTCCCATTGTTCTTGACAGGAGCGGAGATTATTGTTCTCTATGGAAGCTAATATCCTTCTGAATCTCTGGCCACCCCTTTTAGGCACCTAAATGACAGCGGAGCATTTTAGAAAATCTGGTCCTCAGTCTTTTTTGTCTGGTTCCTCAACCCTGTGCATTGCATCAGGCTAGCGGATTAACCCGGACATTAGGAGATGGTAGCTATTGGATGCACTGCCGGCTCTGCTACTGCCTCTTGGACAAGGTAAATCAATCCCTCTGTCTCAGATATCACGTTTGTAAAATGCATATAATCATACCTCCCTGAATTGCGGGGAGGCTTTATTCGCTATGTTTGTAGGAGTGCGTTGACTTATGGTAAGCAAAATGGACCAGATGCTCGATTAATAGGTGCAATCTCCATTTACTTTGATCAGGAGATTCTTGTTTCTTCCTTTCTTTTCTATCTAGCAATTCAGTGAGCTTCTTTTTTTCCCTTGGCTGAGAGACAGACAGACAGACAGACAGACAGAGACCAGATGGAAAATGTTGATTCCTTTTTTGTTTGGGTGAATTTAGATCTGAATTTCTGGTTCCAGAAAGCTGACTGGATATGTTGTATAATTTGATTTACATTTCCCCAAGAAAGGAAAATTATCAGTGGTGCTGAACCAGCTACCCAGTAGTCTAGTATTCTTCCCTACTGGAAGGAGGAATGAAGACTTTATTTCTTCTTCTTTACTGGCATTCCACAGACAAGTTTTCAGGGACAGGAACATTATGAAAGGTTCATTGTTGGCATCGTTTCAGAGACAGTGACAGAACTTAATCTGGCTTTTATGGAAACAAATGATGACCATGGTGATTGAAACTGCAAAAATAGCCTCAGAATGGACATCTGCAATTTCCAAAGTGTTCTCGTAAGTGGGAAAGTTATGATGGAAAAGTGCAATCGGGGTCAGCTCCTTAGAGCGTTGATAAACCAGGAGCATTGTTTCTTTAACAGGTTAATTTATAAACGGTGCCAAAATAGAACCACTATATATATTAAAAACAATAAAACATAACCTTTTCCTTCTAAGGTTTTGAAGGACTTTCTGTTGCTTCCCTCTTCTGATTAAGTAATACATAGAGCTCAGTGAATACTAAAACAAGTGATTTTCCTCCTCTGAAAACTTAGAAATGTTGTGTTTGAACTTCTTTTGTGTCTGCTTTTCATTTTTGTGATCAAGTTTCACTAGCACCAAGTCACTTTCTGTGACCATTCACACCAGAAACCTGATAACAAGAGCTATGATCAGGGAACAGAGTCAATCACGTGGCCAGTCACAGCTGAGCAAACCTCTGAATAAACAAAATCCACCAAATAAAATGGAAAAATATCGTACAATTACATTTGCTCTGTTTGTGAGCACATCATGAAATCCATCCAACGATTGTCATTGTGAGGCAGTTTCTCATTTACGGGAAGGCCTCTTTACACTATATCAGAGGGGTAGCCGTGTTAGTCTGAATCTGTAAAAAGCAACAGAGGGTCCTGTGGCACCTTTAAGACTAACAGAAGTATTGGGAGCATAAGCTTTCGTGGGTAAGAACCTCACTTCTTCAGATGCAAGTCATCTTGCATCTGAAGAAGTGAGGTTCTTACTCACGAAAGCTTATGCTCCCAATACTTCTGTTAGTCTTAAAGGTGCCACAGGACCCTCTGTTCCTCTTTACACTGTGTACAAGGGCCTTAAAGGGAGAGAAAATGTAATATCGACTCACTTGACGAACCCGTTACATTGCCCAAGTGATATAAATGGCCTGAGAACTAAGTTGAATCTTAGTATAAGTTCTATTTATACAATGTGTATGTGTGTGTGTGTGTGTGTGTGTGTGTGTCTGAAAGGACCTTATCTTAGGCCCTGACGCTGCAAAGATTACACATGTGCTTAACTGTACACACTGTAAATGAACTACTAGCAGTACAGAAAGCTAGATACGTGTGTATGTCTTTGCAGAATCGGGGTCTAAATCTAATTCCTCTGCGACAGGTCATAGAGTCATAGAGTTGAAGTCCAGAAGGGACCATCAGATCATCCTATAGCTCACTGGCCAGCAACACCACCCAGCAGTCACACATCAAACCCAACAACCAAAATGAGGCCAAAGTATGACAACCCACAGGAGACTAGGCTATCATGTGCCACAGTCAGAGAACAGGAGGGACCAAGGTGCACCAGAGCCTGAGGCCCATGTAATGATTGAGTGAGCTACACCCAGATAACTCGGGAAGTGACCCTCACCCACACACTGCAGAGGAAGGTGAAAACCCCCCAAGGTCACTGCCAATCTGGCCTGGGGGGAAATTCCTTCCTAGTCCTGCATATTGTGATCAGTCAGACCCTGAGCATGTGAACAAGAACCAGCCTGCCAAAGATCAGAGAATGTTCGTTGCCATCTCAGAGCCTTGACTGCCCCCAATGCCATGTCCCATCTCCAGCCATGGCCATCTCTGATGCCTCAGAGGAAGTAGGTCACCCCCACACTCCACACTCCCCCTCCAGAATACATTGGGGTTGGGGAATCCCCTAAACTAATACCAGCTGGGGGAATCAATATCTCAGGATTTGGCGTTTGAAATCAATTAATGTCACAAGCCACCCACAACCAAGCTTTCTATCTTAAATAAGGCTTTCTGCAGCCAAAATTCAGCTACATTATTCCAAAGGACTCCTTTCAGCTATGGCTATCACTCTGCCTTTTGGCGGCTCTGTGAGATAGGAGAGACTCGGAGATTTCTTCTTAAAGTACCTTTGGGCTGTAGTAATGTGCTCTCGCCATATTTGCCTCATGGCTAGACTCCCTTGAAATCCAGGCATGGCAACTACATAGCCAGCATCCAAGCTGGTGTAAATCAGCATCATTCCAATGATGTCAGTGTATTTGGCTTGCAGAGTTTTCTCAATTGAGGGATAAAGTATGAAACCTTGCCCCAATACCCAATAGATGGGTCTGGACTTCTATAAGGATGTTCATTTGCATATGGAGACCTTCCCTCCTGAACACACACACACACACACACACACACACACACACACACACACACACACACACACACACATTTTTTTACAAAAATACAGTATTGGAAGGGATCTAAATACTTGTGCCTCAGATCTTAAACCAGTCTCTGTCTGTTAGGGATTATGATGAGATCTTCATCGGGTAGAGAAAGGCAGAGGGATGAAGATTAGCCCACTCCTACCTAGTGCTGAGTTTCTTGCACTTTCCTCTGAGGCATCTGGTGTTGGATTCTGTCAGAGACAGGATACTTGGATATGATCCAGTCTGACAATCCCTATGTTCCTATGAGTTCACCAAAGCATATTCTTGGCCTTCATATCCTTTCTGCTTTTCAAACCCTGTGTAGGCTTTATGTGCTGTAATAGAGCTCTACTTTATTATGTAAAAAGATTTAAGCATCAATTTTCTTCTAAATTAATTCCAGCTCAGCAGGGGCGGGTAAATGAAATTGTGGAAAATATCAACAGCAGTGGCAATAACATGCAAAACTAAAGATGGCGGGGAAAGGGGGGTGGATGTGGGAGTAATTAGTCACTAATGTAATGTCCTGAAAGCGAGAGACCAGTAGTTTTGGATTTGGAAAGAGAAAGGAGTAGTTTTCACTTAGCTGAAGTATCATAGAATCATAGAATATCAGGCTTGGAAGGGACCGCAGGAGGTCATCTAGTCCAACCCCCTGCTAAAAGCAGGACCAATCTCCAACTAAATCATACCAGCCAGGGCTTTGTCAAGCCTGACCTTAAAAATCTCTGAGGATGGAGATTTCACCACCTCCCTAGGGAACACATTCCAGTGCTTCACCACCCTCCTAGTGAAAAAGTTTTTCCTAATATCCAACCTAAACCTCCCCCACTGCAACTTGAGACCGTTACTCCTTGTTCTGTCATCTGCTAACACTGATCTAATGTATATTCCCTTTGGTACCTGATTGCTGATGCAATGGTACTTTAAATTGCCGTGTTAAATTGACACAGGGATGTGTCAGTAGATTGTGTGTGTTGTGGGGTGTAGATGGGCATGTGATCTACAGGGTGAAATCATGGCCCCATTGAAATCAATGGCAAAACTCCCAATTTTTAATTTCCTGTTGAACCCCAGGCCATGACTTGTGATTTGCCCTCTCGCCTTCCTGGCTGATAACATAATGTAGGGAAATTTCAGGTCCATTACTGGAGGAGATCATGAGTCTCTTCAGGAGCAAAAGGCAATAATATTTCTTAAAGAAATACTTGAAGCTAGCTACATTAAGATCACTTACGCTTGCCAGTTATGGCCCTGTCTCTAATCTCCTTCTGGCGGGGTGGGGGGGAGATTGTGGAGAAGGTTGTTTTGAGTCAATTCTGGCAACTCCTCTTGTCCCTAGGATTCCCTGAACCCCAGGAATCTGGTTTCATGGCATGTCATCTGCAGTGCTCAATCTCTTTCTGCCTCTGGCTAATGCTCCAATATCCCGTACCGATATGTTTACATCTCTCAGCTGCCTTTGATACCCAGTGGCATTGCTGACAAGTTGGTGGACCTGTTGGGGTAGACAGAGCTGTGCTTGACTAGTTCTGCTCTTTGCTCACTGGTTAGTAATGGGTAGTCAGTTGCCCCAGGGACTCTCTCAGGGTTCTGTTGCCACCTTCCATTATTCAGGAGCAAATGCCCGGATAGCAGCCGTGGCCAAGAACAGTTTTTTTCTCATCTGTGTTTGACACTGAGGTTGCAGCCTTCTCTTTGAGATGTGGCCCTCACCAAAGTTATCCGTGCCTTCATCACCTCCCTATAGCACGCCTGCCGTGCACTGAAGACGCCATCAGAAGAGTATGCAGAACCTTTGGATGGTGCAGAACAAGACTGCTCACCTATACAGCAGTCTCACGGCTGGCCTGTTACACAGGTGCTAGTGGGTCTGCTCTGGCATCCAGTTTGTTTCTGGGTGCAAATTGTTGCTGACCTACAAAGCCCTGCACATTTGGGTCCTGTGTATCCAAGAGGCCACATCTTCCCTTCCATTTTTCAATGGTAGTGGAGATGAATTTGGAGGCTCACCATGCCTCAGCTTACCTCTCTGTGAAATGGGTACAATGACACAGAGCTTATGAAGCTCATAAAGGTGATTGCAAAGCTCTATGTGATGCTCAGATGAAAGCAGCTCCATAAATACAAATTATTACTCCTCACTGTTGCTGCTGAAGGATTTACTGTCGCATGATGACAATTCCTATCCGCATCAGCTACTACCCAGCCATTGCATTTGGAGCCTTGAACTCTGGCTAACATCTTTTAAAGAATAAACACATTCCAATTGGCAGTCTTTATCAGTTAAATCTATAGCTTGCTTCTTACAATTCAAGATGGAAGCTGATTTACTTCAGGTATCTTATTTCACCCCTCACCACTTCCCCATGCTGACCCCATCACTTTAATTTATGCCTTTTCACCGTTGTATTAGAGCCAATTTTCCTTGCAGCAATGCTGGCTGGCAGTAAATCACAACACAAAAGTTGACTTTTCAACAATGCTAAACACCACGTTAAACACCTGTCTGCTTCTGTCAGTTTTTCCCTCCCTAGACAGGAACATTTTAGCCAGTGAAAAGAGCTTGATAAACAGTGGTAAGCCGCCAGAAACCTTAATATGACTATGGCTTCTAGATTGGCGTGTCATTTGCTGCTAAGGTACAGATCAACATGCTGGAGACGGAGGACAGAATGTTAACATCCCAAACACATTTTACGTGAGAAACTGCAGAAGTTGCATTCTGGTTTTGATGACTTTCTTGAATGAAGCATGCAATAAATCCATTTCAAAGCCCTCTTTCGGGCCCCATTCTAATGCCTCCTTCTCGAAAGCAGTGATGAGCTGGTGGTTGCAAACAGAAAAAAACAGAAGCAGATTCTCAGGTTGGTGTAATTTATCATAGCTTTGTTGATGTGATAAGACAGTTTACACCAACTGAGAACACCAAAGAAAGAATTTGAGATGCAAGTTGCTCAAGATGCAAAAACTAACAATATTTTTATAGAAGTACCTCAAAAGCAGAGAAGAATGCCAAACAGACAGTGAGGCCACTAGACCACAAAGGTGTTAAAGGAGCACGACAGGAAGACAAGGCCACTGCAGAGAAGCTAATTAATTCTTTGTGTCGGTTTTCACTGCAGAGTATGTGGGGGGTGATACCCACATCAGGGCTATTCTTTATGGGCGACAAATCTAAAGTAGTGTCCCAAACTGAAGTGTCAATAGAAGAGGTTTTAGAACAAATTAATAATCTAAATAGTTATAAGGCAGCAGGACTGGATGAAAGAACTCAGATATGAAATTGCAGAATTATTAACTGTAGTATGTAACCCATCACGAAATCAGTCTCTGTACTGGATGATTGGAAGGTAGCTAATGTAATGCTGAGGTTTTAAAAGGGCTCCAGATGTGATCCTGGCATTTACAAAGAGATTTCACAAAAGTGAGTGATCGGGCAACAAAATGGCAGATGACATCTAACTGATAAGTGCAAAGTAATGCACATTGAAAAAAATAATCCCAACTATACATACAAAAACGATGGGGTCTAAATTAGCTATTACCAGCCAAGAAAGACATTTTGGAGTCACCATAGATATTCTCAGAAAACTTCTGCTAGCAGGGGTGCGATGGGGCAGAACGGCCCCGCATTGGTACAGCAGGGGTTAACCCTTCCTTCCTAGCAGAGGAAGCCACACCCCGGAAGCTCTGCTGGGCATGGTCCAACTGGAGAACAGATATAAAAGCCTGCAGATCAGCTCAGTCTGGGCTGACGGCCGGAGGAGAAGGACGCACGCCCCTAGCTCCTGCAGAGGGAGGGCCTGCAAGCCAGGATCCGGGAGTCAGCCAAGCCGAGGCACTACCTGAGACACCGCCGCAGGATGCCACAAGAGAGGAACAGACAGGAGGACTCCCCGCCGCAGATGACCAAGTATTCATGGTAGGAAGTGACCCAGGGGAACTCTAGAGACAAACGGCGTTAGAGCTGTATTGACGCTCGGCGTGTTGCGGGCGGATCCCCGCCAAGTGAGTGGCAAGGGGAGCTTGCCACTACCAGGGCCCTGGGTTGGGGCTCGGTGGAGAGGGTGGGCCCGAGTCCCCCTACCCCCCCTTACCCCCGAACTGTGAAGGGGGATTTTGTGGACTCTGGCCACTATGCCGCGCTACCTCGCCTGTGAAGGGGGATTGTATGGACTCTGGCCGCTAGGCCGCACTACCCCGCCTGTGAAGGGGGATTGTATGGACTCGGCCACTAGGCCACGCTACCCTGCCAGACAGAGGTGGTAGAGGGGAAGAAGGCTAAGGGGCCGTAACCGATCGCCCGTAGAGAGGCGAATGCAAGGACTGGAGAGTGGTGAGGAGCCGACACCCCATCCTACCCCTTCCACAAAGGGGCGCTGTGGTGCCAGGCCCGCCACAAGGGGCAAATAGGTAACCAAATGTTAAGAACTATTAGGAAAGGAATAGAAAATAAGACAGAAAATATCATACTGCCACTATATAAATCCACAGTATGCTCATACTTTGAATACTGTGTCCAGTTCCAGTAGCCCCATCTCAAAAAGCTGGGAGGGGAGCAACTACTTTAAAGGACAGGAGTAGAATTCAAAACAACCTTGACAAATTGGAGAATTGGTCTGAAATCAACAAGATGAAATTCAGTAAAGATAAATGCAAAGTTCTACACTTAGGAAGGAAAAATCAAATGCACCACTACAAAAGGAAGTGGGGGTTATAACAGATCACAAATTGAATATGAGTCAACAATGTGATCCAGTTGTGAAAAAGGCTAATCTCATTCTGGGGTATATTAACATGAGAGACATATGTAAGACATAGGAGTAAATTGGCTCACTCTACTTGGCACTGGGGAGGCCTCAGCTAGAGTACTGTGTCTCATTCCGGGCACCACACTTTAGGAAAGGGGTGAAGAAATTGGAGAAAGTCCAGAGGAGATCAACTAGAATAATAAAAGAATCAGAAAACCTAATTTAGGAGGAAAGGTTTGAAAAAAAATACGGGGCATGTATAGTTTTGAGAAAAGAAGACTGAGTGGGGACCCGATATTTGTCTTCAAATGCATTAAGAGCTGTTATAAAGAGGATGAAGAATCAATTGTTCTCCATTTCCACTGAAGGAAGGGAAAGAATTAATTTCCTTAATCTGCAAGAAGGGAGATTTAAGTTACTATTAGAAAAAACTTTCTGATGATAAGGCTAGTTAAACTCTGGACTAGGCTTCCAAGGACCGTTGTGGAATCCCCATCATCAGAAGTTTTTAAGAAGATTAGACAAACCTGTGAGAGATGGTGTAGGTTTACTAGGTCTGCCTCAGTGAAAGGGGCTGGACTTCATAAAGTGCCTTCCAGCCCTACCTTTCCATGATTTCTATACTTACTCTGCTCTGGACACTCTTCCCAAAGCTCTGGTATGGGCCACTGTCAGAGACAGGATACTGGGCAAGATGGACCATGGTCTGACCCAGTATGGCCGCTCTTATGTTCTTAATCTGCCTCTATGTATGCAACATATTTGATTTTAGAAAATTAAATCACAAAACAATGTTTAATTCCCTTAATTCTATGCAACCACACGTTTATTCTGAATTGCACTGTGAGTGCCAGTGACCCTGCTGTAAGGAGGCATGAGGCAGTGCTAGGTTGTCACTTCTTGTGAAAGCTCACACTTACATCAGCCACATGAAAGAAGCAACAAATATGTTTCTGCTGGTTTCCTTTTCTCACTGTGCCCCTTTGAAAGCTGTGATACTTATGGGAAATTCTCTCATCGGGTTATTTACAGGATTTTTCTTTCATATAACCCTTTCCCAGATGCTTCCAGGTGCACAAAAGCCCAAGATATAAACACGGCACAAAACTCCAAAACTCAAGTAAAACATTTGAAGCCTGGGTCAGAACCAAAGCTGGTATAAATGGACCTAGTGCCACTGACTTCATAAGAGCCATTCCCATTTACACCAGCTGAGGATCTGGGCCTTTATTTATCGGAGACGGTTTCGGTATTTTAGAGATGAGCCGAATGATGATCTGCCTATTTCTCTTAACTCCACTCTAAATATGTTATTCATAAGAACACCTTGAAACTGTTCCGTGTGCTTTGTGTAATCCCTCTTCACTCTGGTGACATCTTCTCTGCTAGACCGTGAGTACTCCTGCATTTCCGGTTTTATAACAGGTTTGGGAATAATACCCAGTATGCTCCATCTGGCCCTTAGATAGGAGGGAAAAGCACTCACCATGACAGTGCTTCAAAGAAAGCTTACCCCAGTCTTTGGCTTAAGTTTTAAATAGTGTTAAAAAGGGTTGGGCGAAGATCCTCAAAGGTATTTAGGGCCAACTCTCATAATTTTATACTATATCTTGAGATATTCAGTGTTCTTCTTAGAGCTCCTGGAGTCCAGTGACTAAAATCTCAGTTTTACTTTCAAAAGAAGTAAGTTTTGAGACTCCATGATGGTGGAGAAAAGCTTGAAAATGTGAATTCTAAAAGCTCAAACCCCAGAAGACAAATAAAAAATACCCAAAAGGTATTATTGTTAAATGTCCTGATTTGGGGGCCTGGCTCAAGGTTTTTGAACCCATGGGATGGCAATACTGCATAAAACAATTTGCCTCTGGAATAACTGTCTTATATAAGTTATTTAACCAATTTCTTAGAGATTGATTTCTGTATTTTAACCATTGAGATACCTCTAGTGGGGGGCAATAGACGTAGGGGGAAGAAAGTGTAAATTAGCTCTTTCACCTTTCTTGTCTTCTGTCAACAGGTATATTTTTAGAGTACTGTGACACTTTTAAACTTTAGGTGCTAATTTTGAAATGCATTTTAAAGGTCACATTCAGCTGAGTTATCTCTTCAGAGTTTTGTATTGTACATTTACATTTTGAGCCAAATCAGCTGCTTAGTTGTATACTTGCAATTCCAGTGACTCCACTGGGACTGCGTGTGTGTAAAGAGGACACAGTGTGATTGCATATTTACATCCATTCCTTTTTCTGACCAACACATGAACTCCTTTCTTCAGAGTCTGTATTTATAAACTCACAGTAAGAAACTAGGCAGATTGGGATAGTATCTGATACATTTGCATCTGGTTTCCATTCTGTTCTTCTCACCATGTGAGTTTCTGTGCTCCTCTGCTGCAATGATGTGTGTGTCATATGCCAGCAGACCAGAGATTAGGCTCCTAGATTCAGATTCTGCCAGCTTTGCTCAGGATGACTATTAAACAGTCACTTTGTTTCACCCTAGAGATGGAAGCATTTCAGTAGTGGTTCCCTATGTATTGTTTACTCAACTTTGTAAAACACTTTGGGATCCTCTGGGTTGGAAGGTACTTTATAAGTTTAAGATCAATATCATTCATGCCCAAGGTTTCCATTTCCATATGCACACAGATGGTACCCAAATACATCCATCAGCACCTGCAATTATGCAACTGTATGATCACCTTTCTGATATTAAGAAGTCAACTCTCTTCCTTTATTATAGAATCATAGACTATTAGGGTTGGAAAAGACCTCAGGAGGTCATCTAGTCCAACCCCCTGCTCAAAGCAGGACCAATCCCCAACTCAATCATTTAGGTGCATATTAAGAGGAGTTTTCACTGACTGATTCTACCCAGTGGGGATCTCTTCATTTTCAACCCTCTGCCCAGTTCTTTCAAATTCTGGTGCTATTGGCATGTTTTCACAGTTGGGCTTCTTACCATGCTCCTACTTCTCTGGGGCTCAATGGAGGTGCTTAGTACGAGTATGCATTGGGGATGATGCAGAGCCATGTTCAGGAAGCATTCTCTGCAGTGCCTTCCAGAGCTGCTGACTTGTGCAGGGTGAACATTGCAAGTAGATCTGGCTGAGAAATGGATTTCCTGTTCCACTAATATTTGAGATTTTTGGAAAAAATGGTCACAGAACTACAAGTCTCAAATATTTGCTTCAGAAACAATGAAATGTTCCTGTTCAGTGTTTCGAAAATGAAACATGCTCTTCGGGAGCTGTGGAACCTGGGTGAGCTGCCAGGAAGACAAGCTGGCAGGAAACTCGGCAGGTTTCCATTGCAATATTATCAAATTGGTTACATTCTTGCAGAAACAATTTAGATTTTGACAAACCAGCATTTTCTATTGGGAAGAGTTTCCAATGGAAAATATCCAACCAGCTCTAGTTACAAGAGTGCTCTGTGTGGGTCTCTATATAAATGGTTAGTTAATAGATGAGTGTTCAAGGATATGTAGCCAGGTCACTGAGTTTTGTAGCCTCTGTAGCAGATGACTGGCAGATAGCTAATGTAACACCATTTTTTAAAAAGGTTTCAAAGGCAATCCTGGCAATTACAAGTCAGTAAGCCTAACTTCAATATCAGGGAAAGTTGTTGAAACTATAGTAAAGAACAGAATTATCAGACACATCGATGAACAGGATATGTTGGGGAAGACTCAACACAACTTTTGTAAAAGGAAATCATGCCTAACCAATCTATTAGAATTCTTTGAAGGAGTCAATAAGCATGGGGACATGGGTGATCCAATTGATATAGTGTATTTAAACTTTCAGAAAGCCTTTTACAAGGTACTACACTAGAGGCTCTTACACAATGTAAGCAGATCTAGGATATGAGGGAAGGTCCTCTCAGGGATTAGTAACTGGTTAAAGGATAGGAAATAGAGGGTAGGAATAAATGGTCAGTTTTCACAATGGAGAGAGGTAAACAGTGGGGTCCCGCAAGGATCTGTCCTGCAATCTGTGCTGTTCAACCTATTCATAAATGATCTGGAAAAAGAGGTGAACAATGAGGTGCCAAAATTTGTAGACATTACAAAATTACTCAAGATAGTTAAGACCAAAGCTGACTGTGAAGAGTTACAAAGGAATCTCACAAAACTGGGTGACAAAATGGCAGATAAAATTCAGTGTTGAAAAGTGCAAAGTAATGCACACTGGAAAACATAATCTGAACTATACATACAGATGGGGTTTAAATTAGTTATTACCACTCAAGAAAGACATCTTGAAGTCATCAAAGATAGTTCTCTGAAAACATCTGTTCAATGTGCAGCATCAGTCAAAAAAGCTAAAAATGTTAGGAGCCATTAGGAAAGAGATAGATAATGAGACATAAAATATCAAAATGTCACTTTGGGTATGTCTACACTACGAGGGTAGTTCGATTTCACTTAAATCGAATATGTGGAATCGATATTGCAAAGTCGAACGTGTGTGTCCACACTAAGGACAGTAATTCGACTTTGTGAGTCCACACTAACGGGGAAAGCGTCGACATTGGACATTGAGGCAAATAGAAAGGAGCACAAACACTGCCAACTTAAGTGCAAGAGTGTAATAAGAAAAGCCAAAGAGGAGTTTGAAGAACGGCTAGCCAAAAACTCCAAAGGTAATAACAAAATGTTTTTTAAGTACATCAGAAGCAGGAAGCCTGCTAAACAACCAGTGGGGCCTCTTGACGATGAAAATACAAAAGGAGCGCTTAAAGATGATAAAGTCATTGCGGAGAAACTAAATGGATTCTTTGCTTCAGTCTTCACGGCTGAGGATGTTAGGGAGATTTCCAAACCTGAGCTGACTTTTGTAGGTGACAAATCTGAGGAACTGTCACAGATTGAAGTATCACTAGAGGAGGTTTTGGAATTAATTGATAAACTCAACATTAACAAGTCACCGGGACCAGATGGCATTCACCCAAGAGTTCTGAAAGAACTCAAATGTGAAGTTGCGGAACTATTAACTAAGGTTTGTAACCTGTCCTTTAAATCGGCTTCGGTACCCAATGACTGGAAGTTAGCTAATGTAACACCAATATTTAAAAAGGGCTCTAGGGGTGATCCCGGCAATTACAGACCGGTAAGTCTAACGTCGGTACCGGGCAAATTAGTTGAAACAATAGTAAAGAACAAAATTGTCAGACACATAGAAAAACATAAACTCTTGAGCAATAGTCAACATGGTTTCTGTAAAGGGAAATCGTGTCTTACTAATCTATTAGAGTTCTTTGAAGGGGTCAACAAACATGTGGACAAGGGGGATCCGGTGGACATAGTGTACTTAGATTTCCAGAAAGCCTTTGACAAGGTCCCTCACCAAAGGCTCTTACGTAAATTAAGCTGTCATGGGATAAAAGGGAAGGTCCTTTCATGGATTGAGAACTGGTTAAAGGACAGGGAACAAAGGGTAGGAATTAATGGTAAATTCTCAGAATGGAGAGGGGTAACTAGTGGTGTTCCCCAAGGGTCAGTCCTAGGACCAATCCTATTCAATTTATTCATAAATGATCTGGAGAAAGGGGTAAACAGTGAGGTGGCAAAGTTTGCAGATGATACTAAACTACTCAAGATAGTTAAGACCAAAGCAGATTGTGAAGAACTTCAAAAAGATCTCACAAAACTAAGTGATTGGGCAGCAAAATGGCAAATGAAATTTAATGTGGATAAATGTAAAGTAATGCACATTGGAAAAAATAACCCCAACTATACATACAACATGATGGGGGCTAATTTAGCTACAACGAGTCAGGAAAAAGATCTTGGCGTCATCGTGGATAGTTCTCTAAAGATGTCCACGCAGTGTGCAGAGGCAGTCAAAAAAGCAAACAGGATGTTAGGAATCATTAAAAAGGGGATAGAGAATAAGACTGAGAATATATTATTGCCCTTATATAAATCCATGGTACGCCCACATCTCGAATACTGTGTACAGATGTGGTCTCCTCACCTCAAAAAAGATATTCTAGCACTAGAAAAGGTTCAGAAAAGAGCAACTAAAATGATTAAGGGTTTAGAGAGGGTCCCATATGAGGAAAGATTAAAGAGGCTAGGACTCTTCAGTTTGGAAAAGAGAAGACTAAGGGGGGACATGATAGAGGTATATAAAATCATGAGTGATGTTGAGAAAGTGGATAAGGAAAAGTTATTTACTTATTCCCATAATACAAGAACTAGGGGTCACCAAATGAAATTAATAGGCAGCAGGTTTAAAACAAATAAAAGGAAGTTCTTCTTCACGCAGCGCACAGTCAACTTGTGGAACTCCTTAAGTGAGGAGGTTGTGAAGGCTAGGACTATAACAATGTTTAAAAGGGGACTGGATAAATTCATGGTGGCTAAGTCTATAAATGGCTATTAGCCAGGATGGGTAAGAATGGTGTCCCTAGCCTCTGTTCGTCAGAGGATGGAGATGGATGGCAGGAGAGAGATCACTTGATCATTGCCTGTTAGGTTCACTCCCTCTGGGGCACCTGGCATTGGCCACTGTCGGTAGACAGATACTGGGCTAGATGGACCTTTGGTCTGACCCAGTACGGCCTTTCTTATGTTCTTATGTTTTTATGGAAGCGGTGCACTGTGGGCAGCTATCCCACAGTTCCCGCAGTCCCCGCTGCCCATTGGAATTCTGGGTCGAGCCGCCAATGCCTTCTGGGTAAAAAAAATGTGTCGAGGGTGCTTTTGGGTAATTGTCGTCATCCGTCCGTCACTACCGCCCTCCCTCCCTCCCTGAAAGCGCCGGCGGGAAATCAGTTCGCGCACTTTTCTGGTCAGTGACAGCGCGGACGCCACAGCACTGCGAGCATGGATCCCGCTGCGACCATCGCTGCAGTTGTGGCCGTTGTCAACGCCTCGCAGCTTATCATCCACCTTTACCAGAGGCAGATGCAGATAAACCAGGCGAGGAGGCTACGGCACCGCGGTGAGGGCCTGAAGTCTGAGAGTAGCACAGGCCTGTCAGAAAGCACGGGACCCAGCGCCGAGGACATCACGGTGACAATGGGTCATGTGGATGTTGTGGAACGGCGATTCTGGGCACGGGAAACAAGCACGGACTGGTGGGACCGCATAGTGCTGCAGGTCTGGGATGAATCCCAGTGGCTGCGAAACTTTTGCATGTGGAAGGGGACTTTCCTTGAACTTTGTGAGTTGCTGTCCCCTGCCCTGAAGCGCAATGACACCCGGATGCGAGCAGCCCTGACTGTCCAGAAGCGAGTGGCCATAGCCCTCTGGAAGCTTGCAACGCCAGACAGCTACCGGTCAGTCGCGAACCACTTTGGCGTGGGCAAATCTACCGTGGGGGTTGTTGTGATGCAAGTAGCCAACGCAATCGTTAAGGTACTGCTCTCAAAGGTAGTGACCCTGGGAAACGTGGAGGTCATCATAGATGGCTTCGCCGCGATGGGATTCCCAAACTGCGGTGGGGCTATAGATGGAACTCACATCCCTATCCTGGGACCGGACCTCCAGGCCAGCCAGTACATCAACCGAAAGGGCTACTTTTCAATGGTGCTGCAAGCACTGGTGGACCACAGGGGACGTTTTACCAACATCAACGTCGGATGGCCGGGCAAGGTTCATGACGCTCGCGTCTTCAGGAACTCTGGTCTGTTTAGACGGCTGCAGGAAGGTATTTACTTCCCGGACCACAAAATAAGTCTTGGGGATGTGGAGATGCCTACAGTGATCCTTGGGGACCCAGCCTACCCGCTAATGCCCTGGCTCATGAAGCCCTACACTGGCACCCTGGACACTGAAAAAGAACTGTTCAACTACCGGCTGAGCAAGTGCAGAATGGTGGTGGAGTGTGCTTTTGGCCGTCTCAAGGGGAGATGGAGAAGCTTACTGACTCACTGTGATCTCAGCGAAACCAATATCCCCATTGTTATAGCAGCTTGCTGTGTGCTCCACAATCTCTGTGAGAGCAAGGGGGAGACCTTTATGGCGGGGTGGGAGGTTGAGGCAAATAGCCTCGCTTCTGATTACGCCCAGCCAGACAGCCGGGCGATTAGAAGAGCCCAGCGGGACGCGCTGTGCATCCGGGAGGCTTTGAAAGCTAGGTTCCAGAGTGAGCACGGTTACCAGTGACTTTTCAGTTTGTGTACAGAGAAGCTGAACCTGCCCCCGTTTCTTTACCCGGTTAATGTTGACTATCCTCTCCAGGTACAGACCCCCTTCACCCCCTTCCAAAAAAATATAATCATTTTTATTTTCTTAATGAACACCGTTGTCTTTATTACTGTTTTCGCAGGAATGTTTTAAACCTGGGACGCAGACTGTGGTGGGGAGCGGGTGTAGTGTACTGATGCAAATGATGCTTCTAAACTCCAGGAATGACAGGATTCACAGTGGTGGACTGGTTGTTTCAACGGAGCCTGCCAGCCCTCCTGAGCGGGACTGCGTGTATGTGGGGGCTATGTGACTTTATGGCAGGGGGAGGAGGGTTACAGATCCCCTGATGCGTGGCTCTGTGATCCAGGAAAAGGACCGCTGCATAAGATCTGTAACTTCCCTCCCCCGCCACAAAGTCACAGAGCAACCCCCCCCCCCCACATAACATGAAAACCACCTCCCAGAATGACCAGGGTAACTAGTCACTGCACTGTGTATGTGCCCTCCTGCTGGACCTGCCCCCGCCTCTGTACCCTGCTAAAGGTGACTGTCCTGTCCAATTACCAAGCCCCTTCCCCCCCTTCAGCCAGACTCTCCTCCAAAAGAACATGATGGAAACAGTAATGAACAGAAACGTATTTTTTATTAACAACCACACATTAAACTGGGGGGTGAAACGTGGACGGGGGCTTGGGTGAGGCGGGAAGGAAAGGACTTTTCAAATTTTGGGGAATGACAGCCTTCTGGTGCTTGAGCAGTCTGCAGGGGTGGAGTGAGAGTTTTCACGGACTCTGCCGCCCCTCCTTCTTTGGACTTTGGGCGAGGGGGGTATGGGACTTGGTGGCGGGGGAGGGCGGTTACTGATAGACTGCAGCGGGGCTCTGTCCTCCTGCCTCCGTTCCTGCAGAACATCAACAAGGTGCCGGAGCGTGTCCGTTTGCTCCCTCATAAGTCCAAGCAGCGTTTGAGTCGCCTGCTGGTCTTCCTGCCGCCACCTCTCCTCATGTTCCATGTGTGTCCGGTGCATTTGGGACAAATTCTCCCTCCACTGGTTCTGCTGTGCTGCCTGGGCTCGGGAGCAGCCCATTAGTTCTGAGAACATGTCCTCTCGCGTCTTCTTCTTCCTCCGCCTAATGTGCGCTAGCCTCTGGGAGTGTGATGCCAGGCTGGGTTGGGAGACAGTCGCAGATGTGGCTGTGGGAATGAGAAAAAGGTAGTGAATTCCTCCGAAAGATAAATGTAGTTGTGAACAAAGAACATAGTCTTTCTCTGTGAACAAGACCATGCACTGCACCTATCACATGCGCACTCAGGACAAGGTCGAATTTTCGGACCTCGCCTTCAGTGCCTGGGGTCTTGCACTGCCGATCTGGGAAGCGGGGCAGGACACCGGAATTTCTGTAGCAGGCAGACATGGTAAGCTGTAGACTTGTGGCTGCTTAAAACTTTAATAGTAGCACTGGCCTCCTTTCACATTGAAAGCAATGCCAGTCTCTGCTGCCAGCAATCGGCCAAGCATGAACTCTGCCCCTGTCCCACCCCCTCGCGGCTGTCCCAGGGAAAGATCCCTGTATGCTGCCCCTCTCCCGCCTCCACCGCGTGGCTGTAAACCGGTGGTTACAGTTCTGTAAAGGAACGGGCAAGCAGTCCCAATACTAACAGTCCCCTACCTAATTCAAAGCAGGTCATCATGAGCAACATCACAATCATGAGGATCTCAGACAGCGATAAAGAAAGGATGCTTCGGGAAAGCCTGCAAAGACCAGGGCCGTATGCCGCCATGCTGTGCAAGGCTATGATCCCGGAGTACTTGAGGATCTCCTGGCGCAGAAACGTCTCCTACTTCGGAGGACCCAATAAGGCCGCTCTCCCCAGGAACCTGTTGAACAGGCTTTCCAATTACCTTCAGGAGAGCTTCCTCGAGATGTCCCTGGAGGATTTCAGCTCTATTCCCGGACATATAGACCGCATTTTAATATAGCTGCACTGGCAGGGACTAAAGAGTGGAGCGGCTTGGGCAGCAGAATCATGCACAACCGGACACTGTTAGATTTTTTTTAAATAGTTGGGACTGAATAGTTAAGCGCCTAGGGCAAACAAATCATGAAAAACACATTGTTCTTATTGTTAATATTCCAGTTCTGTTAAAAATAAATGTTTAGATGTTTAAAACACTTACTGCTTGATCCTTCCCCTGAATCTGTGTCCGGGTTAAATGCTGGGGACGGTTGGTAGGGGACTCTGTAAGGGTGATGAAGAGATCCTGGCTGTCGGGGAAATCAGCTTGGTAAGCGCTGTCGACTGCCTCGTCCTCCTCATCTCCTTCCTCATCTTCCCCGTCCGCTAACATGTCCGAGGAACCGGCCGTGGACAATATCCCATCCTCAGAGTCCACAGTCAGTGGTGGGGTAGTGGTGGCGGCCGCACCTAGGATGGAATGCAGTGCCTCGTAGAAACGGGATGTGTGGGGCTGGGATCCGGATCGTCCGTTTGCCTCTTTGGTCTTCTGGTAGCCTTGTCTCAGCTCCTTGATTTTCACGCGGCACTGCGTTGCATCCCGGCCGTATCCTCTCTCTGCCATGGCTTTAGAGATCTTCTCATAGATCTTTGCATTCCGTCTTTTGGAGCGCAGCTCGGAAAGCACGGACTCATCGCCCCACACAGCGATCAGATCCAAGACTTCCCGATCAGTCCATGCTGGGGCCCTCTTTCTATTCTGGGATTGCACGGCCATCTCTGCTGGAGAGCTCTGCATCGTTGCCAGTGCTGCTGAGCTCGCCACGATGTCCAAACAGGAAATGAGATTCAAACTGCCCAGACAGGAAAAGGAATTCAAATTTTCCCGGGGCTTTTCCTGTGTGGCTGGTCAGAGCATCCGAGCTCGGACTGCTGTCCAGAGCGTCAACAGAGTGGTGCACTGTGGGATAGCTCCCGGAGCTATTACCGTCGATTTCCATCCACACCAAGCCTAATTCGATATGGCCATGTCGAATTTAGCGCTACTCCCCTCGTTGGGGAGGAGTACAGAAGTCGAATTTAAGAGACCTCTATGTCGAACTAAATAGCCTCATGGTGTGGACGGGTGCAGGGTTAATTCGATGTAACGGCGCTAAATTCGACATAAACACCTAGTGTAGACCAGGCCTTTATAAGCCCATGGTATGTCCACACCTTGAGTATTGTGTCCAGTTCTGGTTGCCCCATCTCATATATATATATATGAGATGTCCACCCATCTTATTTCAACATTTCCCTCTCACATAAGGAAAGGAATGGCGTATTTATTGCACTAACTTATTCAGGGGTAAATCCTGCCCCTGGCTCGGCTGAGGAGGACACTTCCATGGCAAGAGAGACAGTTCTGTTACCCATGGGGCAGGATTCTGGGGGTCTGCACCAGAGGTTAGTGGGTGAAAGGAGGGTCTGGGCAGGGCTGGCTCTAGGATTTTTGCTGCCCCAAGCAAAAAAATTTTTGGCCACCCCTCCTTTGTTTCGTGCTCCCCACCCCCAGCCCCACCCCAATGCTGCCCCTTCCGAACTCCTTCCCCAAATCCCCGGCCCCGCCTCCTCCCGCAGGGGTGCCGCATTTCTCCCCTCCATTGCTTCCTGCGCCCCCCCCATGACCTCCCGCCCTAGCTCACCTCCGCTCCGCCTGCTCCCCCGGGCGCGCTGCCACTCCGCTTCTCCCCCCTCCCTCTCAGGTGAGGGACGGGGGAGAAGCGGAGCAGCGGCACGTTCAGGGGAGCAGGCAGAGCAGAGGTGAGCTAGGGTGGGGGGGCATGGGAAGTAACGGGAGGCTTCTCCTCCCTCCCAGCCTTGCTGCGTGAAGTAGCTGTTTTGTGCCTGGCAAGCTTGGGAGGGAGGGAGGAGAAGCGGAGCGGTGGCGGCGCGCTCAGGGGAGCAGGCAGAGGCGGAGCGGAGGCGAGCTGGGGCGGCGGGGGCACTTTTTCTCCATACCACGGAGTCGGTGCCTATGATGGCCGGCACCAGAATGCCACCCCTAGAAATGTGCTGCCCCAAGCACCTGCTTGTTTTGCTGGTGCCTAGAGCCGGCCCTGGGTCTGGGGTAGGCCTGCTATGCAGATCCTTCTACCTTCACGCCAGTTCCTATAGAGCGGTTTGTTAGACCTGCTGCAGAGAAAGGGTTATTGTCACTTCTTCACAGTGGTTCTACAGCTGCTCCTCAGCCAGGGAAGGAGAAAGATTCAAACAGGTCTGAGTGCAGGGCTCAGCATTCTCCCCTTAATGCAAATTCCCAGGTACACACTGTTAATATGGACTTAAGGCTGAGAGTAACTTAAGGGTAAAATACATTACAATGTTGCTGCGTTTCTTCCAAAACCAAGCATTACAAACCCAGGAAATTATTATTAATAATTTAGCTTAATTACAACCTAATTTCTTCAAATATAGATTTCAATGAATATTAACTGTGTGGGTTCCTTAATAAAGGACCATTCAGGAGAAAGAAAAGACTGGCACAGATGCTAAATGGCTTAAAAACTATGGTTTAAAATGACTTTTCATGGCTAAACTAAGTAACAGATTTCTTGTAAAATTCTCAGAAAGGTCACTCTGTCCTCAGAGAGTGGGTGCTGTGCCTTGGGGCGGATGGGCTGTATTTTTCATATATAACAAAGAGGTTGAATCTTTGCTATAAGTGCAAAATAGAACTCCACCTTAACAACGGAGCTGTCACTGGCCTCTCTATGATTACACTGGTCTACAATTTTTGAGAAGTCGTCTGCTTCAGAGATAAAATGTGCTATTCATTATGTATTTTGATGTGCTGAATTCAAATATGACAATTAAAACAACTGATTGGCTACTGTTTCTAAGATATTTAAGTTTTTACATTTTATGTCTATGTATATTGTGTAGATAGTAGAGTTTTAATCATAAATTGTAAACCTAGGTCTTTTCATGTGTTTATGGTTGCTTTACATAATAATATTTCACCTGTCCTGTTTATGTAACACTTTAAAAATCAGCAAAAGGGTTATATAAATAAAATTTATTATGAAACAAAAGGCAAAAAACTATTATGTACATAGTTTAGTCCTATTCAGTGTCTACTCGGCGCTTCTTGGCTTGTCTCTTGTATTCATTAAATGGAGCATCTCTTGTCACTGTCCAGCAATAGTCTGCAAGCATTGATGGGCTCCATTTGCCCTGATAGCGTTTCTCCATTGTTGCAATGTCCTGGTGAAATCGCTCGCCGTGCTCGTCGCTCACTGCTCCGCAGTTCGGTGGAAAAAAATCTAGATGAGAGTGCAAAAAATGTATCTTTAGTGACATGTTGCAACCAAGGCTTTTGTATGCCTTGAGGAGGTTTTCCACCAACAACCTGTAGTTGTCTGCCTTGTTGTTTCCGAGAAAATTTATTGCCACTAACTGGAAGGCTTTCCATGCCGTCTTTTCCTTGCCACGCAGTGCATGGTCAAATGCATCATCTCGAAGAAGTTCACGAATCTGAGGACCAACAAAGACACCTTCCGTTAGCTTAGCTTCACTTAACCTTGGAAATTTTCCACGGAGGTACTTGAAAGCTGCTTGTGTTTTGTCAATGGCCTTGACAAAGTTCTTCATCAGACCCAGCTTGATGTGTAAGGGCGGTAACAAAATCTTCCTTGATTCAACAAGTGGTGGATGCTGAACACTTTTCCTCCCAGGCTCCAATGACTGTCGGAGTGGCCAATCTTTCTTGATGTAGTGGGAATCTCTTGCACGACTATCCCATTCGCAGAGAAAACAGCAGTACTTTGTGTATCCAGTCTGCAGATCAAGCAAGAGAGCAACAACCTTCAAATCGCCACAAAGCTGCCACTGATGTTGGTCATAGTTTATGCACCTCAAAAGTTGTTTCATGTTGTCATAGGTTTCCTTCATATGGACTGCATGACCAACTGGAATTGATGGCAAAACATTGCCATTATGCAGTAAAACAGCTTGAAGACTCGTCTTCGATGAATCAATGAACAGTCTCCACTCATCTGGATCGTGAACGATGTTGAGGGCTGCCATCACACCATCGATGTTGTTGCAGGCTACAAGATCACCTTCCATGAAGAAGAATGGGACAAGATCCTTTTGACAGTCACGGAACATGGAAACCCTAACATCACCTGCCAGGAGATTCCACTGCTGTAGTCTGGAGCCCAACAGCTCTGCCTTACTCTTGGGTAGTTCCAAATCCCTGACAAGGTCATTCAGTTCACCTTGTGTTATGAGGTGTGGTTCAGAGGAGGAGGATGGGAGAAAATGTGGGTCCTGTGACATTGATGGTTCAGGACCAGAAGTTTCATCCTCTTCCTCATCTGACTCAAGTGAGAATGATTCTGGTGCATCAGGAACCGGCAGTCCTTCTCTGTGGGGTACGGGGCGTATAGCTGATGGAATGTTTGGATAATGCACAGTCCACTTTTTCTTCTTTGACACACCTTTCCCACTGGAGGCACCATGCAAAAGTAACAATTGCTGGTATGATCTGTTGGCTCTCTCCAAATCATTGGCACTGCAAAAGGCATAGATTTCCTTTTCCTGTTCAACCACTGGCGAAGATTTGTTGCACAAGTGTTGCAGCATATGTGTGGGGCCCACCTCTTGTCCTGATCTCCAATTTTGCAGCCAAAATAAAGGTGATAGGCTTTCTTAACCAGAGTGGTTATACTGCACTTTTGTGATGCAAAAGTCACTTCACCACAAACATAGCAGAAGTTATCTGCACTGTTCACACAAGTACGAGGCATCTCTGCTCACTTTGGCTAAACAGAAATGTGTCCCTTTGCAAAATCAAACACTGACAAATAAGAGAGCACGACACTGTATGACTTCTAGAGCTGATATAGGGCAATTTGTTCAGCAGAGTGATGTAAACTTTGTTATGATTGCATCATCCATGACTTCTAGGAATAACATGATGCAATTCATATCATGTATGACGCAATACCAACTTCAGATTGCATCATTCATTGTTTTGCCTAAAAAGCAAGTACTGTCCAAACCCAGTCATAGATTTATTCATAGATCCAGTCAAAGATGTATTTTAGGCATTTCTGGTTTAAATTGAGATCTCTTCCCTTTATAACTCACTTATCCTCCGCCATTCCCAAGTCAAGGGTCGTATATACTGACCCAATAGCATATCTTGAAAACTAGAGCCAATCAAAAATTTTAAGCATCATTTTCGTTCTCAGTGACCCAGAATTAGTAAAGTTTGACTACATTTATTTCAGAAGCATTTTGGAAGTAGAGCAGTGTTACCAAAAGGTGGGTGCAGAGACCTTCTCTTCCTCTTCATCCATAAAGTGTGTTTCTGAAAGAGGAAGGCTGGGCCAGTGGTTAAGGCCCTAACATAATACTTGTGTACCTGAGTGCAAAGTCTTGCTTCTTCACAGACTTCCTTTATGCCCTTGGGCAAGTCACTTAGGCTCTCTTAGCCTCAGTTCCTGATCTGTACACTGGGGGAAAAGCTCTTCCCTACCTCACTGGTGTACCATGAGGCTAAATGCATCAGAGGGTAGATGGTGCTCAAATACCAAGTAACGGGGGCCATACAAGTACTGAAGATAAAGTGTCATGTGACCCAGTAGCACTAACTCAATGATGCTAAATAACAGTGAGTATTAACGGCAGCAATGGTTGTTCCTAAAATAGATGCTTTTATTCTTAATTCACTTCTGCTACTCCTGCCCCACCACTGAATCTGGGCGGTTCCTCTGCTCTGCAAGCATCCTGCTGTGGGGGAGGGTTTTCTCATGCAGACGTAGGGCTGGTTACTGTTAAGGGTGGTTCAAAGCAGCGGGAATGGTTAAATAGCTCACAGCTGAAGTGAAGTCACTGTGAGTCCTGACAGCATTCAAACTGACAGTCTATATGTCTCATGGTCCAGATCCTCAGCGGGTGTAAATTGGCCTAGATCCATTGACTTCAATGGAACATATCTCATTCATGACAGCAGAGCTATGGCCTCATATCCTGATTTCTAATGGTTGCTGCAATTTCCCTTTTAATTTCTATTTTCAGTGCAAAGCTGGCATGATATAATATGTATATATGCATGCAGTTATATTTTATCCAACACTTCGATCTGCATGACATGAATACAGCATAGTCTGAAGCTATTTCTGTGATAACAACAAGCTAGTAAGCTGCCTGCCCTAGGGTGACTGTAAGTTACAGTATGTGTTTTTCATCTGAAGATCATATTTTGAAACATCATTCTTTACGACAGCCCGCACAAGGCCTGCATTGCCTGGTATCCTTTGTTACTATTTACATTTTAATGCAAAGCTAGTCTATGCGGACCATTATCTTTATGGCGCTCAGTGTTGAAAGGAGGTGGTATAATAAGATAAAGCTTTAATACATCATAGCACAAAGCACAGGAAAGGCAGGAAGTGCTTTGTATAAATATGCTGAAGATATTATTGTTTACTTATAAGCACATATATGAATGTATGAGTGTTTCTATAGACCTAATGCAAGAAAAGATTTCACTGTGATTAATAGTAATTTCTGCATAGCTGTCTACAGAATATGAAAAAGGGTTGCTATGTCACATGGCTAATTAGTATGCATAAAACATTAAAAAAATACCAACCCAAACCCCAGCAATAGTCTTTAGTTGTCTATATGGCCCAGCTTCTCAAAGGTATTTAGGCCCCTAACGCCTACTGATTTCAATGGAAATTAGGAACAAAAATACCTTTGAGCATCTGGGCCTATGAACTTTGCACTGGTGATTCTGCTTCAATACTTTAGGGGTCTTTTGAATGATTGCATTTTCCAATTTCTTGTGGCTAACAGACTGAAAACAAGGAGAAGGAATAAATGGTCAGTTTTCCGCAAGGCAAAGGGTTAGCAGCACTACAAGGTGTTGTTTAATAGATTCCTCAAAGATTTGGGGAAAGAGGTGTCCAGTGTGATGGCATTATTTGCAGTTGACACCAAATGATTTAGGTTACTCAAGACAAGAAAAGGCTGTGAGAAATGTCAGAGGGACCTACTGCAATGAGGTGAATGGAAGCCTGGTGGCTGGTGGCTGGTGGAGTTCACTGGAGATATCATGATAATGCACATTGGAAGGAATCATTTAAACTACTCAGACGTATTGCTGAGCTCTTACTTTACGGTAACCACACAGGCAAAATGCCAAGATGTCATTTTGGACAGGGAGTTGGTGGTCTGAAAAGCGAGCAAAATGTTAGGATGCATAAAGAATAGGATAGAAAATAATACAGTACTGACAATATTAAAATACCATTATATAAATCTGTGATACGCCCTCAGATGGAATACTGTTCAGTTCTGGTCATCCGATCTGAAAAAGATACACCAGAAATGATTAGAAACCTAGAGAGTTTGCTGTATGACGAGAGATTAAAATGAATGGGACTGTTTAGTTTAGAGAAGAGCTGAATAGGTAAGAGGAAACAGGAGAGAGGTATACAAAATGTTATTGTTCTAGACTGTTACTCTGAAGGTAAATTAGATGTTCTTATTCTGCCTTTTATCATAAGATAAGAATAAGGAGACATTCAGTGACATAGAAATGTAAAAAAATAAAATTGATTTTAAAAGACTTATTTTTACATAACACATGATTAATCTATGAAACACAAAGCTTAGTAACATTGTAAAAAATAACCCCCTCGCCCCCCGAACCCAGTTAGATATTTGTATAGATAACGAAAGTATCCACATTAGATTTTTTTCTTTCTTTATTTTTACACAATGGAACATAACAGCAAGAGTAAGGAACTGATAAAGTTTGCAGATGACACAAAAGTTGGGGGCGTGGTAAATAATGAAGAGGACAGGTCACTGATACAGAGCGATCTGGATCACTTGGTAGGCTGGGCTCAAGGAAACAATTTGTGTTTTAATATGGTTAAAGGTCAATGTATACATCTAGCAACAAAGAGCGTAGGCCATACTTCCATGAGGGGGGGTTCTAGCCTGGGAAGCAGGGACTCCGAGAACGATTTGGGGGGTCATGGTAGATAATCAGCTGAACGTGAGCTCTCAGTGTGATCCTGGGGCCAAAAGGGCCCCGGATGCATTAACAGGGGAATCTCAAGTAGGAGCAGAGAGGTTATTTTACCTCTGTGTTTGGCACTGGTGCAACCACTGCTGGAATCCTGTGTCTAGTTCTGGTATCCACTGTTCGAGAAGTATCAGAAGGGTAGCCATATTAGTCTGGATCTGTAAAAAGCAACAAAGAGTCCTGTGGCACCTTAAAGACTAACAGATGTATTGGGTGTTGACTAACAGATGTAAGTGGGTATTCACCCACGATAGCTTATGCTCCAATACATCTGTTAGTCTTTAAGGTGCCACAGGACTCTTTGTTACTATTCAAGAAGGATGTTGATAAATTGGAGAGGGGTCAGAGAAGAGCCACAAGAATGATTAAGGATTAGAAAACCTGCCTTATAGTGATAGACTCTAAGAACTCAATCTATTGAGCTGAACAAGACAAAAGTGAGTTGATTACAATCTATAAGTACAATCTACATTGAGGAAAAGATATTTAATAATGGGCTCTTCAATCTAGCAGAGAAAAGGATAGCATGATCCAATGGCTGGAAGTTGAAGCTAGAAAAATCCAGACTGGAAATAAGGTGTGTCTTTGTAACAGTGAGAGTAATGAACCCTTGGAACAACTTACTGAGGGTTGTGGTGGATTCTCCATCTTTTGAAGCCTTTTTGAATTATTACTGTATGTCTTTCTAAAAATAGTCCTTACCTCAAACCGAAGTTATGGGCATGATGTGAAGACCACTTGGTAAAATTCTCTGACCTGTGCTATGTAGGAGGTCAGATTGGATGGTCATAATGGTCACTTCTGGCCTTAATATCTATGAAACTATAAACCCGGGTGTTTCGGAGCATAAACCACCACTAACTGATGGGATTAAGGAAGAAAATTCCCCTATGAGCAGGTTATTTCATAATTAATAACTAGGGGGTTTCCTGCACCTTCCGCTATTGTCAGAGACTTGGCTGGATGGGCCATTGGTTCCTATATTATTCCAGTATTACAGTGTAAACACGCATGCTAGTCTCAATGCCCTTAATCAACTAGAAATTAAATTTGCCATTCAAATCCAAAATGTCTGACCCCACCCAGCCTAATTCTATCAAAATGTAAGAAGAAATAGGTCTGTTTTGTACTTTTATTTTCAATGTAATATAATTCCTATAAGAGAGCAGCAGATTATTATATAGACGGAGGAAGTAAGTGTCTGGTTGCTTGGAAGACAAATTGTGCATGTCAGACCAGACAGAATCTGGAGCAACCAAAATAATATGAGAACTCTAAATTGTCCATAGGAAGAATGTCTGTCCAGTACTTTAGTCAACTTGGCTTTAGCATATGAATGTATCCAGGAATTGCTTAGCCTTTTAGCAGGGAGATTTCCTGAAATAGTGTTGTACTTCTGTGTGACACTTCTGTGACCACTTGAACTGAATTCAGATTGCTTCCCTGCATCTACTCATACAGTAACAAAGTGTTTTGGCACTACTGTCTCAGTATGGTAATTCCTTTGTGGTCTGAGTTTGTTTATTTACAAAGCCAGAGTTTACAAAACCAGTGGAGTATGTGTGGGATCTCAGAGGCTAAACTGAAAAGCGATCTTTTTTGTTTGTATCCTGAGGTCCTAATACAGATAGCTTTGCTGATTTCTTTCCAATTCCACGTGTGATGTGTTGTGCAAGAAATAATATGTCTTGCTTGTGTGCACTTTGGTACAATTATATGTGATCAGGAATACGGTGCAGTGAAAGCCTTTCTGGGTTTACATCAACTTCTCATGGAGAATAGCCCAAAGTAGCTTGCCTCACACAAAACTAAAGTATTTTATTTTTCATAGCGGGCAGACCTTTTGTATTCACATTTACAAATGGATGCTACAGGGAAGTTCTTACGAATAATGTTATGCTAAAACAGTTTGTGATGATACATGTACCTGACAGCGAAACCTGTCTCCAAGGTTATGCTGCCCCACATGATAAAGGTGAAGCTAAAGTGTACATTTATAAATCCAACTGGAGCTACCCAAATTTATACTAGTCGTGGCTCTAGCCCCCAGAAAATGAGTAATGAAGAATATGTTAGAGGGAGTTATTAGGGCATGATGAAAATGGAAGAAACAACACACAATTATATACAGTATTGTTCTAAGGTTACATTATTGGAAATAGTTATTATACAGATGGCCCAAATCTAAAATTTTGGATATGAACACCTTTACTTTTTGGGGAAAGAGGGGCACTATGGGCAGGGGGTGTCATCAAGATCCATAACCAGACTTTTCCCCTTGGGCCATTGCTAATTATATTCTCCAGAAGTTTGTATGTCCATACACTAGTGAAATGCTTCTTCTGAAGAACACCATAAGGTCACAAAGAAATCCAAGATGAATACATTCCACATGCTGATCATTGTTACCCAGTCACTGAAATCTTCTAAGTGCCAGTGATATTCTAAAGTTATACTGAAAGAACTTCACTTCCTGCTCTTAGTCTGAATTCTGAGTATGTTTCTGTATCCAAGGCCTGGATGCTTGCATTGAAATGTGACATTTACACTAGCTTTTGTGAATGTTGCTTTAATTAGTTCTGTTTCCATGGGACCCTAAGTAGAGTGATGTGGCTAACAGGCAAGGACAATATTCATAGAAGAAATGAGGTAATTTTTGTAGATATTTGCATAGCTTTTCAATAGAGAAACTGATTTTGTTTGATAGTTTTTTTATCACAAATGTTTGTCTTGATCACTGTTAAAATTCTGGTAAGTTGTTGTCACCCTGCTACTCCTCAATCCCCCCCAAAATAAAAGAACCTGACACAAGAGTGACAAAGTGTTTATTAGTCTGCTTAGGTGTGCATTGCTAGCTGTAGAGATGCTTTAACCTTAACTCGTAAACATACCGGAAGGAAAATCAAGTCCCTTTGATTTTCAACTGCAATCACAATAAGTGTTCCCTTAATAAACATAAGCAGGATAGTCGCTGAATGTTCCAGACATCTGATGAAGCTGACGGGTGGGTAGTATGAACTAACAGTGACTCATTCCTAGTCACTTAATGTTTTAAAACAGTTTTTAAAGTGACAGAAATCCAAGTAAAGTTTTAGCAGGTATTCCCTTCCCCCTCCCCAAGCAGTGGCATTCTCTCTAGTCATAGATGGGAACTGCTGCTTGCTTTAGACAACTAAAGGGCAGTATGATTGATATGCCTTTACAAATTCACTTTTGCACAGGAGTGTCTGGTATATACGGGCTAAATGTCAGGTGAAAGGAAAAATACGAGCTGAAATCAGCAGCGGCCTGATCCTAGGTACAACAAAATTTATTTGCTGAGGAGCCTGGCAAAAAATAAAACAAAATTGATTTTTGTGTATTGATACCAGCTAACTCCCATGGTGTTTCTAAGGTAACTGTGGTGGTAACTGTGACAACACTCTTCTGTGAGCATTTCATGTAAAATGAGTCCACTTAATGATGAGCCAGTGTTAAAGGTTACATTCTTTGCAAGACCCCTCTGGATTGTGTCTGTATTATACTCTCACTTAGACACAAGTCCAGTCCAGCCAGAGACATTGGTGCCAGGCATCTCTCAGGAAAAAAGGGGAGGAATAACCCTTTCCCCAGCGCTGCTGAGCAGCAGAGGAGTGGTTCTGTGTAGACCACAACAGTCTAGCAATCAGATTGACAGCTATGGGCCTAGCCCACCACTCAAGCTGGTAAGAAAATGGTTTGTGTCCACTGAGAATTTTGATTTTTGAGCTAAAATTCAGACACCAAAATATTGCACCTGACAGCCAAGCTATTTGGATTGAGAAAGCTGCTAAGGTGCCTCATGGGAATTGTCGTTTGGGTGCCTCATACACCCATTCGCCTCTGATGGCTGGGATCCTTAGTCTGTCTACATCTCCCATGAAACACCACAATCTCCCCTCATGGTGAGGGGAGGTGGTTGCATGAAGTGAGTTCCTGACTGTGGTGCATCATGGGGATTTTAGTCTAGTCAGGAAACCTGACCCATAGAGGAGTATGGGGCAATGAGAAATCTGAACTACTGCTCCTAGAAGGCACTGCAGCAGTATTTTCAAATTGAAATGTTTCATTTCTTCACTTTAAACTACAGTTTAAAAAAAAATTCCTGTGGAAAGCAGACACTTTTCACCAAAACAAAAACAAATAACAACAACAACAACAAAAAACCCTATTCAAAAGCCCAATTTTCTGTCAAAAAACAGTTTCGATCGAAAATTTTCAGCCAGTCCTACCCACCACCTCTGTGGATGGTAAAGGAAAAGAAAGACCAGACTATAAGCTCAGCAGCAGATTCTCCCATCCTGCCCCAGGCCAAGCCTGTCCCTGCTAGCAGGGCTTACCTTAGGGGTGGCTGATCAGGGCTGCTGCCCTGGGCACCAAATTCCAGGGGCACCAAATCAACATCTGGGTGGGTGGGGTGCCAAACTGGGGTGTTTCTTGTTTGATCAGCATTTTATGGGGGCTGCCAAAAACACTTTTCACCCTGGGTGACAAAATGCCTATGGCAGGCGCTGCCTGCTACCCCCATACATGTGTCCTTGTGGCTACAACAAAAGGGATGCATAACACCGGCATGGCTGCCCAAATCCCAGCCCCTCTTGCATACAGGGTTCTGTGCCCTGGGGCCCCCTGTGCCTGCTGACGTGAGGGGGGAAAGTGACACTGGAGGGAGAGGTGTATAAACCATCTAATTTGATGTAAATATATATAATGCCCGCCTGAGGTGTTGACACTAATTTAATTAACGTGACAATAAATTGCTTCATCTTGAGTCATTTGCAGTGCTTTCTATCTCAGTGTCTGACATTTCCTATTGTCATTCAAGGAGTTATTCACTAGAGATGTGCCATTTAGGTAGTCAGTGAACTGCATGAGATAAGACTGCAGCAAAACTCTGGGAGAGGGTTTCTCTGGAGCAGAGTAGCATGTCACAGGAATGCCAGCACACCAGGCCTTTTTATCAGCCAGACAAATGTGAGGAGAGAAAGTGTTAAGACTCCCAAAAGAGAACCGTATGGAAAATACCATGAGTGTCCAAGGGAGCACTGCTGTCCATGCTGAGGGCCATGCCAAGGTGGCGGATTCCCAGTGCCACAAGCACTTCATAAAATCACCACCTAGCACAGAGGGAAGGGGCACATTAGAATGTCATCTGGTAAGCAGGGAGAGAGAGTTGTTCATTATAACTGGGGCAGTTGCCCCTTCAACTTTGTAGTTGTGTAACTGATCCACAAACAGGATAGGGCTTGGGTCCTGCAGTGATGAGTGTTGTACAAAACCAGAGAGAGTGAGCTAGCTAGTCTTCACTAAGCTCCACCATAACCTTAGAAGAGGCCTACTGAGCATGCTCAGCAGAGAATTTTCATCCCATACCTGTAGGACAGATTGGGGACCCCTCATCGCCTGAATCTCACCTCCCTCAAGTGGAAGGGGAGGAGTGAAATGTCTCCATGGCACCAACCCCACTTCCTGGGAAGCTGTTCAGGGCCTTCCACAGGGGAGTGTGTATTTGGGTGGGGAGGACACCCCACCATCCTCCCCACTTGGTCTACAGGAGTGCAATCCCCCGTCAAAGGAGGGCCAGGGACAGCTGCTGCCAGAAAAGGCCTGGGCAGTGTGGCGGCTCCGGCACTTCCCGGATTCAGTGCAGACCAGGCTAGTCCACAAACCCATGTCCAGTAAGCAAACGTGTTTGATGATGATCTAAATGTGATTTGGCAAAATATTTGGATTGTTTTAATAGAAGTCAATAAAAACATTGCCGAAACATTCATGAAAAACAGAAAATTTGGACAGCGTTAATATTTTTTCCTGCAAAGTTGAGTTTGGGGGAACTGAAGTCTATTTTTCACCAGAAAAACATATTGTGTTGAATATTTTGACCAGCTCTAATACAAACCAAGTTCTGACCTCAGAGTTTAGCCATTATCTCCCTAGTCAGTAAAATGAGCCTTTTCTTACAATGGGAAATACGTTTTCCTTTCCACTCACCCATTAGTGAAAATGTCCCAAGAGATTTTCCTCACATACATAAAAATAAAATCACCTGGCAGAGACTAGCCTGGCACCCTGCAGCACCACCGAAGAGCAGTTACATGTGTGTAAATAAGGATTTGGAATAAAAACTGTGGCCGTGTCCATACTGGCAATCTGGCCTGATTTCACCTGCAAACCCCTCGAGTAGGCAAGGAAAGCGATGTTTGCATTGGTGGCGTTTGCCTCTGATTAAAATGGGAGTCAGCACAGTTGGTGCAATTCACAGCTTTCCTTATCTGCATACGGGATTGGTGACCATGTAGCCCACAACGGCTGAGGATCAATTGCTTGGAGTTAGGGTCCATTTCCAGTGGAGCCAAGAGCCAAGATTTTCAATAGCAACTTGTGATTTCAGGGCCCTGGTTTTAGAAGGAGGGTGCTCAAGCTGCTTCATGGCGTCTCAGATTGGGAGGGTGTGCCCCCAAATGAGACACATAAACTCCTAGTCACTTCAGAAAATCATAGGCAAGGCCTTTACTGGGCACTACCAGAGCTTGCCATAGTGAACTCAACACATGGTATATACTCTCTCTCTATCCTATATATAACCTAGACTGCTTATACGCTGATTGATGTTGGGCACTGTGACAAAGTTCCTCCTCTATCTTGGTGGGTCCTGCGCTTATTGGTGGATTTTCTTGCCTCAGAGATTCACCATGTGGGTTGGGGAACAGCCCAGAGACCTTCCCCTCTGGAAGAACCCACAGTGCAGGTCAATTGGGAGGTTTGGGGGGAACCCAGGCCCGCCCTCTACTCCGGGTTCCAGCTCAGGGCCCTGTGGACTGCAGCTGTCTATAGTGCCTCCTGTAACAGCTGCATGACAGCTACAACTCCCTGGGCTACTTCCCCATGGCCTCCTCCAAACACCTTCCTTATTCTCACCACAGGACCTTCCTCCTGGTGTCTGATAACGCTTGTGCTCCTCAGTCCTCCAGCAGCACACACACATCCACACCCACACCGTCACCGTCACCGTCACCCTCACCCTCTCCCTCTCCCTCTCCCTCTCCCTCTCCCTCTCCCTCTCAGCTCCTTGCGCCTCTTGCTCCCAGCTCCTCTCACTCCCACCACAAACTGAAGTGAGCTCCTTTTTAAAACCCAGGTGCCCTGATTAGCCTGCCTTAATTGATTCTAGCAGCTTCTTCTTAATTGGCTCCAGGTGTCCTAATTAGCCTGCCTGCCTTAACTGGTTTTAGCAGGTTCCTGATTACTCTAGTGCAGCCCCTGCTCTGGTCATTCAGGGAACAGAAAACTACTCATCCAGTGACCAGTATATTTGCCCTCTACCAGACTCCTGTACCCCACTGGTTTGGGTCTGTCACAGCATGTTTTGAAACACTGAGAGGGATATTTCCAAAGGAATTAATCAAGCAAACATATCTTCCTGACAGATATGTTTATGCTGTCAGGCAGCCTTTTTTGAAAAGCTAACCCCTGCCATTCATTCCCATCCACAGTTACTGTTCTTTACACCTGACACAAACAAATAGAATTAAAATGACATTGTTGTACTAGAAATTCATGGAAATGACAACAATCAGCATGAGAAAGAAATGCCCCAAACCCAGACATTTTTAATAGGACAGTTTCAGACAACATCAAGCTACTATGAAGTAGCAGGCCTATAGAACGCTGGTTATATCAACTCTATTGTATGGCAGTGAAATGTGGGCACTGAGGACGGCTGGAAAGCAGTGGATTAAACTTTCAGTGCTCGCCATCTTTGTCAGCTGCTCCATGTTACGTTGCAAGGCAAGATGAGCAATGAAGATATTCATAGCCAGCCACACCAAACACCTCCATCAGCACTGGTTTGGTTTCGGCAGCTTTCTTGGTATGGATGTATTAGGATGGAAGACCAATGGATAATGAAGGGCATTTACCAAGATATGCTGGTACATGGCCAGCGATCACATGCTTGCCAGAAGCTCTGGTGGTGCGATAAGCTCGCCAATGACAAACACAGACTAAACGTCCAACCGGACCGCCCTAAGCACCTAGCTAGAGATCGATGCGGGTGGTGCTTGATCTGCAAGGAGACTGTGTCCCTTTGGGATTTGCCTTGATGATGATGATGATGATGATGATGATGATGATGATGGTTGATTGATTGATGATGATGGAGAAGAAACTGCCATTCAGCACACTGAAAATCATGCTTCATTGTCTCCCTCAGAAGGTATTAATCACATCTTCCAGGCAATGGAAATAAACAAAAGCATGGGAGTTCTGTTTAACACTAAGCCCTCTATTCTATCTGTCTATCCTAATTACTTATAGGCCACTCACCACTGTAGTATCTGAACACCTCACAATTGTTAATGCATTTATCCTTGCCACACATCTGTGAGGTAGGGCAGTGCTGTTATGGCCAGAGAGGCCCAGAGAGATTGGCCCAAGGCCATGTTATTGCATGGCAGACATGGAACCACCATCTTTAGCTTGCCAGTGCACAACCCTAATCACAAGACCATCCCTCCTCCTAGAAAGCTACTTAGGACCCAGATTTTAAAAAGAGCACTGCCCAAACAATTTGGGGCGAGATTTTCAGAAGAGCTCAGATCCCATTTAGGCACCTAAATGAAGAGAGATTTTTCAGAAGTGCTCAGCACCCAGCAGCCCCCATTGTCCTTAATGGGGATGCTGTGTGAACTTTTGAAATTCTGACTTAGGTGCCTAAACAGGAGTTGAGGTCTGAAAATCTGACCCTAAAATTGTGACACCCTGATTTAAAGACATGCTATATTAGAGACATTGTTGAGATTTTCAAATACACCCGTTATAATTTATCACTCCCTCTGAGGCCTGGGCTTGGTGGATTTGTGGATTTGTGGATTTGTGAAACCATATAAGTTTCAAAAATATTTTTTTCTGTACGTTTATGTGACGTATAATGGTGCGATAAAAAGATTTTGGCAAAAGCTGGGTGAACAACTGAGTTTTTCAATTGTTGGCATTTTTAAAAAGATGAAAAAAATCATTTCGAGTTGTCTCTAAACATTTAATTTGAACTGAAACAAAATGTTTCATTTCGCTGTAGAGCATTTTTAATGCCGTTGCATTTAAAAAAAAATAATTAAAGGACACTTGGCAATGAAAAGTTGTTTTGAACTGAAAAATGGACCTTCAGTGTAAAAGACGTTGAAATGAAATGTTTCAACTTTTTGGGGGGGTCAAAATGAACAATTTGGCAAAACTGTCATGAATTCAGCAAATGTTTTGGTGTTGACGAATCTGCATTTTTGCCCCCCCCCCCAAAAGGTATGGTTTAAAATTTTTGCCCAGCTCTAAATTGGGCTTCTTTGAAGCTGTGTCAGTTTGCACCAGCTGAGGATTTGGCATTATGTTGGCACATGTTTAAAATCACCTGAAAAAACTTGCTTGGGCTTGAGGCAAACACTCAAGTGCCTGCATAATTTTACTCATGCAATTAATCCTAGTGCCTATGCTGGCATAACTCATGTGCTTAAAATTAAGCATGTGCATAAGGTTTGGAGGATCAGGGCCTCATTTTCTGATTTGAAGCGAATCCTTCGGCCAAGAAAGTAAATACAGAAATATTAGCTAAAATACTTGTTTTCATTAACAGTATTATAGTCTGATTGTAGCAAAAACACAAAACATGAAACCCATGCTCTGCTGGAAAGAAAAGCTGTTGGACATGTCTGTAAGTTTTTATGAGCTTAGTTAGTTATTTCAAAATTAGAAATCTTTGCATTTGGCTATTGGTAAAGTCATGACTGCGTTAGCATTTGACACACTTTAAAGAGACTTAAGGTTCAGTCTGAAAAGTTTGGGAGTAACCATGTCCAATAAACTAGCAGTTCCAGATGATCTATTCTTTATGACATAGAAGAGGTTAATTTCAAACTGTTTTAATTCAAGAGATCTCTTTATAACCAAAATAAAAAGCCGGAGGTGAAAGCTGTACAGTTTATGATGTTTTATACCTAGTTTTTATGGTGTCAAAGTCATTTCAGTATCACAACTGTATTAATACTTTATTTTTCATTGGAGACTTATTGGAGGACATTTCAGACTGCAAATGGCTGACACCTATAGATTTTTTATTATGCCCTGACTCTTTGCATCACGGACTTGAAAAGGCCAGTTCAACCCCTCAGAGGATAACTCTGGCACACAAAGGTCTGGATTTATATAAACAAATAGAAGTTACGGAGCACAATTTAAAGCATCCACTAGGAAAAAACACAGGCTGGAAGGTGACTAAGTAACTGATTGCTAAAATTCACAAGTTTTGTGTAGTGCAGTGCTTAGAATACATGCTCAAAGGGCAACTGTTAATTTGGAATCTGTATGCAGTGTTGTTGTGGTTGTGTTGGTCTCAGGATATTAGAGAAACAAGGTGGGTGAGGTAATATCATTTATTGGACCAACTTCCATTGGTGAGAGAGAGCTTTGTGTAAGCTCAAAAGCTTGTCACTGTCACCCGCAGAAGTTGGTCCAATAAAAGATATTACCTCCCCCACCTTGTCTCTCAAATTTGGAATCTGCGCAGTTTCAAATTTTGAATCCAAAGTACTTTCAGGCACCACTCCTGTTTCTGTGTCCCCTTGCCAATTTTTGTGGTTTCACACTTACATTTTTCTTTTGTTTTTAAATGCTTGGCTGTGGCAAAGATCCGCAGTTACTAAAGAGGAAACTGACTACTAACTGGAAATTACTGTCCAATGCAGGTAAATAAACTGAGAAAACGAACAGAACAGAACATAAGAACTGTCATACTGAACCAGACCCAGGATCCAGTATCCTGATTTCAACACTAGCTGGTACCAGTCTGGGAAGGTGCCAAGAAGTCCCCACATGGATGAGGGGAAAGTCCATAGGGAAAGTTTCTTCCCACCCGTCCCTGCTCAGTCAGTGGCTGGCTTATGCCCTGCAGCATTAGGAATGGGAATGGGGCACATCCACCCGGATTGAATTGGCTTCAATAGCCCTGGACCCCTCACTTGGTAAGGCAACTCCCATCTTTTCATGTGCTGTATATTTATACCTGCCTACTGTATTTTTCACTCCGTGCATCTGATGAAGTGGGTTCTAGCCCACGAAAGCTTATGCCCAAATAAATCTGTTAGTCTTTAAGGTGCCACCGGACTCCTTGTTGTTTTTGCAGCATTAGGGTTTATTTTTAAAAAGTGCCTAAGGGATGTAAGAATTGCAGTGTCTAACTCCTAGGTGCCCTGCTGCCTGTGGAATTCACAGCCCTATGTTGGGTGCACAGGATCTGTGTCTCTTGTATAGAAGAGTTAGGCACACAGAAAGGGATTCTCAGAAGCCAGGAAGCTTGGGAGGGGGCCACCTAAACTAGCCAGGAGTGAAAATGTAGAGGAAAGAAGCAGGGCTTGGGGCCCAGATCTGCAAAGGTAGATGCTCAGCACCTGACTGACAGGCCAGAGGGATGCACCAATCTCTGCTTGGGATTCTCAGCTGCGAACCCTCTCGGAGTTAGCTGCCGAAGCCAGGTCAGTGCTTTCTCATGCAAATACAGCGTAAGACACCAACCATATTATAGCCAATAGACCAGTGGCTGAGGCAGGGCACTCACCTGTATGTAGGAGACCTGTGTTCAAGTCCCTGCTGCAGAGCGCTTGAATTTGGGTGTCCTGCATCCCAGGTGGGTTCCCTAACCACTGGGGCTCAGAGGTAGTTTTTAGAATGTCAATGGCACCTAAATGTTGGACTTTGACAACTAAACGGGCAGTTGGTGCCTAAATACTGTTGTGGATCTAGCCCCAGGAGCCTAATTCCCTCCAACTTTGATTGAGACTTAACTTCCAAAGCACCTCAGGAGCTTTCGAAAATGTTACTCTAGATCTCTATGTCTTCATCCTCTCTAATAAAACTTTGGATGTTCTCTTTCCAGTAGAAATGTCTAATATAGAGACAGATGTTTGTTCTTATTTCCTTCAGTAGAACAATCTTGTGTGTTCCCAGGAAGAGTCGTAGCTAAAAAGCCTAAAGAGGCATGATTTTTAACGTGACATTGTCCCTTTAAGTCTGACAAACAATTACTGTAAGGTATCATGTAAGCCTGACCCCGAACCACTTGCATGATTGTCTAAATGTTGATATATAGACAAGGTATTTTATATATATGCCGTAAGCATCATGCATTTCAAAAATATTCTTGTATCACTTGCTAGGCAGAGAATGAGACCTAATTCTGCCCTCGTTTATAATGGGGCAACCACATTGACGTTATAATAGTAAAGGGTGGGGGTTTTAAATAAATGTGTTTATGGTGAGGTTGTTTTCTTAGTGAAAATGTTGGCTGACCTTAGAAAATAGGTTTAAAGAAATACCGGTATTGGTATATACTCAGTGTTACTGCTGCAAAGTGAAATGAGCTGGAATAAAAGCACCTGCTTCACATGTGTAACCTCAGGTCTCTATAAAATCCTAGGGAGTTTTGTTGAGTCACTAAGCTGTGATGCCCTTTCCAGAACTATTATTACCTGCACAAGACAGTAATTATGGGACTGATGTCATGGGGCCAGCCCATCAGTGATCAAACTATCAAACTATCATTTCTGGAAATGCTGTACAACTCTTGGGGCACATAATAAGAAAGTTGCTAATGACAAGAAATTTGTGGAAAAATAAATCCTGTGCACTGGGCTCCAAACAGCCTCATGTTCAGCTCACTCAGACTTTCCTCCTTTTGTCATTGATTCATAGAAGAAGAAACTCTTAAAATTCCCATTGAGAACACTGCCGGGTAGGAGCCCTCCAAACTCATGGATTCTAAGGCCAGAAGGGACCATTATAATGATCTAGTCCAGGAGTCGACAACCTTTGGCACGCAGCCCATCAGGGTAATCCTCTGGCGGGCTGCGAGACATTTTGTTTACATTGACCGTCTGCAGGCACGGCTCCCTGCAGCTCCCAGTGGCCGTGGTTCACCGTTCCCGGCCAATGGGAGCTGCGGGAAGCGGCACGGGCCGCAGGGACGTGCTGGCCGCCACTTCCCACACCTCCCATTGGCTGGGATCGGCAAACTGCAGCCACTGGGAGTTGCAGGGGGCCGTGCCTGTGGACTGTCCACAAACAAAATGTCTCACGGCCCGCCAGTGGATTATGCTGATGGGCCGCGTGCTGAAGATTGCCAACCCATGCTCTAGTCTGACCTCCTGCATAACACAGGTCAGAGAATTTTACCAAGTGGTTCTCACATCAAGCTAGAGCATATCTTTTAGGGAGGGATAACTCAGTGGTTTGAGCATTGGCCTGCTAAACCCAGGATTGTGAGTTCAATCCTTGAGGGGGCCACTTAGGGATCTCGGGCAAAATCAGTACTTGGTCCTGCTAGTGAAGGCAGGGGGCTGGACTTGATGACCTTTCAGGGTCCCTTCCAGTTCTATGAGATAGGTATATCTCCATATATTTATTTTAGGAAGACATCCAATTTAATTTAAAGACTTAAAGTGATGGAGACTCCACCATATCCTGAGGTAAACTGGACCAGTAGCTAATTCCCCCCATTTTGTGCCTTATTTCTTTTCTGATCTTTGTAGAATTTGCTAGTCTGTCTGTACCAAAGACATTCACACCTTCAAATAAAGGTGCATCAAGGGCCTGATCCAAAGCCCAGTTAAGTCAATTGGAGTCTTTCCATTGACATTAGACAGCTGTGGATCACAGGCCCCGATTTATGAAAAGAGGTGGTGTCTTGGGGGACGTTGAACCTTCTTCCCTTCATTTCCTGTAACGGTTTCAAGTGTCCTTCCTCTGAGCAATGCAGCGGATTTGGCAGGCAGTAAAGAACTCCCATGTCAGTCATGAAGCGGGGTAGCTTGCTATGAAAGGTAACACCCACTGCTGTGGGGAGCTGAGCTGAATTCTTCTTTCCCATTAGCTGGAATCAGAGGGATGAGCAATGATAAGCATTTAGTGCATTAAGAACTTCATGAACCGAAAGATAAAGCTTTTCATTCTTCTCTCCTTCTGGAGGCTCTCCCATCGACAAGGCAAGCCCCAAGCTGAGAATAGCTGGTAATTAAATGTTTCCGAGGCAGTTGACTGAAAACATGAAAGGCCTTTGGGATTTCAGTTCAAAACACTCCAGAAAGCAATGTAGCAGCTTCATAAATTGAAGGAAGTGAGTTAGCACTAAATTATTTAGAAATTTTGTTAGTTTCATGTGATTCATCAACAAACATTATTAAATTTTAATGCGTAAGAACGGTGTAATAAAACTACTAAAGTTGGTTTTGCTAGTGAAATGCAGTGAAGAACATGCACTTTTGTCGTTCAAAGGAAATACATGCATTTAGCACAGTTTGTTTTACAACTTAATGAAAAGAGGATAATGGATTTTCCTAGGATTGGCATAAGCAGCCAGTAGACAGTAAAGTCCATGAGTACAATAACTGTGCTCTTAGGTCTCAATCCTGTAAACACTGGCACATGTCACTAAGTTTGCACATGTAAGTAGTCGCAATGAGCTCAGTTAGCTAACGTGGGTTAAAATAGCAATGAAGACCAGGCAACTGGGTTTTAATTTGAGTTGCTTAAGTTCCACCTCAGGCTCCCTTATAGGCTTGAGCTGCTACCCTAAGTTAAACCCCAAGTTGCTGTCTTCACTGCTATTTTAACCCAAATTAGTTAACCCAAGTTAAAGACACATCTTTTTTGCCGTGAAGACACCCTCTAAGTGTTTATAGGACTTGGGCTAGAATGGTGTTGTCCTTTGGAAAATTTAACAGTAAAATAGGTTATGGGACTGTAGTGAGTCGGTGTGGCTCCCCTCCTGCCCAGGAGGGTCGAGCCCCGGCACGAACCTTCTACAGGGACACTAAACCATCTGTGTTTTAGTTCCTGACCACATCCCAAATCCCCTTCCCAAACTTGTTATATCAGCGTGTTATAGTCCTAGGCCTAGTAATAAGGATA
This sequence comes from Emys orbicularis, assembly GCF_028017835.1. Lineage (NCBI taxonomy): Eukaryota > Metazoa > Chordata > Testudines > Emydidae > Emys > Emys orbicularis. Next base: position 4,983,276 of record NC_088687.1, on the reverse strand, counting down.
GAACCAGTCACCATGGACCTAGAACCTGAGATTAAGAAGAGTTCCTGAAATTGTTCCAAAGACTGGGAAACCTAGGGGAAGAATACCACATTAAACTCATACCAAGTGCAAACCCATTTGCTCTGTCCAACACTTAGGGCTTGTCTTCACTACGGGGGTAAGTCGACCTAAGTTATGCTACTCCAACTATGTGACTAATGTGGCTGGAGTCAACGTAGCTTAGGTTGACTTATCCCGGTGTCTTCACGGCGCTGAGTTGATGGGAGACACTCTCCGGTTGACTTACTCTTCTTGGAGAGCTGGAGTACCGAAGTCGACCAGAGAGTGCTCTGCCATCGATTTAACAGGCCTAGTGAAGACCCGCTAAATCGATCCCTGTTGCATCGATTGCAGCAGCATTGATCTCCCTGGCAGTGGAGACCAGCCCTAGAAAAATGTCACTTCCTTTACTACCCAGAATGAAAGCAGAGCTTAGCTGCATGGAGCAGATGGATGTCATTTCCAGACTACACACTCCAACAGAACGGTGTGCAAGCAGGTTAGATGATCCTAAACCCAAATGATAAGGTTAGGATCTGTGTAGACCTTACTAAGCTCAATGAAAATGTTTGTAGAAAGTGACTTGCGCGCCTTTGTGTGGAATACACCCTATAACAACTTATTGAAGCAAAATTCTTTTCATAATTGGATGCTTGGTATGAATTCTGGCAGATACCCCTTGCTGCAGCATCGGCACTACTAACCACTTTCATCACACCATTTGGAAGGGTTTGTTTCAACCGATTTACCATTTGGCATATCATCAGCTCCTGAACACTTCCAGGGGACAATGTCACAATGCATGGAGGGTCTAGAAGGAGTTCTCTGCTAAATGGATGACATCCTTATCTATGGATCAACTCAATCCCAACATGACCAACATCTCTTTGTAGTCCTGACACTACTGGAGAAGACAGGCATAACACTCAATGACAAGAGTTAATTCTTAAAAGATAAAATTAAGTTTCTAGGCCAGATCATTTGATGGAGCAGGGGTCAGACCAGATTGCATGAGAGCGAAAGAAATTACCCACATGAAGGATATCTCAGAATATCAGTGAGACACATCAATTCATGGCTATGGTAACACACCTGGCAAAATTCCCTCACGTAGTAGGGACATCAAAGCCATTTTGAGATCTCCTGAGCCCACAAAATTCCTGGTATTGGGGAACTAAACCAACCCAGGCATTTACAGAAATAAAACAAGACCTGCACATCCTACCACTTTTGGCCCTATAAAACCACCGCAGTTTCAGCTGATGCCTCAGCTTGTGAGATGGGGTAGTCCTTCACTGTGGCATCTAGGAGCATATCCCTCACAAGCACTCACCAATACAGAACAGTGCTATGAGCAAATAGAAGAAGCAGCCCTAGCCATTACATGGGCTTGTGAATGGTTCAGAAACTTTCTCATGAGCATAAAATTTCACGTGGAAACTAATCACAAACCACTAGTCGCTCTTGGAGTCACAACCTAGGATACAATATTTTTGAATGAGACTCATGAGGTTTCCATTCTCGATTGCTCATATGCCAGGGTAGAACCTCAATATAGCTGATATGATCTCCAGGGCCATACTCCCCAATGCACCACAGCAAGAGACTAAACCAGAGGAGCTGCTCATAGAAGGTTTTGTAGGTGCCATACTTACTATTTTATAAATCACAGCAAAATGCCTGCAAGAACTGAAAAAAGAAACAAGGCAGATGAAGTCCTGAGCTGAGTCATGACCCATTGCAGAGAGGGTTGGACTACCCAGAAAAAGTCAGAAATCTCCATGCACCCATATTGGGCAGTTTCAGGTGATCTTACCATAAACCAATGTCTGTTGTTGAAGGGATCCAGGTTATCCCTACATCAGTGCAACAGGAAATCCTTGACAGACTACATGAGGGACACCAAGGCATTACATTATGCAGGGAGAGAGCTAAATAGTCTGCTTGGTGACCTGGGCTCAACAAACAACTACAACAGAGAGTTAAGAAATGTGATATCTGTGCTCTCATGAGAACCAACCAATGAAAACCGTTACTGCCATGTGTTCTATCAGATAGACCAGGGCAGAAAGTCAGGACTGACCTTTTGCATCTGGATAATACAACCTAGCTTTTGGTAACTGATTATTTTTCAAGGTGTATTGAAGTTGCCAAGTTGCTCAATACCACAATAGGTACAGTTGTGCAGAAGATAAAATACATTTTTTCCTGTTTTAGGATTCCAGAGCAATTAGTCTCTGACAATGGTTCCCAGTTTCCCTCAGAGACCTTTGAGAGGTTTGCAGAGACCTAGAGTTTCAAACACGATACATCCAGCACCTTGTTCCCCCAAAGTACTGGGAAAGCAGAATGTGTGAAAAGACTCTAAAACAACTCCTTTCTAAATCCTCAGAACCTCATCTTGCTCAATTAGCATCACAGCTGCCAGCTTTTCAAAGTGCCCAATCCCCAGCTCCGCCCCAGGCCTCGCCCCCACCCCACCCCTTCCTCCAAGGCCCTACCCAGCCCCGCCTCTTCTTGCCTAGTTCCACCCCTCCCCCGAGCACACTGCATCCTTGCTCCTCCCCCTTCCCTCTCAGCCTCCTGCACGGGAGGTGCGGGGAGGGTGGGGGAGACGCTGATCAGCAGGACTTGCCAGGCGGGTGGGAGGCACTGGGGCAGGGGGGAGGTTCTGATAGGGGGGCTGCCAGTGGGTGCTCAACACCCACCATATTTTCCCAGTGGATGCTCCAACCCCGGAGTATCCATGGAGTTGGCACCTATGATTAGTATACTGGCCGACACCTATAGCAAAAGAATTCAGCCCGGCAGAGCTGGTTTTGGAAAGGAAGCTGCAGTCTGCTATCCCAACTATCCCTTCCCAGCTAAACCCTTATTGGCTGGACTTCTTGAGACTACAGAAGAAGGAAGATCAATATAAAATGTGCCAGTAGAGGGACTTTGACACGCAGCATAGAGTCAAATTCTTGAGAGTACTGAATCCAGGCGATTACATATGGGTGAAAGACTCTCAGGATAAGGGGACAGTGCAGGGATGTGCTAGAACCCCTCACTCCTACTTCGTTAGTGTGCCAATGGGAATCATCCCTTGGAACCAGGGTCATCTTGTTGAGTCATGCCAGGAACTTCCAATACACCCTGATCCCTACCCTGAGACAGAACCTAGAAACAACACCCTACCTGCCCACAGAGAACTGCCAGCATGTCCTCCTTATCCTTTCCCTGCAAGGAAGTATCCAGCTAGAGAAATATGGCCTCCTGCAGGCCTGGAGGATTACCTAAGCTCTTGAGAATCCAAGAAAGTCAGATGACTCTTAGCCAAATATAGTAAAAGGTCAGAATAAGTCCCTGATGCAAGGCTGAAGGTTCGGATGTTCTACCCTGTCCTTCCTGGGGGTTTTTATTTTTGTTTGTGTGGCTGTTTTAGTTAGTTATATGGTGCTGGTGTTTATTTAAAAGTTTGGATAAAGGTTTATCATCCTTCATCTTCAGAAAAGGGGGCCCGGTGTTAGTTGTGAAACGACAGACTAGAGGCATACAGCCAGGAGGCAAAAGCCTGCATAAACAGGAAATAAAGTCAGTCTTGTGTTCACTTCTACCATGGTGTCCTGGGTCCCTAGCACCATGGGATGCCATTCTTGGTTGATCCTTAGACACTTCTGTCTAATAAACATGAGTTATACCGATGAATAAGAGAATACCCAATAATAGTGAGGGGTATACTGAATGATAATAATAAGATTGACCCTCATTTATGTCAGTGCCCACATCCTAGTAGTCCCGTTAAACTAACTTTCTTCTTTAGGCATCACCGAGACTGTGGATTTTGAGGAGGGGTTTGTATGGTACCCTGGACTTTACTGAACTCCATGTTCAGGCTACCAGTTCAGTCATGGCACTGCGAGGTGCTGCTTTCTCCACTCACCTCATCCAGCCTTTGGAGCACCCTGGCACGGATGATGATGTTCGTCCATCATTATCGATGAAGACCTCAAAAACTCATTCTTTCGATGACCGGGCTCTGTGCGTCCAAAGATGACTGATCAGTCCGATTCGGGCGTGGAACGTCCTGTCACACGTCGGGCAGACATGTAATGGCACTGTCGATGACATACGAGCAGCTCTGGACTTGCGCAGCTCACGCTTTTTTTCAGCCTCAGCAATACGCCTCGCCTCAGAGGTATTACTGCCTGTGTGAATGAGGCTGTGCCATGCTGAACGGTTCAGTGCAAAGGTTTCCCATGTGGCGGTGTTGATCTCGAAGGACTTCAAAGAGGTCTTCAGCGTGTCCCTGAACCGCTTCTTTTGTCCTCCATGGGAGCGCTTTCCCTGAGTGAGTTCTCCGCAGAAGAGCTGTTTAGGAATGCATTCATCTGACATTCTCACAACATGTCCGGCCCACCTGGTCTGGGCTCTCATCAGCAATGTGTGAACTGACGGCAGACTGGCTCTAGTAAGGACATCAGTATCGGGCATTTTGTCCTGCCATCTGATTTTTAGAAGCTTTCGCAGACAGGAAATGTGGAAGTGATTGAGCCTTCGTGCATGACTCCGATAGACAGTCCACGTCTCGCAGGCGTACAGCAGAGTTGGAAGCACCACTGCTCGGTAGACCTTCAGCTTCGTTGGTAGGCTGATCCCTCGACGTTCCCAACATTGGAGCGCAATAGGCCAAATGCAGAGCTGGCTTTAGCAATTCTGCAGTTTACTTCATCATCGATTGACACTGCTCGGGAAAGGGTACTGCCCAGGTACGTGAAGTGGTCCACTGTCTGAAGTCTCTGTCCATTTACAGTGATGGACGGTTCTCAGTATGGAGCGTGGGGAGCTGGCTGGTGCATGACCTCAGTCTTCTTGATGTTAATGGTGAGACCGAAGTTGTTGAATGCAGCTGAAAACTTGTCCATACTGGCTTGCATTTCTGGCTCTGTACTAGCATTCAGAGCACAATCATTGGCAAAGAGAAAGTCTCGAAGTACAGTTTCCTTCACCTTGGTGATGGCACGCAGTCGCCTCAGATTGAATAGTTTCCCGTCAGTTCTATACTTCAGGCCTACTCCTTCAGTGCAGTGTTGAAAGGCATCAGTCAGAGTGGCAGAGAATATCATGCTGAACAAAGTGGGTGCTAAAACACACCCTTGCTTGATGCCATTGGTGACTGGGAAGGCCTCAGATGTTTCACCGTCATCCAGGACACGAGCCATCATACCGTGATGAAATTGATGTACCATTCGTATAAATCTGTCTGGACAGCCAAATTTCGACATGATCCTCCACAGGCCCTGGCGACTGACAGAGTCAAATGCTTTTGTGAGGTCCACAAAAGTTGTGTAGAGTTCGCGATTCTGCTCTTGACATTTCTCCTGTAGCTGACGCACTGCGAAGATCATGTCAATAGTCCCACGTCCCTTGCGGAAGCCACACTGTGATTCTGGCAGTAAGCCCTTCTCCAGGTGAGTGATCAATCGGTTCAACAGAACCCGTGCAAGAACTTTCCCCGCTGTAGAAAGCAGTGAGATTCCACGGTGATTGTCGCATACCTGGCGATTGCTCTTCCTCTTATAGAGGTGCAAGATGGACGCGTCTCTAAATTCTTGTGGAATGGTTCCCTGCTTCCAGAAGGATTGAAACAGCTCAGTGAGTTTCCGTAGCAGCACAGGTCCACCGACTTTGTACACCTCTGCTGGTATGGCATCTGACCCTGGGGCTTTGCCACTTGACAGCTGATTGATAGCTTTCTTCACTTCGTCCTCTTCTGGTGAAGCATCCATGGAGTCATTGACTGCAACCTGGGGCATCTTGTCAGTGGCCTCATCATTGATGACTGAGGGGCGATTGAGAATTGCTTCAAAGTGTTCAGCCCATCTCTGGAGAATCTGCATCTTCTCTGTAAGGAGCACAGTACCATCAGAGTTCAGGAGGGGAAAGCTCCCAGAAGACTGTGGACCATAGAGTGTGTTGAGGGCTTCATAAACTGCTTATAGTCGTTCCTGTCCACATATGCCTGTATTTCATCTGCTTTGGCGCTCAGCCACAAGTCCCGCATTTTGCGCAGTCGGTTCTGTACTGTTCTGCGAGTGTTGATAAAGGCGGTCTTCTTTGCCGCTGAGGATGGATCGTTTTGATATGCACAATGCAGGCGGTGCTTCTCAGCAAGTAAGGCCTGGATTTCTGCATCATTTTCGTCAAACCAGTCTTGCTGCCTGCATGTGGAGGGCCCCAATACCTTCGATGCAGCTGTATGGACAGTGTTGCGGAATCGCTCCCAGTCTTTCTCAGTGTCATCCTCAATACGAAGATCAGCAAGCTCATTCTCTAGACCTTCCACTAGATTTTCAGTGATGCGGCTGTTCTTCAGCTTCGACACGTTGATCCTTTTGAGAGCCTTACAGCCTTGTGGTCGTCTCTTCGGCATGATACGGAGCTTCATTTTGGATACTATGAGCCTATGATCCATCCAACAGTCAGCGCCACACATAGCTTTTGTAACCCTGACATCTTGTCTGTCCCTTCTCCTGATGATGACATAATCGATCAAATGCCAGTGCTTGGAACGGGGGTGCATCCACGAAGTCCTGTTACGGGTAGGAAGGCGGAAGACCGTATTGCTGATCAGAAGGCCATGTGCTGCACAAGTTTTCAGCAGTAACAGACCATTGCTGTTACACTTTCCCACTCCATTTTTCCCGATGACTCCTTCCCAGGCTGCGGCATCGCATCCGACTCTTGCGTTAAAATCGCCAAGCAGAATCAGCTTGTCTGTGCGGTGCACTGATGATAGCAGAGTATCTAGTTCTTCATAGAATTTATCCTTCACATCCTCTGGGTTGGTCATTATAGGAGCATATGCGCTGATCAAAGTAGCTTGTTTTCCTTTTTGAAGCGGAAGCTGCATTGTCATGAGCCGGTCATTCATACCCTTGGGGGAACTGGCAAGTTTCCGAACAAGATGATTCTTGACGGTGAAGCCAACTCCAGATTCGTGACGCTCATCACTGCTGCGGCCACTCCAGAATAATGTATAGCCACCGCCTGACTCGGACAGCTGTCCTTCATTAGCAAGGCGAGTTTCGCTAAGGGCTGCAATGTCAATGTTGTAGCGTGCGAGCTCTCTAGCGACAAGTGCTGTTCTTCTCTCCGGTCTGTCTGCCGTGATGTTGTCCAGTAACGTGCGCACATTCCATGGGCCAATAGTGATCGGTGTCACTCTAAGTTTTGTTTTTGTTTTTGTTCGACCGCTTTTGTGGGATCCCCGCCAGCCGCGGTATGCTGGCCAGGGTAAGGTGAAGCAGGCAATGTTTAGGGCACCTTTTCTAGCCCCCTCCTCGTTCTACGGAGGTGAGCAGTGCAATCCTGAATAGGGCTGCTCAGTCGCTCAAGAAGATGCCGAGCTCCACTGCTGCTTCGGTTAGTGAGGAACGACCATTATGCCTGAGCCACCTATGTGCAGGTCCGCGGCTACAGCTCCCAGTGTATCCACACCTGCTGCTTCGTCGCTCGCCCAACGCCACAGGCCTTGATATGATATGATGTCAAGACTTGCGCGTGAATTGGATTAAAGTCAGGGAGAGTTGCGCGGCGTCAGCCTCACTCTCTCTTCCCAGTTCCTATCTGTATCCAGTGGCAGGACAGAAGTCGAGACGGCTGGAGATAGGGCAGGGCGCAGTGGATGACCAGGACGCCTACGTGTCTTGTCGTGCTCTTAAGCGTTCCACAACGCTTGCTGTCACCACCTTCCTGACCATTAAACCAGGTTGAACCAGGTTGCCTCAGTCAGCCGGATCCAGCCTTCGCATGCAATGGGTAGACAGGCCCTAACTCACCGAGAGTCTCATACTCATTGGCTACCCTCACCTGGTTTAGCCCGCCAGTCGAGACGGTCTCCGGGGTGTGGCCACTGTCGCATGCTGACAGCTACTTGGAGCCACAGGTGAGAGCTGGGTGTTAAGTGGGGACCAAAGTGGATGAGCTACTCCTAGGAGTACGACTGCTCCCCCATCAGAGGTACTACCCCTCCCTGACAACCCCATACACCCTACCCTGGCACGGATAAAGGTGTGCTGGAGCATAGACTCAGATTCAGGCTGGATCTCCTTATTATTCCAGATGCCAGATGGAGCCCTGACATCCACCTCCAACCAGGGAAGCCTTGTAGGGCTGATTTCAGATCCCGAGAGTGGCAAGCAGCACACAGCAACCTCAGAGTAATGGCTGCTTTAGCTTCCTGAGGCGTGTGCAGGGCCTGATGGAGAGGGGGTGCCCTCCTGGTGGGCTTTCCAGGGCAGGGGGCAGAGAGGGCAAAGGGCCCTTCTCCGGAAAGTGTGCTGAAATGCGGATAACCACACTGTGGCGCTGAGCTGGGAGAAGCAGGCAGTGCAGCAGTGTGGTTGCATTGGCTACAGTTCACAGTGATGTCTAACACAGGGGATCCATTGAGAGCATTCTATGTGTGGATATACAGAGCCAGATTTACAAAGCTAATTAAGTGTCTACAGATGTGGATTGGCACCTAGTAAGCTGTTCAAAAAGTACCTAAGAAGAGTAGGTGCCTAACTCGAAGTGAAATCAATGGGAGTTAGGAGCCCAGTGCTTTTGAAAATCCTACTAGGTGCTAATCTGCAGCTTTAGGCATCTAAATAACTTGAAAAATCTGGAGCCTTAAATCCCATACCTACACCAGCTGATGGGCTGTTCCATAGTGCTTTGCGGGTACTTGAACAGGTGACAACACCAAAATTCTCTAGTGTGGACAGGCCAATGCGTGCATCTTTAGATGAACCTGGTCTTCGTAACAAAACCTGAAATAAAATAAGGTTCATGCTGTCTCAGGCTTTCCTGTGATCATTCTGCACATCTTTAGTAGGCTATCATTTGGTAAAACATATGTGTCTGTCCTGGGGAGACTAGATAGCCACTTATGCACTGCTGAATAGTAGCCGCACATATCAGGTGATCTGCTGTACCTGCTGGGCACGGTAGTTATGGGGCACGGAAATGTCAAGGCAGAAGGTGCATATGAAACTTTGTTCTCTTTGTGTGTATGTGTATGGATTGATCTTCTGTGGCTTGCACTTCCCATTCTTCACCATCTCCTTTCTCCTGTTGCAGTGTCACACATTAGACCTCAAGGTCAAGCATGCTCAAACTGTTTTTCACTACAAAAAAATGGAACCAGGCTGCCAATCTGGATAATGAGGAGATTGCTTGCTGTCTGGCAGCACATCTTTATTTTTGTTAGTGCATAAGTTGTGTATTCTGATCCTGCACTCTTCCCATTGTCACATTTTTTTATTTACTTCCTTCCCCCCCATCTTTCTGCAGCCACAAAAACAAAATCATGTTTGCATGCAGTATATTTTATGTACCATAAAATATATATAACCCAGTTGTTAAATAGCTGATAGGGAGGAGAAATCATTTCAACTGCAGTGCCATGGAGCCTCTGGGGTCATGCGTCAAAATCCAGCAAACACTCTGCAGGATCATAGCACCGAATTTTATACACGTAAGTCCAATTTTCAAAAGGGCTTAGCACCCACAACTGAAGCTGGATCATTTAAGGAGTTTAGTTCTCTGTTAGGCACCTAAATGAACAATGCAAATCTGGCCCTTATTTATGAGTTTATATGGGGAAAATATAGCTGTGGCTTTACCAACTACATCTGTCTAACTATCAGTTCAAAGGGCATGTTCAACCTCTGAAAGCATATGGGCTGTTTCTTTTAATGTTAACAGATGTTTTGGCCTGGCTTTGAGACCACAATTATATGACTATCTTTCTAGTGAGAGTATCTATTTAAAATAAATACAATTGAACCTGGCTGTTTTTTCCCCATGTAGGATAATACACACACACCATAACTAATCTATCTATCTGCGCCTGAGTTTAATAAACTTTAACTAGCTCTCCCCAGAGAGAGGACCACAGCTTGCCAACCCAGTAAAACCAACGAGACAGCAAGAGTGTAACTGAGGACAGAATTTGGCTCCTAGGAGGTGCATATGAGCTGTGGGTACAGAACAGTGATTTTCTTTTCCCATTTTATTTATTTACTTCCATAAACATACAACAATGTTCCATTTACCAAAACAAGAGAATGTAAAAAATAATTCACTTGAGATGAGTAAACAACAGTGGGTGGAAAACTTTAAAAGGGAATGATTTTTCTTACAGGGGCTCTAGTTATAGGCACTTTTAAAATTTCTCACAGCAATTATTCCAAGCAAACTGCATCACAGCTTCCGAAGTGAAGAAGTATGTTCATTTAAAAACATCAGCCAAAGATATGATTACTTTAAGATCCACAGCCAAATTCCACAGGTAAATGCTGCACATAGCCGTGTGTGTCCAAAATATACTAACTCAGGTCCTGGAGGGAAAAGGCAATGAGGATGGTATTTGCTGTGTCTTTGATTAAAGGGACACTACACACTTCTCATGTGCCGCTTTATTAAATCTACATAGGACGACACAGCTCCACATGGGAGCCCTTTCCGTGACTTCAGTGTGAGTTGGGTCAGATGCTTAAAAAGGTACACTTTATATGTGCTATATGGACACCGACAACTCACTATTCTCATATGAACAATCCCATTGACTGAGCAAATAAAGCAAGCAAGGCTGGGCCATGTACGTTGACTTTGAGAGTATTAATAGTTATGTTTGCTTCTTCGAGAGCTCAACACCGCCAACCAACTGTTAGGGCCAAATTCAGGTCAGGTGTAAAGAGGCATAACTATGCTAAAGTAAATGTGATTCACGAGGAGGTTTAAATTTGACGATAGTCTTTGCAAATAAAAGGATTAAGATAAATGCCTGAGGGTTAAACCGGTCGTTAATAGCCCTTTAACTAGGAGCCAGGTTAGGAGCTGTTGTTTTCCCCTTACTTTTTACTTTGCCAAGTAGTGCCCTTACCTGGTAGGTTTTGGTAGCAGCATATGTTTAAACTGAAGCGCTCACACTTCCACATGGACTTGACTATAGGAAAGCTACTGCAGGTGGAGCTGGGACTTGCTTTTCTGAGGATCCAAGCACCCAGACTTTCTATCCACGCTGACTGAGCTGTAAATGCTCAGTAGCTCTCAAAATTTGGCCCTGGTCAGGCGCTGAGAACTGTACCTGCACCTGTGGGGAGCCCTACTGACTTCATTGGGATTCCAAGGGGTGCAGCGTTCTGCCTGCACGCTTCTCAGTGTAGGATCGGGGCCTTGGTGAACTATGATTCTATAACCTCAGTTGGCAGCTGGGTTCACAACAGGGGAAGGTGAGATCAGTCAGTTCTGGCTGGGAGCCACTGAGGGTGATGTTTTAAGGCACCTAACTCCCATTGAAAATCCCACACTGTGCTGTTGAAAATCCCACACTGAATCCTGTCCTGTCACCGAGCTCTAGTAATTATTTTGGAGAAACCTATTGTATTTTCATAAGTTAAAAGAGGTGGGTTTTTTCGTTTTTTACATTTCCTTAACGTCTTTAATGGGAGGAATTTTAATGGCAAAATCATATTTTTGCATTTTTTTCTAAAATATTATTAAACGTCCCCCTGCATTAAATATTGATGGTGCCTGGCTTGTTATTTGCCATTAGCAATTGTTTGTACCAATTAGCTGCTCAAAACCTCCCTCTAGCTTTGCATAAACTCTGTCTAACGCCATACAAATCATTCTTCAAGGTCTGTATGGAACTTGGCAGCTTTGGTTCCATTACATACTGATCACATATATGTAGGGGCGTGAGACAGAGACTTCACAATGATGCTGTGGGTGTATATCTATCATTCTGCACCCTTCTACATATCAGCCCTTTATTATTGTTATGTGACTAGTGCATACTTAAATCTTAATTAAAATACCTTTATCATTCTTCATTTTACACCTAGCCACCATTATCCTTAATGGAATAGTTACAAGCTGAAGGACGCCTGACACTTCCCATGATTAATGTAGCATATTTACTGACAGTAAACTACTAGGAGTTCTTTCGATTCAAACCATTCCATTCTGAGACCAGTATCACCATCCTCATCTTTTATAGATGCAAATGCCCAGACACACATTCCCCATCATGTATGATCATTGTCATGCTTTGCTGGATCTTTATGGACGTTCCAGGCTTGTATGGAGTTTTGCTCAAACAAAGTGATCTGATATGTACGCAAGCAGGCTAATGCTGAGGGCTCCTGGCTTAGGCTTGGTAGCTGCTTTGTCTGACACACAGTAATAGTGCAGTTCTGTAAATATAGCAGTCTAGGGCTTTATACATCACTGCTCTTCCTTATGGCCTATCCAGAAGGCCCCGGGGTTTAAATTTGATCTCTATGACATGTATGTGTTCTCCTTGTTCTCTAATCAGAGATGAACTTCGCTATTATTTTCTTTATTGTTTGCTGGAGTCCATTGCACAATTGGATAAAGGTACAGTAACATCATGGAAAGGACTTGGTTGTGGAGATCATTCTTCTGTAAAGGTCAGTTTGCTGCACTTTCCATTTCCCAGGATGCAATACTTGCTGCTTTTGGTAAGGAAGTAAAGAACATTCCATTTGATTTGCTTAGCCAGCAGACTTCAAAGAAACAAAACAAAATCCATGGGGAAAAAAATTGCACTTGAATACAACAACAACTGAAGCTTGATATCTACAACCATTTGTAATAGAAATCCTGCCCAAACCCATCTTTTACTTAGCTGTATAGAAATACATTTATTTCAATCGATATACACAGTTGCAAGCTGGACATTAAACCTTAGAGAACAAAGATTCCAGGTATTTCTCCTATATAGAGGTATAGCTATTAAAATATAAGAGTTTGAATGGATGGGTATAGAAGACATGGCTTGAGTCTAATTCCAGTAATAAATTAATGCAAGCCCAACCCTATTTTAGCTCTTTTAGCCTCGAGAGGCTACTCAATACAAAACTGACTAAGAAACTAACTAACCAAGAACAAGGCAAAAAAGACACAAGGAGGTTGAATAGGAGTCTCATTCTTTTCCACTCTGTGGCTTTGTCTGCACTTAAAAATTAGATAGACTTAGCTATGTCTCTCAGAGCTGTGAAAAATTTCACTCGCTGGGCAATGTAGTTAGGTTGACATATACCCCATTGTAGACGCAGATAGGTCAATGGAAGAACTCTTCTGTTGACCTAGCTACCACCCCTCGCAGAGGTGAAAAACCACTTCCATCAATGTAGGAAACATCTACACTACAGTGGCACAGCTACAGTGCCATAGGCGTGTCAGTGTAGTGGCTGTAGTGTAGACATATAGACACCCCAGAAACAAAAACAAGTCAATGGAATTATTCACCTGAGTAAGGTTACTCATGTGCTGAACCCCACGTAAAATCAGGTTCTTGATTTGCAACAAGTCTGGCCATATAGTCTTGGAAGATTTAATTATAGTGGTGCAGCTACATCACTGTAGTTAAATTCGCAACATGACATCTATTTAAGCATATGAATTTTATAGAGGATTTAGAAAGGTCAAGCTTTAGTTAGATTTCTTTGAAATTTGGTGTGCCTCAGAGGGATGCAGGGTAGGGTTAGTGACCCAGATTTGGAGTCATTTGAGCATGGGGTTTGAAGGTATAAGCCCTGAAAAATATAGCCATTTTAAAGAACGTTTCTAGATGGGTTGTATTTTTGTGTGCAGAGATCAAACTATTGATGTGATGTGGGTCAAAATGGTCTTAATCTTATTAAAGGTCAAGCATGGCATCCACTAAATCTTTGGAAGCCCAAATTGAGACTGCTATTTAGGAAAATGGACAGTTTTATGCTGTGCATGCACCAACATAGAAAAACAGCTCAAGTGTTTCCATTCCCACCATTGTATAGGTTTTGAATCTCGACTCCTGTAAGTGGGCTACAATCCAAACCGTTAATTGGATTGCTTTGAAATTTCATGTATGTCATGGGGACACAGGATAGCATTAGTGATCCAAATTTGGGGTTATCATTCAACTGAAAGGTTCCTGAGTTCCCCCTCCCCCAAATGCTTTCCTTCCACTGCCTTGTACTGTTATCTGAGAGGTACTAATAACTGGATGAATCACAGACCTCTTGATGGGTGTGAATTCACCTTTCAATTAACATAACTACATATAAGTTAATCACAAGCCCTGACCTAAGACATGGGTACAAATTTTAGTTTGGCAGAATGTAATCAGAATATTTCAGGGTAAAAAAATTAGATGTGAATGCTTCCTGGAAGGGGAGGGTTTTAAAGGGTGGCAGTGAAGGGAGGGGGGTTACAGGGAGGAGGATAAATGGGGATGTTTGGTTGGGGAGGGGTGAGATGTTGGGGAGCTCAGATGAGGGAGGTGAGGCATCTCACAGCTTCACCAGTGCACCTCCAGCCTCCCTGAACCCCTCTTTTTTCCCCCCTTTTTGTCCTTTAATAGTGGACAAACAGGTGAGAGTGAACGAGTTGTGAAAGATGGTGAAGAGCTTGTATATTTATGCAACTGTGGAGTTGGCAGAGTAAAGGGGGTACCTGTGTTAATGGGGCACATTGGGGTATTTCCTAAAGAAAGCAGAGTTAATGTTGCATCGGTAACCTCTACTGTGCCTTTTCTGGTTTCCAGAAATATGAGTTTTCCTCAACCCACTATTCTGCAAGGGGACAATATACTATCAACCAAACTGAATGCTGCATTAATGTATTGCAGGGGGTCGGGGATGGGATGGACTAGCACAGCTGGGGAGTGAATAGGGGAGGTGGGGTACATAATTGCTAATGAATAACAGAGGGTCTGGTTGAAAGCCCTTTGAAGACAATGGACATCTTTCCATTGATTCCAATGGGCGAGACACTTGTCAGCTCGACAAAGTATTCATTGTAGAAAGATCCTGTGTATCCATTTGTCCTTTTAGTTCAGCCAGATGTGGAGTACAAGATCTGAAATGCTCCATTAATTCTATTCTACTGTCTGACATAACAACTTGCAATAGGCAACGGATTTCAACATATTCAGTGCTGTCAGGCTCTCATAAGGAGCCTTGATGGTATTAAACAGGGCAGATACATTGTGTAGCAATCTAAAAAAATAATAATTTAATTGATTCACAGGAAACCTAGGTGTTTTAATTAATTTGAATAACAAAAAGTCAAAGCCTAATCTGTAATTTCAACATTAATATTATGTATGATTAACAGAACTCAGTCTTTCTTATATTATTTTATATAATTACTTTTTGAAACACGAAGGGAAATGTAATTTGAAATCATTTCTAACTGCACTGCTGCTCCTGCTTGGATGGATACTGGCATGAAATCTTTTATTGTATTTCTCCTTCTTTCACTGGGACTTGAAAGGAACCCTTCATCCCTGTGAATTCTCTTATAAACAAATGAATTTTATTGATGACACACATGGGAAGATAACACTGGGAGAAAAGGGGCTCGCAGAATGGAAGAGAAGTTGAGAGGGTTATTAACTTTTTTTGAGAAAGAGAATAGCTGTTAATGGTTTTCTTGTAGAATAAGAGCTAAGAATTAGTTGGTGTAGCTTTAGCAAAATTAAATATTGAATAGAGGATGGACGTCGCTTCTCTCAGCCCTGTAAAGAGAGCTGTCTCAGTCCTGAGATCATGCATGTGAATATCTTTACCCAGGGGAGTAAACCCCATTGGTCAGATTCTCCACTGCAATGACGTTCTGGAAACGTTTTAGGTGCACTTTGGACTGGCTCCACTACTCTGTGAGATCAAAGTGACTCATGCGTGGTTTGTAGGACCAGGATCTGACAGCCACAGCAGCACTCAATTGCATTTTGAGGAAGGAAGGATGAAATCTGCATTGAGAGATGTCTTAGGAACCAGGGAAGCCCAACACTGAGTCATCTGACTTGCCAACCACAGGGATTTAGTGATCTGCTCCTGTTGCTGGTATAAGACATAGAGCCGGTCAGAGGAGACCTGGCATCCAAAATCCTCCTTAGCCAGGTTGGTGAACTCTGACAGTTTGGGCCTGCTCCTCATGGCTTGGAACCTCAAAATGAAGTGATTCTTAAAGGGGCATCTGCCAGGACCTGTGCTACCCTGGCCAAAGAAGGATAACGAAGGGCTTTGAAGGCATTCTTCTCAGCATGGTAACCTAGAAGAGCTTGAAGCTCCTAAAAAATCCTCACCTGAAAAGGGGTGGTGATGAGCCCCTGGTTAGTCTGGGTTGCCCAGTGTCGTGTTCAGTGATCACTCAGTGACTAAGGTGCTGGCAAAAGAGCTGCTTTATTCTGTGTCCAGTTCCAACAAGAGTGTCACAGAGACCCGCCCAGACTCAGTCTGGGAAGCTCAGCCCTTCAAGACATGGTCCCCAAGACCAGATCCATCACCATGGCCTTACTCAGGGTCAACCTCCCTGCTGTGTTATTCACAAGCAGCAGGGAGCCCAGGGAAGCTAGGTCCAAGGACATATCATGCCAGGAATCAAGTGCAATTTGGCCAGATCATCTTCATCTCCATGTGATGCACTGGGGAGTCTGGAGCCAGAACTGTACACCAAATGGTTAATGCCATAAAACACGAGGCCATATCTGAGACGGTCAAAATGGTCATCATTTCCCCTCAGCTTCCTGCCCTCTGTGGGGAGAGCTGACTTCTTTGCAAAAGTGGTGCCATGTTTGTGCAGCAGACAGGTCCTGTAGCATCTCTTAGGCAAGAGGTAAAATATGGTGCACTGGCCTAATGAAGAGCAAGCTTCTAGTTATCATGGTGTCCCTTGACAGCCCTCTTGATGTCCTTATGGAAAGGGTAGCAGGAGAATGGCTTTCCCCTGTATGTGAACACACTCTTTGTAGGGCCTGTCTGTTCTTGGGAGTCCTCCCTGGACAAAATTCAGGACTGTGGACCCCGTATACCCAAAGGTGTCAAAAACCACTGTGGCGAAGACCCCAGCTTGCTTTTGGTAGTGCTCACTCTCCTCGGAAATATCTACTAACCTCTGGGGCACCAGATAGACAACGCCTCTCCCCATCCCATCCACTACCACAGCACTGGCCTGAGCTTTATCTGTGTGGAGTTTGTAAGGGTGGTGGGGGTGAAAACCTGGCTACTTCTCTCTCTCTCCCCTTCCCCCAGCCAACACCTCCCCCCTATATGCAGAAAGGATGTTTAGGGAGGCCATGAGAGTGGTTGTTAGCTGACCTGACTCCACACGCCTTGGTGTGTCTGTCTTGGCCCTGGTGTCTCCCATATCGAACAGGCAACCTGCCCGGTGTCTGCCTGGGAATGCATCTGATGTGGGATTGGCGTCTCTCAGGGGATGGAGAAATTCCCATGGGACAGTATTCCACAGAATGGACCAGGCCCTCTCCCCATGTGCCACACCCCAAGCACCACTCTGACATTGCCACAGACACACAGCCACAGCCGCTGCTTTATCTCAGTGAGGTGGCAGAAACCTAGGCCTGAGGGACAGAGGACAGGTTCTGGGTGTCAAAAGCCTCATGACCAGCTGGGGTGGGATGGGGTGTAGTTGTCTGAGACAACCCAACAAGGAGCCGTGGCTCAGAGTCCAGATGTAGGTGGTCCTTGAAGAAAGCTGATTCCCTAAAACAGGAGGACCCGAGGTCGGCAATACCTGCCTATGGGAACGGACATACACCGAGTTTCCACTTGCTGAGGAAACTGCTCATTCTTACTTTGAAGGGTTTGTGAACGGCAGGGGGCCTTATCCTCTGAAACTCATGGATTCCCTCCAGATCTTCCCAAGGACAGAAGATTCCCATTGTTTCTGCTGCACTATCTCACTGATCTGGCTGTTGGATGCTCAGCAGTTTTCAAAATCAGGTTATTTATTTAGGAGCCTAACTTTAGGTTCCTATTTTTGAAAATTTTGGCCAGCACATGTGAGTACCTTCTTCCTTTCTTTCCTGAGTACCTAAAGCAGGCATAAGACAGTGGAAAAGAAGGGGGCATTTCACCATTCATGGGGGTATATATGTAGTACGATAGATAACCCTTTCCAAAGGCAGATTATCTTGCAAAATGCTATTGGTAGCACCACCGTCTCCACCAGTAGATTGTGGCTTAGTTCCCTCAATAAACTGGAAGAAGGGAAAGCAGAGAGTGGGGTTCGAATATATGATGAAATTTAAATATCAACACTGTGTTAATAGAGTTTCAGTTTTCCCTCTCCATAAACGGCAATATGAGATACTTAAATTTTTTTGCAGCAAACAAATCACCTTAATTGAGCACAGTTTTCATTTGAAAACAAGCCGTGGAGCTTAAGGCTGAAGTCCTCCAGAGAAAATGGCCCTATGATTTATATCAGTTCTGTTAGAGCTAGAAGCAATTTGCAAGGTTGCACATGAATAATGCAGGGTGAGAACAGCACAGGATGAAACCATTGAAAAAAAGTAAATGAAATCCCTTTAAAAAGTGGTATATCTAGAGAAAAGTACTTTAATTTGAATTATTTACCAGTGCCTGTAATATTGCAGGAAGACCCACAGATCAGCAAATATTCCAAGCTTTAGGGCACAGTTGTTGTTGCCAATTCCGTAAAAAAATTTCCCTGATGACTAACATGCTAGAGATTGTCTGCTAAGGTCAGAATCAAAAAAAGGAATCGTATTGGGTGAACTCTAACATACTGCTTCCATCTGTTGTCTCAAGATCCACAGAGGCTGAGTCTAAGCCAGGTTGAGATACTGAGTGTCAACTGTTCTACAGAAACCATAACATGAGAACATATTTCAAATGTTGTTGACTGTAATGAGGTGCTGTATGAATTGGGGTAATTCTCAGCAACTCTCTAGAAATATGAGCTGCTGTTCTGTACTTGCAACCATTGCCTACACTTTTCTACTTAGACTACCCTAATCATCAGGCAATGACAAGAGATTATTCCACCCCCTCTTACACTACAAGTCAAGTGTGTCTCTAGGTTTGGGAGATCTTCTGGAATGGCAGGGTGGAAACACCTGTCGTCCGTGATCCACAGCAAGTGCTGAAGGGCTTTCTGATAATACAACCATCTCTATAGGCTTACTTCCAAGTCTGCTGTAGTGGTTTGTATGGGAATCACAGCAAAGCCTGGTCTACACTGGGGGGGGGAGGGAGAATCGATGTAAGTTACGCAACTTCAGCTATGTGAATTACGTAGCTGAAGTCGACATACTTAGATCTACTTAACGCGGTGTCTTCACTGCGGTAAGTCGACGTCTGACGCTCTCCTGTCGACTCCGCCTGCGCCTCTCGCCCTGGTGGAGTACTGGAGTCGATGGGAGAACACTCGGCAGTCGATTTATAGATGCAATAAATCGACCCCCGCTGGATCGACCACTGCCCGCCGATCTGGCGGGTAGCGTAGAGAAACCCTCACTATTTCTGGATGTAGCAACTGGACAATCAATTGATTCCCTAACACTTGGTACCTCAACATCAAAATGGGAATTCTGGACTGATAACTCCTCATTGTACTGCAGATGAACCTGAATTGGGATGCCTAAAAATGTGCCTCCCATCTGGTAACTCAGTCACCCGAGAAAGTGGTCCCTCCTCTGCTACAGCACAGCAACAGCCATTGCAAAAATTAGGAGCCTGTAGTGCATTACCTACATCTAATAGCCTTGGTGATGCCCGCACATCATAATTTTTCTGCTGCATGCTTTCCCCTGACCTCAGCAGCTTCGTCAGGGTGTATGGAGTACAGCTGAGTTCTTAGTTTCCTTCCCATTAAAAGTTCTGCTGGTGCCTGTCCTGTTGTGGCTTGTCATGTCATTCAAAGTGGAAAAGAAACCTGGCCAGCTTTTTACCATATGTCGTCTTCTTCATTCCCTCTTGTATGATTTGCACAGCCTGCACTAGGCCATTTGAGGAAGGCTGGTAGGGCACAGTTCTAATGTGTTCGATTCTTTAAAATTCCTGAAATACAGCACCAGTGAACTGGCTCTCGTTGCCACTTGCCACTGTCTCGGGCAATCCAAAAATGGAAAAAATAAGTTGAAGTTCATCAATTGAAGCCTTGGCTGTAGAGGAGGGCATTATGTGTTCCTCAATCCATTTTGAATGAACATCAGTTAAAAAAAAACATTTTTTCTCATACATGGACCAGCATAGTCTACATGAAGCCCTGCTCAGTGTCACGGACGCCATGCCCATGGGAGCAAAAGAACTTTCAGTGGAGCATGGCTGTTGAATTGGTAAACCACATACTGTCACACAAAAATCTCAATCTCCAGAGCCATTCCTGGCCACCACACACAACTGCATGCCAGTCCCTTCATGTGCACAATGCCAGGATGTGCTCCATGTAACAACGTTAGCACCACAGGTCTGCTTACTGGAGGAATGTTCACCTGGAATCCTAATAATAAGCACCCATCCTGGATACTTGAGGACTCCTTTTGGGAGTAATAAGATTGGCGTTCTGAGCTTACCCACGCTGTCCAGCCATTTGTAACCATGCTCTCCACTCAAGACAATAAATGGCCCTCTGCATTTGTGTTGCATCAATTAGATAACAACTGTGGTTTCTGTAGGCTGAGGTACTTTTGATGGGCTACCTGGTAAAGGACATCTACGCAGAGCATCCACATTATCCAATGCTTTTCCAAGTTTATAATCAATTTTATAGTCATAAGCTGCTAAGGTGAAAGCCCATCTCTAAATTCTGGTAGACACTGTAGGGGGTACAGGTTTGTTCTCCCCAAATTGACCTTTCAGAGATTTACGGTCTGAATGTATAACAAAATGCCTGCCACAATAGGTAAGAGTGGAACTTCTTTATCCCCAAACCTTCTTGTTCTAGTGGGGGATAATATTTTTCTGTGGAAGCTAGTGACCTTGATGCATAAGTAATGGGACACAGACCCATCTGACCTTTGGTAGGCTAGTACCACTCCCTCCCCACATCGCAAGATGACACAAGACAATACGGGTTATCAGAATGAACTAAAAAGTTTGAGGACCTTAGCAATTTCTTTGCTTCTGCAAAAGCTATTTTTGTTTTTTCACTGCCCTGGAATTGTATCCATTTCTGTAACAGTTTGTGTAATGAAGCCAGTACAGATGTCAAGTTGGGTGAAAAAAACATTGTTTATAATAATTTAGCAGACCTAGAAAGGATTTAAATTTGGACACTTACTTTGGTGGTACCTTGGTAATGGCCCATACCTTCTCCTCTAGTGGATGTAAGCCAGTTGCATTATTTTTTTGTCCCAGGTAAATGACTTCAGCAGCCTGAAATACACACTTAGAATCATAAGAACATAAGAATGGCCATACTGGGTCAGACCAAAGGACAATCAAGCTCAGTATCCTGTCTTCTGACAGTGGCCAGCCAATGGCAGGTGCCCCACAGGGAATGAACAGACAGGTTATCATCAAGTGACCCATGCCCTGTCACCCAATCCCAGCTTCTGGAAAACAGAGGCCAGGGACACCATTCCTGCCCATTCTGGCTAATAGCCATTGGTGGACCTATCTTCCATGTATCTATCTAGCTCCCTTTTGAACCCCGTTATAGTATTGGCCTTCACAACACCCTCTGGCAAGGAGTTCCAGAGGCTGACAGTGCGTTGCGTGAAAAAATACTTTCTTGTGTTTGTTTTAAACCTGTTATGTACCTATTAATTTCATTTGGTGGCCCCTTGTTCTTGTATTATGAGAAGGAGTAAATAACACAACCTTATTTACTTTCTCTATATCACTCATGATTTTATAGACCTCTATCATATCCCCCCTTAGTCGCCTCTTTTCCAAGCTGAAAAGTCCCAGTCTTATTAATCTCTCCTCATGCGGAAGCTGTTCTATACCCCTAATAATTTTTGTTGCCCTTTTCTGAACCTTTTCCAATTCCAATATATCTTTTTTGAGATGGGGCGACCACATCTGCACGCAGTATGCAAGGTGTGGGCGTACCATGGATTTATATAGAGGCAATATGATATTTTTTGTCTTATTATCTATCCCTTTCTTGATGATTCCCAACCTTCTGTTCACTTTTTTAACTGCCGCTGCACATTGAGTGGATGATTTCAGAGAACTATCCACAATGACTCCAAGATCTCTTTCTTGAGTGGTAACACCACTATTTACCTCTCTCCATTCTGAAAACTGACCATTTATTCCTACCTTTTGTTTCCTAACTTTTAACCAGTTACCGATCTATGAGAGAACCTTCCCTCTTATCCCATGACTGCTTATTTTGCTTAAGAGCCTTTGGTGAGGGACCTTGTCAAAGGCTTTCTGAAAATCTAAATATGCTATATCCACTGGATCTCCCTTGTCCACATGCTTGTTGACCCCCTCAAAGAATTCTAGTAGATTGGTGAGGCATGATTTCCCTTTACAAAAACCATGTTGACTATTTTCCAACAAATTATCTTGCAAAATGCTATTGGTAGCACCACCGTCTCCACCAGTAGATTGTGGCAAAGCAGGGCCAATCCCCAGACAAATTTTTATCCCAGTTCTCTATATGGCCTCCTCAAGGATTGAACTCACAACCCTGGGTTAGCAGACCAATGCTCAAACCACGGATGCTCTGCTGGAATCAGTCTTAACACCAGCAAATCAATCCTGGGGGGAGGGATAGCTCAGTGGTTTGAGCGTTGGCCTGCTAAACCTAGAGTTGTGAGTTCAATCCTTGAGGGGGCCATTTGGGGATTTAGTTGGGGATTGATCCTGCTTTGAGCAGGGGGTTGGACTAGATGATCTCCTGAGGTCCCTTCCAACCCTAATAATCTATGAAAGAATTCATTTAGTTTCTCCGCAATGGCCTTATCGTCTTTGAGTGCTCCTTTAGCATTTCGATCGTCCAGTTGCCCCACTGGTTGTTTAGCAGGCTTTCTGCTTCTGATGTATTTAAACAATTTTTTTGCTATTACTTTTGGAGTCTTTAGCTAGCTGTTCTTCAAATTCTTTTTTGGTCTTTCTAATTATATTTTTACACTTCATTTGCCAGAGTTTATGCTCTTTTCTATTGTCCTCATTAGGATTTATCTTCCACTTTTTAAAGGATGTCTTTTTCCTCTCACTGCTTCTTTTACTTTGTTGTTTAACCATGGTGGCTCTTTTTTGGTTCTCTTACTATGTTTTTTAATTTGGGGGATACATTTAAGTTGAGCCTCTATTATGGTGTCTTTAAAAAGTTTCCATGCAGCTTGCAGGGATTTTACTTTTGGTGTTGTACCCTTTAATTTCTGTTTGACTAACCTCCTCATTTTTGTGTAGTTTCCCTTTCTGATATTAAATGCTACTGTGTTGGGCTACTGTGGAGTTTTCCCCACCACAGGGATGTTAAATTTAATTATATTACAGTCAGTATTACCAAGCGGTCCGCTATATTCACCTCTTGGACCAGATCCTGTTCTCCACTTAGGACTAAATCAAGAATTGCCTCTCCTCTTGTGGGTTCCAGGACTAGCTGCTCCAAGAAGCATTCATTTAAGGTGTCAAGAAACTTTATCTCAGCATCCCTTCCTAAGGTGATATGTACCCAGCTGGCACAGGCCTGATGTGGGTTTTTAATTGCAATGTAAATATACCCGTAGTCATTTTTTGAGAATTCGACCCTTAAGCCAAAATCGTTATAAGGCACTCTTAAGGCTGTCCACACAAGGAAGTTACACTGATTCCACTACACCAGTTTCTAAACCGATTTAATTAAATTGATGCAAATTTTTAAGTAGATGTGGCCTGGCATTCTGTCCAAATCAGGTTTGTGGGACAGTCTGAAATGACTTGTTTGCCACTTCTCTTGCTATGCTCATTCTATGACTGAATAGAGGAGTTTCCACTCTCTGGGCACCTCTTATTGACAACAATAATGGGTTTAATTCACCCCTGTGTTACTCCAGTTTTACATCAGTGTAACCCCACTGAAATCAGTGGAGTCACACCAGCACAACCCACTGGACAATCAGGTCTAAAGAGTCTTTCCAACAGAAAAGTATTATTAAATCTCCCAGATGATGGATCCCATTGTCTGTCCCAGTCACATTCCAATACAAAGGGCAGTAATGCAATTGATGGAAGCTCAAATGATGACCCACAAAACAAAGTGATAATCTGAAGCTGTCTTATTTCTCTCTCTTTTTCTAAAGAGCAGTTCAGCATAGAACTATGCAGAAAAGAAAAATGTTTTCCAGGTGTTGTACACCAAAATTTCCCTCATTTCATTTCAGGCCATTAATGACTCTGAAATATTATTTTCACTACCTATTCTTGAAATGGCCCCAAACATGCCACTCTCAATATTTTGTATGTTTCCAATGTGACTTGATTCCTGGAAGGAATTCTGAAGAATCACAATGTCACTTTTTTTGAGGGGGCAAAGGGTGAGGAGAGGAGAAGCAAGAAAAAAATGGTTTTGGAGTGAAAAATGTGCATTTCCACTCTGAAATGGTCTTGTGACTTGGTGAAAAATCTTTTAAAAAATTCTAATTTTTAGTAGTGGTCCTTTTTTTGCCAAAACCACACATAATTGCCAAAACCACACATAATTGTAAAGGAACAAGATATTGTACTTGGATAGTTGTTGCATTTACTTTTGAAGCTATTTAGTAGGCTCAGTTACTGTTGAAAATCCAGGTTAATTGTATATTGAGTAGAAGAGAAAATATTTATTTCAGGTTCACAACATCTCTCATAGGTTGAGAGACGGATTCAGCTCCCATTGAAGTCAATGAGAACCTTTTTTTTAAAGCTTTAATGGACTTGGGATCAGGCCCTATATAAACAACATTTGTAATGTTTCTGGAGTGGTATAATTTTATAATAATACAAACAAACTATACAGAGTCCATTTCCTCTCTCCATCACATGGATGTAAATAGAGAGTAACTTCCAGGAAGTCTAGGAAGTTGCACTAGATTTTCACTGGGGAAAATGAGAGCAAAATTTGTTCCTAGTGCCACTTTCACTAGAAAAAAAAAAAAAGAAACTCAATGAATTGAGCACAGTGTGTGAGGACACATTATACTCATCAGTATGGCTCGGATAAGTGAGGCCAGGCATGATGAAGCATTGTTGCTCGTCTTTCTTGCCAGACAGAAACTAAGGGCCAGATCTTCAGCTGGTTAACTCAGCGTTGCTCCATTGAAATCAGGGGAGTGTTGCTCATTTACACTAAGAGAAGGTCTAGCCCAGCGTCTGTTGTTTTGTACACTTGAAGCTATTTATTAGAAATTCAGGCATGTGAGCTGCCTTCCTCTGCAATGCCTATTAGTGCCAATGTGGTACATGGCACAGTTTTCTATAGAAATCTGCAGTTCAGGGTCTGTGCAGTCAGACAGTGGGAGGCGGGTAAAAGCTAAGGAGTTGACAAATGCAAAAGAACATAAACAAGAACAATACTGAACTCAGAAGTAACTAATTTTTGCCAAAAGTATTATTTAATATCTGTGGGTAGTTTGACAAGACAGCTATTTCATTGCCCACATATCTTCAGTACACATTGCACTTGTCTTTAGATGATATAGTTAGAATGTGAGCAGCCAACTCCATCCAGAACCAGACAAGTGCTCTGAGCAGTTACACCTCTACCCTGATATAACGCGACCCGATATAACACAAATTCGGATATAACGCGGTAAAGCAGTGCTCTGGGGGGGCAGGTCTGCGCACTCCGGCGGATCAAAGCAAGTTCGATATAACGCAGTTTCACCTATAATGCGGTAAGATTTTTTGGCTCCTGAGGACAGCGTTATATCGGCGTAGAGGTGTACTTGAATGTTTCACATAATGGTCAAAAAATAAATCAACATGTATCTTTGTATCTGTCCTCCCTGGGGACGTTGTAGGAATTCAGAACGGGTTGGTATGAGGGAAAGCTAGAGGAAACAGAGTCCCCATAATTGCTCTGTGTAACAAGTGGAAGAGAATAGAAATGCAGAGGACTTCTCATGTTAAATGTTTTCCAATGCATGTTTGCAGTGTTGCAGTAGTCTCGCTGGTCCCAGGATATGAGACAGACAGAGTAGGTGAGGAAGTATCTTTTATTGGACCAACTTCCGCTGGTGAAAGAGAGAAGCTTTCGAGTTGCACAGAGCTCTTCCTGGCATTCAAGGTTAAAAGACATTTGTCTCATCCAATTTATGCTGATATCACATCTTGATATTAAGAGTTACAAAAAGCTTTTCCGGTGAGGCACAGGCTAGAGAAACAGTGTATCTATTATACTACAATCTTTAATGTGCTTATCCTCACACTACCCCGTGAGGCAAGAAAGTGCTATTATCCCCATTTATAGATTGCAAACTAAGGCTCAGGGCCAGGACCTCAAAGGTATCTAGGCTCCGAACTCCTTTTCATTTCAGACCCACAATCTAAGAGAAACGTTGCAGGCTTGAACTAAACATTGTTAGTAGGGCTGTCGATTAATTGCAGTTAACTCACACGATTAACTAAAAAAAATTAACTGCGCACAGTTAAACGATAGAATACCAACTGAAATTTATTAAATATTTTTGGATGTTTTTCTCCATTTTCAAGTATATTGATTTCTATTACAACGCAGAATACAACGTGTACAGTGCTCACTTTAGATTATTGTTTTTATTACAAATATTTGCACTGTAAAAATAATAAACAAAAGAAATGCAATCTCTTTATCGTGAAAGTGTAACTTACAAATGTAGACTTTTTTTCATGCTTCGGCCACCATTCCGGAGGACATGCTTCCATGCTGATGATGCTCGTTAAAAAAATAATGCCTTAATTAAATGTGTGACTGCACTCCTTGGGGGAGATTTGTATGTCCCCTGTTCTGTTTTACCTGCATTCTGCCATATATTTCATGTTATAGCAGTCCTGGATGATGACTCAGTACATGTTCGTTTTAAGAACACTTTCACAGCAGATTTGACAAAACGCAAAGAAGGTACCAATGTGAGATTTCTAAAGATAGCTACAGCACTCGACTCAAGGTTTAAGAATCTGAAGGGCCATCCAAAATCTGAGAGGGACGAGGTGTGGAGCATGCTTTCAGAAGTCTTAAAAGAGCCGCACTCCGATGCGGAAACTACAGAACCCGAACCACCAAAAAAGAAAATCAACCTTCTGCTGGTGGCATCTGACTCAGATGATGAAAATGAACATGCGTCAGTCCGCACTGCTTTGGATCGTTATTGAGCAGAACCCGTCAGCATGGACACATATATTCTGGAATGGTGGTTGAAGCATGAAGGGACATATGAATCTTTAGCGCATCTGGCTCATAAATATCTTGCAATTCCGGCTACAACAGTGCCATGCGAATGCCTGTTCTCACTTTCAGGTGACATTGTAAACAAAACATGGGCAGCATTATCTCCTGCAAATTAAAACCAAACTTGTTTGTCTGAGTGATTGGCTGAAGTAGGACTGAGTGGACTTGTAGGTTCTAAAGTTTTACATTGTTTTGTTTTTGAGTGCAGTTATTTTTGATACATAATTCTACATTTGTAAATTCGACTTTCATATCAGAAAGGTGCTGGTTCACACTCCTTCTGCATTCACATTTATGCCTTGTCTATACACAGTTTTTGTCCCTGTATAACTATTTTGTTAGGGCGCTGATGTTTTACCAAAATAATGTATCCCAATGCAACCCCTCATGTGGGAGCGGTTACACTAGTATAAAACTGCCTTGTAGTGGTATAACTCATTCCCCATTCCATATGGGAATAAGCTATACTGTTATAAACACCTTTCTATCGGTATAACAACTACGTGCACACTATGGCGATTGTACTGGTTTTGGAGCTGGTCAAAAAACAGAATATCTGTTCCATGGGAAATTGGCATTGTCCACTGAAGGTAGGAGAAGTACTAATGGGCTTAATCTGTAGCAAGGGAGATATAGGTTAGGTATTAGCAAAAAAACAACAACTAATTATAAGAGTAGTTAAGTTCTGGGATAGGCTTCCATGAGAGGTTGTGGAATCCCGGGATGTTTTTAAGCACAGGCTGGACAAACACCTGCCAGGGATGGTCCAGGTTTACTTGGTCCTTCATGAGCACAGGGGCTGGACTTGAGGACTTCTTGAAGTCCCTTCCAGCCCTACGTGTCTATGAGTCTGTGATTTTTAAAGGGTTAAAACTGGAACAAAAACCTTACATTTTAAAATTCCCCGCTAACTGAAATTTTTGAGAAAAAAATGTTTCAGGGCAATTGAAATATTTCAAAAAATTGCTTTGTTTTGATTGATATTTTTTTAAATTTTAGAATGTATAATACAATAAATTTCAAAACAACAGCACTTTGAAATGTAAAATCAAAACATTCCATTTCAAAATTGTTGAAACTTTATTCTGATGTTTTAATACAAATTTGTGTCAAAACTAACATCTTCCCATTGATAGTTTTGATTCTGGTGAAATGGCATTTTCCAATGGAAAAACATTCTGTCTAAAAATGTTCAACCAAATCTAAATGTTTTGACTATACTGCTACAGTTAAAGCAGTGCAATCTTGTATTTTGACAAGACCTTGTATACATAAGAATGGCCATACTGGGTCAGACCAATGGTCCATCTATCTCAGTATTCTGTCTTCAACAGTGGCCAATGCCAGGTGCTTCAGAGGGAATGAACATAACAGGCAATCATTGAGTGATCCATCCCATCCTCCACTCCCAGTTTCTGGCTATCAGAGGCCAGAGACACCCAGAGCATGGGGTTGCATCCCTGACCATCTTGGCTCATCGCCATTGATGGACCTATCCTCCACAAACTTGCCTCATTCTTTTTTGAATAGTTATAGTTTTGGCCTTCACAACATCCAGTGGCAAGGAGTTCCACAGGTTGACTGTGCTTTGTGTGGAGAAATACTTCCTTTCGTTTGATTTAAATCTGCTGCCTATTCATGTAATTGGGTGACCCCAGGTTCTTGTGTTATGTAAAGGAATAAATAAAACTTCCTTATTCACTTTCTCCACATCAGTCACGATTTTATAGACCTCTATCATCTCTCCCCTTAGTCGTCTCTTTTCCAAGCTGAGAAGTCCCAGTCTTTTTAATTGCTCCTCATATGGAAGATGTTCTATACCCATAATAATTTTTGTTGACATGGCCTTCTCTGCGCCTTTTCTAATTCTAATACACCATTTTTGAGATGAGGTGACCAGAACTGCATGCAGTGTTCAAGGTGTGGGCATACCATGGATTTATATAGTGGCATTATAATATTGTATGTCTTATTTTCTATCCCTTTTCTAATGGTTCCTAACATTGCCAGATTTTTTGACTGCTACTGCATATTTAGCAGATGTTTTCAGAGAACTATCCATATTGACTCCAAGATCTCTTTCTTGAGTGGTAACAACTAATTTAGACCCCATCATTTTATATGTATAATTGGGATTATGTTTTCCAATGTGCATTACTTTGCATGTATCACCAAGTAATGTCATCTGTCATTTTGTCTCCCAGTTACCTAGTTTTGTGAGAGCCCTTTGTAACTCTTTGCAGTCTGCTTGGGACTTATCTATCTTGAGTAGTTTTTTATTGTCTGCAAAATTTGCCACCTCACTGTTTACCCCTTTTTCCAGATCATTTATGAATATGTTGAACAGCACTCGTCCCAGTACAGATCCATGGGAGACACCACTATTTACCTCTCTCCATTGTGAAAGCTGACCATGTATTCCTACCCTTTGTTTCCTGTCTTTTAACCTTCCCTCGTATCTCATTACTGCCTACTTTGGTTAAGAGCCTTTGGTGAGGGACATTATCAAAGGCTTTCTGAAAGTCAAAATACACTATATCCACTGAATCATCCTTGTCCACCTGTTTGTTGACTTCCTCCAAGAATTCTAATAGATCGGTGAGGCATTATTTCCCTTTACAAAAGCCATGTTGACTCTTCCAACAAATTGTGTTCATCTATATGTCTGATAATTCTGTTTTTTACTATAGTTTCAATCAATTTGCCTGGTACTAAAGTTAGTCTCACAGGCCTGTAATTTCAGGTTTCAGAGTAGCAGTCGTGATAGTCTGTATCTGCAAAAAGAACAGGAGTACTTGTGGCACCTTAGAGACTAACAAATTTATTTGAGCATAAGCTTTCATGGGCTACAGCCCACTTGCCAGGATTGCCTCTGGAGCCTTTTAAAAAAAATTGGTGTCACATTAGCAGTCATCTGATACAGAAGCTGATTTAAATGATACGTTACATTCCAAACTACAAATCTTTTGTTGATCTTCCAGAAAACACCATCCTAGCCACTATGGATGTAGAAGCCCTCTAAACCAACATTCCACACAAAGATGGACTACAAGCCATCAGGAATAGCATCCCCGATACCATCACGGCAAACCTGGTGGCTGAACTTTGTGACTTTGTCCGCACCCACAACTATTTCAGATTTGGGGACAATTTGTACCTTCAAGTCAGCGGGACTGCTATGTGTACCCACATGGCCCCTCAGTATGCCAACATTTTTATGGCTGACTTAGAAAAACGCTTCCTCAGCTCTCGTCCCCTTATGCCCCTACTCTACTTGCGCTACATTGATGACATCTTCATCATCTGGACCCAGGGGAAGGAGGCCCTTGAGGAATTCCACCAAGATTTCCACCCTACCATCAACCTCAGCCTGGACCAGTCTGCACAAGAGGTCCACTTCCTTGACACTACAGTGCTAATAAATGATGGTCACATAAACACCACCCTATACTGGAAACCTACTGACTGTTATACTTACCTACATGCCTCCAGCTTTCATCCAGACCACATCACACGATCCATTGTCTACAGGAAAGCTCTAAGTACAACCGCATTTGCTCCGATCCCTCAGACAGAGACAAACACCTACAGAATCTCTATCAAGCATTCTTAAAACTGCAATACCCACCTGGTGAAGTGAAGAAACAGATTGACAGAGCCAGAAGGATACCGAGAAGTCACCTACTACAAGACAGGCCAACAAGGCATCATCAAGGATCTACACCCTATCCTGAAAGACGGTCCCTCACTCTGACAAACCTTGGGAGACAGGCCAGTCCTCATTTACAGACAGCCCCCCAAACTGAAGCAAATACTCTCCGGCAACTACACATCACACAACAAAAACACCAACCCAGGAACCAAACCCTGCTACAAACCCTGGTGCCAACTCTGTCCACATATCTATTCAGGGGACACCATCATAGGACCTAACCACATCAGTCACACCATCCGGGGCTCATTCACCTGCACATCTAACAGTGTGATATATGCCATCATGTACCAGCAATGCCCCTTTGCCATGTACATTGGCCAAACCAGACAGTCTCTACGCAAAAGAATAAATGGACACAAATCTGACATCAGGAATCATAACATTCAAAAACCAGTAGGAGAACACTTCAATCTCTCTGGTCTCTCAAAACAGACTTAAAAGTGGCAATTCTTCAACAACAAAAACTTCAAAAACAGACTCCAACGTGAAGCTGCAGAACTGGAATTAATTTGCAAACTAGATACCATCAGATTAGGCCTGAATAAAGACTGGGAGTGGTTGGGTCATTACAAAACCTAAACTTTATTTTCCCAATACTAATTTCTCCCTACTGTTACTCACACCATCTTGTCAACTGTCTGTAATGGGCCACTCTCTTACCACTTCAAAAGTTATTTTTCCTCCTTTGGTATCCTGCTGTTAATTGATTTATCTCATTAGACTGACTTCACACTTCGCAAAGCAACCCCCATCATTTCATGTATTTATACCTGCTCCTGTATTTTTCACTTCATGCATCTGATGTAGTGGGTTCTAGCCCACGAAAGCTTATGCCCAAATAAATGTGTTAGTCTCTAAGGTGCCACAAAGACTCCTCCTTATTCCACAGTTAGTAATTCTGCCATTTCACATTTGAGTTCCTTCAGAACTCTTGGGTGAATGCCATCTGGTCCTGGTGACTTACTACTGTTTAATTTATCAAAGGATGACTGCAAATAGGGCCAGGCTGCAGAGAATCAGGCTTATTATCTTGTACGGGAGCCGTTGGCTGCTTAGCATTTTTGAAAAGCACGCCTCTTATTCTGGACAGTAATGGCCTGATCCAACTGAAGTCAATGGGAGTCTCTCTCTTGGCTCTGGCTCAGGCCTAAAACAGGGATATAGGAGCCTAGCTTCAGGTTCCTAGTTATGAAAATGTTGGCCCTCGCTTCCGCAGCATTCACAGAGGGGTGGGTATAATGCCAACAGTGATGACAGGAGAGGAATTGTTTCCATCTTCATTGTACTTGGCTATTGCTGGTTGAGGGCCAGGTGGAATTATTGGCAGTAATAATAAAGGGAGTTGTGATCACTGTGTTTTAAGCAACATTAATGGTGATGGATAGCTGCTTTTATCTAAAGAACACAGGACATAAAGAGCAAAATGAATTTGTTTAACAATGCTTGGTTTTTATATAAAAAATAAAATAGCTAGCACAAAAAGATCTGAATGAATGACAGATTTTTTCTTCTCTCCCATGTGCCAGTTGAGCATCAAGATTCCAAAACACTTTCATATCAATTGTTCCTTCGTATTGCCTTAAACAACACATTGTGAATAAAGAGACACAATCAAAGTCAATGTTAAGGGAAGCATTACAACGTATTACGCTGAGAAAGAGACTCTGATTTATCAGTGTGAGTGCTGCACTTGCAAAGGATACATTTCCAGGATTTTGAGCGTACATGAAGGCACAATTTAATGTTCAATACACTGAATTATTTTTGTAAGATTTATTGGCGTAAGGGCCTGATCCTGCAAGCCTTATGTGTGGGAGTAGTTCTTAGCTAATGAGGCCTTGATCCTGCTCCCATTCAAATCAATGGAAAATGTCCCAGTGACTTGAATAGTGGAGGGTCATGCCCTGGGAACTCCCGGGTGTGAAAGGAGTGCTCATGCGACTAAAGGTTTCAAGATCCAGCCATGAGTCTCTTCTCCAGCAGGGCATTTGGAAAATGTGCGTGTTCGTCTGTGCACCTAAATGAATCTGCAGTTTAAACAAACATCCTTAGAAACCAGCTCATTATGAAATCACAGATGCGGCCTGACACACACAGGACCAAGTCCATAGGGGAGGCTGAGGCAGGCTAAGAAAATCTAGGGGAAGCCTAAGGCCTAGCCTCCATGGAGAGCTGCATTGGTTTTACTAATGGTGTGAATTTAAACTGGTAAAGACCCCTTTGCAGACATGCTTA
Source organism: Emys orbicularis (assembly GCF_028017835.1). Taxonomy (NCBI): domain Eukaryota; kingdom Metazoa; phylum Chordata; order Testudines; family Emydidae; genus Emys; species Emys orbicularis. The sequence goes on along the minus strand of NC_088687.1, from coordinate 4,950,128 downwards.
CTTCAGTTTAAACCAGGCTCATTTCAGTTTTGTTTAAATCAGCTGGGAATAGCTTTGAAATAACTGAAATACTGTACTTGTAACCCAACATTACAGCATCAACATGTGGGTTGCACTGTTTTAACTAAGCCAGTTTAACTACAGTAGTGTAATTAAACCAATACAAGTTGGTGCACAGACAAGGGCTACGTTGGTGTACCTTGCACTCTCTCCCAATCCCTCACATTGTATTACACCTTCCTAGGCTTCCCCTAGAGTTGCTTACATTCATCTCTGAACTTGACTCACAGGGCCAAACTGAGAGATGAACTGAGAGTTAAATTCCTCTTATGCTAGTTTAAACTAGCCCTGCATGCTAACTTGGGTGCATGCTGCCCCTGTCCAGGGGAGTTTGAGTGCTTGCAATTTAAGACAGCCAGGAGGTGGAAGAAGGTTTATGTTAAAGGTACCCCCCCACCAATTTAATTGATCTCTTAAGGCCAGTGATGTATATGAGAGCAGCCAGGTATGGAGCTAGTGTAGAATCAAACCGCAAACCAGGGACACAATAGCCTTCTGAGGACTACCACAGCCTGAGCTGGACAGAGCTAAGGATCTAGCCCTTCATAACTGGAAATGTACCATGGATAAAGTTATGAATTGTGTATAGTGTTTCCCATGGGAAGAACACTCTATAACCAGCACACTAGTTCTTAGTATCTATCACACAGCTGTATTTGGCTCAGAAATATGTATAACCTTCCTAAGAACATAAGAACGGCCATACTGGGTCAGACCAATGGTCCATCTAGCCCAGTATCCTGTCTTCTGACAGTGGTCAATGATTCAAAAGGAATGAACAGAACAGGTAATCATCAAGTGACCCCCTGTTGCCCAACTTGACTAGCTCTTTCAATGAATTCCCAGCAGACAGGACCCACCGTTTGAACGCAACAAGCCCACGATTATATTGTTTCAGCTCTTCCTTTAAAAACAATAAAGCAAAAAGCCATCTGTGCTCCAGGGATTGTTGAAGCATGTCCATTGTGACAAAGCAAAACCCAAAGCAAAGCAAGACAATTGATAATGTTTTTCATTTCCAGCCTGACTTATTTACCGGGGCACGGTCTCATCTTGCACAGCTAGGATATAAATCTGAAGCTGTGGATTGACTCAGCGTGTGACATCAAAAACCCCAAACAAAACCACCGTCAAAACCACATTTACTATCAGGTATCTAGATGCCAGAGATGCAGCATAAGCCAGGATTATGAATTATCGGAGCCTCAAGTTAGGTGTCTAAATCTATATTTAGCAGAGTTGGTTGAAAATGTTTCATCAATATTTTTTTCTGACAAAAATGGCTTTTCAGCTATTCAATTTTTTCCCATTTATTGTTAAAAAATAAGCATTTTTCAGTGAAGAACAAAAACAAAAAAATCTTCATTTTCACCAAAACATTTTCACGGGAAAAACACATTTCTCAAGCAGCTTTAGGGTGAAATTCTGGTCCTGTTGAAGTCAATGGTGAAACTCCCATCACTTTGATGGGGCTAACATTTCAACTCTAATATTTAGGCTCCTGCGGCCTCCTTTTGAAAAGTGCTAATCATCCAGCACCCCTACCCTACTGAGGCCAGCTGTCTCAGAGAGTGCCCGGCACTTTTGAGACCAAACTTATTTAGGAGCTTAAAGACGGACTTAGGAGCCTAACCTCATGCAGTCACTTTTTAACATTTTTGGCAGAGAGAAACTTGGTGCAGACTCTAATAGGAGAGTAGAGTAGGATGTTTTGGAACAAAAGGGGAACACAAATTCCAGCAAGGGATCCTCAATTTGGAACCCCACTTCCCCCCCCAATCTAACATAGGCTCAGAAAGCCAACCCATCATAGAATATCAGGGTTGGAAGGGACCTCAGGAGGTCATCTAGTCCAACCCGCTGCTCAGAGCAGGACCAATCCCCAACTAAATCCCCAAATGGCCCCCTCAAGGATTGAACTCACAACGCTGGGTTTAAGCAGGCCAATACTCAAACCACTGAGCTATCCCTCCCCCAATATGGACTAGGACAAGGCTTATCTATTTTACCAGGCTTTCCTTGGGGTGGTGGATTAACTGGAATTGAGAGTTCTAGTGTGGGGAGCATGTATTGTGTCGAGATATGAATGTAGGCATGAGTGCCATTTGATTGGAATATAGATTTGTAAAGTGTTTGTACATACATGGAGGGTTCTGAAGAGACAGTAAGTGCATTAATTATTATTATTATTATTTAGAAAACAAAATAATCATATGATAATGAATAGCATGGGGGAGTCTATTTATTTTTTAAAGGGGAGGGTTGTTTGATTATAAAACAATGAAGAGCAACTTAGGGATCTGCAGGGAAAGCCTGTAAAAGGTGCACAGGTATTTGTTTTATAAAAAAAAATCCATGGCTGATAAAGAGTACTAACCTCATATCGGACGCCTTTTTTTTTTTAATACTGTCAAAGCTATAGCAAAATACTTGCATCTAATGGGCCCACGGGAGTAGCCTAGCGCTTTAGGTGAATTTAAAATGACACTGCTGGGAAAAATTACTCCATACTAATATAGATTCTGCTGATGTGCCTTTAATATAGTTACCCACGCTCTTTAGGAGAAAACTTGATGCTAGTTTGTGATGATAAAAAGAAATACGAGGAGGGGGAGACCCTGTATGCTAGACTGATATCCTCCTTGACAAAAACACTTAAAAGAATCGATTCTAATTGCTTTCTGAAGCCTATGCTTTAGCAAGGAAGCACAAAGCCATGCTTTTTGTTCTGCTCTTTGTATTGGGATATTATACACTGCCCTGATGTATTTGTGTGTTGCGGTTTGACGAGAGGGCAGCAGGGAAAAAGATGGGATGGATTCTGATAAACTCTTCGAGACAAATTCACCCCAGGGATACATGCATGCATCGCTCCTGCTGAACTCAGCTGTAGCTCTGTGCACTTAATGAAGTCAGCTGAAACATCTAATAGCAGAATCTTCTGGCATGTAATCCATACAACTTGAAATGCAGACAACAAACCTGAGAGCTTGTAAATATACATAGACTCTTATTTCTGCATCTTTTATCAAATCATCACAGTGCAGAAATTATAGCCACAGGCTTGCAATGGACTGTTAAACTAGTAGGCACAATATATGGGAATTTATGGGAGTAACACACCTCGGCATTAATAAAAGTAGCGTATGTCAATCATTGAGTGTTGAGATGAGATCAAAAGTTCAGCTAAAGTTTATTGCTAGAGCTTTGCCAAAACGCTGGTGTTCAGGTTTTCATTCAGACAGAGTTTAATCGCTGGTTTAGGTTGTGGGGGAAATTGGAGTCAGGGTTTGGATTTCCCACCAGATCAGTTCACATTGCAAGTGTTGCTCCATTCTGGGATAAAATGAAATGATCAAGAACAAAGATGTCACAGCCAGGGGACTGCATCGGTGTAAGAAATTATTCTGAAAACCGTTGAATGTAGGCACACCTGAAAGGTAATGCCTAGCGTTTGATGGCATTTTCGCAGACGCAAAAAAACTGCTGGAAATACTGGCCAAGATTTTCAAATTTAGGAGCCTGAAATGACCCTCCTAGGGCCAGGTTTTCAAAAGAGGTCAGCAGCAGAACACAGCCTACGTAGGCACCTATAGCAGATTTTCAGAAGTGTTCAGCAGCCAACAGCTTCCATTGTTCTCGATAGGAGCTGTTGGGTTTAAAGCTCTTGTGAAAATCTGGCCTTGAGTGCATTGTATATATTGTATTTAGTTTGCATTACAATTTCTCTCTCACTCTGTGCTCCTTGAATAGTGTCTTTGCACCGATTCACCACACTGCCCACTCTCGGTTCTATTGGTCATTCTATTGTGCTGTCGCTCTGGTCCCCTCCTCCGCACATTTTACAGTCTCCCCTAAATGAAAACCCGATAACATTTGAGTCAGACAGATTTTTGAACACACATTTCAGTTGGCTTCAAGTATAGGCAAAACCATCACAAAACCCACCCCTACCCAACACCCGAGGCAGGCTCTGGCAGGAATTGAAATTTTGCACAATTCTAGTTCTGTCCCAGTGAAATATATTTGGATTGGAAATAACGTTGCCTTTAGACTGTCATCTCATTAGCCCAGGGGCTGTCTCTTACTATCGTACAGCACCTAGCAGAATGGGGCACTGATCTTACATAGCGGCTCTAGAACAAGGAATATTCATCCCCTTTTCTCCACTTGGACTTGCCTAACAATGTTGTTCATGGGGAAAGTCCAGCAGAGGGCAACGAAAATGATTAGGGGGCTGGAGCACATGACTTATGAGGAGAGGCTGAGGGAACTGGGTTTATTTAGTCTGCAGAAGAGAAGAGTGAGGGGGGATTTGATAACAGCCTTCAACTACCTGAAAGGGGGTTCCAAAGAGGATGGAGCTAGGCTGGTGGCAGTGGTGGCAGATGACAGAACAAGGAGTAATGGTCTCAAGTTGCAGTGGGGGAGGTATAGGTTGGATATTAGGAAAAACTTTTTCATTAGGAGGGTGGTGAAGCACTGGAATGGATTACCTAGGGAGGTGGTGGAATCTTCTTCCTTAGAGGTTTTTAAGGCCCGGCTTGACAAAGCCGTGGCTGGAATGATTTAGTTGGGGATTGGTCCTGCTTTGAGCAGGGGGTGGGACTGGATGACCTCCTGAGGTCCCTTCCAACCCTGATATTCTATGATGTTATAATCTCACTCGTGGGTTTCCTAAAGCAGTGATATGCACATGCCAGCACTTCTGTGTGTGTGCTCTGTAGCGCCTGGGCTCGATCATTTGAGCCTCTTCTTCTAATTTATTACTTGAATTGTGGCAGCTAGTCACGGATCAGGACCCCATTGTGCTATGTGCTGTTCTTAGAAAGGTTATACATAAGGTACCATTTGGGGAGGTGTGTTTTATTGTAATAGTCACACACAACTTGTTCTTCTGTAGCGTTTTTATTCATAGACCTCAAGAGCCCAGACCAACAGAGGTAATAGGTGCCCAAATCCCAGTCCTAGGCACCTAAGTCTCAAGTTTAGGCACCGAAGTCTCGGTTTTGGCTCTGCAAAACTCCTGTCATACCCTGTACGTGCCTAAACTCATTCGGAACCTAAATTTTCTGGGTAGAAGTTCCCTCTGCACCTGTTTCTGCCTCTGGGCTTGTGTACTGCTGCTCACTCTAGGTGTCTGGATGCCTGTCTCCTGCCTAAGCCCCAGAGTGATTCATAAACCAGGAGAAGAGGCATTTGGCCACCTAAGCTGTGTGTGGGGCCTGAGTCAATAGGTGTCCTCAGAGGCTAGCCAGAAGAACCCAGCCAGAAAAGCAGGTGATGGGGATTTTAGCCCAGTGGTTAAAGCACTCCCCTGGGATGTGGGAGAACCAGGTTCAATTCCCCTCTACTGAGGCAGAGAAAAGATTTGAACAGGGGTCTCCCACCTCTCAGCAGTACTCTAATCACTGAGCTTTGGATATTCTGATGTGCTCCTCCCTCAATCTCTCCTGACCCTCTGTGAATAAATACTGAGAGTGGTTGGAGCAAGGGGACTGGACCCTGGGTCTCCCATCTGCCAGGTGGGTGCCCTAACCACTGGGTACAGAGGCCTTCCCGCTCTCTGCCCAGGAACTGTGCTCCTGTGGATAAATACTGAAATATCGCCCCCATCCCAGGTGAGTGCTCTATGTACCAGGCTAAAAGTGATCAGGTGGACACCACCTTCTCCTCCTCCAGCCGCTTTGTGTGGAACGAGGCAGGCACCTAACTCATTCCCACAAGAAAGGCCCTTAGGCACCCACCCTGCTTGACTCCAGGCAGCAGGTTCCAAGCAGAGATGGGCACCTATCTGTGAGAGGGGCAGGGGTCAGCACACACCTGTCATTGGCATCTCCCCACCTAGCCTGGGGCTTTATGGATCACATTCTTAGGCACCTCTTTTGCCCCATTCATTGTGTAGGGAGCCCAGGGACCTAGCTCGGCTGCGTGGGTTGCAGTATTGTTCCAGCGATTTTCTAGGCTTCAAAGAATTGGGTTTCATGATGTTCAGCATTGCAACACCTAAGTCCCTTCGTGTCTCTCACCCAAAGTGCTTTACAGAGGAGGTTGGTGTCATTATCTTTTTCAGACAGGGAAACTGAGGCATAGAAGGGTTAAAGTACCCAAGGACACCAGAAGGCCAGTTACTGAACCCAGGTCTGCTGAGTGTCAGTGCACAGTGCTAACCACTAGGCAACACTGGCTCTCTAGTGACCTTCCTATGAATCTCTCAGCACTGTAAGATACTCCTCTCAAAATAAGTTACAGGGAGTTGGTATCCTGTCTCTGGGTTTTTAAAGAGAATGAGAATGGAGGATGGCGGGCGCCAACAATTTTTCAAGGCTTATTTTGTATTTGTACATTAAATAATACGAAAAACATCATATTTAATATTACATAATATATGAATCCAGAGAGAAGAGAGAAGCCGGAGAGAAGCTGCGAGGACAGAGAACACCGGCGCCTGCAGCCCCGGAGTACTCTGTCCCCAGCAGGCGCGGGGCCGCGGCTTCTCTCCCATGCTGGGCACTAGGCGGGCCCCGCGCCTGCCTGGGACCGAGAACACCGGCACCTGCAGCCCCGGAGTTCTCTGTCCCCGTCAGGCGCTCGGCCCCAGCTTCTCTCCCCTGCTGGGCACTAGGCGGGCCCCGCGCCTGCCGGGAACAGAGAACACCGCGCCAGCAGCCTGAGTTCTCTGTCCCTGTCAGGCGCGGAGCCACGGCTTCTCTTCCCTGCTGGGCACTAGGCGGGCCCCGCGCCTGCCTGGGACCGAGAACACCGGCACCTGCAGCCTCGGAGTTCTCTGTCCCCGTCAGGCGCTCGGCCCCGGCTTCTCTCCCCTGCTGGGCACTAGGCGGGCCCCGCGCCTGCCGGGAACAGAGAACACCGCGCCAGCAGCCTGAGTTCTCTGTCCCTGTCAGGCGCGGGGCCGCGGCTTCTCTCCCCTGCTGGGCACTAGGCTGGCGCACATAAATGCCCCGGTGGGTGCCTTGGCGCCCACGGGCACCGAGTTGGGGACCACTGCTTTAAACAGATACAAGCTAGTCTTTCTTGATGTAGAAGCATGTGGCCCAATCTTGTCATTACTCGCATGAGTAAGGGCTATTTATGTGAGTAGTGATTTGCAGGGTCAGGCCATTAATTAATCTCAGTCAAGTGTGAAGCAATAAAGGGCATGAGGAGGGCCTGACCCAAAGGTCACTGAAGTCAATAGGAGTCTGTGCATTGATTTCAAGAAGCCCCAGCGGAGGCAGCAAGGGGGCTCATGTTCAGCTGGTTATCCCCCAGGACTGCTAGGTCTTTTTCAGAGTCACTACTTTACAAGGTACACTATGTGATATTGTGGGTCAAGCAGGAGCAGGGAAAGACAAGTGTCAGTGCTTTAATATAGATAAGCAACATTATAGCCAAGTGTAGTGAGACCAACAGGGGACTGTTTCCATACTTTATGGCCCAGTCCCAAGAGTGTACAAATTACACCAGCCCACATCATGCCAGGTTTTTTATGCTATGTAATTAACTGAAATTATTTTAGAAATAATTCTGCACCTGTAAAGCCAGGAAGGGCAGTGGCTAAAACATACTGTTCTCCAGTTATTTGCAGCTGGTGGATAGGCCTCGGGGGAATCGGTAGCAGCTGGCCCAGATTAGAGCAACTCCTGGACTTATATTTGCTTCCAGGGTCTTTTGCATCCACACACACACACATGTACACGTACACGTCTGTTTCTTCAAATGAGCATCAGCTAGAGTATTTCAGATCTGGCACATGAGTAATAAGTTTCTTCTTGAAATGTGTGTGTATCTGAACCATTTAAAAGTGCCTCTGCATTCCTTTGCTGCTTTTTACTGTGGTGAGTTACTCATTTGTATTCTAATAGATTGAATTAATTATTCTTCTGGTTGTTGGTTTGACAGTCTAGATGGACTTAATCATTGCATTATGGTGCCCTGGCTTCCCAAATTAGGCCTCAATTCATTGAGGAGTTAACAAACCTACTTCTCTTTTTCTTGGGACTGTCACAAAATTTACTGATTCGCTTCAGAGATTATATTAGCTGGTATTTCTTGTCTTCATTGGAGTATAGCTTCACAGCTATATATACACTCACACAGTTCTTGTGTCTTACAAGCTATCAGTACTACAGCACTGTGGAGATGAACATGCTTATAGAGTGCACAAAGAAAAAAAGTCAACACATAAGGTGCTTTCTGTTTTACAAAGTAATATATTAGTGGGTAAAAAAGCCAGTGCTACCCTGGCTGTCTACCACAGGGTCCTTGTAAATGGCTTCACTCACCCCAGGAGTACCTCCTTGTGGCCAGGCGCGGTTTAGCAATTGTTTTTCCATCTGGCTCCCCATCCCTAGGGTGATCTCTCTTCCCATTACTTGGCCCTCTAGCCAGGCCACAATGATTATGTCTGCCCCTTTCACAGTAACAAACTTTCAAGAAGCGGAAGTCCAACAAATAGCTCCTAGACCTTGAGTCAGGTCTCCAGACCCTGACTCTGGGCTCAGTGGTCATCACACCCCTGCACGCCTTATCCCTTTATGTCAGGGGGCCTTATGCCACTTTCCCAGTGGCTTATAGGGAAACCCTGGCCCTCCCTCTACACTGGGTGCCAGTCCAGGGACGCTACAACCAGCAGCCAATATCTGCACAGTCCCATTCCTTGCTGCTGTTTCCCTGGGCACCTTCCTGCCATACTTTCTCAGATCCTCTACCACACAGCTTCTCTGGGTTGACTCTTCTTTCAGGGCTAGGATCCCAAGGCTTATTCTCCACCCTACACTTCCTCCTCATCACCTCTCTACTCCCAGAGAGTAACTACAGACTCTTGCTGTAGCCTCCTGCTGCTACAAACTTCCTCTCTTTGTACTAACCAGCCTGATCCTGCCCAGCTGGGCTTCATGATCAGTTAAGCCTGAATCTCCCTCCAGGGGCAGCCAGGTACCCTAACTGGCCTCCTGGGCTCACATTAACCCATACTGGGTCTGCGTGGGGTGCACATCTCATCACAGTCATCCACACCTAAAAATGCCAGTCTGACTTCTGTCTCTATGGGCTTTCACATCCAATTGGTGTACGGTACCTCCAGCCAGCTTTTGCTCGCCGATCAGAGAAATAGTCAGGAAATGGAAGGAAAAAAATTTCAACCAATTAGATATAGGATAAAATTTTCAAAAGCACTTAAGTGGTTTAGGTTCCTAAATTCAGTTCTCAAAAGTGAGTTGAGCATTTTAGGAGCCTAAGTCTCACTGAAAGTCAGTGAGAGTTAGGTATGTGGCCTGCTTGGTTGCTTTTGTAAATCCGACTAGGTGTCTTCTGTATCTCTTAGGTGTGTAAATATCTTTGTAAATCTGACCCTATCTGCCCAAGTTCTTGTCTGCACACAAGTTGTACCATTTTACCTCCATGGGGAACAAATGTTTAATAGTGGACTCTACTGTCTAGCAGAGAAAGGTCTGCTAATGGCTGGAAGTTAAAGCTAGACAAATTCAGACTGGAAATACGGTGTACGCTTTGAAAAATGAGGGTAATAAACTATTGGAACAAACTACCAAGGGTTGTGATGGATTCTCCATTACTGACAATTTTTCAATCAAGATTGGATGGTTTTCCAAAATATCTGCTTTAGGAATTATTGTGGGGCAGGTCTCTGGCTTATGTTTTACAGGAGGTCAGACTAGACCCTTCTGGCCTTGGAATCTCTGAACTGTACTGGTATAGGCAGCTGGGGCTGGGGAGAAGATTTGTGCCTATCTGATATTTTTTATATCTATGCTGGTCTGTTGGATGGAACAATGGACATTGAAAGGGCATGATGTAGCCAGTGTCCTAAGACAGTCCCGTTCTGCAGTGACAATGCATGAACCATGGGCCATGATTGATACGTACACCTGGGAGTTGCAAATGGGGTGATCATGTCCCATGTGCACTGCGGAGCCCAAGTGCAAATAATTTACATCAGCCGTGAAGTGTGGGTGTCCAACAAACCTGTCATTGTGAACATGTGTTGATCATTGCATAAAACTTCTTGGGAAGGAGGCTGAATTCTGACCGGTGCTGCGATACACCGACTATATATGAGGGAGACAGTGTGGCCTAGTGGAGAGTGCAAGGCCCTCAGGAAACCTGGGTATTATTCCTGGCTTGTGGGGTGACTTTGGGCAAGTCACATCCTCACTCTGTGCCTCAGTTTCCCCATCTGTAAAATGGAGATAATGGTACTGAACTCCTTCATAAAGTGCTTTGAGATCTACTGATGAAAGCTGGGGATGAAGTTCAAATCTGAGAGGAGAGAGAGAGACTTTGAAATGTGCTACTAATTATTTAGATATCTTGACAGCTCAGTGATTTTCTGTGTGGAAAGCCAAGACAACCCATCACCCTTATCCACCCATTACCCCTAAGCTCTCTGGCTCTTCTTCTTCAATGTGCTTTTAGCTGAAGCTAAATTACATGCTGCTACATTTCTAAAGATACCAGCTTGTACAAATGACTCAGTGCATCTTGGGGTGAATGCTTTGTATATACAGAGCTGTTCAGGGAGCTATCACATTTTCATGGGCAGCCCATAGAACGAGAACACATCAGCAACTCTAACTTCAGCATGTTCATTTTCAAACACTTCACATAAGTGGGAGGAAGCAGATAATTAGGCAGCTGAACTTTCTAAATTGTGATAGTGAGTGTGTGGAGCACAGCTGCTTCTGGTACAACTGCCTATTGTCAGAACCTGCCCTTGTGCTCTGCTTGACTTGTGCATTGCCTGACTGAGAAAGTACCGGCCTTGCCTACACCTAAAAGTTGCACTCTCTGAACAAGCTGAACCAGAACTGACCACAGTGTAGCTGTAAGCACAGGTGAGGGCAAACCATGGTTAGCCCCCGTTCAGCTAACCTAATTACGGACGGGATCTATCTCTAAGTACAGCAAGGCCAGGGAGATAGTGAGAGTGACGCCGAATGTCAAGGACTGTCATTGTGAAAGGTCAGAATGACCTGACTGCGGACTGGCAGAGCAGACATGACATGGAGCCTACGCACATGGGTGCACCAGAATAAAATAGCAACAGAGAGTCCTGTGGCACCTTTAAGACTAACAGATGTATTGGAGTATAAGCTTTCATGGGTGAATACCCACTTCGTCAGATGCATAAGACCCACGAAAGCTTATGCTCCAATACATCTGTTAGTCTTAAAGGTGCCACAGGACTCTCTGTTGATTTTTACAGATCCAGACTAACATGGCTACCCCTCTGATACTTGACAGAATAAAATAGGTTCAGCTAGCCCGTGGACAGATCTATTTGCAGACAGGCACAACAAGAAATGACAGAACTACATCTCCAAGTGAAGAGACTTGGCATTAAGTGCCCTTGACGGTCTCTCACAGAAATGAGCAAGAGACACCTGTACTCTTCCCACCCTGGTCACTGAATCTATCCAAAGAATCAGGAAAAAGAAAGCAGCAGTGAGGTTCATAGCACCACATTGGACTGAATGACCATGTCAGTAGATCCCCCAATGAACCGTCTTTACAGGGCAGCAAGTCCTGCCTGCTGACTGAGAGCTGTACTATCTGTAGTGGGTGTTGATTTTAGGGTAGGCAGTGCTGTGACTATCCCTTTGTGCTGCAGGACAGGAACATTTGGGGTCAGAAGAAAAAATATTGTTCTTCAAACAAGGCCGGTCCACAGATCTGCCTCATGCGGTCTAGATGGGAATGGGATTTGTCAGTAGCAGGTGGGAAAAAGCAAGTCCTGTTGTTCTGCAGTGTGGTGGTTGGTTGGGAACAACAGGACACAGGAATGGCCGGGCTGGATCAGACCCAATACCCAGTCCTGTACGTGTCTGTTAGAGTGGCAGGCACGAGATGCTTCAGAGGAAAGTATGAGAACCCCTCAACCACAGTTGTGGGACAATCTCCCTCTCCCCCCCCCCCCACATTAGGTCTCCTCCTGATCTCAAATACTTGTGGATTAGCTAAACTCTGGAGCACAAAGTTCAATATCCCTTCCTGTCATAACTATAAAGGGAAGGGTAACAGCTCTCCTGTGTATAGTACTATAAAATCCCTCCTGGCCAGAGACTCCAAAATCCTTTTACCTGTAAAGGGTTAAGAAGCTCGGGTAACCTGGCTGACACCTGACCCAAAGGACCAATAAGGGGACAAGATACTTTCAAATCTTGGGGGGGGCGGGGAAAAGGCTTTTGTTTGTGCTTTTTGTTTAAGGGGTTGTTCGCTCTTGGGACTGAGAGGGACCAGACATCAATCCAGGTTCTCCCCATCTTTCTAAACAAGTCTCTCATATTTCAAACTTGTAAGTAAAAAGCCAGGCAAGGCGTCTTAGTTTTACTTTGTTTTCTCAACTTGTAAATGTACCTTTTACTAGAGTGTTTATCTTTGTTTGCTGTACTTTGAACCTAAGACAGAGGGGGTCCTCTGAGCTCTTTAAGTTTGATTACCCTGTAAAGTTATTTTCCATACTGATTTTACAGAGATGATTTTTACCTTTTTCTATAATTAAAAGCCTTCTTTTTAAGAACCTGATTGAATCTCCTTGTTTTAAGATCCAAGGGGGTTTGGATCTGTATTCACCAGGAGTTGGTGAAAGGAAGGAGGGGGGGAAGGGTCAAATTCTCCTTGTTTTAAGATCCAAGGGGGTTTGGATCTGTATTCACCAGGAGTTGGTGAAAGGAAGGAGGGGGGAAGGGTCAATTTCTCTTTGTTTAAGATCCAAGGAGTTTGGATCTGTATTCACCAGGGAATTGGTGAAAAGTTTCTAAAAGCTTCCCAGGGAAGGGAATGGTGGCAGCAGACCAGAACTAAGCTGGTAGTTAAGCTTAGAAGTCCTCATGCAGGCCCCCATACTTGTACCCTAAAGTTCAAAGTGGGGATACAGCTTTGACACTTCAATATTTCATGTTGTCATTAATTAGGATAACTCTGGATAATCCTCGTATCCTTGTAAACATCCAATTCCTTTCTGAAGCTGGTTCTCACTTCAGTTCACTGGCCACTGTCCTACTTAGTGTTTATAGAAGAGGAAGCTAATTATTAACTTCCAAAGTGAAGGTGGCTTGTAGCCTGTCTCCATCTCAGCCACTGGGATGAGGGCAGTCTGGCCCAGTGGTCAGAGCGGGCGTCAGTAGTCGGGAGACAGAGCCGAGGGTCAAACCGGTGGGCAGGAACTGGAGCTAGCACAGGGTAGCAGGCAAGGAGGGGTTCAAGACATGAGCAGGCACAGTGGTGGGCATGAGCGCTGAGAAGCCAGCGAGCTGCTGCTGGTGCTAGCGTAAGAGCCAGCCTGTTGGCCTCTGCAGCCAGTCAGGTGGCGTGGTTCAGCAGGTGGCCTGCTGCTGGCCAGATGTACTCATGAGTCAACCTGGAGACTAGCTCTGTTGCAGGCCCTGGTTCCTGACACTCCAGAAGGATGGGACCTGCCCTGTCTACTGAGTGGCAGGTCTGGCTCTGTCCCCAAAGCTGCCAGAGGCTGACTTATTGGAAGTAAGTCACTGTTGGGGTAATTCTATTCTCCATCAGCCTCCTCCTATGTATGTGGGATGTGACCACCTACTGTCTCTTCCTCATGGGGTGGAGGAAGGGCATAGGGGCACCCTGACCTGCAACTGCATCTCCACTCCTTCCGGGCGAGAAGACCTGGGTCTTGGCTACTGGGCCCTATTGTCCCTCCCACCAAACTCCTCCCCTGGGGTTTTCGTTCCGCTGCCTGGTGACTGGACAGCAGAGGGTGCAAACCCTGGAGTCCTGCTAAGCTGTCAGCACAGAGAAGTTGTGCTCTGGTTGCTCACTGAAGTGCTGTATTAGTGAAACTCCCTGCAGGCCAAAAGTCCCCGCGGGGCCTACCCACTGTAAAGCCTGAATTCCAGCCCTGGCTATGGGATAGAGCCAATGCTCATTGAAGTCAATGGAAAGACTCCCGCTGAGGTCATCTGGCTTTGGATCAGGCCTTATAGCATTTGGTGGAACAAAACACAGCACAAAAGAATAATCTTCCTTTACATTGCTATGCCAATGCCCCCGAGTCCTGACCCGCTGCCCCACTGCTTTCCATGTCCTGACCCTGGCCACGGCCAGCTGACTGACATGCCATAGTGTGCAGTAGGTATCGGAGGTGCGAGACAAGAATGCTGAAAAAAATCATCGGAAAACACTCACTCTTACTTTGTGATTTCCATCTTCAGTTAATTTCTCTTCTCCAAGAACAACGAGGAGTTCTTGTGGCACCTTAAAGACAAACAAATTTATTTGGGCATAAGCGTTCGTGGGCTAGAACCCACTTCATCAGATGCATGGAGTGGAAAATACAGGAGCAGTTATAAATACATGAAAGGATGGGAGTTGCCTTACCAAGTGTAAGGTCAATCTAATGAGACAATTCAATTAACAGCAGGATACCAAGGACGGAAAAATAACTTTTGAAGTGGTAATGAGAGTGGGCCATTTCAGACAGTTGACAAGAAGGTGTGAGTAACAGTTGGGGGAAATTAGTATTGGGGAAATAAAGTTTAGGTTTTGTAATGATCCAACCACTCCCAGTCCTTATTCAGGCCTAATCTGATGGTGTCCAATTTGCAAATTAATTCCAGTTCTCCAGTTTCACGTTGGAGTCTGTTTTTGAAGTTTTTTTGTTGAAGAATTGCCACTTTTAGGTCTGTTTTGAGTGACCAGAGAGATTGAAGTGTTCTCCTTCTGGTTTTTGAATGTTATGATTCCTGATGTCAGATTTGTGACCATTTATTCTTTTGCGTAGAGACTGTCCGGTTTGGCTAATGTACATGGCAGAGGGGCATTGCTGGCACATGATGGCATATATCACATTGTTAGATGTGCAGGTGAACGAGCCCCTGATGGTGTGGCTGATGTGGTTAGGTCCTATGATGGTGTCCCTTGAATAGATCTGGAGCAGCGAACCGCGGCCAGTGGGAGCCGCGATCGGCAGAACCTGTGGACGCAGCAGGTAAACAAACCGGCCCGGCCCGCCAGGGTGCTTACCCTGGCGAGCCGCGTGCCAAAGGTTGCCGATTCCTGCGTGAGACTGACCTTACACTTGGTAAGGCAACTCCCATCCTTTCATATATTTATACCTGTTCCTGTATTTTCCACTCCGTGCATCTGATGAAGTGGGTTCTAGCCCATGAAAGCTTATGCCGAAATAAATTTGTTAGTCTCTAAGGTGCCACAAGGACTACTCGTTGTTTTTGCAGATACAGACTAACACGGCTACCACTTTGAAACCTTCTCTTTTCCAGGATTTGTTTCCCCTTCAGATTTACTCCAGAGAGGATATTACATGCTTTCCCACCAGAGCAATTTGATTCCTGGGAAATTTCTCCTTTATAGCCTAAGGGGAGTCTCTTTTAAATGTGAACCAGCTGTAGTCCCTGCTACTGTCAAAGAGTATCAGGCTTCCAGCTCTCCATTATCCTCTTTCTAGCATAAGCTTCTCTCACCTAAATCCCTTAGCATAAGTGTTTTCAAGAGAAAATTTCTCTCTTCTGCCACTCAGAAGTATGTTGTAGGGGATGTCTTGTCTGCTTTCTATCTGCTTTGTTGATTTAGGCCTAACTGCTAATCCAGCCAGGATTTACAATAGCTAGCTTATTGTTGTTCACTATCTTTAGCTAAATGCATTCTTCTGTGAATCCTTCCAGATGCTCTTTGCTCTTGGACTTCTGAAGCAATCGGGGGAGAAATAAATAAATAAACCAACTAGACACACAGGTCAAGTTCTCTCCCCTTGTTGTCTTTGGACTAGAGGAGAAGCGAACTTTTCAGAACAAATTGTTTCCTACTGAATGATCTGATGCTAGACCTCTTTATGGAAAAAATATCTTTCCCACTGGAAATTCATATATCCAAACAAATGCAGTGCACTACAACGACTACCCCAATTCCTAGTACACATTGCTGTGGTATAAAACTAGACAGATGAGAAATAGTTTAGAAATATTAACCTAATAGTCACCTCTTGAATTCCACTGAAAAAATCTAAAGTCTCTTTGACCTGAGAAAAAAATGTTGGCTGAGCTGAAGCCAAGGTCAAACATTTTCCTCAATGGACAATACATTTCAGTTCATGATGATAGAAGTATTTAATACAGGTTTTGTTACATACATTCTGAATCTCTTCATATGACATATTTGGCCTACTTGTTATGGCTGGGAATTTATATGTAGATATTTGCTTTTTAAAGAAACTTTGCGTTGGAGAGAGTTATTTAATTTATTGGCTTATCACTGTAGCATTGTAGGGTCATGTAAACATAAAGGAATGGATTCTACTCTCCCGAAACACCTGGGAGGCAGGGAAATACTACCCCCTTCTAATAGATGGATAAAATGAAGCAGAAAGTGATTAAGTGGCTTGTTCATTATTATAGAGGAAGTCTATGGCAGAGTCCAGAATAGAACCCAGAGCTCCAGATTTTGAGCTTCATTTAAGTCCTTCATTTAATAGTTGTAAAGGAAACCTTCCCAATGCCTTCAGAAGACAAGCCTGGGAACTTGAATTCATAAATCTGCTGGACACTAAAAACCATGGACTTAATGGAGACACTGTCTTTATGGCTCATTACAACAATTTTTAACACACCCTGCCACCCACTACCCTCCTTTGCCTTATGACCTGAAGAGGTATTAATTGCCCATGTCATTTTAAGTGATCTCTGATAGCATACGCGAACCCCTTATGCTTAACAATATGTCCCCCCTTGTATTTAGCTTGGACACTCTGGCTACCTTCCCCAGAGCTGAGGAAGAGCTCTGTAAAGCTCAATAGCTTGTCCCATCCACCAACAAAAGTTGGTCCAATAAAAGATATTGCCTCACCCACCTTGTCCCTCTCAAAAATAACATTGCGGCTTCCACTGAAATGTGATAGACAGCCCATGTTAACTAAAGGGTGAGCCCATGATGTATATTTGATAGTCTACAGTACAATCAAAGTCTGGACATTTAACAGGCATTTGAAACATGCTTTATTTTACAAACGAGTCAGACCAAGCTTTTTCTTTTGTAAAATACTAAGATGTTGCCAGTTCTTTAAAACAACCTCTTGTCCAAGCGCGTACGTCTTTACTGCAATCATGCACGTGAATGCAACTCGGGTAGGCATGTGACCGTCCAGACTATCTTTAATCTAGCTCACCCAGATAAAATGCAGGCTTCAGGGCAGACTCTAGACACATGCCTGGAAACCTGGGTATGTATTCACTTTGCCACCCTGGGGCTGAAGCCTGTGCCACCATGTCCTCCCTGCTTTTTACAGCTGGGGCTGGTATGCCTACCTAAGCTGCAATCACACCTCTAATTGCAACAGACATACCTACAGTGCATATTACACTTGTATTAAATAGTGTTTCCCATTTGGCCTCTGCTGGGAAATGCATGGGGACTGATGCATAGGGATTGGATGCCATGAACACCCTAAACTCCCTTCAGAGCCAGTGGAGTTGAGGCTGCTCAGCATTTCGCCCAGTTAAGACCATTATCCTACTCCCATAGCCCTCAATAGGAGTTTAGCCATTGACCTTAACAGAGCAGGATTGGGCCCATACAGAGCAGTACACTTCACCCCTTCACTCAGTGATGGCTGAATGTACGGCTCAGCATTGGCATCGCTGAAAACCAGTGATAGGCCCCAATGCCCAGAAACCATTCTTTGAGGCCAAATCAACAGTTCACAACCCAGGAAATTGTTTACAGTATGCGGCAGCTGAGGGAATGGTTGCACTCATGCAGGATACATGATATTGGGTTGTGAGGTAATTATAAAGCTGCAATTGCAGTGTTTATTCCATACAACCGTGCACACAACCCAAAACCTGGCTGCTGAGGCGTGTTATTTATACCTATGTACATTGTGTTATCATTAGATTGGACTAAACTGAATACATGTATATTTATTACCTATGCCATCCGTTCAAAAGGAGGGGATTGAGCAGTTCCCGAGTGGTTTAAAAGCTCTTTCATGCTGGATAAACTTAACAATGAGAGACCCAGTTCCTATATATTTGCTCAGTTATAAACGATTCCAGGGTAGGCAGAGAAATAAGTGGGGGAAACAGAGAGTGCACATGGAAGATAGAGAGCTAACAAATGCAAATAAATAGGGATGTGCCTAGTCAAAGTGATCAAATAGAGATGTGTGACAAAACTGCTGTGGATGCCACCAATTCACAGATAATGAGCAACACTCAGATAACCAGGTATAGATGCACAATTCAGTGCGAATTACAGAGCTCTATGTAATAGCATTCAATACTTATTGCCCGCAGGCACTTGAAAACTACCCACAATACTGGAGTTACTTTAAATAAAAACAAATTTGGGGAAATTCCTGCCTAGAAAGTGGGATTTGTGGGAGTGATGTTATAGTAAAAACAATCAGCAAGTTATCATTTTTGAAAGGAACCAAACTAAAAGATGACGATACTTTGGGGAAAAAATGGTGAAAATTTGGTCTCCATAAAACTAAGGGGCAGATGTTGGTTGGCTGCCACGGTATGATAGGGGGCAGATGTTGGTTGGCTGCCAAGGTCTGATAGGGGGCAGATGTTGGTTGGATACTGAGTTCTGATGGGGGGCAGATCTCAGTTGCATGTGTTCTGATGGGGTGACAGATGTAAGTAGGATGCTGTGTTCTGGGGGGCAAATATCTGCTGGCTACCATGGTCCAATGGAGAGGCAGAAGTCAGTTGGATATAGATGAAGGGCTGTGTCCTGATAGTTGGAAAATGTCGTGCAAGCTTAGCATTGACTTATGACACTCCAGCTCTCCTTATCCTAAGCAGAAGTGGGGCAGCATCAGAACACCATATTTAAACAGCGAACAGTTTCAGTCCGGATCTGAATCCAGACTCCACTGCCAGTGTCCAACTGCACTAAGTAACCTGGGTCTGAAACGGAAAAAGCCAGAGCAGAACCCCCTCAAAATTAGGTGAATCTCAGATCTGAATGGGAATTGTGTGGGTCAGGCCAAACCCTATATGAGGCCGTCCTAAGCACATATTGCCAGTAATGCTGAACTGTATTGGCTTTTTACTGTGGATTAGGACGTCAAGAAATTCATCATCATTGTTGATTAAAATCAGCATTTAAATCCAGGTCTCTAGAAGTGTAAAATCAGTCTTCCTGGGCCAGGTTAATAGAATGGTGCTACACAGTATTAATATGGTTTCGCATCTTGATTTTATCTACAACTTTTCTGAAGATGAATATATAAAATAACTTGTGGACAACAAATGTAAAGTCACTGCCCTTTGCAACTGATACCAACAGAAGCGCTGCCTCAAGCAAACCACTAGTTATTAGAGCACAAAGTGTATCTCTTGGGTCTCTAGTACATTGCTCGCTTGGTGTCCAAGCAAAACTGCCCTAAAGAAGCAGTGAAGTTCTGACAGATAGATAGCACAATGCTGATGTTCTACCCTGGAAACAACAGTTACTGAATCCTGACCTGGACTTGAGGACTGAGGTGCTGGAACGGCTTAACACACAGGAAAAGTAGTCTCACTGGCACCATATAAAGCCCCTGGAATCCATTCTTAGCATGTTTCTATCAGAGGCTGCCTTTCAGTACAGGATGACTCCCTTCTTGCTGTACACAGTGTTGTGGTAGTTGTGTCGGTCCCAGGGTATTAGAGAGACAAGGTGGGGGAGGTGATATCTTTTATTGGAGCAACTTCTTCTGGTGAGAGAGACAAGCTTTTGAGCTACACAGAGCTTGTCTTCAGGTCTGGGAAAGGTACTTCAAGCGTCATAGCTAACTACAAAGTGGAACAGATTGTTCAGTATAAGTAGCTAACACACATTGTAAGAGAGAATTCAAGGGGAAGTGGCCAGTTAACACCTCTGCAGTCTGAGGACAAAATAGGGGTTGTCAGTTAGATTGTTGGAAGAAGCCATACATCCAGTGTCTTAATTAAGTCCACGGTTTTTAGTGTCTAGCAAAGTTGTGAATTTAAGCTCCCAGGCTCATCTTTTGAAGGTGTTGTGCAGGCTTCCTTTGAGGATGAGGACTGACAGGTCAGATATGGAGTGATCACTCTGTGAAAAGTGTTCACCATGATACGGTGTTTTTGTCTTTTATCATTTCTCTGTGTGAGTTCATTTCTCTTGTTTCACACATTTGGTGACTGGATGAGATATACCACATGTTGTGATAGGGATTTTACGGTGGCGTTTTCCATGATGAAATCTACTTCTTTGGTGGAGTGTCCTTGTTTGGTGAAGGCAATTTTAAGTGTACTAAAGTGTGTATCCTGGACTTTATCCTTGGAGCATGTTTTGTGGAATCTGAGTGCCTGGTTGTTGATAACAGATTTCTTGGTGTGTTTGGGGTGCTTACTGGATCTGTGAAGTTACGTGGGGTGATCCGTGGGTGTCTTGTATATAGTTGTCTCTGGAATTCCATTGCAGAAGCTGATTGTGGTGTCCAGGAAGTTGATGCCCGGAGAGGGAATGCTCTAGAGAGAATTGGATGGATGGATGGATGGATGGATGGATGGATGGATGGATGGATGGATGGATGGGTGGTGGTGGTTGAAGTTGTGGTGGAAATCTGAGGGAATTTACATCATCTTTCCAGAGGATGAAAATATCATCGATGTACCTCAGGTATATCACTGGTTTTGTGGTGCATTTATCCAGAAATTCTTCCTCAAGGTGTTCCATGAAGATGTGGGCATATTGGGGAACAGTTCCACTACCCATGGCTGTTCCCATGGTTTGGACAAAGTGTTCGTTGTTCAGGGTAAAATTGTTATGGCTGAGCATGAAATGGATGAATTTGATAATGTGTCTAGGGTTGTCCATTCTTGCTAGCATTTTTGACAGTACAGGGATAGTTTTTTTCTGAAGAGGAGGAAAACAAATGGAAAAAAAATAGGGGAGGGAGATAGGAAGAAACTTCTGTGGATGATGTCAATTCTCTTCATACTTAAATTGGTGTTGCTCAATTTTTCTGCTTAACTGATACAACTACTAGGAGCTTGTCCATGAAAAGCCAAGGAAATTAACTAGAAATTGGTCAAGTTCATATTAGCTGTTGAGAAGAGACAAACAGTAATTGACTTTAAAACTAAACAAAAGGGAAAGAGACGGTCACATAGTTAACTTTGCAGTGTGACAACCTGTGAACCTTAAAAAGTTGGGACGTTCTATTCAGCTTAGATATGCCACCCAGAAATTTGGATGCTTATCTGAACCTTTTGGTCTGCAAAATTTGTATGGCAGTCTTTCAAGAACAGGACCTCTCCCAGGGCTCAATGCTGCCCCCTTTCCTCTTGCTGAATAGGACCTTACTACATGGAAATACTCACAGAGTAAGACTATACAGAGTGTAAGTGTAGCAAAATCTGACCTTTATTGTTTTGGCATTGTCACTTCTAGACTATAGGATGGAATCAGAAAGCACCAAGGTATGTGGATATAAATAATAACGGGGGGGGGGGGGGAGGGGAGAGAGGAAATTTACCTGAAGTTTTTGAAACTTGAGTAGAGATCTGGTTTCAGTTTGGCTCTTATTTTATTTTTAGAAGGTCACCCATCCCTACATTGAGGTTGCTAATACATACCATCATAAAGATGCTGTCACTGATTTTTTTTTTCTTTATCAGCATTCCCTGCTGTCACACTTTACATGAAGGGTATATTTATAAAGGGTTATTAAGTGATCAATAGCTCTTTTAATAAACAGTTAATCAAATGTTATCTATAACACATGCTAGTCATCTCTGTCATATGGGAGAGAAGCTGAGCCCTGATTAGGGGGTGGGGCTTCTCTGCTTAGGGGTCCTATCAAGGTAGCCAGCAACACAGACAGCTGCAGTGGCACAGGAGCAGCAAACAGAGCTGTAAACGGGAGTTTGTGGGGGAGACTAAGAGAGCTAGGCAGAGGAACAGACAGGCTAGTGAAGGGAGTGGGTGGTGTTCTGCCAGTGTTCTGGTGCCCGTTGGGGGTTTGTTTTGCTGTGGTTGGTGGTGTTTTGGTTTGGTTTGTGTTTTCCGGACTAACAGGTTTTAGGTGGGAAGGCTATGACAGATACAGAGGCAGCAGTGGAAGACACAATGAAGATGCCTGGATGTGGAAGCTGTGGCATATACAAGATCCTGGAGGGGGCACCTGAAAAGAGTTTAGTCTGCATGAAGTGCCGCCTGATAGAGCTGATGGAAGAAAAGATCCGAGGATTGGAGATGCAGGTGGAAACTCTGGTTGAGTTTAGAAGGGGGTTTGAGCAGATGATGGAGCAAAGACATGAGGAGACTGAAGGGAAAAGTTCAGACTTGCAGATGGAAGCAGGACCAAAGAACTCTGACTGAGGGGAGACTGCTGGGTGAGGAAAGTGGACAGTGGAAGCATGTGACTAAGAGAACCAGCCAGAGGAAAAGATGGGCTAGTGAAGGAGAAATAGAGCTCAGGAACAGGTTTGCGGAGTTGGAAAATGAAGAAGGGGCACAGCGGGTGGTCACTGAAGGTGGGAGGGCAAGGAAGAAGAGAAGAGCAGCTAGTCCTATAGGAAGAGGAGAAGACTCAATGGAGATAAACACCAAATATGAGCCCCAGGAGGATACAGGATGGGTTGCAGAGGATTGCAAGGGACAATAGGAATCAAGAGGATTTGCAGCCAGAGGGAATAGGGGATAGACCGGAGAATCACACCATCACCAGGAAAAGGCAGGTCTACATGATTGGGGACTCCTTACGGAGAAGACTAGACAGGCCTGTAACTAGAGCTGATCCGGAGAACAGAAGGGTGAGCTGTCTGCCGAGTGCTAAGATACGGGATGTGGACCTAAGGTTGAAGAGGATCCTAACGGGAGCGGGAAAGAATCCGCTGATTGCCCTTCATGTGGGAACAAATAATTCGGCTAGATTCTCGCTGGAACGTATCAAGGGAGACTATGCAAGGCTGGGGAAGATGCTTAAGGAAATCGTGGCTCAGGTGATCTTCAGTGGGATTCTGCCTGTTCCTAGAGAAGGGCAACAAAGATGTGCCAAGATTATGATGATCAACAGATGGCTCAGGCAGTGGTGCTATAAGGAGGGCTTTGGGATGTATGGCCACTGGGAGGCATTCATGGACAGAGGACTGTTCTCTCGGGATGGACTTCACCTGAGTAAGGAGGGAAATAGACTTCTAGGATGGATGCTGGCACAACTGATTGAAAGAGCTTTAAACTAGGAATTTGCGGGAGACGGTTGGGAGATGTCCAGGTAATCTCCATGCCGGAATTTAACATTGAGAGGGAAGAAAACGAAGTAAGAAAGGATACAGCCGTGGGTAGGAGACTGGACATAAGGAGGAAGGGTAGTGTAGATACCGGTCTGATAGGTAATACTGGCAGTAGAATGCCTGGGCCTAATCGGGTAAAGAATGTGAGCGAAGCCAACAGCAAGAATTAAGATGTTTGTACACTAATGCGAGGAGCCTAGGTAACAAAATGGAGGAACTAGAGCTACTGGTGCAGGAAGTGAAACCAGATATTATAGGGATAACAGAAACATGGTGGAATAGTAGCCATGAGTGGAGTACAGGTATTGAAGGGTATGTGCTGTTTAGGAAAGACAGAAATAAAGGCAAAGGTGGTGGAGTAGCATTGTATATCAATGATGAGGTAGACTGTAAAGAAATAAAAAGGGATGGAATGGATAAGACAGAGTCTGTCTGGGCAAAAATCACATTGGGAAAGAAAGCTACTAGAGCCTCCCCTGGGATAGTGCACGGGGTGTGCTATAGACCACCGGGATCCAATTTGGATATGGATAGAGACCTCTTTAATGTTTTTAATGAAGTAAACACTAATGGGAATTGTGTGATCATGGGAGACTTTAACTTTCCAGATATAGACTGGAGGACAAGTGATAGTAATACTAATAGGGCTCAGATTTTCCTGGATGCAATAGCTGATGGATTCCTTCAGCAAGTAGTTGAAGAACCAACAAGAGGGGATGCCATTTTAGATTTGGTTTTGGTGAGAAGTGAGGACCTCATAGAAGAAATGGTTGTAGGGGACAACCTTGGTTCGAGTGATCATGAGCTAATTCAGTTCAAACTAGATGGAAGGATAAACAAAAATAGATCTGGGACTGGGGTTTTTGATTTCAAAAGGGCTAACTTTAAAGAATTAAGGAAATTAGTTAGGGAAGTGGATTGGACTGAAGAACTCATGGCTCTAAAGGTGGAAGAGGCCTGGAATTACTTCAAGTCAAAGTTGCAGAAACTATCAGAAGCCTGCATCCCAAGAAAGGGGAAAATTTCATAGGCAGGAGTGGTAGACCAAGCTGGATGAGCAAGCATCTCAGAGAGGTGATTAAGAAAAAGCAGAAAACCTACAAGGAGTGGAAGGTGGGAGGGATCAGCAAGGAAAGCTACCTTATTCAGGTCAGAACATGTAGGGATAAAGTGAGAAAGGCCAAAAGCCATGTAGAGTTGGACCTTGCAAAGGGAATTAAAGCCAATAGTAAAAGGTTCTATAGCCATATAAATAAGAAGAAAACAAAGAAAGAAGAAGTGGGACCACTAAACACTGAGGATGGAGTGGAGGTTAAGGATAATTTAGGCATGGCCCAATATCTAAACAGTCTTTAATGAGGCTAATGAGGAGCTTAGGGATAATGGTAGGATGACAAATGGGAATGAGGATATGGAGGTAGATATTACCACATCCGAGTTAGAAGCCAAACTCAAACATCTTAATGGGACTAAATCGGGGGGCCCAGATAATCTTCATCCAAGAATATTAAAGGAACTGGCACATGAAATTGCAAGCCCATTAGCAAGAATTTGTAATGAATCTGTAAACTCAGGGGTTGTACCTAATGACTGAAGAATTGCTAACATAGTTCCTATTTTTAAGAAAGGGGGAAAAAAGTGATCCGGGTAACTATAGGCCTGTTAGTTTGACATCTGTAGTATGCAAGGTCTTGGAAAAAATTTTGAAGGAGAAAGTAGTTAAGGACATTGAGGTCAATGATACTTGGGACAAAATAGAACATGGTTTTACAAAAGGTAGATCGTGCCAAACCAACCTGATCTCCTTCTTTGAGAAGGTAACAGATTTTTTAGACAAAGGAAATGCAGTGGATCTAATTTACCTTTATTTCAGTAAGGCATTTGATACGGTTCCACATGGGGAATTATTAGCTAAATTGGAAAAGATGGGGATCAATATCAAAATTGAAAGGTGGATACAATGCGTCATACTGAAAGGTGAACTGTCAGGCTGGAAGGAGGTTACTAGTGGAGTTCCTCAGGGATCGGTTTTGGGACCAATCTTGTTTAATCTTTTTATTACTGACCTTGGCACAAAAAGTGGGAATGTGCTAATAAAGTTTGCGGATGACACAAAGCTGGGAGGTATTGCTAATACAGAGAAGGACAGGGATATCATACAGGAAGATCTGGATGACCTTGTAAACTGGAGTAATAGTAATAGGATGAAATTTAATAGTGAAAAGTGCAAGGTCATGCATTTAGGGATTAATAACAAGAATTTTTGTTATAAATTGGGGACGCATCAGTTGGAAGTCACAGAGGAGGAGAAGGACCTCGGAGTATTGGTTGATCACAGGATGACTGTGAGCCGCCAATGTGATATGGCCATTAAAAATGCTAATGCGGTCTTGGGATGCATCAGGCAAGGTATTTCCAGTAAAGATAAGGAGGTGTTAGTACCGTTATATAAGGCACTGGTGAGACCTCATCTGGAATATTGTGTGCAGTTCTGGTCTCCCCTGTTTAAGAAGGATGAATTCAAACTGGAACAGGTTCAGAGAAGGGCTAGTAGGATGATCCGAGGAATGGAAAACCTGTCTTCTGAAAGGAGACTCAAAGAGCGTGGCTTGTTCAGCCTAACCAAAAGAAGGCTGAGGGGAGATACAATTGCTCTTTATAAATATATCAGAGGAATAAATACCAGGGAGGGAGAGGAATTATTTAAGCTCAGTACCAATGTGGACACAAGAACAAATGGATATAAACTGGACATTAGGAAGTTTAGACTTGAAATTAGATGAAGGTTTCTAACCATTAGAGGAGTGAAGTTCTGGAACAGCCTTCCAACGGGAGTAGTGGGGTCAAAAGACATATCTGGCTTCAAGACTAAGCTTGATAAGTTTATGGAGGGGATGGTATGATGGGATAGCCTAATTTTGGCAATTAATTGATCTTTGACTACACTGCTCTACAGCCAAAATGCTTCTGAAATAAATGTAGTCAAACTTTACTAATTCTGGGTCACTGAGAACGACAATGATGCTTAAAATTGTTGATTGGCTCTAGTTTTCAAGATATGCTATTGAGTCAGTATATACGACCCTTGACTTGGGAATGGTGGAGGATAAGTGAGTTATAAAGGGAAGGGATCTCAGTTTAAACCAGAAATGACTAAAATACATCTTTGACTGGATCTATGAATAAATCTATGACTGGGTTTGGACAGTACTTGCTTTTTAGGCAAAACAATGAATGATGCAATCTGAAGCTGGTATTGCATCATATACGATATGAATTGCATCATGTTATTCCTAGAAGTCATGGATGATGCAATCATAACGAAGCTTACATCACTCTGCTGAACAAATTGCCCTATATCAGCTCTAGAAATCATACAGTGTCGTGCTCTCTTATTTGTCAGTTTGATTTTGCAAAGGCACACATTTCTGTTTAGCCAAAGTGAGCAGAGATGCCTCGTACTTGTGTGAACAGTGCAGATAACTTCTGCTATGTTTGTGGTGAAGTGACTTTTGCATCACAAAAGCGCAGTATAACCACTATGGTTAAGAAAGCCTATCACCTTTATTTTGGCTGCAAAATTGGAGATCAGGACAAGAGGTGGGCCCCACACATATGCTGCAACACTTGTGCAACAAATCTTTGCCAGTGGTTGAACAGGGAAAGGAAATCTATGCCTTTTGCAGTGCCAATGATTTGGAGAGAGCCAACAGATCATACCAGCAATTGTTACTTCTGCATGGTGCCTCCAGTTGGGAAAGGTGTGTCAAAGAAGAAAAAGTGGACTGTGCATTATCCAAACATTCCATCAGCTATACGCCCAGTACCCCACGGAGAAGGACTGCTGGTTCCTGATGCACCAGAATCATTCTCACTTGAGTCAGACGAGGAAGAGGAAGAGGATGAAACTTCTGGTACTGAACCATCAATGTCACAGGACCCACATTTTCTCCCATCCTCCTCCTCTGAACCACACCTCATAACACAAGGTGAACTGAATGACCTTGTCAGGGATTTGGAACTACCCAAGAGTAAGGCAGAGCTGTTGGGCTCCAGACTACAGCAGTGGAATCTCCTGGCAGGTGATGTTAGGGTTTCCATGTTCCGTGACCGTCAAAAGGATCTTATCCCATTCTTCTTCATGGAAGGTGATCTTGTAGCCTGCAACAACATCGATGGTGTGATGGCAGCCCTCAACATCGTTCACGATCCAGATGCCTGGAGACTGTTCATTGATTCATCGAAGACGAGTCTTAAAGCTGTTTTACTGCATAATGGCAATGTTTTGCCATCAATTCCAGTTGGTCATGCAGTCCATATGAAGGAAACCTATGACAACATGAAACAACTTTTGAGGTGCATAAACTATGACCAACATCAGTGGCAGCTTTGTGGCGATTTGAAGGTTGTTGCTCTCTTGCTTGGTCTGCAGACTGGATACACAAAGTACTGCTGTTTTCCCTGCGAATGGGATAGTCGTGCAAGCGATTCCCACTACATCAAGAAAGTTTGGCCACTCCGACAGTCATTGGAGCCTGGGAGGAAAAGTGTTCAGCATCCACCACTTGTTGAATCAAGGAAGATTTTGTTACCGCCCTTACACATCAAGCTGGGTCTGATGAAGAACTTTGTCAAGGCCATTGACAAAACACAAGCAGCTTTCAAGTACCTCCGTGGAAAATTTCCAAGGTTAAGTGAAGCTAAGCTAATGGAAGGTGTCGTTGTTGGTCCTCAGATTCGTGAACTTCTTCGAGATGATGCATTTGACCATGCACTGCGTGGCAAGGAAAAGACGGCATGGAAAGCCTTCCAGTTAGTGGCAATAAATTTTCTCGGAAACAACAAGGCAGACAACTACAGGTTGTTGGTGGAAAACCTCCTCAAGGCATACAAAAGCCTTGGTTGCAACATGTCACTAAAGATACATTTTTTGCACTCTCATCTAGATTTTTTTCCACCGAACTGCGGAGCAGTGAGCGACGAGCACGGCGAGCGATTTCACCAGGACATTGCAACAATGGAGAAACGCTATCAGGGCAAATGGAGCCCATCAATGCTTGCAGACTATTGCTGGACAGTGACAAGAGATGCTCCATTTAATGAATACAAGAGACAAGCCAAGAAGCGC
Source organism: Emys orbicularis (assembly GCF_028017835.1). Taxonomy (NCBI): domain Eukaryota; kingdom Metazoa; phylum Chordata; order Testudines; family Emydidae; genus Emys; species Emys orbicularis. The sequence continues at coordinate 4,921,688 of NC_088687.1, read as the reverse complement.
CGAGTAGACACTGAATAGGACTAAACTATGTACATAATAGTTTTTTGCCTTTTGTTTCATAATAAATTTTATTTATATAACCCTTTTGCTGATTTTTAAAGTGTTACATAAACAGGACAGGTGAAATATTATTATGTAAAGCAACCATAAACACATGAGAAGACCTAGGTTTACAATTTATGATTAAAACTCTACTATCTACACAATATACATAGACATAAAATGTAAAAACTTAAATATCTTAGAAACAGTAGCCAATCAGTTGTTTTAATTGTCATATTTGAATTCAGCACATCAAAATACATAATGAATAGCACATTTTATCTCTGAAGCAGACGACTTCTCAAAAATTGTAGACCAGTGCTATTAGCGGTAAATATGCCCAATGGCCTGTGATGGGATGTTAGATGGGGTGGGATCTGAATTACTACAGAGAATTCTTTCCTGGTTGCTGGCTGGTGAGTCTTGCCCACATGCTCAGGGTTTAGCTGATCGCCATATCTGGGGTCGGGAAGGAATTTTCCTCCAGGGCAGATTGGCAGAGGCCCTGGAGTTTTTTTTACTTCCTCTGAAGTGTGGAGCACAGGTCACTTGCTGGAGGATTCTCTGCAACTTGAGGTCTTTAAACCACGAGTTGAGGACTTCAATAACTCAGACATTGGTTAGGGGATTGTTACAGGAGCGAGTGGGTGAGATTCGGTGGCCTGCGTTGTGCAGACTAGATGATCATAATGGTCCCTTCTGACCTTAAAGTCTATGAGTCTATATGCTTATAACATCTAGGGATGTTATAACATCAGGGATTTGACCTGTTTGTTTTGTATGAAAAATACAATGTATCATCCCCGATAGCACTTCTTTGAGAATTTACCAGTAAATCCATTAATTAGTTTATTAAATCTATCTCTGTATAGTGCAAACTACAAACAGAAGGTTGTGTTAGAATTTCTACACTGGAATGCCATTTTCTTCTGTCAGCTATTCCAGGAGTTCTCTTTTTTATTGTATTGCATATTTCTGAAACTTCTTGTATATAGTCATTAAAGCTGTGACCACCTTTCACTGCATCCCCTGTCATTTCACTTTCCTCCTTTATTAACTGGGCAAGGTAACAATATATGATCATTACAATCTAAATAATATGATCTACTGACCATGCGCTTAGGTTCCATTTATAAATTTTTGTTACAAAATGAAGGAATTCACACATTAGCTGAAATGTGACTTAAAATTGTGCATGAAGCTTTCATTGCACTCTGTCACTAAAGAAAAAAAATCTCAAAGTCTGCAGTAAAGCACAACTCCTTAGCCATCCCTGCCTTGTGAATATTGTCATTATTATTACTTTTATGTATTATTTGTATTACCTTTTTTCTCATATGACCATACAGAGGCAAGATTTATGGCCAGGTGACTTCTGAAAAGGGATGTTATTATTTAACATGTATATTGCAGTAGCATCTAGAGGTCAACCAGACTGGGATTCCATTGTGGTAGGCACCATACAAACATATAGGAAATGACAGGCCCTGTCCTGAAGATCTTGCAATCTGAGATAGGATGAGACATTCATCTGTTCTCATCTCAGAGGATTAAGGTACAGCAGAGAGCCACATTGCCTGTCTACTGGCAGCAGTTCATTTCACTCTCTTCCACTTCCTTTTTTATCGGGTATTTTGTCTACCAGCCACCCAAGCCAAACTGCCGCAGTTATTGTGCAGGTTCTGTATAAGGATTTTCAATGGCATTCACATAGCGACTCCAGTAAGGTGAGGGCAAAATGCTTTGAGGTGTTCCTGAACAAAAGGAGCTGTGTAAAGAGGGCTGTATTATTACTAGTGTTTTTTTCTCACTTCCTTCTAGTGGGCGAACATCATCCCTTTCTGCTTGGTGTGATGGGCAGAAAGCACAGTCACCCTGAAAGAAGCAGCCAGTATGTGTCACTTCCTCAGTCAGACAGTAAGGTGTGTTTTATACGACAACTTGGAGACGAAGCACATCACTTCTTTAGGTACTAGATCTTTCTGGGCTCTGCGAGACCACAAGTGACTGGGAGCCAAGGACACTTGTGTGGCAGCCGGGGGACTGTCAGGACAACCACATACACTTTTTCAAAGAAGAAAAATAACAAAATTTGCAACATGTCTAGAGAAGAGGAAATGCAACTCAGAACTCCCTCCTACCTGCAGACAGAATGCACCTAGCTGAGTGTAGGTCAGAGTACTTGCAGATCATCAATAAAACTTACAGTCATTTATCTGTACAATTGTACCGGAAGGAGTTCCTAAACAGGCTTCTCATTGCCTAACAAGTCACTGTCTCAGGCCCTGATTCTGCAAGGCACTTAGGTACGTGCTCAACTTTAAGCATATGATTACTCAGATCCTTAAAAGGTAGGCCTGTGCTTACATATCATGTTGAACAGAGACTTCAGTACCATGGGTCTCAGTGTGGTTTCTCTTTGTCTCTATGAATTGGCAAAGAAGTGATCAGCAAAGAGACACTCAAAATGTAAAACTGTACTTGCAAGCAAAGTGATAGTTCCTCAAATGTGGTTATTATTCACAAGTATCCAGTGATTTTTTAACAATATGCTACAGCCCAGATTCTCATACCCTTACTTATGGTGAGTAATACCTGGCTTCTTGAGTCGTTATGGGACAACAAGGATGAACGCGTGCACATAACTCAACGGAAGTGCTCGCATACACAACTGGTCAGAGTTTCTCAAATGGGATTTTTCTCCCCCAATCAAAAAAGTGACACCTCTCCCCCCTTTTAAATGACAGTTAATGAAAAACTTGATGTTTTCAGCATTTTTCACCACTTGATGGCAATGTTTGTGTTGTGAAGGCTGGCCTTGCCCCAGGAGTCCTGAGCAGCAGGGGGATGGGTAGGGAAGGAGCTGGGCTCTCCACACCCCAGGCTTGTGCTGGGTAGAGGGTTGGCAGGAAATCCCAGCCCTGCTTCCCGCTCTCTGCACGGGTTGCTGGAGAGGGCACGTGCCATTGCAGGGCTGACTCAGCTGACTGAGAGTCCTAGCCCTGGACTGACTCAGGGAGCAGCCTGAGCATTTGGTCACCATGTGTCTAGAGCCAGTCTCCAGGTGACTTAACAAGCCTGTCGTAGGCTGCTGGCCGGGCTACAGCGCCTGATGGCTTGGAAGAGGCAGCAGACTGGCTCGTAAGCCCAGCAGCAGCAGCAGCAATTCAGCAGCTGCTCAAAACAATTGCCCATAACTGTGATAGCTTCTGTGCCTCCTTGTTCCCAGCCCTGCTCCTGCCTTGCCTTGCTCCACCTCACCAACTTGTGATCCTCTGCTCTGGTTACTGACCTCTGACTCTGGCCGCTGATATCTGGCTGCCAACTCCTACCTCTAGGCCTGACTGCCCGCATCTCATTCTCTGACATCGTGAGCCTCCACAGCACTGCATGGGAGGATCAGCCAGCGTCCAAAGGGAAGGAGGTCCCTGAGCCAGGACTGGGGCTAGCTGTTTGCTGATGGAGGGGACTGTTTGTTTCTGATAGCAGTATTGGGAGGGGTGGGTGGGTGTTTCCTGCCTTCCCAAAGGCTGTAGGAGGGGTGGGAGTTTGGAACTGACTATCAGTAAGGGGATCTTCTACCACACACTCAATGAAAACTTTCACTAATGGCTTCAATTAAAAAAAAGTCACACCCCCAAAAAGGAAAAATGGATCAATTTTGATCCCTGTGAAATGGCAGCAACTCTCTCATTGTTGATTAAATTAAAAATAAATAAATAAAAGCTTTCACCCAGCCCTGCTCACCTGCATCAAGTTCTGCCTCTGACGAAATGTTTGCATTATCAGGGCTCCGTTCTGCTCAGGAGTTTTTAAACACAAACTTTAGCTCCGTAATATGATTTGAGAAAGTGCCTGCTTTGCCAATGGATCAGAAAAGGGAGAATATTTTGCAGATGTTTTTATAAGGCACCATCACTTTCTTATTTATTTATTTATTTTGCAAAGCTGCTGCTGCTTCCCATTTGCACCCGTAGCCAAGCATACACTGCCTAAGGTGCTCTGTAGCTTGTGTTGGGCATACATCAAAATGGAGAAAGGCAAAAGCAGGCTTTAAACTCTGCTTCTCCGTACAAAGGACAAGGAGCAGCATGGTGAAAAATTCTGCTCAAAGTCTTCATAGGGACCCGCCTTTTCAGGGATAAAAATGTCCTCAGTTGGGGGTGTGAGCAATGCTCCAGCATTTGCACTTTCCCCTGTTGTGCTCCCAGCCTTCACTATTCTGCTACCAGCTGGCCCATTTAATTTAAAGCTTACTTATAAATGAAGAGGTCCCCCCCATGTTCATTAAAGTCCCAGGGTATACGGAAGGCCCTGAAGCAGGAATTAAATGACAAATACACCTTTTGTCTGAACTCTCTCTTGATTCAGGAATAAATCAAGCTAAATACATTTCCAAAATTACCACTTTAAAAAAAATAAATAAAAAGTTGAAGCTGAGCTTTTAATGTGCAGTGAAGAAATAAGTATTTTCTCTCAGCGCTCACTATAGCTATAGGTTACTTAATTTGACTTTAAATTGTCTCTTTCATTAAACTAACACTGTATGAGCTGCCATTAGCTGCTGATAATGAGAGAGACAGAGAGCCATTAAAAAAAGCTTCCAATACATTTGCTGTATGTATGCATCCTTTAATGTGCTTCACCTTCTCATTGTTTATTGTCATTAAGATATGCTCGGTTACTCATGTTTAAAGCTACCATTAAAATAATATTCCTCAGTGCTTTACAGATGTAAAAGTGCATCTACCAATGAAAGTGTATGTAATCAACAACATTATAAATCATCTTTAACCTCTGATTGGCCAATCGACATTTCAGATGATCGGGTTTCTGATTATCAGGCCAAATTCTAGCCTCAGAGGTGCACATGTAGCTCCCAGGCATGCATACATATGAGGAAATGTGATCCTTATGTGGGCCTGAGGGAAACCTGGCTCCTATTTTGCTGAGTGGTGTCCTGTGTGGTATGTTGAGGACTTTTGTTTGAAATTGCAAGCTATCACTTTAACAGTGTTAGTCTTCTGTTAGTCTTAAAGGTGCCACAGGACCCTCTGTTGCTTTTAACAGTGTGTGTCAGGGAGGGTAGTGTTCCTGGTCCTGTTTGCAGGCTAGGGGACGCTGTAAAGAAACATGCAATCAGTTTTGCAGACTAATAGCCTAGTGCAATGTGGGGGGAGTTGTGCCTGTCTGTTTTTAGGGAGCAGCCTGCTTTGTCTCTCTCTGATCTGGGGTTCTTATGTGTTATCATTTGAATTCTAACATGACAATTTTCAATGAAACACCAGACCATGAACAATGTCAAAGAGTTCTACAAATATTTTCTCTGTCAAATCACTGGTATGATTATGGTCAATAATAAACCTTTCAGCTACGACTTTCAAAAATAGGAGCTTAAATTCAGATACCCAGGCTGGGATTTTCAATGAGGCCTAAGGGATTCAGGTGCCTAATGCCCACTGAAAGTCAGTAGGAGTTGCAAAGCTTCCTTAGACGCTTTTGAAAATACTGGCCTAAACCTCAATGTAGGCACCTAAACAGATAACCTGATTTTCAAAAGTGCAGAGCAGCCAGAAGCTCCTGTTGAAATCCACGGGAACTGTCAGGTGATCAGCATCTCTGAAAATCAGGTTACCAATTTAGGTCCCTGTTATTTATTTAGAGGTCAAATGTAAGCTCTTAAATGACTTAGTCACTTTTGACAAGTTTGCCCTAAGAGCCTAATTTTAGCATAATGTTAGGCTACTATTGTTGAAAATTGTGGCCTTTAATTATATCCTTGTTGTGCTGTCCGCACAATAGCCAGAACTGCAAGCTTGTTAGTTCTTTTTGTTCTGAATTCATACAGCACCTAGCACAGTACTCTCCTACTCTGTGACTTGGGCTCCTAAGTGCTACTGCAACACAAGTTAACATAATTCATAACACATAATAAGTCTCCCTTAATAGTTCTGCCTTGTATATTCTTCATGTGCTAACACTCTTCTGTGTAAAAGGTCCCTGACTTGTTCAGTGCAGCATGTACTAATTTATCTGGAGTACCTAGCACAATGTTTGTTTATTCTGATTTCCTCTAACAAGGTTTTCTCAGTGTGTCTGGAGGCTTTGCTCGCTCCTGAAGCACAGGGCTTTGACACTATTATGAAACAAGTCTGTTTTATCCCCTCCCGAGGCAGCCTCTGGTGGAATGGGAATATTTCAAGGACTTTGAAAGTGTGCATAGAGTCTCTGCTCTATGAAGTAGTACAAGACCATCCTCAGACCCTTTATAATCACTTTGCCACTTGCTCAGTTGTTGTTCAGCAAAACCATCCATTCAATTCTATCATTGGCTATTCCCAGCTTCATAACTAGCATGGCAACCTTACCTCAATTAGGAAAAGTGATCCATTAAATTTTATAACTTAAAGTGCCCAATATGCTGCCAGTGCATGCATGTGTTATGACGCCTGTGGCTGGCTAGCTGGAGGAACCCAAAGAAATGAGAGAGAAAAATGGGGCAACATTTCAAAGTGTTCCTTCTGCAAACACTAGTAAATATTTTACTAAAAATAGTCCCTAGGGTCAGATTCTGTTCCTCTTACTCATGCCACGTTGTGCTTTGCTTGCAAATACACCTACTGATTTCCATTAAGATACCTGTGCAGTAAGTCACTAAATGTGGTAAGGGCTGCAGGCTCTGGCCTAATAAAAGTTCAATTGTCCTGTGAAGAGTTAGTGGGCCAAATTTGGAAATGAAATCCAATAAGCACTGTAGGACACAGAGGAACATTATTCCTGATTTAGGGACTCGATCCTGTTACCATTGATATTAGGGTGAGTCTTTTCAACATGTACGGCCCAATCAACACATCCGTAACTGTGGAGTCACTACCGACACGTCCATGAAATACACAATGTATTGTTTCAATGAATCACTTTTGGCTATTCCACTTTCACCCACTAAAAGTAAATGGCAAAACTTCCACTGACTTTAGTAGGGCCAGGATTTCACTCATGGTATTTAATATCTGTCCAGTGGCATCCACCTCTGATACTCGTTGGAGGTGGAGAGAGGAGCATGAGTTGGGTACTGCTCCCCCCGACATCGGAAGTCAAGAGTACCTTTCCATAATGTGTATTATGCTTGTAACGCTTAAGGACCAATCATTTCAAATGGTCATTGGATCCAGTGGCAAACACTCCACATCCACCCACCCCTCCATAACTGTAACTGAACACACACTGATTGGCTCCAAAGAGATATAAGCATAGCCTTGCCAGCATTTATACACATGCTTAATTTTATGGATGTGCCTAGTCCCACTGAAGTCATTGGGATTACCTCCGTCAGTAAAGTTATGCAAGCGTTTGCAGGATGGGGACTATAATGTGCATTGCACCGAAGGCAGCGCTGCTCCTTCGGTGACCACCTCTGATACTAAGAGGTGCATGCCTATTTAAATACCATGTCTCAAGGGGGAAGCTAAATCATGAAAAGGGGTTCATTTCAAACATAAATTGCTTATCTGTAAGCAAACAAGGTAAATTCATGGTTTAAGTAACTGCTTTGGAATACAAAGTAAATTGGGCTCGTAAAATTGTCTGCCCCCTGTAAAAGAGAGCACCATAACATTATCGAACTGCAAGTATAAACTCTGTAGGAATCTCAGCTCTGCGCTGCATTGCATATGCATGTGCACATCTGCCTCAAAGGTAAAACAGGAATTTAGTGAACAGGGTGGGAAGGCAGCGCATTACTTTTAGGGGAGGAAAAAATATTGAAGGTCAAAATCTAACAGATCTGGGATAAGATGGAAAGACAAGCGAATGAGGTAATTACAGAAGCAGAAAACAGCGGGTGAGGAGACAGTCTGAGACTATAAGGGATGAGGCCACTGAATGTGAATGAACTGATGGTTTATAAACTGTGAATTACATCTGAAAAAATGTTCAATGCATGTTAACTTTGAAGGAGCATGACCCTTCACCTGCTGCAGGTCACCCATCAGACCATGAGAATGGTAATGTGTTCACCACAGACCGGATTGGAAATGTGATGACCTGTTTTTGTATGATGGTCTTCCACCTTCTGATTGCTGCCAGAGAAATGTGGGGACTCATTTGCCTTGCATTGCCTTTGTCAATGGTGGGCTTTATTCACCCTGAAGGGAAATGGTAAAGATAATGCTAAGTTGGGAGTCTATACTGCAAGTCATGGGGTGTGATTGCAGCTTGTGAAGACATACCCATGCTAGCTTTAATGGAGCTAGCTCCTTCACCGGAGCTGTGAATCATAGAATCTTAGAATATCAGGGTTAGAAGAGACCTCAGGAGGTTATCTAGTCCAACCCCCTGCTCAAAGTAGGACCATCACCAACTAAAGCATCCCAGCCAGGGCTTTGTCAATCCAGGCCTTAAAAACCTCCAAGGATGGAGATTCCACCACCTTCCTAGGTAACCCAGTCCAGTGCTTCACCACCCTCCTAATGAAATAGTGTTTCCTAATATTCAATCTAAACCTCCCCACTGCAACTTGAGACCATTGCTTCTTATTCTGTCATCTGCCACCACTGAGAACAGCCGAGCTCCATCCTCTTTGGAACCACCTTTCAGGTAGTTGAAAGCAGCTATCAAATCCCCCCTCACTCTTCTCTTCTGCAGGCTAATAACCCCAGTTCCCTCAGCCTCTCCTTGTAAGTCATGTGAAGCCCATCAGCACTCACTTTGTCTCAGGCTAGGTTCCTGAATAATTACCCAGGGTTCTGGGACGGCTTGGATAGCCCACGATGAAGCACTGCACGTGAGCCAGTTCAGTGAAAGCTAGCTTGGGTCTGTCTGCTCAAGCTGCACCCACACGCCATGATTGCAATGTCAATATACCTTATGTCACCACTGGCTCCTCACCAGACTGACGAGGAAGAAATTTGTGTCCCCAGTGTATGGCATTGGACAGACATGTTCACTGATGAGTGTATGGTGGGGTGAAGGGGGGACACTCTGTCCTTTGGAACATTAGCAGCCATCTACGCTACAGTCACATAAGAATGGCCATACTGGGTCAGACCAATGGTCCATCTAGCCCAATCATGTGCAGAGGGGTGCATGGTTACAAGTGGAGCTTGCTTGTGAATGAAAGTTACTTGTGAAACATTTATGAAGTTGACAAGCACTACATTATCAAATAAACTATCACAAAGGCTTTCCACCCAGCTCTAGTCACCACTGAGTTGTCCCCTGACTCACCATAGCCCCTGATTCTCACTGACACCAAAGCCGCGGTACACCGCTCTGGGAAGAGCACTTCACATGGAAGTAAATAGAACTAACACCGTCTGATGGTGGGATTGGGCCCCTTTGCACTGCCATAGTGGGGTAAAGTGGCCTTGATGTCAATGAGAATAAGACTGTATGTTTCCACATGTCACAGGGGCCTTGGCCCTTTAAAAGGTAATGGGCCCGGTCCCACCTGTGCCACACTCAGCAATCCGCCACAGGAGGTGGGCTGTGGGAGTCATGCAGGCACCTGACAGGTAGGTAATGTAGCAGTAGCTAAATTGGCCCAAGTCTAGGGATAAAAGAGAAGCTTCCAGAGCGTTCTGAGGGAAGTGACTGGGGAAGCTGTTGGACTAGCTGCCGAGAGCCCAGAAACATGGGCCTCAAAGAGGAGGGCTGCCCAGCCCCTTGAACCCAAGGGAGGAGACTTTATATCAAATTTATTTGGACTTAAAGTAGAACCCCAGCAGGAGAATTTTGCCTTACACCCTTTTGGACTGTATAGAATTCTCAGGAGGCCCCGAGAGAAGGGGAAATTGAGGCAGAGTGCCTGCCGGGCCACACCGGTTCACAAAAGGACATGTTCAAGGCCATTGGCCTCCTACACCATGTTATAGAATACATAGCAATTTAAGCTTCAACTCAAAATGGTTTCAGCCCTGGGTATTTCTGTGTTCGAGAGCCGCACTAGAGACTAGTCTGCATTGTGTATTAGATATATATTGTAACTGGCTCAGATGACAACTTTGTTGTAACCTGAATACATGTAGAATGGGAATGAAGCCCAGCCCCAACCTATTGCGCACCACAATATGCAACGTGGTGACCATGGTAAATCAGTGCTCTGCTCCGGAATGACAACTCCTGTCTTGCTACAGAGAATGAGGTGGATTGCCATTCGACTTTAGTCGATATAATACTGGGATTTCAATCAAAGACTGGATTCCACAGCTCATGTCAGAGAGAGATCTATTAACAGACATTTTTCTGTGAAAACTCCCCATTAAAAACCTGGGTTTTCCCCAAGGAATGGCACTTTTGTGGCAGTACAAAGGGGACATTACATTGTTTGCTGTCATCTGACCCGATCCCCAGGGTTGATTAAATCTTTCTAGAGTTCCTTAAAATCCTCCTGAGTTTTCACTAAGCTGTGATAAGTAGTTGAAGGTTATTGCAACTCTCGCCCTCTAACTCTCCATTTCCTGCTCAGAATCTTCCACATTGCATGCTTCTACTCTCAAAGCCAGCCCCCTAGGGCAGGGGTGGGCAAACTTTTTGGCCTTAGGGCCGCATCGGGTTTTGTAAATTGTATGGAGGGCCGGTTAGGCGAGGGGATCGTGGCCCGGCCCCCACCTCCTATCTGTCCCCGTCCCCACACGGACTCCTGCCCTATCCAACCCCCCCATTCCCTGATGGCCCCTCTGGGACCCCTGCCCATCCATACCCCCCCGCTCCCTGTCACCTGACTGCCCCCGGACCCCCACCGCCCCATCCAACCCCTCCTCTCATTCCTGACGCCCCCCCGGGACCCCTGCCCCATCCAACCACCCCTTCTCCCTGTCCCCTGACTGCCCCCGGCCGCCCCATCCAACCCCACTCCTTCCTGACTGCCCCCCCGAGACTCCTGACCCCATTCAACCCCGTTTCCCCCCCAACCACCACCCCAAACTCCCCTGCCCTCTATCCACCCCCCCCCCTGCTCCCTGCCCCCTGACTGCCCCCGGAACCCCTGCCCCTGACTGCCCCCGGCCGCCCCATCCAACCCCCCTCCTTCCTGACTGCCCCCCGGGACCCCTGACCCCATTCAACCCTCTGTTTCCCCCCCAACCACCATCCTGAACCTCCCTGCCCTCTATCCAACCTCCCCTGCTCCCTGACCCCTTACCACGCTGCCTGGAGCACTGGTGGCTGGAGCCGGGCCGCCGCCACCACGCAGCACAGAGACCGGGTCAGGCCGGTCTCTGCAGCTGCGCTGCCCCAGGAGCTCACAGCCCCACCGCCCAGAGCAATGCGCCAGCGGTGGAGGGAGCGAGCTGAGGCTGCGGGGGAGGGGGGCAGCAGAGAAGGGGCTGGGGGCTAGCCTCCTGGGCCAGGAGCTCGGGGACCGGGCAGGACGGTCTCATGGGCCGGATGTGGCCTGTGGGCCGTAGTTTGCCCACCTCTGCTCTAGGGAATGGCATTGTCTGTCTCCTCTGGGGAAGAGCTACTTATTAGAACTCTTTGTTTCCTGTTTATCCAATTTTTAATTCAGACTAGGACTTTGCTGCCTAGTGTTTATTTTCCTTGGTCGCTCTTTGTGAAGGACCCTATTAAAAAGCCTTTTGAAAATCCAAGTCATCTATTCACACTGGATTCCATTCATCTACAGTTTGATGCACTTTTACAGGAGGCGAAATGAAAGAGGCACCGTGTTTCATTAGAGAAGTTGCATTGGTTTGAATCTCTGGGCCACATTTTCAGACGCGGCCTTTGAAATAGCACATGGGATTTTTACATGCACAAGCTTGGTAAATGGACATCTAACAGTGCAAGTTGTATGTTCAAATTCCCATTTATATGCAACTGTCCTATACTAGCTGGAGTCAGAATTGCTCTGCTGTGTGTCATAGCCTCCATGTTGCTAATGGAGATTTTCTTTTAGGTCAAGTGGCAGGTTCCTTTGCTTTTTGAAGCTAGAGGATCAGAGTTCCAGCCCTGCTGCAGGTTTTTAAAATTGCAAATGGCTACAATGAGCAGAATAGAGAGAATTAAGTCGTATAAACCCACCGTTTTGTCACTATTTATCCAAGTGGTGAATCACTCTGTCCTTAGATAGACCCTCAGTCAGTGCCTCTGAAGCTAATCACTTCGTTTCCTGAGATTCCCTTTCTGAAGATAGGAATGTGTCACACTTGGAACATCCTTCAGGACAAGCTACTGTTTTTAGGGTCACATTGCAGATCTTCATTAGTACCTCAGCTCCACTGCTGTGCATTTCGACGCTCACAGAAACCTCGCATGGACACCATGTTGGCCTGGTAATTTATTTCATTTTAAGAGGCTCCCTAACCTCTTCTCTAAAGCTCACTCTCTCCCCCTATCCAGGGTATGCTATTGTTCCCTATAAAAGTGACTTTGGGACTAGAATTTGCCCAGCTTCCTCTCCTGTAAAAGCTGCAAAATAATTCATTAAACTTCTGCAAACTTCTCAGCCTCTTTAAAGGACCCAAACCTGGGCAGTGCAGACAAGATGCTGAGGACCTTCAACTCAATGAGTGTTGAGAACTCAATGGGTGTTGGATAAGGCCCCTATTTCCCCATTTGCACCGCACTGGTATCTCGGAAAACTCAGGCGTATGGCCCTGGTGTGCCTAATGCATTTAAGGCAGTTCAAGATCATTTGGCAATTTGTTCTTCATATTCCTCTCTTTGTCCCTTCTATTGCCATTGCAAAGCGTTATTGTCTTAGATAAGCCAGGAGGTCTCTTCACTGCAGGGCCAGGTAAGAAGAGGAAGATGAAATAAGATGTCTCAAAATAAATAACCATTTCGGCAGAAAACCTGGACTGTTTCTTTCCCCCTTTTATACAGTTTTTAAAGCTCTGTCAGCCAGAAAGTACTTCTTTTAGATTATTTTTTCTCAAGTACCTGCTTCCTATGCGAGGCAGCATCAGGGCAAACTGAACATTAACCTAACTGCTGGGGAGCAAAGGAATCAGGAAGACAAATTTGGTCTCACGTTCTTCAAAAGTTCCAGGTATTTTCTTCTTCTGCCTTTTTTCTCTCTCATTCTCCCCTTTTCTGGATGTTCTGGCTCAGGGGCATGGCAAGTTTCACCCCCATCCTGTGAATTGCACATCCCACAAAATAATGCTTCTCTGTGCCTGAAGACGCTCAGCTGAGGGTACATTTGTAGGCCCAATTATCGCATCAGGATCATTGCAGTGTCGCCGGATCTTTAATTATTTGGTCTGTTTAACTGTCTGTTATGGCTCAAAAAGCCTGAAAAGCATCAGAAGACTGGGGAAAGCCATTAGGCCAGCAGTAGTCACAAGCAGCTACAGGACACAGACACAGGGAAGCTGGGTTTACCTGTGTCAGTCAATACACCTGTGCGCATCACTAATGTTTGTGAGGTGTAAAGATGCTATGGTGATGGAAATCATATAGGTACATAGACTGTTCTGTGTTTGCACAGAACCTAGCACAGTAGAGTGCTGGTCTATGACAAACAATTAATAACAATAATAATGATAGATTGAAGAGGTGGCTGGAAAATGTGTGTGTAGGGAGTTCCTAGGGAACTTTGTCAAAATGATTTCTTGTTGTGTTCATCAACACTTTCTGTAAAATATCAAAAACTGAAATATTTCACTCAAAAACTTTTAGGCTTTCAGGCATGTGAATGGTGAGCTGAACGGTAAGATGCACATGAAAGTTCAGAAGATGTCACAATAACCTGTAACAACAAATGTTGATGGGAAACAGTATGAAAGGGAGACAAAGACTGAATTAGTGCTGCTATCACTGAAGGACTGTGTTAAGATCATGCTTGGTAAATGAGAAAAGTGTGGAACCAGGATTCAGGGAACGAAAATTGGTGTGTTGAAAGTAGGCCTAATTTGTGAACAAAATAATAGTAGGACAGGCTATTCTGTTCACTAATCCTTCTTGGGGTCCTGACCAGTGTTTTCCCCAAGAATTGAAATTAGGGGGGTTGTTCGAATTTACCGGGGTGGGGGTCAGGATCAATGAGGGGTGACACTGTGAGTGTGAAGGTGGGCTGTATAACACCACAGTAAAAACTGAAAAATGTTTCATGACCATTTTATTAGATTTAACTCAAGTTTTAAAATCATCACACAAATTAAAGTTGGGTACTCAAACCTTCTATGCAGCACTACATCTACATCCTTCTTGGTTTCTTGTTATAATTTTGCACAGCTCTGTTAATGAACTTCTTGAATGTAATGCATTCATCTTTGGTGGCATCTCGTGTGTCCAGTACTTCCATTCCTTCAGTTGATATACTCATTAGTTCATTCATATGATCAGGCAGAAGGTGACTTCTTTCAGAATATAAAATTCTATTCAATGATGAAAAAGAATGCTCAACTGTAGCTGTTGTTACTGGGAGTAGCAAGAAATGAATTCCTACTTCTTTCATCCCAGGAAACATAGCATAAAGATCGGGTCGAGCCACTAGTGATGATAAAAAAGAAGTTGAAGTCAAATCTTCATTCATTTGTCGTATGATATTCCACTCTGTGTTCAAATTTTCTATTCTGTCCTGTGCACATGGCAGCCCCATTGCTGGTAGTGCCTCATTCCACTCAACTGTTGGTGTTTTATAGGACAGGGATCTGTAAAAGCTACGTAGAGGTTGAGTAGAATCTAGGCCCTGGTCTACACTATGAGTTTAGGTCAAATTTAGAAGCGTTAGATCGATTTAACCCTGCACCCGTCCACACGACGAAGCCATTTTTATTAACTTAAAGGGCTCTTAAAATCGATTTCTGTACTCCTCCCCAACAAGGGGATTAGGTCTGAAATCGACATCGCCGGGTCGAATTTGGGGTGGTGTGGACCAGGGCCGGCTCTAGCGTTTTTGACACCACAAGCAGCAAAAAAAAAAAAAAAAAGCCACGATCGCAAGTGGCGACAGCTCTACTGCCGCTTCATTCTACGGCGGCAATTTGGTGGCAGGTCCTTCGCTCCGAGAGGGAGTGACGGCCCCACCACCGAATTGCCGCCGAACGGCCAGACGTGCTGCCCCTCTCTTCATTGGCCACCCCAGGCACCGGCTTGCTACGCTGGTGCCTGGAGCTGGCCCTGGTGTGGACGCAATTTGACGGTATTAGCCTCCAGGAGCTATCCCAGAGTGCTCCATTATGATCGCTCTGGACTTTGAAGCACTTTGAAGTCAGATGCACTAGCCAGGTACACAGGAAAAGCCCCAGGAACTTTTGAATTTCATTTCCTGTTTGGCCAGTGTGGCGAACTCAGCATCACAGATGACCATGCAGTCCCCCCAGAATGTTTCTACGCTCCCCCTATCATCCGAAGAAGTGAGGTTTTTACCCACGAAAGCTTATGCCCAAATAAATCTGTTCGTCTTTAAGGTGCCACCAGACTCCTTGTTGTTTTTGTTCCTATCATCTCTGTCCCTGAAGTTATCGCAGATTAGAAGGCAAAAAAAACGCACTCGCGATGACATGTTTTCCAAGCTCATGCAGTCCTCCCGCACTGATAGGGCACAGCGTAATGCATGGAGGCATTCAGTGGCAGAGGCCAGGAAAGAATTGCTGTGTTTGCTTAACGGAAAAAGTATCATGCCTCGCTAACGATCCTGCCTGAGCCAGGTCGCTGTGTCACATGCACTCCGCGCTGTGTCAGCCTTGGGCGGGGGCATGACCGCTTTGTGAGCAGGAAGGCCATAGATATAGACATTGCATTAGGTAGCTTCTGTAGCTAAAGAAAACATTCCTGTGCATTCAGCAAAGTCTGTGGCAAAAAAAGAGAAGCCCTGTAGTGTAGTGGTGATCATGTTCACCTAACACGTGAAATGTCCCCGCTTCAAAACCGGGCAGAAACAGGTTACTGTTCCTTTTTCTGACTCCCCTCCTGCATTTTTAGTCTTAGAACAGACTGTGCTGTGAAATTTTACTTTGAATTATATCAATTGTGAGTTAAATAATATGGAAGCTCTCTCTAAGTTATAGTCCCGGGTTCCTTACCCTTTCAGCTGCTCTGATAAATTAACATTTTTGTTAGGGGCGGGGAAAATTTTTCATGAAGCCTTTTATAAGGACTAAATGCTATCTAGGACTCTGAAATAATCTTAACGTGGCCCATAGAGTGCAATCCTCCGTTCTGGATTTGTCATTCCACAAGTTGAACTGCTCCTTACTACTGTCCAGGCTTCATGAGCCATGGGAGCAAGGGGCAGGCTGGGGTAGGTGTGACCGCACGGTGCTGCCGGCTGGGCGAGCAGCCTGAGGCAGAAGCCTCCAGCTCACATGATATTCCAGGCAGGACTGAATCTCCATGAGATGAAACTTAAAGAAGAGAATGACCTGGAGTCACTCCCATTCGGTGCTCTAAGAGGAGGAGAGCCATGTCTGTCCAGGCACCCCGATCGACCTCACCGAGGTCTGCCAGCTGAGCGGGGCTGAGCAGGATCCCGGCTGGCAGGAGCCGGCGGATGGAGCCCCAGACCAGCAGCGGGCTGAGCCGCTCAGCCCACTTCTGGTCTGGGGCTCCATCCATCGGCCCTGCTCAGCCCGCTGCCTGCCTGGGGTTCCAATCATCCAGGCAGACAGTGGGCTGAGTGGGTCCAGAGGATGGGACCCCGGAAAAAAGGAACAAAACGATTGTCTGCCGTTGCTTTCATGGAAGGAGGGAGGGAGGGGGGGCCTGATGACATGTACCCAAACCACCCGCGACAAAGTTTTTGCCCCATCAGGCATTGGGATCTTAACCCAGAATTCCAATGGGCAGCGGAGACTGCGGGAACTGTGGGATAGCTACCCACAGTGCACTGCTCTGTAGGTCGATGCTAGCTGTGGTAGTGAGAACGCACTCCACCGACTTAATGCGCTTAGTGTGGACATACACAATAGACTGTATAAAATCGAATTCTAAAAAATCGACTTCTATAAAATTGATCTAATTTCATAGTGTAGACATACCCTAGAAGTTGCTGTTGTAGATTTTTAAGAATCAAGTCTGTGTACTTTTTCAGTTGTCTTAACAAACACTTCTTGTCCTTTTCACTTAAGGATTCAATATAAATGCCTTCATTAGTCAACTTCTTGACTGAAGTCTTTGCTTCTTCCAGTACTTTTTCAATGGATAGCTCTCTGATTGATCCAAATGTAGCTTCTATTGCTGGACAAAGATCTAGTACTGTTGTAGCGGATGCCTGGATGGCATTGTTTAATGACCCAAATGGTTTCAACAGTAGACTTACCAGAGAGAGAATGGCAATAGTCTTCTCTGAACGTAGTAGCAAAGTAATCCACCAGCCTCACTACTTAGATCCATCCCATCTTGGTAGATATTTTCCAAAGCCAGTAATAATGGCTGGAGTAATTTTAAGACAACAGCCAAGGATCACTCATGAGAAAGCCAGAGGGTTTTCCCAGGTGGGACTAATTTGAACTTCAATCCCAGTGTATCTTCTATTTTTTTCCAAGACGTTCAGTCTTTTTGGACTCTTACTGAAAAAAGAATATAATGAAGACATTAAATTTATAGCTTTTTAAATGTATTTTGAAGAGTCTGCAGCTCGTACTAGTGCTAGTTAGAGTAAATGGTCTCTGCAGTGTGTATAGGAGAGAATAGGGTTACACTTTTCTCTGAGCAAAGCTTGTACTCCACCATGTCTTCCAGAGAAGTTTGCAGCTCCATCAAATGCACAAGCAGCCATCTGTTTGGGGTCCAATTGACAAGCATTTAACTCTTCTAAGATGTGAGTTGTCACAGATACAGCTGATATGTCTTCTATAACTTAAACATCTAGAAATGTATCTACTGGCCTACCACTGACATCAAGATAACATACACAATTACTTAATACTTGATGCCCATTTGCATCAGTGCATTCATCAGCCATGTATGTGGTGAAAGAGTTCTTCACTTTTTCAACTGTTGAGTCTTTCACTGTTGCACCGCATGCTTCTAGCCAGTCAGTTGAGTTTCTTGCAGAAAGATAGTGAGGATTTGCTGGTCTTGTTCGGAACCAGTGTTCAACTTCAGGATGAACAAGTGACAATGCACTTAACATTGGCCTCCAGTTTGTAGTGTGTGGTATCTCTTGCTTAAATAGAAAGTATGATGCCACGGCCATGTTTGTTCGCATGAACTGTGTTGTGTCTCCAGCATTCTTAACAGCCTCATTAACACTCACCGGTGTTGTCCTTGGTCAATGGAGACTCAGAGTTCAGAGGTGCTTTCACATGAGTTCACTTCCCAGTTGGGGGGCAAGAAGGCACCTTGCTCCTTCCTCCAGCTGCTCACTGTTCGCTCTGGCCACCATTGTTCGTTGTGCCACCGTTCACTCCATCGCTCTGTTGCCAATGGCCCTGCGCCATCACCTTATGCTGCCACCTGCCACTGTGACCTCTGTGAGTTGGTCTCTTGAGGTTCCACCCAGCTCTCAGTGATTTCAGCTGAGCTCTCAGTGGGGAAATCTCGCTGCTAGTGCAGACTGGGCTGTCTCTTCCGCAGAAACACTGTCCCACAGCAGGTCTAAGCACTTAGACCTAATTATCAGTGATTTCAGCTGTAGTGGTCACTTAACAAAACAAAAGACTATCTATGGAAACTAATCAGCTCCGTCTTTAAACAGTGGAGGGGGCAGGTCAAATAGTACTTGTGACTCAGGCAGATCATCAAGCAAAACACCTGTCCCCACCCTCTCTCTTCATGCCCTCAATCAGCACAGGCTAAGTACAGTTATTACTGCCCTTTACTCATACAATAAGAATAACAACATTTCATTACCCCCTTCTCCACCCGCATTCAAGTGATTTGTAACCCAACCCCAGCCAAAATCTATCACTTGGGCAACACAGCTCTGTTTGCTGGATACCTAGGTAGATTAGGTGTGAATGTAAATACAATCTGGTCCTGAAGCCTTTCACCCCAGCCCCCAGCTCATCACTAGCTGTCAGGGAGAGCTCATTTAGACTTTGCTTACGAATCATCATTTGAAATTATTAGGTTGGCCAACATCACCGAAATGAATGCACTGACATTGTCATAGAAAACAACAGCTGTATAAGGAAGCTAGTCTATGTTCATAATTTTCAAATCTATTATACATTTTCAGATACACGTATTTTATCATACACTTTATATGCTTTTAAAGTGTGTATTAATGTTTCAATTTCAATTCAAATGTCCAAACAATCACTAAATTGGAACACTGCATGTAACTAGTTCACAAAACTGGGGGGGGGGGAATTCAGGGGGGGTGTAGGGAAATCCCTGGACTCCTGACAGAAAGAGACTTTGGGCGAAAAATTGGCTACTGGAGGGACCCAGATGACATCACCACCTCTACCAGTTCCAGCTGAATCCTGTCATAAACAGATAGTTAAGGGTTAATGCCTTTTACCTGTAAAGGGTTAAGAAGTTCACCTAGCCTAGCTGACACCTGACCAGAGGAACCAATGGGGGGACAAAATGTTTCAAAAGAAAGGAGGGAAGTTCCCTTTGTCTGGGTCAGTTTCAGTTTTGGCTGGAGTGGAAAAGATCAAGGAATAGGCCTCTTATCAGAGTAGTGAGTATTAGAAAAGGAATAAATAGGTTTATGTTTATTTTCTTTTTGTAACTTGTCTTGGCATTAGGGGATAATCAAATTGGGTATTCTTTTGTGTATCTAAGGTTTTGCCCAGGGGAACCTCCTCTGTGTTTTTGAATCTGTTGTCTGTGAGATCAGCTTGTATGCTAATCTCTCCCAGAGGTTTTTCTTTTACCTTTCTTTTCTTTAATTAAAGCCCCTTTTAAAGAACTTGATTGATTTTTCCTTGTTTTTAGATCCAAGGGGATTGGATCTGGACTCACCAGGGATTGGTGGAGGAAAGGGGGCGGGAATGAGTAATTCTTCCTTGTTTTAAGATCCAAGGGGTTTGGATCGGTGTTCACCAGGGAATTGGTGGAGGAGTCTCTCAAGGCTACCCAGGGAGGGAAAGGTTTTGGGGGGGAAGACAGAGTTTTCCAAATGACTCAAACTATTTGGGTGGTGGCAGCCAGACCAGATCTAAGCTGGTAATGCAATTTAGGGGTTCACATGCAGGTCCCCACATCTGTACTCTAAAGTCCAGAGTGGGGGTGAAACCTATGACAAATCCCAAATACCCCCTGGGATGAAATAGGATTGGACTTTAACAACAACAGGAACAACAGCTCTAACCCTTCTCAACAAACTTCTCTTCTCCCCAGAAGGACAGTTATTACCGTCTTTGATACCATCTAAGAGACTGTCAAAAAGAGACTTTTTCCTTCCCAAAACGCTCTCCAGCTAAAGGAAAAGTGAACAAGGGATGTTGTTAAAATGAAATACTTATTTAGTACTTTACTTTCAAATGCTGTAACTGTTTTTTCCTTCCTTTCTTTGTCTTTAATAAAAGGTTAAAAGGCCGTTTAATGGTGTTTGCACCATGGAGCTAAGCAGGCCGAGGTCTCTGTATACCAAGCCCCGAATCTTATTTAACACAATGTTAATGTTGGACTGTGACTGGATTATGTTAACACTTTGGGCCAATGGTCCATCCAACAGTGCTGTCATGTAAGCATGTGAAAAGCAGGGGGAACTCCCTTCAGGTAGAGGAGAGCATTGTAGTTTTTCAGCAGTGATTGTGACTCTGTCTCCAGCTGACATTTAGGGTCTGAGCCCTTGACGCAGTACCGAGTGAACAGGAAAAAGACAGGCAGCTGGGAGTGGAAGGATGGTTGGGTGGCTAGGGCACTGCACTAGGAGTTGTGAGATCTGAGCTCAGCTTGGCAATGGACACATGTGAGACTTTGAGCAAATCACTTCATCTGCTGTGCGGCTTGGTTAAAATCAGTACAGTGGGGATTCTGCTGCCCTATCGCATGGCACGGGGGTTAGGTGGATAAAATCCATTAACGATAACGTACACAGATGCTATGGTGATGAGGGTCAAAAGGGATTGGGGATGGGGAGTCCATGAGATAATGCTTTAGCGATGTCCCAGGGTGAGAGTTTCCCCTTCTCCATTGTACTGTAAATTGGTTTCTACCTGCTGTATTGAGAGTCAAGCACCTCTGTACATGGTGCTTTTGAATGGGTATCAAGTGACCACTCTCTTCCCTAAGGGGTGAAAACATTTCTATGGGCAAAACTCAGCACTGTAATGGCTCTTGTTATCATAGAGCCTGCCCTAGCCATGAGAATTATGTAAAAGACATGTACAGATATTACTCTTAACATGAGAAATACAGCGATTAGCATGTGAGTATAACAGTCATATCTTCACCAGCAGTGAGGAAATTCCAAACACTACATATTTTACTGCAATTGTAACAACTTAATTTTAATAACATTCCACCAGCATTAAGCCTGACAGACTCTCACTTGAAACATAGGCCTAGAGTTGTTCTAAGCCTCCAGCATCTCAGATCATACTAACAACTCCCTTCTATTTCTTTCCTGAGATTGAACAAGTTGCCTTAACTGCTTTGGAAGGATTACAAAACCCAGGCTCAGCAGGTGAAACAGAACTGTTTTGCTCCCACTTGTGGAATAGTGGAGGGCTTCTTGTGTTATTTACAAGGTACACATTTTCCATGTTGCTTTTGATATGGTTAGTGTGGTGAAACCAACACGGGGAGTTTAAAAAAAAGCACACTATCATCAAAATGCTCTTATTATAGTCAAGATGGCATCACTAATGCGACAGGAGACAGTTAATACACAGAGATCACGGTAGACTAGATGATGGGACTTGGTAATTGGTTAGTTGTACTTTCTTGATGTGCATATATCATGGCTCATTCTATGGGGAACAGACGGGAAGTCAAAGCAGAGCCTGTGAGGTGGTGCGGAGAATGTTTAAGCTGAATGCCATCAAAGAGAGAGAGATGCACACAGGATTATACCTAGGCTATTTCTATTGCAGTTTAGGATTCTGGCAAGGTTTTCATCTTCATAAATATTGATTTTGTACGAGGCTAGATTTACTTTGTTACACAAGACAATCATTGAAGGTGTGTGATTTATAAATCCTGTGCATGCTATTCTTGAAAGCATTCATCCTGCCCAGTTTATAAAAAGAAGTTCTCTGCACAAGGAAGACGCTGTTTGGGTAAAGCGAATGGCATATGTTATTCGGTGTCTTGAATCTCTAATGCAATAAAGCAAGCAAACAAATCCAAAGTCAACATCCACGAGAATGTTTTAATTATTCAGAACACATAATAGCTCATGGGTGAGAGCAGAAATAGCACAAGACTCACAACTATACTCTTAGCAAAGGGCCTGATCCTGACAGATCCTCTCCGTCTAGTCCCCTTGAAGTCAATGTTCCATCTGCAGCGGGATTGCAGAACTGGCGCCTAATCCATCACCTAGGCTCTTCTGGCTTCTCTTAAATGGCATTTAATTCACTGGAATCTGGCAGGGCTTGCTCAGTACCCAGCTCCGCATGGCCATTCATTAGTGACATGCTGAGAGAACTCAGGGGATATTTAAGTTCCTCCACCCACAGGTTTAAAAAAAGTCTTAGGCCAAGATACCTCTGCAACTTTTTTATTGATTTTAAGCAAAGGAGTTTTAAAGGTGACCAGAAGTGACTTATAAAAATGAGGCAATTTTACCAGCAGCAGGTGAAAGTCAGCTAGGAATCAGTGCTCGTTTCAGCATGCACATAGGTCAAATTTCCCTTCATCACAGCCACAAAGTGCCACATGGACACCTGCATGTCCAGGGCAACTGCTGCTTGAACCAACTTGATTAGCACTGGAGGGGGCAATTTGCTCATAGGTGGAGTCAGGGGTGGTGCAGGAAGTAGAGTTTGATTTTACGTAACACCAAAGGTTTTGGCAAATCTCTCCCTTTGGCAAGAGAAGCACAATAATTCCTAAGATCCTCCCATTCCATAATTATCAGGGGACTGCCAAAAACATCAACAATGAAAATGTCATTGGTGGCAGGAAAGCAATAAAAGACTCAAAGACACAGTTCAGTCCAGGGTACAAGTGTGTCTCAGTTAAAGCACAGGACTGGCAAGATTCTGTTCTCAGCTCTACAACAGATGAGGTTCATCAGCCTTGCATTGACACTGGCACTAAATTCACCCACTAAAACAAAAATAGCCACCGAGTGCAGCTTAAGCCTCCCAGCTCTGGTCGTGGCAATTTCAAAGTTTGATAGGATGGGCTCTCAATTGCTGACATGATACATGTGTGTTCAGAGTGACCCCTTGGTGGAATTTGTTAATATGCCCCCAGACAGCTGGGTTTAGAAATTAAGTGTAATGACTGAGCTAGCACTCTCCGTTTTCTGCTCATTAACTATTTGATGCTGTGATTTAGTGGGCTTTGCTGTACAAATCCTTCAGCGTGACAGGCCACAATGAACTTAGAGGATAAGTTATTTCTCACATAGAAGCCAACTTCATATATTCCTCAGCTTTAAATTACTCCTCATGAGAGATGGTGCTTGGGGGGTTGATTAGCTAAACCTATGATGTGCAGTAAGTTACAGAGCATGGACAGAGGTTGTCCCCTTGCAGTCACTGTCCTTTGTTCCAATTTCTTTCAGGTATCCTAGGGGGGGTGGAGAGGCTCTCTCTTTAGCCAGCTGAAGACAAAATGGAGGGGTCTCCCAGGGGTTTAAATAGACTTTCTCTTGTGGGTGGAGACCCCCTCCTCACTCCTATGCAAAGTCCAGCTCCAAGATGGAGTTCTGGAGTCACCTGGGCAAGTCACATGTCCATGCATGACTCACAGTTTCTTACCAGGTAGCAGCCATAGGTCACATGCTACCTTGAACATCCTCAAGTAGACTTCTTATGTGGACTGGAGCATTCCAAGATTCATTGTCCTTTAAGTGTCTCTTGATTAGGTACTTAACTTCAACATTCCTTTCTCCAGAAACTGACCAAATGCTCTATTAAGATTATTTAGAAATCAAGCCAGTAGACAGCCAACATTCATAACTTCGAATACAAAAATGATACATGCATACAAATAGGATTAATAGATTCAGTAGATCATAACCTTTGAGATATGTTACATGGCATATGTAGCATAAAACACATTCTAAACATATTTCCATAAATACTTATGGGAGGTACCATCACAATCTCCATATGGGATTACAAGTTCATATTTCATGGTCTTAATTATTATTCAGCTTGAATGTCTCTAGGACATTAGGTATGAAGAAGGTCAATAAATACCTCTCCAAGAACATGAAACACTTGTAATATTGATTTGTATTATATTTTCCTCTATCAGGGAATTATTGTTATTCCACAAAGAGATAATGAGTTGTGTTTGTAGAAAGCATGAAGGGCTATGAAAGTCACCAGAATGTATCTTTGGGAACATGCAACAGAAACTCACTGAAATCAAGTACATTAAAGGTCTCTCTTGTGATTAGGGTGAAAATTTTCTGTCAGAACTGTTTTTCAAGTGAAAACTGGGTTTTTAGCTAAATGGAGTTTTTCATTAAAAGTGTCTGTCCTTTCTGTGGATTTTTTTTTTTTGAAAAACTATTTTCCTAAAACCTAAAATATTTCTGCCAAAACCAAAATACTTCAATTTGAATAGCCTGCCACAGTGCATCACGGAAGTTGTAGTTTGGTTGCTGCATGTCTCAGTTCTCATCTTTGGGCTAGGCTATCCTTGGCAAGGCACTCCCAAAATGCAGCCACTGCCCATCACCATTAGGGGACACTGTGGTGCATCATGGGAGATGTAGTCTGACCAGGGAGCCCGGCCTATAGAAGAGAATGGGAGCATGAAACACCTGAACTACAACTCCCATGAAACTCCACAGCAGCATTTCCAAATCAAAATGTTTTGGGCCAGAATATTTTGATTTTTTGCCAAAAAGCTGAATTTTTCCTGGGGAAAATTTTGATGAAAAATGACTAAAGTTTTCTTGAAAGGTTCTGTGGAAAAATGGGAGCTCTCAGTGAAAAAGTGAGAGTATTGAAAGGTGCTGCCAGTGACAATTCCTGTAATCATTGCACTTAACGGAAGACAGGCAGGCAGAATAGCTCTTGGGAAATATCAGCTACAACGTCCTCTGGAGGAAACAGAAGAGGACAAGGAAATAAAGAAGAACTAGGAATAGGACAGAAGGGGATATGGTGTCAGAAGCAACTCAGGTCAGGTACTGCGGTAATGTTAACCAGAATGCCTTGAGCCTGCTTCACCAAGACCTCTTGCTGCTCTGGCTGTGTAAAGGGGCTTCTGCAAATAAGAATCGGGCCCATAATGTCAAGTCTTAGACCAAAGACACTGAACGTAATCAAACATTGTCGACCTATAACCCTTGTGGCTGCTGCTCCTCTCCACCCCCTCTTCTCTCATCATTTTAATTATTTGCTAATTTCTCCTGGGAAATATTTGCCCTAGTCTACTAAGCAAATGCAGGACTTTATAATTATATGAACCTTTGCATATTTGACAGTTAAAGAAGCAACCCTTACAAATAACTGGGACGTTGCAGAGAGTAAACAAGCAGAAGCTAAAGGCATGGAGATTAGTTATTTGGTGCATTAATAAAAATGATCATAAAAGACGTGGCATATGTATTTAAAATATACATTTTAAAGTCTACTATACTTCTACATTGATTTTAAATGAGGTAGTTAGATGTGGGATAAGATTTCTCTGAGTATTAACTTTTTAATACATTTTTTTTCTCCTGGAGGTTTGTTTTTAAAGCAATAAACAGAGATGATTCAAAAATTAATAGACTCCTTTAAATGTGGGCATCTGACATTTAATAAAACCAAGGACCCTTTTCCGCTGGTTGTATTGTGACTGAATTGAGTATTGCAGAGTTACGCCCAGTAAAACAGAGAGCAGCAAGCATCTGTATGCGCTTGCAGAGTAAGTAGCCTTTACAGTGTCTTACAGTTTAAATGAATTTGTCCTTTTATCAAGTCCCTGTTGTTCTAACTTGTCCTTTAATATTCCCCCACTGCCTTTCTCATACTTTAACAATCCTGGAAAATCGGGCAGTGAGAGGGAGGAGAGCAAAGTGACATCTCAGGATTGCTCGCCATAAAATTAAACAAACGGGACAAGCTCCCACCATAATTCACCTACTGGAGCAAACCATGGGTACTGCCTATGACACAACTACGGTAGGCTTTCATAGCAGGAGGATGGGTTTGAAATGCTGCTCCAATTCTTTTGTTTTAGTGTATTTCAGTGTCAGTGTGCACAATTCTGAAAGATGGGCTTTGAAGGGGAAGGTACTGGAAAGCTATTTCTTTCCTGAGCATGGAGGAAGATTGGATAAAATCAATTCTCTAGAAAAAAAAATATAGCTGCATTTATTCTGTAGTTTAGTATTTTCTGACCTTAAGGTGTCCTGTAGGAAGTAGCCACAGGCTAAAGAAAGACCCATTTTCCTCCATCAACACATCTTTGGATTTTGATGGGCATTGGATCCAGCCCTACAGGAATAACTTGGGAGCCTGTGAATGACTACCAAACACAAGCACAGAAGACAGGAGGGTAACCATGCTATGCTCCCTTGATGACATTACCGTAAGCAGGGCTGTAATTGGTGGCTTGTATGTGACAACACTGGTTAGGGTGACCAGATGTCCCGATAAAATTGGCACTGTCCCAATATTTAACCCTTTGTCCCATGTCCCAGTCAATGTACGATCGAGACGCCATTTGTCTCGATATTCAGGTAAGGAGGCGAGCGGGAGGGAGGCGCTGACCCCGTGGGTGCTCCAGGGCTGGACCACCCATGAGGAAAAATTGCAGCCAAGCTCCCCCCTCCTCGCCTCCTTCTCCCCCTCTTCCCCCAGTGTGCCGTGTCCCCGCTCCTCCCCACGTCTAGCACTTCCCGCCGCCTAACAGCTGTTTGACGGTGCTTTCCAGGAGGGAGGTGGAAGGAGCGGGTACGCTGCGCACTCAGGGGAGGAGGCGGAGAAGAGGCAGGGCATTAGCAGGGACTTGGGGGAAGGGGTGGAATGGGGGCGGAGCAAGGGCGGTGCAAGGGAGGGAAGAGGCGGTGGATGGGCGAGCACCCACCTGGAAGAGGGGAAGTTGGTGCCGTAGGGGTGAGTGGTGGGCGGGGGGGGGTGAAGAGGCGAGCGGTGGGTGGGCAAGCGAGCGGGCGGGGAGGCAAGCAGTGGGTGGGGGACTGAGGAGGGACGCAGCAAGCCAGTGGCAGCAGGGGGGTGAGGAAGGGCGCAGTGGAGGGGCCAAGCGGGGAGGGGGCGGGACCTGGGGCAGAGTAAGGGCGGAGCCTGGGAGGAGCAGAGGTGGACTGTGGGCGGGACTGATGGCACCCCGATGTGTCCCAATATTTTAGTGTGGTGATCTGGTCACCCTAACACTGGTCTCAGACGAACTCAAAATAGATGATTAGAAGAAGTGATGAAGGTAGGACTGGAATGTCTACAGAGTTACCAGTCATCATTCCCTCTGATGAAAAATCACTTGTCTTATGGTAACATGCTGACCCTCTTGAAATGAATGGCTAGACTCCTAACTGACTACAACAGGAGCTGGATTTGGCATTGGGTAGGAGAGTGACTGTTGAGAAAGCAAAGGAAATAAGGCTGTAGTGATTGTACTTTGCAGTCTGGTACAGCAACAGCAGGAGCATGAAGGAATTAAGGTACACAATTCTGCAGTCACTTTCATTGAGCTGTTGCCTTCCTATACTTCTGTCTCCCCCATTAAAGTTACTGTCAGTCACCTCACTAAATCCCTGTGCATCATGCTCACAATGTATTCCTCTTCATCAGCCTCCCAAGCACTACCAGACAAAGAATGAAAATCTGGGTTTGTGCCACTCAGAACCAGGTCAGTGGCCAGCCTGCTCCAAATACACTCCCGTGTTCTATTCCTGAGCTTCTGTAGCACACCTTCAATATTTCAGACCCCTCCAAATATCTCTCTGTATAGGGCCTGATTTTTACTGACAATTAAATTACCCTTTTCAAGGCCCCATTGCTACATTTGTGATATACCACACATTAGAGAGACCTGGGGAAAACACGAGGATTAAAATGAAATACAAACTTGCCCAGACATGACAAGTTTCAGTATTCTAGATCTAGGAACATTTGATGAATAACATTTATCTGTTTCCCATTCTCCAAGGCACTACACATTAGGGAAGCTCAGGCAGTGGTATTATAAGAAGGGCTTGGGATGTTCGACCACTGGGAGGCATTCATGGACAGAGGACTGTTCTCATGAGATGGACTCCACCTGAGTAGGGAGAGAAATAGACTTTAGTGATGGAGACTGGCACAACTCATTAAAAGAGTTTTAAACTAGAAACACGGGGGACATGGTTGAGAGATGAGAATTGGCACATGAAATTGCAAGCCCAATGACAAGGATTTTTTATTGAATCTGTAAACTCAGGGTTGTACCACATGACTGGAGAATTGCTAATACAGTTTCTATTTTTAAGAAAGGGGGAAAAAAGTGATCCAGGAAACTACAGGCCTGTTAGTTTGACCTCAATTGTATGCAAGCTCTTGGAACAAATCTTGAAAGAGAAAGTAGTTAAGGGCATATGGTAATTGGGATAAAATACAACTTTATTTTACAAAAGGTAGATAATGCCAGAGCAACCTAATCTTCTTCTTTGAGAAGATTACTGCATTTCCTTTGTCTAAAAAATAAATAAATAAATAAAATCAGTTGATCTAATCTATCTGGATTTCAGTAAGACATTTGATACAGTTCCACGTGGGAAATTATTGGTTAAATTGCAGAAGATGGGGATTAATATGAGAATTGAAAGGTGGATAAGGAACTGGTTAAAAAGGAGATTAGAACGGGTCACACTGAAAAGTGAAATGTCAGGCAGGATGGTACTAGTGGAGTTCCTCAGGGATCGGTCTTGAGACCAATCTTATTTAACATTTTTATTACTGATCTTGGCACAAAAGGTGGGAGTGTGCTAATAACATTTGTGGATGACAAAGTTGGAAGGTATTGGGGATACAGAAGAGTATCACAATATCATACAGGATGAGCTGGATGACCAAGTAAACTGGAGTAATAGAAATGGGATGAAATTTAATAGTGTCAAGTGCAAGGTCACGTATTTAGGGACTGACAACAAGAATTTTTGCTATAAGCTAGGAATGTATCAGTTGGAAGCGACAGAGGACGAGAAAGACCTGGGTGTATTGGTTGATCACGGGATGACTATGATCTGCTAATGTCATGTGGCCATGAAGAAGGCTAATGCAATCCATGGATGCATCAGGCCAGGTATTTCCAGTAGAGACAGGAAAGTGTTAGTACAATTATACAAGGTACTGGTGAGACCTCATCTGGAATTCTGTGTGCAGTTCTGGTCTCTTGTGTTTAAGAAAGATGAATTCAAACTTGAACAGGTGCAGAGAAGGGAAAACCTACCTTATGAGAGAAAGCACTTGACTTGCTGAGCCTAACAAAAAGAAGGCTGAGGGGAGATATGATTGCTCTCTATAAATATATCAGAGAGATAAATACCAGGGAGAGGAGTTATTTAAGTTAAGTCCCAATGTGGACACAATAACAAATGGATATAAACTGGCCAACAACAAGTTTAGGCTTGAAATTAGATGAAGATTTCTAATCATCAAAGGAGTGAAGTTCTGGAATAGCTTTCCAAGGGGAACAGTGGGAGGAAAAACTTAACTGGTTTCAAGACTGAGCTTGATAAATTTATGGAGGGGATGGTATGATGAGACTGCCCACAATGGCATGTGACCCATCTGTGACTGCTAGCAGCAAATATCTCCAATGGTCAGTGATGGGACACTAGATTGGGAGAGCTCTGAGTTACTACAGAGAATTCTTTCCCAGGTGTCTGGCTGGTGGGTCTTGCCCACATGCTCAGGGTTTAACTGATCACCATATTTGGGGTTGGGAAGGAATTTCCCCCCAGGTCAGACTGCCAGAGACCCTAGTTTTTTCCCCACATTTCTCGGCAGCATGGGGCATGGGTCACTTGCATGTTTAAAAGTGTAAATGGTGGATTCTCTGTAACTTGTAGTCTTTAAATCATGATTTGAGGACTGCAGTAACTCTGCCAAGCATTAGTGGTCTATTACAGGAGTGGGTGGGTGAGGTTCTGTTGTTTGCAATGTGCAGGAGGTCAGACTAGTTGATCAGGATGGTCCATTCTGGCCTTAAAGTCTATGAGGACCCTGGAGCTATCTGTACCCTTATGGAAAGGTCCTACAGAGTTTAACAGTAAATTATATCCTTTCTAAAGGTTGTATAACCCATCCTATAGAATTTTACTGAATTCTATAGCAGGAATAGAATTCTCTATATCATGTTAAAATAAACTAGTGGAAGGATAACATTCTCTACAGATTCTACAGAAATTCCTAGTCGGTTTAATTCCTGGAAAAGTCCTATAGATTTTAACATGCAGGTAGAACATATTTCAAACAAAGTCTCCCACAGTGTTACCAAATCACAATATTTGGAGGTTTTCTTAAATACCCAGCTTCTGGAATCATGTGAATACATGAGAATCTTAGCTTTCATTTTTTTTTAAATTAAGTTTCTAGCACTCATGGTTACTGAGAAAAGCTTGAACATATGAACATTTTGGAAGTTGTCCAGTAATTGGTCAAATATACCATAAATGCAAGGGGGAAAATCATTTCCCAAGTGTATGTTGTACAGTTAAAAAGAAGAACGTGTCCACATGCTTAGAGAAGAGCAAGTTGTGATGGAAATCTCCTTGTAGATGCAGGGAGTACAGCCTATCAGACAATATGGCTAAATATCAATGGCAGAGTTGTAGCCTTTAAACAAGATACTAGGGCACAGTCTAGTATTAGTTCAAGGGCTTGTCTATCTGGCCCCGCAGTTTGGACTAGGGGCAGGGGAACTGCAGCGGGCCCCAGTGTTTCATGCTTTAACTGTCCTAGATGGACATTGCTGGCGCAAACTAACAGGTTCCTAGTTCACATTAACATAGTCCTCTTTAAAACAGAACTATCTTAATTGTGAACAAGGTACCTTTTAGTTCACACCAGCGGTGTCCACACAGGGCAGTTAGAGGGTAACAGTGTGATGCACCCTGCAATTCATGCCCTGGTAGTCCACAAAGTACACAATACAGCAGGACCCCAATTTGATGAACAAATCGAGGTTTGAGATGTTCAGAAAATCAGAAAGTTAATCAAATGGAACATCTCAAAGTTAGTGTTCATTTATTAATTGTTCAATGATAGATAGTGTACATATATATATCCAGCGTGCCTGAATCTCTGTACCACCAAATCTCTTAGACTTTTCAAGCTGTACGGCCATTTGAATGTTGGCTAATGCCACATTTGGTTGCAGAAAGAGGACTTTGATGGCAGAAAAATGATTCATAAGATCCATGTTCATAAAATCAGGGTTCTGCTGTACTCAGAAGAGGTTACAGAAATCTATAGCAAAGCTGATTTTATGTTCTGCCTATAACAGCAAAGGCAAGTAACTATTACAACTGGTTTTAAAAATCTAGTACCACTCAGTAACTTTCTAAATAGTAAATGCTGAGGACCCGTTTGTGTTAGCCATCCTGCTTAGCAATGAAGTTAGTTAAAAATCTATTAGCTATTCATAGCAAAGAACAGCAGATACAGAGATGACAGCATACATTTGTCTTCTGCACATTGTAGATTTTAGAAGATGAACGCCACCTTCAGATGGACAAATCAGTAACTCTGAAAGAAAAATTTCTGTTTGCCCTACCTGAGAAAGGATAAACGTAATTTGTTATTATGGAAAAACTGGGAGTTCTGGACAAGGTAGAACAACCTGCGGATTGGGTTAATTCTGCAGTTGTATTTGAAAAGCCAAATGAAGCCCTGATATACATTGATCCAAGTGATTTAAATAAAGTCATAAAATGTGACCATTATCCAATATAAGCTCCTCAAGAAATGGCAACTGAGCTCTCAGAAGTAAAATTGTTCTCAGCATTTGATGGGTGATGTGAATTTGGCAAGTACAGTGAGTTGAGTCAAAGTCTAGCTCAGTGACACCCATGAACGGCACGTGGATTGTCCTGGCCCAGGTGTACCGGGGCCTGGATACAAAGAGTCTATGGGCCAGTTTCTGCTCTGTTATGCTGGTTTTAAGCCAGCATGAATCCCTTGATTTCAGTGGAGTCACTGCTGATTTACGCCAGTGTGAGAGTGCAGAATCAGTGCATGGGGGTAGCAATTTAAACATAAATTTAATTCTTATTACATATTAAAACTGCAGCCACGTACAGTTGTGATGAACGACAATGTTTGTGGCTATGTCCGTAGGACCTGATTGTCTCTGCTACTGGGGGCATTATGACGTCAGCACTTGTTCGATAACAGGATGAACTATGGAGTGATGTCCAGAACCCACCAAGCTCTTGGATCACTCTCAATTTGTTGGATGGGTTCTCACTGTCATCCTGCTCTAATGGCTCTCTCCTACGCTGATTCATAGCAGGGCTAAAAACAGGTGCTGTTGCCATCTCCTCATTAATGGATAAAAGCCTCTCTCCTGTTTAGTTATGACCTTTTGGTTTCCATTATAGAATGACACTTAATGGGCGTAAATTCCATCTGGAGGTGGGGGAGGGGGGCTGGAATACAAGCTTAATTTTTTAAAATTAGCATTAACAGTTTGATCCATTAGCCCTTTAAAAAGGAGATGTCATTTCTAAAGTACATGTAATTATTTCAGCCTTGATATTTCTGCTCTTTCCTGCGTAGCCAGAAGAGTTTGCAGGGGGATGGGATAGGCACAGTCAGGAATCCTGGCTTGCTGCTGACACTTTGAGGAATGTGCAAGGTAAGAAGTCTGGAGGGACGAAAGGAAAAGCTTGCCCTGTCTGAGAAAGGAGATTGATTCTGCTCTGCTGAGCTGTTCTTGAAGGCAATATTGCCAACTCCTAGAGTCCAAAAATAATGAGTCCGAACCCAAAAGCTTACAAGAGTGCCCCAAAAATCATCATATTTTTTTGGCCTCACTTCTGTTATTCAAACTCCCCCTGAACACTGCCACTGTGTGCACATGACAATTACAGCTTCAATCCATAAAGAATGTGCACATGGACAAAAAGAAAAGGCATGGCCTTGCCCCTCGGGCACTTGATCTCTGACTCCCCACTCCGCTCCCGCCCACTGCCCAGAGTCCGCCCCACACCCTCCTGGCGTACTCCTGCACTCACCGCTCCCCTTGCCCTCTTCAGCACACCGGTCAACAAGTGCCGCAGGCTGCTGCTAGGATGGCCTGCAGCCAGGGCCGGCTCCAGGCACCAGCTTAACAAGCAGGTGCTTGGGGCGGCCAAGGGAGAGGGGGCGGCACCTGCGGCAATTCGGGGGCGGCAGGTCCCTCACTCCCTCTAGGAGCGAAGGACCTGCCGCTGAACTGCCGCCGCCGATCGCGGCTTTTTTTTTTTTTCTGCTTGGGGCGGCAGAAATGCTGGAGCCGGCCCTGCCTGCAGCACAGTAGCCAGTCAGGGCCAGAGTGGGAAATTGCAGGTGGCGTCTGTGAAATTCCTGTGTTTTCTCCAGCGATTGCAGGTGTCTTTTCTCCCACTCCCCCAAAGACCAAACCATTACACTCATCATAACTTCATGAGTACTGGCAATGAGGGCAAACTGCTGATCTCTCTGTTGGCTGGATATTTTTATACTTCTTTCCAGGCCCAGCCTTTTCCCTCCACCTGTGCGAAGACTTACAGGCCCCTTGTTCTTTTTAATGACTACTGGCAACTTAGTCCAGTTTGTTAGGGTTTGTTTATTGTGGCTGCTCTCAGCTCTCAGACTGGGTTCTACTCTATGGGACAAGCTGTGGTGGGCAAAATATGGCTATGCAGCCTTCCTGAGGGCTTTGAGGCTTGCATACTGTGACAAAAAGCCCCTTTTGCTTGTATGCCTGTCCCATGCACCTGTAGTTCTGCTGGGTCCTTTCATCATCTAGCCATGGGGCTGGAAATGGGGGAGACAGGCCTGCACACACACGTTTCTTTAAAAAAAATTAGCAATACATTATGGGATAGTGGCACTCAACACCAATGCCTGTACTTGTGTTGTGGTGGTGCTTAAGTAGGAGACATACAGAGCAGGAGATAAGGGTTAGAGATATTTGTTCAGGCAACAGAAAGCAAATCTATAAATACTGCAGCTAAGCCTAGAACATCAAGTCCCATAGGACGCCTGAAGAGGTAGCAAACTCATCGTCCTCGTCACCGGGAGAGATATTGCATGTGGGATAACTAAAGCACAGAACGTTGGAGGGTCAGGTTTCCACAAGCCTACTTAGGAACCTAAATGACATGGGCAGATTTTCACAGAACAGCTGGAGCTGCTGGGTGCTGAGCATTTTTGGACATCTGGCCACAGCAGTTAGGGGAACTGAGCTCTTCTGGAAAAGGTGGCCCCAAGTGTCTTGTCAAAAGTGACAGAAGAAATTGGTGACAAAGCTGGTAACGAAACCTTGATCTCCGATTTAATAGACAGATCTTGTCTGCTAGACTTTAGCAGATTTCGTACAAAGTGCTTCAAATCTCTCTGTTCATACACCGACTGTAAAATCCAACCACTAACACTAACCCACTTTTGTAAAGTGCTCTGAGCGCTACAGGTGGAAAAGCACTTTTGAAGTGCAAAATATTACTAGACAAGACATACCCCCACTGAAGTGTAACTAAGATACAAAGAGTTTTCAGGAACTTAGCTCGGAGAACTCTGGCCTAGTCAGGTCAGCACTGAATGTGGAGCAGAATCCTGACTACTGGGCTTGGATCTAGCACTCATTTTGCTCTGGCTTTG
The DNA here is from genome assembly GCF_028017835.1 of Emys orbicularis. Classification (NCBI taxonomy): domain Eukaryota; kingdom Metazoa; phylum Chordata; order Testudines; family Emydidae; genus Emys; species Emys orbicularis. Next base: position 4,886,895 of record NC_088687.1, on the reverse strand, counting down.
TAGCACTTTTACCAATATTCAGCGTGAAGTTAGGGTATGCTGCACATGCGACTCAGATACCAGAGAGATAGGTGCTCACATACCATCGTGAGGCTGTAGCGTCAGAACCTAAACTGAATGCAGCTCCATAACGAACACTGAACAAAGCAGATTTCTTTACAGGAAGTTGGCCAATGCCCTTCACAGCTTTACCTCACTCATCTGTGACACATCCACCTATTGATTTAAAACTATATCTTCACCCACCTACACACAAGAAACAATGAGAGAGGTACAATAAAAAACCTTGGGAAATTAAAAAAATAAGCAATGGAAATCACTAAGAAACAGCACAATATCTACCTATTTCATCATGTATCCTAGATGGGGAACGGATATTTAATAGTAGGCTCTTCAGTCTAGCAGAGAAGTGTATAATTTAATCCAATGGCTGCAAGCTGAAGCTGGACAAATTCAGACTGGAAATAAAGTGTACATTTTTAACATTGAAGGTAATTAATCATTGGAACAATTCACCAAGGGCTGTGGTGGATTCTCCGATTCTCCATCACTAGCAAATTTTGGAATCAAGATTGGATCTGTTTCTAAAAAACATGCTCTGGGAACTATTTTGGGGAAGTTCTCTGGCTTGTGTTTGGCAGGAAGTCAGACTACATGATCACAATGGTCCTTTCTAGCTTTGGAATCTATGAATCATTTACAAACCCAAGCACTTATGATGAAGTAAATGAATAATTAAGGAGGTCATAAATCCAAAGACATATTGTGACATTACTCGGGGTACAATCTGGACTGATGAACAGCTTTGTCCCCTGAGTTCCCCAACCTGAGGAGCCTTTTACACTGCTTAGCTGTGTAAGCTACCATGCCTGGTCTGTTTACACCCAGCCTCCAGCATGTAAGTTACTCCTAATTTTAATATATGAGTGCTATAGACAGCCACTCATGAATTACACTGCAGAGTAACACTAGCAAACGCCCAGTCCCAGACTTTCCCCCAGAAAAGTACATCTTGTACTGCCCAGCTCTCTCCTGGACAATATATAAAATCCATTATTTTATTAATAGAAAATGATATTCACAGATCCTGTTATCCCAAATGGAGTTTCCCAAAAACTTCAATCAAAACACACTGGTTTAGATAAAACAATAAAACAAGTTTATTAACCACAAAGAGAGATTTTAAGTGATTACAAGTAATGAGGCATAAAAGTAAGAATTGGTTGCAAGAAAATAAAAGTAAAACACAACTGATGTCTAACTTAACAAGCTAGAGTGAATTCATAGAATCATAGGACTGGAAGGGCCCTCGAGAGATCATCTAGTCCAGTCCCCTGCACTCATGGCAGGTCTAAGTATTATCTAGCAAAGTCTCTCTCTCTCCACATTTTCCAACTGTCTTACTAATTGAATTTCTTCCACTCAGGATCCCTCCCCCAGTCCAATGCTGTTTCCTTTGTTCTTCAAGTGTTGTCAGTACTGGGGTGGGGGAAGAGAGAATTAATTTGGGGCATATGCTCTTTTTTATACTTTTTCCTCTTCTTTGAAAATCATCTCCAGGTAAGGTTCAGGAGACAAAGTCTATGTGGACAGGAACTCCCACCTGTTTCTTTATCAGGATGTAGATTTCTGCCCACATCCTCTCTCCTGCCAAAGAATGGCCATTTAACCAGGTGAAGGTCTATTTGATTTTGTCGACACCCCGCTGAGGTGTCAGTAGCCTCTTGTCTCTAGGGAACTGGTTTGTGACTGCTCTCCAGATTTGGAATATGTCTTAGTAATATCATACAGTAGAACCTTATAACTTTACATACAATGTTGCCACACATTTTAGCAGGACAATAATGATCAGCAAATTATGAGTTTTCAAATGATATCTCACATGGCATACTTTGTACCCCTATGGTCACCCCTTTTACAGGACTATGTTAAATTTTGTACAGACTGCCACACATACACAGCCTCATCACATGCAATGAAATGTATATTTCTCCACTACAACATTATCTCTGACACAGAATAAATACTGTCCTCTCACAAGCCATTTCAAAATAAAAAACAAGATACCACCATTCAGGAAGAGAGCCCTTTCAAATGTGTGTGTGTGTGTATTCATCACATGGAACTAGACCTTGAGAAGCTTTTGCAAACTTGCAGCAGTGAAAGGGTCCAGAAGAAGGCAGCCTCTTTCCCATTTGTGCAGGAGTCACACTGCTTAGTCTTGCTTCCTTCCATGGAGCAATACACTAAAAAAAGGGGTGGGGGGTTCATGCCTCCACTTCCTGCTCCACACCAGCCTTCATAGCATGGCTGACATTCCAAGGGGGAAATCTGCTTGTTCCATTAGAACGGAGCTCTCTCATCTTTTGTCCTATTCCTCATCCCGCTGTCGAAGGGACCAGAACCAGAACTGATCAGTTTCTTGCATCATGGTCAACAAGCTATGTGGCTTCTGTTATGGGGAGATGCTAAATGAACACTCCCCAACGCACACAGAACAGACGTGTTCTCTGATCGGTCTGTAAGGCTTCCATACCATATTCCTCACTATCCACTAGGAGGTGGCTGGGGCTGATCTGAACATTGAATTCGAATTTGAGGGACGGAATGTACAAAACCTGAGAAAACTGTGTCTCCTACACAATGTGGTGTTGTGTACCACAAGAGCAGTTGCTGGGCCATATTGAGGTTGATGAGCCTGCTACAGCCTTGTCTAGCAGAGTGTGAGGAGTGACAGGTCTCAAATCCAGGCCCGCAGGTCCCCAAGTGGTGCCCAGACCACGACTGACACCTGACAACTCTCCAGAACCAGCAGGGGAAGGGAACTCTGGCCCACCAGAGTCTCCACCCATGAATCTCCTGATTGGAGCGGACATGCAGCCCCACCGATTGGGCCAGACACACTACTTAAGCCAGGCAGCAGCACAGGAAGCTGTCTGAACTCCTGATCTGGTTCTGTGCTACACCCTAGCTCCTGACTCCAGTTTGACCTTTGGTACTGCTATCCCACTCGGACTTCAGGTTGACCCAGCACTGTTCCCTGGTTCCGGCTGGACCCTTCGCACAGCTGTGTGACTCTGACTTCAGTCCTGACCCTCGGCATGACCCCTGACCCCAATGCCGGCCCTGACTCTTGCCGTGATCCTGACTCCAATTCCTGGCTTTTGACCACTAGGCCTGACCGCCCAGGCCCCGGTCCCTACCCAGAGCTGGATATTTTAGGTCAGGCAGTAGAGGCTAATGGTTTTAGATCCAGAGGTCAAAGGCTCAATCGCTGCTACAGACAAACAATGCTCCCAGTTACAACTGCCCTGGCATCCTCAAGATGGCTGCTCTGTTAGTTGCTGAGATGATCACAGGACCTTACGACAAAGCAGAACTCTCTTGAACACAGGGAGCTGGATCTGGTACAATTTTCAGTTGAAAATTTACACTTTGTCAAGAAGACAGACTGGAATTTTTAGCTTACAGGGAAATCCCTGGTGTTGAAAACTGACTTCCACCAAATATTGCACCCAAACTGGCATATCCCACTGACAGTCAGCTTGTCCTTATGCAGCAGCAGGTTTCCACTATAAAATCTCTTACCCTTCATTTTTGTTTATGTTTGAGTGTCACTGGGTAATATGGAGGGGCTGTGGGTTTGTGGCTTTTAACTGGTTAGTATCTATTAATAAATTATGTTTTAATACGTAAAAATTTAATGCAGTTCTGCAAGAGATACATGTTTCATACATTGAAAAATCAATAAAAATAAAGTCTAGACAATATACATTTTATAGATTTATCTGGAGAGTGAGAAAGAGAGAGCAAGCACACTTTTTGCTAGCTCCTAGCATTACAGAATATGGCCTTTTTACAAAAAGAGCCTTTATTTACTGCTATTCATACTGTGCCTTTGACATATGGAGTTCCATAATCCAAGAGCACCAAGCAAAAGCATACAGAACAGTGTGTCAAGAGCTGCTATTTGCAAATTTTAATGCTCCTTCAAATTCACCCTTTAGTGGGATCAGAGCTCCACATCCTGTGCATTATGCCAGCAATTTCTATTGTATTATTTAATGTGCCAAAGTAGATAGATGGCAATTCTTTGACAAATAGAACCCAGGAAGCTGGCATGTAGAAATATCCTTGAATTCACAATGCCCTTGGATTGAGGTTTTTCTTTCAACCCATCATAAAGATAGGGATCCATTTGCAGAACTGGAATCTGAGTGGTAAACCTTCACTCTAGTCTGGAGATATTTGGATCTGAGATTTTGGTTCAGGGCTCTTTCTAGTTTGAAAATCATCACTCTAGGTACCTCAGAAAACAACTGACCTCTAATGAAAGCAGATGCTCTTGAGAACTGAACTTCAAACAGCCCAAGGATACATATTAACAAAAAAGGGAAAATCCTAAAACAGAAGCTGGAAACATATTAGAAAAGCAGCAGATTCCCGTAAGGAGTTGTACATCTCTCCTATCATGGCATGTTACCCAGTGTACTTGAAAGTGTGCCTTCAAAATCCATAGAATAGAAAATAAACCACCAGCCCTGTTCTTAATTGTACTTTCTGCCAATATTAACTATAATTTGGATTGTGGTTGAATACAAGAGAAAATGGAGCCTTAGGGTGTCTAGTACAGCAGCTCACTCAGAGCACAGCTGTCTTTAACAGCAGCTCGCTTAATGAAACTCTCGAAGGGTGGACTCGCCTTATTTTTCAGTGTGACTGTAAATATTATTTACGGGATGGTGCTGTCAGACCCCATTTTTCAGCACTGTGCACATTGCAGGCTGGCACTCGCTGTTTTAAGCCACATGGTATGAACCCCCTTTGGTTTATAGGCTAACTCAGCTTGTTGGCCAAGGCTTGTGCCACGAAAAGAAGGAAGTAGACTTGGTTGGAGGGGATACAGGGCTGCCGTAATCTTTGAGAGGACTAATTAATAGCAAAAAAACAACTGTATGTTCCCCTCCCCTGGTTTATAGAGCATTTATCACAATGCTCTAGGCGCATTAACCAAATTAAAAATACAAACGTGTTGTGGTGGTAATAAGCTTCTCCCCCCCACAACCCTCAAACAGACTGCATCAATCCCTCCCTGCTCCATCGACCAGACAAATGAGCCTGGCAACATGTCCAGAGGATCAGCACATTTGGAGTCTGTTCGATCAAAGGGGGAGCCCAGTTCCAGAATCCTCCACTGAAAACGTTCTGCTTCCAGTAGCCTCATATACACAGCTGGGGGCTGAGAGTGCAAATGGCCCAGCTGATCTCAAGAGTGGCGGAAACTTGTGAGAGGGGAGTTGGTTTCTTAGACTCCTGCTCATCCTGCCAGGGTCTGTAGATACCTCAACACCATGTTGTGGTCAACAGTAAATCCTCTGGGGCCGGGACTCTTATGTGTGGGGTTTTTGTTTTTATTTATTTTTTGGTACAGTTCCCAGCACTATGGGGCCCTGGATGCTATTGTAATGCAAATAAAAAAAACAAAAGCAGCAGTTTCAAAGCTTGCATGTAGATGTGAAAGAATTAACATGGAGACCTAATCTTTGTCTACCTCCCAAAAGAGTCCATTGACCAACAGATCCTCTGCTCTAAACTAACAGCGTTCCATACCATGAGCCCCCTCCTGTCTTGCCAAGACTCCCCTTCCATAGAGAAAAATGGGAAGGTCAGGGAGGTTCTGACCCTCTGAGAGCTGTCTGTGATCCGTTCCTACAGGGAGAACCCATGCCACTCACAGGCCTAACACCAGGCTAGACATATCCAGAGTCCTCAGAATTTTGTCTATTGCCAAAGCTGCTTTGCCTCAAGCTTCTCAATAATTGCCCCTGATAGCCTGATCCAATACCCAGCAAAACTCAGCGGGACTCTTCACAGTGATTTTAACAGGACCTGGATCAGGCCCTAAGAGAGAGAAATGACGTGACATGGTGATAGTTGGGGAGGATATAGGCATCAAGAGATGGCTTCTTGAAGATAAGATTAGGAGTCACTCCTGTGAATGATGCTGGCACCTTGCCCTTTGAAAGAGAAGCGTTAGCAACATCCACAAACACTAGGCCCATTGTTTCCCCACAATATTTTGTCATCCATGAGCAAAAGGGTCCAGTTTGCAAGATCTCTAAGCATATCCTCAATAACTGAAACCACCCAAAACTCTACCAGAGCAAATATTGCTGTGCCCTCAATCCCAGACCCTTGTCTGTCTGCACAGCAGCAGATAAGTCTGAATCTCAGCACTCGGGTCAGCAATTAGCCACTGAGACATCGATGGGACTGCTGTGATCCATACCAGCTGAGGGTCTGACCCTCTACGTATCCTTGGTTCAGAGCAGGATAGCACCTTCACTCGCTCACAGGCAGCGAAGTGGTTAATGCCTCATGCCATGTAACCAATTGCACCATAGCACAAAATTAGTCTTCCAGTGACAAGAAACAGAGGCTTTTCCCCCTTCTTCTTGGAAGCTGTCACATCACACCAGATGTATTACTCTTCTGGACTGCTGGGCAGAGAAGACCTTCTTTGGGGGAGGAACTATTTTTAGACTGTTAAAATAATGTAGATTTTACACTTAATTGAAATGAAGGTTTTCATACAGTGGCAGTCAGTGCTGGTCTAACACAATTATAGGTGTGGAAGTATGGCTAGGAATGGGCACTGTTTTCTCCAGATCACTTTCCTTTCTCCTACCAAATGGCCTCTTGCTCTTGTCCTTTCCATTTATTTCCGGTTTAAAAATGAACCTATGCCCACAATCACTTTTTCTCCCCACCCCACAGCCATAGCAGGTGAGGGGAAGTCACAAGTAACGAGGCTGCATTGCAACTACACTGCTATAAGGGATGTAGGAACAATGTGATGTTACATTCCACTTTACCTATGTGCTGTCAATGTGCAAAAGATTCTGCACAGCTTAAATGTCCCATGTAATTTACACAGTGATGCCTTTCGCTGCTTTCTCAGCAAGTACTGTTCTGTAAAGCAGTGTGAAAATGTCAGATTTATAGATTAACGTTTAGATTAGCAAGTAAACAAAGATTTAATTATTTAAACACATTAAAGTGACTGGTTTAACATCTTGATACAAGCACATGCACTCCATAGCACTTAGGTTTTCACATTCACATTTTCCAAAGCAGCTACTAATTTTAGGGGACTCAATTTTGGGGCATTCTATTCAACAGCAAAATTGAGGGGATGCTCTTTCATTGTGTGTAGATCATTGTAAAATAACAGTATACATACTGGTCTGAATCCTTCACTGGGGTACTTTAGAAGCATAGATACATGCTATGTTTTCAATCCTAACATTGTAAGCTTTATTTTTCATGCAAAGCCTGAGGGCAGATAATGCAGTGCCTTTAAAACCACCGTAAAGCATTATGCTAACAGCAGATGCATTTCTATGAAACACATGTACATCTTCTGCCACGTGTTGTCAGAAACAAAAGAGGCTGTGTTCAGTTTTCTCAGGGTTCTCCCTGAAAACTGAAAGCACTGTCTTGAGCCCCCTCCCAGAAACCTGGAAACCAATATATACCACCTTGGGTGCCCGTGGTGGGCAATAATTCCCCACTCACAAGCACTGAATCCAGAGGCTGAGAACAAAGAACCCCCTAGGAAGGGGGACAACAGAATACACTCAGGAAAGCCAGAAATGAACCATATTAGATAAGGCTTCTCCCCCAGTCCCCCAACCCTGGGTGTCTTAACAATAGTCCCCAACCACAAACCTCCTCTGGTAGCTGTGCGTGGCTGATGCGTTCTAGCCACTTCCCCCCTCCCTGTTCCCCCCTCCCTGTTCCCTGCCCAGTTTGTTGTCCAAGGGTTCCGGTCGGTCAGTCTCCAGCCCCCAAGGAAAGTGCTGCCTGGGCTGCTCCTGGGGCTCTCCCAGCTCAGCCAGCGAGGGGATTTCAGCTTGGATCGCTGCGCAGGGGGGCCCACACCAGAGACTCTCAGCTGCTTTCTGCAGCTTCAGCTCACAGTACCTCAGGACTGTCACCTTCCTCAGCTTAGCTCCATCTGCGGCCTTAAAACCACCTCAGTGCTGGGTCTTCAGAGAGGGATCAGTAGTACCTAGAACCCTTAACAGAATCCCTACCACCACACAGGCACTCGGAAAAGAAGGTAAGAGACCCCCCCAGTCCTTTAGTCTTGTCCACGGTCTCTTACCCAACTGTGCCTGACTGCCATCATGGGCCGAGTGACCCTTCATCCCGGGCACATTTGGGGTAATTCTCTTGTTCCTTCATTTCCCAACAGGAGCAGTGACATTTTGTTGCCCCCAATCTCAAAGCATAATTGGGGCATTTTGGTTTAAAAACAAACTGTCCCATAACTGAAATGCAAATGAGGCTTGGCCCATGCAGTCACTGCCCCTTGCTCGCCCACAAAGAGCTCCCTCGCCCATGGAACTCCTGCCCCTCTGGACGTCTTGCACAGCGCCTGGCTGCTCTTTCCCCTTTCACCAAGAGGTGTCCAGAGCCGGCTCCCTGCACTCTTGGTCTTCAGGCTACAGGGCTTACAAGCAATTTTTAATCAATTAGCAGATTCACCTGCTTTATGCTAAGCTTTTTGCCTTGGTGGTGGGTGCCAGCTGCACAACTCTGCCCAGCATGTTCTCAAAGGCCACACGTTCGTGGTGCTTTTCAACATGAGTCCAGCAGTCTAGAGCAGCGGCTCTGTGTTTCTGGCAGCAACGACCTATGTCTCCAACTGAACTAAGTGTATAACTGAAGCTCCTACTACAGCAGCAGGGCACATGAAGGCTGCTTGATTCTATATTAAGTCCAGGTTTCAAAATACTTTATTCCTTGACTTCACCTTTGCTAGTAATAGAACTTGTGCTGATTTCACTCCCCCCCCCCACTCTGTGCTAAAGCATGAGCATGTCAGATCTGCCTCGGGGCTATGAGAAAGGGGTGGTGCACACTTCACAGAACCCAATTCCTCTCTGCTGAGATTCCTCCTTTGGAGGAGTGACGCTTCATAATGGCAGAGGAGAGGAAGATGGGTGGGAGGAGGTGCTGATGGCCAAAAAAGCATCCTCTGAGGATTCCTAGGGTGGAATCACGTTATCTCTTGCTTTTTGACTGTAAAAACGGGATATGAAATTAGCGCTCCCATGAGGAGTTAGTTGGACAACTGTCATCCTGTATATGACATATGACAAGCAGATAAAATGTCAAAGGGCCAGAATTCTGCTCTAAGGTATGTTGGTGTAACTCCACTAAAACCAGTGCAGTTAGTCTGCAGTTAAAGAATGTAACAGATTAGACCTTAACCCAAAGACCCTAACCCTTGGAATTTAGTTTACAGTCTAAAGGTCCAAGCCTGCAAACACGTGCTATTAAGTATAGAGCTTCCTACACTGAAGTCCTATTGAAGTCAAGAACATAACAAAAATGATAGGAGACTGTGATGGGTTGGGGTAAATATGGGAAGGGGAAAGACATCTGTAAACAATAAAGGGTGGGACTAAAGTTGGAAAAACAGGCTGTTTTTTAAAGCATTAGCTAAAATATTTTAACTATCCTGGTTTTAAGGAGGACTCTACGCCTAGCAATTAACACCACGTTAGCTGGACATGGTCAACCCTATCAGCCAACCCATTTTTAAACAGAACTTGTCCTGTCTACATGAGATGTAAAGTCCTATTTAAAACTGGTAGATAAAATGTGTTATCTACAGTGTTGCCACTTCTCATGAACTTATCACAAGTTTCACATTATTTGGTGTTTTTCTTAAAGCCCCAGCTGCTGGAATAAAGAGATTGTAGGAGAAGCTCAACTTTCATTAAAAATGAAAATGAAGTTTCTAGCCTTCATGAGTATGGAGAAAAACTATACAACGTGACCTGAGTGCACCCTAAGGGCATAGAAATTAGAAAGCAAAGAAAAAGAAATGCTCAGATTTATTATTTTTTTAAAATCATGAGATTGCTTTGTGTCTGACTCTTGATTTTTGAACACATAGGGTTGGCAAAACTATAGTAACATGATTTCAAACTCAACTTGTTTACCTAGTTTAGATGTGCCCAAGGAGAGGGAAACCTGCTCTTGGGAGAGGGTACACTTATTTTCCTAGAGAGCAGATATAAGAATAATCATTTCAGGTTGAGAGCTGCGTTTCCCTGGTAGCATAGTATTGTAAAACAGAATTTTATGTACATTGAACTAATGCAGAGTCCAGTTTTAAGGCCCATCATCACATATTAAGAAGGGACATAATAAATAAATAAATAAATACAAAATTACTCAAGATAGTTAAGTCCAGGGCAGACTGCAAAGAGATCTCACAAACTGGGTGACAAAATGGCAGATAAAATCCAATATTAATAAATGCAAAGTAATACACATTGGAAACCATAATCCCAACTATACATACAAAATGATGGGGGTCTAAATTAGCTGTTACCACTGAAGAAAGAGATCCTGGAGTCATGGTGGGCAATGGCAGTCAAAAAACCCACAAAACACACTAACAATGTTAGGAACCATTAGGAAAATGATAGATAATAAAATAGAAAATATCATAATGCCACTATATGAATCCATGGTACACCCACAGCTTGAATACTGCAGGCAGTTCTGATCATCCCATCTCATAAAAAGATACATTAGAAAAGCAGCAAAAGTGATTAAGGGTATGGAACAACTTCCATACAAGCAGAGATTAAAAAGATAGTTGTCTCTTTTCTAAGATGAACAGCCTAAGGGGGAATTTGAGAGAGGTCATAAATGGTATGGAGAAAGTTATTTACCTCTTCACAAGAACCAGGGTCACCCAATGAAATTAATAGGCAGCAGGTTTAAAAAATAAACAAAAGGAAGTACTTCTTCACACTGCACAGTCAGCCTGTGTAACTTGTTGCCAGGGGATGTTGTGAAGGTCAAACATATAACTGGGTTCAAAACAAGAATTAGATACGGTCATGGAGAATAGGTCCATCAATGGCTAATACCCAAGATACTCAGGGACACAAATCCATACTCTACGTGTTCCTAAGACTCTGATTGCCAGATTCTGGGACTGGATGACAGGGGATGGAACACTTGATAATTGCCCTGTTCTGTTTATTCCCTCTGAAGCACCTGGCACGGGTCACTGTCGAAGACAGGACACTGGGGTAGCTGGACCGTTGGTCTGACCCAGTATAGCCATTCTTCTGTTCTTATCTGTGTTCCTTTTTCTGGCCACGTGAAATTCACAGAAGCCACTAAGCACCTGGAATTTAACAACAAAATGTTGGGGCTATGGTTACCAAGGGGCCTTACAATGGCTAGAGAAACTAACTCCTTTATGCTACTTTGAAAATCTTTGTGTAGAAGCACATTTCCTTGTATTCTTTGTATTACCATGGCACCTAGGAGCCCCAGTCATGGAGCAGGACCCCGTTGTCCTAGGTGCTGTACAAACCCAAAACAAAAAATTGGTCCTTGCCCCAAAGGACTTACAATCTAAGTATGATACGAGACAACAGATGGAGAGCACCAGACTTACAGGGAAGGACAAGGAAACAATGAGACAATATCCATCTGCATGATGAGCAGTAATTTTTTGCAAACTAGCAGCCAAACCACTGTCAAGTTTTGTGCAAGCATCATGGCAAAAGGAGAGTAAAAGTGCAAAACTGGAATAACTTGAAAATCACCTCTCTTCTGATTCTGAAACAGCTCAGTGCAGGAACTCCCATTCCATATTATGAGTAGAAATGTACAAATTTAACAGTGAATAGCCTATTTGGTGAAGTTTTTGGTTTTTTTCCCCTCCACTAATTGCAGACATACTGTAACATTCTCAGTTAATGTATTAGAAGCTATTCATACATTTCTTCAGGGAATGATTCCTGGTCTACAGATAGAATGACAAAAGGTCTTTGCAAATATTAACAATTCTTGCTTGAGATCATTAGTTCCATGTCATATGGTATTATTTCTGGCTCCTTGACTGGCTACACTATGTAATTAATCAACACAGTATGAAATGGAAATGTTGCAGACCCACATACAATTTGAAATTGCTTTTGATGAATACTGGAGCATTCCAAGCTCAGTATTTGCTTTTCACTAGTATTATATGCTAGCAAAGCCTGAGTCTTACATGTTTACAGGACAAGAACATGGAAGAGTTGTGAACATTGGCTCAAACGCAATTCTCTTTCAAATCTGGGTGAATTTAACCACAATCCCTCCTCCCTCTTAGTTGGTAAGATTGCCATCAGTTAGATACAAAGTAAGCATTGTTCTTCACCCATTGCTGCCCGGAGAGAAGTAGTAGTGAGGGCAAGCAGTGTGAATCTGGACTAGAAAGAGAGAAACCATCTGAGTCACTTTCTTCTATTTTATGTAGAGCCTTGTGGGGTTTCAAAATATTTTTGTAGTTACACAGAATCTCATAGAGTCCTGTGGCACCTTTAAGACTAACAGATGTATTGGAGCATAAGCTTTTGTGGGTGAATGCCCACTTCATCAGACGCGTGTCTTGCAAAGTGGGTATTCACCCACGAAAGCTTATGCTCCAATACATCTGTTAGTCTTAAAGGTGCCACAGGACTCTCTGTTGCTTTTTACAGATCCAGACTAACACGGCTACCTCTCTGATACTTGACAGAATCTCATGTAACTGTAGTCCAGCCCAACCTTGCAGGAGTTGATCACACACTTCCAAGAGCTGACACCAGCTTAGGCTAAGGCCAAAACAGAAGTAAACTTGTTTGAGAGATGTCTGGGAGTGAGTGAGTGAGAGAGTGTGTGTGTAAAAAATAATCAGTCTGGGATGTAAACATCTTGTTTGTAGGTTAACCGGCGTTATCTTACTAGTTTTGCATAAAATCAAAAGGGGGAGAAAAAGCCCCAGCAAGAACACTTCTTTTTTATACATATACATGTGAAAAGCACCTAAATTGTAGCAAAGCTGAAAAGCTGATTAATGTCAGAATTTGAGGCACTGTTTAGAAAGCTGGAAGTTCTCTATTCCATAGTTTTATCTTTCTGAATACAATTACTTTTAAATGTACTTTGTCTAATCCTTTTTATAGTGGCTTTGACTATTGTATAATAACTATGATTTTCTTTGAAGAAGTCAAGATGAATGACTTTAGAAAAGGACCTTTCATCTATGAAAAAGATGCAAAAAATGTTCTTAGAACTACTACTGCAGAGTTCACAGGGTTAGCATGCACACGTACAATGAGATGCATGACGTTTTTTGCATATAAAGCAAAAATGGCTAAGTCTTCCCGACCGCTACTGGGCAAACTGCTTCAGAAAATATAGTAGACCACACTACAGTCCAATCTTCAAACTCTGCCCCAGCCTTTTCTATAGGTTCACATCATTTTGGATAAGTACTGTGACGGGGTCAGGCCAGACGGCAATAGAAGAGTGGTCCTGTTGGGTTCTGGGGAAGTGGGCAGGCACAAGCCCGCCCATGGCTAAAGGACCATCCCCCAGCCTATGGGGAGGACCCACTAGGTCTGGGAACTCAAATAATTATGGGGGACAAGAGAAAAATATAACAAGGACAAATGTGAAGGTCAAAGGGTCAAAAATAGGGAACCGGAAGGGGAAACCGAGTAGAGAACCCCGGACAGCACCCACTACTCCTCAAAGGTGTCAAGGGAGCCAGGGGACGCTGCCCAAGGGAACTCCGCCCAGATGCGTGAATGGAGGGAGGACCGGAAATAGGCCCCACAGTCGCAGAAAACCCCTTCAGTCAACCTCCTCTCCCTGGTCTTATAGATAGCTTCTTTGGCCAGCACTAGGAGGAGGTTGACAAGTAGATCCCGCGACTTTGTGGGGCCTCAGATAGGGTCTGCGTAGATAACAAGTTGAGGGGAAAAGTGCAGCCAGAAACGTAAAAGGATGTCTAGGAGGAGCCGGAATAGGGGCTGCAAGCTGGCGCGCTCCAGGTATACGTGCACCAGGGTCTCCCTCATGCCGCAAAAGGGACAGGCATCAGGGACGGGGGTGAACCACGCCAAGTACACGCTCGTGCTCACGGCTCCATGGAGGAGCTGCCAACTGATATCCACAGCAGGGCGTGGGACTAAGGCGGAGTATAGGCTGGCCCACCAGGGTTATTCACCCTCAAGAGCTGGTAATAGGTCCTGCCACTTCATATCGGGGCAGGACATGAGGGTGAGGAAATAAAGGGCATGGAGCATGAGCATGTACAGATGTTTCCTCAGCACGGTTCAGAAGCAAACTGGCTGAAAGTTGTGCAGACAGCTTGTGGTGTACAGGTGGGACGGCCGGGGTGGAGCTCATGAGGCAGAGGCCTGATGAAAAGGTCTGGAGGGCCCAGGGTGCAGGGTGGGCGGGGAGTACCCTCCCATAGGACTTGGTTGAGGTAAACCTGAGCAGTGGGCAGTAATGCTGCCCTCACCTCCTGAAGTACGCGCTGGGGAGTACAAGGGCTTGAGAGCCCCATGCGCTGAGCGAGCGCCAGGGGATCCAGCCAGTCTCCCCAGTCATAGTCCAGGAGGTCTCAGAGTCTGGTGACTTCTGCCAGGACTAACCTCTGGCGCACCGAGGGGGACTCCGCCACCTGCACATAGAGCTGGGGGTTGTGTAGCACGGGCTCTGCGAGGAGGTCCGCCCCCTGGGTGGCCACAACAGACCTGCTCGCTGAAACCAGCTGCCAGGTCTGGAGGAAGTCCTGGTAGAAGACCGGCAGCTAGGACAGGTCTCGCAGAAGACCCCTCAGGTGAAGAAAAAAGAGCTGCAGTTGTACTGGAGCCCTCGGAGGAGGCGGAGGAAGGCGTGCGCCAATGTGCTTCACGCCGGACTACCTGCACCATAAAGGAGCCTCTGCAGGACCTGGAGATGGAAGACATGGACCTAAGTGCGCAGATACTTCAGGCCCTGTCCTCCCTCCTCCAGGGGCAGGTGGAGGACCCCTGCAGAGACCCAGTGCAGTCCTAGCCAAAAGAACACATGATTTACAAGGAGAGGCTGAGGGAACTGGAATTATTTAGTCTGCAGAAGAGAAGAATGAGGGGGGATTTGATAGCTGCTTTCAACTACCTGAAAGGGGATTCCAACGAGGATGGATCTAGACTGTTCTCAGTGGTAGCAGATGACAGAACAAGGAGTAATGGTCTCAAGTTGCAGTGGGGGAGGTCTAGTTTGGATATTAGGAAACACTATTTCACTAGGAGGGTGGTGAAGCACTGGAATGGGTTACCTAGGGAGGTGGTGGAATCTCCTTCCTTAGAGGTTTTTAAGGTCAGGCTTGACAAAGTCCTGGCTGGGATGATTTAGTTGGTGATTGGTCCTGCTTTGAGCAGGGGGTTGGACTAGATGATCTTCTGAGGTCCCTTACAACCCTGATATTCTATGATTCTAACTCCAGAACCAACTTCTGGAGGTTGGCCAGGAAACCCGGGGCCAGGACCAGGGTGTTGAGCCAGTGCCAGAGCATGGACAGGACTAACTGATTGAACACCAGTGCCCTCCACCATAGTGTGAGGCACCGGAGTAGTCCCGTCCACCTCCGTAACCGCTCTGACACCCTGTCCTCTAAACCATGCCATTTTTCCGGCAGAGACAGATGTGTGGCAGAAAGATAAACGCTGAGATGGAGCAGTGGACCCACACTCCACCAAATGGCCTGAAGCAGGGGTGGGAGGGAGCTCACCTGCTACCCATCCCCGACCACCAGGCCAGAGCTCTTGACCTAGTTGACCCGGGCAGAAGAGGCTGCTGAGTAGATGGCCTGGCAGGCCTCCCCCCGCACCAGGTCACCCGGTCCTGGACCACAAAGAGCACATCATTGACATACTTCAACAGGACCAGCCGCAACTCCGTCTCTTGGAGCACCAACCCCGTCAACCTCCGACGGAGGAGACAGAGGAGGGGCTCAATAGCCAGAGCATACAGCTGGCCCAACAGTGGATACCCCTGACGTACCCTGTGCCCGAAGTTGACTGGTTCAGTCAGGGTCCAGTTGAGCCTGACCAGACACTCTGCGGAAGTGTACAGCATCTGGAGAAAACCCACAAACTGGGGCCCGAAACCAAATGCCTGCAGAGTTCACCCTGTTGAACTCCTTCTCCTGGTCCAGGGACAGGAGGGAGAACAACAGACCATTCCCACACCCGAGCTCCAGGAGATCCCAGACCAAATACAGATTGTCAAAGATTGAGCGGCTCAGGACGGTGTAGGTCTGGTCAAGGTGGACCACATCTGCCAGCAAGGTCTCCATCTGCAGCGAGATGGCCTTCCCTATGACCTTGTAGTCCGTGCTGAGGAGCGAGACAGGACACCAATTCCGAAGGTTGCAGAGGTCCCCCTTCTTCAGAAGCAAGGCAAGCACAGCTCGCCAGCATGGCAGAGGGAATACCCTGTTCCCCAAGGACTCAGCCCAGACGATGACAAGATCCGGGCCGAGGACATCCCAGAACACGTGGTAGAACTCCACAGTCAGCCCGTCCATGCCCAGGGATTTATTAGTGGGCATGAAATGGAGGGCTTCTGAGAACTCGGCCAGAGTGAGAGGTAGCTCTAGCCGGTCCCGGTCGCCCACTCTGACCATCGGGAGTCCATCCCAGAGCAATCTGCAGCAGGGCCGGCTCCAGGCACCAGCTAAGGAAGCAGGTGTTTGGGGTGGCAAATACAAAGGAGTGGCACTCCCTTGGGTATTGGGGCGGCACGGACAGGTCTTTGGCGGGAATTCGGCAGCGGGTCCCTCAGTCCCTCTCTTCCTCTTTGAGCTACCGCCAAAGTGCTGCCGAAGAGGAAGGGAGGGAGTGAAGGACCCGCCGCCGAACTGCCACCGAAGAGTGGAGCGGCGCGACTGAGCTGCCGCCGAAGTGCCGCTGATCGGCTTTTCTTTTTTTTTTTTCTTTCCCCGCCGCTTGGGGCAGCAGAAAACCTGGAGCCAGCCCTGCTCTGCAGGTGTCGATTTCGGTCAGATTGGGGGAGAAAAGGCTAGCATAGAAGACCATGGCCCTCCCGTGCATCTCCTCCGGATCCGTGAGGGGAGGGTGCCATCCTCTGCCAAAAGGCAGGTGACATGCTTCTTAGCCCCCCTCTTTTTCTCCAGGGCATAAAAGAAGTGGGATCCGGGATCCATCTCCCGAAGGAGACGGATGCGGGATCGAACGAACGTGCCCCGGGCCCGATGGTCCCCGAGGACCCGGAGCTCCTCCCATTTCTCCCAGCATGCTCAGCAGAGGGATGGATCCTTGGGGCTGGCAGCCAGATGCCTCTCCAGCTCCAAGACCTCCCGTTCCAACTGCTCTATCGCCGTATCCCTCCGCCGGCTGGCACCCTGGGTGTAGTCATGGCAGAAGAGCCAGGTGCACACCTTCCCCACATCCCACCACCCCTGAGCCGAGGGAAAGACACACCTCTGCCCTCGCCAGGCCAGCCAGAACTCCCAGAAGGACACCACAAAGCCCACATCCTCCAGCAAGCTGTTATTAAAAAGCCAGTAGTCCAGGCCAGCCTCTCTGAGGTGAGAGAGGCCGTCGTGGTCACCAAATGGTGATCCGAGAATGGGGACCGCTGGATGCTGGAGGAGTGTGCCCGTGAAAGATGATGGTGAGTTAGTAGATGCAGTGCAACCGGGAGTAGCGTGACCGATGTGCGTCCACCCGGGCATAGGTGAACGTGGACACGTCGTCCAGGTGGTGGTCACACCAGACGTCCACCAGGGAGTGATGGTCAACAATCTCCCAGAGGACGTCTGCAGTGGCCGGGCACTGCTCAGTCCCCGAGCAGTCCTGCTCTTTGAAGGTGGTGTTAAAGTCCACGCCCAGGCACTCTCGAGGATCCAAGGAGCCGAGGAAGGAGGACGCCTGCTGTTGAAAGCGCATGCTCCGGGCCCGATGTCGTGGCAGCATAGACGTTGACAAGATTCACCGCCATCTCCTCCATACAGACCCAGAGGTGCAGCAGGTGGCCCGGCACGACCTCAGCTACCTCCAGCACCTTGAGCCAGAGGTCGGGGGAGAACAGGACGTGACTCCAGCCATACGAGCTGTGAGATGGCTAAAATATACCCTGTCGCCCCACTCCATCCGCCAGCTAGCCTCAGTGGCTGGATCTGTATGGGTCTCCTGCAGGAAGGCAACAGAGTACCCTCCTCACCCACCTGGCACCTGCGGAGACCCATCCTACAGCCCTGAGTGTTTAATGTGGCGAAGGTGACTGGGCCAGAGTGAGGGCTGTGCGGGGGATACTCACTGGCAGGGATGCTTGTGGCCCCTGTTGGACCTCGCAGCAATCCGTGACCGGCCCCGAAGGTCAGTAGGGAGTCACGGAAGCTGCGGGCCCACTGATAGGCTGAAACCTCCTGGCTCCCGGTCCCTTTACCCTCCCCCAAAGTGGTCCTCACATCCCGGAGGACTTGATGAAAATCTCCCCAGTGCTGGAGAGCGAGCTGCACCTTATTCTGGGACCCACGAATGTCCTGGAGAAAAAACATGCAGCTCCTCTCGCAGTGTATCGGGGGATGGGGTCACTAGCCCCTGGCTGTCCTCCGGTGGGGTCCCCACAACAGCCCCTTGGCCTACTGAGACAGGCAGGCAGGGGGCAGACCCCCAGCAAGGCGCCCTTTTGCCAGCACAGCACAGCACACCCCATCTCAGACCCCAGCTCAGGATGGGGTAGTGGAGGGAAAGGAGTCGGGACAGGGGAACATGAAGGCTGCTTCCGGAGGGTAGTCCAACGGGAAGGGGAATGAGACAACTCGAGGGGCGGCGTCAGCATGGGAGGTAGAGGGGGGAGAGATGGGAACGGCATCAGGAACAGGGATGGGACTGGGATCGGGGCAGGAGAGGGACGGGCCTGGAATTGAGGGCCCCAGCAGCCAAGCTACCGGGGTGTGACACCTCTCAGCTGGGCTCAGGGAAAAGGAGCAGGAGGGGGGCCATCAGAGATGCCAGGCTTGGGCACCATAGCAGATTTCGCACCCGCAGTCACGGCATCAGGGGATGGAAGTTCAACAGTGGGACCCCCACCTGGGAAGGAAGTCAGTTGCCCCACTCCAACAGGGGGTGCTCCCAATGGCTCAGGGCCCCGCCGCACAGCCCTGGCCGTCGCTGCAGCGGACTCGGCAGCTACTAGTGGGGTGCCAGCTGTGGCTGAGCAGTTGGATGATTCCGGGAGCTCCCCGAGAGCAAGAGTGGGAGCAGCGGCTGGGGGAACAGAGGAGAGGGAAGGGGGTGATGGTGTGAAGCCGCCCAGACCAAGGCCTGCTGACAGAGGTTCATCCTCCCCTGGGGTGACTGGGGGCTTTGATCTCTTGGAAATGGAGGAGAAGTCTCCACCCACTACCCCGGGGGCCTCCTCACCAGCATCTGAGGCAACACTCGCCTGGGGGGCGCGGATGGCAAGGGGGGCTCCATCAGAGGCCCCCACGAGGAGGGACTCCAGAAGAGGGGAAGTACTGCCCAGCGTTGCTGCCACGACTTCCCCAGCCAGCTCAGGTGGTTGGAGCTTATCTGGGGGCAAGACAGAAGGCTTGGCCCCAGCGGCCCCCTTCCTGGTCTTACAGGGGGCCTCTGCCCCCTCTGCATCATGTGGGGAGGAGTTGAGCCTGTGCCTTCTGCTTGCCCCACTTCCCCCGAACAAGGACCCAGCCCTCTAAGGTGTCATCGGAGAGCTGGCTAGCAGGGTCAGGACCAGGGGGCAAGGGCGATGGTATGGGACGTTGGTGGGAGGCAGCATGGGGAAGGGAAAGCTCCCACTGGGATGGGCCCTCTCCCACACCTGGCGGTAAAACCGCCGCACTCTCCTCCAAGGGCCCCGCCAGACTGCACACAGTGGACATTCAGACTAACAATCACCCAGGGACCAGGGCGGGGCAGCCAAACAAGCTAAACTCCCACGGGTAAAGGACGGGGGAAGCAAACAAACTGAAGCTACTGGAGGTTAGGGCAGCAGGGGGCGGGCGAGGCAGGCGGCAAGGGAAAGGGGGTGAACTGCTGCAGGGAGACTGCGGGCAAAGCAAAGGATGGGACAGTCCACCAGCCGAAGGCAGCAGGGGAGGTAAAGACCAATCCAAGGGGAATGGAGGAGGTACGTGCACCCACGTGCGCTTGCAAAAGCTCAGTCTGTGTTTGCTGCTGCTACAGGCCCAGGCGTTGGAGGGTGGGACGAGGCAAGCAGCTGAGTCCCAGAATAAGGACTGGAGGCAGATGATAAGTTGGGGTGGTGGAGGGGACAACGGGGGTGGGGGGGACAGATGGACCAGGCTCCATGGCACACCCCCGGTCTCCCCACAGCAACAGTTGATACCCCCACCACCAGAACAAAGTTATTCAGTCCTTCAGGAGGCCCCCTCCACTGTGTCCTGCAGGGTCCTGCACAGTCCCCCAGCAGCAAAGGTCTCCTCCTTCCTCCCCAAGGCGGCAGCAGCACCAGCCGGAAGTCTGGTAACCAGCCAGGAGGGACCCCTCAGGTGATGACAGTGGCAACAGCAGGGGCAGGGTCCCTCACTCCCCCTCCAGGGAGCAGGCCAGCAGCCCCCCCAAGGAGCAGCAGCAAACAGGGAGTCCACCAGCCAGCAAAGTAACTGGGGGAGGGGGGTCTGGCCCAGCCGAGAAGCTGAAGCAAAAGGGTTGTGAGCCCAGCAGCAGCTCCACCCCCACAAGAGAGTGGTGTGGATTAGAAGACAGGGATATCAGCCCTCAGCTAAGCAGGCCCCCTTTCCACTGGTAATTGAACAGGGGTTACTCCAGGTTAAATAGGACACCTGGGGCCAATCAAAGGCCTGCCCAAACCTGTTAAAAGCCTCCCCTCCAGCCAGCTAGGCACACCCTATAGGAGCTGTGGGGAGCAGGTGTGCTCCTGGAGAGCCAGATAGTGCAGACACTGACAAATGCAGGAGACAGACCTCACAGGCACAGAGATGAAAAACAGGGGAAATCCTGCCTAACAGGGCATATAGTCCTTCTGGGTACCAGAGGTTTTAGGAGAAGAGACCCTGCCAGAGGGGAGAGACTGAATGGGGTTCCTGGCCTGCTGCCACTATGCCCAGAGGAGAAGAGGCTCCCCTTCTCTGTCAGGGAGGCCAGGAGAAACCCCTGCCTGGGGCACAGGGAAGTTCCCAGGGAGAGAGGAACCCCCCAGCCCACTGCTAAGAGGAAGCGTGGAACCCACCAAGGCGGAGAAGGAGCTCTGCCATGGTACCCACTGCTGCCCTTGGTTTCCTCAAAGGCCCACTGTGATGCTGGCAGACCTGGTAACCGCTTATGCCAAAGCTCCAGGTCAATTCACATGTCTTAATATAGATTAAAGTAATTGTTAAATGGATAAGAGTGTATTTGGTATTTAAATTCATGACAACTAAAGGGATGTTACATGCATTGGTTTTACTTATCTGTATCCTGTTAGAATGTAACAGCAAACATTTACATTGTGTGTATCCCTGTAACTAAGTAACCCATCAAAGAAGAAAGAGGCCTTGTGGAAAGCAGATGAAGAACTTAATAGAAAAGTGCTAATTTCAAAGCAAGTGGTCATTGGATGATCATTGGAGGTTAAAGACTCTGAATGCATTCCTCACTCTGTCATGGAAAGAAGAGTGCCTGTGGGTAGTGACCCTGGCAGCTTGTTTTCTGTGAGAAGTAGCTAAAATGGGGGGAGGGATAGCTCAGTGGTTTGAGCATTGGCCTGCTAAACCCAGGGTTGTGAGTTCAATCCTTGAGGGGGCCACTTAGGGATCTGGGGCAAAATCAGTACTTGGTCCTGCTAGTGAAGGCAGGGGGCTGGACTTGATGACCTTTCAAGGTCCCTTCCAGTTCTAGGAGATAGAATATCTCCATTAATAATAATGGATTCAAGAAAGATCCTGGATCTCTTGACTGATTGTAACAGGGCAGAATAACTGAATGAAAAGTTATTCTGGGTAGCCCTGAGAGACTTTTGGGAAACTGGTAGACTTCTACATCTCTGCTACCTTTTGGAATTATAGACTGACTCACCTGTACATATATTTTACCTGATTTAACCTCTCAATAACTTCATTTCTTTTTCTTCACTAATAAACCTTTAGTTAGTTTACTATGGAATTGGCTACAAGTGTTGTCTTTGGGGTAAGACCTAGAGTACCACCTGACCAATTGGGGGTTGGACTAATTGACCTGTTGAGGTCCCTTCCATCCCTGATATTCTATGATCTGGGGTGAGTGACTGGTCTCTTGGGACTAGGAGCCACCTAATGTGATGTGATCTTTGGTGTAAGTGACCATTTATCACTAAGTCTGGTTGGTCTGGGAGGCAAGATAAAAGAGCGTCAAAAGGGACTGTCTGTAACTGCATGGTAAGATTGGGATAGTGATCCAGGAGTTCACATTTGGTACTCGCCTGGTGACATCTAATTCTAGAACACACCACCAGTTTGGGGTGTCTGCCCTGAGGTGGGCACTCACAGCTGTGAGCCATGCCAGATGGTATGACTCCCCCTACTTGTCTTAAGAGCTAGCTGCACATTTCCATGTAACAGTTACTTTCCTGGAAAAGAAAAATGTATTGCACCTTTAAATTTCTAGGAGCCTGTTGGAAGCAGCTGTTGCTCTGTGTGTGAACTGATCACATGGCGCTTGGACAGAGGAGTCAGACACACCAGTGTCAGTCATGGACTTTGCTTCTTTGTTTAATCATTTAATGAAAATTTACCACCCCAGCCAGAAAACCTACTCACCCACTGTGACATAAGTGGGTAATCCAGACCAACGAGAAGCTGTATCCTCTCTGCCCTGTAACCTGTGGTGTCCTTTCCACCACCTTGCTGTTGTAGCCTCCAGCTTGGACTGCTCACAAACAGCCTCCAGCATTCCACACCCTCCCAGCCATCTGTGTGTGTGTGGGCTGCAGTCAGCCACCAACATCTTGGCTCTTGCCAGCCTTGATTATACTGCAGGGTGACCCCAACACACTCCCAGTCCTAGAGTTTCCCCAGAAGTGTATGTCCTGTACTGCCCAGCCCTCTCCTGGCCAATACAAGTTTATATGAAATCTATTATTTCTTTAATAGAAAGAATATGCGCACAATTTGACATCCTAAATGGAGTTCCCCAAACACTTCAATTTAAACACACTGAATTAGATTACACAATAAAGCAAATTTATTAACTACAAAGAGATTTTAAACAAGTACAGGTAATAAAGCAGGAGAATCAAAAATGGTTACAAGAAAAGTTAAAATGCTACTGGTGGCTAACAAACTATCAGATTCAAGCAACATTCTCTCAACAGTCTTACTGGCCAAACGTCTTAGGTCGGGACTCCTCCCCCAGAGTTCAATGAATGCTTCCTTTGTTGCTTCTGGTGCCACAAGTGTGATGAGGAGGGGGGAGTACCTAGCGGTGTTCGTCATCCTTTTCATAGTGTCAATCCCTTGCTTGAAAGCCGTTTCCAGCTGAGATTCAGGAGACAAAGACCCTATACGGAAGGATGTCCCCTGCTGTTTTTTCCCCTCACCTGTTTGAGCATCCTTTGGTTTCCCTTCCTGCTTGATGACTGTTTACTGCTTAAATGCAAATTAAGCAGAGCACACATTCCTTTCTTTGAGACAGACCTTTTCCCAACCCCAGTTTGGAACATGTATTAAGAACACCATATAGTGGAATCTTAACTTCACATACAACGTTGCCACATATATTTTATCAGAACAATAATGACCAGCAAATTGTGTTTTCAAATGAGACCTCACAAGGCATAGTTTGCACAAAAATTATTACAATAGTGTGCAGGGTGTGGACACGGTACATTCTGTCACACTCATCTAGTACCATCTGATGCCTATGATAATGAAAAACATGTTTTATGCTCCCATCCAAATCTGACTTGCTCCTGGAAAGTAGAATTTCCCTGGGTTGCCTTAATGTAAAGTAAGTCATTTTGACTAAATCTAAGTTTGTTCTTTTCATACAGTAAGAAACACACACACACACATAAATCCATAGATCTGAGCACGTATGTTACAGGCTTTGCAGAACCGGCATCTCTACAGATCTTTTATGCTTCTGGTTTTGATGTGTATCATAGGCATACTATGTATGCTGGGGGAAGAGGACACTCCAGAGCATAAATTAATGGGAGTCTTTCTATTGACTTCATATCAGGCCCTAAGGGAGAAGATTTTTAAGAACAAAATATGCCAGACATGAAACAAAAGCAACAGTTAGCAAGGGAGAAGAAACAGGGCAGGTTTGTCAAGTATTGATGTTTCTGCCCACATCTAATTTAAACAATGTTTGTTTTTGTTACTCCAGTAGAAGGAAAGGGACTGGAGCTCTGAAATGCCAAGGATAACAATTCAATGACAAAGGATAATGAGAATTCATTCTGGATACATTTCTCTAAATTTTGTGTGTGTCAAAACCTATCAGTTACTCCTAGGGAGCAGATGGCAATGTTCCGAAAGTAAAAGAAACGGATGTTTAGGGGAAAAAAACCCTCATAACTTTAAAACTCTCTTTTACAAAGTGTACAGGACTGCACCACCTCATACACAGTAGAGCATTGGCCGGAGACTCCAGACGAGAGCCTGTTGAAATATTTTGCACAAAACTCCTCCACCACCCCCTCCAGCGAAAGATACAGATTTGGCAGTACCAAAGGGTTTTGGCAAATTCATTTTGGTTTAACCCACTTATTTCTTTAAAGAAAAAAAATAAAATCAATTTTTTGGTTTGAAATGACATTTTGTTTCAAAAATACTTTGAATGTTATACATTAAAATGGTTAAAAATTGAAACAAAACATTTTGTTCACCACCTCCCCCTTTAAAAAAATAGAAACTTTTCAATTTGTCAAAAATTTCAAAACAATTTTGGTTTTGTTCCAACCTGAAATTTCTTGCAATTTAAAAAAGTCAATGAACTGAAAAATCCATTATTTGCTCAGCTTTACTCGGGAGATCTGAGTGCTGTTCCTGGCTCTGCCATGGCCCTGCTGGCTGACCTTGGTCAAGTTATTTCACCTCCTCTGTGCCTCAGTTTCCCCATCTGTAAAAACAGGGGCAATGGTACTGACCTCCTTTGTAGAGTGCTTGGACATCTGCCAATGAAAAGTGCGAGGTAAGAGCTAGGTATTACTGTGATTTGTGTTCAGTGCTACACAATACCCATACAGAATGACAATCCCTGGCTGTAATCCAGGCCAATCTACAATCCTGCAAACACCAAACTGCTGCTCGTATGAGTAATCCCACTGATTGCCCTCCAGTCATAAAGGCAGATGCCGGATCTAATTTAAATCCTTGGTCCTCATCTCCAGGTCCCTCAATGCACCGAGCAATGGCTGTTGCAAGGATCTCTTCTTTTTCTGTTGCCATGACCCAAACCAGACACATTAGATAACCTCTGGAATAACGAAGGCTTAAATTGGAGCAAGGGGCAAGCATATGGGTGTGCATTGTGCGCTGTTCAAAGTGCGCCTTCTCATGCTTCTGGAGCTCAGCTTTCATTTTCATGATTGCTGTGAAAACCTGAAAAAACAGGAAGTGAGTGTAAGTGATGCAGCAATGTCTGCCTATGTTTGCAGAGAGCCTGAAGCAATAGCTCAGAGGTACTATGACCTGCCCCGATCACGATAGTGAGGTATTAGTTCAGAATCTCAGTGTTCAGAATTTAAGTCAGCATTGTTAACCGTGTGTCTACTGCACAAAGTGTATCCGAAAGGAGAGGGGCAATCCCATCACAAAGATCTGCACAATGCGCCTGCGCTTGTTGCCCAAGGAGCCCGGCGGAACAGGAGCATAGGCGCCGACTCCGTGGGCACTCAGCACTGACCCACGGCCCCACTGCGGATCAGCTCCTCACACCTCCCATGTGCCACAGATCAGCTGTTCAGGGGGGAGAGGGAGGAGCGGGGTCGGGAAGAGGTGGGAGGGAAGGAGTGGGGCAGGGGCTTGGGGGAATGGGTGGAGTAGGGGCAGGAAGAGGCAGGGTGGGAGCTTGGGGGAAGGGGTGGAGTAGAGGCAGGGCC
Source organism: Emys orbicularis (assembly GCF_028017835.1). Taxonomy (NCBI): domain Eukaryota; kingdom Metazoa; phylum Chordata; order Testudines; family Emydidae; genus Emys; species Emys orbicularis. Next base: position 4,860,951 of record NC_088687.1, on the reverse strand, counting down.
TGAGGTGGAGCAGGGGTGGGAAGAGGCGGGATGGGGGTCGAGCAGCCCCCGGGAACAGAGGAAGTCTGCGCCTATGAACAGGAGCACTTGCATTTTGAACATCTGCAAAATCTACTGTGGACGGTGTCCTATTGTGGCATCTCTAGAGGGCAGAATTGGGTTTGTAAGTGAAGCTTGGTAGAGTCCTGCTGCCTTTTTCTTTTTCCTCTCCAATTGGTCAGCTGGGAATAATGGTCAAAAACATGGGACTTGGCTTCCTTGGCAGATGGGCAGCTGCTGTGAAACTCCCATTCAGACATCCTGGAGTGCAAAATTAAGTGCAAAATGTAACACATATCCCTTTGCTGCTACTTCCTGACAAGAGAAATCCTGCATAACAGTGCAAAGTGAAGGAAGATTAATAATAATGCACAGGGTCCATGAATCTCTTCTCAGCACTGGCAGGAAGTGGACATATTTTTCCATCTACAAATATACAGCTAGTTCATCAGCTGCTCTCAGTTACATAGATCCTTTGAGGTGAGTAGATCCACACTGATGTACACAGTGAGTATCTGGCCAATAAAACAGGAATGCAGGGGATGCCTGTATACAATATAAATGTTAATCTGGCCTCTGGTTATCTGAAACCACCACTTAGCTGAAGGTTGATCATCTTACAACCATGCTGCAATAAGCTACCCAAAATGTTGTTTTTCCTCAAGATTTCAGATGTTGCAAAACAACAACCAAAAAAACACCATGATGTGTTCTATACACACTCCATTGCTCATTCACTGACAGGGTTAGGTTGAGAGAGAGAGAGAGAGAGAGGGGTGTGTGTGTGTGTGTGTGTGTGTGTGTGTGTGTGTGTGTGTGTGTGTGTGTGTGTAAACATCACATCCGGAAGCTTTGGATCTACACTCCTAAGTACTACCTTAAGCAGGCCCCTGTGTATTCTACAATTTCACTGCCTCTGAATCAGCTGCATGGTCTCCTTGCCACAGAACTGTGCTGCAGAATCTAAGCATTCATTAAAAGGAAGTTTCTAGTCTTTATTTTTGCAAAGAAACCCTTCCAAATATGAACTGTGTGTGGCTGTTTTCCCTCACTGAAACAATAGCTTTGAGGGGGGCGAGACCTGCCCCAATCATCACCTGTGTTAATTGTGACATCTAACAACAACTTAAATATCAACATTAGCTGAATGTGTCTGGTAAAATGATCAGCAACGACACAGTTAATGTGCTTACCTCACATTCCCAAACTGTGACCTGTAAATTCACACAGGACAAGCCCCAGCTGACTGTCCCCCTTCCCATCTGCCAGGACTGAGCTTTTCCCCTGTCAGATTCTACAGTGTGGTTATGGATTTTCACTACAAACTTCTGCAGCAGGCTGGTTATTGAAAACTAAAGGGCGACCTTGTTTAAACTGAATTTAATGGCAAGCCAAGCAATACAAGAGGTATTGTGGGGATTGTCTTATTCACACTAGTATTTAATCCAATGAGAGACTCACATGCTGAGATTTATTTTAAACTGCGGTAGACTTACCAGCCTGCTGCTGACACCTGGGGCAGTCTGATAGACACAAGAACCAAATGTTCAAAAGAGCTCCGCACCCAATGGCTCCCATTTGCACACCTAAATAGCTGGCTGGATTTTAAGAAGCACCCAGCTCCCATTTAGGCATCTAAATAACATGGCTAGCTGTTCAAAGGGGGTCAGCACCCATCAGCTCCCACTGATAGCATCTGGGCCCTTCATTTAGGTGTCTAAATGAGAGCTGGGCTCTTTTGAGCATCTAGCCGGAATTGTGGGAGGTGGGGACTTGAAAGTCAGGTCTTGCCACAAAATGAATATCAAGCTTGCGCCACAGAACAGAGGGTCCTGACCTTAATTTTTCTGGAGGCCTTCAAATGTCTGGTGAGCTAGAGGAGTGTCTTGCAGTCTCAGTTGGACAGGTTGTTTCAATTGCATTATAGTGTTGACAAGTATCAGAGGGGTAGCCGTGTTAGTCTGAATCTGTAAAAAGCAACAGAGGGCACCTTTCAGACTAACAGAAGTATTGGGAGCATAAGCTTTCGTGGGTAAGAACCTCACTTCTTCAGATGCATTCTTACCCACGAAAGCTTATGCTCCCAATACTTCTGTTAGTCTTAAAGGTGCCACAGGACCCTCTGTTGCTTTTTATAGTGTTGAGTATTTTTCCATACACCTTTACTGATAGTCATCCCAGATTTCTCCTGGCCGTCCCCCTTTTATTGTGATTATTTGTCTTACAGTTAGCACCTACATACAGCTAAGGGTAGCATAAAATCCCTCCTTTACCTGTAAAGGGTTAAGAAACTCAAATATCCTGGTTGGCACCTGACCAAAAGGACCAATAAAGGGAGAAGATACTTTCAAATCTGTGGGGGAAGGTTTTTGTTTTGTCTCTCTCTGTGTTCTCTCCCGGTCAGTGAGGAATCAGGGCAGGGAAAATACATCTCCCAAAGCCAGACCTGAACTAAGCCTCTAAGATTACAAATTGTAAGTAATAGCAAGGAAATGTGTTAGATTATCTTTAGTTTTAGCTTGTGAATTGTCCCTATGCTAAGAGGGAGGTTTATTCCTGTTTTTTTGTAACTTTAAAGTTTTGCCTAGAGGGGAATCCTCTGTGTTTTAAATCTGATTATGCTGTAAAATTACCTTCCATCCTGATTTTATAGAGGTGTTTCTTTTACTTTTTTCTTTATAGTAAAGTTCTGGTTTTTTGAGAATCTGATTGGGTTTTAGTGTCCTAAAAACCCAAGGGTCTGGTCTGTGCTCACCTTGTTAACCTGTTTGGTTGGTATATTATTCTCAAGCCTCCTCAGGAAGAGGGGTGAAGGGGTTTGGGGGGATATTTTAGGGAAACAGGAACTCCAAGTGGTCCTTTTCCTGAATCTTTGTCTAACTCACTTGGTGGTATCAGCAATACCGTCCAAGGACAAGGAAGGGAATCTGTGCCTTGGGGAAGTTTTTAACCTAAGCTGGTAGAAATAAGCTTAGGGGGTCTTTCATGCAGGTCCCAGAGTTCAGAGTGGGGAGTGAACTCTGACATGGTGGCAGAGTGGTGGGATCATTTTGAACCAGAAGCACAAACCTCAGGATATTAAAAGGATTTTTTTTTCCTTTTGGCTGATTGAAAACCAGGGAGGTTTTTTGTTTTTTAAAAAGGCAGAGCCCCACTTGACATCATAAAAGGGACCATTGTGATCATCTAATCTGACCTTCTGCATAAAAAAGGCCAGAAAACTGCCCCCAAATAATTCCTACAGCATATCAGGGCCCCATTATGCATAAAATTGTGCGAACAGTGAGAGAGTGCCTAGCCCAAGGAGCTTACACACCAGACAGATGTGGTTGAAAAACCCAGTTTTGTGAAACATTGCAGTTTTTTTATTAAAAAAAAAAAGTAAGTGAAATGAAAATTTAAAATGGAAAAAAGTTTGATGAAATTTGAAAATTTCCATTAAAATCCAATTGCTTTTGTGAAACATTTCTATTGCAACGATGCCACATTTTTCAGTAGAAAAGTTTCATTTGAAGAGTTACAGCCAGCTTCAGGCAACAGGAAGGGAAACAGAGTCAGGACTGGGACTAGACAACGGGTCTGCTGAGTTCCAGCCCAGTGCTTAGCCACTAGACCATGCTGCTTACAGAACTTTATAGTTCCCTTTAGTGACTGAAATATACCCAGTAATGGCAACATGAAGATGTCAGTCTCACTTCAGCTTCCTAATAAAAATTCTGGGAATTATGGAATGCAATCTAATTTACTGTCTGGCTAAATTCATATACATATTATGCAACTTTCAAGCACAGGACCCTGCATCTATTAATTTTCACAGGTGACAAAATGATGAACAAATGTGAAATTCTATAATAATTGTTTCACGTTGATTTCATGGTTCTGAAATTGAATGACATGGGGGAGTCTTCTGTTACGATAAGTCTAGCTGTGGTTGGCAAATGAGTGATTCATGGCAACATGTATCTTCATTTCATCTAGCAAAACGACTATCTTAGCTAATAGCTGTTTTCCCTGCTGGACACGAATCATCTTTTAAATATTCTAGTGTGGGGCTGACATTTCAGCATGCCTCCTTGTTGCGCTGCATAATGCGTTGTAACAGAACAATGCACTGGAATGACAAAATGCCAACTCTAATAAAAATGCATAGATACGGATATATTTTCAGCTGAGAAAGCAAACTGTTGGTTTGCGTAGAGGTATGCCAGCAGAAGGCAGAGCTGCAAACAACCAGCATCATTTTCAAGACCTATCAACAGCCCCAGCACGGCTTCCATTGTAGATTTGAGCCATCACAATGCTAATCACAACCCTTATGTACTCTTCTCTTCTCCACCAGTTTTCTTCCATCTCATCTGGCTGCAGAACAGACTCCTGCATTGCCATGGTAGCCTAATGGTTGCACAGCACATCTGGCCAACATCTGGTCACAGTTCTCATCACACAGGCTGCCCTCATGTAAAATTGCTGCCATTTCCAGCCTGTCCCTCCCCAAACATTCTCCCACGTTTCTAACCAGAGAAACCCAACCTGCCTCAGTGAAGTGGATTGCCCCTGTGGTTTGCAACTCAGACTGGAAGCCAGGAAGGCCAGGAGGGAGACTGAGAAGGGAGGCAGGGGAATGTGGAGGGGCAGACAGAGGACCCTAGAAATAGCAAATACAAGGAGTACAAGACTGAAAAGAAAGGGAGGGAAATATGAGAGGCAGGAGGCAGAGTGGGAGCATAAAAGGAGAAAGAGTGGGGTGGGAGATTCTCTCCTCTGTACCACAAAGAAGAGGAGTACACAAGAGAACAAACAGCAGCTCTCCCCAGGAATTTGGGGACAGACCTGAAGTCACCTTTGTAGCAGCAGAAGGGAGACCCACACTTTTACAGGTGCATTGGGTGTGGGACTAACGTTGAAGTCTGACCCTTACACAATCACATACAAGTTTAGGCTGGACAGCCTCACCCTCGTGGCTCTAATGACAGATGACAGGCCAAAAAGCAATTGGATTTATCTTTTTTTAAAGAGATCAGGATGTGTTTTGAAGTCAGACTTGTGATATTTGGACACTCAGGGCTGGCAACACCGGTTAGTAGTTGGGGGTCAGAGGGACTTATCTGTGCTCTCAAGAAATGCTATTAACAGTAATTAGTAATCCTTGGCTCTTATCTAACACTTTCAACAGTAGATCTCAAAGTGCTTTACAAAGGAGGGCACAATCATTATCCTCAGTGCACAGGTGGGGAAACTGAGTCAGAGAGCGAGAGGAAGTGACTTGTCCAAGATCACCCAGCAGAACTGTTTACAGAATCAGGACTAAATCCCAGTTCTCCTGAGTCCCAGTCCAGTGCTCTAATCTCTAGCTCACACTGCCTCCAGTCAGTTAAGATTAGGAAGCTTGAGATGTGCAGTTAGGACGATTATACACAAAACAAGAAGAAAGTGAGACATTTTTTCTTTAAATATATACAAGCAATCAAAACAAACTTTACTGATACTCTCATCGAAGCAGTCCAAGGGGCCGGCATGCACCTTTGCACAGACTACTCAGCCGTGCCGAGGATGAGAAGGGGTCCGGTGGGGGAGGCTATGCTGGTACATATCCTAGACCTCACAAGCAACCACCGAATCTTTGGCTCAACTATTTGTGTTTATTAGTATTTTTTAAAATGATTTTTTCCCATGGACGACTTCGCCGCTGCACAGAGGTGAAACAAAACCCAGCAAGAGCATTCTAAGATCTTTGTGCTGTGTCTGTCTGTCTTTTATTGCTGAAGGGAAGAAGTCATTTGAAAAGTATTTTCAAAGATCATCATTTGGTCCCCCCCAGGATCTGCCACACAGTTGGATTCCAGCACCCACACAGAGCCCCACTGGGATTAATAATCTCATGGTTAACACAAAATAATGAGAGAGAGGTGTTTCTGCAGTGGAGAAGATAGTAACATTTTCCTTTAACATACATATTGATTTATTTGCTTGTCGACCTCCCCACCACCCTAGGCCTGTTCCCAGAAATGAGGAGCAGTGGTGGTGTTGGGGGCAGGGGGGAGATTTTAAAGTTTTGAAAAACCATGAAGCTATCTTGTAGTTTTTGCAGAAGTAAAAACAAACACGACATTCATAGACTTTGAAAGAATTCAGTTGTGCTATGAACATTTTCCACATTAAAACGGCTATGTCAGTTGGTTCTCTTGCTTAGCATGGTCTCCAGTCCAGATAGCAAAATGCTGCATGCATAATATAGTACTGGCAGGTGTGTGTCCCTTTTGTGTACATTCTCTTTCAGTAATTTCAATATCAGCTTTTCTATAACTTCCCAAAATAGTTTTCAGCTTTTCTAGTCACAAGTGAGGATCTCTGTCAGAAAATATATTGAATGTGTTTTGCATAGAAAATGGTCCCCAACGTTTTTTTTAAAAATGTAGTGTTTAAGAAAAAAATCTCCCAGGTTCACAGCATTGGAAATTGTATTAGAACTGGTCAAAAATTTTCAACTGGAATGTTTTTCCATCGGAAGATAATGATTTGGTGATATCATAATGTTTCATGAAGATGGGTCACCTTTGATGGAAATTCATTTCAAAACAAAAACTGGACAAAAAGAATTTTTGATAAGGTTCCATTTTGACCTTTTCAGAACAGAACGTTTTGATTTTCCATTTTGAAACAATTTTTTTCCATTTTTTAAATTTTATATTATAAAGTATAAAATAGGAAAAAAAGTCAAAACTGGAACAATATGTTTAGATTTTATTGAAACAAAACTTTTCACTTGACCCCAAATGCAATTTCATGGAGAACTTCAATTTGTGGGGAAAAAATTCTGTTTTCGTTCTGTTCCAGAATGGAACAAATTTCAAAATTGAGAACTCTTCCCCCCCCCCCCCAAAAAAATGAAAAAAACCATTTATCACACAGCTCTACTGCTTATTTACAAACAGTAAAGCATGGGTCATAACAGTACAAGCTTCCAGGCTGTGCCACACCAGTTTGTTAGCCCTGCCCTTGCACCCACTTAGAATTAGTTTCTCATCCCTAGGTGCAGGGCTTTCTCCTTTTTGTGACATTCTTGCACTTTTGGTAATTATTGCCAAAGAAGATACCAATTAGTGCCACTTTTGGTGGGTTTTGTCCTTTAGAAAAGAGTCTACTAAACAGCCGTCACTTTTGGTCATTAGTGAGCTAGGACAAATAGCCAATAGCCTAATGATTAAGGACTCAACCATATTTCAAAAATTCCCTAAGGCACTCAGCCCTCTCTAAGTCATGAGAAATAATCATTCTCCATGTGAAACTCTTGAGTTTGGGAAAAGATGCAGCTAGATTAAGATTCAGGATGAAAGATCAGGGGCTCATGCAGAAAACTAGAGAATGTGAAACCAGGGAACAGTAGTTACAATCACTGTAAGCCAATGAGTTAAGCTTAATAGACAGAATGCAAACTATGAAACAAAGGGTATGTATGTATAACTCCCAGGGCCGGTGCAAGGATGTTTCGCGCCCTAGGTGAAATTTCCCAAAATCTGGGAATTTTTGAGTAAAATGTTTTGAATGAACGCACTGTAAAAAACTTTATCTGGGAATCTTTCACCAGATTTGGGACATTTTTAGCGCTAGGTTGGGAAAAGTTGGCATCACGATATAGAAGCACTGTTTCCACCCCAGGCAGGGGCTACCCACAGCTGCATTACGCTCCTCAGGCCAGCCCCAGGTAGCATAGAAATCCTCAGTCAGTCTTTCGAAGTCAGTTCAAGGGCGAAAACAAACACAAAAGACCTGGGACAGGCCTACCTTCTGCCAGAGAAACTCTGGCCATCAACAGCCTCGGGAGAGATCCTTAAGGCTTTTCCCTCAGAAAGCAATGCTAGGAGGTGTATTCTCTGCCAGGCCAGTAGTCTCCTGAGTTGTCTTGTTCCCAGCTGTTCCCTCACCACCTGACAGCAAGCCCAGGTGCAGCATACACCCCTGCTGACCCACAGCAGCTTGTTAACACCCCTGCTGACCCAGGGTGGGGTTAGCACATCCCATCATACACACAGAGCCAAAAACTGCTCCACCAAACCAAACCCTAGTGCCTGCACGTGAAATCCCTTGGCCGCATGGTTTAGATTCCTCTCAAGTGTTTTGGCTGCTGTTACTATTACTTCAGCCTCTTCTTTACAATTACTTCTTTACATGTATCCTGAAGAGCAGTTACACCTGACTCTGAACAACAGGGTTTAACCCAGCCTATAACAATACCTTTATCCAAAGCCATCTTGGGATATGGAGTAAGTTGCTAAATTCAGCATTAGAAGTGAATATATATTCAGACTGGAAGTACTGTAGACATGTCAGGAAATATAGCCACTCCCTAGATTCTAGGACTTATGTTGAGCTAGATACACTATGATTTATGTTTCTTACATCTATGCAAATGGGCCTTGATAGATGGTTTTCTCATGGCTTTTAATTCATTTTATGTTTTTGTTAACAAATCTCACTAAGAGCACCCAACAACTAGGAAAAAAGTTGAGAGCATAAAGAACTGTTTTATATTGTCACAGCAATTAAAGTTTAACAGTAACCAGATTTGCAAGAAATTTGTGAAATGTTGCCTTGGGCAAATTTACATTAAACAAATTTCTAATTTGTTGTATAATTATAGTCAGTTAAATAATGCGATTCAAATATCATGAATAATTCATCCCTCATTCCTATTCACTGAGGATCTAACTCCTAATCATTCAATCAGGATAGTTTGGTTTATAGGGCAATTAAATGGAGTCTTATCCCAAGATTTTCGTATGTGCTCTATGCTATGGAATTTGGTGAAAGGGAGGGAGAAAGTGAGCAGTGGTGAGTTATTTTTGACCTTTACTTCTGCTCTATGGAGAAACTCTCTTTTTGTCCATGACTTCTCAGTTCCTTTCACCAGCTCCTACTTTATTTGGATTCTAGCCTCCATTTCCTTCCTCACAGGCTCCATTTTCTCTTTGATTCTGCCTTCCTACTCTTTGTCCCTCATCAATTGTCTTTCCCCCCACCCCTTCTCCCTCTTATTCTTTTCTCATTTAAAGTCTCTTGACTAGCATCTCATTATAAGAGCTTGTGAAAAAGAAGTTCATTACCAGCTTTAATTACCTCATCTAGCAATTACTGCATCCAGAACATGCCAGTTAGCTTGCAACACGCTCACTGTAATAAAGGCAACACGCGGTACCCAGATGGAATTTACCCAGTCAAACGAAAGGCCTAACGAGGCTGACACCAGAACACACACTTCATCGTGCTCAGGGGTCTCTATTGTCACCAGCCTCTCAGGCAG